>NC_091700.1:23735625-24977500 GCF_041296265.1 Equus caballus | reverse complement strand
CTCCCGGGAGATGAGAGACGCGACGTTTCACTCCCCTGTGAACTCTCCTGCTGCCTTCCTGCAAAACCAGAAAATCGGGTGGCTAAGGGTGCGCTCCTGGGTGGAGGAGGTGACAAGGCTGCGTTGAGCGAGTGCTTTTGGAGGCAGGTGCAGATGCCTCTGGAGTGGACCAAGAGTGACCAGCTCTGATAGTCCCTGGTTCCCCAGGCCTGTCGCGCACAACGGGGGCGCAGTTACTTGGCCAGAGTGCATTCCAGGTGGGTGCCAGCCACCCCTCTCCAGTCCTCCCACCCCTACCAGTGAGCTCGTGCGCCAAAACGTGTGGGCAGCCCTTCCCCACCACCTTCCTGGGACCGTGAGTGGGAGGAGGGAGGGGGCACAGCAGAATCTGAAAGTGGACAGTCACCTTCTCTCTGGGGATCTCCAACACTTTTTTTTTGAACCTCCCTCTGGTGTCCCCATGGAAGGAACTCTCTCTGGGTTCTGCACAATGGAGGGGCTCTTTTCACTTGCTTATGCCCACTCCTCTGAAACCCTAATGGTTAAAGAGCATCATCAAGAGAAGGGGAGGATGCAGCCTGCTTCCCTGCGCCCTCTTCCTCCCCATTCTGTTGGTGTATATCGGCAAGGCCTGGCTTTCGGCATCTTTAAATGTGGGGGTTCCCAGGGATATAGGGGACCACAAAGGACCTTCTTCTCAAGTGTGGCACTTCTAAACCAAGGCATGGCCTTTTCCAGGTGGCCACAGGCCAAGTACCCACTGCTTCCCATCCCATCTAGCAGGCTCTGGGAAATGCCAGAAGGAGCAGTTGGTTCTGTTCCAGAGGAAGAGGGTAAAATGGATATTGTTGGCCACAGCCAATTTCTGACTGTGCAGCCCCGATTGGCTGAGACCCCGAGTTATGATGGAGATGTGGTCCTGAGAGGCCATTCCAGGTGCTGCTCCTCAGAGAGGTTGCTCTGTCCTGGATGGGAAGTTCATTAAGGGCAACACAGGAACCTGCTCCTCCTGGCACCTCCAACCCGCTGGAGCTGAACTGGATGCTCTGCTGTCTCCCGCCCTCACTCTTCTCCTTGCCTTTGATCTGTGCCAGGTATTTATGCATGCTTTCTAACTTAACATTTACAACAACCTCATGAGAGCAATATGATTAACCCCTTTCACAGAGGAAGCTAAGGCACATGGATGTGAAGTACTAGCCCAAGGAAATAATAGGACAAAGCTGAACCCATAAAGTACATCCTAGGATTTTTGCTAAAGATAACTTTTCCCCTGCTGGGATTGCTAAGCTAGTTAGATGTAGGCCCAGAAAGCCTGGTGGTCTTCCTTTGCTATCAAGTATAGATAGCCTGCTCAATTATAGGCTCCGTGAGGGCAAGGACTTTTGTCTGTCTTGTTCACTGTATCCCCAGAGTTTACAACAGGGCCCCTGTTTACTGCATTTTCAGAATCCAAGAATGAAACCAACTCAGAAAAACAAGCTAAGAGACAAGTGCCTGGCATCATCATCTCAGCAACTGGATGCAGCTGTGCCTGAAGTCCTTAACTTCTCTTTTGTGCATAAGTCAGTTTGTACTGGGCTTCTGTCACTTGTGACCGAAGGAGTCGTGGCCAATACATGCCAAGCAACTTAAGTTTCTTGATGAACCTCCTTGCAAGAGCAATCACAGAAAAACAATGACCTTGGAGACTATAGTGGCCTCCCCAGGGCCTATACACCTCCTTCCTTTTCTGAAGATTCTTTAGTTCTTTGGATTACAAACTCCTTGATGGCAGCGATCAGATTTTCCCTGTGTTGTTTACATTCTCCATAGCCTTTCAGACAGGATTCTCTTCACGGTGGAGCCCTCATTAGACAGCGGGATAGGAGCTGAATCGGGAGGCCGGGCTGCAGGGCTCCTTCTGCCTTTTGACCAAATACTGAGAACTGTCTTCTCCGGTGCCTGTCATGGTTTCTGGCATACATTATATGATCAATAAATATTTGTTGAAGGAATGAACAACAGGAAGTGTGCAGATCCCTTCTAGATCTTGTGAGAAAAGCAACCCTGGAAATTTAAGTATCTGTATCGCATAAGCATCTCTCTTCTTTCCTCCCTATCTTCTTTTCCAGCGTGAAGCTTACCCCAGGGTCACTGTCCAGGTTCCTCAAGGCTACAAGGTGCATCAGGGGTGTTGTGGTCAAGGTGTGCATCCCCTTGCACTTGCCCTCGCACTGTTACATTAGATCTGCTGGCGCGTCGGTGCCAGGCTGGAGGGCTCCTGGAGGCTCCCTCCCAGCCTCGTATTCACATTTGACTCTCCAGCCTCTTGGAGAGTGCTTGTCTTATAGAAAGCTCTGAACAGATGTTTTCTGAATAAATAAATGAATGAGTAAGTGATGGCCTGTAACTCCAGCCTCCTGCTGTCCAGCCCCAACCCCAAGCTTCTGCCGCAGGGTTCCCGTTCTGGAGAGACGACCTGTTGGATCTCATGGTTAGGGTAGGGCAGTCCTCTCTCCTCTCTGCCCAGCTGTCTGCCCATCCCCTTAATGTCACCCACTTGGCCTCTCAAATTTTCCCTACCCCTCACTCACGGCTAACACGGCTGAGCACTGCCCCCCAGGTCCCCTGCACAGTCACAGCTTGGACACTCCCCTCCTGTGGGAGTGGACGCCCTATTGTAGCAGGCGGCTGTCCCTGACCTGCTAGCTGGAATTTGTGCTCCAGCTCCACTGGTTGACCTGGGGACAAAGCTGTCTTTAAGAAGAGGCAGTGTGGTACAGGGATTGCACTTGAAGAAAGGAGATTTTGGCCACATTTTTCCGTGCACTGGGTGGGAGACCTTGGCCAAATCATTTTACACCCCTGGGTTTCTGCTTCTGCAACAGGAAAACAGCCAGAGCCTGGGAGACTGGAGGTGGGACTAGATGAGCCCGAAGGTGTTTTCCAACAACTGAGTCCTCTGCCCTCCCCTCTTCCTCTGAGGAAGGCATGAGTTCAGTGAGTTTGGGCAGCAGGAAGGAGACAGGAGGTGGTGGAAGGAGCTGGATCATGAGAATGCCCTCACATAGGCCCAGACTGGTCCCACTATCTTGTTGGTGACTTCTCAGAGTGGCTCTTGGGCCCATCCAAGCAAACAGCAGGGCCTGGTGGTTCTTCCTCCTAAACGAATCTGGAAGTCCACCTCCTTGCTCACTCCTGCACCGCTCAGACCACCACATTGTGCAATGGACGACTGCAACCATTTCTTCTTTTTTTCTTTTAATTTTTTTATTGCAGTAACATTGGGTTATAAGATTATACAGCTTTCAGGTGTACATCATAATATATTTCAAATTCTGTGTAGATTACATCATGTTCACCAACCAAAGACTAATTACAATCCATCACCACACATTTGTGCCTAATCACCTCTTTCACCCTCCTCCATCCCGCCTTCCCCTCTGGTAACCATCAATCCAATCTCTGTTGCTATGTGTTTGTTTGTTGTCATTTTTATCTTCTACTTATGAGTGAGATCATATGGTATTTGACTTTCTCCCTCTGACTTATTTCACTTAGCATAATACCCTCAAGGTCCACCCATGTTGTCACAAATGGCCGGATTTCATCATTTCTTCTGGCTGGATAGTATTCTGTAGTATATATGTACTACATCTTCTTTATCCATTCGTCCCTTGATGGACGCTTCCAAGTCTTGGCTATTGTGAATAATGCTGCAATGAACATAGGGGTGCATGTATCTTTATGCCTTTGTGTTTTCAAGTTCTTTGGATAAATACCCAGCAGTGAATAGCTGGATCATATGGTAGATCTATTCTTAATTTTCTGAGGATACTCCATACTGTTTTCCATAGTGGCTGCACCAGTTTGCACTCCCACCAGAAGTGTACAAGAGTTCCCTTCTCTCCACATCCTCTCCAACAGTTGTTGTTTCCTGTCTTGTTAATTATAGCCATTCTGACTGGAGTGAGGTGATATCTCATTGTAGCTTTCATTTGCATTTCCTTGATAGCTAATGATGTTGAACACTTTTCATGTGCCTGTTGGCCATCTCCATATCTTCTTTGGAGAAATCTCTGTTCAGATCTTTTGCCCATTTTTTAATTGGGTTGTTGATTTTTTTGTTGTTGAGACATATGAGTTCTTTGTATATTTTGGATATTAACCCCTTATCTGGTAGATAGTTTGCAAATATCTTCTCCCAGTTGGTGGGTTGTTTTTTTGTTTTGTTCATGGTTTCCTTTGCTGTGCAGAAGCTTTTTAGTTTGATGTAGTCCCATTTGTTTATTTTTTCTTTTGTTTCCCTTGCCTGAGTAGAAATAGTATTTGAAAAGATGCTGCTAAGACTAATGTCAAAGAGCGTACTGCCTATGTTTTGTTCTAGAAGTTTCATGATTTCAGGTCTTACATTCAAGTCTTTAATCCATTTTGAGTTGATTTTTGTGCATGGTGTAAGATAATGGTCCAGTTTCATTCTTTTGCGTGTGGCTGTCCAGTTTTCCCAACACCATTTATTGAAGAGACTCTCCTTTCTCCATTGTATGCTCTTGGCTTCCTTGTTGAAAATTAGCTGTCTGTAGATGTGTGAGTTTATTGGTGGGCTTTCAGTTCTGTTCCATTGAGCTGGGTGTCTGTTTTTGTGCCAGCACTGTGCTGTTTTGATTACTATAGCTTTGCAGTATATTTGAAATCAGGGAGTGTGATACCTCCAGCTTTGTTCTTTTTCCTCAGGATTCCTTTGGCTATTTGAGGTCTTTTGTTGTTCTATACATATTTTAGGATGCTTTGTTCTATTTCTGTGGAAAATGTTGTTGGAAGTTTGATAGGGATTGCATTGAATCTGTAGATTGTTTTAGGAAGTACGGACATTTTAGCTATGTTAATTCTTCCAATTCAGGAGCACAGAATATCTTTCCATTTCTTTGTGTCTTCTTCAATTTCTTTCAACAATGTTTTACAGTTTTCAGTGTACAGATCTTTCACCTCTTTGGTTAAGTTTATTCCTAGGTATTTTATTTCTTTTGGTGCAATTGTAAACAGGATCGTATTCTTAATTTCTCTTTCTGCTACTTCGTTGCTAGTGTATAGAAACACAACTGACTTTCGTATGTTGATTTTGTATCCTGGGACTTGACTGTATTCATTTATTATTTCTAAAAGTTTTTTAGTGGATTCTTTAGAGTTTTCTATGTGTAAAATCATGTCATCTGAAAATAGTGACAGTTTCACTTCTTCCTTTCCAATTTGGATCCCTTTTATTTCTTTTTCTTGCCTGATTAGTCTTGTTAGGACTTCCGACACTGTGTTAAATAAGAGTGGTGAAAGTGGGCATCCTTGTCTGGTCCCTGTTCTTAGAGGCATAGCTTTCAGTTTTTCTCCATTAGAAATGGTATTAGCTGTGGATTTGTCATGTATGGCCTTTATTATGTTGAAGTATTTTCCTCTATAGCCATTTTATTTAGAGTTTTTATCATAAATGGATGCTATATCTTGTCAAATGCTTTCTCTGCATCTATTGAGATGATCATGTGATTTTTATTCTTCATTTTGTTAATGTGGTGTATCATGTTGATTGATTTGTGGATGTTGAACCATCCCTGCATCCCTGGAATAAAACCCACTTGATCATGATGTATGATCTTTTTAATGTATTGTTGTATTTGATTTATTAGTATTTTGTAGAGGATTTTTGCATCAATGTTCATCAGTGATATTGGTCTGTAATTTTCTTTTTTTGTGCTGTCCTTGTCTGCTTTTGATATCAGGATAATGTTGGCTTCATAGAATGAGTTAGAAAGCCTTCCCTCCTCTTCAACTTTTTGGAACAGTTTGAGAAGGATAGGTATTAAATCTTCCTTGAATGTTTGGTAGAATTCACCAGGGAAGCCATCTGGTCCTGGACTTTTATTTATTGGGAGGTTTTGGATTACTGTTTCAATTTCCTTCCTGGTGTTTGGTCTATTCAAGTTCTCTACTTCTTCTTGGTCCAGTTTTGGAAGCTTGTATGATTCTAAGAATTTATCCATTTCTTCTAGATTATCTGATTTGTTGGCATATAACTGTTGATAGTATTCTCTTATAATCTTTTCTATTTCTGAGGTGTCTGTTGTAATTTCTCCTCTTTCATTTCTGATTTTATTTATTTGAGCCTTCTCTCTTTTTTCTTGGTGAGTCCAGCTAGAAGTTTGTCAATTTTGTTTATCTTTTCAAAGAACTGGCTCTTGGTTTCATTAATTTTTTCTATTTTTTTTTAGTCTCTATTTTGTTTATTTCTGCTCTGATTTTTATTATTTCCTTCTTTCTGCTGATTTTGGGCTTTGTTCTTTTTTTTTCCAATTCCTTTAGGTGCACTGTTAGATTGTTTATTTGGGATTTTTTTACTTGTTGAGGTAGGCCTGAATTGCCCTAAACTTCCCTCTTAGAACCACTTTTGCTGTATCCCATAGATTTTGCATTTTCATTTTCATTTGTCTCCAGGTATTTTTTTTATTTCTTCTTTGATTTCTTCATTGACCCAATCATTATTCAGCAGCATTTTGTTTAATCTCCACATTTTTGTGGCTTTTCTGATTTTCTTCCTGTAGTTGATTTCTAGTTTCGTACCTTTGTGGTCAGAAAAGATGCATGGTATTATTTCAGTCTTCTTAAATTTATTGAGACTTGTTTTGTGGCCTAACATGTGATCAATCCTGCAGATTGTTCCATGTGCATTTGAAAATAATGTGTATTCTGTGGTTTGTGGATGGAATGTTCTGTATAAATCTACTAAGTCCACCTGATCTACTGTGTCATTTAAGGCCAATGTTTCATTATTGATCTTCTGTTTGGATGATCTATCCATTGGTGTAAGTGGAGTGTTAAAGTCCCCTACTATTATTGTGTCACTATCTATTTCTCCTTTTATGTCTGTTAATAGTTGCTCTATATATTTAGGTGCTCCTATGTTGGGTTCATAGATATTTACAAGTGTTATATCCTCTTGTTGGATTGTTCCCTTTATCATTATGTAGTGCCCTTCTTTGTCTCTTGTTGCAGTTTTTGTTTTGAAGTCTATTTTGTCTGACATAAGTATTGCTACCCTCACTTTCTTTTCTTTGCCATTTGCATGGAGTATCTTTTTCCATCCTTTCATTTCAGTTTGTGAGTGTCTTCATGTCTGAAGTGTGTCTCTTGTATGCAGCATATATATGAGTCTTTTTTTTTTTTATCCAATCAGCCACCCTATGCCTTTTGATTGGAGCATTTAGTCCATTGGCATTTAAAGTAGCTATTGATATATAGGTATTTATTGCCATTTTGTTACTTTTTTCCTGGGTGTTTTAGTAGCTCTCCTCTGTTCCTTTCTTCTTCTCTTGCTCTCTTTCCTTGTGGTTTGATGGCTTTCTTTAGTAAAATGTTTGATTTCTTTCTTCTTACTTATTTGTTTACTTATTATAGGTTTCCGGTTTGTGATTATCATGAGGTTCCTGTATAATATTCTACGTATATAGCAAACTATATTGAGTTGATAATCTCTTTAGCTTGACCTCTTTCTAAGAGCTCTACTCTTTTACTCCCCTCCTCCCACATTTTGTGTTTTTGAAATCATATCTAGTCTCCTGTTTTGTGTGTGTCTATCCATTACCCTCTTATCGTTGAAATGGGTAATTTTAGTACTTTTGTCTTTTAACCTTCATATTGTCTTCATAGGTGGTTGATCTGCTACCTTTACTATATTTTTGCCTTTATTGGTGATTTTATTACCTGTTTTTTTTTTTTATAATTTTCTTATCCCTATTTGTAATCTTCTCTTTCCCACTTAAATAAGTTGCTTCAGCATTTCTTGTAGAACTGGTTTCTTGGTGATAAACTCCTTTAATTTTTGCGTGTCTGTGAAGCTCTTTATCTCTCCTTCCATTCTGAATGATAACCTTGCCAGACAGAGTATTCTTGGCTGTAGGTTTTTTCCTTTTAGCACTTTAAATATGTCATGTCACTCTCTTCTAGCCTGTGGTGTTTTGGCTGAGGAGTCCGCTGATAGCCTTATGGGCTTTCCCTTGTATGTCACGTTGCCTTTCTCTTGCTGCTTTTAGGATTGTCTCTTTATCTTTAACTTTGGACATTTTAATTGTAATGTATTTTGATGTGGCCCTCTTTGGGTTTATCTTGTTTGGAGCTCTCTGTGCTTCCTGTATTTGGATGTCTGTTTCCTTCCTCTGGTTAGGAAAGTTTTCAACTATTATTTCTTCAAATAGATTTTGTGCCCCTTTGTCTCTCTCTTCTCCTTCTGGGACTCCTATAATATGAACGTTAGTATGCTTGATATTGTCCCAAAGTTCCCTTAGACTGTTCTCATTCTGTCTAGTTCTTTTTTCTTTTATTTGTTTAGCTTGGGTGATTTTCTCTAGTCTTTCTTCAAGCTTGCTGATCTATTATTCTGTGTCATCTACTGTGCCATTGAGTCCCTCTATTGAATTTTTCATTTCCAGTATTGTATTCTTCATTTCTGATTAGTTCTTTTTTATATTTTCCAATTCTTTGTTGACATTCTCACTGTGTTCATCCAGTCTCCTCCTAATATCAGTGAGCATCCTTATGAGTTTTTGTTCAAACTCTTTGTCAGGTAGATTGCTTGTTTCTGTTTCATTTAGTTCTTTTTTGTGGGTTTTGTCCTGTTCCCTTGCTTGGAATACATTCCTTTGTCTCTTCATTATGCCTCTTTCTCTGTGCTTATATCTATGTATTAGGTGAGTCAGCTATGTTTCCTGGTCTTGGAGAAGTGACCTTATGTAAGAGATGCCTTTTGAAGCCCAGCAGTGTGCTTCCCTCTTGTCACCAGTCCCAATGATCCAGGAGTGACCCCTGTGTGGGCTACTTCTGTCCTTTTGCTGTTGTAGGGTTGCTCTTACTGCAGGTACCCAGGGAGTCTAGTCTTTCCCTTGCTGGCTGGCTGTTTGTAAATTGGGTTTGGGGAGCCCAAGCACCATTGGCTACAAGGTCTAATAGCACACTCCTGTTACAGTTCTCCTGTTAATTGGGTAGATACCCAGTGTAGCTGGTTGCTAGGCTCAGGGGC
Source organism: Equus caballus (assembly GCF_041296265.1). NCBI lineage: Eukaryota > Metazoa > Chordata > Mammalia > Perissodactyla > Equidae > Equus > Equus caballus. The sequence continues at coordinate 24,968,460 of NC_091700.1, read as the reverse complement.
TTACAGTTGCTGTAGGCCTCAGGCCTCTAAGGCTGTTATCAGCTTTCTTAGGATTGCAGCTGAGTGGGGCTGGGAGCATGGGAGCACCCAATTGTTTCAGGCTTTGGGAGGTCAGGCTGATACTCTTTGTGGCTGTTTGTGAAGCACAGATCTTCTGCCACTGATAAGCTCCACCCTCGACAGGTCCACACAGACCATCAACACATTCCTGGCCCATACACACTTCCCAACCTCATGGTGGAGCATACCCAGTTGCCCCGCTGCAGAGGCCCCCACCTCTCCACCAACACCACCACACTTCACTTGGTCCTCACACAGGTCCTGCCCCACAGAGGTGGACACACTCGCCTACCTGTAGAGGATCAAGGCACTCAATCTATGCAGGCCAACCAGTAGCCTGAGGGCTTGCTGTTGGGTGGGGCTGGTCCCTCAGGTGGGCTGCCTGCCCTGGCTGACCTGGATTAAATATGCACTCTAGTGGGTGTTGCAGATCCCTGGGCTAACAGGCCAGGGGAAGAAATTCAATGGCGTCTGCCATGGTCTGTGTCAGCACTCCTGGACTAGGTCACAGCAATGACTGCCAGTGTCTCAGTCTCTGGAGACATCTCACTTCTCACCAACATGCACCCAGAGCCTACCATGTGAGTCTCTTTTCACCAAAGGAGTGGGCATATTTCTTTTGGTGATTTTAGGTTGATCTCTGAGAGAAGTGAATTTGTTCATGGGCCCTTTAAGAGCTTGGTTTTGTTTTTTTTTTTTTTTTGAGGAAGATTAGCCCTGAGCTAACTGCTCCCAATCCTCCTCTTTTTGCTGAGGAAGACTGGCCTTGAGCTAACATCTGTGCCCATCTTCCTCTATTTTATACATAGGACACCTACCACATCATGGCTTGCCAAGCCGTGCCATATCCACACCTGGGATCCGAACTGGCAATCCCCAGGCTGCCAAGAAGCAGAACGTGGGAATTTAACTGCTGTGCCACCGGGCCGGCCCCAAGAGCTGGGTTTTCTTTGGCTTTCATCCAATAGCTTTTCCAGGGGTATTCCCTCGTTGTAGTTAATAGCCAGCAAAGCCAGATAGTAGGACGCTCGTCTCAGTTGTGCTGAGTGTGGAGGATGCTTATAGCAGTAATGGGCCCCCTGCTCAGGACCCCTCTCCTCCAGGGAGGGCTGCATAACTTAGGGTGGCTCCCGCCCGGCCAGCTGTGAAGTTCTGCTGCTCGTGAAGGTGGCTTTCTTTCTCTCCAGAAGGAATTTCTGCCTCTTCTGCCTCAGTCAGGACTGTCCCTTGTTGTGGGGGCTCTTTTTATCCAGTTTTCAGTTTTCTCTCCAGGGTAATTTTTCCAAAAATAGTTGTAACCTGGTTGTGTTTGTGGGAGGAGGTGAGTTCAGGGTCTGCCTATGCCGCCATCTTGATGAGATCTCCAACCATTTCCTAATTCACTCATTGACGCGTGTGTTCATGCACTGTGCTCTGACTCTGTCACTGTCCCCCTCTGCGTGTGCATGTGCACAAGACAACCCTCCCCCTTCACCAGGCTGCCGTGAGCAGAAGTGAAGGATGCAGACAAGTATCTAACCAACTTCATGGAAAGGATAAGCGAGAACGTAAGGTAATGACAAAGAACCAGGGAGAAGGAGCCATTTAGGTAGGACTGTTAGTGGTGGCCTCTGCAAGGAGGTGACATTCCAGTTGAGAGCTGAAGCATTTGCAGAAAGTGACCAGGGGAAAAGCTGGGTGTTATAGGCAGAGGAAACAGCACGTGCAGGGCCCTGAGGTGAGGAAGAGCGCTCTGGATCTGAGATGGGGGGAGCCCAGTGTGAGCATTGTGAGTGAGGGAGGGACCATGGAAGCAATGGAGATGGGCCTAATCAGGGGGCAGATAAGGCCGAGCTTGGAGGCTATGGGAAGGAGTTTAGAGTTCAATGATGATAAATCCTGGGAAGGGTTTGGAGGAGGACACAACCTGGATTATATGTGTATTCTAAATCACGCTACTGGGGGCTGGAAACTGAGAGACTGTTCAGAAGGTCCAGGAGAGGGGCTGGCAGCAGAGGAGAGAGAGAATGAGGAATGAATCCAGCGTGTGTCTAGGAGGGGGAAATGGCAGGCTTGGACGAGGGGACTGAGATGGAAGACTGACTGCGGGTCTCTGGCTCGAGCAGCTGGCACATGGGTGATAGAGCCGTTTCTTGAGATGGGAAGCCTGAGCCAATGGTTGTCCTCTCTATCCTCCCCTCCTCGCTTCTCCTCTCCCCCAGCGGAGTGGCTTCCTCACTTCCTTCCAAAGTGCGGGGCACACTCCTACCAACGGGGCTCTGCACCGGCCCCTCCTTCTCCCCGGAACGTGGCTTCCCAGAAACCCTCGCGGCCAACTCCCTCATCTCCTTCAGGTCTTTGCTCACATCCCACCTTGTCAGCAAGGCTTTCCCTGCACCTTGTTTAAAACTGAACCCCCAACCTCAACCACACTTCCTTTCTCCCCTAGCAGTCTATGATTTTGCCCCAAAGCATCCACCACTGTCTGTAATCAGTAAATAACAAATAACCTTTTAAAAATGTTTTGTTTATGGCCCGTGTCCCCCCACTAGAACAGGAGGTCCAGGAGGACAGGAGTTTTGTCTGTCTTGCTCACCATTGTAGCCTGAACACTGAGAACAATGCCTGGCAAATAATTGTCTCAGAGGATTGTTGAATGAATGAATGACTCACTTTGGGAGTCCTTAGCATGTGGTGGCTTTTAAAGACAGAGAACTGGAGAGGGTATAAAAGAAGGAGGAAAGTCCAGGACCAAGAGAACAGGTATGTAGGGGAGGGCCAGCCACAGACATGGGGAGGGATGGCCTACCAGGTAAGGGGACACCGGAGCATCTGGCCTCATGGAGGCTCCGGAAGGAGAGGCCAAGATAGCTCAGCCCCCTCAAGCTGCTCTCTGGCTAGAGTGGTCTTTCCATGTTCTACCATTGGTCAGCCTGACACCTGCTGTGGCTTCTCCTCGACCTCGGGGAATGCCAGCTCCCTTCCATGGCATTCGGGCTTCTCTCTAGCCACGCTTCTTCATGCTTCCCCACCCCCACCACTGCCACCCGGGTCATGAGGGCGTTCCCCAGCCTTGCCTCATGCTAAACCATCTGTCATTTACTGAAAGTGACCATCTCTTCTCTCAGCCCTCTGGACCTTTGCACATTGTTTCCTCATCTCGGAAGACCCTCATCCTGTCCACTCAAAACCCTTCGCTTGGCTGCCTCCTGATCCCCTCCCAGGGCGGAGCTGAGAGGAGCCGTCTCCAGCGAGCACGGCCCCTGAACTCTAAGGCTGGGCTAGGGACTCCTCAGTGTGTGTGTATGAAGCACACGTGCGTGCTCCCTGCTCATCCCCCACCATAGCACTTTGTAAAATAACTGTTAGCAGTGTGCCAGGCCCTATTGTAAGTGTTCTACCATATTAACACGTGTGGTGATCCCTATAACCCTCTGAGTGAGGGGACGCTGCGTTCCTTGTTTCACACATAGAGAAAGTGGAGGCACAGAGAAGTGAGATGGATTGCTGCAGTTCCCCAGTCAGCGGAGGTGGGGCGAGGTGTGGAGCCCAGGCGGTCTGACACCGAGTCCACATCTTTGCCTGTAGGTGGCACTGCCTGTCTCCTCGCCTGCTGGATTCCTCCAACCCAGTGGTTCTTACCTGGAGGTGATTTTGCGCCCTAAGGGACATTTGGCAATGCCTGCAGACAATTTGGCGGCCACAACTGTGAGATGGGGGCGCTACTGGCATCTAGTGGGCAGAGGCCGGGGAGGCTGCTGACCACCCTACCATACACAGGAGGCCTCACAACAAAGAATCAGCCCCAAATGTCAGTGGTGCTGAGGATGAGAAACCTGTTCCACCTAGGCTGCCACCTGCACGAGCTTTTCCTCCTCCTCTTCCTCCGTAGACCCTGGACACGGACGTCTTCCAGCTCGCTCTGTCCTCTTCTCTATCTCCCTCAGTCCAGGGCTTCCAGCCTGGCCTTTCTGATGACGCTCAGATTGACATTTCACATTCCCTATAGCCAATCGGTTGATCAGCTCAGCCTCCAAAATACAGCCGGATCCATTGCTTCTCCCCACCCCACAGTCAGCGCTGAGCAAACCTCCAGCATCTCACTCCTGGGGGCTGGAAACAGCCGTTCTTCTGTGTCACCCAGTCACTCTCCCAGATACAGTCTGTTCTCTACCTGCAGCCAGAGCTACCTATCTGGAGCACAGCCCTACTTCAGCCGTCCAATAGCTTCCCACCCTGCGACAGTGAACTCCAGCCCCTTACCCTGGCCCTTGGGCCCCACATCCTCTGGTCAGTCGTCAGTCCTTCTGACACCCGGGTCACACCTGCTCCCCTCCCCTTGGGCCCTGGCCTCCTTTCTGCCTTTCAAGGCCCGAGCGCTCTGTGCTTGCTCCTCCCCTGTGATCCTTTTCATCATTCAGGTCTTGGCTCCAATACCTTCCCTCAGACTCCAGATTAAGTCTACACCCCAGCGCCTCCCCCCGCCCCCCCCAACCACATCTCTGTCTCATCCTTCCTCTAGGCTTTGTCTCCGTGTGGGCCCTTTTACGTGTTCAGAGACTGTCTCCTCTCCCTGAGCGTAAGCTGCCTGAGGGCAGGGTGCTCCCTCTGCTGTTTTCTGCTGAATTTTCGGCGCCTTATGCACTGCCTGCACACTGGTGTTCATAAATAATTTTAGGAATGCAATCGAATTGGAAATTGTGGTGAAAGGGAAGTTGGCCCTTGTGAACAACCAAGGTTCCTTCTCTTACCAGCTTCCTCACAGCCTGGCTTCTCCCCTCCCCTTGTGTTCTTATTTCCTTTCCTTTCTGCTAACAGAACCAGGAGTGCCTATGTCAATTGCCTGTTCAACACCTCCACCTGGATGTCTGATGGGCATCTTCAATGTAACGTGGCCCAGATGGAACTCTGGCATGACCTCCCTCCTTCTCCACGCGACCTCTTTCTCCCCGGTCTTCTCCATCTCAGCAAGTGACAGGACCATTAATCCAGCTGCTCAGGCCACAAACCTACTAGTCGCCCAGGATTCTCCCATTCTCATCTCCAGCCCATCGGCGAGTATCGACCTCACCCTCGGAGCATGCCCTGATCTCCACGCTTCACCACTGTCATGGCTCCCACCCTGGTCCAAGCTGCCCTGAGCTCTGCCCTCGACTGTTGTCTTCGCCCCCATCTTGCCACCTCCACCTCTTCATTATTCAAGTTTCCACCCAGACGTTCCTTGTAGAGAAGGCTTCCCTGACCACTCTGCGGGAAATGGCTCCTCCACAGCTCCTTGGCTGGTCTATAGCTATCTCGTTCATTTATGTGCTTTGGGGGTTGTTTCCCCCACTGCTATGGAAGCAGGGGGCTCATCTATTCTGGTCACTGCCGTGTCCCTACATGCACTGGTCTGTGCATCGAAGGAGTGCGATAAACAGTGTCTGGTGAATGATGTGGGTTAAGAGGGTTTTAGGGCTGACAGATAGCTCCTGACAGTAGCGTTTGCCTTTTAATGGGGACGCTTGAGGCACTTTTCCATTAAATAGACGGATGCTGTCAAAACTCTGCTGAGGAGCCAGGGCTTCACTGTTTACAAAGCACTTGCACGTGGTTTCCCACATGATGACGGCTCATTCATTTAATAAATATTCATCGTGCCTCCACTGTCACTTGCTGATGGGTGGTATCTGGGATGGGTCCTCACAGTTCATCTTCCACGGGGCCATTGCTTGGATTCTTCAGAGTGGGTTCCCGAGGCTTGTTGTTGAGGTGGACGGCAGCACCGGGTTCAGAGCTGGGGGCCCATTTGTGTCCTGACTCTGCTACTCTGGGCTGAGTGACCTGAGGCAAGTTGCTTAGCTTCTCGGAACTGGAGCTCATGTGGAAAATAGAGACAATAATAACAAAGAGCTTGAAGGATTAAGGCTCTCCTTTAACCCCTTTCTCCTCCTTCTGTGTTCACCATCCGTGCTCCCAACCCTCCTGACCCCTCAGGAGAAGGTCAGGCAGTCTGCCCCACCCCACCCCTAGCCAAGCCTCATCTGCCTTCCCCTACAAAACTCACAGGGGAGGTTTAATTCTAAGAGACTGCCTTCCTGCCGGGAGGTGCATATCCACTGAGCTCGTTTCTGGCAAGGTGTCAATGCTGGCTGCTCAGGCGAGGGCGCTATCCTGCAGAATCAGGTCTGGTTATCAGGGGTCAGGGCTTTCACTGCAATGGCAGGTCGTTCACGGAGGAGCCTCTCTCCCCAGCAGGCGGATGAGAAAGAGCTTTCTTGGCAGAGCGAAGGGACCCTATGCTGTGACCCTCAGATCACACCAGGAAGGAATTTGTTCTCACTCCAGGTTTGTGCCTGTGAGAACTATCTAGACAACAAGCGTGAGGTCCCCTGACCACTCTAGCTTCCTTCACATCAATTTGCCATCCTGCAGCCATGATAAGTCCTTCAAAGCACAAATCTGGTTGTGTCAGTCCTCTGCTTAAAACTCTTCAGTGGGTCCCATTGCTCTTAAAACAAAACCCCAAGTTCTTAATCTAGCCAACCAGGTTCAGCACTAGGCCCCGCCTGCCTCTCCAATCTTCCCTCTCCAGAAACTGCCCCTGCTTTTTGACTCCCATCCCTGGGCCTTCTCTCAGTGCCTGGAGACGGCTTTGTGCCCTCTTACCACAGGTCCTTTGCACAGGCTGCTATTTCCTTCCACACTTTGATCTTTGCCTAGTTAACTCCTCCTCATACTTAAGATCTGATGTTCCTCCCAGCCCTAGTCTGGTTTTTCTTTTCTGCTCTTCTCATCTGATTGTGGCTTTTCTTCCAGTTTGTGGTGATTTGCTTAGTCTTTCTCCCCCTCTTGAATGTAAGCTTCATAAATCAGGATAGTTTTTCTCACCATCATCTGATACATGGACTAGTCGGTGCTCAATGAATGCTTGGTGAATGAGTAAATGCACACGTGAGCAGGGAGGGAAGGCTCAGAGTCAGCTAGGAAGTTCAGGAGAGGCATCAGGGGCTCCACGGCAGCCCTGACAGTCCACCCCACCTCTGCCTGGCCGTGCCTGGGCATGCCTGGAAAAGGAGGGCCTGGCATGGCCACAGCCCCAGCAGGCAGCTTTATGCCAAGGCCGCCCTGTCAGAGTCCCACAGCTGACAAAGGAGCAGAGTGGGTTCCATGCACAGAGGCTTCTCTGCATGAAGGGAAGGTCTGAACACATGATGGACGCGTTAGTTTGCCAGGGCCACCTAGCAAACATACCACAAAGATACCCCAGATTGAGTGGCTCAAGTGACAGAAAGCTATTTTCTCGCAGTTCTGGAGTCTGGACATAGACCAGGGTGTTGCAGGGCCGGTTTCTCCTGAGGCCTCTCTCTTTGCAGATAGCCGCCTTCCCCCTGTGTCCCCACTTGATCTTTTTCTCTGTGGGTGTGCATGTCTGTGTCCAAATTTCCTCTTCTTATAAGGACACTAGTCAGAATGGTTTAGGGCCCACCCTAACAACCTCATTTTAACTTAACTATCTCTTTAAAGGCCCTGTCTCCAAATATGGTCACATTCTGAGATATCTGGGGCTTGGGGTTTCAACGCAGGAACTTAGGGGGGCACACAATTCAGCCCATAGAATGGGTTATGGCAGAGCCTCATGATCTGATCCCAAACTCTGACAGACGACATGCAGAACAGGAGGCAGACCCAGACACGGACCTAAATTATTTTTGAATAAGACCATGTACAACATTTTTGGCTCCATGACCAAACTTCTACCAAAAGAAGGATAACAATATGTCCAGGGAGCGTGTTATCAAAGTCGCTCCTCATCCCTGCTCCCTCATCGATTCAGGTCGTATTTCCACAATCAGTAGTTTGCTGGGAAGCCGTTCCCCGCAGCAGCCGCCCTGGACTCCCCAGGAGGTAACAGGTAGGCAGTGGGGCAGGCCACGACGCCTTTTCATTCCGTCCATCCAGCTCACACTGAGCTTGCTCTGGGGCTAACAGATAAGCGGCTGTTGGGGAGTTGATCTCCTTTTTGGGGGAAGGAAGCTTCAGGGCTGGCTTCCCGACAGTGGGCTCTCAGAGAAGTGGGCCTTGAGGGAGCCTTTGACAAAGGCCTCAGCCTGAGTTTGGAAGAGAAAGGATGGGCACTGAGGCTGTAGAGTCGGCTTAGAGGAGCTGCAGCGGGGGAGGGGGGGAAGCAGACCCTGGGGTGGGCAGGGGTGGTGGGGGAGTTGCAGAGGCTGGGTCACCAAGCAGGGAGAAGAGAGAAGAGGAATGCGCACTAAGAAAACAGTCTTAGGATTCAGTGCTTTTATTTCATTCATCTTCCTCCAAGCAAGAAGGAGAAGATGACTCTATGCACAGACCCAGTTCTTACAAGGGCCAGGCCCTGGGGACACAGAGGGGCGTGAGACCCATCTCTTACTTTAAGGAGCACCACTTAGTTGGGGAGCTACAAGGGTACACGGAGAGCCGTTCCCTGTGGTTGGAGTCCAGCCAAGCACAAGGTATGGAAGATGTGCTCAATTCACTTATTGAATGAACGAGGCAGTGCTACCCAGAGGGAAGAGCAGAGGGGCGGCCCCTCTGAGATGGAGAGGCAGTGGCAGTGGAAGCCTTCTGAGCTGAGCAGGAGTTTGCCAGGTTGGGAGTGGGCGGAATGGAAGATCTCAGGCAAAAAAGAGCGTTTGCAAAGGCTGGGAGCAGCCAATGGTGTGGAGTCCATACGCACATCCAGTTAGAGCATGGGGTCCACACACATGCCTGCACTCTTTGGCCATTTTCTGATCGTGGCCGACATCTTACTTCAGCCTCCTATTTGTGCCACAGGCCCCGGGCATTCCAAACCTAATTGGGCATGCCTGCTAGTCTGGTCCTTTATGGTGTGCGCAGCCCTGTCAGGCATCCAAAGATGGTGTGACTGGGAATTTGGTATTAAGCTGTATTATTGAGTTCACAAATTCAACTTTCAGAAATCTAACCAAACAAGGGATTTGCAAAACAGTTTCAAACAGAGCATTTCCCATGACAATCAGCTTGTTTACCACTCCAAGGTACACTGTAACCGCTGTTGACACGCTCATTTGCATGCCAATACCCAGAATGCTTTTCTAGCCCTACTGAGCTTGGGTTCTGCCAGGGAGCTGAAAGGTTTATTTACACATACAATACATGACAACTTCATTTTCCGAAGCATCTTTCATACAAACCGTATCCCCAAAATGCCTTAAGTTGGTGAAAGAATGTCGAAATCCTTTTAGAGTTTAAACCCTTCTTTCTGGGCTGAAGTAGAGTTGAGATAACATGTGCATGCTCAAATTAACATTTTAATTAAAAGATACTTGAGAGAAATGGGATTTCAGTTATTCAGCAATGTGTCATATTATGCTTGGTATGGTGGGCCAAGGTTATGAAGAGAAATTATATGGCTGCAGATAAATTAGCGGCTGACAGAGCAGTACAGAGAGCTGCTGTGCACATCGGACTGAACTAGGACCACAGAGGGGCACTTAACTGGGTGACTTCTTATAGCTGCAACTCCTTTGCGTTGTGGCCCATGAGATGACATTAATATAGCGGCACTGGGCATAATGACATGAGTGATAGAAACCTGTAGTTACATGCAATTTGCCAATTTTAAGACTATAACAGAAAAAATTATTTGAGTTGGTAATCCTGTGAGTTTTCGGGACCAAGCGGGCTAGGCTTTGACAGTTGTTCCACAGTGGAAGGGAGAGTTTCCTGCCTTTTTGTCCCCAGAGGAAGGCAATATAAGAGTCCTTAAGCAAGGCCAAGTTTGAAGGTATTATGCAGGAAATAGCCAGATTTTGTGTCAAATGCATCTTTTAAAATGGTTTGGTGTTTTATTTTCTGAATCACTTTGCAGCCACTAGCCTTGGGTATTGGGATGGATAGGAGAGGGGGGCCACGGTGTGAGACCTCCTGTTATTTGAAATGGTTATGGGTAGCCATCTGTTATCTTGGATGGACAACAAATGAACAGCCTTATAGAGAGGAGGAGACATTTTGAAGAGCTTAAGAACATGGGCCCTAGAGGATCTGAATGGACATTTTTCCAATGAAGACATACAGATGGCCAACAGTCACGTGAAAAGATGCTCAATATCACTAATCATCAGGGAAATGCAAACCGAAACCACAGTGAGATATCACCTCACACCTGATAGAATGGCCACTATCAAAAAGACAAGAAATAACAAGTGTTGGCGATGACGTGGAGAAAAGAGGACCTTTGTACATTGTTGGGGGGAATGTGAATTGGTGCAACCACTATGGAAAATTATGGAGGTTTTCCTCAAAAAAATAAAACTACCATGTGATCTAGCAATTCTACTTCTGGGTATTTATCCAAAGAAAATAAAAACATCAACTTGAAAAGATATACGTACTGCCGTGTTCATTGCAGCATTATTTACAATAGCCAAGATATGGAAATAACCCAAGGCTCACCGAAGGATGAATGGATAAAGACAATGTCGTATACATATGTACACAATGGAATATTATTCAGCCATAAAAAAGAATGAAATCTTGCCATTTGTGACAACATGGATGAATCTTGAAGGCTTATGCTAAGTGAAATAAGTCAGATGGAGAAAGACAAATACCATATGATCTCGCTTATATGTGGAATCTAAAAAAAACCCAATCAAACAAAAACCAATCTCATGTTTCAGAGAACAGACTGGTGGTCACCAGAGGCAAGGGTGGGGGATGGTGAAATGGGTGAAGGAGGTCGAAAGGTACAAACTTTCAGCTATAAAATAAATAAATCCTGGGGATGTAATGTGTAGCATGGCTACTATAGTTAATAACATTGTTTTGCCTATTTGAAAGTTGCTAAGAGAGTAGATCTCAAAAGTTCTTATCACAAGAAAAAAACCCTGTAACTATGTGTGGTGATGGATGTTAACTAGACTCATTGTGGTGATCATTTTGCAATGTATACAAATATGGAATTGTTATGTTGTATGTCTGAAACTAATATCATGTCATGTGTCAAGTATATCTCAATAATAATAACAAGATCAAGAAGGTGGGCCCTGGAGTCAGACAGGAATCCCAGCACCTCCGTAAGCTAGCAGTATGATCTTTGGGAGTTATTTGATCTCTTGTGCCTCAGTTTCTTTATCTGTGGAATGAGGATTGCAGTAATTCCTACCTCTTGGGGTTGTTATGAGGATTAAGAGGCCAATACATGTCTGGCCCTCTTAGTAAACACCCAGTAAGTGCTGCGTTATCCAGTGAGTGCTGGCTGCTGGTATTTTTAATACACTACATCAGCCCTTCTCAAACATGTGGTCTTGGGACCTCTTTACACTCTTAAGAAGTATGGAGGGCTCTAAAGAGCTTATGTTTACATGGGCTACATCTATTGAGACCTACTGCATTAGAGCTGTATATCTGAATCTAATACAATATTGTAGGTCAACCACACTTCCATAAAAAAAAGATTTGCTGTACTAGAAATTAAAAAAAAAATTGAAAATATTTATTAATTTATGTTAAGTCCTACTTGTCCCAGGTCTGTTCACAATCCTGTGCAGGTTCTAAATAGCTCATGTATGACATGGATTACTGCATCACTCACAGTTCTCAGTTGCAGAAAATAAAAATGAATTCCGACTACTTAAGCAGAAAAGGTATTGAATGGTAGACCATCTGAAAATTCACAGAATCGATGGAAAAGCTGGTGAAATGACCTGAAAGTCAGGGAGGAAGGGAGGGATGATACAGCCAAGGTCTGTCTCACTGCTAGGCAGTCTAGTTAGATGTTGCCTCTGGGGCCCCGCCTTGGACAATCCCTTCTACCACTGTCACAGATCTTTTGCCATTACTTGGAGGCTCTTAGCTTCATGGCCATAGGAAACCATCTCTAAGTGACACGCATCTCTGTGTCACTCTCCTCTAGATTTAGACTTCTGGGGGAAATGTTGGGCCCAGGTCCTGTGCCCATGCCTGATCTGCTGGGGAGGGAGGAGGGTAGCAGTAAATATCTAGTCCCCACTTGATTTTGTCGTGGAAAGTGGGATCCTGGCCACGGAGAATTCCCACAACGTGCAAATGTCTACCTCTGTAGATGCCTACTTTTTTCCAGAGCTCACCTTAATTTACATTTGACAAAATAAAATCTAGATGCTGGGAGGTGTCAGGTTTAAGGCCTTGGGTTTCTCTGGTGGCTTCAGAGGAGGCTTCTAGCAGAACCAGGGCTTGGATGCATGACAGGATAATCTAAAGCAGAGTATCCAACCTCAGGATGGCTTGGTTCTCCTCCTAGAGCCACAAACACTTTTTTTTAAAGGGGATGCCACCTCAGGCTTCTGAATTTTTTTACCCCAAAAGTGACTGCGTACCCATGGACATGACTGAGGAGGAAGCCCAAGTGTCTACAGATCACGAGACAAATGGATAGAATATTCTTGGAAAGGCCCCAGTGGCTCTGTAAACCCTGCCCACCCACAAGCCTCTGACTGACTCACCCTTTCAACCCAAACGCCCAAGGCTACACAGACGAGCTGGCATACTCCACTATGCAGGCATCGTTGGCGTTTCCCCTCATGTCCCCCACCTGCTTTCTCTTTCCCCTTCGTCCTCTCACACCACACCCCAGCTCACAGTCCAGGACCCCGGATGGAGAAGGTACAAGATTTCAATGAAGGATAACTGGAGGAATGGTAGAAAGGTGTGCTCAGAGCCAGGCTACCAAACCCTGGCCACCGCAGCTGGCAAACTTCAGCAGAAAACACGTGGTCTAAATCAGAGGTTCCCAACCAGCGGTGATTTACCCCCAGGGGACATTTGGCAATGTCTGGAGACATTTTGGGTTGTCACAACTGGAAGGAGAAGCACTGCAGGCATCCGGTGGGTAGAGGCCAAGGACGCTGCTAAACATCTTGTGATGCACAGCACAACCTCCACAAGGAAGAATTATTTGGCTCCAAATGTCAACACTGTGGAGGCTGAGGAACAGGTCTAATGGAAAGGGGGAAAGAGGAGCCCTCTTTGGATTTCAATGATTCTCAGCATGCAGGCAGAGGGGAGCCAGTACTTAGTCTCTGGGTGACTAACTCCAGGGGTCCTGTGAGTGTTTGCACTTGTGTGTGTTCTCCAGCCTCTCAGTGTAGATTTGAGTCTCAGCTCGTGGGAGTGGCCACTTTTCAGCATTCAGTAAATCATTCAGCACCATCTATTCCCCAGGCCCAGCTACGAGCACTACAACTAACAGCAGCAACCACGTTAGTTTACATTTCTTGAAACTTGGCAGACATTGCGCTTAGCATTTTATGCGAATTCTATCCTTTAATATTGCACAACCTTGCAAAGGAACTATTAACATAATCCCCATTTACAGATGAAGAAATGAGGTTTAGGAAGGAGCAGTGGCTTGACCAAGATTACCCAGCTTGTACAGAAACGGTGGAAAAGGATTGCAAAGCCAGGCTTCTGGATTCTAAGGTCCAAACCCTTAGCCACTGAACTGCACAAAGAAAGACACTGTCCTTGAAACAAACTCAGGGGTCTCTATGTGGATTAGCCACACAAAACGGTAATTTCCAGGAAATTTCATCTCGATAACAATTTTATTTTAATTTCACAATTTGCCTTGCAAGCCCCAAATTCTAGCTCAAAAGAGTTTGGGCTTAAAGACTGGAGTCTGTCTCCCCAGGTTAGAAGCTGCAGTTCCCGGCACCTCCTGGCAGCAGGCGCCCCTGCCCTCGCTCCAGCTGAAGCCGAGGAAGGACTTCGATGAGAGAGACGCAGGGTGAGGAGTGCGTGAACCGAAGCGTGTTTGGACCCCAAAACTGGTCGCCGCCCCCTAGGAGGATGCTGAGAGCCCCCGCGCGCTGCAGCCGCCTGCAGGCTCCCCAGCGCCGCGCTCCTGTCACGGCCGTGGTAACCGCTGGGACCGCCGCAAGGAGGCTGCGATTGCTCCCACTGCTCACCAGGGCAGCCCACCAGAAAGCGAAAAGGCTGGTCTTCTGGGAGCGGGGCGGGGACAGGAAGCCTTGGGTACAGAAAGCTGAAAGAAAAGCACGCTTCTAGAACTGAACCCGCGTGGACCCGGCATGCAGAGGTGAATCTGCGGTTTCTGCGAGCATCTGGGAACAAGAGGGACCTATGCATAGGGTGGCAAAACGGAAGCATTCAGGGTGGGATGTGGGAGGACACGCTGGATATGGGGGAGCCCAGCCTCTTCACGTCTTTTCGAGCTCATTTCCATCTTCCTCCGTAACCCCACCCGGCGCCCCTAGCCTCCTGGCAGGCCCATATCCGAAAGTGAGTTTGTAGTGGAGGAGCCTGTCCCAGGTGCACCTGGCTAACCTTCTATAATCCAGGGAAGGAGCTGGCTCCAAGTGAGCCCTTCGGGTTCCCCATGGAGCTGTCCCTTGGGGGCTGTGCTGCCGCCAGGTCTCAAACCTCAGTCAAAGTCAAAGTGGTGGGTTGCCCTGGAGCTAAAGGATGCGAAACTTCACTCACCGAAGAGCTCTTAGAGCAAAGTGTCAGCCGCGCAAAACTCAGAAGGCGTCAGAATCACTGATAATAAAACAGTTGGGATTCTATTCATGGTGCGCCTTAAAGCACCTTGGCTTCGTTCATATTGCACAATGCCCCCTCCTGGGAGGGCGGAGGACAGGTCTCGGGAGACAGGGAGACACTTGGGTTCAGACTGATGGAGACTGCGGGAAGGGGGTGGGGGGCGGAGGTGGCGGGGTGCCGACTCTTATCTGTCTCTGGCACAACCCAGGCGTCTTGCTCCTGGAAGAACCAGGGGTGGCTTCTCCATGGGGGAGCCAGATCCCACCCCACCCCCCCCCGGCTTTTACTCTAGGGAGACTGGAAAGAGCGACGCGCTCATCTTGATTTGAAGGAAAAGACCGAAGGTTTTAGAAATGAACCCCACATGTGTCGAGCAACGCCAAGTGGAGCGCCTTTCTCGCCGAAAGAGAAGCGTGTGTTTGCCTTGCCCAGGTTAGCGGAGTCGGGCGCTCCCCAGGGTGTGCGTGTGGGTGGGGGCGTGGCAGGGAGATTTCTGGCAGGAAAAGAAGTGGCCCAGGTCTCCAGGACGCGGAGGTCGTGAGAACCCGGATCCGGTGTTCGGCGTCTGATTTCCTGAGCATCAGAAACACTCTACTTTGGTGGCTGTGCGTTTTCCGTCTTGTTGGAAACACCAGCACCTCCTTCTTCTCCTAGTCCGCGTAACGCGTAAAAAACCCCGCCTATCTCCCCAGTGAGAGCTGGAGTGTGGCTTTTAAGTCCTAGGGGGCTCTGGGAGTGTAACAAGAAGCGGTGAGTACATAATGCCCCGGAGCCACAGGCTCCGGCTACGCAAGGTTCCTCGCGGCGAGGCATCTCTCTCGGTCCTTGGAATCGCGGCCCGCAGGATCTGGGAGCAAGGACCTCGCTAACGAAATCTGCCTCAGAGCAAAGTGAGGGGGCCTTTCCCAGAGGAGGCCGCACCATCCTGCTGGGAATTTGTCCCTAGCGAATAGGATAGATAAAATCGATTGATCGCTATCGATGCCAGCGCAGGGAAGAACGGAGTTCTCACGCTCGCGCGGGAGTGGCCTCTGCCCTTGGGGATGGAGGTCGGAACAGCCAAATCGTCCTGGCTGGAGGTGGGGCCGGATCCCACACGCGAGGGGGCTGTTCCAGGGGTCTGGACCAGAGGCATGGCGCGGGGAGAGCTCCCTCTTTTCCTTCCAACTCGGCTTTCTGCTCTTCTCGGCGCGGCCCCGCCCGGGGCCCGGGCCGTAGCCAGGCAGGCGACCAGGGAGCGCACGGGGTCAGCGGGCGAAGAAGGTGGAGTCTCCTCAGGGCTGAGAGTGCAGAGAGTGACGGCGGAGCAACAAGGAGAGGATCGGAGCTGGGACCGCCACCCCGTTCCCGACCCTCCCCAAGAAGGGTGTCCCAACCCAGGCCCGCGCCTGTCCAGTCCAGAGCGCAGGCTTGGGGTCCAGAGCCACGAGGATTTGTAAGAAAAAAAAAAAGTTTATTTAAAATTTTGTACATAAATAAATAAATAAATATCTTCTGGTATTACAGAGACCGTACAATTACAAGCTAGGCCGGGGCAGGGCCGGGATCTGGGGTCCATGGGAAGAGAGGGGTCACCAGAGGCGAAGAGCTGGCACCTCTGTTTGGAACACCGCAGAGCGTCTCCGAAACAAAATGAATCAGTTTCCCCAACACGAATAACACGGGCGACAATTTCATTCGTGAGATAGGAGCCGCGGCTTGATTGAGGGACAAACGGACTGACTGAACTTCGAGGAGGCTCCTCGAGGAGAGGAAGAGAAAGGAAAAGAAAACAAAAAACAGGCGTTCATAAACGTGGGGTGGGAGCGGGGAGGCTGGATAAAGGACCACAGGAAAGAAGTGGGAGGGAGAAAAAGAAATAAAACAGGGAGGGGAAAGCGAACGGGCACCCAAGGAGTAAAAGGCCGAGCTTGACCCGGGATGAAGGAGAGTAGAGGAAGCAAGGAAGCCTGAGCCAGTCCAGAGAGGGCGGGCGAGGAGGCGCCAGCGGCCAGCAAGGCGCTCGACCGGGCGGTTGTACTCGCGGGGGCCTCTGTGCTGCATGGCTGAGAAGGACTCGAGCGCCTGCAACGTTCACAGCTTGGAGTTCGCTTTGCAAGGCCACGGGCACTGGGGTGGGGATACCAGCGTCAGGTCTCTGCCAAGCTCTTGGCGCTACCCAGGGCCGGGGGCCTCCGCAAAGCCTTGCCAAATCCGTGCGCAGCCGCCGTTTGGCAGCGGGTGCCTGGGAACCACCGCTGAACCCCAGGACCAGTCTTTGAGGCGCAGGTAGGGCCTGGGGTGGGCGACCTGGGGAGGCGTTCATCTAGGGAGTGACCGTGAGATCCCGGTCGTCCTTCCCCGAAGAGGACGGAGACATGGGCAATTCGTCGTCATCCTCCGAGCACTTGGCTGAGGAGAGCGACGCGCACTTGCAGCCTTGTGGTGCGCCCGCGCTGGCACCCGCGCTCCCGCCGCCGCCGCGGTGATTGCTGCCTTTGCCCTCCTTCTTGTGCTTCACCCGGCGGTTCTGGAACCAGATCTTCACCTGCTTCTCAGACAGATTCAGGTAGGTCGCGATCTCGATGCGGCGCAGGCGGGACAGGTACATATTAGAGGCGAACTCGCGCTCCAGCTCTAGCAGCTGCGTGCTGGTGAACGCGGTGCGCATCCTCTTGCTGCTGGGCAGCTGGTTCGAGCTGCTGTCTGGAGGGGGTAAGGATGCAGAGAGGAAGCGATCAGATTTCTGAGCTGTGGGCCCGATCCTCTGACAGGCAGCTGTTAGAATCCTGGGACTTTGGTTTCTTACCCACCTCTTTGCCCCAAACGCGATGTACACAGCGTGACTGCGGGCGCCTCCTTGCTAACCCGCGGGACCCTGATATTCCCAGAGTCAAGCGGCCCTGGCACTACTCTATGGAGCGCCCTGAACCCCAGTCTTCGCTCCCTCCTACGCACCCCATCCAGGACCTGGACCTCTGCCCGCATCCTCCCTCTCGGCGTCCTGTCCCGCCCGGTCCTCCAACGGCACACCACCCGGAGTGTCCCTCTCAGGGTCCCGACATGACTCTCATCGCCCCCAGAACGCCCAGGGTCCCTCATCCCCTATCCCTGGCTCGCCAGCTCTCGTCGGGTCGCCTATGCCCTGTGCCCCCACGCGGCGACTCGGCTTACCCACGGAGATGCAGTGGAACTGCCTGGGGTCGGGCAGCGGATAAGAGGTCTGGTAGAGCGCGGCGGCGGCGGCGGCGGCGGCGGCGGGGCCGTGAGCGACCCCGGGCGACACGGCCGAGTGCTGGCGGCCCAGGGGCGCGTGGCAATACTGCGAGCCGAAGGGCGGGAAGGACGCCTTGAGCAGAGGCAGCGCGGGCGGTCCGGGCGGCCCGTGCAGCTGGGAGGCGGTGACGCAGAGCGGGCACACGCACAGCAGCCCGGCCTTGCGCGCGTGGCAGGCGCCGGGCGAGAGGCCGTGCAGTGCGTGCGGCGGAGGCACCGCGTAGGGAAAGAGCGGCGGCGGGCTGCCCTCCGGCGCCTTCTTCTCGCCCGCCTCGCGCAGCACCAGCGAGTCCACCAGGAAGGAGCGCGGCATGGCCCCGGTGCGCGGTCGCCCCGCCGCCAGCCCGCTCCCTGAGCCCCGCGGACCTCGGGGCTCTCCACCCGCTTCCCCGGGCCGCCGCCGCGCGCAGCTGCCTCCTCCCGGGAGGCAGAGGGTGCCGCTGAGTCCGAGGCTGACGCCGCCGCCACTGCTGCCGCGGGCGCCGCCCAAGGAGCTCGGGGTGCTGGCCAGCGCTAGTGGTGCTGAAAGGCGCCGGCGGCGGCGCTTAAATAGGACTATTGCCATGTGATGGGCTACGCCAGGAGCGGCCCGGGGCCTCTCAATAGGGTTTTTGTGCCTTTTCTCTTGGCATTCACTCTGCACGCTTCCTCATTATTTCACTTGTTAACTAAATGAACTGCATAATGTACTCTATTCTTGTCAACCCCACCCACGCCGTAACAGGCGCCCTCGCCCCCTCCTCTCCCTTTTGCGGGTTTATTTTCTCATTCTCCTGCGATTTAATATTCTTTTCTTTCTCTTTATTCCTTACTCCCCTTTGGCTTTGCATTGGCGATCAGCCCGTTTATCTTATTGATTTTGTACCCCTGCTGCCTCGCTTCCACAGATCCCCATGGGCACACACCTCCATCTCCTCTGTGCGCTCTGTCTTCGTCCCTTTCCTTCTCTCATCCCCCCCCCGCCCCCCGCCCCTCAAGATCACGCCGCCTCCGCTCAGTTTTCCCAGTTCAGAGCTGTGCACCCCGCGGGCGTCCCTACAGCCAGCCTCCAATTTCCACCTGTGGAAGCCTTTCCTCTCTCCCGGAAGCAGGAGGACTGGGGCTCCTGCAGCGGGGAGGCACCGCTGGGGAGAGAGAAGAGCTCAGTGTTCCTGATCCAGCGCTAGCCCCATCACTGCCCCTCTGTTTTCTTTAAGTTTTTTGAATGGTCTTAACTTCGATGCTGCCTCGTCTTTGTTCGGTAGGTGCTAGTCAGTCAGCTCTTTCCTTCGAACAACAGAGTGGATGTAGAGAGGAAAAGAGCCGCTGAGAGTCACGGACAGAGACAGGGAATGAGAAACGAAAGCCTAGACGGCGAAGATCCAGCTCTCGCACCCCACCAGACGCGGCGAGTGTAGGCGCTCTCTGCCCGCGGGGATCTTTCCGGCGCTTTCTCCACTCGCGCGCACCCCAAAAGACTCGCAGGTGCGCTGGGAAACCGGTGCGTGCCCGAAGTTCGCCCCGCAGGAGCCGCGCTGAGGGCGCTTGTTATTCCCAGCTTCTGCTGCCTTCGCCCACCCGGACCGAGCTCCTCTCTCCCCAGGACCTTCTTCTGCCACGTCACTCTCTTCTTTCTGGTCACACAATGGTTAAACAACTTCAAACGCCTGGCGCTGTGTACACAGCCTCAGCTTTTTAAATCGTCCTCGGGCTCAAAGCTGCTGCGCCCAGGAGCTTTTTCCATACAATGGGAAATTAGCATAAATATTGCGAACTTACAGCCCCGGACTTTTCACGGAAGACGTTTACTTTCGATTTTATTCGAACCAAATCGCAGCAGTCACCTGCTCTGAGCCCTGAATGGAATTGTGAGAAACGGAGGGGAAGCTTTTCCGGAGTGGGGAATCAGGGCACGGGAATAAGACTGCCCCAAGTCGAAGCATTTACATGGGTTTTCCTCACTGATGACATCTTTGCAATAACAACAGCAAGAAATGATGACTGATCAAAAAGCAAAGACAGCTCGTTTGAGAGGAACTAACTGATTCCGTGAAAAGGAGAGGGGCAAGGGGGAAAGCAATCTGGATGCAGGGCATGTCAGCTGGCAGGAGGAGTAACGGCTCAATGCTTCCTTGACCGTTTGGCATGGGGGACAGGGGCCAGTGCTCCCCCAATGCCTTGGTCTCCTCCGCAAGGTTCCCCGACTTAGGATGGTGCTTGCAGACCAGCCAGGGTGCATCTGCGAAGCCTAATGCGCGTTCTAATTGCTCCCTGGGAAATTGGGACGGCCTGGACCGCTGAGACTGAGTCGGGACCGGGGCCGACAGAGGGGATCCCGCTGGGCAGAAGCGGGTGGGAGAGGCACGGGGTGCGGGCGGGGCCCCGCGGGGTGAAAGGGACGCCCGCTGTACTCCAGAGCCAGAGCCGGCGAAGGGCCATGGCAGAGCTCTCCTGGGAGCCGCAGCCGGCACCCGGGGAGGAAAGGGTTAAGGGCTCCTGAAGGCGAGCAAGGCCAAAGCTACTGGGAAAGACTATGGGGGGACAAGGGGGGAGCGGGAATAACCAGGGTTTTTTTTCCCCTCCAGCCTCTGGACCTTATTGAATGTCATTGAAGAAAGTTTTGAATGCCAGATAAAGAGAGGCGAATTAAAGTGTGTGACAGCGGAGGATAAGCAAACACAAAGAGAACTCTGTCACACTTTGGGGCAAAATCCGTGGGCTTTTTACCAAGTCTCTTCGCTATGATTGAATTAAGTAATAGGAAAACATTTTCTTTCAGTTTAGAGCCATTAGACAAAAACTTCAAAGCGAATAACACTTTTTAATGTGCTGCCCACAATGGATTGGGTTTTGTGCTGAAATGTTTAAATGGTTTGTTGTGCAACTCGGCGCGGGAGAGTCCCGGGCCCGAGAAAAATAGCATCGCGGAGAGTGTGTTCGGGAGGCCTGGAAAGAACGCACGCTTAATCCGCCATCTCTGAGCCGGCGGGCTGCGGCCGCAGAGGGGGCGTCCTGCTCAGTGGTCCCGGGCCGCCGGCGCGCCCCAGAGTTTGATAATTTCGAGAAAGAAAGTCCTGTGGCCCGGAGAAGACCGGCTCCGAGGGCCCGGCAGGGGCTGGGGCGCGCGGGCCGCGAGGGTCTCCCGGGGCCCGGGGTCTTCCAGCTCGCGGCCCAGCCCCGCAGCCTCTGCTCGCCGCCGGGCTTCCGGCCGCTGCCCTCGGGTACACTCCTGCGGCTGCGCTGCTTTCCCGTTCAAAGCGCCTCCCGGGGCTGCCTTCAGCCGGGCTTGAACTTTACTCACCCGAGCAGACGCCCCCTAGGGCGGGGCGGGAGTGGGAGGAGGCGGCAGGATTAGCTTGACAGCCCGAGAGAGGGGCGGGAGTGGCGGGGGGAGGCCCTGCGCCTGGTGGGCCCTGCTCTGCCCCCGGAGCTGGTTTTCAAGTGTCCATCAGGGACAGTTCAACGTGGAATAATTTCTGATGTCCAGGTCTTTTCTTCTCTTTTCATACAGCCTCCTTTCCTGTTGGTAGAGAGAACACGCCATTTTTCTCTTGGAAATGCAGCTCTAAGATATTTGCAGCAAAAACTGCACAAAGGAGGGTGGGATGGGGTCCTTGTTCCCTTACCTCCTTCACCTATTTCCGCAAATGTCACTTTCCTTCTCAGGGAGGCCAACGACCCTATTTGAAAATATTACTCCTCTTCCCTCTCCGCAGTCCGGTTCCTTCCTTTGTAAATACCTGCTAACTTTGTATCTTTTACTCATTTGTTTTTCTGTCTCCCCACCCTGTACCCCCACCTCCACACTGAAACACTTGCTCCACTGAGGACCAGCGTTTCTGTCTATCTTGTGCATTACTGTATCCCTACTCAGAAAAGCTTCCGGCTCATGGTAGGTGCTCAGTATATATTTGCTGGATGAATAAATGAATCAGAGACCTGACTCAGAAGGGGCATGGGTAGGAGGACTTGCTGATTTTGCCTGCTTAATACACCGGGACTCCTAGGAGCCTGATGTGGGGTAACTGATCTGCAGGAATTGTCTGACTCTCTTGCAGACACCACATGCTCCCCAGTGCCTGAATTGTCACAGGAGTTCAATGTGTCTGTTGAGTGAACAGCAGATCTGTACGTACCCAGCCCTCCTCCAGAGTTTCTCAGGTGTTTTCATAGAGGCAAGAGGGTCCCATTCAAGGCAGATCCGGTGTCCAGCTCTGCCGAACTTGGATGAACCCATTGGTAGCTCAAACCTAGGGGTAGTCATCTAGGTCTTTCCATGGTGTACAGGAGAAGAGGTTGGTTTGAAAGAGAGGAGGTGTGGTATATGCCCTGGAATTATCAGTGACCGTTTCTGCTCTTTCTGGCTTAAGGCAATGGAGTGGGAATTCTCACTGTGAAGAAAGGGACTGCTACCCTGACCAGGCCAGCAGTGACTCAGACAACTCCCTCAGGAAAGAACAGCCTCTTCAGTTGAGCAGAGGGGCAGGAGAGCACCTGGTCTGCCAGGGAATGACGAGTGCATCTGGGAGCCAGGAGTGGAGGGTGCCTATGGTAGGGGTTGGGGAGACGTGCCTAGACATGAGTGTGGGTGGGAAGTGGAGGCCAAGCCATGAACGGCCATGCTAACAAGACTGTACTTGATCCTATTCGGAGATTTTTAAGGAAGGGTAGTAGCAGAGTCAGATCTGAACTTGAGAAGTATAACTGGAAGCAGCAGGAGCGCTTATTGATGGAGACAGAGAGAGCCCAGAGCAGGGTCCAACAGAATCAGCTTGAAAATGAATGTTTATTGAATTATTGAATGAGCAAAGGCAGGGAAACAAACAAGGGGAAGATGGTATTAGTTCAAGTGGTGGATAATGACCACCATCATTATGGGGTGGTGGGGGCAGGAGGATCAGAAAAGGGAAGTATGTGCAAGAATTTGAAGAGGGAATGAATAAGACCAGTTAGGGTGGGGTGTGTGTGTATGTGTTGGAGGGGAAGGGCATGAAAGAGAGAAGGAGTCAAAAGCGCTGGTGACGGCTTGGTTACTTGTTTGAGGGGATGGGTGTGTGGTGACACCAAAGGCAGAGACAGGGAGCGCCAGAGCAGGGCCCACTTTTGCTTGTAGAGGTGCAACATTGTGTCATACTTGGATGTATTGCCTTTTAGGCCTTAACCTCAGAGTCTTTGCGAATGTCTCATGGTGAAAATGTGATTCTAAAGTTGAGTAGAGAGATTAGAGATGGAGAGAGAGATTTGGAATTTATGTATACAAAAATGGTGGCTTTAGTCTTAGGATGGATGAGCTGCGGGGGGGGGTGCAATGTAGAGAAAAAATAAAATTACAGATGTATCCTGGGAACACCCGCAAAGAGACAAGTGGAGGAAGGGCTCCTCACAAGTCAGAGAAGCATTTTCAGCATCCATCTTAGACCATTAGATGATCTTTAGGACAGAAGCTTCATGCTGGGAATAGTGGAGCAGAAAGATGGGGAGAACCAGGGACTAGAAGATCAAGGAGCTGCCTGCCTTTTCATGTGAATGGAAGATAAATGTTTATCTTTATTATGATTATTTGAATTTTTTATTATATGCAGCTGTATCTAATTATAACTAATATGGTCCCCAACCCCTGATCCATCCAGATAATAAGAATCAAGCCAAATGAAGGAATCGATGGTAATCATGTCATAGCTGCTGGGATAGCCTCCTGTTGTTTCCCAACCAGATCACCTGCCCTTAAGTGCAGGCATAGGGATTTATGTATACTGGTGTCATCAGTCTTTCTCACAGTGCTTGGCACATTGTACATGTTTAATAGATGTTGAAGGTGGTGCTAATGGCCATAAAGGAGCTGTCCCTCCTTTGCCGCTATGCAATGCTTCATAGTTGCATCTTGATGAGCATCACAAAATTTCATCATCTCTCAATGCTTTAACTTTCTATGGTGAAGTTAGAATGATACTTCACCTCCCTTGCAAAGATTAAGGATGATGTACATGTAACCTGAATGTTACCAAGTTTTCTGGTCAATGGGTACAGATGAAAGCAATTAATATCAATAACATGGAGCCTATATTTGAACCTTGCAAGACCTCTGGCCTCACTCATAAAATGCCTCCCTTTCCCATCTGGTTTTTGGAAGTCCTTCAAGGGCTGCCTTACAAGTGCCTATAGGCCAGTCTGTTAGCCGACTCCCCCGACTCCGTGACACCCACCATATGCTTCCCCTCCAGGGAGTTTTCTCCTTAGTTCATATGCTCAGCCTGAGATGGATCTACTGCATCCTTCCACATCTGGCTCAGGGACCGCTGTCTACTGCTTATGCATTCATAAAGCCCTCAGCACAGTGTCCAAGGCAGAGTGTGCCCTCAGTAAACGTGAGCTGTGTGTTTTCTTTCCTGGGCTACAAGATGCAAGAATGTTGGTGAGGCTTTCTCTGGGCATGGATTGTCCAGCCTGAGTAATCACCCAAAACTTTTCCTTTTCTCCTCTCCCTTGACGTCACTGGACACAAAGATGATTTCTGCAGAGACGAGGGTCTGCCTCCTCAAGGTCCTCCCAGGGACCTTGAAGGTGAGTGTGGGACACCTTAGTAAGAATTTCAGTAGGAAATGTTCATAGATTTAAAGAAGAAGAAAACATGGTGGGTTTGAAACAGATGGAACCAGTCTCACTTAAAGTAGTTTTTCATTGATGAATGAACACCAGCCCTTTAAGAATTAGGCCGTGTTTCTCCCTTACGAGGGACAGTGACCCGTCAGTCAGGAGGCTGGACTTGATTGTCTGTGGCCTAAGGTGAGATTCTCATCAGGAAACGTGGTTCTGAGACCCTCTGGTGTAAATGTTCCCTGTCTTGTCTGTCTGTCTTTCTCTGCCAGCAGGAGCCCACAGCTCAATGATCAGCCAGGTGGCAGCATACAGCAATAAACCCAAGGACAGTGGAGACTTTTTCGGCTGCTCAGTTCTCTCCACACACACTCCTCTTTCCCATTTTTACCAGAGCAAACTCTGGACACATGCCGTCTCCCAACCTCCTATTTTCTGAAACCTTTGGCTCAAAAACACCCAAAAGGGGCCAGCCAGGTGGCATAGTGGTTAAGTTTGTGTGCTCCACTTTGGTGGCCTGGGTTTGCCAGTTTGGATCCCTGGGCTGGACATACGCACCGCTTATCAAGCCATGCTGTGGTAGTCATCCCACATATAAAATAGAGGAAGTTGGGCACAGATGTTAGCTCAGGGCCTATCTTCCTCAGCAAAAAGAGGAGGATTGGCAGCAGATGTTAGCTCAGGGCCAATCTCCCTCAAAACAAACAAACAAACAAACCATAACACCCAAGAAAGCAAAGACAAGCTGCTAGAAGGGAAAGAGCAGAGGACTTGTTTAAGGCTGAAATTCTCTGCTATGTCATACAGAGCAGAGCAGACTGCCTTAAAAAGTCCTGGGTATTCTATGATCATTACCCCAAACCCCACCCACAACTAACACAGCCAACCTCCAGTTTTGTTCAACAAAGTACATGGGTTAGCAATTTCTTAAAGCCATAGTGAGCAGATGGTTGATGCTGGCTGTGTCCTCATTACCTTTTGGAAGCGAGAAAGGAGTGAGAGGAAGAGAGGGGTTCCCAAAAAAGGAAGGGTGCCAGAGACCTTGCTTCTCACAGGAGCTGCTCTGGGATTTTCTTAGTGATGCTTATAACCCTGGCAGGGAGCTGAGTATTTCTACCCTAGTTGGCATAGAGAAGCTGATGGAGCCCCCGTGGATTCTGGGGCCGTGTTGTCTTGTAGTTGTGGGGACTGGAATTGGCCACCCCAAGATATGTCTCTTTGGCGTGATGATTATTTGAGGCTAGTTACTTTGCAGACAGGAAAGCAACTGAAAAGTAGAATTTACTTACCCTTTGTAAAAGACATTTACATTGTAAAGAAACTCTCCATCTATAAAGATATCTCCCTCTCTGTACCAAGGAAGGGGAGATGACCTTCCCTCTAGAAACTCTTAATCAATGCCAAAGGCAAGGACTTAAATCTGCATTTTGTTTACTGTACTTGTGTGGTAATCTCCCATGATCAACTCCCGCTCCACCCCCAACATCCTCCTTTGTCTTTAGATATTTAAGTGGTGGTTTCGGCCATTTTGGCGAGTTGCTCAGCTTGCCTGACCTCTCCCATGTATACATGTTATAAAGCTTTGTTTAATTTTCTCCTGTTATTCTGTCTCATGTGAATTTAATTCGTTCTCCAGCCAGACGAACCCACATTAGGTAGAGGAAAAGTCTTCCTCCCTACATAGTCATGTACTATTTCAAAGGATAATGTCTTCACTGTTTGGCTGGTACTCCTCATCCTCAGGAACCCTGGTTCTTAATTCCCACAAAGAACATAACATCTGTCATCATTACTTGAGTAACTGTAACCGTACAGATCTCTGTGTCATTTTGAAGTACCAAATTAATGTCTCCAGTACAGCAGGATTTTGTAAAAAGGAAAGAAAATTGAATAATCAAAATCCACAGAGAATTATTTATTAGCAGATCTGCTCTAAGTAGGCCCTGTGTGTCAGAGAGAAGTCCTATTTCCAACTAACAATGTAGAGTTAGTGAATAAACTGAATCCTTAAGAAAAGTCGCTTTCTTTTACTTCTCCAGCTATTGAGTGAAGTCTAATACCATGGGGCAGTTCATATCAGCTAAAGCCTTAGAGCTAAGCTTAGCTGGCTCTATCTTGGGACCACAGGAAGATGTCACTTCTATCTTGTCTAGTTTATACAGCAGACACAAACACTTCCTTAAGCTTTCGTTACTCATTAAAGATCAAACACAAATTGGGAACAACCTGAGAGCCTCTCCAACTTACTGTCTTGTCTCAGGACCTCTTGTGACATCTCCTGACCCTGCAGGAACTTCCCTTCTCAGGGCTGCACTTCGGCAGTGACTCCAATTCATAATGCGAGCCGTCCCTGTATAGGGTGCAGACCCTGCCTTACTCGTCCCCATTGCAACCTAAGTCATCATTAATGGGGCAGGCTCTAAGATTATCCATCCTCACTTTCCAGTGTCTTTTTCTTGATTTCTTGATGCTGTGATGTGTGCAAAAAAATTGTGCCACACATAGCACTAGCAAGGCTGAGTTCTGTGGGAAGTAACTTCATCAAGTTGGCTTTAGAGGGAGGGGCTGGCCTGCTGGTTTGTTTTACACAAGTGGTTCAGCAAGGCGATGCTTCAGGAAACAGATGCTTCCTCTGTGAATATTTCTTTAGGTGGCAATTGGTTTATGAGAGGATAATTTCTAAAACACTTAAAAATCAAATCTAGTAGATTACTAGCCAAAAACTGCACCAAACTATAATATGTGACTAATAAAATACAGATTTTATATTCCTAACCAGTAGTGCATTTTATTGTTAAAATACGTTGTAATTCTATTCTGTGACAGAGTCTAAAGGGTGGAGTTTCTCTGGAGCGTCTCAATTCTTCTTGGGATAAACTTATGAAATAGTATTCAGTTTAATTAAATCACATGGCCAGAATTTAATAGTTACTATGTGCCAGGCACATGTACTAACTTATTTAATCCTCACAATCAATAAAATGAACTACAAGTTAGGAATTTAAAATATGTATTTTTTTGGTCAGATATTATAATTTGGGACAGTTTTTGGTTAGTAATTTACTTGACTGGGAGTTCATGTACTTGAGAAACGTATGAGATAGTTACCATTATTATTTCCATTTTACAGATGTAGAAACTGAGGCATAGAGAAGTAACTGGCCAAATAGGCAGAGGGTCAGCTAAAATCTTGGATGTTAGTGGTGGTTATCACTAAGATGAAGAGAAGAATGGGTAATGGGGGAAATCAGCAATTTCTGACACTTTTATTCTAATCCATTGAACAAATATCCATTGAGTTCCTGCTTTGAGCAGGATAACACAATTGTTAAGAGATGGGCCTCTGAAACACCCTGGCTGTCATCTTGGGCAAGTTGCTCAGTTCTCTGAGCCTCAGTTGCCACATCTGTAAAATATGGTGCATAACAGCAGCTGCTTCATCGACCTGCTGGGAGACCGAAAAGAATGAAAGGACCTCTGGAGAATTTAGTACTGTGTTGGTCACATAGTAAGACTCAGTAAATGTTGGCTATTATCATATGCACATATTGTATGGGCAATTCCATGCAAACCCCAGGGCCCAGCCACCTGCATTGCGTAGGAAGGGCAAATTCTTGTGCCAGAGCCTGAGAACCCCAGAACAGCACATTGCAGCACAGAGGGGTGAAGTCAGAAGGCAGTTCTGAGAGATGCACATCCAGGAGTTACCCACAGGACTGAGGATGAACATTCCGAGTCACCGTTAGTGGGTAGAAGAGAGTGAAGGGCTGCAGACACTCTAAACAAAGCTCCTTGGGAGTGATTCAGTCGGCTGGACGCCCCCCACAACACCATTCCAGGAAGAACTCCTAGACCGTGACTGAGGCTAAAGGCACGAAATTTTTCTTTCCTTTCCTTCCCCTTTGAGATGCTGTTGCAGGTATGAGAACAGCTTTGTGACTAGAGAACATTCCACTGAGCTCAGACTTTTCCCTGATCCAGCTGAAGATGTGAGCAGCCCATGTGAGAGCAGCTAAGAAACTCTCTAGTATCACAGAGAAATTAGAGGAAAATGTAAATTAAAAAACTCAAAACAAAACAAGAGCTCTAATTGGTGGGGCTAGGGCTCCAGTAACGAGTGTGTGCTTCTCCTCCCAATATTTACAGTAGAGAGAGACTAAAAATGCTTTCTTTTTGGAGAATATGTGATATTTTGGTGGGGAAAGAAGGACAAAAATAATGAAGACTTTTTTCCCCTTCCTATTTCTCTTTGTCCTGCTTTAC
This sequence comes from Equus caballus, assembly GCF_041296265.1. Lineage (NCBI taxonomy): Eukaryota > Metazoa > Chordata > Mammalia > Perissodactyla > Equidae > Equus > Equus caballus. Next base: position 24,939,801 of record NC_091700.1, on the reverse strand, counting down.
TCCTTCTCTCTTCACTCTCTTCCTTTCTCTTCTGCTGTCTAATCGTTATCATCACCATCATCATCATCACCACATTCACATCCTCAGAAGTTTCTAGTGGAAGGCACTGGAGCTTTGGAAAACGATGAGGTTTAGTCTCTACTTGTATTAGTCAGTACAGGAAGCAGAAACCACTCCCGCAGTTTTAAGCACTAAATGAAGGATTTAATACAGAAAATCGGTGTTCACAGAACTCTGGGAGGGATGGGAAATAGACTGTAGTCTAGCCTGCCACCATCAAGAAAGAGGAGAGTCAGGAGGCTGCCACAGGCACATCTGAGCTCAAAAATCAGTCGTAGCTGTGATCTGGGGTTAGGGATTTGCTGTTTCTATATTTTCCTTTTGACACTGTGAAGGTAGTGATTGGACACTGGACTGCTGCTATAGAAAACCCAGAATCTCCCCAACCATCCTTGCCAGAAGCAACAGCTAGCTGCAGGAAGATGGGCTTATTGGGAGACAATTTTCCATGAGTCTCTTGTGTCTGCACATCTCGCAGATGTACTGACTGCTTTGTTCTAGATTATCAAGGATGCTTGTGTAGCCACTAGCTTTGGAGACAGAGCTAGCATCTCTTTCCAGAGCAAAGGGCAGGCATGCCCACTATCCATAAAAGATTTGGGTTCTCTAAGCTCAGGGTTCCTCTCCTTTAATGTAACCCATTGTGTATGCAGGTGTCACCTGGCCCTCTTTATGTCACCCTGTGCGAACTGGGGCTTGAGGAACCAGAATGAGAAAGTCCTGATACTCTGGCTATTGCTATTGCTGTAAGTAATAAAGTCCTTTGTCTCTGACCCAGGAGTCTCATGTCTTCTACCAGCGTGTATGATATTGTGGAAGACTAATTTGTTAGCTTGCATGTAGAGTACAACCTCAGACCTTTCACAGTTCTTGATGTGTCTTTTATTATTTCTGTCTTCCAAATGTTGAACAAGTACATCTAATTGTCGGAACCTAAAAATAACCTGAACCTTAGCTGCAAGGGAGTCTGAGACATGTGGGTTTAACTTTCCCTACTCTCTTATGCAGAAAAGCACCATTGGCGTTGCACTTCCCTCTAGGGGTTTGTCATCTAGTTGGGATTTAAAACAATGGCTACCACTTATTGGGTTGTCATATCATCTGGGGACTGTGATAGGTGGGTGACATAAATTATTGTGATTGCTGACAACAGCCACACAAGATAGATATTATTTCACTCTTTTTCCTTACAGAGAAACTTCCACAGGGATTCAGTGGCTGCCCAGGGCCATACAGCTCTAAGCTTCTGAGTCAGATTCAGACTTGGGTCTGCCTGGCTCCACTGCTTGGCATCTGCTCCTCGATGCTGCTGTCACAGTGTGGCACAAGGTGGTGTGTGCCAGTGCAGTCTTGGTGAAAGTTTTATCTCCAGAGCATTCAGAGAAGAGCTCTTGCTACCCTGGGGCAGGGAGGAAACGCCTCTCTGAGGAGGGTGGCTTGACATGGTCCTTCAAGAAGGGCAGGACTTAGATTAAATGGGGTACAAACGGGTGGGTGAGATGGGGAAGAAAGAGAACCGGAAAAGACAGTGTGAGAAAATGCACAAAAGTATGTGTGTGGGATATAATGAATTTTGTGGGGATAGAGGGATAGTGTGGAAGGGAGAGCTTGTTGTAAGGGCTTGGTGTAAAGAGTGTTGCATTTCAGAATAAGACTTGACCCTACAGATAGTGGTAGGAACACCAAATTACCATTACATGTCTCCTATCACTTTCTTTTTTCCACTGACTTGTTTTGCAACCCAGGTAATTCCTGGGAAAAAGAGCAGCTCATCATTTCTCTAAGCCAGAGAATTCCAGGAGGGGAAAATGGCTGCCGGTTCAGCCACTCACCACAGCCTGTCTTTGAAGGCAGGGGAGACAGCCTCTTCCCCAGATTCTCCAGTGCAGGACCTGCAGAAGGAAGGTGTTAGCATCAAATGGAGAGAGAGTATGGAATGTAGCTCACATTAGCAGACAATATTGCTTTGATTGCAGACAACACACATGAATTGAATTGATAAAAGAACCTTCCCATCAAAGCCAGAAATGAGTGGAAATTAACTTTAACAAAGTAAGCAACTGTGCTCGAGACAGATAGAAGGAACCCAGTGCATACTTTGTACATTTCAGAGATATAGAGGAGCAAAGTGTTCAGGCCCATCAGCAAGTGCAAGAGTGATTAATAAACACTTACGGGGACATTCATCTGACAGGCGACTGACAAAGCCCCACAATGATGGGGAGAAGGGGCATTTCTTCTTGATAGATGTATCTGAAATGCTCATTTACTCCTTTTTGATGGATTTAAACGTCCAGGTATTCTCTCTCCATATAAATTGATTCTGAAATGGTGCTGGGTTAAAAATAAGGGCTAGGGATTTAACTACATTGATGTGGCAGAAAATACTTTTGTCCTAGTCATCAATGCACAGATTGAAACATGCTGGAGTTTAACAGAGGTCTGCGGAAGTGGAAGAGGGGTTAGTAATTCTTTTTAAAGTATAAAATGAGATAGATGGGTACAGAATAACTCTGCTTAGGATTCTGTAAATAGTGTTAGAGACTAACACTAGCCTTTTTCTATCTGGTCTGAAACAGTTAAAAATTATCTGTTGGAACCAGTTCTCAAAAACTAGACTTAAATTTGGACTCAACGAAGGTTTGCACAGCATCTGAACTCTCCAATGGAGGCTGCATGAATGTGGCCACAGAAGACTGACTAATGTGGCCCACAGAAGACAGCGAAGCTCATTAATTCAGGAGCCCACCCACTCTCTTCTTCCCAGAGAACAAGGCAGGGTTTGGTTTCTCAGGTTGAATTATCCAACACTGCCCCTACCGTCCCCTTCTCTTGCCTCTGAGGCCCAGCCCCAAGCAGGTTCCTGGCATTCCATCTGGAATTTTCCTGTGCCTGCTCAGGCAAACCCTAGGGAAGTGTATTTCTGAAGGGAGAGAGTCCTGTGTGTGGCTACCGTGCAATCTCCACCTGCACGGATGGTGTGATGGTATAAAAGATACTCCCAGATGCGAGTCTCCCTGGGAGGCGGTATGTGTCTCCATCAGTCTCCACACTCTGCGAGGCAAGAACAGTCTGGCTTTGGGGCTCTCTATGTAAGGCAATTGCAGTGGATCCCATCATTGCCATGCCCAGAGACTCAGATACCATAAACAGGCTCAGGAATCTTAAAGTAAAATATAGGAGGCACTCTTAGAGGTCCTAAGACTCTACTTTGTAGAATGTATACCAGGGCACCAAGGCATAATTCCTGGTCCCTGCTATCCCCATGCCGTCCTTACGGGAGCTGGACAGACTGTAGTGAGCAAGATAGTCTTCCTTTAGGCTCTCATCCCTGAAAGAGTCAAAGGAATTTGATCAATTAAGGAATGCTCTCCAGTGCTCTAGAGGGTGGCATGGTATCCATGAGGAATTATCTTGTTGCAAATGACAGAAAATCCAACTAACAATGGTTTAAACACATAAGACATTCTTTTTTTCCTAGGAACAATGTGTGGTGCAGCTATGCAACACTCTTAGAGGACCAGGCTTTTCTTTTTTTTTTAATAAAGAAGTTGCACTTTATTTTTATTTACTTATTTTTTTTTTTTAAGATTTTATTTTTTTCCTTTTTCTCCCCAAATCCACCTGGTACATAGTTGTATATTCTTCGTTGTGGGTCCTTCCAGTTGTGGCATGTGGGATGCTGCCTCAACGTGGTTTGATGAGCAGCGCCATGTCCGCGCCCAGGATTCGAACCGACGAAACACTGGGTCGCCTGCAGCGGAGCAAGCGAACTTAACCACTCGGCCCGGGGCCAGCCCCCAGGCTTTTCTTATCTTTCCTCTCTGGTATCCTTAGTCTGTTGTCTTTTGTCTTCATGCTTGTGTCCTCGCAGTGGGCAGAAGGCTGCTGCACTCCAAACCCCACCATGTTCCAGGCAGGGAATAGCAGAAGGGAGATGGACAAAGAGTGGGACACTGGCTCTTTCTTGCAGCGCCACCCTGCAGATTTCTGCTACATACCACCCTTCCTGGAAGGGAGCCAGGGGGAGGGGAATTGGGGGTGGGGATCAGGTCAGCCAACCAATGGTGTCTACCACAAGTACCAAGAGCAATGACCACACAAAAGACAATAAGGGGGTACCTCTGGGATGGAAACTGTGCTGTCTCCGTCAGCTTGGGCTTCTATAACAAATACCACAGACTGGGTGGCTTAAACAACCCAAATTTATTTTCTCACAGTTCTGGAGGCTGGAAGTCCAAGATCAGGGTACCAGCATGGTCAGGTTCTTGGTGAGGGTCCTCTTCCTGGTTTGCAGAGGGCCATCTCCTTGTGTGTCCTCACATGGCATAGAGCAGAGAGAGAGAAAGCAAGCTCTCTCAGCAAGCTCTCTTGTGTCTCTTCTCACAAGGGCACTAATCCTGTGAAGACTCCACCCTCATGATGTAATTACCTCCCAAAAGTCCCACCTCCTAATCCATCACATTAGAGGTTAGGGTTTCACCATATGAATTTGGGGGAGACAGAAGCATTCGGTCCATAGCAAGGAGGAGGGAATTGTAGGGTGAGTTTTTAAGTGAGGTTGACTCAAGATTTGCTCCCTGAGGGTCCTGAACCCCTGCAGCCCAACAGGCTCACCTTTTCTTTTAATATTTGATTGCAATAGCTTGCCTCCCCACCCCATCCCAGGAACCACAGGAAGTCCAGTGCCCTCCTAAGATTTCTGGGGATCCCTGCAGCCCACTTCCGCTGAAGCCCTCCTTCTCTCCCACACAATGTCCCTGGTGCTCGACTCTGCCTTCCTCCTTTATCCTCCCAGGGCGTCACTAACACAGGCTCCTGCATGCTACGTATTTTCTTTTCAACTCATCAGAATCCAGGAGTCCACACAGACCTTCCATTCATTTTAGTTAGCTGGTATTTACTTTAATCAACCTCTTGGCTAAGGAATAAAATAGTATTTAGGACAAATTCTTTCTCAGAATGATGAGTCTGCATTTTTAAAGAAAATTTTCTGAAGGATGAACATTTCATCTGTAATCTAATTCCCAAGAGCTTTTCAGAAGAGAGTCTTCTTTTTCACCTTGAGATCATTTGTTCTTTTCTTATCGAGTTTTTGAGGCTAATGTTTTTGATTGTAAACTAAATACATAAGTGAGCACTAATTAGTCTCACCTATTTGTTTTTCTTTCTTCTTCTCCCCAAAGCCCCCCACTACATGGTTGTATATTCTAGTTGTGAGTTCCTCTGGTTGTGCTATGTGGGACGCCGCCTCAGCATGGCTTGATGAGCGATGCCATGTCCGTGCCCAGGATCCGAACCCCGCTGGCGAAAGCCTGGGCCGCTGGAGCGGAGCGCGAGAACTTAACCACTCTGCCACCGGGCCGCTCCAGTCTCACCTACTTTAACGGACTTTAAGGTCATTCATTTCCTAAGACCCGAGAGTCATATTTCTTTAAGAGAGAGAAAAAAAAAAAAGCTGAAGTTTTTATCACCACCTATCACAAATATGAAGATCAACCATTTCTATTTTCTCTAGTAATAGCTAAGGGCAAAGACCACGAATTAACCTCCCTCCATTAGGCACAATCCATCAAGATTTGGAGTTTTTCCCCCAGTCTAGACTCCCGTTGGAGAACGAATGTTAGAATGAGGCATGTTTCCTGTGCCTCAGGACAAAGGGGCCCAAGGACAAAGGGGCCTGTGGGTCGCCGTCCTTCCGTCTGACTCCAGGAAAGGCCAGGCCTGCAGCTCGGGTTCTGGACTCTCACGTGGCAGAAAGCAGTGGTGGGTTGGGTTCCAGTTTGAAGGTCTGAGCTGCCCTGAATGAGGCCGTCCTGCTGTGCCTGTGGGGGGCTGAGTTTTCTCAACAGTCGCTTCAGCTCCCTGTAAAGCCCTGTGCCGCTTCTGTGATAGGCAGAACCAGGAGCTGCCCTTTACATGGTGTGCTGGGTGAGCGTGGGCCACCACGTCTGAGCGCGCGCAATGGGGGAGGGCCAGGCAGTCGGAGAATGTTCAGGACCAGGCCATCAGGGATTTGGTAGGGCTCTTGAATGAAGAGTGTCTGTGTTGGGGGGGATCCTCTAAGACAGCTGGAAACTCGTCTTGAGTGGTTGGAAATACCACCCTGAATGCCATCACTTCCACATCCTCCAGTGCAGCTCTGGCTTCAGCTGAGCCCCTCCAAAGAGGGAACCTGAAGTTGAAAGCATGAGGCTGCCCTCGGTGGGTAAAAAGTTACTCACCTCTAGGCTAAATCAGCCGAGTCCAGATCATCCAGGACTGTAGTCATCTGGGGTGGCGTAGGGGGAGGTGTCCTTCAGCCCCAGAAGCCATGAAGAGCCAGGTGCTTCTCCCAGGGGACTGTGGGTGCAGGCTCTTAGACTCTCTGGAAAGAGAGAGGACCAGGGAGATTGGGGAACCTGGATGGCAGTCAGGGCGGGAGGCTCAGGTTCACACACAATCGCGTTCATCATTCCTTCATGCATTTAACAGCCAGTCGTTGGCACTGGTCTAGAAGCTGAGTCACATAGAGTTGATGGAGACGCCATCTGTGCCAACACAGAGGCTTGCATACATGTCAGAAAGAAGGGCAACAAGTCCCCACATGGAGCAGTGGGGGCCAAAGGAAGGCACGGGGAGCTTGCCAGGGGAGGTGATTCTTGAGCTGACATCTGAGCAGTGAGGAAGGGTTGTTCAGGTGGATGGGGGCGGACAGCATCTCGGGCAGAGGGGGTGTGAGCCAGGGCACAGAGCAAAGCCATCCTGGACTCGGGGAGGTGCAGGGCCTTCTGCAGGACTGGAGTACAGGAGGAGGCCAGGGGAGAGGCGGGCCAGAGAGCTCAATGGAGTTTAGATCACCCTGCCCGATCGAAACGTTATGCGGGCCACATAAGTAATTTTAAATTTTATAGTAGCCATATTAAAAAGTAAAAAGAAACAAGTGAAATTAAGTTTAATAATGCATATTTTAAAATCTAAAAAATTATAATTGTAACATGTAATCAGTATAAAAATTATTAATGAGATATTTTGTATTATTTTTCTGTCTCCAAATCCGGTAGGTGTTTTGCACTGGCCATGTGTTGGAAGTGCTCCAAAGCCACACGTGGCTAGTGGTGCCTGTACTGGACAGTGCACATCTGTATGAAGGGCTGCTGGGGAGGCTGGGGACTGGATGTCATCCTGAGAGCAAAGAGGGGCGCATTGAATGGTTTCAAACAAGGGAGTGGCATGGTCAGTTTTGTGTTCTAGAAAGATCTCTGGCTGGAGTGGGCAGATAAACCAATTGGGGCAGAAGTGCAATAGACTGGGCAGAAGGGAATGCCTTAAAATAGAACAGTGAGCACGTGTGTGCAATGTGAGTGTGTGAGAAAGGGAGGGAGGAGTGTGTGCTCACCTTTCTTGGGAAATGCACTTTGCAGCAGGATTAGAAAGCAAAATTCCCCATAAGAAACTTGGATGATTTAACCACTGTGTGTCTGGTTTCTGTGCAGATGACCTTCCAGTGCTGCTACAGCAGGCCTCCCCCCTACCCCGTCCCCAGTGGAGACAGAGCTCTCTGGTCTTAGCATTTCATTCCAATGCTGCCATTGTGGAGAACAGCTCTCAGGGGGATGTCAGGCCTGGAGTCTCCCAGGAGCCCCACGCTGGCTGCTTTGAGGCTGGCCCTGAGCACAGAAGGGCTCAGCTCTGCTCCCACTCCTGTAGCAGAGCCTCATGAGCCGGCCAGGGCTCAGTCCCCAGGGCCACCGGCAAGGGGCTCTGGAGTGGGAGCCGTCATGGGCGGGCAGTAGGTTCCCAGTGCATCCCCACTCCCCCTAGAGTGTGGGGGACATCCCAGCACCTCATGACATGTGGAGCTGTGTTCTCCCAGCCATTTACGAATGGCCCTGAGCTATTTCTCTGAGCCTTGGTTTCCTTATCTCCAAGGTGGAAATCACAGCTTCCCTGACAGGGCTGTTGGCTGAGTTTGTGTGGCAGAGCCCAGCCGATGGTCAGCGTTTGGTGAGCACTTGCTCTCTTCCCACGTCCTCGGGGCTGTCCGGGTCTTCCTCTCCACAGGCTCCTGCACCAGGCCCCCGGCCTGCCATGGCCCACAACACTGGTGCCCCTTCTCCTTCTAGTAAGGGCGCTTGGGCTGGCTGACAGGGGACAAGAGGACCACCCTGCAGGTGCTGTGACCGTGCTGGGGATGCTCCATGACTGAGGACACTCTTCCTTTCCTTCTCTTCTCGTCCCTTCCTTTCCTTTCCCTGAATGCCGATGCCCTTTCTCATTTCCGGAATGCAGACCTCAGTCCCTGACCATCAATGTATGCCAGCCTCAGTCTTCTGCTCTGCAAATGAGCATAATTACAGCCTCCTCGCCAGGGCTATCGTGACTCACAAAGTCAGGCTGGTGAAAGCTCTTTGTTGACTGCGAATCGCAGGAGAAAATCTCTCAGGGCCCTTCCTGTCCGGCAAGGACAGCCAAGGGATGGCACTCTCTCGTCTCGGCAGGGGGGCGGTGCCGAGGGGTGGGGGTTTAGAAGAAGTTGAAGAGGCTGCAGGTCTGAGGGAGAGAGAAAGGGATTGGAAGCCATAATCGCAGCCAGACTGCCACTCGTGAATTCACGGTGTTAACGTGTTAAGGAGGGTGGGGAGCTGCTTTGGTATGTGCGCCGCCGTCTGCCTTTGTTCTCTCCTTGGGTTCGGTGGAATCAGTGATCATTACTGCGCTTGTTGGAAGCATTGTTCTAGTCAGGTCTTGGTGCCGCACGGGTGCCCCAGACGCTTAAGGTAAATGAGAGCCCGTGGAAGCCCTTCCTGAATACGAAATTCCGTCCGAAGGAAGTCTTGGAGATGATTTGCCGCAGGAGTGCCTGTGAGTGTAGCAAAGAAGCAGGTTTCAAGTCCCCGGCATCAGCGGGGGCTGCGGCGTGGAGCCCTTGGCAGAGCCGGGTCCTCGCTGCATCCTTGGCAGGCACATGCGTCTGTAGTCTGTTCTGAGGGGTGGCCACACGGTCAGCACACACTTCTGTGAGCCCGTCTGGTGTGACCAGCAGCCCTGCGTGTGAAGTCTGGGGCTTGCCGTCCTTCAGGGCTGGCTCAGGTGCACGTCCCAGCGCTTACAAACCGTGTGGTCTTGAGCAGGTAATTCGTCTCCTCAAAGCCCCAGTGTTCTCAACTCACAGCAAAGCTGAAAATACTTACTGCTTTTCCACAGGCGACAGGTGCAAAACTTAAATGAAAGGATGTGAAAATGCTTAGTAAAAGGAATCTCTGGACAAATGTGTGGGACTATTGTTATTATCTGTTCTGTGAGAGACTGTTCACAATGCACAGCAGGACCCCTGATGAGGAAGCCTGAGATCATTGTGAGCGTGTCACCTGGGGCCTGAGCCCCGGCAGGGGCTACCCATAGATGCACCAGTGCCCGGAGCGCACTGCATCTGCGTCCAGCAGGCGCACCTGGCCCCGGCGGATAGCCTGTGCGTCATCTCGTGCTTCCTGAGACATTCGGGCAAACTCAAGTCACTATGGCCAAGGGTCTGGAGAAGCAGAACCAACACCAGATGCCATGTGCTGTTGGGGACTGGTTTGGGTTGGTTCACAGACTGGGAGAGGTGGACCCTGCATGTGGGTGGGCTTGAGGCCTGCAGGGGCCTGACACCCTCAGCCAGGTGGCACCAAGATTAGCAGAAAAAGTTTGGAGAGCAGGTGATGTCAGCAAAAGGAAGGAGAAAGAATGCTAAACTTGTGGGCCAAATAAAATTCTGTGATGTTTTTTGGTAAGCTATTTGCCAGGTCAAAGTGCGATCAGGACCTCTCGGCGATCTTTTCCTCCCCGCCCTGGGTTCACCCCTAGTAGCGTGCTTCTGGGCCAGGCTCATGGAAACTTCCCCCAGCCCATGAACAGCCACGTGTCTCTTTTATCCTTAGCACCATGTCAGAGATTCCATGAGCGGGTCAGTGGTCACAGCGCTGGCTTTAGAAAGAGCCCGGCATTATTTGAATCCCAGCTCTGCCACCTACTGGCTGTGGGACATCGTGCAGATAGGTTAACCTCTAAGCCACCTCAGTTTCATCATCGGTAAAACTGGACTAATCGTTTTAACCTCAGGGGTTTGTCTTGAAGATTAAATGCCAGTGTCTGGCATCAACAGACTCTCAACCAATATTTGTTGACTTATAAAATGAGATGATGCTTGTAAAATTCTTAGGCAGTGATTGACATAGAGTAAATGTCCAATAATAATAAGTGGGATTAACATTATCATCTACAGGACTGCAGAGCTCAGGGCCAGTCACATGGGTCCCCTGAGCCCACAAACAGGGCCACCGAAAGAAGAGTGCCATATCTTCCACTCCCTGGCCATGAGGCCACAGTATAAAATTTTAGTCCATAGAACCAGAAAGCAATTTAAAACTTTGATGGCTGTTTGAAGTGCTCCTGCTCAGGAACCCACACCCACCTAAGGTCAGCTCCCTCCTTCCCACCCCTCTATGGTTGGGCATGAAGGCCCATGGGACAGCTCATACCCTTGGCTCATTTCTCCCACGCAGCCTGGCAGCTCCCGGCATCTGAATTTTCTCCCTCACAGCGGGGGCAAGAAAGGGAGGACACGTTGTGGCTCGAAGGATGGAAGCATCCTTCCTCTCTCGGTGTTGCACAGGCAGCCTTGGCAGCTCCCATAGATCATTTCATGTCCTGATGAGGTTTCATCTCTTCTAGGAACTGACATGCATGGAGCCCACAGGAAAGAGTTCCCAGGATAAAATGGAAGGCTGCTGCTTGCCTTGGGGTTAAGTCTATATGAAGCCCCCACCTCCAGCCCTGGGGTCTCAGTCCTGCTTTCACATGACCCAAGTCCCTACCACATTCTCAAATGGTCTCAGCAGGGCTAGAGACAGATGCAGCTTTGGGGTCTGCAGGGCCTGTGAGGTGGAGAGAAAGATCATCCGACCATGCCAGCCCTCTGTCATGCCAGCCTCCTCTGCCTGGTTAGACTCCCTTTGCAGGAGCCACAGGATCAGGGCGATGGCTGTGGTCTAGAATAAGTTGTCGGTACCATGGTGTCAGGCTATAGCAAATTCAGAGCTCGCTGGCCATATCCCCTAGGGGTGCACAGGGAGGAGAATTTGGGAGAGGATTTCCCGTTGGAAAGCAACCCGCCTATAGTGTTTCAGCCTATACATTTCAGAGAACCCATATTTAACATCAGCTGTCCAAAGGAGAGGGCACTGAAAGGGAGCTCCTACACGGTTTTCTCTGCCCCACCCAAACTCCCGCCTCTACCCCAGTAGAGTCAGGAGTGTGAGTGAAAATAGTTTTGAAAAAAAGCTTTAGAAAAGTCAACTCATCGTCAAGTCAGGACGCCACGCAGGTCCTAAGATTGTGATGACTTTGAAATGTCCGGTAAACAGAGATGCATTCTGCGTCTGGTTACCTCTTGGGGTGAAACCCCTAAAATGATTCAAGCTTAATTATTTTTTCTGTCGTTTTGTCAGTAGAGTCATTCATTGTTGCCCAAGAAGCCACATTTCCCAGCCCTGCCCCTGCAAATGAGGCTGGAAGGAGCTGTCACTCTCTCACTGACCTCGGTGCCAATCCTCTCAAGACCCATGTCATTGTCACTTCCAACTACAGCACCTGCAGCCCCCGCTGGGTGTCCACTGTGGGGGGGATCCTGCAAGCCTCAAGGCAGTCCTGCGGTCAACATTGTTCTTCCCACTTCACAGACAAAGAAACTGAGAGCCTCAGACTTTTTGTCACGGAACCAAGACCTCCTGATTGCCGCTTTTGTCCTCAGTCCCCCTTCGTGGAAATGCTGTGCCAAGGGGAAGAGGACACAGACTCCTTTCTCTCTACCCTCCCCACACCCCCTTCTTCTTACTCTTTCTTTCAAAAATAGGCATCATGTAACTACTAGATGTCAGATACGGTCCTAGGCCCTGGGGACTCAAAGAAGAAGAAGACTGCCTCTGACCTTTGGGAGCTCATCGCGCCTTAGGCAACATTCCAACAAAAAGTGATACTGATGCTAGAACACCTGTGTACTTGGGGCTTCACATGGAAGGTGATGAATTGAGTCTTTTAAAGATATTTTTAAATTGCTGGAAGTAATAAATAGAATGGAAAACTATTATTCTACGACCAGGAAATTAGAATATATAGATGAGAAAAAAGATATACATTATCTATACTTTTTTCTTCAAAATATATTCAGACAGAAGTAAGATCATACTGTATTGATTCTTTTGTTTTCTTTAATTCATTTAATTTTAATAAAAGATCCATAAATGCATTCTTATTAGAAAAGTTCAGATAACACAGATAAAGTTACAATTACCTTTGACTGCCACTCCAATACCTCATTTCACTCTCAGAGGAAACCACTGTCAAAAATTTTAGTTGGGGCCAGCCCTGGTGGCCTAATGGTTAAGTTCAGTACACTCTGCTTTGGCGGCCCAGGCCTGGTTCCCAGGCGTGGAACCACACCACTTGTCTGTCAGTGGCCGTGCTGTGGTGGTGACTCACATACAAAAAGAGGAAGATTGGCAACAGATGTTAGCTCAGGGAGGATCTTCCTCAGGAAAAAAAATTTATTTGTGTCCTTCCAGCCCTTGTACACTTACACACACACTGTCTCACTCTCTTTCGTAATCTTTTTTATTTAAATCTCATTCCATATAAATGAATATGCTTTTACAACACCATTTTCATGTCTGAATAATATTCCATTATATGATATGCCATGAATGATTTAACCAATTTCCTGTTATATGGCATGTAGATTGTTGACAGTATTTTTGCTATCAAGGCTGCAATGAACCATCTTGGCTACAATTCCTTGAGTTTATAATGACATTATTTTTCTTAAGGATAACGTTCATAGAAATGGAATTTCCGGAGGAAAGGATACTTACATTTTAAGCATTTGATATGTGTTCCTTCCTGGAAAGCTTGCAGCAGCTTACACTCTTGCCAGCTCTGTATGCATGCCTCTTTGCTCACTCCCTCCATCTGTAGTGACATTTATATAGATTTTGGATTTCTTTGGTTACTAAAAGTGGTTGAATATTTTTGTGTGTTTACTGGTAGTTATTTTTCCTCTTGACTTACAGCTATTAAGATTAATATATTAATAACAGCTATTAAATCTTTATATATTAAAGGACTTTAATCATTGTTGCAAGTAATCTATACTACTTTCATTTGCACTAAAATATTTTATAAGATAGAAAAATACTACAATTATTTTTAACAATATGACAGAAATGTAGGATGCAGAGTGAAAGTCCCCTACGTGGAGGGATAAAGTTTTAGTGTTATTTTCACTTCCGTTTCTCCTTTTCACCCTTACAGTTAAAGCTGTAGTAATTTTAGTATAACCCATAAAAATTATATTTTGAGAAGTGGCCAATTCTAGCAGATCCAGAATGGAGACGAGAATAGCTTTGAGCTGCCAGAACGGTGGTGGGTGGAGAAGTGGAAAGAAGTAAGGGGAACTCAGTGGGGGAGCTGAGCAATAGTGAGTCCAAAGGAAGCAGGCCTGCAGAAAGGCTAACTGAGATACTCCAGACAGACTGAAGGAAAACGCCAAGCCGTGTTGTGCACCATCCGCTGGATGCCAGGTGTGCCCTGACTGGTGGCAGCCACCTTATTTTCCTTCTCATGGCCTGTGGCTTTGTGCTCTTCCATACACGGCAGGTACCATCTCATCCCACTTCCTGGAGAAAAGTGCTGTTAACTGTGTGGCAGGCTGAAGAATGCCCGCCTCCCCCAAGGTGTCCTCGTCCTAAAACCCAGAACCTGCGAACATGTCACCTCACATGGGAAAAGGGACTCTGCAGAGGTGATTAAGGATCCTGAGAGAGGGAGAATATTCTGGATTATTCAGTCGGACCCAATATAACCTCAAGGGTCCTCATAAGAGAGAGGCAAGGGGGTCAGAGTCAGTAGTAGGAGAAGTGATGATGGAAGCAAAAGGTTGCAGTGATGGGAGGAAGGGACCAAGGAATGCAGGGGGCCTCCAGAAGCTGGAAAAGACAAGGCCAGGGACTCTTCCCCAGAGCCCAAAGAAGGAACTGACCCTGCCCACACCTTGACTTCAACTCAGAGACACTGATTTTGGACTTCTGACTTACAGAACTAAAAGAGAGTAAATCTGTGGGTTTTAGGTCAGTGAATTTGTGATAATTTGTTACAGAAGTAATAGGAAACTAATACAATAGTTAATATTTATTCAACCAGATTTTTTGTTTTGTTTTGCTTTCTACATATCTAACTAAATATGAGTGTGTATGTGTATGTATCTTGGATATGGTCTATTTTTGTGTGTGTATATATGTATGTCTATATCTGTCTACATACATCTTGGACACCTTTCTATGTGCGTATAAATTTACCTAACTTAAAAAATAAACAACGTGGTATCCTACTACCTAAATGGGACATACCTTATTCAGCTAGTTCTCTCCAGAAGAATTTTTAGATTGTTTCCAGTTTCCGTTACCACCATAAACAGCCCTATTGCTAATATCCTGGTACATGTATCTGTGTGCACTAGTTTGTGTATTTCTGTAGAATAATTTAACAGAGTTGAATGACTGAGTCATACATTTTAAACTGTTATAGAAAATGACATTTCTTCCAAAAATTTGTTTCAGGTTATGTACCCTCTAATTCTGGTTTAGACACTTTTTATATGCAGAAGTTTTGAACATTTGTGAAATCAGCTGTCACTTTTCTCATTTGACATTTCTACCTTTGCTGCCCCGACTTAGACAGACTTCTCCATTAGCAAGATCACAGAACTAGTCACCTGTAGGGTTTTCTTCTAGTATTAAGCTGCATGTTGAAGAATGTTCAAGGGTTTGCTAAGGAGGCAATGGATACTGTTAGAGCAGAACGAAACTGGCAGTGACTCAGTGGAAATGTTCCCTGACCTGACGCATCTCGGGTGTGAAACAGATAAGCCCAACAGCTGTCCGGGCCCGTTCTCGCTCTCTGAGGAAGCACCACGAGGATTCCTTCTCTGTAAATGATAGGATGTGTCTTGTATTTCACCACCATTCCCCACACCCCCAAACCCTGCGCTTCAGCCAAACTGATCTGCTTGCAATCTCCAGAACATCTACATATTCTTTCTTGTCACCTGATTTTCACACATGTTCCTAACTCTGGTTTGCCACCATTTTTCTCCTGGTTATCAAACGTTAGTTCTGGTCTCAGTGCAAGTATCACTTTCTCCAGGTAGCCTTCAGGGCCAGTTCCTTTCCTCCCACCCCCAACACACGTGCACACACACACACACACACACAGTCTGGTTTCTATGCTCCCTTCAATGTGCTTCAGAAGCACTCTTCACCTACCCACCCCGGCACTCATCTCATTGTACGCTATTTGTCCATGGGATTGTCTTCCTTAGGAGCAGCGACTGCCGTGAGCATGCCTATTTGGTTTCTCTCTCCTTCTCCTTTGACTTACACAGCATCTGGCACACAACAGTTTCCCAATAAGTGTTTAAATATTTGTTAAATGAATGTATGAAAAAGTAAAAGAACCAAGACTGATATAATTGATGTTTATAATTTTTGAGTGAATTACTATATCCTAGTTAATCCTTTTTCAATAGCTAGCACAAAAATAAACTCAAGTTTTGACTTTGTGAAAAGCATAAAATCTGAATAGACATGTAATTAGTAAAAAACTACTATAATGGCTACAAAAATCCCCAAACCCTTGCATGATTGTACACCTCTATTTGTTGTGCTCATTTTATCACAAACATGGACTTAGAGATTCTGCTTCTGGCCAAGATAAAGAAAGAACCCAATTTACCCTGCCACCTGAACTCTCCCTTCCCCCCACAGCTGCCTTTCCACCCAAAATAAAGAGATTAAGTGTTTGTCCAGTGAATGGTTTTGGTGAATGAAACAATGGTTTTCAAGATACTGGACATTGGGCAATGAATGACAGTGATCCCCGAAAGACAGGAAAATATAAAACAATGAGTTGAGCCCTATGATTGCCCAGATTACTGTCATGAGAGATTATAGAGGCCATGGTACAAGGAAAGGGAGCTCAGGTAGAGCCCTCTGGACTCTCTGAGTTGAGCTGACAGACCTGAAATCTGGGGAGACCAAGGTATCAGGAGTTCACAGAGGAGGATATTGCATGCCTAAAGGAGCCAGAAATCTACAGAGGATCCCCCTTGAGTGTTCAGGAGAATACTGACCAACACAGGCACAAAACGAAACTACACAAAGTTGGGAAAGAACTATCCAAAAGGATGGAGGGAAGAGTGCCCCTTGCCTACATGTGGCTGGGAATAGTACTTGTTCCCACAAGCTAAGCTGGAAAACCCTCCAATTCTCCAAGTGTTGGGTGGATAATTCTGAAGGGTCTTGCCCAGTAGTAGGGAATAATTACCTGTTGACTAAACATGACTGTGGTCCTGCCTAACAAATCTTAAAAGCAAGATTCATAAGGACCAAACTGTTTTCAAGTAACTTAACTGCATCCCAGAATAATGCTCAAGATTGCTTATAAAAATATAAATATATCCAGCACAAAACAAGAAAAAATTTACAATGTCTGGCATCCAGTCAAAATTATCAGGGATATAGAGAAGCAGAAAAATGTGATCAATAGTGAGGAGGACTATCAATTAATCAAAATGCATCCAAAATTGACACAAATATTAAAATTAGCAGAAAAGAATATTAAGCAGTCATTATACTTGTATTCTGTAATTCAAAAGGTCAAGTAAATAGAGACACGGAAGATGTAAAAAAAAATACCCAAGTCAAACCCTAAAGATGAAAACTTCAATGCCTGAAATGAAAATACACTGGGATAAAGAGAAAATCTTAAAAGTAACCGGAGAAAGAAGTCACTTTAGATACAGATAAAATAAAGATGACAGATGTTTTCTCATACAAAATAATGCAAATGAGAAGATGAAGGAGCAGCATATTTAAAATATTGAAAGAAAAAATATGTTTTAATCTACAATTCTATAGACAGTGAAAATATCTTTCAAAAATGAAAGTGAGGAGCTAGCCCCATGGTCGAGTGGTTAAAGTTCTGCACACTCTACTTCAATGGCCTGGGTTTGTGGGTTTGGATCCCGGGCACAGACCTATTCCATTCGTCAAGCCATGCTGTGGCAGTGACCCATATACAAAATAGAGGAAGTTTGGCACAGATGTTAACTCAGGGCTAATCTTCTTCAAGCCAAAAAAGAGGATGATTGGCAACAGATGTTAGGCTCAGGGTTAATCTTCCTCACCAAAAAAACCCAAAGGTGAAATAAAGACTTTTCAGAGATGCAAAAGCTGACAGAATTCATTACTAGTAAGCCATATTACAAGAATGTTAAAAGAAGTCCTTCAAGCAGAAGGAAAATGATACCAATATAAATATGAGTCTACCTAAAGCAACGAAAAAATATCAGAAAAGGTAACTATGTAAACAAATATAAAGACTCTTTCTTCTTGTTTAAATCTCTTTTAAAAATATTCTACCATTTTAAATGGAAATAATAATAAAATGATGTGGGGTTTATAACATATGTAGAAATAAAATGTGTGACACAATTGCATAAAGGCCAAAAGGGGAGAAGTGGAAGTATGCTATCACAAGGTTCTTACACTATATGTGAAGTGGTATAATATGGTTTGAAAATAGACTGTGATAAATTAAAGATATATGCTATAATTATTAAAGCAACCACTAAACACCACAGCAATTATAGCTAATCAGCCAACAAATGAGATAAGAGAAATCATTTAAAATACAATTAGTATGTAAAAAGCAGAAAAAAGGAAACAGAAAACAAAAAACGGATAGGAGAATTGGAAAACCAACAGCAGAAATAGGATCAATATACATTAAATGTAAATGGCCTAATATACCAAATAAAATGCAGAGATGGTCAGATTAGATTTAAAAAAAAACCAAGATCCATATGTTATCTACATAAAGCTCACTTTAGATATAAAAGCCCAATTAGAATAAAAGTAAAAAGATGAGAAGAGATATACCATGCTAACACCAACCAAAAGAATACTGGAGTATGTTAATATCAGACAAAGACTATTTCAGAACAAAGAATATTGTTAAGATAAAGAGAGTAATTATGTAATGATATAGGAGTTGCTTCATCAGTAGGACACAATAAGCCTAAAATTGTATGCACCTAATAACAGACTTTGAAAACACATGGAGCAAAATATGGCCGAGTGGTTAAGTTTGCATGCTATGCTTCAGCGGCCCAGGGTTTCACCAGTTCAGATCCTGGGCACGGACATGGCACTACTCATCAGGCCATGCTGAGGCAGCGTCCCACATGCCACACCTAGAAGAACCCACAACTAAAATATACAACTATGTACTGGAGGGATTTGGGGAGAAAAAGAAGATTGTCAACAGTTGTTAGCTCAGGTGCCAATCTTTTAAAAAAAAGGTAGAATTTTGAATTTAATTAAAAAAATTTTTTTGCAGAATTTGACAAGATTACTCTAAAATTTACACGAAAATGCAAAAGAATTTGAATACCCGAAACAACGTTGAAAAAGAAGAATAAAGTCAGAAGGCTGACACTTCCTGATTTCAAGACTTACAAGGTTACGGTAATCAACAGAGCACGGTAATGGCACAAGATAGATAAAGAGATCAATGAAACAGAGCATAGAGTTGGAATTAGATCCATGCACATATGGACAATTGATTTCTGTCAAAAGTGCAAAGGCAATTCAGTGGAGAAAGGATAGTGTTTTCAATAAGTGGTGCTGGGAGAATTGGATAGCCATTTGCAAGATAAGAACCTGCGTCCTTACCTTGCACCGTGTGCTGACACTGACTCCAGGTGGATCATGGACCTAAAGGTAAAACCTAAAGTTTTAAAATTTTTGGAATAAATGAAGAAAATATTTGTCTTTTGGGTTAGGTAAAGATTTCCTAGGTATAACACTAAAGACATGACTCATAAAAGAAATAATTGATAAATTGGGATTTACCAAAATTAAAAACTTCAGCTCTTTGAAAAACACTGTTAAGAGAATGAGAAGACAAGCCACAGACTGACAGAAAATATTTTCAACTGACAGAAAATATTCACAAAGTATATATGAAGATAAAGAATCTCTATTCAGGCTATACAAAGAAACCTCAAAGCCCAAAGATAAGAAAACAACTCAATTTTAAAAATGAACAATTTGAAGAGACACTTCATCAAAGAGGGCATACAGGTGGCAAATAAGCCCATGAAAAGATGCTCAATTTTATTAGTCGTTAGGGGAAACACAAATGAAAACCACAATTAGATACCACTACACACTTATTAGAAGGGTTAAAATAAAAAATACAGACCATACCAAGTATTGGAAAAGATATGGGGCATCTGGAACTCTCATACACTATTGGGAGAAATGTAAAATAGCAAAAATACTTTGGAAATAGTTTGGCAGTTCCTTAAAAAATTAAACATACACATATCATACGATTCAGTCATTCCACTCCCAAGTATTTAGTCAAGAGAAATGAAAGCATACGGCCATACAAACACTTACATATGACTCTTCTTAGCTGCTTTGTTTGTTTGAAAACAACCTGATTGTCCATAAGCAGGTAAACGGATAAGCAATTTGTGGTATATTCAAACAGTGGAATACCACTAAGCGATAAAAAGGAATGTAATGCTGATTCACTCAACAACATGAGTGAATTTCAAAATAATTATACTGAGTGAAAGAAGCTAGACAAAAAACACATATGCTGTATGATTGCATTTTCTAGAATTACGTATCAACTGTAAAATGTGAACTAATCAATAGTGACAAAGTAGATCAGTGGTTGCTTAGGAATGGGGATGGAGATGCATGTTAGGGGAGGGAATTCAAAGGGGCACCGGGAAACTTTTGGGGGTGATATGTTCACTATCGTGATTGTAGTGATGGACTTTAGGGGTACATGCCTATGTCAAAACTTAACACAATGTACATTTAAAATATGTGCAGTTTACTGTATGTCAATTATATTTTCAGAAACCTGTTTTAAAAAATAGCCCCAGGAGGTAGTCATTGTGTCTAGAATTTAACTAACCTCCGAAGATTAAATAACTTTTCCAAGGTTGCCTAGCTAGTAAGTAGCAGAGCTGGACTTTGAACTCAAATCTGTCTGGCTCTAAAGGTTATGCTCTTTCCACTCTATTGTGCTGAGACACAGGTTACTAACCTAAAGAGTGAGTGGGAGAGAGGTTCCAAATGAAGGACCTGCCCTATCAACTGTGCTGTGTCATTTAGGGCAACATCATAACAGCAGTTCCAAGATGTCCTCAATACCCATTTATCTGATGCCTCACTTCCAATTTGTCTTTGACTTTGAGATGGTGCCATTTCCAGACACGTTTTTAAAGAGTAGCTGTTGACTTAGCATCCAACCTGTGCTCCTGCTGGTGTTTTAAGTGAGAGTCTGCCTCCAGGGATCCCCGTAGGAACAACCTCCACAAGATTTAGAGTGTGGATCAGGGTTGTAGCATTATTTCACAAGAGTCCTTGCGTTTCACTTATGGCTTCTTTTACATATCTTTAAAAGATTAGAGGGAGCCTCTGACAGCGATGGAGGAGAAATTCTTCACTGCTTTTATGAAAATAAATTTAAAGAGCAATGAATTCTGAATTGTCTTACATTCCCAAATTTTAGTTATGCCCTTGAGGGATGTTTTGGAATATTATGCCTCGGTGTACATAAGTAAAGTCATGTATCCCATTACCCCACATCCAGAAAAAAAAAAAAAAGCAAATTGTCTTAGAAAGATACAGTCTATTGACTCGACGGGTTTTAAAAGGGCATTTTCACCATCCCACCTAATTCATCCTGCTGCTTTAAAATCCATCTATAGGGTCATAGAATCATAGAGGGTCAGGGTCGGAAGGGGCTTTGGGGATCCTGGGACTACTTTGTAGCAGATCCTTGAGACATGTTTTTTCATTGAACCCTCAAAGCAAGAGCAGGGGGATAATGTCACTCTCCTTTTATAAAAGCTGAAAAGTAAGCACAGAGAAAATTTAGTGGTATTCCAAGCCAGTTAGTGTCATGTTTTCACATTCTTGCTCTCCTACCTTGAGAATCTCATGCTTACCAAAAATGAAAGACTGTCCTGCAGGCCCACCTTGGTATTCTAAATGATTTTACATGTTTCAGTCTTGTTCCCACACATCCTAGTTATTCAAATTGTTATTCTGTATCTTTCAGATTTTCTGCGTTTCTCCACAGTTTGTTTGAAATTCCCAAACAAAGAGAATTGCTATTCTCATAGAGGCCTGGTAGGTTTTAGGAGGAGATAACTTTGTTAGCATGTCTGAGTGACTTGTGTTATACTTTTGGATTACCATTCAGATTCTCTGGAAAAGAAGCTTAATTGCACATTTACTCTAATTCAAGTCTCTGCCAAAAGTCCCTCTAAAAACACAACAAGGAATTTTTTTAAGTACAAAATTATAAGCATAGGGAGGATTGGAGAGGAGGCGAAGCAATAAAATTTGGGGAGCTAGAAATCAGAAGGATGAATGATAAGTGACTTAGGAACTCAAAGAAATTTAAATCTGAAGCTGTTAATTGGGAAAGTCAAAAAACAGCCCATTGTACATTGCTGAATCCCCGTATCTTGGGAACCGAGGCCACCAGGTATCCCTGCAAAAGAGGGAACTAACGAAGAAGGATTTGCAGAAAGCTGTTTGCAAAGCACTTTATCCCCTCTGTCACTCTATGAGCCAGGAGACTTCCCCTCCCCAATCCCAACAGAGACTGAAGGCTGATTATCTAGAGCACGTCTAGACTGGGGCCAGCAGGTCCACCCAAAGACGTGAGTACTATTCTGAAAACAAAGAGATGAAATGCCAGAACACTTGTAGCCAGGATTTGACCCTCCAGCAGGGTATCTGAAGAATCTTTACTAGGGAATCTGACCAGCATAAAGACCTAAAGATATTGAGACTAGTGGCCCTGCAAACAAAAGAGCCCAACACAGGAGACTTCGACCTGACAACCCTCAGCCTTATGCTGAGAGGTTCTAGTCTGCTTTTTGTTTTCCATTCTTTAACATAAACAAAAAAGCAAGCAACCAGAATGCTGAGGAAAGGCCTCTAACACAAAAGACAGAAGCCAAAAAACACAGTCAGAAAAAAAATCAACAAAACTTGGATATATAGGCACTTTGAAGGGAGCTAAAAACTTCAAAAATATAATTTATGTCCTCAGAAAGACTATAGGAAATACTGTTAGTACGAAACAAGACAAGAAAAACAGACCAGAGAACAACAACGATGAAGCTCTTAGAAATAAGATAACATAATGAAAAAGTAGCTAAAAGGATTGAAAGATGAATTTGAGGAAACTTGTAAGAAAATAGAGCAAAAAGTCAAGGGGATGAAAAATAGAAAATAAAGTATTGGGAAATTGCAGACTCGGTCCAAGAAATCCCATATCTAAAGAACAGATATTCCATAAAGAAAGAACAGAGAAAAGGGAGGAAATTAACTACTGAACTAAAAGATGAGATTATAAATTGAAAGGACACACCAAATTTTAATGCAAAAGAAAATATAGGCCCATACCTAGGAACATCAACAAGAAATTTTAGAGCACTGGGGACAGAGGCAAAGTTCCACAAGTCTCAAATAAAGCATAAAGAGTCAGAATGACTTTGAACTTTTGACAGCAACACTGAAAGCTAAAAGATCAATGAGACGATAAATTTAAATTTTGAAGGAAAAATATTTCCAATCTAGAATTCTATACCCAACCAAAGTCTCAATCAAGTGTAGAGCAAAATAAAGACATTTTCAGATATGCCAGGTCTAAAGAATTTTACTCCTTATGCATTCTTTCTTGAATAACTATAGGAGAATCTGTTCCACCAAAACAAGAGAGCAAATCAAGTGAGAGGAACATGGTGTGATACAAGAACAGGAGATACAAAGTAAGGAAAAGAAGGAAGGGATTCCTCAGGGAAGTGAAGAAAAGAGGGAGACCCTAGGAAAACAGTTATGCACCAAGCTTAGGGAGCATCCACTTTGTATTGGAGCAGGGCAGAAGGCTCTAGCAGAGAGTTTCTCAAGCAGATGAAATTTGTAAACCACTTAGGCAGCTGAACATTTTAAGAAGAGATTTAAACAACGGATGGAGAGTTTGGAGTTGAATTAACAATAAGTACGTAGGACATTCTTAGCAAATGAAAAAAAGAAAATTACTAACACCGGGGGGAAAAAGTTGTGCAGAAAGGAAATGTAATTATGATTTACTACTTGGCTTAGCTCTGAGTAGAGCTTCCATGTCATAATAATATTCAATAGGCTTCTTGGATGGAGAGATTAATGTTTGTCGTCAAATTTAGGAAGTTTTTAGCCATCATTTCTTCAAAAAAAAAATTTTTAAGTTTTTGTTTTGTTTTGTTTTTGCAGGGGAAGATTCACCCTAAGCTAACATCTTCCTCCTTTTTCTTCCTTTCCCCCGACAAAGTCCCAGTACATAGTTGTGTATAGTTGTAAATTGTTCTAGTTCTTGTACATGAGCCAGTGCCACAGCATGGCCAGTGACAGATGAGTGGTGTGGTTCTGCGCCCAGGAACTGAACCTGGGCCACCAAAGTGGAGTGCGCTGAACTTTAGCCACTGGGCCATTAGGGCTGGCTCTCAAAAACATTTTTTTGCCCCTTCCTCTCACTTCTCTCCTTCTGGAACTCTATGCAAATGTTGTTAGGCTTGATGGTGTCCCACAGGTCTCTGAAGCTCATTCATTTTTTTTATTCTTCCTATTTACCTGATTAGGTAATTTCTATTGATTTATCTTCAAGTTCACCGATTCCTTCTCTTGCCATCTCAGATTTTCTGTTGAGGTTTTCATTTTCCAGTCTCAGTTATTTCATTTTTCAACTCCAGATTTGTTTCTTTTTTTATAGGTTCTGGCTCTATGCATTCCCTCTTTGATGAGTTATTGTCATCATACTTTCCTTTAATTCTTTAAACGTGATTTCCTTGAGGTGAATGAACATAAGTATTTATTGTACTATGCCATTTTATGTAAGGAATTTGAGCATCCTTGGATTTTGGTATGTGGCGGGGCGGGGGGGGCGTTCCTGGAATCAATCCTCCACAGATACTGAGGGATGTCTGTGCTTATAACAACTGCTTTGAAGTTTTTGTAAAGTTCGATATCTGGAACTCCTAAGATGCAGTTTCTACTGACTGTGTTTTCCCCCATATCAAGTATTGGTCTCATTTTTTTGTTTATTTGCATATCTTATAATTTTTTGTTGAAAACTATATATTTCAGATACTTTATTGTAGCAACTCTAGATTCAGATTCAACCCCCTGCCCCTTTCAGAGTTTGTTGCTGTTGCTGAGTTTTTGTTTGTTTGTTTAGTGACTTGTTTTGACTAATTTCAAGGAGTCTGTTTTCCTTGAAATGTACAGCTGCTGATGTCTCTTGTCAGTTTTACTTAAATTCCTGTTTTTATTTATTTATTTGTGTGTGAGGAAGACTGGCCCTGAGCTAACATCTGTTGCCAATCTTCCTCTATTTTATGTAGGATGCTGCCATAGTGTGGCTTGACTAGCAGTGCTAGGTCCACACCTGGGACCCAAACCTGCGAACCCCAGGCTGCCAAAGCAGATCACGTAAGTATATCCACTACACCACCAGGCTGGCCCCCTCTTGTTTTTGTTTTTAATCCTGGCTTCCTAGGTGCCATCCCTGTGTCAGTGTAATTTAGCAGTCCACCAGTGATTGATCAGAAGTTGTCTCCTCTGTGTGTGTGCAGGCCTGGTATTCAGCCAGGGATGCATGGATAGGTAAGACCCTCTCTGGTCTCTGCTGTGCATGTACACAGCCTTGCAAATGTGTGCAGTTTTCCAGACTGCTAGGGCTATAGAAGAGATGATATGAGGCCATTTCGGCTCTCTCCTACCATGGATCTTTCTGTTACATTTCTGGCTAGTCTGACAGTCTGTTATTTGCCACAACCTCAGGCTAGCTGGGATGTTGGCCTTTCCCATTTGTTTGGAACTGGGATTGCTACCATTTCTGACAATGCCTAGGGCATGGTGTTTTTCTGCATTCTGCTCTAATCAAGGCACCCCTCCACCCCCCCTCTGCTGGTGAAGCTGCTGGTTTTCATGGCCTGCCCTGCCCTGGTAGACCTACCAAACAGGAGCTGGGTGGGAAATGGAGTAAGCGGGGCCAGGTAGGTAGTGGATGGGATCAATTTCAGTCTAAAATGTCACAGAGCCCCACTGTTCTTATGCAAGCTTTGGTAGTCTTTCTTGAATAAATATTTCCCAAGTTTTGTATGCCTTGAATTGAGTTCCAACATCCTGAAATGGTTGTTTTTGATCAATTTGCCCAGTTATGTGATTGTTTTTTGAGAAGAGGTTTTGCCAAACTCCTCACTCTGCCATTCTGCCTTGTCATAACAATGTAAACACTGAAGTTTGTAGCCAAAGTGTTTTAAAACACTATATTGGGAGGACAGAAGGAAAGAGAGCTAAAGTTTTATATTCCCAAGTGGGAGGTCAACTGATAATGCCTAAAAGTGAAAAATCAAGAAGTAGCACCGTCTCAATGGCCACCCTGGTTCCACCCACTCCGCCCCCCTCTAGAATGTAACCTCCAGAAGGGCAGGGACTAGTCCGTCTTCTTCCAGAGTGCCTGACAACTTGCAGGTGACCAATACAATTTGCTGAATGAATCCATGAACTCAGGCAATCTGACGGGTTTATATTCTTCAAGTAACAGGGTCTTTATCACCGTAGCATAGGCTGCTCTCAACTCCCGCAGAAATGTGATGTTGTTTTGAAAATAGAGAGGATGGACCGAGGGGCTGGATCTGCACCACATGTGGAAAAACAATGTAAAGGCAACATACCTTCCAGGGAACATTCAGGAACGTTATTATTCTTCCCAAGTACAGGATGCTAGCCTCAGCTTTTTTTTTTTCCTTTGTTACTTAATACAATTCCATTATCTTTTCCTGAAAGCTTTTAGTTTCTATCCCTGAGACATTTTTTTATTTCCAGGAACCCCATTTTAATACTTTATAGTGCTGTTATGGGTTAGAGTTCAGAATTAAATTCAAGAAACTAACAAACTGCTTGTGTTCTATTTAGAAAATCTTGATACACTAGAATCCAAGTTTATAAAATATATAAATATAGCCAGGGTTGTGAGCACCTCAAAAGGTCCTGAACTTGTAAAAGGAATCATCTCTGAATTCTGGTAGAAAAAACAACCCACTGGTATACTTAACATATTATTCAATTTGCAAAATCTTGATGTACAGTCACCTGAGGATGTCTAAAGTGAGGACATAGACACATACATACTTTATGGGACTGTTAGTGTTAGTGAACCAGCGTGGCCTCATCACCTTGATTTCAGCATCTCTTATACAACACTGAAAACTGCCATTTTAACTTTGAGCAGTGTCCTTTAGGTTAAAAAAAGGGAGAGAGAAAGGAATACAAGATGAATGGTTTGCGCTCAAGTTGGCTTTTTCCAGGCCAGAGAAAATCCCTTCAAGTTGGCCAAGAATTCTCAAAGGCAACTGCCAGGCTGCTGGCGCCCTCAAAGTCTTTATTCCCTGAAGAAAGCCAGAGCATGCGGAAGTCCTCCAGGGCCCCTCTCTGCCTGGGCTCCGGGGATGAGCAGATGAGAATCTGGCTTGGATGACCAATCCTTACCTGTGCCAGCATCTTGAAAGGGCAGAAAACGTTTCCAACGTGCTGCTGGGTCAGATCTGCTGGCAAAGAGCCATCTACCTTGTCCTATCATCTATAATCTGACGGCACACGGCAGGGAGGCCCCTGGCCTGGGTGACCATGGAACAGAGCAAAACTTATTGGCCTGGGTGGGGAGGGTTGTAAACCACTGATCTTTTTCAAGCCTCCAGCCCAGAGGGACACCCTGCAGACCTGTCCCACAGCCCTGGAGACACGTGCTCCGGCCATCTGCCAGGCTGGGGTCCTGCCATGTCAGTCAGGCTGCCCCCTCGGACCCCAGGACTCAGGGAGAATTCCCTAACTTGTCTGTTTATCAGTTCCTCTCTGACACTAGGGCTGTTCATGCCATCCCTCTTCTGAGGCTCTTCCTAAAGCAGACAATGGTGCAGGTGGCAGAAACTCCTCGGGGACGTCACGGCTGAGCTGCGCTGTGTTGTGACTTTCGTGAGCCTCTTCCTCCATAAAAAATTTTTGAAATTGTATGTTGTGACTGTGTTGGTATAAAGGTAAATATATAAATATATGTTAACTTGTTTCCAACCTAAAAGTTCATTTTTTCTTCTGATTTTAAAAGTAATTAAACCATTTCTGTGGGCCCCTGGAAGTACTGTTGGCCTTAGGCACTGTGCCTGCTGTGCCTCAGGGAGAAGTTGGCCCTGCTCACGAAGAGACCCTAAGATCAGGCTCCTCCTTTTACTACATATACTGTATTGTTGCATATACTGTAACGGGACTTGGGAGTTCGATGTAGATTTGAATCATGGCTCTGTGCTACACTAGCTGTGATGCCTTGGGTAAGTTGCTCAACTTCTCTGAGTCTCACTTTTGTTATTTGCAAAATGGGAGAAGTGATATTTCCTCAATAGGTTTGATGTGAAGATTAAATCATTAACACAGTGCTTGTCCATTAGTAAATGCTCAGTAAAGGGAATGAGAGCAGTGAGAAAACACTCCAAATGAGTGTTGTTCACAGTAGAACTCATCTGGGCTTCTCCTTCCTGTGCCCAGAGCCTGGAGTTCTGGAAGTGGAACTGAATCTACAGTTCGGAGGGTTAAGCAGCTACAGCAGAATCTATGAGGAGCTGGAGGGCAGGGAGCAGGAAGACTATTACAAAAGTCAGAGTGGGTCTCATTCCTTATCTTGCTGAATGCCGCCAAAGAAGCGGCCTAAACACAGCCCCGCTGGTTATCTGGGGCTCCTTCCATCGGGTTCAGACAAGACGGACACAGAAGCCGTCAGTCTAGTTGCAGGTTTGCAGGCATCAAGTGCAGCAGGCCCAGCACAGCATCAGGCACCTGACTGTGAGAATAAGAACCCAGGCCCACCGGTTTTAAATAAACCGATGAAGCAAGTATAAACAACAAGAAGAACTCACCTTTTATGTGACAGCGCCCAAGGAGATTTTTGGGGTTTTTTGAGGAAGATTAGCCCTGAGCTAACTACTGCCAATCCTCCTCTTTTTGCGAGGAAGACTGGCCCTGAGCTATCATCCATGCCCATCTTCCTCTACTTTATACGTGGGACGCCTGCCACAGCATGGTGTGCCAAGCAGTGCCATGTCCGCACCCAGGATCTGAACCGGTGAACCCCAGGCTGCCGAAGCAGAATGTGCGAACTTCACTGTGCCACGGCCACTGGGCCGGCCCTCCAAGTAGATTTGTGGTAAACAAACAACAAAAAAATCTCAGCTTCCCTAGGTTGAAATGCATGCAAATAGAGATTCAGCAGGATGATAAGATCCTATGAGATGCATATAGCTATGGGATATTTGTGGAGCTATCAATCATTTACATAAGGTGAATTAGTTTAGTGAACCTGATTTTTCCTCACTTCACTGAGATTTGCATTCCTGCCAAAAAGGAGTTTGGATGGGGTGAGGAGAAAGAGGGAAAGAGTATATTTTGTTCCCTGGGTTACTTAGTGGAAGGAGGAGTTTGGAGGTTTTCTGTGTTGGGGCACCAAGAGGTACTGGGACCCTGGAGGAGAGGTTGACATGGGGTGAACAGTAGGACGTAGGGAGAAGGGAACGTAGAGAGAAACAGGGAAAGTCTCTAACCTAGAATTCAAGCAAAATGGAGAAATCAGGGTCTTTAAGTGTTTTATGAGAGAATAAATTGTCATCTCATTGGATGCAGTGTCCATATCAGCCACTGCTCTGAAAATCCTTTCACATGGCCTGGCAGATGCCAGGAAGCAGACCTTTTCTCATCTCTCCAACAAATTACATTTTAATAAGTATGTTTGGAAATAGTATACTTCTTAATTGCTTGGTAGAATTTTAACAGGGCCTGCGTGAAATATCTGCACTTGCCCGCTAATCCACCTAAAGGAATCCATCTTTTGGGGTTTCCATATTTGATTGCAGTGTTCTCATTTTGTATGGCTATTTATTTTGACACAAAAAAATTCATCCAAAATTCTCCTAGCCAGCTTAAAAGGGAATCCCCACGCTGGCCCAGTGAAGTGAGACTGTGAGAACCTCCTGGAGAATTCATCCAATTCCAGCCCAGAAGCCATGTTCTTGCCAAAAATTATCAAAATAAATCATTCTGAGTATTTACTCTCACTTTACAAGGCAGAGTCACTGGCCAACCCAGCTGGGGTTGGGGCTGGAGGAAAGGCACCCCTTCAATGAGTACTGAAAGAGCAAAGCCGTGTTTTGCTGGCCATTCTCTCTCCTGCTCCTTTGGCCTCTATCTCGTAAGAGAAGTGTCTACACTTGCTGATATGGTAGCACTCAAACTTGGTGACAGTCTTTTTTGTTTTAACTGAGGTATAAATGGCATATAACATTATACTAGTTTCGGGTGTACAACATAATGGTTTGATATTTGCAAAATGGCCACCACAATATCTAGTTAACATCATCACCACACATAGTTACAAAATATTTTTTTCTTGTGATACGAACTTTCAAGATTTACTCTCTTAGTAACTTTCAAATATGCAATACAGTATTATTGACTATAGTCGCTATGCTGTACATTACACCCCAAGGACTTATTTATTTTATAACTAGAAGTTTGTGCCTTTTGACCACATTCACCCCTTTTGCCCAATCCCCCACCTCCCACCTTCCATGACCACTAATCTGTTCTCTGTATCAGTGAGCTTGGCTTTTTTTACATATATATATATATATATATATATATATCTAACATATATATATCCATATATATATGCACCACATTTTCTTTATCCATTCATCCATTGATGGACACTTAGGTTGTTTCCATATCTTTGCTATTGTACATAATGCTGCAATGAACATGGGGGTGCATATATCTTTTTGAGTTAGTGCTTTCATTTTCTAAGGACAAATACCTAGAAGTGGAATTGCTGGATCATATGGTAGTTCTCTTTTTAATTTTTTGAGGAATCTCATACTATTTTCCATAGAGACTGCACCAATTTACAATCCCACCAACAGTGTATAAGGCTTCCCTTTTCTCCACATCCTTGCCAACACTTTACATTTCTTGTCTTTTGATATTAGCCATTCTAAGATGATCATACGACTTTCATCCTTCATTTTGTTAATGTGGTATATCACATTGATTGATTCGCAGATGTTGAACTATCCTTGCATCCTTGGAATAAATCCCACTTGATCACAGTGTATGATCCTTTTAATACAACTTCGTAATGGTCTTGATGACGCAGTGCAAAGTCTTCCCTAGCTCCAGTATTTATGCATTAGTGTCTTCTCTTTGTCACTACAACTACACCATATTTCTGCTGCTGTATCGCAGGATAGCTAGACAAATTAACCATGGCCACAAATATATAATGTCTCCTTTCTCAGTGTTTTCCTTTAAAATCTGCACTAAAATCATAGTAATGTATATGCTTTGGACCCATTTTAAGTTTACTTTGCAATGCTCGGCAGCTGAGCAGCCTCCTGTGTGATGGGAAGGCGTGGGCTTTGAAGTCAGGGCAACCTGGGTTCGAATCCCGGCTCTGCTACCACTAGCTAGTGCCTCGGAGTCTCATTTCTTTCAGTCTTATTTTTTTACTTGTAATTGAAAAACAACAACAAAAACACCCAACTCACAGGATTGCTGTGGAGATGAGATAAATCACACAGTGCGCGTTTGAAGGCACTCAGAAATATTAGCTCCCTCCCCTTGCAACACCCAGATGCTGTTGGGTAAAAGCTTCTTTGTGCTCATAAAAGCCTAAGATGGATAAAAAGCTTTAAAAGAAGTTTTGAAAAACCTTTTACCAGGCACAAAGGAAACAAAGTCAAGAAGCTCCAAGTTTGCTCAGAATTCATATGAGTAGAGTCTCACTGGAGTTAAAAACCCTGAGAAAAAAATCATACTATTTCCTTAAACCCAGACTTCAAAAGAATCCTGCACCACTGCTTCTCGAACTTTAAGGTGTAGATGAATCACCCGGGAATCTTGTTAAAATGCAGATTTAAATTTAGTAGGACTAGGTGGGGCCCAAGATTCTACTTTTCTAACAAGCTTTTAGCTGATTTGATGCTGTTGATTCGTGGACCGTCCTTTGAAGAGCAAAGCAGACGGTGGGCCAGTTAGTGATGGATCCAGTAATGATCTCCTCTACTTGTTGTAAAGTATTTAATACAGCACCTGGCATAGGGTCAGCCTGTCACTATTACTGCTTTATTATCTGTGTAGGATAAACCAGAAAACTTATCCTTGATACACTGTTTAATATTATCAAAACTGGGACGAAGTTGATCCACATCTTCAAGGACGTGGTAAGTGATGGCTCCCACTGACCCACTGTGGGGAGAGCGGTCACTTTAGAGTCAGCCTGCAGCACTCAGTGGTCACCTCCCACAGGCTTGCTAGTGAGGGGTGACGGAGTGAGTGAGGGTGAAGGGGCGGGATGGAACGGCCGTGGCCTGGCCGGCTGGCTCCCTGGTAAGGCCTGGCTTGCAGGGAAGTTTGGAAGAGCCAAGGCCCTGAGTGAAGCACTGAGGCCTCAGCCCAGGCCCCACGTCCCCAGTGGGGGTGCAGCAATACTCAGTGGAAATGGAGAAATCATTGAGGGGCCTCGATTCTCTCTTCTAGTGAACATACCTTCTTTTTTCTGGTTGGGCAGACATTATGCCAGGCAGCACAAACAGCCTGAGGCAGGTGGCATCAGAGAGGTGTACCACAGGGTTGCTAAATGTTCTGTGTGTAGCTCCCGTGGTCCATGGTTTGATTTCCTTGAGGGACATAATTGCCCCACATTTAATTGGAAATGGGAAACATGTGGTGTGGAGGAGACAGGAAAGTGCATTGGAAAGAATATGGACTCTGGGGTCACTGATTGCTGCTTCCAACCTCAGCTCGGTGGCAGTGAATACCTCTGTGGCTGCAAGCCGCACAGTAGCTATCTGAGCCTCAGTTTTCTGATCTGCGAAATGGGGCAGCTGACACATAACTTGTAGGGCTGTTGTGAGGACTGAGTGAGAGGATGCACTGTCAGATGGCACCTGTATAAAATGGCACCTTTAACACTGTGGGTTCCGACTAGTTGCTGGACGGCAGCATCCACTCAGATGGTCAGACAAGCAAACTCGCTTGGGTTATCTACCCCCATTATAATTTCCACAGTCACCCTCCTCCACTCTCCGCTCTCAAACCTGACGGTGCTGCATTGCAGCCCACAGTAAGGCGGCCTGGCTCCGACCAACCCTTTTCCTCTACTGAAGTCACATCCTGGCATTCTCTTTTGCTCCTGCACAGTTACAAGCCTTATGGAATTTGCTGGTCATCTGTAGCTAAGCAAGCTGAGCAAATCTGACAGCCCTTGTGCAGAGTCCCTGTGGACGTCACTCACTCTCAGCCCTTGCTCCATGCACCCCCTCCCGTGGGCCAACAGAAGAGGAAACCAAATGTTTTCATCAGCAGCCAGGGAAGTCGGAGCCACCCTACAAAGGGACCCAGTGCTGCATTATTAAACCAGCCCTGAAAGAAAGGAGAGCAGAGGAAAAGATTTTCATGAAAATTGTTACATATTATAACACAGATCCTGTGTGCAAAAGATGAAGATACTGTTGTCGACTGGTAAAGCATGGTAACAGGCCCACGTTGTTTGTTTTAAAAAATGTTTTCTGGACTGCTGGTGGCCTCAGACACGCATTTTGAAAGACTCCAACCCATTTACATATAGAAATCCCTATGCACCCAGTCGGCTAAGTGCCAACCAGAATCTATAAAAAGCTACGGGCTTTACCTTCAAATTAAAAAGTTGCTCATCAACCAGATTATTCATCAAACTCGATTTCAAAGCTCTTTCCCTGGCTGTAATCCCAACAGGGTCAGAGATAGGGTTTAGATCGTAATTTTTCACTGGGGGGTCAGCCCGAGAATCACAAATAATAATGACTTCCTCCCCCTCCCGAATTTCATCACCTCTCCCCTCGTTCTCAACTCCCCACGGCAGACATCCCGATCTCTGGTGTGTCTTCTGCAGGCACGGCGTCAGAGAAAAACCGGAGGAGGGTCAGACGGTCATTCCTGGGCCCTCCCCGCCTCCAGAGCAGTGAATCATCCCGCGGCCCGCAGATACCCAAGCCGCGAAACAGGATGAGCCCCCAGGAGAGCTCCGCTACAGTCACAGTATGTTTTCTTATGTGGTTAATAGATACAGAGGGAGGGAAACTGCCCTTCAAACGTTTGGGAAAGGAGGGAGATCAGGAAGATGTGGTCCGGGGAACCGAGCACCTGGTCATCACTCTGCGTGCGAAACCAGTGCCCAGATAGGAAAGCTCTGCAGCGAGATGTGAGCTGTGGCAAGCGGCGCGGCACCTACCCATCCCGGAAGCCAGATCAAAGAGCCTTCTCAGACACCCTCACTTTCCAGCATCCACAGAATTTGACTTTAGGAATTCCTTCCACGCTCGGTCTACCTCTTCCTGCTCTGGGCGCCCTGTGCACTTGGAGGCTGGGGGAGGAGAATGGAAGGATATAAACTTGTGAAATAAATATTTTTGGGAAACCTCCAGATTGTCTCAGAATCAGCAGGACACATGGGGCAGGCATAATAGGTTCACTTTCATGTGGATGCTGAAGCAGGCAAGACTTCCAAGTAAAAACTCTGAATGTGAATTTAGCTAGTTTTGGATAAAGACGCCTTTCAGCGTCAATAAACACCCTGAATGCAGCCGCGGTGGAGTTACAACTTAATGAGATGAGGGGAAGTGCACCGGGTCAGGCCTCATCTCCCAGCCTCTGTCATGCTAATCAGCTGGGCAGCCGGCAGCTGAAAAACTGCTGGAATTTTTATTTGCATTTCATTTACTTGGAAGGAAATTGACCCAGATGGTCCACAAAGGCCCTGGAAGGCTGGCAAGCAGTGTAGGGCTGCACACTTCTCAGAGGGCCTGCACTTGTCTGCCCATCCTTCTTTGAGCCTAGGGCATAAAAGATTAAAACAGCGTAAGGGAATTGATTTCATGATTTTTAGATAATTTCCCCAAGATTTTAGAAAGGACCTCAAAAACCTAATTTAATCAGCCAGGAGCTCAATAGTAATTAAGAGGAAGAAAAGCTGAGATAATGAAAGAGGTGGTGAGGATTTTTGCTGTTGCTGGTGGGAACCTTTCTTAATTAGGAAAAGTCTAAAAACTAAATGATGTTAATAGAGACAAGCATAGACACCGAGAGCCAGCGGCCGGCGCCACAGTCAGCCCATGATGGATTGCCCACGCAGTTCTCTTTCTCGAAAGTGAGTCCAAACAATTGGCCACAGAGGTGCCCTGCATGGCATTTCCATGGGTATTTGCTTGAATCTTGAAAGTTGGAGTCCAGAGGTCCCTGCTAATGGAGAGCTCATTCTCATCCAGGTGAGATTCACTCCTCATCATGACCCTTGGATGATTGGGAGCACAGATGTGGGGTCAGGCTGTCACCATCCAAATCCTGGCTCTGCCAACTGCCAGCTGTGTGACCTTGGGTGAGTTAGCCTTCAACTCTGCACCTCAGTGTCCTTGAGTGTAAGATAGAGATAATAATAGTCCCCTCCCTATAGGGTCCTTGTGCATATGAAATGAGGTAAGGCACAGAGAGTGCTTAGCACAGGGCCAGGAATGTAAGTAGGGCCAAATAAATGGCAGATATTGTTGTTGTTAAATGAACATTCTCTTCCAGTCTTTAAGTAACAATCATTGTATAGATCAATGAAAAATGGGTTGATATAAAAATAATTGGTGCCCTCTCCATCTTATTTTGGTGCCTATGGATACTTGGCACATAGTAGACATCCAATAAATGTTGGTTAAATAAATGCATGAAACACCAAGTATCACAGAATAAGTACATGCTTTGGATTGAACAACAGGGAAAGGGGACCAAGCCCGGGGTTTGTTTCATGGAGCCAGGCCCTCGGAATCCACCTGCAAGCTTGGGCCTCTCCATGATCCAGGCCATATCAGAACTCCGCTCAAATCACAGTTTTCCTCTCCAACCGCCTGCTACCAGTGTTAGCTCAAATGGATCAGTTCAGGCTTACTCATGCTCTGGTCTAATTCTCTGACCTGAAAGCAAGTAGGAAAAGAATACATAAATAAACAAACAATTCATGTCAACTCCTGTTGAATGCATGAACTGAAGTAGCATCTCTGGTGGCTGGTGCTGGCACTCGTATTGCTGACTCCGTACTTCAGACTCCTTGCCTGCTGTGGGCACTGATAGTCATATGCTCTTTTGCCTTGGGGTTCACCACCTTGTCTCTGATTCTTGCCTTTTCCTGACCTGCCTGATCACATGCTTCCTCACCTCTGCCCTACCCCGCAGGCCTGGAGTGAGGCCCCAGGTCTGGTCTCCTCCCGAGGATAAGCCTGGTTTGCTTGCCAGCGTCACCCCAGGTTTTTCACTTCCAACTGCGTCTTCTCTGCTCCCACCTAAAGGAGCAAGAAAGAGGACCAGGCCTCAGTGCTCATGAAATGCATCCTGATTTATGTCTAAATCTTTATCTTACGTGTAAATATAAGGGTCTCTTTACAGTGGCAATGTGTGAAACATTTATTCCACATGTTGAGTTTCAACAGAATGTCTGTACATTGGCTTTCAGTATCAAACATTATCCCATTGTCTTTCAAATATCAACCAACCTAAAGTGTCTTATGCAAAACATGAGAGTTTGTTGTAAAGATCCAGGAGTGGGCCAGGAATCCTAGAGGCAAGGATGTCTTCTGGCCTTGGGAATGTCCTGGGAGCTGGAACTAGAACTTGAAGCCTCTCTCTGCCACTCACCTCTGCTCTTCTCTATGTATTTCTTCTTTCTTCTCTTGCTCTCCACACACTGGTTCCTCTGTTTGGTGAACAGAGTGGAAAACATGGCCTCCAATGGCTGCCAGGTTGACATATTACAGGTCTGGGGACCCAGAGAGAACCTGAATCTCTGGATTCTAATTCCAAGCCCAAGGGTAGGGACTCTTGATGGCTGAGTTGGGGCAAGCACTGCCCTCATCATCTGGGGGCAGGGTGGGGTCAAAGTGGCTGCCAGAATTAATAAGTTAATATTTGTAAAGCACCCTTTACTTAGCACAGAATGAGCATTATAACTAATTGAAAATAAAGATTCAATTGATTTTAAGGGAGACAGAAAAGAAAACGCTGTTGTTTCTCACTCTTGACTTTCTCACGCCTCAAGAATGGAGCAGAGAAGGGGTCCAGCAGACCCTAGAGACCTGGGAACTGGCTTCCATTTAGACAGTTAGTGGGCATTGGTGCCAGGAATTGCTCTCCACTGAATGTTAATGGAGAAAAGAAAAAATACAGGGAAAGCCCTCAAATTACTCTTCACAGCCCCCTGAGGATCTGTGTTCCACAAGGAACCCAGCATCCTAGACCAGCAGGGCAGGGTGAGGCTGAAACCCAGTGAGCTCGGGGATATGTATCTGCCCTGGGAGGGATGGAAGAATTTCCCTCCTGGAAGGCTGGGGTGGGAGAGGGAGGAGGAGGATGGTGGTGGGGATGGGTGATTCAGGTGCACACTCTCTTGAAAGATTGTCTGACCAATGATTAAACTAATTCCATTGGGGCCATCTGAGTTCCCCAAGAAGGACTGCGCATCATGGAGCACACAGGACAGGTTTGGTGAGACGGAGCCTGATCAGGCACTTGTCCCAACAGTAGCAGTGTTTCAAAGTTCCATAGTGAGGACGGGCTTTGCATTAGAGACCTTAATTTCTCAGGAACTCCAGCTCAAAAGCAGGGAGAGAGCTGACAGAATGAGTATCCCAGGGCAGTGGTTCTCAACTAGGAGTGATTTTGCCAGCTTCCCCACCCCTACACCCCTGGGAGCATTTGGCAATATCTGGGGATATTTTCCTTTGTCACAACTTGGGTGGGCTACTGCTCTAGTGGATAGAGGCCAGGGATGCTGCCAAACATCCTATAGTGCTCAAGACAGGCCCCCACAACAAAGAATTATCCAGGCCCAAAATGTCAACAGTGCTGAGGTTGAGAGACCCTGGGGTAGGGAAAGTCTTTATTCGTCTTGAAAGAGTTCTTGGCACTGGTTGTAGAGGTGGCTGAGTGTCAGTGTTGGCAAAGGATGCAGACAAAGATGGTGGAGTTAGCATTGGTTGAGGGTTGGCCAACATGGCAGGTTAACTTCTAGGGGCAGAGGAACATGTCCCACAGCCACGTTGTTAAGCATACAGAGTTTGTAGGAAGTTACTCAGGATTGGTATCCTACTTTCATTAGTCAATAGTTGGCGACCTTAGGAAAATTATTTAACGTGTCTGAGC
This sequence comes from Equus caballus, assembly GCF_041296265.1. Taxonomy (NCBI): domain Eukaryota; kingdom Metazoa; phylum Chordata; class Mammalia; order Perissodactyla; family Equidae; genus Equus; species Equus caballus. The sequence goes on along the minus strand of NC_091700.1, from coordinate 24,902,272 downwards.
ATCAGTTTTCTCTTCTACACAATGAGAGTGATAGTATTACTAACTCGCAGGGCTATTGCAAAGAGTGAGTGACATAATGCATGGTAAAGTGGTCCACACAGGGAACCGCTCCCTCCACTACAACCTGAAGCAGGGTTTCCCTTCAGGAAGCGAGGCCAGGTGGTGGGTCAGCTTGGCTTGGGAGCAGAGATGGTGAGTTAGGGGATGGAGCTAACTTGAGTTTGAGGAGCAGATGCTTGAGACACAGTCTTCTCCTTGGTGGTTTGCAAAACAAGAGATGGAAGGGTGGTGAGAGGATTCGGTCACTGGCCAAAAGGACCAAAGGGTCACAGTTGGGTTGGACATCAAGTCTGGTCAGTGAAAGTGTCCTCGTGAGGTAGGGACTCATCCAGATATCAGTCCAGGAGTGAGAGGGGACTGCTGATAGCACTTTACAATCTCTCTGAGTCTCTCTTCTCCCAAGGAAGCATGAGTTACCTTTTTGGAGGTCCCCTGCAATTCCCCTTGGACTGGCCCCACACTCACCCAGTGAGCCACCTAGATGGTGTCTTAAGGAGGGTCAAGACACTTCCCTGCCAGGCTGCCACCCTCTTCCTGACCAGTCAGGGCCTGCCCTGCAGGTGACACGGCTTGAGCACCATCTTGAAGTATGAAGGGATTACTTAGAACCGCTGGCAAACCCCATTTTTCAGTCGTGGCTGCATCGGACACAAAGTCTGGTATGTGTGAACCAGTGTGGTACAAGTTCTTCAGGTAGTGGATTATGGAAATGTCCCAAAGAAGATGGTAGAAGTTTCAAAAGGGACTTGGTAGAACTTTGTAAGCATCTTCACCTATCACGTTTCTAATGAAAGTGGGACTTTTTTTTTCCAAATAAGAAGAGAGGGTCTATTCAGACAGACTGACAACATTTGTGGGCAAGCCCAGCTCAGCTCCTGCAGCCAGGTAAGAGGCCCTTGAAACAAGGGGCTGAAGGGCAACTACTTGGCAGAGGTCCCCAACTCTTGGTGGAAGCCATGAGGGATCAAAACATTGAGCTCTCGGGGCCAGCCCCATGGCCGAGTGGCTAAGTTCATGCACTCTGCTTTGGCAGCCTGCAGTTTGCCAGTTTGGATCCTGGGTGCAGACCTACGCACTGCTCAACAAGCCATGCTGAGGTGGCGTCCCACATAGAGGAGCTAGAATGACCTACAACTGGAATATACAACTAGGTACTGGGGCTTTGGTGATAAAAACTAACTAAATAAAGAGGAAGATTGGCAACAGATGTTAGCTCAGGGCCAATCTTCCTCACAAAACAAAAATAAAAACATGGAGCTCTTTTTCCAGAGGTGTAAGGCCAGCTCCAGAGAGGAGGATTTGAACTGAGGCTAAAACACACCTCCACATCGGTGACCATTGCAAAGTCCCAAGTCACCTGTGATTTCAAAGTCACCAATGACTAATAACTCCACAAGGTATGTGGCAATGGGGAAAGAAGCTGAGACTTTTATGTTATAGTTATGTAAATGCATCCAAAGGCTTCCAAAAAAACCATGGCCTGCATATTGTGGTTAGAAGCTGCCAAAGTCAGTGGAGGAAGATGTTTAAAGGTCTGAGGCTGGCAGAACAGGCCCAAATGGAGCAAATAACAGCAGGGGGCATTTACAGTGAAAGGCTGTTGGGGGCTTGGTCACGTGGAGCACGGGAAGACCTCTTGAATTCTTGCTGTTAGTGAAGTGAATTCTGGAGGAGGAGGACAAGAAGGAGACATTTCTCCGAGCTTGCAGGAAAATGTATGGCTGCTGAGTTGGCAGCGAGATCCCTGCATCTGGCTCAGTGGCAGATATTGTCACATGGTGACAGTGTCTGCTGACCTAAGAGATTGGGAGGAGCCCAGCCCAGCCCCAAACTGTGTGTCTCTCAGACAGAGCTGTGAGGTCCAGCAGGGCATGCTTGTCCTCTAATGTACTCTGTACTGTAAGATGGACCGAGTCTCCAAGGAAGCACATCTAATCCTGAAAAACCAGCAGTTCACATAAGAAAATAAGAGAAGTGACCTTAGGGCTTTAGTACAAGCCACCCTTGTCCTTTCAGGAATCCACTCCACTCAGATGGGCAGTCTGGCTCTCTTCCCCAGGAGCAGTAGGGCCCCAGATAAATGTGGGGACTGATGCAGAAAGATAAACATGATTTGTGGTCGTAAGAGATGAGAACCAGGGCACTAAAGTGGAATCAAGCTTTTCTATGGTCACCACTTGTTCCAGCTGTAAGTTTAAGACCTGGAAAGGCCAATGTCCTGGACGTGGGGGCTCACGTGGTTCTGAAGCGTGCAGGGTACGTGCTGGTGCCAGCAGACTTCCCTGAGAAGACTCTAGGAGTGATGGATGAGGTGGATGGATGAGGTGGACACAGCTGCCAAGGGATTTCTGATCTGGCAGAAATGATGGAGGGGGTGGTCTTCACAAGGACTGCCCTTAGCTTCTTCCAAATTCTGAGCCTTTTTATTGTCGTTAGAAGGCTGGCTAGAACTAGGTAGTTCACTCGCCTCCCCATTTGATTGGTCCAGAGGACTGAAAAGCAAACAAATTCCAGCCTATTTGTCTCTTCCAGTGCTTCATTCTAGGGAACACCACCGGCCCTAATAGCTTTGATTTACAGGCTCCTTAGTGCCTGAGAAGGAGAAGCGAGTTTGACGGAGAAGCCGATGGCTACGGCAACAGTGTTTTCTCTGTACAGGTGGGATGCAGTACCTGTTGATGCCAGCATCCTCGGGTCTCTGTTCTTAGTGCTTCTCCAGTTACAGCATTTAGAGAAAAAATCCAGAAGGATCCAGATGTGCATAGATTCCCACACTTAGCTGGACCAAGGCTGAGTAGGACACAGTGTTTTCAGTCATTTGTCCTGGATTACTTACTTACAAGGGTTTAGTGTTTCAGGGTGTTAAATCTACTGCATATTGCCTGGTAGCAATAACTGATAGGGATAAAGGAAAAAGAAACAAGTTTTGTCTGCTTGTTTTATCAGCTAAGGATACCTCAGTTATCCCAGGAGGGAGGTGCCTTTCCAAGTGTGATGGAGACGGTATTTAGAGAGCAGAGTGCACTAGAGGTTCTTCTGTATCTTTTCCAAGATTCTAGATGAGCAGCAGATGTGGTTACGTCCTAAACCTACTGGATGGATCTGGTGTCAAGTCTCCTCTGGACAGCCGGTGACGCTGATGGGCCCCCACCGCCACAAAGAACATCAATCAGGGAGGACTTCAGGGGGGAGTAATCACATATCTTGAAAAGAGAATAATAGGTATATTTTTAATCACTCAAATTTTCTTTTGGTATTCTAATTTGTGTTATATCTATCATTCTGGTAAAACGAGAGATTTTTTCCTGTTACCTAATATTATGAATTTTTCCCATACTATTTAACAAATAAAACTAATCTGTTTAGTTGGGACCTTGTCGTGAGCCGAATGTTTGTGTCCCCCAAATTTCATATGTTGAACCCCTGCGTTCGTGCACACTCATGCACACACACACCTGCGTGCACACACAAACACACACACACACACATTCCCCCTAATGTGAAGGTATTAGGAGGGGAGTCCTTTGGGAGATAATTAGGATTGGACGAGTCCTGAGGGTGAAGCCCTCATGAATGCGAGTCACTAGAGAGCTAGTTTCCCGTCTCTACTTGCCACGTGAGAATATAGTGAAAAGTCGGCAGTCTGCAACCAGGAAGAGGGTCCTCACGAAAACCCCACCGTGCTGGCACCCTGGTCTTGGACGTCCAGCCTCTGGAACTGTAAGATTAATTTCTGTTGTTTATGAGCCACCTGATCTGTGGTACTTTTGTTACAGTAGCCCGAATGGACTCAGACAGGCCTCTCACGGGGGTCACAGTGGGGTTCGTTGGTCTCCTAATTTATATTGACTAGCAGAAGGCTTTTGCACTGGCCTAGGCAGACCAGTGCCCATTGGCACCTATCCTAGATATCCTGAAAAGCAAACAAATTCCAGCCTACTTGTCTCTTCCAGTGCTTCGTTCTAGGGAACTCCACTGGCCCTGATAGCTTTGATTTACAGGCTCCTTAGTGCCTGAGAAGGAGAAGCGAGTTTGAAGGAGAAGCCGACGGCTATGGCAACAGTGTTTTCTTAACTTTTTGTCCAGGTCTCAATTTTCTTACATGTAAAATAAGGTTGCATGACCTTATGAGTGTATCGTTTTGAAGATTCTACAAAAAAGACAGAAAAAAAAAAAGAAGCAGAATGGTGTAATGGAAAGCACAGTTTTCAGAACCGCAGTGTATATTAGTTTCTTCATTTCTTTTTGTCTGCCTTATATCCAACTTTCTTTCCTTCCTCTGTCTCCTTTCCTTCCTTCCATAAATATTTATTGAGCTTCCATAATATTTACTAACTGCACTTCCTTCCTCCTCAAATCACTGCTGGCTTCTGCCGCTTCCCCTCACCTTGTTTTATTCTCTCTCACAGCCAGAAGCCCCTGAAGTTCTCACCATGAAGCACCATGGCTCCAACACTCAGAACCCCACTCAGGACAAAGGACTCTGAGCAGATACCAAGTGGTGGAACCTGGGGTGGTCTTATCTGCAGGGCTTTCTGCTTTTTATTGACCGTTGGCAGACTAGGAGGAAGACAGGAGACAACAGGGATTCTGACCTAAGGCGGCAACTTTTCATTAAAAAAGAAGTCACTCCTGCCTCCATGCTCTTATGCTTTGGAAGAAACTCAAGAATCGTACTGGACGTGACCATCTGAAGATGAGGGGGATGTAAATAAACATTTGGGCTTTTTCAGTGCCTTTTTCAAGGCCTCAATGTGATGCCTTTTCAGCGTCATCAGATGTGGTGATGAGACCTCTCCTGGCTTCTTAAAGAGCCTCATTAAATCACTTTTCCTGGGGTGTGCGATCTCATTGACTCCTTTTTATCCACCGGATTCAAGGCAATGCCCCTGTGATCTGCTCTGTGGGTGGTGGGCGCTGTGAGCAGGAGAGGAGCCTGCACTCTCACCTGCTGACCACCGTCACACTCTGTGGGACTCACGTCACTTCCGCTCAGATACGTCTTTTAAGCTGATCAATAAGGGGATGCCTCTGAGGCACAGTATGTAGGTTTCAGCAAAGGTGTTCATGATGTTCTTAAAGACAAGATAACTGGATAACAATGGTACTTTATGCAAATTCACAGCTACATGACCAACTGTATCCAAAGAGCATTAATTAATGGATCCATTCATTCATACTTATTTGTGGACAAATGTCATATTAGTTGGCGTTCTTTGCTTGCAAGCTAGAGAAACTTACTATGGCTAACTTGGCAAAAGAAAAATCTATTGGATGGCTACTGGGTCACTCACAGAATTAAAGAAAGAATTGAAGGGGCGGCTCCATGGCTGAGCGGTTAAGTTCGTGTGCTCCACTTTGGCAGCCCAGCGTTTTGCTGGTTCGGATCCTGGGAGGGGACCTAAGACCATTCATTAGGCCATGTTGAGGTGGCGTCCCACAGAGCAGAACTAGAGGGACCTACAACTAGAATGTACAACTGTGTACTGGGGGGCTTTGGAGAGAAGAAAAAAAAAAGAATTAGAAAATCAGACCTCAGGTAGGAAAGGAACCAGGAGAGTGTCAGGAATCCTGTAGCAGGAACTAAAGGGCAGTCTCTTCAGGGGTCTGCTGAGGAAATGAGTCTGCTTTCACCATTTTCCATTCTGTATCACTGCTCAAGACTCAAATTCCCCAGAAAGAAAGTCTCAGAGGCCAAGTTCAGGTTGGAAAAGGGACGGGGGCTGTTTATGATTGATATGGGGAGCCACATGGAACAGGGAAGGATGGTTTAAGAAAATGTGATACTGTTAGCAAAAGAAGGATGGAGGGAATGCTACTGCCTGTGTGCCTGTGCATGGCAGCCCTGGAAACAAACATACAACTGTGGGAAAGGAGAAGAAAAATTATCATTATATGTAGAAAATATAATTTTCACTTAGAAAACAAAAGAACTGAAAAACTATCAAAATTAATAAAATAATTCACCTAGGTGGCACAATATAAAATAAATATAAAAAACAAATAGTATTTTTATACCCCAAATAATCAGTTAGAGTATATAACGGGAAAGAATCCCTTTATGTTACAAACAACCCCCCCACACACACACACACTATCTAGGTATAATCTTAACTAGAAATGTGTAGGATTTACATGGAAAACAATAAACTATGAATCTTTATTGGGAAATGTAAAGGACAATGTGAGCAAATGACAAGATGCTATAGACTGAATATCTGTGTTCCCAAATTCCTATGTTGAAACCTATTCCTCCAATGTGACGGCATTAGGAGGCAGGGCCTTTGGGCGGTGATTAGGTCATGAGGGTGGAGCCCTCACAAGTGGGATTAGCGCCCTTCTAAAAGAGACTCCAGAGACCCCCCCCCCACCTTCCGCCAGGTGATGACACAGAGAGATGATGGTAGCCTATGAACCAGGAAGCAGGCTCTCACTAGACACTGAATCTACAGCCACTCTGATCTTGGACTTCCAGCCTCCAGAATTGTGAGAAATAAATTTCTATTGTTTATAAACCACCCACTTTATGGTATCTTTATTTTAGCAGCTCAAGCAGACTAAGATATGAGAGATACCATGTCACTGAAGGGGAAAATGCATTTTGTAAACAAGCAATTCTTTTCAAATTATTCATGTATGAGTTGAATGTTGTTCCAATCAAAATCACACTGAGATTACCTCTCCTTTGGAACTAAAAAAAAAAACTTCAAAGTTCAGATAAAATAATAAATGTGAAAAGACTAAGAAGTTTTTGAAAAAGGAAGCTAATGAGGGCTGTCTCTATGGTGATTTATATATTATAAAATTACAATAATAGACGTATCTCCTAGTACAGTCACGCCCTACATAACATTTCAGTCAACAACAGAAAGAACATACAACAGTGGTCCCATGAGATGAGTACCACATAGCCTAGGTGGATAGTAGGCTATACCTAACGACGCATTTCGGGGAATGCATCCCCACTGTTAAGCGATGCACGGCTGTACAAGAATAGACAGAAAGATTACTGGAATAAAATAAATGACTCATACGTAGATTCTAGTATGCATATCAACTCAACATGTGGATAAATTAAGTATTAAAAAGTTAACGGGGAGGAGATGACATTTAATAACTTGATGTAAAGAAATTGGAAAAAAATTATTTGGACCCTCACACCAAACATAAAAATAAATTTCAGATGAATTAAAGAGTTACACTAAAAATGAAATCATGATAAACTAGGATAAAATGTATCTAATTTCTAGAAGGACAATGACATTCTGGGCTCCAGTGTAATCACCATAGTTATTGAACCATTTACTATGTGGCAGGCATTGCTCTAAGTACCTGACCAGTATTAACTAACTTCACTCTCTTTTGTGGATGAGGAAAATGAGGCATGAAGAGATTGAGCAACTTCCCCAGCATCCCCATAGTAAGCGGAAGAGCTGTAACTCAAATCCAACAGTGCTGGCACTTGAGCCCACAGACTAAATCACTGAGCAACCAGGAAAGCTAGGAGACGCAACCCAGGAACAGAGAGTTGGCAACCATGAGATGTACTGCGCAGAGCTCCCATTACAGGGAGTCTAACCAGGCGAGGGCCCCAGCTGCCACACTCTGCCGTCCATCACGGCGTCCGGGCCAGGCTGCACTTCCCATCTGCCGCTCCCAGCCGATGACGAAGCGCAGCAGGGATCCTAAAGCAGACTCAGTCCCTGGAGACACGGGAAGCCTCTGATGGGTGACATTTTTTTTCTCTCTTAGCCAATCCCTTCTTCTTATTTTTCTTCTTTTTTTAATTGAGGTGACACTCATATAGCAAAATTAATCACTTTAAAGTGAACAATTCAGTGACAATTGGTACATTCACAGTGTTGTGCAACCATCACCTCTATCTAGTTCCAAAATGTTTTCATCAACCCAAAAGGAAACCCTGTATCCATTAAGCAGTCGCTCCCCATTCCTCCTTGCCCCAGCCACCCCAAAACCACCAATCTGCTCTCTATCTCTACAAATTTAATTATTCTGGATATTCCGTATAAATGGAATCATACAATATGTAAACTTTTGCGTCTGGCTTCTTTCACTTAGCATGTTTTCAAGGTTCATCCATGTTGTAGCTCGTCTTCTTTAGGGCTGAATCACATTCTGTTGTACATATATACAACAATTTGTTTATTCATTATCTGTTGATGGACGCTTGGACTGTTTCTCCCACTTTGCTATTGTGAATAGTCCTGCTATGAACATGCGTGTACGTGTATTCAACTCTTTGGGGTATGCACCTAGGAATAGAATTGCTGGGTCATTTAGTATATATTTAACTTTTTGGGAAACCACAAACTATTTTAAATAGCAGCTGAACCATTTTACATTGCCACCAGCAATATACAAGGGTTCCAATTTCTGCACATCCACATCAACACTTGTTATTTTCCAGTGTTGTTTTTTTTAATTGCAGCTGTCCTATTGGGTGTGAAGTGGTACCTCACTGTGATTTTGATTTGCGTTTCTCTAATGGCTAATGATGTTGAGCATCTTTTCATGTGCTTGTTGGCCATTTGTATATCTTTTTCAGAGAAAAGTCTATTCAAGTCTTTTGCCCATATTTTAATCAGGTTATTTGTCTTTTTATTGTTAACTTGTAAGAATTCTTTATATATTCTGGATACAAGTCCCTTATCAGATATATAACTTGTAAATATTTTTTCCTATTATGTAGATTGTCTTTAGACTTTCTTGATAGTGTCCTCTGATGCACAAAAGTTTTTAATTTTGATGAAGTCCAATTTTCTATTTTTTCTTGTATTGCATGTGCTTTTGTGTCATTCTAAGAATCCGTTGCCAAATCCAAGGCCATGAAGATTTACCCCTATGTTTTCTTCTAAGAGTGATGGCTGACTCTGAGTCGAAGACTCCATGAATACTTTTTCAAACCTTCCTTAGACCCAGGGCAGTCTAGGATGCTTCCATCCTACCTTTCCTTCCTCTCTCCTTCACTCAGGGTCAAATTTGCATCATGGCCCGAGAGCCCTCCCAGCCTTCCCCGGCCAACTCTAGTTTCTATCACTTCCCTTAACAGTATCCTTGCACATTTAGTTCTGTCTTAGGATCCAGACTAAAACAAGATAGAAAGATTCCATTTAAATACTGGGAAATATTTCAAAATTTGTCAATATTTACCAAGAGTATTATTAATTCAATTTCTAGGACTCTATCTTCAGCAAAACTGGTAATCAAAGATACCACACAAAGTTTAAGCTTAAGTAGAAGGCGGTTCCGAACAATCCGCATTGTGGTTCGGAGTCTGGCATTCTGCTGAACATCTAGATGAGGCTGGTGTCCTGACCCTTCTCCTACATACGTTTGCACGAATCGATGTGGTAGGGAGGAGTAGCAACTCTTGGAGATTTGGGTGCTTACGAGTCTGGGCCAAAGGCTGATAACAGCGAATATGGAGGAAGATAAGCTTTCCCTGTCCGCATGGAATATGTGGGCCTGGTGTTGCTCGGAGTGAAGGCTGGAGGGCACCGTTGCCACCTCCAGGGATGGACTCATTGAGAGGATCAAGACACGGTGCCTTTGTCAGGGGTCAGCTTGTCACAGAGGACTCCAGCAGCATGGTCACGCTGAAGACCCTCCCTTAAAGGACTTGTGTGTAAAGAGACACCCATTAGGAGGATGAAAAAACAAAACGTGTGTCAACGTTCCCAAACACAAGCAAATCACCCCCTGGAGTCTCCCAGGAGAAGACTTTGAAGAGAAGTTCAAGGTTGAGGACAACTGATGGGGGCTGCTGAGCCTCCACAATGAGGTTACTCTATTCATTAGGGTACTTTGGGCTGCAAATGACAGAAACCTGTTCCCAGCTGGCTCAACGCTCAGGACTTTTATGGTTTTACTCAGAGAAGTCCAGCAGCCAAGCAGCTCCTGGCGGCACACTTCGAGGCTTCAGCCTGGCTTCTCCACCATTCTCCTGGCCATCCTCTCTGTGCTGTCTTGTCTCTGGCCTGAGACTGAAGGTCCAGGAAGAGATGGACCTCCCTTTTCTGGGGGCTGTCATGCCCTAGATGAAAAAAAGCAGACTCTCCTTTTTTCTAGAAGTAAGAAAACTTTTCCCAGAAAAACAGCTGAGGTTCCCCCACATTCTGTTGGCCAGAACCATATCTCACGGTACAGTCCCACTCACATTTTGCTTAGACTAATCAGGGTCTACTCTGAAGCTGAGGGTGGGATTTACTTCCACTTAATCAGGTAAAGAAGGGGAGAATTGTTGACTAAAAGGAGAGATCTATTAGATAAAGAAAAAAATGGATTTGGTGTAGACTACCAATAGAGCTCATTGCCTGACTAACTTTAATGTTACCTCATTGGAGGCTTGGAAATATGGGTTGCATTCACGGTAACCAAACATCTGAAACAGACTAAATGTACGCTAGGATGATTGCAACAGCTTCCCTGGAGTGACCCCTTTCTTCCTCTTTTGCACCCCTACCATCTATTTATTCTCCACAAAGTAACCAGAGCCAAGCTTATAAAACAGAGACGAGATGCCTCTGCTCAAAACCTTCCAACGGCTTTCCATTCACTGGGAAAATATCAACATTAAACATAGTACTGATGATGACAGCTAACATGCTTTGCCCACTGGGACTACACTATCCGGCTCCAGCCTCCTCTCTGACCCACACTCTGCTGCTCCCTCACTGGTCATTTTGCTGTTCCCTGAAAATATCAAGCTCTCACCCATCTCAGGATGTTTGTACTTGCCGTTCTCTTCGCCTGGAATGCTACTCCTACCCAAGTTACTTTGCATTGCTTGATCCTTCATTTCATTCCAGTCTCTGCCCAATTGTTGCTCCCTCAGAGCAGCCTTCCCTGATTACCTTACCTCAGATACCCCATTCCCCATCACTCTTCAAACCCCTAACCCTACTTCATTTCTCCCTAGTATTTTTAATCGAGAAATATATCATACATACAGAAGTGTATAAATGTAATGTTGACAATTAAAACAACAATTTTAAGTGAGTACCATTGTGCCCTACCCCCAGATTAAGGAACAGAAAATCGCCAGCACATTCTGCTCTTTCCCAGTTGCATGCTTCTCTCTTCTTCCCAGAGGTATCCATATCCTGACTTTTAAGTTAATCATGCTCTTGCTTCTCCGAAGTTTTAACTCCTGTGTGTGTATGCCCAATTGTATATTTGTTTAGTTTTGAAAAACTGAGTAGCAAGCACAAAATTATTTGTGTAAGGAAAGGTATTGCCACTGTTAGATGAACGCTCCAAGGAGATGAGTGATGTCAGCTTCCCTGTGAGTCTGCAGGAGCCCAGGGCTTCCTACAGGGCACCTGGCAGGGCTGAGGTGTGGACCAGGTACTGGGTATCCAGCAGGAAGATGATCATAGGGACTGGACTGCTCTGTATTTTCTTCTTCCAAGCTCACCATGGCCTACCTCCACCTCATAAGGGTAGATAAAGCAGAACACTTCCATCTGATGTCCTCAGCTGATCCAGACAGCAGGGCATGGAAAGGCATAGAAGGAGGAATGATGGCTCCCCAATTTTTGTCTCTAGCCTGGGCTTCTCCCTTACACTCCACACTCAGAGATCCACTTGCCTACTGACATTTCTGCCTCAATGTGTAATAGGCATCTTAAATTCCATAGGTCCCACACCATGTTCCAGTCTTCTTTCTTTCTTCTCTTGGAGTTGTCCATAACTCATCACCAATTCCTCTCTTTCATATTCTACCTCTAATTTCTTGGCAAATCCTATTAATCCCACTCTAAGTTTTATTACCAGAATCTGATCTTCTTTCACCATGTTTCCTTCCTCCACCTCCCCAACCTGCCAATAAACCCCTCCTGGATTATTTCAATAGCCTTTAACATACACTATCCATGAGGTCAAGAGTTTTATCAGTTTTGTTTACTATTTCCTTAGAGCCTAAAATGTTGCCTGACACATAGTAGGCACTTACTATATATTGATCAAATGAATGAATCTATTGTACTAGGCACTTAGTGAAACTTTTCATTCTGGAAATTCATATCCATCAATTCCAGGAAATTAAAAAAATATATATTGCATTGATTATCCCCTCCCCTCTCTTATCTCTGTCCTATTTTTCCAGAAATTTCATTATTCAGGAGTTGAACAACCTGGAATTGTCCTCTACTTCTATTTCCGTATCATCTTTTTCCTCTACTTTTGGGAGAATTTTCTCAACTCCATCTTTCAACCATTTCTTTGAGTTTTTCATTTCTGCTATCATGTTTTTAACTTCCAGGAGCCCTTTTTGGTTCCCTTGATTTTTTTCCTTTAACATCTGTACTTGTCTTATGATATAAGGTCTTCACTCATCTTTCTGAGACTATTAATGATAATTTTTTGTTTTGTTCTTTTTTTTTTTAAAGATTGGCACCTGAGCTAACAACTACTGCCAGTCTTCTTTTTTTCCCCCCAAATCCCCCCAGTACACAGTTGTATATATTTTAGTTGTGGGTCCTTCTAGTTGTGGCATGTGGGACGCCGCCTCAGCATGACCTGACAAGTGGTGCCATGTCCGTGCCCAAGATCCAAACTGGTGAAACCCTGGGCTGCTGGCCAAAACAGAGCATGCAAGTTCAACCACTCCGCCACAGAGCCGGCCCCTGTTCTGTTTTGTTTCGAGAATTCCTGTTGCTTCTTGATCTCTGTGTTATTCCCAATGACTCTCCTATTTTGGGGGTCATCAGGTGGCTGTTAATCCTTGGTGTCTGCTAATGACTTAGAGTTCAGTCTGTAAGGCTGTGTGGAAGCTCTGGCTGTATGAGTGGGCTAGTTGACTGTGAGTTTCACTCTGCAGTGATCTTGGTGGGTGTGTTGTTGAGGAGCCTCCAATGTTATTATCATTTTTTCCTCTTGGGCTGAAAGATTTCCCAGTCTCTTGCCTTGAGGATAAGAGTCTGGCTGTTGATGTTCTGGAAACCAATGGGAGAACTGGTAAGGGTGGGGCAGGGGCAGTTTCAGCACTCAGCACGCACTAAGCACTGGATTACCTACTCTTCCTGTTCTCAGAAGGGCACTGTCTCGTATCTTCTCGTCCAGCGGTCCTCTTCAGAAGACAACCCTCCAGTCTTCTTTTATGACGGGGCAGGGCAGATGCTCGCTGGAGTGGAGTGGGTGTGAGGGACTCGGGAGGGAACCGCTTCTCACATGGTTTCACTTTCATTCTTATTTTAACTCTCCTCCATCAGCCCCAGTTCCAGAGACACTGGGTGCCTCCAGTCCCTGTGACTTGTGAGAGTTCTGTGATATAAATTGAGCAGACTTTAGGATTCAGCCTGCTTAGTTTTTCAACATTTATCATTATTTGTCTCTCTAATTTACAACTTCTAAATTTTACTTTTGTTCTTCAGAATTCTACAAGGTAATGTCTTAGAAAAATCAGGTTATGTGATTTTAGTGATATTTCCAGAGAGATTAAATTGGATGCCAGTGTTTTATTAACCTAGAGCTCCCTGTTTCATCTTTTTTCATACAGCTGTCATAACTTGACACTGTAGTATATATTTAATTGCTTATTAAAAAAATGTTTCCCGTTGGAATGGTAACTCTGAGGACAAAGACTTGATCTGTCATGTTTATTACCATATTGCTAATACCAATATGAGTAGGTGCTCAACAAATATATTAGAATAAATGAATGTCCAAAAAGGGAATTGTTATATATATTATGGTACATATATGGGGTGGAAAATTATGCAGTCATTAAAGATGTTTCTAGTAAAACACCATAATATAATGCTGAATGAAAATCACATTTTACAAATCTAAGATATGATGTGATTCCAATTTTGTTAGGTAGGTAGATAGACAGATGACAGGGTTCAAATAGAGTGAATTTTGACAATGATTCTCTCACTCTTACAGGATTATAGCTAGTTTTTATTTTCTCTGCAATACTTTCCTATATTAAAAATAAATTCTACAAAAGATATCTGTGACTTATGGTCAGAATAAAAGAAATAACATTTTTAAAAGTTAACTGCATAAGCACTAACTGGGGACATCCTGCCTCACAAGCTGCAAGACCGCACTGTGACTCTGACGCTAACCATCCAGAGTTTGTGCAGGCTCGAGGGCACAGCCTGCAACAGGACTATCCTCATTTCAGATACCAGCTGCAAGTTTGGGGCTCCCCAGCCACCCACACTTCTGACCACTGGCTACAAATCTGGAGGTTCCCATGATCCCCTCAGGTTTGATAATTCACTACAACAACTCACAGAACTCAGGAGAGTACTATGCTTATGATTACAGTTTTATTATAAAGGATACAAATCAGGACCAGTCAAAGGAAGAGACACATAGGGTGAAGTCCTGGAGAATTCTGAACACAGAGCTTCCACGCCCTCTCCCTGTGGAGTCAGCATACGTCACCTCCTGGAACACTGATGCTTTCACTGCCCAGCAGGCTCACCCAAGCCTCAGTGTCCAGAGATTTTACAGTGTTTGGAGTTTTCACTGGGATTTCACTATGTAGGCACGATTGACTGAATCATTGGCTACATGACTGAATTCAGTCTCCAGCTCTCCTCCCCTCCCAGGAGGTCAGGCTGGCTCAAAGTCTCAATCCTCTAGTCATACGATTGGTCTTTCTGGCATGACCAGTGCCCATCCTGAGTCACCTCGTTAGCGTAAACTCAGGTGCGGCTGAGGGGTCCCCCATGAATAACAAAGACACTTCTATCACTCAAGAAATTCCAAGAATTTAGGGATTACCTTCCAGGAACCAGGGACAAACTTCATCATACAACATGAACACATTACGTAAAAATTTCTTGGGGTTTTAGGTTCTCAATATAAGTCTGCAGTGTTTTATGGCAGGCAAAAGCAATAAAAATAGCAAAACCAAAAACCAATATCGGCCTCAATGTGGGAACACATTGTATTGGTTTGCTAGGGCTGCCATAACAAAGCGTGTGGCTTAAACAACCCATATTTGTTTTCCCACAGTTCTGGAGGCTGGAAGTCTGAGACCAAGGTGCTGGCAGAGTTGCTGTCTTCTGAGGCCTCTCTCCTTGACCTTAGACAGCCGTCTTTTCCCTCTGTCTTCGCGTGGCTTTCCCTCTGTAGGTGTCTGTGTCCCGATTTCCCATTCTTATAAGGACACTCAGAATCTTGGATTAGGGCCCACCCTAATGACCTCATTTTAACTAAATTGTCTTTTAAAAGACACTATCTCCAAAACACAGGCACATTCCGAGGTACTAGGGGGGTTAAGACTTCAACATATGATTTGAGGGGGACACAATTCAGCCCATAACACTCCGCCATCTGGCCCCCCAAATTCACGTCCTTCTTGCATATAGAATACATTCACCCAACCTAACATCCCCAGAAGTCAACCCATTCCAGGATCAAATCCAAGAGCAAAATCTCACCTAAATATCATCTAACTCAGGTACGGCTGAGACCTGAGATATGATTCATCCTGAGGCAAAATTTCCCTCTAGTTGTGAAGCTGTGAAACCAGACAAGTTATGCACTTCCAAAATACAATGATGTGTCAGGCATAGGATAGGCATTCCCATTCCAAAAGGGAAAAATCAGAAAGAAGAAAGGACTCATGGGTCCCAAGTAAGCCCAAAACCTAGGAGGGCAAATTCCATTAGATTTTAAGGCTCAAGAACGTTCCCCTTTGGCTCCATGCTTTGTCCTCCAGGCCCACTGAGATGGTCTTGCTTTTGGGCCCACCAGTGCAGCAGCCAGACCCCTCTGGAACTAAGGAGGAAACAGCCCTGGTCCTGGGTTTCTTGAATTCACAAGTAATTTTAGAAAAGAATAGTAACAAACAAATTTCCTCTGTGCTTTAGTTCAGCTGCAGGAAGGGAGGAAATGGCCTTTTTAACACAAGGGCCCATGTCTACCATAGAGGGAAGACACTAAGACCCAATGGTCTCTAAGGTCCAGTTTCCTCATCCCCAAAAGATGGATATTGAACTCCAAACTCTGTTCCAGGAAAAAATATGGTCTGTAGAAAAAATATAAAGAAAGGCAGTAACTTTCCCAAGATGTTAAATATCAATACAGGGTTCATCCTAAGAGGTGATGAAGAGACCACGGTCCCCAGGTAAGCAGAGCTAAACAGACAGAGTAGGGGACATGGGATGCTGGCTGCGATCACAGTCCCCCTGGCTCATCTTACCACCCTTTGTCCCAGTCTTGGGGAAGGTACTCTGGGGACAGCATGAAGGAGGGTCATAATACATGGGTGTGATTTCTGTGACGGGGAGCATAGAGTTAACAGTGCACTTTCTTGGCCTACCTTCATGACTTCTTCTATTTACATCTTTCCTAAGAGATGTATGCTTATTTTATTTTAAAACATAGCCTCAGGAAAAATATCTCTCATCTTAGGCAATAACCCCCCCCCCCCCCCCCCCCCCCAGTGCTTGCCAATACTTAATTGAATGTGTTCTTTCATACCTCTCAGCCAAATTCACAGATTCATAGCAACTGGGGATTGCAAGGAATTTACACAAAGTTTCCCTCAGGGCGCAGCTTTGTGATCACACAGATCTGGGCTCTATTTGGCTATCTATTTGCAATGTGACCTTGGAAACTTACTTGACCCTTTAGTCTCCATTTCCTCATTTACAAAATGGAAATAACAATATCTCCCTCAACAATGATGCTGTATTATTCTGCTGTCATAGCACCCAGCAGCAATTACAAGTGTACTTTCTGGGCACAGAGATATTTCTCTATGACTTTTGAGAACTCTGTCCTGGAAGCTTTGAGACTTCTACAAGTATATTCACCCACTGGGCTGTTTGCATCCTTCTCAGTTTGACACAGAGCCTCAAAGTGTTCACTCAGTGCTGCCTTTCTCAGGGCACTTCATTTCCACTAGGGTCAGACTCCAGCCACATCTCACTGGTACATCTAGTAGCTTCTCTCCAGCCCAATTGTGTTGATAGAATTTGTTGGTAAAAAAGAAAAAAAAATTTTCAGAATTGTAGTATTTAGTAAATGGTATCAACAGCTTGATTTGTGCTGTCTTTCTACAAAGAAATGGATGGATGGTTTTTCTACTTTTTTTAATTGGAAAATACAGGAGAATGATTAAGGCTGAAAATGAGAGGGAAAGAAACAAACAGCAGGCTAAGATGGACTTGCAGCTGAAGGGCACTTATTTCGCTTTTTCTTGACAATTCCCCTTCTTCCCTTGCCCCCCACCCCCACCTCCTACTTTAAATGAGCACTGTTTGTGACCCTTTTTGCCATAAAAACACTCACAAGAAAAAGATAGGGCTTTTAAGCGCTGACTTTCCTCAAAATGTCCAAAAGAGAATTTAAGCTCATTTCAAGACCAAAAGTGCATATTGATTAAAAGAATGACAATTCACTATCTTAGAGTTCTGAGGAAGAGCAGATACCTCAAGGCAAAGCAGTGGGGCCAGACTCAGCCACAGCCTTGTAAGGCAGCTGTATAAGGTGGAGAAAACCTAGTTCAAGATAACAGCTTCCTTCAGCCCTAGCATTTGTTTCATCCTTACATAAAATTAAAAACAAACCCAAGTTTTTCTCCAAAAAGCCTGTCTAGGTGCAAGCCAGACTTCAAACAGCCCTAAAATGTCCTTTGCCTACAGACCAGATAGTTCAAGGAAGCTGAAAAGTGCCCCAGAGAAGATTTTGCCTGGGAACTTTAACTTCCCATTCCATTTGACTTTTGGTCTTTAAAATACAGGTCAAATCAATGAATTTAATGAAGGCCGTTTAACACAATGGCTTCGCCTTGCATTTTGACCCACATAAAGGGGAGGCAGTCCAGGTCACAAAGCTTTAGCAGAACTTTAAGTAGTTAGTACACAAATGTGACAGAACGTTTAGAATCTCAGAGACTTGCAAGACCTATTGACAAGCAGTTAAAAGTATTTGAAATAGCTGCATGAGTGAACTTTGATAAGGTAGCACTATTGTCTTCCATTGTCTCTTTCTCTTCATACGAAAACTCCCCCAAAAGAACAAGAGTCAATGAATGTGAAATGTAGTGTCAGTTTTACTGGACTCTGGACGCCTTTCAGCCCTGTGGACTTTTTGTGGTGAGTTCATGCTATTTAAAAGTATTCTTCCCTCCAAGTTTCAACTCTTGCAAATGGCGACTTTTCAGTCCGCTACCCACCCAAGTCTTTTCCAACTGCTTTCACGCCATGAATAGCTTTTTAAGTTAAAAGAAGTGAAGATTAATTTCAGGATTTTTGCTTCTTCTTGCCACTTGGATTTTTTGAGAGGGAATGCATCATCGCTCATCCTTTGACTCAGTGGAGGGGTGAATAAGCCATGAGGGGCAATGAGCCACGTTCCTCTGAAGCCTAAAGGCTTTTCCCTTCACGCCAAGGGTAGGGGCAGGCAGCTCTGTTCCAGAAAGCTGCTGATCACCTTTAAACCTGGGAGAGATGAGGAGACTCAGTAAAATCTGACGAAGTGTCAAATTCTAAAGAAGCGTGTGGAGACGTTGAGGGGAGAGACTTTTCAGCTGAAAACACCTCCTTAGGAAATAGTGTGAGCCAGTCCCTCCATCCCAAGAAAGGCTTGTTTCCAAGGATCCTCTGTACCTGTCTTTATACATATTTTTACCAGCAAACATCCATTTTTCCAAGCTGTGTCTAAAATATCAGTTCCCAGTGGGGCTCCGCCATTGTTTGAAAACATCCTCAGCCGGTTGGTAAGTTGCGTGGAAACAGTGGTGGGATGCGAAAAGTCTACAAAGACCTCGTCTAAAGAGCCATGTGTTGGTTTCACAGGGTTTCATAGTTCTAAGATTTGCTAAATATGCTTTGGGGGGTTTTCTCAGTAAATCTCTATAGATAGATTTTATTGTATTTTACCCTTTTGTCTGTTTTTTTGTGTTTGAAATTTCTCCCTTATTCATTGACCAGTAACTTTCTGTCACCCATCTTTGACTTTTCTCCTTACATCTGCATTTAAGCTGTCATTTACTTCTGCTGTTCCCTCCTCTCAATATCTGACAGCCCAAGCCTTCATGCGCTTTTATCCCTTTGTGTTGGCATTATGACATAACCTGTGCAAAGTGGCCCGGCTCCCCAATTCTTGTATGTAAAATTTGCAACATTTTTTGAGACGGGTCAGTGCCCATTTTGGGGATCCTTTTCTTTATCTGAGTACCGTGTTAAAACTTTTTGCAGATGTGGCCTATTCAGGAGCAGGCTGCGGCTGCATGCAGAGATGGGGAAAAGAAGAAAAGGCCTTCCTATTTTGTGATTGCCATAGTAACTCAAACATTGCCAGTGTGTTTGCTGGTCCGGCCGGCCCGCAGCCTGCGAGCTTGATTTCCTATGCAATCTAGCCCTCTACTGGAGACCATGGCTCGTATGACACAGGGCAACACAGAGGACAGTGTGCTTGTTAGGCCTGAAATTAAGCATTTCACTTTAAAATAATACCCATTTGTATCCATTTTGTTCAACATAACAACAGCTGCTGTCCCTGGAATGACAGACTTGCCTTTTTAACCAAAGCTTCATATGACATTTATGAATGAGGCCCGTTCCATTCATTTGCAGTTTGAATTCACAGTGGTTATTTTTACTGGTTTTTTTCCCTTCCTCAGCATATGGGTGAAATTCAACATGATTCAAGTAATTATATACACAGTTCATGAGGAGGAAAAAGCCTGCTTTGTTTGTATCATCTCTTTTAAACTAGTTAGTGGGCTTTAGTTCTTTTTTTTATAAGAAGGCAAAATATAGAAGACAAATTGGTGGTAACTTTAAAAATGTTGATTGCCTCGAAACAGCAAGCAATAGTGAAATAACAGGCAATGTTGTCACCGGGTTTTGTTTATTCATTTTTGAATAAACAACTAAAAACATCAATCCAAATTTCTCGGTGGGAAAGGGGCAGAGAAATCCTGGGTAGACCCTCCTGCTGAAGTCATTAAAAAACTAAAGCTCCGAATTCTTGTTTTGCTTGCCAAGTGCTCAGGGCCCAGAAAAATGAACAAAACTGCAGGGCATCACCCAGGTGAACACGCCTGATCTGGCACAAAAGACCAAATGGCAGTCCTTTCAGAATACTCTGCAGCATCACAATATTGCTAGTATTAAGAAAAATAATCAATGTTGTCGCCACATTAACCAATAAATGCAGTGTAAGGGTCACGTGTGAATAACAGCTACATTGGCAGCTCTCCTTGGCTTCCTCCTCATCTTCCTCCTCTCCTTCTTTCTCTTCTTCTGGATCACCACCACCATTATCATCATCATCAGATTTACTAAACTCTGGCAAAAGATGCCACTTCTCATATCATATCACCAAAAGCCTTCTATCCCAACTTGAGAAATGGAGAAGCAATAAGAAATCAACCCATTTGAGCCTAATTCTCAATTTGAAAACCATTCAGCTAACAACAAGATTTGGTCCCACAAAGTCAATGTCACTTAACAATGCTTCCCTAATCTGAAAACAAAAAGAATCTAAAAGGATGATTTTCTTAATCTGGAAGTATTCATCTCTTTCAACATGTAGAGACACGTAGAAATTAAAACATTTGTCTCAAGTCATGAAGTTTGGACAACGTACTCAATCCTCACTCCGTAGCCCCAATTTGTAGAAAATAAGATTGAAAAGCAGCATCAGTAGGAGCAATTTCAATGGAAACCATCTTTCTTGAAGACCCACAGCATTTTTTCCCCAACTTTTTCAAAGTTATCTATTTCACAGAAAAAAATCATATCAGCACAAGCTATAAATTTAGGCAGGAAAACCTTTCTCCTTAAACTCACATGATGGTTTTGATTTTTGTAAGAAATTGATTAGGTATATTAATATATTTAAGCAACAATAAATGATCAAGATTCCACTCACCAGAAAATATGTGTGTGTGTGTATGCACACGTACAACATATCCAGGCTATAATAAGTCAGATGTAAAGTCAGGAGTAGAAAAAAATTCTATATCTAAAGTGCTTAGAGTTGAGTTTGGCACATGGTAAGCACCATAATGTGCTACTTATTTTTATTATCCTAGTAACTTTATCCATTCATTTCTTCAAACTTCACTTGAAACCAAAATGGGATGGGTAATACTTGTGAAAAGTAAACTCTCCAATAACTTATCTACTTAGGAACCAATGAAATTCTTAAATTACTTTTGAACTGTGCACACAGTAGATATTTTTCATTCACTCATTCCTTTATGCAGAAACTTTATAGACTAAGTGTAACTCAGTGATAGGAATTGAGGCCAAAAGTTGAAAATAGCCCAGAGACTCACTGAGCATCCACTGCAGTGGGAGTTGGCCGAACAAACAGACACTTCCCAGCAGTGTGGCACCAATGACCGGAGTGTGTTCACGCGTGGAGGGAGCGCCTGGCTGTGTAGACAGGAAGAACAGAGCTCAGCTCAACCTAGAGGGTAGTCGCAGCTTGAAACTTGGATCGTTTGGGAAGAACAGAAAACAGGACTGATGGAGAAAAGTACTCTAGGTAGATGAAACCAAATGCGCAAAAGCCTGGAGGTGTGAGAGAATAGGAGGCTTTCTGGAAATAAAGAAATCAGGAGAGCTGGAGTATTCTTCAGTATTTCCCCAAAATTTTCTAAGTAAATCATTAATTTATGCAGCAAAGATTTACTGCATTCATATTATAAGCAAGTTACTTTGTTACTAGAATAAAAAAAAATCACATTCTCTGCCATCAAAAGACTCCCAATCTGCCATTTAAATTCTAAAAAAGAAAAAATTGCATTCCAAAACTAAATAGAAAATGTCTTTGGGTTTTCTGCAGCCTAGCTTTCTTGCACTCATTTACATGATTGAGGATTGACTACGGTCACTCCTAACTATGGAGTGACATTTTGCTATCTGTCATTTGAAAACGTGTTGTGTCCCTGGTGAGCCATCCCTTCTATGTGATGCGTGTGATTTCTGTGTGTTGGGGGGGGGGCGTCTTTCGGGTGGGGATTTGGGCAGGACCATGTTTCTGAGGCTATGAGGAAGCCTCAGGAACAGGGGTGGGACGGAGCATCGCCAAAGCCAGCGGCTGCCGCGGGAGAGGATGAGCAGCACGTGGTATGGTCAGACTCCAGCCTCTTCTCTCCAGTCAATGTTTCTCTCTCTGTCTGCACTCCTCAGACATCCTGTCCTCCAGCTCCCCACCCCAGCACAGCCACACACCCCTCACTTCTCTATGCAGAGCCTCTTCAGTACTCATGGGTTTAGTGTAAGCAATATTATTCCCAACTTGTTGCTGTGTTGTTTTGTGATTGCTTTTGTTACTTCAGATTCACTTGGGTTAGCCCAGCCAGACCAGTGCTACTCTGCAGGGCTCTGGCAGAAGATCTCATTTCACACACTTTTCGTATCACACCACCAAAAGCCTTCCCTCCCAACTTGAGAATTGGAGAAGTAATAAAAACAACCTATTTGAGGCTCCTTCTCAATTTGCAAATTCACTTCAGCTAACAGCAAGGATTTGACCCTATGAATTCAATGCCACGTAACAAGTTCTACTCTGTGCTCAGGATGAGTCCAGGTTATGGGATGGAGCGCGGGACAGGGGCTCAGAGAGGTGTAGACACAACCCTGTGACACACTTGCACAATGGCGTGCATAGCACTTACAGAAATTGTCATTTAAATAATGATTTGGGTCAATGTTTGTATGTTCTCTGTGTCCCTCTCTAGAACATAAGCTCCTCTAGGGGAGGTCTCTGTTCTGTGCTCTATCCATAGGGCTGAGCGAAGTGCTAAAAACACAGTAGTCACTCAACCAGTATTTGCTGAACAGACGAGTGGGTGCATCCGGCAATATCTGCTCCTTCGACCCTTCTGAGGTCCTTCCAGCAGCCACAAGGCCACCTCTTAACCCCACTGCGATTGTCTCTGGACCAAACAGATACCCACCCAGGTCTTTCTTGGGCCACCCAAAGTGCCTGCTGTTATAGAAAGGCGACATCCATCTCCACTTCCTATTGGAGTCACAGAGATACCAGGTTTTCCCCACTCTGCATACTTCCTAGACCCCTCTGCAACTCTGGTCCCATCTGTTCTAAACTGTGACATGCCAGTGGCCATGATAGCTAAGATAAAAGCACTCTGTCCATTTTGACAATTCTTACTCGTCTGCACTGTCTCTAGACCAGCGGTTCTCAGCCCTGGAAATGCTTCAGAATCAGCTGAGGAGCTTGAACAACTCCTGAGGCCCAGGTTGTACCGCAGGCTGATCAGATCAGAATCTCTGGAGGCTGGACCCTGAACTCAATACTCTTTAACGTTCTCTACATGATTCCAATATGTAGCAAAGGTTGGGAACCCCTTCTCTGGAGGGTTGTCATAAGCTCTCCCTACTGGGCTTAGAATTCTAAGAATTCTGTGATCAGAAGCCCTCAGTGAGCTGGGACGCGGCCGGTCATTTGGTTTATACCTTCTCTCCCCACAACGTCCCCAAAGAGCCGTGAATTGGACCTTTTCTCTCTGAGCTGGATTGGCTTTGGGAAGCAAATGACTGTCCCTGTAAAGCTTGAAGCCACTTCTTTGGGATAGAAGTTGGAGGTTCCAGAAACGTGGAAGCAAATGAGGAAGGTGGATGCAAAGGGTAAATTTGGGCAGTGGGGGATAGAGCCCGAGAGGCAACAAGATAAGCAGCCCCAAGAGAAAGGCTGCCTAGCGGACCAGGACACAGAGCCTGGGACCTGTGTGATCTCCCTCGACCAGTGGCAGCTGTAATTGTAACCGCACTTACCTGGACTTCTCATGCTGTGGGCCCCAATGCGGTCACTGTGAGAGGAAATGGTGTGAAGGGCTCATTGCCTCTACCTGCTGACAGGGCTGTCTGGGCATCAAAGGTGGCAGAGTCTCACCCGGGCTCATGGGCAAGTCTGTTCTTTCTGGGGCACCTGCCCTGTCAGGCACTCCTGTCTCTTGCCCACCATGCTGCGTACATCCTGCGGCACCCTCACCGATATGCTGACCTTTTAGGTGTCAGAGCTGCAGGATGGCCATGGCAAAGGCATGGACGGGGACCTTGGCAGTTGGCAGTGATTTTCAACTTTTCACAGGGGCCTCTGGGCCTAACGCAATTTGGGGGACCCCTTGCTGAGGGAAGGCTGAGTGGGGAGAGCCCCAGTGTCTGAAACAGCCATAGCAGCTCTGCTTCCAGGATCTTCTATGTCAGGGTCCGTCTTAGATTTCACGTTTACAAAGGCTTCCTCTGCTAAGCTCAAGTTTGCAATCCTAAGGTACCCTCTCCACTTAGCGGGGGCAAAGTCAAAACGCTGACTCTTATTGTGGCTTTTGGAGTATGCCTCCCAACTTCCCAAATTCTTTCTGTTTCTATGAATTTGACTACTCTAGGTACCTTGTAGAAGTAGAATCCTATAGTATTTGTCCTTTTGTGACTGGCTTATTTCACCTAGCATGATGTTCTCAGGGTTCATCCATGTTGTAGAATATGCATGTACCACAATTTGTATATCCATTCACCCACTGATGGACATTTGGGTTGCTTCCACCTTTTGGATACTGTGAATACTGCTCCTGGGGACAGGGGCACACGTCTTACTTTTAAGCAGGCTTCTATAACCATTAGAGGCCCATTCCCCATGCCGCTGGCTCTCTTCCTGCCAGTCCACTCTTGGCACACAGTGCTCGTCCTCTCCTAGTCTCACGGTCTGAGCCGCTGCCAGCGCGGCGCAGAGACAGGACCTTGTGCTGCAGTGGTCCGCCGGCTTCTCTCCGGCCAGGCTCAGCATCGCCTCCTGACCAGCCTCGGCTCCCTCCTCACCAGGTAACCGGGCCCCCACACATTGCCCCTGCTCCCTTCAGCAGCGCCCTGCTCAGTGCAGAAAGATAACAGCATTTGTTCCGGCCTAACTGACCACCCAGATGGGAGGAACCCACAGAATTCACATGTAGAAACAGTTAAAAAAATTAACCCTAAAACTCTCCCAAGCAGATAATGAAATGGGAGTGATTCTGTCCCCAACTCTTCCCCTTTTCTTTTCTTTTTCTTCTTTGCTTCTGCAAAAAGCCACAAAAGGGTTAAATACTTTGCCACGACGTGGGATAAACTTCTCAAATCCGTGGTGCCTTGATTGCCCCGCGCGCCTGCGCTGTGTGAGGGATGCCCCGCTCTTTTGTTGATTATAATGGCACATCTTCATTATTGTTCTAATACTCCTTTAAAAAAAACACCCTAATCTTTCTCTGGTGCCAATGACCGCCACAATGCGGGATGTTTTATTTCTCTCCCCTCTGTCCTTCCCCTTACCCCCTACTGTTGCCATAGTCACGATGGGGTGATAGCGGTGCAGGGCCGATTCTGTACTGTACCGCCCCAAGCTTATTGTTTAAATCTGTATTATTCCACTGTTCTGAAGATTTACATTTTTAATGGCTCATTTATGTAATCCCATAAATAAAGTAGCAAAAAAAGCATCCCACACAAACGAGTGAATCGGAGTTTGAAAAAGGCTCCTGAGGCAGGTCAGCCAGGGTCTCAGCTGCGGGGCCTTGATTGGGGTGGCTGGTGTAGCCAGGGTGGCAGTGGGCTTAAGACCACCCAGTCAGCGCCAAAATGGGGCATTACCAAGGAATAGCAGGATGGTGCTGGAGTTCAATCTCCCTATTTATCGGAGAGCACAGTTCTACTGCCGACTCCATTCGAATCGGAGACTCATTTACCTTATTGCTTTGACAGCTGCACCTCTCTCCGGCAGAGAAGTTTCTGCGATTAGCTTTTTCCCTCCTAGCAGCTGATGCTGTGTTTCCCCCCACCCCTCCTTTCTTCTTAACCAATATATTCCTGGGGCTGCTAAATTCTCTCTAAAGAGCCTGTGAATTCAAGCACCTGCCTCAAGAATGTATTTGACACACTGAACAGAGATATAGTTTGAACAATCCCCCGTTAGGCTTCCCTGCGCCAGCTTCTCTCTTCGTACTCCCTCCCCCGAGGATGAAAAGCTTAGTGAACCTTAGCTCCTCCGGGGAAGTTCGGACTAATTAGGCGCACACGGCAAAAACGGCGAAATTGGAACGAATCAGCCTGTATCTAACAATCTCTCCCACCCTGCCCAGCTTCAACCCAAAACCCAGAGTCCCTGTTCTCCACCTTGGTAGACATCTTGGCTCTGGGATACTTGTTTAACAGCCACTTTTTTTTTTTTTTTTTTTTTGAGGAAGATTAGTCCTGAGCTAAAATCCGCCACCAATCCTCTTCTTTTTTTGCTGAGGAAGACTGGCCCTGAGCTAACATCCATGCCCATCTTCCTCTGTTTTATATGTGGGACACCTGCCACAGCATGGCTTGACAAGCGGTGCGTAGATCTGCACCCAGGATCTGAACCGGCGAACCCTGGGCCACCGAAGCAGAACGTGCGAACTTAATCTCTGCACCACCAGGCTGGCCCCTAACAGCTACTATTTGATGCTGTCACTTGAAACATTTTCGCTTCCAGATATTATAGCCACGGGCGACCATGGATTGGAGTCCCTAGCTTGCCCGCATCTCTGCAGTGGCCTCTGCATGGACCTGGACCTCCATGTCTGCGATTGTCTATCAGAAATGCACAGCTGTGGTTTGTAAGTGCTGGGACCGAGGCAATGGAAAAAGAGAAGAATTGTTGTGTTCTAAATGCACATAAATATCATAATATAGCCAAATTTAGTCAAAGTTAAATTGATTAAAACCGTAGTCCCAGAGCAAGAAAGCATTCAAGTCCCAACTTTCCTATTTTCCTGCCATGGAAAAATGACTTCTAAACTTTGTAAAATGAAGATTTTAACTTATAATCCCCATCTCAGGGGTTTGAGGGAAAGAGAAGTGCATTTTTCTCTTATACCTTCATAAGGGGAAGCACTGTGTAAGTCAAAGAAGAATCGTAGGATTTCTTGCCCGTTTTTCGCAAGAAAGACGCGGAGGCAGGGAGGCTGGAGGCCTGGAACCAGAACGCTGGGCTCCTGTCTGACCAGAGCGCCTCCTCGCTGGGGAGCCTGCGGCCATCCACTCCCCAGGGTGCGGGGCCTGAGAAGTCACGCAGAATGACCCCTCCCACATGACACACGCCATCTTACAGACTGAATGACAGAAGAACCTATCCCAGCCTCCCTCCCATCATCTGTGCAGCCCGTCTCCAAGGTACGTGAACGCCGTGGAATATGCACACACAGAGCATAAAGAGGACCCCCCAACTGTGGTTACTGTAAGGCGATGGATGCCTCCAGTAGAGTGGGCATCAGCCAGTCTTCTCCTTAGACTCACTGGGTTTTACAATATTTCCTATGGGAAACCTTTAAGCATCACTAATGGGGTTATCTTTCTTTAAAAGGGAGAAGGAAATTCCATAATGTTCTGCCTTTCATATAGAAAGGTGAAGCTAATTTTTTTTTTTTAACTTCATTATTGGGGATGAATTTGCCCTGAGTCATCTACAGGTCCTGTTGGTCCCTTTGTGACCATGGCCCAATGGTGAGCTGAGATAATTGTGTCTAAAAGAAGAGTTTCAAGCCAAGCCATGGAGTTGTGTCGCTTTTTTAAATCTTTTATTTATGGAGATTGAATTCATGGTCATGATCTCCTTACAGTGAGTTCTGACTAGCAGAATGAAAATACCCAGCTAGTCTTTACAAAATTAACATAAACTAAACCTTGAATTTAATAGATTGGGAAAATGAATTGGTGCATCTATACGTCGCTATTCCTGGATATTTATCACTTTAATGAATCATGATGGAAATGAGCCAAGCATTTCTTGAGGATCCTGTAGCACCAAGGCCACAGATTATATCACTTTCAGTTCTTGAAATCACCTTCTCTCCATGAAGATTTCTTGTACTAAGCAAATCAATTCCAGTCTCACTCCACCTAAACATAAAACCTCCAGGACATGGGTGTGCCTCCTGCTCTCAACACAGCTGCCTGAGCTGCGAAAGCAGCGCCCTCCACCCTGCACGACAGATTAGATGCCAGGAACCTTAATAGTGCCTCGTGCTGGTGCTACTCAATCAGATGCTAAAGCTGTGAACTTGGGCCCAGGTGAGAAACAGGCCCTGGCTTCAGAAAACTATTTTTCTCTTCAGCAGTGCTCTTGCAACATTCTGGGTCATTTCAGCATCCAGGTGGATGACCCATTCAACACTTTGGCCTCCCAGTTCCTTGAGGTCTTCACTTGTCCTCTCCTTGTCCTCACCGAGAACTGTGCCACCTGCTGAATCACATTTCCTCCTCGCCACTTCCCTCCCCTCTGGCTGGTCATTGACACTAATACCTCATCCTCCAACATCTTCACCTCCAGTGGGATCTTAACTCTTTAACACGTCCCTGTCAGTAACTCCTGCGCGCCCTCCTCCAGGGCAGACTCAGCGGTGTAGACTCTTGACTTTCTTCTCCTCCATTATAATTGTCTATATCACTGAGAGGAAAAAAGCAAACTCCAGTTAGCCCCAGCTTTCTGCCTTCTCTCGACTGGCACCTGAGCAGCTGAATGTGTCTTCAAGAAAGTGCACACCCTGCGGCCAGTTCTCCCTTTAAATTGATTACCGCCAAGGGCACCGCCCAGCCATCTCACTCCATGTCTGGATCAGATTAGATTTCTGCTCACCAAGCTGACTCTTTCACACATCCTCAGCCTTCCAGTCCTAGACACAGACCAACCCAGATATTGACCTAGCTTCGTATTACCATTATTTCATTGAAAAATAGAAGATTAAAAAAACCCTCATCTTCCCACAACCAAATCTTTCAGTACACCTCATCTGCCCCTGCATCGCTACCTTCCATCTACTAAAGCCAACGCCTCCATTTGTACCAGAATTCCCCTCCCTCGTGCCTTTTAGGGTCTTGGCTCTTAAACTTCCCTCTTTCTCTCTTGCATCACCAACTTCTCTTTCTCTAGTGGGCTATTCTCTTTAGCCTATAAATATGCTGTATCATCTTCTACCTTAAAAAAAAATCACTCCACTCTATGCTTCTTCCAACTGTAATGCACTATTTTGGTTTCCCTTCGTAGCAGTTCTCAAGTTACCTATACTCACTGTCCTTACTTCCTTATCTCCTATTTTCTCTTTATATCATCTCTTTAAATCATCATTTTCCACTGGTCCTGCTCTCAACAAGGTTACCAATGACCTCCATCTTGCCCAAATCAGTAATCTATTCTGTTGTCCTCCAGAGAACATACATAGTAGGCACTCAATAAATATTTGTTGAATGAATGAATAAATATAATTCCCATCCTATTAGTTTACTGAATTCATGGTTGTACATTACGAAAAATAGATAAAATTTAACTTTTACACCATGCTAATGAATTTTCATGTACTTATTCATTTTTATAAGGTTTTGTGTATATTTAATCCATGGCAGCTTTTTTTTTTTTTTTTTGCTGAGGAAGATTAACCCTGAGCTAACATCTGTGCCAGTCTTCCTCTATTTCATATGTGGGTCACCACCACAGCCAGGCTGATGAGTGATGTAGGTCTGTGCCCAAGATCCAAACCCACAAACCCGGGCCGCCGAAGCAGAGTGTGCCAAACTTAACAACTAGGTCATGGGGCTGGCCCCACATGTCAGCTTTTACATGTAAATCCCTAAAGCTATGATTCCTGACCTTGAAAAATTTTGAAAACATTTTTTCTTTTTAACTTAAATGCTAAATTTCTAGGATAAAGTACTATTGATTGAACACATGTTCTGATGTAATTTTATATCTGACCTCACGTACACAGAATTGGGCAAATCATAATCCAGAGTTCAAGATACTCTCATTATTTTCCATACATGGCCTGCTTTAATTAGTTAATTAGTCAGGTTTAATAAGGTTTTAGTAATGTAGCAATCATTCATGAACCCACCACACAACGTGACGGTTATGGCGTGCTAATTTGACATACAAATTGTTCTAGTCATGGAGGATGAGAGAAGAGGAAAAAAAGGAAGGAACTAATATTGCCTTTGTACTTTGTATCAGACTCTATGCCGGCTACTTTATCTACGCTACTCAATCTTCACAATAACTCTGAGAAGTACGCGTCATTATTCTCATTTTCCAGACTAGAAAACCCGCTCAGACAGATGGTTTGTCCAGGGTCTTACAGGAAGTACCAAAGCTGGAATCAGTGCTAGGTTTGTCCAGCTTCAACGCATCGGCTCCTTCTCTGCTTGCACCCTGCCCTGTGGAGGGAGGGCAGCAACACACATCAGAGGGCTGACCTGGCGTGTCTGGGACCCACGTCAACAGCCTTGCTAGGATTTAGATGTCTTAACTCCAAAAAAGCAGGAAGATTTTAAAAGTATTCTTCTATAAGACATGATATATAATATAGCACATAAAATATAAGAAATTAATATTTTAAAAGTGTATATCTTAGAAATCTTTTATATTATTAATAATTATTTGAACAAATAATTTTTTCTAGCATTCAAAAGTATTTGGGGATATCTTAAAATGAAAAAAATTTACACAAACCTCATATTTTTAGTGCCATAAAACCCAACAATACATTTTGCATACCAATTTTCATACAAAAAATCAGAATCTGCAAGGCACATTCATGTCCTCTAAATTGCCCACCAAACGAGTTTGATGCAGTAAGAACACAAAACAAAACAAAACAAAACACATAAGAATTACATATGATATCTCTTATTTACAGGAGGATGCTCGTTGATCCTTGTATGGTGTGGTAACCTGACTCCGCTCCAGGACTGACTGTCACAGCATCCACAGGGCTGAGGGAGGGCGTCACGGGGTGGTTCTTTGGAAGACGCCTCTGGTGTCCCTGCCCCTATATTGGAGAATCTCTTGTTCCGTGACTTTTGTTCTATGAAATCGATAGGTTTTCACTACACGAAATTGCCTCTGACAAAAACAATTTTGTTCTGCCCCTTTTGATCTGTTTGAATTCCATAGATTGGGTCATTGTAACATCATAAACTGATATTGTAGGCCAGTCTCTGAAACTCTCTGACTTTGTTTCCCCTCTATAAAATGCAGATGATAATTTCCATAACAAACTGCATTTCCTTGTCATGTCTATTTGGTCCTTGATTGGGAACCATTCCAGCTAATCTTTGTCTTTCATGACACTTTTGAAGAGTACAGGTCAGCTATTTTGTAGATGTTGCCCAATTTGTGTTTTTCCGATGTTTCTTCATGATCAGATTCTGGTTACACATTTGCGGTAGGACCACCACAGAAGTGCTGCGTCCTCAGTGCGTGTCCTTGACGGACACAGTGCTGCTTTGCTCCCTGATTGGCAATGTTGACTTTGACCTTTGGTTCAGGGGCTGAGGCCAGAGTTCTGTACCGTAAAATTTAACTATTTCCTCCTTTGTAATTAACATGTATCTTATGGGGAGATATTTTAAAACAATGCAAATACCTTTTTTCTCATGTTACTTTTGCCCGTGAATTTTAGCATCCATCGATAATTCTTAAGTGAAACAATTACCACCATATGGTGTTTTTCTAATTCCATCATTCTTTCTACATCCTGACATTTTCCAAACAAAGCAGTATCAAAAAAATTTTTAATCCAATTTTTAAATGACAAAGTTCATCAATTATTTTAATTCCTCCTTAATATCTGAGTCTATGCAGCCCTACCAGCCTCTCAGACGCCATAGCACTCATGAGTCAATTCAGCAA
Organism: Equus caballus; assembly: GCF_041296265.1. Classification (NCBI taxonomy): domain Eukaryota; kingdom Metazoa; phylum Chordata; class Mammalia; order Perissodactyla; family Equidae; genus Equus; species Equus caballus. The sequence continues at coordinate 24,870,562 of NC_091700.1, read as the reverse complement.
GTAAAGGGCTCCCTGAGCCCACATCTTCCCAGGCCCAACTAGGAAGCACCTTCTCACCCAGATCCCACGTGTTGTTTGATATCGCTGACACTGTCTGGGGAGGGAGAGGTTGTTGTTGAACAGGAACTAACAAATTAAAGGAAGAGTCTATCCTAATTGAGAGTAAGCCAAGTTTTATTCTTTCTGTAGTTTAAATATTAAACTCAGCCAAAGAATGAACTTATTGCAAAACTGAATAGAGTCACAGAGGTCATGAAAGGGATAGAACAGAGGGCGTAGAGTTTCTCCCAACTAAATAACTTATTTGGTATTTATATTACAAAGTCATTGACTTAATATTAATTAATAAGTCATTAGGCAGATGACATTTAAAAAACGTTTTCCTTTCTAATCTTGCCCTGTTCTTTTCCTCTCTCTTTCATGCAGAGAGACAATTACAAATACAACCTTGAAGAAAGTTACAAACAAGGAATGAAATCTACATTTTCTTGCATAAAAGGGTTTTAGAAAAAATGCAATTGTATTTTAGACACATTCTCATTCATATTCTAGACATTCCTCGTCCATTAAACAAACACTTTTTAAAAGGTTTGTGCTGAGAAGTGGCTATTTAGTCTCCTCTATTTAAAATAGCCAGCCTCCTAAAGCCATTATTTAGCTGACCATGTAGTGAAGTCATTTGAATGATTACTGTAAAACAGGATTTAAGAGGAAAATAAATGAAAGGGGAAAAGTAATTTTGTGATCATTCCAAAGTCCTAAACACATGGGGCTGGGTGCCATGACCATTATTCTTTCTTGCCTCTAGACACAGGAAAAGTGCATGGATTTCCTTTGAAAGAGAAGCCCCTCTAAATCAACAGTCAGCGGTCAAAGTAAACACCCGCTTGAAGATTATGTTTGAGAAACTGCTTACAACCACTTCGAAGGCATTAACAAAACAAGGAGCTGGGACGCAAATGCAGTAGAAGGCGTGAAGGAGCGTGTTCCAAAATGTCCGTCCTGTACGCTAGGCCATCAAGGGCCAGAATCCAGACTCCTCCACAAGGACGTCCCCCACCTTGTCTATTTTGTGGTTCCCCTGAAAAATAATTATTAGGAGCTACCCTGATAGAATAAAATAAGTGATGTCATCACTAACTAGCTTGCAGACAAACACATACAAAACCGTTCTGTTTGTTGAGAGAAACGCAGCCCCCTCCTGCGACACTATGCCATTGATGGAAAAACATTTACATCTCCTTTGTTAACTAGTTTTCTGTAGAAATTTATAATCACTGGGCAACTATTTCACTACTCTCTTAGAAGCGACTCTTGAGAGGCTAGACCCATGTTTTTATTCTATAGGCAAAAAAAAAAAAATCTTTTTCTGGTTGTTTTTTTTGAAACTTTAGTCTATCATACATCAAACCTGTCAAGCTTTTTCATTAAAGTTCATGGTTTTTAAGTTCATTGTAAATAACTCAAATTGATTTTACAAAAGAGGAAAAAGAGTCTTGCCCTGATGTTGGGCATTACAAACTGTAATAATATCCCTTGTCAAATGGGATTTCTCCAGTGGCTTTCTAAAGAGATGGGGGAAAGGATTTAATTCTAAATAAAAATATTTTGAAATTAAAACCAATGTTATATTTTGATTTTGGGTTGAGCTCTTTTATTTTCTTAGAAGTCTATAATTTTTGCAACGTATTAAAAGAAAATCCAGTAGCTATGTTTATCAAGAGATACGTTAGATTTCACAGTTTGACGTCCTTAGAGTTACTTCGTGGGAGAAAATCCAAACAATAAGAAAGATTCATTTATTTGCGATAGCTCTGTAAATTTTCAAAGTAAGCAATCTCTTGGATTTTTCTTTTCCAAAGCAAAGAAAAAGGCATTTCCCCCTTTTAATCAGACAGGGTCATTGCAGCAGATTGCATTGCATCACTCAGGATTCAGTCAAGGAAGCAGAACCATGACAAGTGATATGGAATAGGGGACTTTGGGAGGCATTCGACTTTTCACAGTGGCAGGAGCTGGTGAAGATGTCTATGGAAAGTCCTCGCCTCTGTTGTCTGGCGGTGGACATAAAGTTGCTGTAGTCAGCAGGGCCGGCAGTCAGGAAAAAAACCCAGATGTGAAACAGGATAAAGCAAGAGAAACCAGAACCTGCAAGGACAAACCAGAACCCAAACGGACAGATTGGAACCTATGTCTGTCTCCCACCACTCCTCACCTGGATAGCAGGGGTGACCTACAGAAGCAGCTGGCATTCTCCTTCTTGAGCTGTACCTGTGCCTGGCATGAAACTCAGAAGAGCTGAAGAAGAAGATTGGTGGGAGCTGGAGGAGCCGGAGGCCCAGCTGCCGCCCCACCCCAACAAGGAGGCCTGCACAGGGGCAGCCACGTGCATGAGCTGCAGTGGGACCTGGACCTTGCAGCAATCTTGAACTTATTGGATGCTGCTTCATTTTCACCTTTCAAGTCATGCACAGATTTTCCCTGTGGCCAACCCTAACCTGGAATCATACAGGAAGGGAATTCTGGGAAACACAGCTCCAGTTTAGCTAAATTGATCCCATACAAAACCATGCTGCCATTTTCTTCCAATCTCGCCAATCCCTTATTAGCTGTCTTCTCATTTTTCCCTGACAAGTTCCTGATGTTGCCTCTATGTTGAGCTGTCAAGGGGGCAGCACAAAGTTGGTACAACTGAGGAAATCATCTTGACATTCTTCTTATGATAGCATTAATCAGGACGGGTCCCAAGTTTTAGGTACTTTTCAGTTTGGAAAGATACATGGTCAACCTCACATTTATGCTTCTGTTGTAAATATTTGAAGAAGCTTACATTCAAACCCCAGACCAAATATTGATCCTTTCCGTGAATCTTTTCCTCATGCCCAGCTGACCATGATCCCTCCCCCTTCTTCACATGGAAACCTCTTTCCTAGCACTTAGCTTATTCTGCCTTCTTTTGTCGTTTTTTTTTTTTTTTTAAAGAGTTTTTATTTTTCCTTTTTCTCCCCAAAGCCCTCAGGTACATAGTTATGTATTTTTAGTTGTGGGTCCTACTAGTTGTAGCATGTGGGATGCTGCCTCAGCATGGCCTGATGAGCAGTGCCATGTCGACGCCCAGGATCCAAACCAGTGAAACCCTGGGCCATCGAAGCAGAGCGCACGAACTTAACCACTCGGCCGTGGAGCCAGCCCCTTGTTCTGCCTTCTGTAGAGTCATTTTTGAACTTGTCTCCTCAAATTTAGGATACTGAGAGCAGAGACCTTGTCTTATTCATCTGTGTTTCCCTCTTCCCCTTCCTGTTGCTCACTCCTACCACTATACCGGATATCGTGTCTTGCACATAGTAAATGCTCAACAAACGTCTGCTTAGCATACTAATTAACTTGGTGTTGTATCTTACCTTTCTTGGTTTATACTTTACCTTCATGTTGGACCCTGCTAGACCAGAGAGATATTATCTCCAGCATGAGCATGTGGCTTCCTTTCATAGGATTCCTATGTTTTCACAGATCACCATGAGGATTCCTTTATCTTGCACTGGGAATTAATTTTTGTAGAGAGAATAAACCTCTTCTATCACTCTGGACCCCATTCATGATGGACAAATCATTGTTAATAAATTATGGCAAGTGAAAAAAAGTAGGACACACAACTTTATATAAAATGTCATTGCAACTCTGTAAAAGAGCTGTGGCAGGATGAATAAGGGCCCCAAGGACATCCAGATCTTAATCCTTAGAACTGGTGAATTCTACCTTATACAGGGAAAGAAACTTTGCAGGTGTGATTAAGTATCTTGAGGGGGAACTTGTCCTGGATTGTCCATATGGGCCCTAAATATAATCATGAGTCCTTATAAAAGGGAGTCACGAGGAGAGTTGAATACAGAAAAGGAGAAGGCAATACAATCATGTGAGCAGGATTTGGAGTGACGTGCTTCTTTTAGAAGATCAAGAGAATTGATGAAGTTCTAGCCCAGACTGATCAGGAAAAAAAGATCAGAGACATAAATTCCCAATATCAAGAAAATGAGAGAGGTGACAGCATTATAGATTGTACAGATATTAAATGTATAAACAAGGGAATATTATAAACAACTTTATGCCAATAAATTGGACAAATTGGCAAAGCTCACTCAAGAAAAAAGATAATCAGAATGTCTCTATATTAATTTAATAAATTAAACTCTTAGTTAAAAAACTTCCCACAAGGAAGACTCCAGGTTGAAACGGCTTCACTATTTAAGGAAGAATTAATATAAGGAAGAAATAATACCAACTTCTATACAAGTTCTTCCAGAAAATATAAAAAGAGGGACTACTTTCCTACTCATTCTATGATGCCAGCACTACCCTATTACCAAAACCAGACAAAGAGATTACAAGATGCAAAATATCTAAATAAAATTTTAGTGTATAATCCAACAATATATAAAAGGATAAAATGTCAAGACCAAGTGAAGCTTAACTGAGGTACACATGGTTGGTTTAACATGCAACAGTCAATCTATGTAATTCATCATATTAACAAACCAAAAAAGAAAAACCATATAATCATCTCAGTAAATGCAGAAAAAGCATTTCACAAAATTGAATATCCATTCCAGACTTTAAAGACTCTCAGCAAACTATAAATAGAAGGGAACTTCCTCAAACTGATAAAAGGCATCTACGAAAAACATAGCTAACGTCATACTTCCTGATGAAATGCTGAATGCTTTCCCAAGCTTTTAGGAACAAAGTAGGTACATTCTCATCTCTTCTATTCAACATTATACTGGAGGTTCTACCCAGTCCATTAGGGCAAGAAAATAATAAAAGGCATTTAGAGTGGAAAGAAAATGTTAAAACTGTCTTTATTTGCAGTTGACATATCATCCATGCAGAAAATCCTATGAAATATTTTAAAAAATCCACTCCAATAGAACAAGTGAGTTTATTTTAGCAATGTTGCAGGAAATAAGATAAATATACAAAAACCAATTGTATTTCTATATTCTAGAAGTGAATATTCAAAAACTGGAATTTTAAAAACTATCGTTTACAATAGCATAAAAAACAAATTAGTACAGAAAATCAGACAAAAAGTGTAAAGGTCCCATTCACTGAAAAATACAAAACACTTCTCATAGAATAAAGAAAACCTAAATAAATGGAGAGGTGCACCATATTCATGGACTTAATATTGTTGGGGCCAGCCCTGTGGCCGAGTGGTTAAGTTCGCACGCTCTGCTTTGGTGGCCCAGGGTTTCACCGGTTCAAATCCTGGGCACGGACATGGCACTGCTCATCAAGCCATGCTGAAGTGACATCCTACATGCCACAACTAGAAGGACCCACAACTAAAAATACACAACTATGTACCAGGGGACTTTGGGAGAAAAAGGAAAAATAAAATCTTTAAAAAAAAAAAAAGACAATATTGTTAAGATGGAGCCAGCCCTGATTGCCAACAGTTAAAGTTTGGCACACTCCACTATGGTGGCACAGGTTTGGTTCCCAAATGTGGAACCATACCATTTGTCTGTCAGTAGCCATGCTGTGGCAGCAGCTCACATAGAAGAACTGGAAGGACTTACAACTAGAATATACAAGCATCTACTGGGGCTTTGGGGAGAAAAAAAAGAGGAGGATTGGCAACAGCTATTAGCGCAAAGCAAATCTTTCCCAGAAAAAAAACAGTTGTTAAGATGTCAATTATCTCTCAGTAAAACATAAATAAGGGTTCAAAACAACCTCCTCTATAATCTTAGCAGACTTTAAAAATAGAAATTAATAAGCCGATTCTAAAAATTATATGGAAATACAACAGACCTAGACAGCCAAAACACTTTGAAAAGAGAACTAATACTATCTGATTTCAAGACTTGTTATAAAGCTACAGTAGTTAAGATAGTGGAGATATTGGCTTTAAGATAGATAAACAGATCAATAGAACCAGAATAGAGAGAACATAACTAGACTCACACATACATGGACAATTGATTTTTGACATAGTTGCCAAGGCAATTCATTTGGAAAAGGGTAATTCTTTTCAGCAAACGGTGCTGGAACAATTGTAGAGTTATATTAAAAGAAAAACAGAAACAAAGAAACCAAAACCCCCAAATCTTCTCTCATGCCTAAAATGAATCATAGACCTAAAAAGTAAAAACAAAACTTGTAGAAGTAAATGTAAGAGAAAGTCTTAATGACCTTGTGAAAGATTTCTTACAAACAACATAAAAAGTACAAAATATAAAGGAAAAAATATCAATACATTGCACTTAACCAAAATTTAAAACTTTTGCTCTTCAAAAAACTCTGTTAAGAAAATTAAAAAGCAAGCTACAGACTGGAAGAAAATATTTGCAAAACATATATCTGACAAGGAGCTTATATCTAGAATATATGAAAAAATAAAAGAAACAACTTCATTAAAAAAATGGCAAAAGATTTTGAACAGATACTTCATCCAAGAAGACATATGGATGGCAAATAAGGACGTGAGAAGATGCTCAACATCTTTAGTCATCAGGGAAAAGCAAACTAATTGCATTACACAATGAGACACAATTAAATCTCATGGCTAAAATGAAAAGCACTGACATATCAAGTCATTGACATATCAAGATAAGGATGCGGAGCAATTGTAATTCCCATACACTGATGGTGAGAATATAAAGTGGTACAATGATTTTGGAAGTCAGTTTGGCCATTTCTTAAAAATGTAGGGGCTGGCCCTGTGGCCGAGTGGTTAAGTTTGCATGCTCTGCTTTGGCAGCCCACGGTTTCACCAGTTCAGATCCTGGGCACAGACATGGCACTGCTCATCAGGCCATGTTGAGGTGGCATCCCACATGCCACAACTAGAAGGACCCACAACTAAAAATATACAACTATGTACCAGGGGACTTTGGAGAGAAAAAGGAAAAATAAAATCTTTAAAAAAGAAAAGAAAAGAAAAGAAAGTTAAAGGATGGCAAAAAATATAACATGCTAACTCTAATCAAAATAAAGCAAGAACAGTTATATTAATTTCAGAAAAAGCAGACTTCAGAGCAAGAAACATTATCAGAGATAAAAAGGGACATTACATAATGATATAGGAGTCAATTCTCCAAGAAGACATAAGAATCCTTAATGTGTATGTGTCTAATAAGAGTGGCAAAATATGAGATGCAAAAACTAATAGAACTGAAAGGAGAAATCGATGAACCCAGTATTATAGTTGGAGATTTTAAAGCCCTATATTAGTAACCGGTAGATTCAGTAGACAAAACACCAGTAAGGATGTAGTTGAATTGAACAACACCATCAATCAACTGGATCTAATTGCCATTTATAGAATATTTCACCCAATTTCAGTAGAATACACATTCTTCTCAATCTCATGGTATATTCACCAAGACAAACCACATTATGGGCTATAAAACACACTTTCACAAATTTAAAAGGATAGAAATCATACAAAGTATAGTCTCAGACCATAATAGAATTAAACTAAAAATCAATATTACAAATATAGCTGGAAAACCCAAAATACTTGGAGACTAAATAACACATGGATCATAGAAGTCTCAACATAAGTTTTGAAATACGTTGAACTAAATGAAAATATAACTTACCAAAATTTGTGGGATGCAGCAAAAGCAGCATTTAGAGGGAAATTTATTTATTGCATTGAATGTATACGTTAGAAAATGATCCCAAATCAGTAATATAAGCTTCTACCTTAGGAAACTAGAAAAAGAAGAGTAAATTAATTCCAGTAAGCAAAGGAAAGAAATAATAAAAATTATAGCAGAAATCAATAAAATTATAATCAGGAGATCAATAGAGAAAATCAATGAAACCAAAAGCTGGTTCTCTGAAAAGATTAATAAAATTGGTAAACCTCTAGCCAGGATAACTCAGGAGAAAAAGGAAAAAAGACACAAATTACTAACATCACAAATGAAAGAGGGGCCATTACTACAGATGCCATGGACATTAAAAGGATAATAAAGGAATATTATGAACAATTCTATGCCTACAAATTTGATAATCTAGGTGAAATGGACCAATTCCTTGGAGGACAATCTACCAAAACTCACACGAGGGGAATAGATAATCCAAACAGGCCTATATCCATCAATAAATTGAATCAAAACTGAATCAATAATTCCAAACCAGACCTAATATAAAGCTACAGTAATCAAGACGTTGTGGTATTAGTGAAATAATATACAAATAGATCAATGGGACAGAACAGAGTCCAGATATAGACCCACACAAATAAAGTCAACAGATCTTTGACAAGGAAGTAAAGGCAATTCAGTGGAGAAAGGACCAAATTTTGACGAATGATTCTGCAACAACTGGTCATTCACATGCAAAAAAATTAATCTAGACACAAATCTTACACCTTTCACAAAAATTAACTCAAAATGGATCGACTCAAATGTAAGACACAAACAATAAAACTCCTAGAAGATAACGTAGGAGAAAATCTAGTTGACTTTGAGTTTAATGATAACTTTTTAGATACAACACAAAAAGCACAATACAGGAAAAAAAATTGGTAAATTGGACGTCATTAAAATTTAAAATTTCTCCTTTGTGAAATACACTGTGAGAGACTGAAAAGACAAGCCACAGAGAGGGAGACAATTTTTACAAAACAATTATTCAATAAAGGAATATCCAAAATATACAAAGAACTCTTAAAACTCAATAATAAGAAAATAAACAGCTTGATTTAAAAATGGGCAAAAGATCTTAACAGACACCTCACCAAGGAAGCATATGAAAAGATCTCCAACATCGTATGTCATCAGAGAATTACAAATTAAAACAACAATATCACTATGTAGCTATTAGAATGGCTAAAATCCAAAACACTGACAACACCAAATGCAGGAGAGGATGTGACCACCAGGAAATCTCATTCATTGCTTGTGGGAATGCAAAATGGTACGTCCACTTTGGGAGACAATTTGGCAGTTTCTTACAAAACTAAACCTTCTCTTACCATATGATCCAGTAACTGTGTTCCTTGATATTTATCAAAATGAGCTGAAAACATATGTCCACATAAAATTATGTACATTAATGCTTATTGTAGCTTTATTCATAATTGCCAAAACTTGGAAGCAACCAAGATGTCCTTAAATAGGTAAATGGACAAAGAAACTGTAATACATCCAGACAAAGACACTGGCCTAAAAATCCCTCTGAACTGGCCACGGAAGCGGAGCGTGTGAACTTAACCACTCCACCATGGGCCGCCCCGTGTTCTGTGTTCTTTACCTGGCATAATAACCCAAATAATCATTCCTGAAAGGTCTGAGTTCTCAATCATTCTGCTTTTATGTTTGCTGTAGTGTTCCATTAACCTCTATTATTGGGCATAAAAGTACTAAAAGGCACTCGAGAGAGTCCCCTGGGTTCCACACAGTCCTCCTTGCCTCCAGTTTTCAACTGGAATCTGAATGAAGCACTCCAACCACTAGACTAACACCTCCCTCCCTCCTTTTATGCCATTGGTTCAAAGGCATAAGAAACCCAAAATGGCCTGGTGGCAATTTCATCTTCAGGGGAGCCATTGTATACCCTGATGTGGGCAAGCTCAAATCCCCTCCCCACCGGCCCTTGGGAACTATGATCTTCAAACCAGCAGAGCTCAAAGTTGCCAGGATGGGAAGCAAAAATTCTGTGAGAAGGCTAAGTGTAATAGTGAGAGGATCCTCTCTCTTTTCCACCTCTTGGTTCCCAGACCTATGCATGCTGGCTGTGGAGGAGACAGCACCATGTAATGGTCTCTGATTCAAAGCATAAACTGCATCCTGTAAAATAGAACCCCAAACTTTCAGGGTACGTTTTCCCAATTGGCACCATACCTGAAGCTACAATTCCCATCTATGGCCTTTTTTAAAGACCTGTGTGCGCTGTAGCCAAGCACCAGTGATTCTCCCGTGACTATCATGTAGGGAAGAAATTAACATGTTTGTAGGAGAAGTAACTGGTGAAAAGGCAGAGGCAGGAGAAACTGACCTTGGACAAGCGACTTTAACATGAATCTCAAATGTAACATTTCTAAAACCTACCTATTAATTGTCAACCCCAAAATGTTTTTTCTTCTAGTATTCTGGATCTGAGCAAATTGCACCACTATTCACCCAGCTGCTCAAGTCAAATTCCTAGAAATAGTTCTTGATTCCTCTTTTTCCCTCACCTCATATCTAATACATCAGAAAATTCAGTTAAGTTCTGCCTCCAAACCACATTCTGTCCATATCCCTGTTATCACAATATCCAAATCATTGTATCTCTTACTTGTGATAACCTCCTAACTGGACTCTCTGTTTCCACTCTTGCTTTCTGCAGTGCATTCTTCACTTGGCAGGTAGAGTAGACTTTCAATCTGTAAATAGCATCATCTCATTCTCCTGTATAAAACCCTTCAATGGTTTCCATACACCAGGAGTAAAATCCAAACTCCTCATCACTGTAACAATGCTTGGTGTGCTCTGCTCTCTCTCCGCCTCTCTCTCCTCACCTGTAATAACTCCCTCTTGCTCACTAATTTCCAGGCACACTGTTCATCCTTCTGTTCCTCCAGCTCTCCACGCTATTTCCTGCCTCAGTGTCACCTTTGCCTTTCCTGTCACCTCTCCCTAGAATCCTCTTACTCTAGATCTTCAAATGCTGGTTCCTTTTGTACAATCACCTCTAAATAAGAATGCCACCTTCTGAGAAAGGTTTTCCATGGCCACTCTTCCTAAAGTAACCCTTATACATCCTGACTCTTTATCTCATTACTTTATTCTATTCAAAAAAAAACTATCATTATCTGACATTATCTTGTTTATTTTTGTCTACTTATTTATGGACTGTCTCTCTTTGCTAGAAAGTATGCTTTATGAGGACACAGACTATATCTGATTTGTTCACTGTTCTGTACCCAACACCTGGAATAAGACTGACACATGGCAATTGCTCTTTATATATTTGTTGAACAAATGAGTGAATGAATGTCACAAGTTGATGAGTACCATTGCGCCTAAAGCACTAGTGGAGATGTCTTCAAAGAATATTGGTGACTTTCCTTTTAATATAGGAAAGAGGGAGGAAATTATGGATAGAGACAGAGAAATTTAAAGTGATAAAAGGGCTTGGGTCATAAACTTTGAAGTGGGTAGGAAGAAAGAGAAAAGAGTTCAAAATTGAACCCCTAATTTTGGTAAACTAGGAGGCACAGTTTCTACTGAGAGTGAGAAAGGAAGGTGGCTATTGGAGATCCGCTCACTCCAATCCTTTCTGCATTGCAGAAGCCGAGAAACCAAAAATGACACTTCTCAGCCTCCTGCACTGCACTGCTGGGGTCCCAGATGTGACCTAGGTTTTGCCAATCAGATCTACTCATGAAAATCTGGAAGACAAGGGTGTGGTAGAAGCCATGCTGTTGGTTACTTTTGCTAATTATCACAGTGATGTTTTCCACAGCTGTGCTCAATGTCCAGAAGGCACTAGTCTCGTGGGCACATGAGGGAGGGCATTTCCTCCTTCTTTCTCCTGTGCTGATCGCGTAGGATAATTTAATAAGGGAAAATTTAATAAGGGAATTGCTTATAAATGTATTGGAAGGCTGAAAGGGCAAGAGAACATTGAGATAACACACAGATAGCTAAAACCCCTAGGGCTGGGGGAATAAAAGAGAAGAGGTGGGGTCATCAGAACTTAGGAGCTCAGAGGAGCAGCCCATGAAACTGGTGTTCATGACCCTAAGGAATTTGGAGCTGCCCGGATGTGGCTGTTACCTCGGAAGGGGCACCACAAGGTGTCCCTTCTTTTGGTGCTGAGAGCGCCAAAAGAACCTGGGGGTGGAGCCAACTGACAGGAAGAGGAAGAGGAAGAAATAGTAAGGAAATCCCTTCTGCTGTGTGCCTTCCAGTCTCCCCCCCACTTCCTTAAATTGGGAGAACCTGACAGGAAGTCAGCTGGGATTATGGGAAATACATTTCGCAGTCTCAATCCAAAGATCATGGAATAGAGTACAGAAGGATGAATTTGGAGCTTAGAAACAATAGATAAATAACTAACACATCTTTCCATAGGCTATCATGATAGTTCACTCAAATGACAACATCACTGTCTTAGTAATTTCGGACTGCTACAACAAAATATGACAGTCTGGGTAGCTTATCAACAACAGAAATGTATTTCTCACAGTTCTGGAGACTGGACGTCTGAGAGCAGGGTGCCGGAACAGTCAGGTTCTGATGAGGACCCTCACTGAATCACGTCACATGGCAGAAAGAGCTGGCTAACTCTCCAGCCTCCCCTTCTAACACTAATCCCACTCGTGAGGGCTCAGCCTCCATGAGCTAATCACCTCCCAAAGGCCTCACCTCCTAACACCATAATCCTGGGATTAGGGATTCAACATACAAATTTTAGGGGGACACAAACATTCAATCCAACGTAATCACGTGGAAGCTGGGAGCAGGAAGTAACGAGTACCCTAGACGCTTGGGTATATCACACACACACACCAGTGAGTTAGTAATAAACGCTATGAAGTTTTATGTACCTGTCATTTTAGTGAAGTTGTTGGAAGTCCAGCAACTGGGGCATGTTGGGACATCACTTCAAAAGTGGATACAGAACAGACCACCACTGTATGATTCTATTTATATGCAATGTCCAGAAAAGGCAGATAAATCCCTATTAGTGACTACTGCATAGATGCTCCTGTACAAATCATTAACTATTAAGAAGGTGGATGGGCAGAGAAACAAAACTAAGTGTTTGAAATTGACAAGCAAGTAAAAATAATAAAACTTAGGGGCCGGCCCCGTGGCAGAGTGGTTAAGTTTGTGCACTCCGCTGCAGTGGCCTGGGGTTTCGCTGGTTCAGATCCTGGGTGCGGACATGGCACCACTCGGCAGGCCATGCTGAGGCAACGTCCCACATGCCACAACTAGAAGGACCTGCAACTAAGATATACAACTATGTACCAGGGGGATTTGGGGAGATAAAGCAGAAAAAAAAAAAAAGATTGGCAACAGTTGTTAGCTCAGGTGCCAATCCTAAAAATAATAATAATAATAATAAAACTTCTCTTAAGTAATAATGTAAATTAATAGGAAGGTGGGGTTTGATGCGTCCATAACCTGGCTGCAGTTCAGCAAGCACACACAAGTATGGCCATATGGGCCTTTCTTCTGATCGGTCAATGCCCAGGCCTCGCTGGTTGTGCTTTTTTTTTTACACCTGTCCATTACATCCCAGTACACTCACTGTTAAAGACAAACTTTTTCCTGTAGAGCGTGAATTGAGAAGGAATCTTTAAATCCCTTACAAGCCAAAGAATTCTGTATTGAATTCTTTATTGATAGGCCTGCATTCACTAGTAAATACTAGAACATTCACACTGAGAAAATGGGTGACACCATATGGAGAGAGGGCACATTAAAGAACTGTACAGAAAAGTGAACCGTATCTTCATATGCCACCACAGCATGTTTACTGGGATATGTTTTTAAGTGAAAAAAGCAAGGCAGAGAAAAGTAAATTTTAAAAAAGTTGTATACTATGTTCAAAATTGGTATATTTTGTGTTTAAAAAAATTAAATGACACTATACATTTTCTATAGGTTCATATATATATGCATGTGTATTAGTAAATCAAAACAGGATTAGAGGGGCTGCCTGGTGGTGTAGCAGTTAAGTTTGCACGCTCCGCTTCGGCAGCCTAGGGTTCACCAGTTTGGACCCCAGGCACAGACCTATGCACCACTTATCAAGCCATGCTGTGGCAGGTGTCCCCCATATAAGGTAGAGGAAGATGGGCACACTTGTTAACTCTGGACGAGTCTTCCTCAGCAAAAAGAGGAGGATTGGCAGCAGATGTTAGCTCAGGGCTAATTGTCCTCAAAAAACAAACAAACAAAAAAAACACAAACCAAAACAGGATTAGAAAGAAAAGCTCACTCCAAACTAATAATCATGGTTCTCTTAGGAGAGGGGGAGAAAAATCAGGATTCAGAGTAGTGGCCAAAGGGGACTTCCTCAAACATCTTAGGACTTCATGAGGAGGATGTTTTCTTATTTACTGCATAATTTAAAATAGTTTTTAAAGTAAACGGAAGTGGGAAAAGAAATAAGGGAAATATTTTAAAAGTCCTAACTCCAAAACCCAACTCAATTTCTTGTATAGTCATACTTATTTTGTTTACAAACATGCAATTATGCTACAATGTTCTCCAGCAACGCAAGTGCATGTGAAATTATGAGTTTTGGGATTTCACTTCATTTTTATTTTATAATTTCTTATGACCTTTGTAATTTTACACATCTCACTTACTAAACATGCGTATATTGAGCTGCTACTCCATGTCAAGCAGGCACTGTGCTAGGCTCTGGAGATACAGTATAGAATAAGACAGACTCCTCGTCTGTCCTCCTCGAGCTTATGGTCTAGCGGGCGGACAGAAGAGTTATGTCCAGAGTGCACTGGAAATACAGAGAAAGGAGAGGCGAAACCTGTCTGGAGGAGCAGAGGAAGCCTTCATAGGGAAGCAACATTTGAGATAGTCTTGGAGAAGAAATAATGATGAGAAGAGAAAGTTGTCAGATCACCATTTGCTTATGCACTCTAGACAACAGCAGGCCTTGGAAAGTAGCTGAGAGTTTTGTGCCCTGGGTGTGCCACCTAAGACTATCCTTCAATGCGTCAATCTGACCCAGTCCCTAGACAATAAAGCCATGAAGGTGATGTGCTGTGTGTAGTCACCTTACCCAGTGTTAATCTGGAGCCTCTGATATGCATCCTGAACCCCATCTGGGGGAGAGAGTACTAAGAATGATTTGTTCCATGTCCATTCCATTCACAGAAGTCTCTTTTCATGGCAATTCTCTAGAACTGAGTAAATGATTTTCTTTTAATTAGCAGATTTTTAAATGATATTTTAAATTTAGAACATGGATTGTACATCAACTTGATGTACAAAAAATTAATTGGGGGCCAGCCTGGTGGTGTAGTGGTTAAGTTCGTATGTTCCGCTATGGCAGCCTGGGGTTTGCCCATTCAGATCCCAGGTGTGGACCTAAGCACCGCTTGTCAAACCATGTTGTGGCAGGCGTCCCGCATATGAAATAGAGGAAGGCGGGCATGGATATTAGCTCAGGGCTAATCTTCCTCAAAAAAAAAAAAAGAAAAGAAAAAGAAAAAATTAATTGGGAAAATTCAAAACTCTTAAAACTTTCTAGGGTTGCAATAGATATGGCCTTGGCCCGGAAGCTTCTCATAGTGAACTTGATAATGAGGAAGATAGTATCAATTCTTTCCAACCCCATTGACAATTGATAGTAAGCAACAGCATTCTTTGTTGCCTGGTTTTAGCCAGGCTGAAATAAGAGCGCGTATGAAACAATATCATTAACAACTCATTCCACTGTGCTCCACCCGCACTGGAACAAGTGGTTGTGACGCTGAGGTTGACCTTGTTTTAAACCTGACAGCTGAGTCAAGGGTCTGACTATGAATGGTCATTTTAACAATCTTTGTTTAGTAATATTTTAATGATGATCATGAAGACAGGCATACTTGCAACATGGCTTGTGGTAAAATAACTCAAGAACTTTTTTTCAAAGATCTATGAATTTTTTAATGAGCCTGATATCAACCTGGAAAACTATATGGATGTGAGTAACAGTTGGAGCAAGCTAATAGCAGACATCACAGCATTCATCAAGAACCCAGCCACGAGAAGCTTTCCTCTTGACTTTGTGCTTTTGAGCGGGAAATAAAACTGATTAACATTGTAAAGGAAAAAAAAGTAGTGTAAATGCTTGTCTTTTTAGACAAGTTTGTAATAAAATTTTAAATGACTTTTAAAACATGTTATGGAGATATTGAAGATTTAGCATGAGAATGGTGCTTAACAGTTTTTTAATTTAGAGTTGAATTGTGATTTTTCTTCATGGAGAGAAAAAAAGCCATTCAACAAAACATAAAAACCTCAATAAATTTTTTCTAAAGAGCACTATTTTGGTAATAAGATTAGTGCGTATTTGTTTTTTACTTTAATGATATAGATTTGTCCTTTATTCCCAAGGAAACGTATACATCAATTATTCAAGGAAAATTAAGTGTTTTTATTGACTGAAAGATAATTACATTGAAAATAACACCTAGAAGGTGCTTAAAAATAGTTAATTATGGAAATAATGAGTTACTTGAGCTGGTGTTCATTTCCATGAAATAAAAGTTAAAGCATATGTGATAAAATAAAGGATGTGTGCCATCCTTCTCACTGAAAAATTCTGTGAATCATGGAAATGGGCAGGTGGTTCAGAGATCTTT
Source organism: Equus caballus (assembly GCF_041296265.1). NCBI lineage: Eukaryota > Metazoa > Chordata > Mammalia > Perissodactyla > Equidae > Equus > Equus caballus. Next base: position 24,854,232 of record NC_091700.1, on the reverse strand, counting down.
TCAGTCCTTCCTATTACACAAATGACTTGACATCTTTGCAAGAAGATCAATTTATCCGAAGAACATGAAAACACTAATTTGAAAAGATATATGCACCCCTGTGTTCATTGCAGCATTATTCACTGTAGCCACTACTTGGAAACAACCTAAGTGCCATCAACAGATGAATGAATAAAGACGTGGTGTAGATGTACAGTGGAATACTACTCAACCATAAAAAAAGATGGAATCTTGCCACTTGGACAACATGGATGGAGCTTGAGGGTATTATACTAAGCAAAATAAGTCAGACAGAGAAAGACAAATACTATATGATTTTACTCATATGTGGAAGATAAACAGCAACAACAACAAACAAACACATAGGTATAGAGAACAGATTGGTGGTTACCAGAGGGGAAGGGAGGCAGCGGGTACAAGGGATAAAAGGGCACATGTGTACAGTGATGGATGGTAATCAGATTCCAGGTGGTGAGCACAATGTAGTCTATGCAGAAACTGAAATATAAAGATGTACACCTGAAATTTATATAAAGTGATAAGCCAGTGTTACCTCAATAAGTAAATAAATAATAAAAGAAAGAAATTTGAAAACTACACTGTGCCACTTCTTTGAGATATTTCAAGCATCCCTCCTCTGTGACTACTCTGAAATAGGTCATAGAGAAGTGGTGACCTATTGCCATTTATATCACACATAGACTATTCAAACAAATAGACAAAGTAAGGAACATCCATGGACCCACCACCCAGCATTATCAAACTTTAACATTATGTCACATTACACTCATAATTGTTTTTGTCTTTTTACTGCTTAGTTTTTCTTATTGATTTTTATATATCCTTTCTTATATTTTATATATTCTGGAAACAAATCTTTTCTCGGTTGTGTTTCAAATAACCTCTCTTAGTCTGTGCTTTGTCTTTTTTTACATTAAATTAAACTTTTAATTTTGAGATTATTATAGATTCACATGCCATGTAAGAAATAATATAGAGAGGCCCTATGCACCCTTTACCCAGTTTCTCCCAATGGTAACATCTTGCAAAACTGTACTACAATATCACAACCAGGATATTGACATTGATACAGTCAAGATGCAGAACATTTCCATCACCACTAGGCTCCACCATACTGCTCTTTTATCCTTTTCACCCTCACTACCTCATTAAAACCTCTGCCAACCGCTAATCTGTTCTCCAGTTCTATAGTTTTGCACTTCAAGAATATTATATAAATGTAATAATATAGTATGCAACCTTCTAGGATTGACTCTTTTCACTCATTTCACAGCATAATTCCCTGGAGATTCGTCCAGGTTGTTGTATGTATCAATAGTTTATTCCTTTTTATTGCTGAGTAGAATTCCATGGTATGGATGTACCACACTTTGTTTAACCATTCACTCACTGAAGGAGATCTGGGTTGTTTCCTGTTGTTGGTTATTATGAATACAGCTGCTATAAATATTCTTGTGCAAGTTTTTGTGAAAAAATGAGTTTTCATTTCTCCAGGATAAATGCCCAGAAGTCAGATTGTATGCTAGTCACATGCTGAGTTTTTTAAGAAACTGTCAAATTGTTTGAAGGTAAAGAGTGGTCTTTACCTTCCCTCCAGCAATGTGTTGGTGATCTGCTTTCTTTACATCCTGACAGCATTTGGTGGTGTTAGCATTTTAAATTTTAGCAATTCTTATAGGTGTGCAGTGATAGCTCATTGTGGTTTTAATTTGCATTTCCTTAACTTCTAAAGATGTTGAACATATTTTCATATGCTTATTTGCCATCTGTGTGTCCTCCTAACTGAAATGTGTATTCATTTCCTTTGCCTATTTTCTGATTGGACTGTTTGGATTTTTTACTGTTGAGTTTTGAGAGTTCTGTAAGTAATCCTAATGCTGACACTTTGTTGGACAAGTGGTTTGCAAATATTATTTCCACATGTGCAGCTTGTCTTTTCAACTTTTTAACAGGGTCTTTTATAGAGCAAAAGTTTTTAATTTTGCTAAAGTCTAATTTATCAAATTTTCCTTTAATAGATTGTGCTGTAGTGTAATTATATTTATATGCTAAGTCTTAAGTCTTACTGTTTTCTGTTGTTTGTTCTCTCTGTTTTTCATATCTCTCTTTGCTTTTCACTGCCTCCATGTGGGTTGTTTGAGCATTTTTAAAAATGCTATTTTGACTTATCTGTAGTGTTTTTTACTGTATTTCTTTGCGTAGCTCTTTACTAGTTGCCCTGGGTATTACATTATATATACATAACATTATAGTCTACTGATGAAAGCATTTTACCAGTTCCAGTGAAATTTCAAAACCTTACCTCCTCCTTACATCCCTTTATTCTCCTCCATTTATTATTGTTTTTAATATTTACTCTGCGTACATTTAGAACCACATCAGTGTTCAGATTTTTGCTTCAACCATAAAACATAACTTAGAAAACTCAAGAGGAGAAAGAAAATGTGGTGTATTTGCCCCTACGTTTTACTCTTTCTGTTGTTCTTTGTTTTAATTTTGTGTTATAAGATTTCTTCTTCTATCATTTCCTTTCTGTTTAGAGAATTTAAGTCATTCTTTTAGGGTAGATCTGCTAGTAACAAATTCTCCTAGTTTTCTTTCCTCTGAGAATATCTTCATTCCTGAAGGATATCTTTGTTGGATATAGAATTCTGGGTTGATGGTTACTTTTTTCCGGCACTTGAAAAATGTTGTAACACTTTCTTCTGGCCTCCATAGTTTCTGATAAGAAATCCACTGTATTTCAATTTTTTTTCACCCTTAAAGGTAAGGTGTTGTTTCTCTCTAGCTGCTTCAAAGTTTTTCTGTTTGTCCTTAGTTTTCAGAATTTTGACTATCATGTGCCTGGGTGTGGACTTCTTTGGGTTTATCTTGTTTTGGATCCACTCAGCTTCTTGAATCTGTAGGTTTCTGTCTTTTGCCAAATTTATGGAATTTTCAGCCATATTTCTGCAAGTACTTTTTCAGCCCTACCTTCTTTCTCCTCTCCTCATGAAATTCCAATTACATGACTATTAGATTTTTTGTTATAGTCCCACAGATCCCTGAGGCTCTGTTCATTTTCTTCAATGTTTTATTTCTGTTCTTCCAATTGGATAATTGGTATTGTTCTATCTTCCAGTTAACTGATTCTTTCATTTGGCTCCTCCATTCTGCTAAAGAGTCCATCCATTGGGTTTTTTATTTCAGTTATTGCATTTTCCACTTCTAAAATTTCCCTTTATTTCTTATATATACCTTCAATTTATTTGCTGAGATGTTCTATTTTCTCCATTGTTTCAAGAGTGTTTATAATTGTTGAGGCCTTTTTATAATGGTTGCTTTAAAATCTTTTAATGATTCTGTTGCCTATGTTATCTTGATGTTGGGAGTGGAAATCCAGAACACCCCACATGGTCTCCAATGACACTGCCAGTGGTGGCAGAGGAGATGAAAATCTCAGCTCCCTAATTTGCCTTCTCCAGTATCACCCCAGAGGGGATGTTGGGGTGCTCCATTATAGCCTGGCAAGGACGGAAGTCTAGGCTTTTCACTCAGTCTTTGCCAGCATTGGCAGGGATGGATCCACAATTTTTTCTGTGGTGTTTGCTAGAGTAGAGCAGTTATTGTCTAAAAGTTTTCCATCTTTCTAGGCTGTCTTTTTCTTTGTCCTTTGTCGAGAGAGAGTAGGCTTGGGGGTGTTTTTCAGGTCTGCACCATTGGTGTTTCCTCTTTGCTGGCTTCTTCAGCTCCAAGTCTGGGATATGTGAGGCAAAAATGAAACCCAGGGAACTCATTATCACATTGTTCCCTGGGTTCCAGTCCTTAGCCAGTCTGCCTTCTTCACCTTGCAGAGTCGTGTTATGCTTGTTTTACATATAATGTTCAGAGTTTGTAGTTGTACTTAGTGAGAGAAATAGGGGAAAACAAGAAGATGTTGTGATTTATCTTTCAACTTAGTTTATGGTGTCTTTTGTTATGCACTTTTAAATTTTGATGTATCAAATGTATCAATACTCTATTTTGTCCTTTTGAAAAAAAGTACATCTCTACCTGTAGCTTATATTTTCTTCTAAAGGTTGTAAAGGTTTGCTTTTCCCATTTACATTTTTAATCCACCTAGAATACATTCAGTATGTTGTGGGAGATGTAGGGATCAATTATATTCCCATATAGATAACCAATTGTCCCAACACCACTAATTGGTTTTTTACACTTTCCTCTTTGATTTTTAAATTGTTTTTGCTGAGAAAGATTTGCCCTGAGCTGACATCTGTTGCCAATCTTCCTCTTTTTTTTATGTCAGCTGCCACCCCAGCATGGCCACTGACAGGCAAGAGGTGTGGTTCCAAGCCTGGAAATCGAACCCAGGCCACTGAAGTGGAGCACACTGAATTTAACCACTAGGCCATCAGGGCTGGCTCCTCTTTGATTTTTTATTTTAAAGATTTTATTTTTTTCCTTTTTCTCCCCAAAGCCCCCTGGTACATAGTTGTATATTCTTAGTTGTGCGTCCTTCTAGTTGTGGCATGTGGGATGCCACCTCCACATGGCTTGATGAGTGGTGCCACATCCGCACCCAGGATTCAAACTGGCGAAACCCTGGGCCTCCACAGCAGAGCCCACAAACTTAACCACTTGGCCATGGGGCCGGCCCCACCTCTTTGATTTTTAATACCATCTCTATCATACAAAAAATTTCCCTGAAAGGATTAGTCTGTTTCTGGACTCTCTTTCTGTTCCATTAGTCTACCTATATCTGCAGAATTTCACACTGCATTTACTACTAAAGTTTAATCATCAAAGTCTTCATATCTGGTAGGGCAAAACTGTCATGATTTTCTGACTCGGAGTTGTTATGTTAATTTTTGGAGCTTGCTGGAGGAGTTCATCAAGAGGACGTGACCACTGGTTAACCCATGAGCTGGATTTGGGCAATGAGAGGCAACTTACCCTCTCCCCTGTCCTTGGAATTTGCATTCTGCCTACTATTCCCATACTAGCAGCCATTTCAAGAACACAGCTCTGAGAGAGTAATGGGTTGTTGAGACCATCTAGACAGTATATATGACTAAACCCCATAAAGGTCTCTATATAAACTTTTACTATTTTGGCAGGAAGGTTCAGAGATCTACTCATCCTGTCGCCAGCCAAGACAAGCCTTATATGTAAGTTCCTTTGCTTATTAAAACTGCCACCTACCAATCTGAAGTAGTGTGCCTCTTTCTTCAGTCTCTCCCCGCCCTCCAGGCAGGGGACCAATCTCAGGTTTCATCTGGGAAACTCCCAAGATTGCAAACCAAGAGAGCTGTTTGCTCTGCCATACAAAGTTTGGGATGAGTTTGTCAGCTGACTTTAGAAACTCTACTGGTTCTTAATTGTGGTAATGGTTATATGATTGTATGCATCTGTCAACATTTGTTAAACGGTACACTTAAAAAAAAAGTATATTTTATTGTATGTAAATTATTTTTCAGTAAACTTGACCCTAAAAAAAAAGAAACAGAGGCCAGGTTCCCTTGAAGAAGGAATATGTACTCTGATGCTTCCTTCTAGTATTTCCCCAAAGGGACTTGCAGCTATTTATTAGAATAATTGTACACCAACAAAAGGAAATATCCAGACTTTCTAGGAATTCTAGACATAGGATAATTCTCTGGGACCCAGAACTCTACTATAACCCATCATTCAGAATGGGGTATGTGGGGGATGCAGTAATAAATGGAGTTTTGCTAAGTCCTTCTCCCTGCTGGTCCAATGAATCCATAAAACTGTCTTGTGGTTATTTATCCCTGTTCCTGACTGAATACTTGGAATAGACATACCCAACAACTGACAATGTGGAATTCCCACATTGGCTTTCTTATTCATGGAGTAAGAGTTATCGTGGTAGAGATGACAAAGTGGAAAGATCTGGAATTGTCCTTACCCTCCAAAACAGACAAAAAGCAATACTGAATCCCTGGGTGGAAACTCAGAGGTAAACGCTACCACCAAAGACCTGAAAGATGCAAGAGTAATGATTCCTATATGCATTTAATTCACCTCTTTTGGCTCATGCTTCAAAGACCCATTCTAAGATGGGTCTGAGAGAATGAGAGTGAATTATCATAAACTTAATCAGGGGATGACTGTAACTGCAGCTGCTGTTTCAGATAGAGTTTCTTCACTGGAATAGAACCCTTGGCACCTAATATGTACCTATCAATCTGGCAAATGTCATTTTCTCATTAGTTCTTCTAAGCAAAGAGCCCAGAAACTGTTTTCATTTACCTGGCTAGATTCTCTGTCTCTTTGTTATAAACAAGTCATATACCTTGGGCCAGCCCTGTGGCCGAGTGGTTGAGTTTGCGCGCTCCGCTTCGGCAGCCCAGGGTTTCCCCAGTTCAGATTCTGGGCACAGACACGGCACTGCTCATCAGGCCACGCTGAGGCAGCATCCCACATAGCACAATCAGAGGCACTCACAACTACAATATACAACTATGTACTGGGGGGGCTTTGGGAAGAATAAGAAGGACGGAAAATAAAGAAGATTGGCAACAGTTGCTAGCTCAGGTGTCAATCTTTTAAAAAAAGACCTTGATTACCATTCCACAGCACTTCAAGATGGTCTACTATGTTGATGACGTCATGCTGACAGGTGATGCAAATTCCTGGTAAGTAAGAAGTTGCAGGTGCCTTAGATGCCTTAGTAAGGTATATGTAAGCCAAAGGATGGGAATCTGTCTTTCAAAAAAAAATTCAGGAGACTGCCACTTCTGCAAATTTTCTAGTGGTATTAAGGACTGGGATGCCAGGATTTTTCTTAAATATGACTTTTATTGTTTATTATAAAAATTTGCAGGCAGAACACAAGGTGAGTACCCCTCAGCCAGTAACTCAGTGACTGCTTACTTCACTTTAGTTTCTTCCCCTGATAACATCTTTAACAGCTACATTGAGGTATAGTTGACATACAAAAACTTCACATAGTTAAAGTGTAAAACTTTAGAAGTTTTGACCTATGTATATACTGGTGAAACCATCACTACAATCAAGAAAATGAACATATCCATTGCCCCTAGCACTTCCTCATTCTCCCTTATGTGCACACCTGTCCCTCCCTTTACCACCCCTCCCAACCCCCAGGAAACCATTGATCTGCTTTCTGTCACTATAGATAAGTTTGTACTCTCTATAATTTTAAATAAATGGAAGCAAGAACTATGTACTCTTTTCTTGTCTGACTTCTTTGGCATAGCGTAATTATTTTGAGATTCATTCACATTCATCCATGTGTTCAGGTTATTGCATGAATTAATATTGAATTATTTTTATTGCTGAGTAGTATTCCATGGTAAAGATATACCATGATTTGATTATCTTTTCACCTCTGGATGGGCATTTGTGTTGTGTCCAGTTTTTGACTATTACAAATAGAGCTGCTAAGAACATTCATGAATAAGTCATTGTGATGCCAAAGCTCTTAATCTCAAGTTTGCATGCCTGATTCACAGTAAACCAATCACTGAGCCATGAGTGCTTGGAGATGAAGAAAGGTTTATTCAAATTGGCCAAAATGAGAAGGTAGGAGGATGGGTTCTCTCAAATCCACCTTCACAAGAGAAGAAAGCCGGGGGTTTTCTAGAGATAAGGGGCTTGGCAGAAGGAGTTTCAGAGAAACGAAGGGGTAATCTTTCACTCCAGAGAAGCCCATGGGCAGTCTGACTTCTGGGCATCAATGGCAGCTGGGGGCCAGTCATCCAGTGATTGCAACCTCCCTGAAGGCATTTCCTTTCTTCTGCAAAACAAGCTCACAAATCCTCATGACCTCTGAGTCACCCCTAAGGTTAAACAAGAAAATGTGTTGAATATCTACAGTAACTCTCTCGTACCCGGCTTCAATTGTCTGGACGTATGATTTCATTTCTCTTGGGTAAAATACCTAGGAGTAGAATGGCTGTATCATATGGTTGTCTCTTTACCTAATCACACCCAGCTGTAAAACTCCACAAATTGTGGGATAATTGTTCTATTGTTTTCAACAATGTCCTGGGGCATAAATTGTTCCACGGACTAAACCAATCAAATTCCAGCTTCTTTGGAGGACTAGTTCCCGAGCTCAGTGTTTGATATTTGTTTTGACCCTAGGAGGGCTGCTCCCAGCTGTCTTTTTTCCCAGTTGTCTCCTACAAACGAGCAGTCTTTAGTTTAGCCTACATCTTCAACAAATCTATCAATGGCCTCCCAATTGCCTTTCACCAAAACCTCCAGTTTTTTTGAGTGTACCCCTAGGCTTGAACTCCATGTTTTGTTGCAAATGAAGTCAGTTTTTTGGGGGGAAGAGATTATATATTTTATGGCCTGCTTCTTCCAGGCAAAATCTCTGAGCCTGGGCTCTGGAGCTGGGGATGCAGACAACTGTGTGCTTCTCTCTGAGTGACACCCCTACTTTAGGAACTGAGCAAAGGTGAATGGAAGACAATAGCCTCAGGTGCTCTTGGCTTGCCTCTCCTGGCATGGAACCACTGTCTTATGAACAAAAGCAAGGGCGATCAGGGACCCAGAATTTTCAGTGGCACTGTGCCTAAGGTAGAGCCTCTGTCCCACCCGTGAGAAGTAGGTGGGAGAAGGGAGTTTAACCTCTTGGCCAAACTTGCTCAGAACTTAGTCTCAGAAACAGGTAGTTGAGGACAGGATGAGAAATGCTGGTGGGAGAATAACCCACTGACTGAGAGCTGGGGGCAAAGTGAGCCCTGTGTTCTTGGCTGCACCAGCCTGCAGTGGAGTTTCTGTCTCACTGAGGGAAGCGGGTGGGAATGGTCTTGGTTCAAAAACCACAGGTTCTCACTGTTGTTAACCAATTTTTGTTGATTAAAAAAAATAGATGCTTCTTCATTTGCTGCAGTGCCCTTATGATCATTTCTAGAGAATTTAAACTATTTCTTAAGCAATTTTCACTGGGGAGCAGCTATTCAGAGTTTGCAAAAACCTGCCAGATTTTTTTTATTGGGATTGCATTGCATTTATATACCTATTTAAGAGAATATCTTAAAAATATTGAATCTTCCAATTCATTAACATGGTATAGCTCTCTATTTATTTAGATCTTTCTCTCAGTCATGTTTTGAAATTTTCAGTGTACAGGTTTTGCATATCTTTTATCAGATTTATCCCCATATATTTCACATTTTTCATGTTATTTAAATTTTTAAAATTTTATTTTGTGATTGTTGCTAGTATCAGGAAAACAATTAATTTTTGTGTACTCATATTGTATCCAGCATCCTTGCTAAACTTGCTTAATAGTTCTGGTAGCTGTTTATAGATATTATAGAATTTTTCTACCTAGAAAAGCATGTCAAGTGCAAATCAAGAAAGTTTTAATTTTTCCATTCCAATCTAAATGCCACTTATTTCTCTTTCTTGAGTTACTGCATTTGGCTAGGCCCTCTGGGATACCATTGAACAGAAATAGAGGAAGTGGACATCCTTGATCTTGTGGGGGAGAGCATTCAGACCTTCACCCTTAAGTAACAGTAAAGCGAGAGTGTAATTTATGCATTTCCTTTCTTTTTATACATTACCCTAAAAAATAAAAAGCATATCACTTTTGTAACAGAATGCAGTATCAAAAAAAAATCCCAATGTGTAAAATAATCAAAACTACAGTGCCTCATCCTCACCCTGTTCACTTCTTTTCTCCTACATGTTCTCACAAGGGATGCGAGGTGGTGGCAGTCTCAGCAGAGGACTCTGATTCCATGGTCCTAAGACACTTTCTCTGGAAGATCAGTGTGCAAAGGGCATGGCTGGGGGTTCCCTGAGAGTGAGGATGAGGAAATTGGCAAGGATCTTTTATTTTTGAAAGATACTTTAACTGGGTAAAGAATTTTAGGTTGAAAGTTGTTTTTTCTTTCTGTATTTTAAAGATGTGGTCTAGTTTTGCTGTCTTCTAGCTTCCGTTGTTTCTGATGAGCTTTGCTTTGAACCTTATCTTTGTTTCTCTGAATGTGCTCTCTTTTTTATTTTGGCTGATTTTAATTGTCTCTTCATCATTGGTTTAAAGCAATTTTATCTTCATGGGCTTTGGTGTGATTTTCTTCATTTTTTTTTAATGCTTGGAATTCATTGAGTTTCTTGTGTCCATGTGTTTACAATTTTCACTATATTTGGAAAATTTGTCATCGTTATTTCTTCAAATATTTTTCTCTACCCATTGCCATCTTTGAGGTTTCCAATTACAAGTGTATTTAGTCACTTGAATTTGTCTTGGAGTTCAAGGATGCTCCAGGTTCTTTTAAAGATTTTTTTATTTTTTTCCTCTTTCTCCCCAAAGCCCCCCGGAACATAGTTGTATATTCTTAATTGTGGGTCCTTCTAGTTGTGGCATGTGGGACGCCGCCCCAGCGTGGCTTGATGAGTGGTGCCATGTCCGCGCCCAGGATTCAAACTGACGAAACACTGGGCCGCCTGCAGCAGAGCACACAAACTTAACCACTTGGCCACAGGGCCGGCCCCCAGGTTCTTTTTTTTCATTCATTTTTCTCTTTGTAGTTTATTTTGAATAGTTTCTATTGCTATGTCTTAAAGTTTATTAATCTTTTTATAATGTCTAATCTGCTATTATCCTTTCCAACATATTTTTTTGTCTCAGATCTCTATTTGATTTTGGTCTTTTTTATACTCTATGTCTTTACTTCATATGTTCAATCTTTCCTCTAGCTTCATGAACATATAGAATAATATTTATTGTCCTTAGCTACTAATTCTATCATCTCTCACATCTCTAGGTCATTTTCTATTGATTCGTTTTTCTCTTCATGATGGCTTGTATTTTTCTGCCCCTTTGTATGTCTGATAAATTTTGATTGGGTGCCAGGCATGGTGAATTTTGCTTGGTGGTGCTGTTTATCTTTGTATTCCTATAACCATTCTTGCAATTTTTTCTGGACTTCTGTTAAGTTTCTTGGAAACAGTTTGACTTTCTTGGGTCTTACCTTTGAACTTTGTTCAGTGGATTCAGAGCACCATTCTGTCTAGGGCTAAGTTCACCCCACTGCTGATGCAGAACCCTTTTGAATGCTCTGATGGCCTGTGAATTGTTAGGGTTTCCACTGTGGCTAATGAAATCAGGCACTATTCCTAACTCTGTGAGCTCTGAGGATTGTTCCATTTCACGCTTTCATGGGGTCCTTTCCTGGTCTCAGGCAGTTTCCTCAGACACACGCACCGATTGGTATTCAGGTGAACATCTGACAGTGACCCTCTGCTGATCTCTGGCCCTTCTTTCTCTGTGCAGCTCCCTCCTCTTCAGCACTGTCTCCTGTGAACTCCAGTTGTCTTGGCTTCCTCAGAATTCCACTTCTGCCACCTCAACTTGGGGGAAACTTTAGTCTCTGCCTGGCTTCCCCTCCCCTGTCCAGCAGCTAAGAAAATTTTCCATGCAGAGGCAATTGTAGGGCTCATCTCGTTTGTTTTCTTTCACTCAGAGATCATTGGTTTTTGTCATCTACTGTCCAATATATTGAGAACTTTCCAAGGATTGTAACTGTTCATCCTCAGTGTAAGAGAAACCTCTGGGAGTTGGATCAGGCAAGTGGAAGGGAAGCGGGATCTTCTCACCAGGCAGCAACAAACTTCAACTGTAAGCAAGAAAATGACGTATGCATCGTGCAGTTAACATTAGCCAAGTGATTCTCCACTTCATACAAGTAGCCCTGAGGTTATTTGTCCTGCATCTTCATGCTGTTCTTCAAGACGTAGTGGTAGTCTTCAGTCAGTCACAGATGCCACCAGGTAGCTCCCTTTCCCCTTCATACACTAAGGCGGCATTTGTTTCCTGCAGGGGAAACTCTTGAGCCACAGAGAGAATAGGCAGACTACAGCGAAAACCTGGACATGGCTCATTGACTGCATAACACAATAATTTGCACCTCCCACCACTAAGAAAAAGTCACAATGCTTGGTGGGCTTCTTTGAATCTTGGAGGCAATATATATCTAGAATGACTTGTTTGCCTAGAACTTCATTTGCCTGAAGCTTATGCCTGTCATCTTGATGTAATTTTAAATAGCATCCTTTTCACTTAAAAGTGTCTAGGCTTGGGCAATAAATTATGTAGTGCTGAGCCTATAATATTTGAGTCTACTTCTCTAACCATTTACCGATAAATCTGTAACATTGGCAGGTCTGAGTGATACTAAGAGCAAGAGAATGCTTTCAAGCTAGTTCAGGCTGCAATGTGGTTATCACCCTCAGGCCTTATGATCTAACAGATCCAATGATAATGCATCTATAGCAGATAGAGATCATCTGTGAAGCTTGGGGCAAACTCATACGGGAAAGTTACAGTTCCGGTCATAGTGTTTAGGAAAAGAGCCCTACTTGCCTGGGTAAATAGCTAATCTCTTATTGAGAAAAAGCTTCTGGATTGTTACTGGGTGTGGGTAGAGACCAAACACCCAATCATAGGACAGCAAATGACCATATGATCCAAACTGCCCGTTATGAACTGGATGTCATCCAAAAGTCATACATTTGGGCATGTGAAGCAACACTTCAATTTCAAAGAAAGTATTAATGTGAGATCAGGCTCAAGTGGGTCCTGAAGGCACAGGTTAGATTCATAAGCAAGTGGCTTAGACTTCACTGCACCTACTCTTGCTGCCCTGCTCCTCTCCAACCCACCCTCGGGCCTCATTACAAGTTCCCTCTGCTGCTCATAGGGACTGCTACAGCACCAAAGCCCCACTCATGGGTGGCCCTGAAGGTCGCTGGGAAAAGGAATCTTCCCAGTGGGTAGACCTTCCAGCAGGACATTTGATTGTCTAACTTAAATGGAAGAAGAGAGGGTCAGAAATGCATATCTACACTGATTCATAGGCAATGGTTAATGGTTTGGTCAGATGGTCAGACAAATGGTAGGAACAAGATCAGAGAATTAAAGACAAGGAGGTCTGGGCAAGAGGTATATAGATAAACTTCTTAGAATGCACAGAGTATGAGAAACTGGTGTCCCATGTGAATATTTACCAGAGGGAGCCCAAGGCAGAAGTAGGTCTCAATAACTAGGTGAACAAGATGATTCATTGTGTGGATCTCAGTAAGCAGAGATATCTTCTCTGTCTTCCAGTGGGCTTGTGTATAAAGTGGCCATGGTGGCAGGGATGGAGGTTAGGCATGAGCTCCATATGGACCTTGCCAAGAAGGCTGATCTGGCTGTCACCGCTGCTCAGCATCCAACCTGCTAGCCATGCAGTTCAATGTTGGCCCCCATCAAGCACCACGTCTTGAAGGGACCAGTCAACCTCTTAGTGGCTGGTTAATTGCATTGGACTCCTTCCATAATGGACAGGGCAGTAGTTTATCTTCATTAGAGTAAACACTTTTTCCGGATATAGATTTGCCTTTCCTGTCCATCATGCTTCTAGCATCTCCATCCATGGACTTAGTGCATACCTTATTTACCATCATGCTATTCCTTATAATTTTGCTTCTTGCAGAGATTTATTTTATAGCAAAAGAAGTGAGACAGTATGTCCAAGGGATTCACTGTTTTATAACAAACCCCATCAGCTAAGAGCAGCTGGTTGTACAGAATGGTGGAATGGCATTTTCAGGACTCATGTGTGATGCCAGCTGGGAGGCAACACCTTGTGAAGTTAGGATATCTACAGAAAAATAGCCAATATATGGTGTGGTTTCTCCCATGGGCAGAAAAAAATAGATCCAAGAATCAAGGGGTGAAAGTCGAAGTGGTGCCTATCACTATTACACACTATGCTCCACTTGTACAATGTTGCTCCCTATCTGTGACACCAGTGCTACTTCTTTAGACGTCTTGTAATGAAAGATGGCACGCTTCCACAAGGAACTCAACAGTGGGTCCTTCAAGACTATCACATGGCCATTGTTGGCTTCTAATGCCACGGAACCAACAGGCATAAAGCAGGTGTGCTACGTTGGCTAAGGCATTGTTCCTAATTAACAAGGAGAAATAGGGCTAATGCTGTACTTTGTGGGCAGGCAGGAGCTCTGGAACTTGAGTTATTTCCTAGTATTGCTATGACCAGTGGTAAAAGTTAATGAAAGACTAGCTATCCCATAAAGGCATTTCAACTTTACTTAGCATGGACTACCACTCTTTCCATGCTTCTAGGAGCCATCTTAGCACCAGGCAATAGCCATTTAAACCACTTATCCTTATATCTATTATTTCTTCCATGAATCTCAAACGCCTGACACATCGAACCTGCAGCACATTCCCTTCTACAAGTACCCTCTCCCAATTCACCACCAGTGAGTTTTCACAAGGGAAACACCCCTTGGGCAAGGTTTCCAAGTTGCCAGCTGAATGGTGAGTGATTCAGCTCCAAAATCCCATTTCACTGTCTGCTCTTTCAGATCACTCCTGGACACAACTGCGGCAGGTTGGATTGTTTGTAGAAGGTGCTGAGACAAAGTTTGGGGTGCAAGAAGTTTACCTGGAATCAACACCTGTGAAAGGAAGCAGGCAGAAGCAGGATGGGGCCCAGAAAGAAGCTGAACTGCCACGCAGGCCAGACAGCCTCTCCCAACCCAGTGGGAACTCTGAGGGAGAACTGCTCACCAATTTCCCACATGGAGCAGAAATGGCTGGGCCTTCACGCCCCACCTTGCTCAGTCACCAGATGTGGGCTGCATCCAGAAGGGCACGTCTTTTGCTGCAGCTCAGGCTAACCTTGAGTAGCTGGGAGCTGGAGGCTATCTGCTGATCACACTCCCTACAGCTGAGCAGACTGTCCTTGAGGTGGTATCTGGATGGAAAGCATCCCTATCGTGTCTACAATTTTATGTATACGCCACATTCTCCTCTTAATGGACCTTGGGCTTTTTCCAGTTTAGAGCAGAATTGCTGGGTCATTCATACGGCAGGTTTTATAAGAAACTGCCAAAGTGGTTTTACAATTTTACACTCCAATAATACACGGTAATTCTGCCTGCCCCAGCTCCTCAACAAGATTTAGAGTTGTCAATCATTTTAATTTCAGCTCTTCTGGTAGGTATATAGTAACTCATTTTTATTTTAATTTGCAGGTCCTTGATGACTAATGATGTTGAGCACTTTATCAAATAATTATCAGCCATTCATGTAACTTATTTTGTGAAATGTCCATTCACCCTTTTGCCTGTTTTTCTCCTAGCTCTTTTAAGCTGTTTTAAACCTTCTCTTGCTTGACTTCTGTTGCTGTTCTTTTGCCATGCTCGCCTCTATTTTTCCTGTTTTCTGAAGGCATGTGTCTGCTTTTACTTCTGTCTCCTCTTTCTTTTCTCTGTCAGCGCCACCAGTGACCCTTGCTGATGCTCTCACTGTCTCAGGACCCACAGCCATGGCCTTCCGTGCACACTGGGTCCTCCAGGGAGAGGGTTTCATGGCCGCAGATGTTTCATGGCCGCGGATGCAGAGTCCCTGCTGCAGCTGCTGCCACCTTGAGCCCTTATGAGCACATGCGAGGAAAAGAACCAAGCAGGGGTGGGAGGAGACACTGGATTTGCTCCTTACATACTGGCTTGGTTTATTTTTTACATGTTGTTTTTTGTTACAAAAGTTATACGCTTTTTTGTTTTTCAAGAGAATGTACAAAAAGAAGATAAATGTATAAACTATATTCTCCCCTACCCACTCCAGAGGCAACCATTGCTGTCAGTTTTTTTGTTTTTATATATTTCTCTTTTTTAATTGAAATATATTTGACATATAACATTGTGCAAATTTAGTATACAACATATTAATCTGATACATTTATATATTGTAATATGATTGTCATTGTAGCGATAATTAGCACTTCCATTATGTTATATAATTATCCTTTTTAGTAGTTGGAAAAATTACCTTTTAATCTCTTAGCAAGTTTGAAGATTATAATATAACATTGCTGTCTATATTCACTGCACTGTGCATTAGATCTATAGGGCTTACTTACGACTCATTCTAAGTTTGTATCCTTAAACAACATCTGTTCTGTCTGCCTACTCCTCATCCCCTGGTAACCACCATTTTATTCTGTTTTTACCAGTTCACTTTTCATAATTCCACATATAAGTGATATCATACAGTACTTGTCTTTCTCTGTCTAACTTATCTCACTTAGCATAATGTGCTCAAGGTCCATCCATGTTGTTGTAAATGGCAGAATATCCTCCTTTCTCGTGGCTGAATAATATTCATATATTAGAGATATAGATATCTATGTATACATATGTCTCACATCTTCTTCATCCATTCATCCATTGATGGGCATATATCTTGGCTATTGTGAATAATGCTGCAATAAACATGGGAGTGCATATATCTCTTCAAAATCTTGTTTTCGTTTCCTTTTAATATATACTCAGAAGTTGAATTGCTATATCATATGGTAGATTTATTTTTAATTTTTTGAGGAACCTCTATATTGTTTTCCATAGTGGTTTAACCAATTTATATTCTCACCAACAGTGTATAAGCGTTCCCTTTTCTCCACATTCTGGCCAGCACTTATCTCTTGTCTTCTTGATGATAGCCATTCTAACAGGTATGAGGTGATATCTTGTTGTGGTTTTGATTTCATTTCCCTGTTGATTAGTGATGTTGAACATCTTTTCATGTTGGCCATTTGGATGTCTTCTTTGGAAAAATATCTGTTTAGTTCTTCTGCCCATTTTTTTAGTTGGATTGTTTTATTGATTTTGAGTTACATAAGTTCTTTATATATTTTGGCTATTAACCTTATCCAATATATGGTTTGCAAAAATTTTCTCGCATTCTGTAGGCTGCCTTTTCATTTTGTTAATTTTTTTTTTTTTTTTTTTGCTGTGCAAAAGCTTTTAAGTTCGATGTAGTCCCGTTTGCTGGATTTTGTTTCCGTTGCTTGCGCTTTTGGTGTCATATCCAAAAAATCAATGCCAAGACCAATGTCAACGAGCTTCTTCCCTACATTTTCTCCTAGGAGTTTTGTAATGTCATGTCTTATGTTTAAGTCTGATCCATTCAAGCTAATTTTTGTGAATGGTGTAAGATAGGGGTTCAATTTCATTGCTCTGCATGTGTTTATCCAGTTTTTCCATCACCATTTGTTGAAGAGACTATCCTTTCCCCATTGGGTGCTCTTGGCTCCCTTGTCAAATATCAGTTAACCATATAAACAGGGGTTCAATTCTAGGCTCTCTATTCTGTTCCATTGGTCTATGTGTCTATTTTTGTGTCAGTATCATACTGTTTTTATTACTGTAGCTTTGCAGTATAGCTTGAAATCAGGAAGTGTGATACCTCTGGCTTTGTTTTTTTTCCTCAGGATTATTTTGGCTATTCAAGGTCTTTTGTGGTTTCATACAAATTTTAGGATTATTTTTTCTAGTTCTGAGAAGAATGCCATTGGTATTTTGGTGGAGATTGCTTTGAATCTATAAATGGCTTCAAGTAGTATGGACATTTTAACAAAATTAATTCTTCCAATCCATTAACATGGATATCTTTTGTTTGTGTCTTCAAATTCTTTCACCAAAGCCTTGTAGTTTTCATTGTATAGATCCCGGGCACATGCTCCACCTCATGGTGCCAGCCTTAGAGAGTGAGATACTGGATTCCTCAGCACCTAAGCATTCCCCTCTGCAAAATGGGTCATCAAGAGCCTGCTTGATCACTCTCCTCTGGTCCCTGGGTCCTGTGGGCTCCAGAGAGTGAGTTAGAAAGCTGAAAGGGTGAGTTCAAGGGTCAACTTTAAAACCTACATGGGCTTGGCCATCTCACCAGTGAGCCTGCTCTTCGCAGCCTCGCCTGGTTTTTTGAAAATGTACTTGTTTGTAATTTGGGGTAAATAGAGGCTTGAAATTGGACAGTATATACTAGTTCATCTTGAGGGAATTACACCTGGCTAATTAATGAGGAAAAAAAATTTAGGAACGACAGAAGACCACCATTAAGAGCAGGTTATACATTTACCTGGTGGGGAAATATCTACCTTAGGTATTTCATAGATGAATTATATCTGGAGTTTGTTTCACATAGGGAAAGTACAAGCTATAAAAACCAAAGGTGAACATTACAAGGCTAGATAGATGGGAGAAATCACTCATCTAATCAACTATTGATGATGCTCCCAAATCTGTGTTTATTATTGGCCTTTTCATGATAATGCCCAGGGCCTTCCACTGAGACTTACAGCATAGTAAACCAAATAAAAATGACTTATTTATACAAATCCTCTGAGAGGTAGAGGTAGATACTTTCCTTGGATTATAGAATGTTATTTACAGCAGCAAAGAGGCCTTGACTCTAAGCCTTCTTAACTCAAATCTCGCTAATGGCATAGGGTAGAGGAAAGAATATAGGTCTTCGATTCACAGTCTTGCCATCAGATAGCATTTCTGCCACTTCCTAGCTCTGTGACCTTGGACAAACTTATTAAACCTATTCTGTTTCCTTATTTGTAAAATGAAAGCAATAGCACCTTCTTCATAGGGCTGGGAGATGATTATATGGACACAGGGAAAAGGCCTATCATACATGTTCTCGCCACACACACACACGAAATGCTAACTGTGAGGTGACGGATGTATTACCTTATTGTGGAAATCATTTTGCAACATACTTCTACCAAATCATCACATTGTACACTTTAAATGTACACAATGTTATATGTCAAATATATCTCAATAAAGCTGGGGGAAAAAGGGCTAACAATACTTGCCCATAGGTGATGGATGATAAATGTTATTGTCCACACAGGGTCAGTATAGCCTGCCTCGTGGAGAGGCTCTTTATGGGTTTAATATTCCTCGGGAAAGTGGAGAGGCTTCACTTTATCCAGAATTCACCTCATGCAATGTCTGCTGAACAGGCACTGATTACCCACCAGATGCCCTTTTTGATCCAAAGACAGTGGCATGACCTCTAGGAGTGACAGATATTAATTATAATATAAGAATTTAAGTGCTGTGCTAAGTCACATCAATAATCAATGAAAGAATGATCAATTTGACCTAGACGATTGGAGGCAGATCTGCCCCTTTCCCCTCAAAAGACAAAAAAATCACAGGGAAATTCAAAACTCCATGGCCATCCTCCAGCCTCAGGCGTGAGGAAATGCTTTCGTGCTCAGCCTGCTCAGGGTAAAGCTACCTGCCCTGGCCCCCTCCCAGCAGGCGTGTGCTGTTCAAGGACCAGCCACTGGCACGTGACTAGATGTGGTGGACTATAGCTCTTGGTTTACATTTCCTAGCGAACATGTTTGCTAAAATGAGGTAAAACAGAAAATGAATTCCACTAAGTCGCAGCTGTGTTTAAGTCTTAGCGTTCTAGCAGAAGCGTGAAATACAGCTCCTAGAACTTAGGACTAAACATTTTGCACTTCTGTCTCTACTTGTTCCAAAGTTAGAGACTCAGTTCACACATCTCAGTTTGCAGATGAGGAAGATACAGTCCGGAAAAGCGACCCAGGTAAGGCCCCGCAGCGAGCCCACAGCAGAGGCAGGACTGATTCGGCTTTTCCAATTTCTATCCTGGGCTCTGTGATCTCTACATATAGTTACATTGGAGAGCAGACAGTAACACTGAAAAAAGCTGCCAGGGTGGTATGTTAACCACAGAAGTAGGAGGCAGCTCATGTGTATGGTATCTTAGGACCAATGCCTCCCTAACATCTACTGTATAGATATGAAATAACAGATAGTTTGCTCTTGACATTTATAAAGAGGAAACCATGGCTGCTCTTGATAAAAGTTTTAAAGATTCTAATAAAATTTTCACAAGTGGAACTGTGGTTTTTAAAGTGAAAATGATTCTGTGGAACACTCATTCTTTAACACAATTATATAAGAAAGGCAAGTATCATTAGGCTAAAGAGCTTCCTTTACTTTTGAGTGTAAGAATATGCTCATGATAATCATCCCCTTTTAAAAAGTGAATTGCCAATTTGCTCTAAATATGTAGCGCATAGACAAATGGTTTAATTCAACTTTATTTTACTTAATTATAACAAGAATTTTTAAAAACCTCCACAACTTTATGCTATTTCTAATAAATATTTGAATACAAAACATTTCAAATATAGCACAAATAAAACAGGCTAATGCATAACTAGATTTGGATAAAGTCATGTGAACCAAATTCCTTCTGTGTTTGAAAGGAATGCATGTTGTTACAAAGTGAGAGGCTGAGGTCCTGGGGTCCTGGGTGGGGGAAGGGGAGGGTCAAGAGAGAACGCTTTGGGTTTGGGACTCCCGAGCCTTCAGCTCAGAGCAGACTGAGGGTGTGGCAGAGTAGCTTGGGGTTGGGGAATGATACAAGGTCTATTCTGGTTTCTCTATAAACACCCCAAAGCTAACTTTTTGGCTATCCTCCTTTCTAGCTTTTAGAAAGGGCTTTTCTTGGCTGCCAGGAAGCAGGGAGCAGGCTGCGGCAGAACGATTATCTGGGAGCAGCCAGGCATAAGCTCAGACACTTCAGAAAACTGGGGAGGGGGGACAGAGGCAGATCCTTCTTCCTTTTGTGGACCTGGGAAGAGGGTGCTTGGTGACATTCTCCTGAACATGAAAGGAAGAACACAGCTTTGAAAGGTTTGTGATTGTATGTTAAAACAGATTCACACCGATACTGAAAAAACAAAAAAAAGGCTTGTAAACACATTTTTACATTTACAATTAAGATTTCTGAAACAACTATACTAAGAGTGGTCTTCAGCTAAATAAGACATAGCATTAAAATAATTAATTTTAAGCTTTGAGAGTTCTTTTTAAAGTACCACTTAAAACTTATTCAAAAACAGTAAATATAGAAAAATTGTTCTATCTTAGGAATGAGTTTGAGAATGCACAAGGAAACAACAGAGCCAATTCTTTAACCTCTGGTTATTGATATGGAGTGCTAAATTCATTCTGAGAATTTCCTACATTGTTCACTTAAAGGAAGACAAATGCAGAGCTATCAAGGAGTTTCTCGGTCAATTTCTAGCCCTTGGAGGGCTATAACTTTTCATAAATATGGCTACTGACCAGATGATTTCTAAATTTTAAATTTGTCACTCAAAAATGTAAAGTATAGGATTTACAAGTATTCCATTTTTTGAGAGATTTTGAGAAATGACCACAATTGCAGCACATCAAAAACAATGGAACTAGTTTTAACAAACTCTGAAAACTTTTAAGTTCTAGATTCATTTTGAAACCAACTTCCAAACAAAATAAACTAAAAACAATACATATGTATACTACACTGCTGAAGTAGCTTAAACTTGCCAAGACGTCTTCAGAGCGAGTCTTTTTGGACTCACTTCCTTGAAGGTTTCCTCTGGGTTGTTTCTGCTGGTCGCAACCACAAGGGCCTACTGTCAAAATCCCTCTTAGGCGTTTGCTCTGCCAGCTCAAGGTCTGTCCTCAGTACCTTTCTCTGCACACCCCCCCAATCCCAGGTGGAACAGCTCACTGCTCCTAACAGTCGTGCTGGGTCTGCAGCCCGCCTCACCGCTTGCTCGGCCGCTTTTCGTACTTCTCCTGGCTGCTCCGCTTCCTTGGTGGAGAACGGCTGGCCGCGCCGCGAGCCGGGAAGCCGTGCTTGTAAGGGTGGCTCCTGCGCTGCTTCCGGTTTTCTTCCTTCTGGGTCTGGCTTTTCGCAGGTTCCTCACTGCCCTCTTTTTGTTCTTGGTCTTGCTCTTTATGGGAGGGCAGTGTGTTCTTAATTGTGTTAATTAGAAATCTTTTATTTGTACCAGCAAGAGGACACTTCATCCTGGGGGTGAGGGGAAAGAAAACAATCACAAATCAAACACTGACTCCAAAGCTGAGCCCACTGATCACGGCAAGTGCCAAAGAATTGTTTCCACAGGATCAAGTGTGTGCATTTGTTCAGCTTTCCTTGCATGCCACCTAGTGTAAACTCGGAGTACAGGGGGAAGAATCAGACACAGGACTCCTGAGACAGCCGGCCCTTAGCTGAATACTGCAACCTTTTCCTCTTCGTCAAGACTAACTTTCTTACTGCAGTATCTGGACAGCTATTGACCACAAGGCAAATTAACAATCATTTAACATTTTCTCCTTAAATAAAATGCCTGATCTCACTATATTCTGCATTTTGAGTTAAATTTTATTGTGACGTGCTTTTAATGACCAAAGAGTAAAAATAAGTCCCTCTTCGAGGAACAAAAAAAGTACATTGTGCCATCTCACGGATACTAGAGCCAAATGATCTACTCTAGAAAGGAAAATTGCCTAAAGAATCCAGAAAAACGCAATAATCACCTTTTCCCTTTAAAAACACTCTTACCCTTGGTTTCAGGACTCCAGTCCGTGCTCCATCGGTGACTCTCGCACACGCACACCCTCCGGGTGAATGTCTGTGCAGTGTACATGTAGGTGGCTTCATGGTTCAAGCTCACCCAGGAGGGAGGATGGAACTAATTAAATTGTTAATTAACATGCTGAGTTATATTTATATACTACAGTATTTGTTTTATTTTTCAGATGTAGTGAATCTTTCATTTTGGAAAAGAAAACCCCACACAAATGAAAACTTGCCTATTTCTCTTGGTCTTGAGCCGTCTGCCATATGATGGGCTATTTAAGGAGGATACTGATCCTCAAAATCATGTTATTCAGGGTGGCTGGTATTGAACAAAATGAATGTGGGAGTCTATAATCTCCATCTTTACACCAAACTTCGGTTCAAAGAGAATCCCAAAGAATACTTCAGAATGAAGCCAGCAGCACTCCACTGCAATGGGTCTGTAGTCTAGACCCGTCTGAGTGGAACATAAGCAGTCATCAGCCTACTGTCACTTACATGGAGCTCAGACCACGTAAGGCCAGAAGGGCATTAAATCTGGAAGTAAAAGGAAGAGCAAAAATAAAAGAAAATGTCTCCTGCTGCAAATAAGCAGTCCCTGAGCCTGCATAGAGAGAGAAAATATCTGAGAAGAATCAAAGGTGGTGTATACAGCCAATGTGCTGTGCGTGCTGAATGCTCAGGCCAGAAGTGACCAGGGAATGAGCCAGAACAGGAGGAAAGGAAATGCAGAGCAAAAAGGACAGTGGAGTGCAGTGAAGCAGTGGGAATGGTCAGAGGTGGTGATGGCACTGGAGGTTGTTTGCTTTAGCACTACAGTTCAGAGGCCACAGTGAATGAGATGAGGACCAAAGAAGAAAGCCCATAACAAAGAGGAAAGGAAAAACAGTTCTGCAAGTACTGGGGGATGCTAGACTACTTAGCTCCCTGGAACGCTACAGGGGTTCCCTGAGCTTCCAGAGAAAGTACACCAGCATCGCGTTACCTCAGTAGTCCCAAGGCAGAGTCACTCACACCTCCTGGAAGTACCTGAGCACTAGGATGCTCTGTGCAAGGGCATGTGATGGGAGCAGGCGGGGCTCTTACTTCAGTGGCTTGAGAGGGTGTCGCTGAATTCAGGCACTGATTTGGGGAAGAAACTTGAACCACTGAAGTTGCACACTCAGCAAAGATTCAGAAGAGTACTAGACACCAGTGTGTCACAAAACAGCACAACACTGCTGGCCTGCAGGAAAAAATGACCCTCTAATGCACAATATAAAAAGCTGAGAGTGCTCCTCTTTGCCAACTTGGCCCAGTGCTTACTGTAGGAGCAAAATCATTTTTACAAGTCAATGGACCACATATATCTCTTGAATATGGAAGGCTAGGAGCAGCTGGTGAAAAACAGCCAGCTGAAGGAGAATTTTGGGGTGTTTTCAGTGGAGTGGGTCATCTCAGTGCTGGTGAAACCAGTCAGTTCTTCTCTGGATTAAACAAATGAGGAAGGTGATTATTGCCAGATGGGATAATAATCTAGGACCTTAAAAGAAAACCTTTGGTAACCCCCAGTGAAATCCACTCCATTTTGCTATGTTCCATACGAGGTCATCTTTAATACCATATGCTTACCCAAGATGAACAAAGGTCTTCTTCTGCTGGGGAACTGCAGAGTCCACACTCAGAGGGCGAGGGCCATGTCAGAGGCCGCGTTCCCCAGCTTTCAGCAGCTAGGGTAACCCACTGACTTTCCAAGCTTTCAGTTGGAAGCTGTGACCAGGGTTCTGCATGTCACGGGAGAGGCAGATTTCTAGAGACTCTGCCACTAGAGAGTCGAAGATTGACCGAGGCTAGGATTGCAAGCTTTTCATCTTTTTTTTTTTTAGTAGGCACACTGTATAACGTAATTTGCAAAAGTAAGAAGCTACTTTCTCCTTGCAGTTATCATACTTGATTTATGAAAAACAGTAAACTGTAAAACAAACCTAGGGAACAGAAAGGGAAGATAAATCTAAGGTTTCTTTTTCTTTTCTGATTTTAAGACTTTTGTCTCTCTACTGCTGAAGGATAGAGGTAGTAATATCTGGCAGCCTACAGGTGCGGACCTGCCACTTTTGGTTTGTAAAATAGTTTCATGAGTATGACCCATCAAATAGTGACACACGATCACTAGCCAATAAGAATAATAACAGTGATGCTGACTAACATTTATGAAGCAATCACCATGTGCCATTACATTTCCAAATTGACCTCATTTCATTTCTCCAAGCATCACCCATTTTATAGATGGACAGAAGAGGAAAAGCGACTTATCTAAGATCCCAAGCTAGTAGGACATGGAGCTGGGACTGGAACAAGCAGGTCTGACTCCAGCGTCCACCCTCCCCACACCATCCCAAATGGGGCAGAGCAGCAGAAGACAGAGAGACACACTGCAGCATCTCCACATGGCCAATCACCAGCAGTTAGGGAAAGATTGCAGGGGAAAGCCTGCCAGCACACCTGTGGCCGAGGCTTCTTCGTCCAGGACAACCACCAAGAAGCAGATCTGTACGCAGGGTCAAGTTGGCTAAGGACAGCTGGCCACTCACAAGCCCGGGAGAGTCACTGACACGGACGAGGACAAGGACAAAGAACTTCCCAAACACACTTGACTTGGATATTTGTGAAGTACAAGAGGCAGTGGGAAATTACGGGTCTTACTTTTACGGTTACGGAACTAGAGGCCTTGGGATCATGGAAGCAAGGTTCCATGCAATGCATTCCAATTCATTCCTTTATTCTACAGCCAAACCCATTCCCACACCAGCAAACAGCATTTACCTTCTATTCTGTACATAT
Source organism: Equus caballus (assembly GCF_041296265.1). Taxonomy (NCBI): domain Eukaryota; kingdom Metazoa; phylum Chordata; class Mammalia; order Perissodactyla; family Equidae; genus Equus; species Equus caballus. The sequence continues at coordinate 24,829,130 of NC_091700.1, read as the reverse complement.
CTTTGCACTATCATGAACGTAAGTAAAATAACACCTGTAGAAAGAAGCATAACGAGACTCCCAACACTCCGTGAAACAAGGGCAATATCTTTAATCTTGACGCTGTGGTTGATTACAACTCATTTTGTTGTTTAATGCTGCCACAACCACCATAACCTCCCATGGTTTATAATTTGGCAATCAAAAGCCCCAGCATGTGGCCACCTGAGAAATTCTTTTATGGGGTTATAATCTCGAGTACTAAACTGTTAATCCTTAATTACTCTGCATACAACAGTCTTGAGGCTCATGGTAAGTTTTCAATGCACTCTGTTTCCAACACCATACCTAAAAGTAATGGAAAACAGTTGACATATATGTACATATATATCTATAATATTTATTTATTTAAAAAATCTGAGAATCTTTCATATGTAAGGCATTATGCTAGGTGCTTTAGCAAAGATAAATACCAGGCTATCTGTCTATGTACTTATGCTCTTTAGGAGACCAAGAAGAGGAACAGAGGCATGGGAAGCTGAAGTGCAGAAGCAGCTATGTGAATACGGCATACTGGGATAGATGATGATGCTACAGTCCTTGGCCTCCTGCTTCCTTAACAGCACAAATCATTCACACAGCTATAGGATCTAACGGTAACACATTCAGGGCTCTCTGATTCACTTTCATAACTGAATATGAAAGGAATGTAGGCAGCAGGGCCAGGAAGCACTGCCATTTCTGTGTTCTTGCAGACAGTAATCCACAGAAGAGAGGTAGTCTATAGTACAATGAGTATCAAGCTAGAGATGAGAAAGCAAAGTTCCAGTCCCATCAGCAATTAGTGAGCTGGGGCGTTAGGAACCTCTTTGAGCCCCACGCTCTTAAACCATAAAGGCTTCGGATCTCCGAGGCCCTGAAACCCTGCCAAGAGCCTCATCCCGGAGTCACTCAGAAACGTGAGCTCTTCCTTCCCTCCCCGCTGGTTCTAGCTGCACTGTGCTCTCCTGCTCACATGTCCACATCCACCAGTGGATTAACGCCTTTCAGGCCAGGAGCGAGAGTCATCTTTACTGCTGCTGTGCCTGGCCTCTTAATATTCCCACTGGTGCTCAGTAAATATTCAAATGAATAAAAAAACACATGCCTGCATAAAGGCTGGAGAAACTATTTGCTTTCCAATAATCAAAAGCTGATTACATAAAATGGAAGAACAATGGAAGAACAATGCAGGTGATATTTCTCCTTGGCACCAGAATAACCCCAAGCCAAAATAGAAAAGCACCCAAAAAACATCATTCCCATTGAAGCAACTCGGTTAAGAAAAGGAAGAATCATTTCTTGTCAGATTCAATCTCTGAAACTTATTGTAGCAAAATACACACCTTTCCAAGTATAAAGCTGAAGTTTCACAGGCACTAGACTCAAATATGAGATTGAGCCACAGATAAGCTGAAGCAAACGTGGCCAGAATAAAAGCAGCTCTGTAGACAATGAAGCTGGGCAAATTTCTGAAATTTGTGCTTTATAAATTCCTTTATGTTGACTAAAGGAAGTCACATGGGCCAATATTTCAGTTTCTCGGAGGCCTCCGTCAAGAATAGCTTCCAAAGAGATTCTTTTGCTGAAATACATCCAAGGAAGTATATAGCACCAAATGGTCTCTTTCTTTACAAAACAAAAAATGGCATCCCATTTGCATTTTCTTTAGTTCAGCAATCTCTTTCTGGCAATGGCTCAACAACCTCACTAAGATCTGTTTATGAAATATCCAAGAGGAAAAAATAATGTCTCTCACTCGAGTTCTATTTCAAATTTTAATGCAAATATGAAGGTCTTCTAGATGTTTAGAAAAACAGACCACGGCCCACTATTAAGCACTACACTGTCTACGCCTTTTAGATTTGTCCAAGGAGGTCCGCTTGACAGGGATGGGTCTTGGGACTCCCGTGCTGGAGACCTGGCTACCTGAGTGCCGTGGAGCTGTCTGCCCCTGGGCGAGCCGGGAGGACACTCTGAATTCTGCAGAGTAGGTCGGTATCATTCTTTTTAATACATAGAGATTAGTATAGTGGCTTCCAAATTTGTGTGCACTTTAGAATCACCTGGGTTATCTTTTTAAAACTCCAAGCTCAGGCCACACCCCAAATCAATAGTCTTTGATGGAGGGACACAGACATCTGGAAGCTCCCCAGATGATTCAAATGTGCAGGTACGTTTGGGAACCACTGGATTAGTGGTTACAAGTTTTTACTTACACACACGCATTTATTTAAACAGACTGAAAACCAGGTGTTCTCTCAGGATAAGCACCACGGGGAAGATGTTCTTTGTCCCAGTACTAGGGAGCAGAAACAAGTCATGGTTGTCCTTGGCCCAGACCTCCTTCCATAACCCATACCTGTCGGGTGTGCTGAACCAAAAGCTGCCTCAAGGAAAAGTACTTGTGCAACTATTTGAGTTGCAAGGTGAACTAGATGGTTATTCAGAGGTGAGTGAGCCTGTCACTTCAAGGAAAATAACTCACAGTATCCATTACCAATGATAAAACTGGAGTTTCCCAGTGAAAGAAAATTAGACTTTTGGAAAACTGTGAACTTGACAGGCAGGTTCCCAACACTTACAAGACTTTTCTGATGAGATCAGTGGTGATATTTACAAGTGTGTTTTATAATATTATGTAATGACATGAGTCAGCATTTGGAAGATCTTCATAACTCGGTGAACCAACGTTTTCCAGGTGACCAATGCATGATGTTACAAAATCATGCATGAGTAGAAGATTCACAGTGCAACGTAGACCAAGGAATTTTATTGCGATAGAATGTGAAAAATTCACATTATTAAAAAGAATGTTAAGAAACTACTACTCATTGAGGTTACTTGCAAAGTTTTGATGTAGTATTAAAGAATACCACGATTTTGTGAAAAAAAGTTACTGAACTGCTTCTATCTTTTCCAGATACACATTAGTGTGAAGTCAGATTTTCTTCATATACTTCAACCAAAATAACATATTACAACAGATTGACTGCAGAAGCGCATATGGCATTCCAGGTCTTCTATAAGTCAGAAATTAAAGAGGTTTCCAAAAATATTAAACAATGTCACTTTACTTAACAATTTTTGCAAATATAGTTATTTTTATACAAAAATTATTTATCAATATTTATTTTATTATTTTTGTCTATTGTTATTTTTAAATAAATTAATAAATACTGCAAAAATCACTCAATTTTAATTTCTGATACAGTAAATAATGATAGACATAACCCATATTAAAAAAGTTCTTTGGGGTCCTAAATAATTTTTAAGAGTGTAAAGAATCCTAAAACCAAAAAGTCTGAGGACCATTGTTATAAGACAATTGAAAAAAAATAACAACGTCAACAGGAATTCTTGCCCTGTAGACTAATGGGAACGTGTATCACATCCTGTTCTCCCAGGATCCACCTCTTATAAACGTGGAATGTCTCTGCCTGCTATCTTTTACTCCCTTCTCAACATGCTTTTCCTCCTTCTTGGGAAGAGGCTGCTAGTTGCCCCCCAATATCTGTTCTTCCTGTCTTCTATAGTAAAAGAACCCAGACACTTATCTGGCACATGCCAGTCTGGGGAAAAACAGACTAAATTCCTGACCTTGTAGCTGGGTGTAGACATGAAACTAAATTCTGGCCAGTAGCTTATATGTAGCAGTGATGTACACAACTTCTGGGAAGTGTCCTTAAAGGCAAGCCCACTTTTCCTCTTCTTCCCTTCTGCTAACTGAAATAAGGATTTAACAACTGCTACTACATTACAGCACGTGGAAAAGAATCACAACCTATGGTTGGGAGATATGGAAAGCCAGAAGAAACCTGGGTCCTCGAGAACTTTGTGGAACCGCCAACCTAACTGGTAGGATATTCAAAGGTACCTCAGGACTCCCACAAATCTCGGGGGGGCTCGTGCACGTGGTAACTCTCCCCGGGGGAAACAGAAATGACATCGATAAACTAGTTCTTTTACTATCAGAAAGTTCCACTAAGCCAGTAAGTGGCACTAAGGTGGTCAGGATAAAGGACTTCCATCTGCACAGCTGCCTGCAACAACTGATCCCCTTGAACACTCCTCACATCACAAGAACCCTGACTGATATTTTCTCATTCACTTGTCAAGTCATCTGAATTTACGATTTAGCTCTATGCTGACTCTCACATAAGGTAGTAGATTGGACCAATGACTACTGTCAACCCGATGAAGGTCCTGCCTTACACCAAAAAGAAAGCAGCCTGCCCCTAACAAAGTTTGTACTAATCTGATTCCCATTAGGAGAGGCAGCTTATCTCTGTAAAGGACAGAGGAGGGCTGGAAAGAAGATAAGAGCAGATTTAAGTAAGATTTACTAACTCACTGCCTCATGCCAGGAGCCATGCTGACGGTTCTCATAAATATTATCTCATCAAATTTGTACAATCCCTCTTCCAGGAGGTAGGTATTCTACTGAATCTAAGATGATTATCTATGTTACATACAGATTGACTCACACTGGGTTATTTCATTTTATTATATCATTTCATCCATAAATATATCAGAATGAATTTCTGAAAGATAATAGCTTTTAAAAAATAACAGCAATACCATATCACATCTAAAAAATCAACATTAATTCCTTAATATCCTCAAATACCCCCAATTGTTAGTTCGTTTGGACAAGGATCCTAACGAGGTACAAATTTTATTTGATATGTCTCAAATCTGTTATTTCCTAGGATACTCCTCCTTCTTTTCTCCGTGCAATTCGTTTGTTAAAAGAACTGGGTTGTTTGCCCTGTAGAACTCCCCACACTTTGGATTTTTGTGCTTTTATCCTGAGAGTGTCATTTAACATGTTCCTCTGTCCTCTGTATTTCCTGCAAACTAGCAGGTCTAACTGGAGACTTGATCAGATTCTGGTTCAGTTTTCTAACAAGGATCCTTTACAAGTGGTGTTCTTCCTATTGCATCCTTTTGTGGTGTAAAGGTTGATCAATAAGTTCAGGTGTCATCAGCCTCACCCATTCATCAGAAAATCCCCCATTAACTTCCTTTCATCTGATAGATTTAGCTATCACTGATGATCTTTACTTAGATCCAATCTATCATTAGGGATTATTAAATGATGACATTCTTTTTTTTTTTTTAAGATCAGGTTTACTGAGGTATAATTTGTACAGAATAAAATTTATCCTTTTAAGTAAATAATGTTGAGTTTTGGCAAATGTATGAAGTCATGCAATTACCACAAAAATCAAGATATAGAACATTTCCATTACTCAAAAAAGTTCTTCAGTAAATCCCTTCATTCCATTCCCACTTCCCGGCAACCAACGATCTGTTTTCTGTTCCTAGAGTTTCAGCTTTTCTAGAATGTCATATAAGTAGAATCTTTTTTGTTTTGGTGAGGAAGATTGTCCCTGAGCTAACATCTGTGCCAGTCTTCCTCTGTTTTGCATGTGGGATGCCGCTACAGCATGGCCTGACGTGAGGTGTGTCGGTTCACAACTGGATCTGAACCAGCAAATCCTGGGCCACTGAAGTGGAGCATGTGAACTTACCTACTACACTAACGGGCTGGCCCTGGGAATCTTACCCTGTGTAATGTTTTGTGTCTGGCTTCTTTCACTTAGCTTAATGCTTTCAAGATTCATCCATGCAGTGTGTATCAGCAGTTCTGTTCTTTTTTATTACTGAGTAGAATTGAATGTATAGATGTACCACAATTTGTTTATCCATTCATCAGCTGATGGACATTTAGGTTGTTCCCAGTTTTGAGCTATCATGAATAAAACTGCTATGAACATTACTGCACAGTTTTCTGTAGGGGGCTTAAGTTTTCAATTCTCTGGTAATTGGTTAGAAGAAGAATTCTGCATGGTGAGTGTGTATTTATAAGAAACTGTCGACTGTTTTTCAAAGTGGCTGTACTATATTACATTTCCACCAATAATGCGTGAGCATTCTAGTTGTTCCACATCCTCATCTTTATTCGGTACTGTTAATCCTTTTTTATTTTAGCCACTCCAGTACATGTGTAGTGGTAACTAACTGTGGTTTTAATTTGCATTTTCCTAATAACTAATGATTGAGTATCTCTGCAAATGCTTATTGGCCAATTGTATGTCATTTTTGGCGAAGTATTTATTCAAATGTTTGGTACATTTTTAAATTACATTGTCTGTCTTATTATTGAGTTAAGCATTCAAATGATCATCTTAATTCTATAGTCTTTCTACATTTAATAGTGGCAATTCTATAAGGGAGTTGTCTGTCATCAGTTATTTTCTAACCTTGAGGTATAATTTGTACAGGGAACAGGATGAATGCTTGATTCTTCTTCACTGTTTATCAGTTTTATGAATACTGATTTGGTGCCCTACTGTCATCTAAAAGGGACTACTAAGTTTCTTGTTGAGATTATCATTATGGCCTCATGGATTTTAACATATTTTAGGTATCTCAATCATTACAGCTTTATTCTTTTCGAGGATCAAATGATCCCATCTTTGACTAGCTGGAAGCCTTTCAAGTTCGTTCCTGAGTCCTTCTGAAACGACGACAGTAGTCTTGACAGTTTCTTTGCTTTCTGACATGACAAGATTTTCTGGCTCCTCTTATACATTTCCTGCCTATTAGTAAACAGTTTGGCCTTACCCAGAGAGGTCTGGCCTTTGCCCTTGGCTTCTGGGAGATAATCTCAATTCTAGGAGGCAATGTCATATCAGATAGAAATGTCTTTGATTAGCGGGGAGCTTTGGGTCATGTGGTATTGGTCAGCTTGGAGACTGAGATCAGTCATTTGAGCAATCCATCAATCAATCATGCTTAAGTAATGAACTCCAATGAAAACTCTGAACACTGAGGTTCAGGTGAGCTTCCCTGGTTGGCAATACGCCATGCGTACTGTCACACATTGATGCTAGGAGGGTAATGTGTCCTGACTCCATGGGGAGAGGACAACAGAAGCTTCGGGTTTAGAACCCTCCCAGACTACGCCCTTTCCATCTCTTATTTTGGCTGATTTTAATGTGTATCCTCTCCCTGTAATAAACTACAACCATAAGTATATAGCTTTTTGTGGATTGTATGAGTTCTTCTAGCAAATTACTGAAGCTGAGGGTAGTTTTGGGAACTCCCTGAACTTGCAGTTGGTGTAAGAAGTGAGGGCAGTCCTAGAGACTGTGACTTCTAACTTGCAGTTTGGCTAACCCTAGACACTGCCTAGGATCTGCGATCAATTATTTCTCTAAGAATCTCTGTCTTCTTTCAGTGACAAATGGTATTTATATACCAAAATCTGGGTGCCAGGGGTACTTACTGCTACTGAGTGGGTAGTCATTATTTCTAGGATTTTTCCATGAATAGAACTAGAAAAAGTTTTTCTCTCTTCCTTTTAAAGAGAAAATGTAGCACGATTTCACACTGATATTTCTAACTCAAATTTAGGATTATAGGTTCTTACGTCTTTGATTTTTAAGTTTGTATCTCTTTTACACAGAAAATCTTGATATCTAAAGCAAATAAATATTTACTTATTTGTTTTATCCTACTATATAATATTTCCAGAATAACGGTATCAATATTATTACTAACAATATGATAACTGGAAACAATTTAAGATTTCTTTGTAGCTCTTTTTTGTCTTTTGGAAATAAAGACAAATTTCAAATTGGTTGAAAGAGTTTCTCTATGTGTGGCCAAGCCATCCACTAAAAGGCTTACTGAGGTCCATTTGTTTTATTTTGTTTGCTTTTTAGGGATTACCTTTTCTCTCTATTTATTTAACTCTGTTTCATATTTTATGTAAACCATGTGCATGGTTCTAAGAGTCAAATCTACAGAATAAGGTATATTCAGAAGTCTAGATTATACTTTTATCCCATTTTTACATTTTACTCTTTTTAATGGCCCACAGTACTCCACTGTAGTGAATTTTAAATTGTAGATAAAAGATCTAAAATCAGCATACATATACTGAATGTGATGCTATTGCTAAAGTCATGCTTAAAAGAGTAGAGTTGATTCTTAAGGATAAGTTCTTCCTTTGTTCACATTATTAAATTTTTTTTTTAAAGATTTTATTTTTTCCTTTTTCTCCCCAAAGCCCCCCAGTACATAGTTGTATATTCTTAGTTGTGGGTCCTTCTAGTTGTGGCATGTGGGACGCTGCCTCAGCGTGGTTTGATGAGTAGTGCCATGTCCGCACCCAGGATTTGAACTGACGAAACACTGGGCCACCTGCAGTGGAGTGCATGAACTTAACCACTCGGCCATGGGGCCAGCCCCTATATTATTAAATTTTAACAAGCTCTATTTTGTATAGAAACTGCAAAGGTAAACTTTAGCTCTACGTGGCTGAACTGTCACATAAAATACTTAGAATTAGATTTTTTGAAGTAAATTTTAATTTACTAAGGACTCTAATTAAAACAGCAATTCTTAAACAATGAGTACTGATAGAATATTACGCTCACCCAGGTGGCGCAGTAGTAGCTACACGTCTCCTGGGGACTTGTAAACCACAGGGATGGTAAAACCATGACAGGTGTAGTCCATGCATGCTCCCTACCCACTTCCCATTATGTGAGTTCCACAGCCAACAGCCCTCAACAGTATCTTCCTCCACCATTTGCCTCTGAGCGATTTCCTCTACACCCATGGTTTTATATCCTATCTACATGCTAAAGAAGACTTGTCTCATTAATTTGCTTTTTTGAGCTTGAAGGAAGATTACTCAAGAACTTACCAACCCATAGGTCCCATTGTTTCTGCTCTTGTTTTCCCACGTTTTGCCTCTTTAAGTAGTTCTTCTATTGCTTTCCTGATGGGAAAAAGGAAGAAATTTGAGAGACAATCATTCCACTAAATTCTGAAAATCAATTCATTCCACATACATGATCTGGTGAAAGGAACAGCTTTTGAGGCATAAAATTTCAAAACTGGGGGAGAAATTTTTAAAAATTAAAAATACGTTTGATAGCTGTCAATACATAAAAATTTTAAAACTTTTTATATGAATGGGAAAAATGCTCAAAGAAAATTAAAAGCAAAATGACAAACTATATCCATATTAAAATATTTAAATGCACTATTATTCTAATAAATACTAATTAACCCAACAATGATAAATCTGTTTCTGCTCATCAGTTAGTGAAGGAGTAAAGAAATGGATATTCTTTTCTCTACTAACGGAGACTGAAGCTGACATAATAGTTCTGGAGGACAATTTAGCAACATGATAAAAAGCCTTAAAAATAATACATCCTGGGACCGGCCCTGTGGCCAAGTGGTTAAGTTTGCATGCTCTGTTTTGGCGGCCCAGGGTTTCACTGGTTCAAATCCTGGTTGTGGACATGGCACTGCTCATTAAGCCATGCTGAGGCGGCGTCCCACATGCCACAACTACATGCCACAACTAGAAGGACCCTCAACTAAAAATACACAACTATGTACTGAGGGGCTTTGGGAGAAAAAGGAAAAATAAAATCTTAAATAATAACAACAATAATAATACATCCTTGTTGACCTAAAAATGCCAATCCTAAGAAAATATTCAAGTAAATAGCAAAACTATATGTACAAAGATACTCATTAAACAACTTATTAACAACTAAAGAAAAAGAATAGAAAGCTTAAATGTTTACTAAAAAGGATTGGGTAAATAAATTATGGCATATCCACATAGCAGAAGATTAGGTAGTCATTAAAAAGGAAGACGAATACTTGGCACAGAAAGACATTCATGGCATATTTAGTATCTAAAACTGGATACAAAACAGTGTGTATAGGATAATTTTATTTTAAATTTATTTACATGTATATATTGCATAAGAAAACATTTGGAGGGATGTAATCAAAATGGTAAGAGTGATTTTTTTTGTTTGCTTCTCTGCATTTTCTATTTTTTCTAGAGTGAATCTGTATTATATGTGTAATTTTTAGAAAGAGATTTAAAAAACTGAGAAAACTTATTTATCAACCATAGTCTGAGACTTTACTATGTGTAAGATACTGTGCAAGGTGCTAGGGCAGTAAAACAAGAAGATGCTCATCCCTGACTTTAATACTACTTATGACATCGAAATAATAAAGTTAGGAAAAAGAGAGGTATAAAGTTGAAAACAAATATAGTACAAAGACAGAACTATAAATCTAATCACAAGGTTTTGAAGCTGGATAATTATATATTGATTCTATATAAAAACATTTAATTACACTACTATAGTACTAATATAGATAATACTTACATAATCCTCAAATGATATTAACATTCTGTTAGTTTATAAAAATGTTTTATTTTATATTGATTTTTATTTTATCAAAGCATGCACATAGCTTAAAAGGACAAATATTACTTAAAGACTTACAATAAAATACAGCAGTTTTACATATTATCCTTCCCTATCCACCAAAAAAGACAATTTTAACTCTTTTTTATCTGTTTCTCCTGGTTATTTACCTCCATATTTCTAATATAGGCTTTCTAACTATTTCACCGCCTCTTAATCTTCAACAGATATATCTGGTTATTTTTCTATAACTTATTCTTTTTTAAAATAAATTCCTATTAATGGTGAGATCTTTAAAAAACGCCTTTTAGCTAATTCTGCAGCTTGACACTTCTGTCCATCCTGGGAGGCCCACTGACAGGGTCAATGAAGAAGCGAAACACTTACTGACAACCGTGCGCCTTCTCACCCCCTGGACCCGCCAGTCAGATTATGTTCCCAGACCAGCTCACGGTATCACGAAGGGCTAAGAGCATCTGATCACCACATACCCTCCTTCTTCTACCTCCTTAAAATAATAATACAGCCTACTGACGTGATCTCAGGGTTTTGTCTCGCACAGTAGTTCATGAAAAATTTATCCCATCCAGCTCCAAAACAGAGATCCTTTTTCACCTTTATAGATGTAAGTAAAAAAAATCAAAGGGCAAAACTGTTCCAGATATTGCCCCCTTCCCATCAATTAGTGTGGCAGTTTCCAAAGAAAAACAGGTAATCAATCACACTTGGATCTATATCTACCCATGTGCTCTCTCTCCTGGCGACAGAAACAGTTAAAAATCATCAGGGAAAAAACTTGTTTGGGCAGTTCCACAATTATGAACAAACTATGTATCAGTTAAAAATAAACTAGAATGCTTTTTCCCATAAAAACCGTGTTAAAATGTTTGCCTAGCTTTCCGGACCAGCCTATAAAAGCCTATTTGTGTCGTAATATACATGAAATGCTGTATATCTGCAGCAAACGATACCCAGGCAAGCACCTTACAGAGATCCTGCAGGCACATTCTAGGCAACTTCAAGAACTATGAAGTGTGACACTGATTCTTCTGTAGGTTTGATTTCACTTAAAACTATCTCCAGCACTGTTATTAACTTGGCCACGATTAGGGATACCTCCTGATTTACAACTACAACCAAGGAGAAAAGAACGTATAAGTACAAGGAAGACTGCCTGGAGTGAAATGAATTCACCGGTGATGAAAGATGGTAAGAGGTGGGGCTCAGACAAGGTGGTACTGGCATTCAGTCAGCCATCTTCTCCCAGGTAAAGATGGCTTAGTTACAGTCCACAGCAAGCAGGGAGGCAGTGCCCCATTCCTATCGTTGGGGTGTAGTCAGGTTAGGTATTTGTAATTGGTTTAGCAACAACTAATGTCGGTATGGAGCTTTACGGTTTCAAGTACTCTCCTATCTGAGTTATCACGCCCAGTTTATAGATGAGGAAAGCGGTACTGGGGGACACTGATTAACTCGCCAAAGGCAACACTCTAACGATTGGAGAAGAGGAGGAAGAGGAACAAAATAAACAAACCAAAAGGACCCATGTGTTTAAGCCTACATATCCTCTGATCTTTCTATTATACTTCCTATCTCTTCCACAAACATTTACACAGCAAGTCCTGGAGAAGTCCTTTTCTCTTTACCATTAAAAAGCAAAAAATGAAATAAATGGGGAAAAAAAGGCCTAACCGAGCCGCCACTGCTTCTGCACCGCTGCAAGGAGAACTGGGCAACAGGCTGATAGTGGAGAGGCGGAAGAAATGAAGGAGGACTGCTCACTATTTTCTCCCAAGAATGTTGAACATTCGCTACCTCCCACCCCAAATTCTCCGGCACAAGCTCCTCCTGCAGGGCATTACTTCCAAACAGGAAAACAACAATCTCTAGCAATCATGTATTCTGTCCTTGAAATAACAATATCACCTTCAAAGTTAAGGGGAAAAAACTAGAAAGGTAGTTTTCCTCACTACTGTAGCCTCTATTGTTTTTCCTGGAACTCTCACTAATGAATTCTTGAGTAAGGAAATAGCAAATCCAGTTTCTAATGCACATTATCACAGAGGCTAAATACTTAAGTTATCGAAGATTATGAAACATCAACATCATGAAACAAGACAGTTTTTAATGAGATGATGAAACAAAAGTGTAAAGTGCAATTAAAACATAGGAAAAGCAAACAGTAGGAGAATATATAAGAACTAAGTACGTAGAGAACTCGAACAATTAAAACATCATTCGGACATAAATTTATTTCTAGGTACAGTAATTTTATGCTTAGATACCTTAAACATCTTAAAGGTTTCTTTGTAAAACACATACATTATATTAGAATATGAAGTTTAACGCAAACAAGAAGTCCAACAAAGCTAGGTCATTAGGCAGACAGGTTTTTGGGCACAGGAACAAACTGCAATCAATTTTCAATGATCCATGTGTGTATCATCTACAGCCAATTTTCCATCCTAGCTCAGCTTCCTCAGGCCTGCCTACTCATTCCATTAGCCAGCTGGTACATGCTTAAGGAATGTAAACTGATCATAATAGCAGCTTAAATAAAACCCAAGTGGGAACGCAAATCTGGTGCAAAATCATCTTAAATCCAAAGTCAAACAAATTAGTTTTGAGTTATCTGGGTCTCTGTTTCTTTTTACTCACATAAATCAACTGAGAGTTAACTATATCAGTATATAGAAAGGGTAGCTAGAAATTGAAGACAACTAAAATGAAACAACAGAAGTTGAAAGGTAAATAAAGAACATAAGAAAATGAGATTTTTAAAGGAATAAAATTAGAGAAAATAAATATCAAGTAATTGTTCAAAAAAGACAGAGAGACAGAGAGTTAGATGGACCTACATACATTTTCTTGAGAAATGGTGAAGGAAAGTGTTCCGGGCTGAATGCTGCGTCTCCCCTAAATTTATGTTGAAATTCAAACTGTCAATGTGATGGTATTAGGAGGCGGGTCGTTTGGGAGGCTGTTAGGTCATCAGGGTGGAGCCCTCACGAATGGGATTAGTGCCCTTAAAGAGACCCCAGAGAGCTCTCTCACTCTTTCTGCCACATGAGGACGCAGGGAGAAGACAGCCATCTCTGAACCAGGATGCGGGCCCTCACCAGACACTGAATCTGCTAGCACCTTGATCTCAGATTTCCAGCCTGCAAAACTGTAAGAAATAAATGTTTGTTGTTTAAACAACGCAGTCTGTGGTTATTTTTGTTACAGCAGTCTGGATGGACTAAGAGGGATGAACATAAGGCTGAATATTAGATGCTTTCCACATTTCGTGCCTCCCTCAGTCTTTAAAAAGTCACCTTTGATTAGAAATTGTAATGTACAGTATCTGTCACATGATGGATGGAAAAGAGCCTCAAATAAGGCAATAAGTCACATAACACTACTTGGAAGGTCTTGATGTGCTCACACAAGCATGACTTGGTGACAAACACAGAGACTCAGAACATCGCAGAAATGAGTGCAGCACTGCTGGCTGCTGCTGACTGGGAAGGCATCTGACCCGCCAGCACATCACCAATGCTGAAGGCAACCAGCTTACAGGCGAGTCGCCCATATACATTACCCGTCAGAGCACTGGAAAGAATTTAAGAGAAACTTTACTACAGCAATCTAAATTTCCCATGATGGAGTGATAAGGCTTAAAGAAAGAAATGAAACAATTTACTTGATCTTCAGTAAGGATCTGATGTCAGACCACAGAACATTCTGATAAACAAATATGGACAGATGATTCAAATCACTGCTGAACATCTGCAAACAGCTGCCTATCGGCTCAGAACCAGTCAGCAGCAAATAACGGCTTAGAGACCAAGTGGATTGGTAGAAACCACAGGACAAAGTTTGGGTTCTGTATTACTTAGTAATTCGATTATAGATGTAGATGAAGATATTCAGGCCATCCTTATTTAACTTCAGAAAACATCAGATTGTCTGGGGTCACCTAACAGCTATAAAGAAAGGTAAGAAAATTCAAGTTGTGGAAACAGTTTTGAAGACAATGTAAAACTCAATAGGAACATTGAGGTCATTTGGGCAATGAAAAGAATTATTCATAGATAAAAGACGGAGGCAAAAGAAGTTAATTCTGTAAATCATGTTAAGTTTAGCCAACCTCTATCAAGCTTTTGCTGTGTAAGGCACGATGATTTACACAACGAGCAAGGCCATTCCCTGAAGAAGCTCACTATTAGGGATTGTATGTCCAATAAAGACCCATACATGTACTTTAGAAACAAACATTGGATTACCTAGGGAACGTGGGGAGGGAGCCCCAATATTTCCTTATTTACAATATAACAAAGGGAGTTATAAGAAAAGTTGCTTTATTTATTAAAACAACTTATACAATAAAACACTAAAGGACAATGGAGGAGCATGAATTTGAGTGGAGGATTAATGAGATCTTCTGATTTCACGCTAACATGGACCAAAGAGAAAGAAGAAAGTGATATTTTAAGCAATGCTGGGAAAAAACAGTGAAATATGTGGATTGCTTTTTACTATGATGATGATAACCTCCTAGGGTTGTTAATGAAGATAAGGTATTTTATTCAGATCCAAGTGTTCTGTATATTAGAAGAAGCCCAAGAAATATGATAGGTATTTTTTCCTTGACTAAACTCCTAGAGGTCAGGGAACTTGTCTTTTTCATCTTAGTTTTCCCCATGCCTGGCACATGGCAGGTGCCAAGTTAAGATTCCAGGAATGAATGTGTTCTGGGTGTGAGCGGGACATAACAAAAATGCAAGGATTTAAAAAAAAAAAACACTGTATCTGTAGCCAGAAGAGATGATGGGTGAGATGGAAGAGGCAAGGGATAAGAAAGGTGAAGACAAAAGAGAAAAAGTACGATCATGTGTCACTGGGCAAAGCAATGTGATGAAAGGTATTACTGGCCACAGGCTCCTTAAGCGACCTCCTGCAGCAGCCACAAGTGAACAGGAGCACAACAGCACCACACAGCCGCAGTAGCATCAAGTACTAGGTCAGAGGGGGAACCACAGACACCGACACAGTTGTTGGAATGAGGCAGACCTGGAATTTTTCCTGTCAGGATTGAGGTCTTTAATCATCTAGGGCTGCCTGAAAATCTCAGCACTTTCCCCTTAGTGCACTACCAATCAGAGATAAACGGTCTTTGTTTAGCTTCTAATATCATTCTTTTCTTCATTATGCAAATGGATAAAACCCCACTTCATTCATATATGCTAACATTTTCTAAACTCCATCTCTTAGTGAAGATGCTAATTGCGCCTTGAAATGAAGTGCTTAGTCTTGGGAGTCTTGAGCGTGCTAATACAGAGACCTCGAGGCCCCACAGCGGGGTGACTGGCCTGTCTCTGCAAGGCCTCACCAGATGCTCTGTGCTCCGTGGGGTTAGCGTGTTCTAGGGTCTTAGCTCTGTTAGTCCAGAAGCCCAGTGTGGCTAGGACACCCAGCCCGACTGCAGCACCGTATCCGCCATACTTGCACAGTGGAGTTCTGCTTAGGCTACACCCTGTCCAAATAGGTCTTCACTCCAGCCACAACCTTATCACCAGATACTCAGAGCAGATGTTACCTTCTCGACAAGGCTTTCTTGATCTCCCGTTTGCTCCACATCAATAGCTGTAACCACTCCTTTCTTTGAGGCCTACTAAGGGGCAAATAAAGTTCCACATGCCATATTTCTAAGCATTTAAAGGGTATAAAATAAACTAAAAATTATTAAATAAAATGTAGTCATTCCTCCTACCATGAAAAATATACCTTCATTACAATAAAAATTTTTTAAATGTGTAAAGCTGTATTTTTCAAATGACTAAAAGTCAGCAAAATATCAGAGATGACAGAATTAACTTATTGTGCACACTGATTATTCTGTTAATGAGTTGGTAACATTTGGAAGAATACAGAAAGAAACACACATAATTCATATATTATACATTTATTCCATAAAATTTATTTTCTTGCTCTGATTTCAGCAAAATCACTAATTATATTGTTATAATCAAGATTTTCACATAAATTATCTTCTATAGACTGTGATAATCTAAAGTATTAAAAAACAAAATGTAACCGTATTCAATGTGGATCTAATTTTAAGGTATTTGTCGGAATGTAAATTACCTTAATTGTAAAAAATCGAAAACCTAAATTTTGAATGGTTTAAAATTTCCCTATAAAATAAAATAATTAATGAATTAATATCAAATTTCCTATATGTTCTATATAGACCTACACATATACAAATGTATGAGTAATGTGACCTAACAGTGCAAATGTCAGTCAGCTTCCATGTATAACTATTCCTAACGCTGTACTAAGTCATGAGAACCTTCAGAACCATGAATTGAAATTCTAAGACAAACAAGAAAATGGAAACTTAGCACCACTGGGAAACAATATTTTTTTCTGGTACAATCTATTGCATTCATGCCAAGAAGGTTTTGACAAGTTAATGCTTCTAAATACTTCTGCGGCTCAAATCCTTCCTGTCTGATAAGGCAGGATCAGCTCCAAAGTCAACAGTGGTGCAACCCACCAATCTCCAGGTATTCAACAATTTCCTCTCATTCAAGGATGAAGGTCAAAACATGAGGAGGGTGTTTCCTGGGTTATGAATTGCGCTGAGCACCAGACCCCTAGCGACAGAGGGATCTATGCATGTTTGTGATACATGGGGCTGCCCTTCTTGCCCAGATTCAAGGAAATTCTCCTTTAAATATTGATATAATAAGCACTTAATACACATCACTGAGGATATGATGAAAAATAACAATAGCAACAATACCTATAGACCATGGATCTTACACTTAATCCTCATAACTCCTCTAGATAACTGCTCGTAGATAAAAAAATAAGAAGAAAATAAGGAAAAGTCAAGAACCTTATCAAGGCCACAAAAGCCAGTAAGTGTTGGGGCAGGGATGTGAACCCAGGCAGTTGACCCTAAGGCCCAGGATCTTAGTGAACCCTTACACTACAGCTGTATTGAAAGGCAGGATTCCAGCCTTCGAGCATCTCAGTCTAGTGAGAGGGAGACAAGTGAAGGGATGGCAGCACTATTTTCCTGTACTTATTTGTATTCAGGGCAAGAACTGCTGTAGTGAAGCAACACTCTAGTCCCTTCACTGAGCCTCCGACATTCTCAAATGTCCACAGCTACACATTTGTAGGTCACCTCTGAGGGTGGGTTATTATTAAAGAGAAATGACTTCTTCAGTTAATATGTGGGGTGATTCTTACTAGTTTAGCTCTTGGAGGGAACCTTATTTCTCAGTTCTTAAGATACTTTACCATAGGAATGACTTCAAAATGAAATAAGCTCATTTTCAAAATAGTATTTCTACAAGGATTTATTCTTAAATCCTGATTAAGAAGCCACACACAGAAAATACAGTGATTCATTTTCAGTTCATATTAGAAGATCTAATTAAATGTGCCACGGTAAATTTTATGTAAGTTATGAATAAAAGCATCTTTTACTAGAAAAACTTTGTGGAGGTGGAGTGGGGATGGTGGAGAATTAACTTAGAAAATATTAAACTCTAAACAGAGAAGCCCGTGAATTATAACATTCCAGGAACAGCATATCTTTTTGACAGGTCAATTGTTAAGTTTAAAAATATAGCTATGCCAGGGCTGGCCTGGTGACATAGTGGTTGAGTTTGTGAGCTCTGCTTCACAGCCTGGGGTTCGCGGGTTTGGAGGCTGGGCACGGACCAACATACTGCTCATCAAGCCATGGTGTGGCGGCATCCCACATACAAAAGAGAGGAAGACTGGCACAGATGTTAGCTCTACGACAACCTTCCTCAAGCAAAAAGAGGAAGATTGGCAACAGACGTTAGCTCAGGGCCAATTTTCAAAAAAAAAAAAAAAAAAAAAAATATATATATATATATATATATATATATATATATATATACGGCTGTGTCCTACTGAAATATTAGTTGGGAGAAATAAACCCAGACAAAGAAGATAAGGTAAGAATAATTACTGAGCTCTTTTACTCAATGAAAGCATTTTGTTATCTCTTTAAGAGAACAGACGCTTTAGGAACAAAATTGATGAAAAGAAAACTGCAAGAAAAAAAGGGTTAACATCTAGAAGGACGGGGGTGGAAGGGAGCCAATATCAGAGCAAAGAAAACTCACATGGCAGCTGCCTGAATTCAGGAAAGGATAGGAAAACATGGCAGAAGACTAAAAAAGCAGAAATATAAAATTCAAACTCTCACCAAATAGCCTTTCAAAGTGCAAAAAGGAAAAAAAAAATCACAACTGTACAAAAGAAAATATTACAGTGGAAAGCCTCTAAAGTTTGCCTCTATAGCTTTCTTTAATGAGGGTTGAAGTTTGGCATACTGTCCTTTGATAAACACACTACATACCAGAAAAACTGTCTCACCAAAAGCATGGTCTGTAAATCACTCTCTTTATCCTAAAAGAGCTTTATTTCATACCAGTAATCTGCAGTTCTCTGCAGACAGTCTTAAACAACGCTTCAGAGTTCTTGGATCTCAGCCCCGAGGACAGCCTATTCAGCACAACGTCTGGCCATCCTGCAGAAGCTATTTCCTTCAGTTGTGTCAAGGCTGCAGAAATCTGCTGGAAAACAAGCTGTCCACCCCTTGTAGATCTCAGTGTCTGATTCATCAAATGATTATAAGCTATACTTAGAGCTAAGAGACAAGGAATGGAAAAAATGGAGATAGAAAGCTCCAGAATGCGTAGCTTTTCTAATCAATTCATGCTCTTTAAAAACTGTTTTCATTTTTAAATACACATAGAAACTAGTCTCTTGAAAGTGCTATTTCAAGATAAATAATTTACTTATCAACTGAATCAAGCAATTTTTAACCCAAGAAGAAAACATACTGATACTTCTAATTCTCGGAAGTTGACCAATACACAAGATGGGAGGAAGAGAAAGTCTGCCTTCCACAGCCACCACCATAGCTCCAACGATTGCGCGGGGCCTCTTAGTGCAAGGCGGAGGCTGCCTAAGAGGCAAGAGGGGATTGAAACACCAGTGAGACAGTGGGTGCAGCCCACTCCAGAGCAGGTGCGTCCCTCCTTCCGAGTGACTGCCAGCCTCGGCCTCCCTTTGACCACCAGGTGCTCTCTGTCTTTCACACTCTAGGTATTATTTTGAGAGATCCGGTAGCTTCCCCAACAAAAGTAGCAAGGAGAGTCTCTGAAAAAATAGTACATATCCACACAGACAGTATTTTCTATATCAGTAATTAAGTACAAGAATCTACCATATAAAAATAATTTACTGAAACCAATCAGTAAAGTCTCGACTCTACAAGCCCTCCAGTGTCAAGTTTCAAGTTGTCTTTCAGGTGCTAATTTATATCAACAATGAATATAAGTAGGACAAGGCAATTTTTAATCTCATTTTCCAATTTAAAAAAATCTTGTTAATACACATACAAGTGTTTTGGAGAAAAACTCTATATTTCTCTAACATAGCAGCTAATGGAAGTGAACAGTTACACAAACACAAACCTAATTTTGGGAGTAGTGTCCCTTTGAGGAAAACGTTTATAAAAGTTCAAAGTACTGAACTTAGATGGCTCACTGAACAAGTCAGCCAAATCTGCAAACTGCGCAAATAAGGTTTTTTTTTAATTTTATTTTTTTTATTAATGTTATGATAGATTACAACCTTGTGAGATTTCAGTTGTACATTACGCAAATAAGGTTTTACGTTTACTTATAAAGACCCCAGAGATGCTTCCCTCGAAGCCGGCAGAAGCTGTAGAGCTCTGGTGCAATGCAAACACATTCTGACAGATGCTAAACTCAACAGCGCAGAAGCGACCGCTAGAAAGGCCGCAGAGATAACCGAGGGTAGCAACCAGCACATGGGGACCAACTGCCACAGGAGAAAAGCCTAAAGCGTGGAAAATTCCATTACTGATTAATCCAATCTTTAAGTTTATATCAAACATACAAACAACATATCAATGGCCAAAAGAAAGAATCCATAGAGAGTGATACAATTGGTGATTCTGGCATCAGAAACCAGCTGCAAGACAATGAAGAACTAGCAAACTGAAGTGGCACTTTATTATTCAGACTTATAAATTACTTACCTGTGATGACAGAACCCAGAGGGGAACATGAAAGCACGTTCTGGAGCAAACGCTGCACTACGAGTTTTACAACATAGCAAAAAACTTAAACACGATCTTCTCCTGTCCCTTTCTTATTGCTATGCTTTAAATAGCTGCACATATTAGAACCATCTTGTCTACGAGTGAAATACAATCCATCCTCAGGGATGGAACAGCAGCTGCAGTTTAACTGAATGGAGCAATGCTAATGAAGAGTTTAGAACTGTGTTAAAAATGGAAAAGGTACCCAACTGAGACTGCAGGGGGAATTCTGAAAGAGACAAATTATGCTGATTATCCAAACAGCATAATTTGGCCTGCTCCCAAGGTTTGCTATACTCTTATGCTTACAAAAAGGGACACTGCGTTTTTGATACAAATGCTCAGGACTATACTTTCACATCTCATTTGAAATAGCAAATCCCTAAATTCACAATTCTCCCTTAGCATTTGCTTGATAGTGGGCCATATAGTAAATTTCTATATTAACTCCTACATACTCAGTGTTTTCAGGGAGGCCTCAAATCCAAGTATTTACAAGGCTCTTTTTACTATAATATGCAAGGAAAGAAACCAAAATGTATTAAAATGCTCAGGTAAAGATCCATTAAATACAATACTGTATTATGAAATGTAAGGTAGAAGTTCCCCAAATATTAGAGTTAGAGGTCATATAGTTTATCGTATAAAGCCAAGGAAATCACAATTTAGAGAGGTTAACAACTTGCCTAAAAGTAAATAGTTACCTGGCTTCCTTTTTGAAATTTAACTCAAAATCATCAGTATTTCTTTTTTCCCCTCAGAACCTAGCATGGCATGTTTCAGTCATCCTGGGGAGGAATTATGAGGGGACAGACTATAATTACGAAATTTTAGCCAGGGCACATGACCTTCAGAGAACAACACTCAAAGACCAGCACTAACACTACCCCAGCGCTCCGGTGTGTCTGTAACTGCGTTCTGAAACAAGGACCAGAAGCTAGCTCCAGCCAGCAACGGTTTACAGGAAACTTGGTCCTGGCTGAATTCAGGAGGAGCGCAACTGGAACTCACTCGCCTGGAAAATGCTTCTTGAAGTAATTTGCTGTGATTGCTTAATCATATAAAAATGAAAATCTATATAAAATTACCTAACTTATTAACTTCAAAGCATGATAGATCAAAAACTTTGAATCTGGAAACCAAGTTTCATGCTGGAAAAGAGTGGTAGAATGGGAGCCAGCTCCGCCAGCCAACTGGGTGCTCTCGGGCAAGTTTCGCACCTTATCCAAGTATGTTTCCTCTCAGGAAAACGAGATTCAGCCCTAGCTCACAGATGCGCAGCGAGGACTGAAAAGATGAGGCGCGTAAAGGGCTTTCTCTGTAGTGATGTTTCTGGGGAAGGACAATGTGGTTCACTTAGGTATCTGAATTGACGAAACACAACACTTTTTTAATCTCAATATCTCCTTCTTTCATTTATATTCTGTAAAGAAAAGCTTCCAGAATGTTAATTCGAGGGATTATTTATTGGCCCAACTAATATAAAGGAAATTCTATCTTCCTATGGTAAGTCAGAGGAAATTTCTTGTGTACAATGTATTTGATATCAAAATAATCCCCCTGCTTGACAGAGCTAAGCCAGTCCTCTATGAAGCGGAGTGAGATTTTAAAGGGCTGACAGGCAGACGGCAGAGACCCAGTGGGAACAGAGTTACCTCAAATGGCTATGACCTATGAAATACATGATCAGAAACAAATTATACAAAAGCCCCCTATCTCATATGTACAAAAAGAAACCCAGTGGTTCTGGTTCTTCAGCTTTTCAAGCAGTTCATTGCTTTCATTCTTGAAATAGATCTACTCCATGCAAAGTGGCAGCTGGGTAATTTTTCAATGAACGTGAGCAACGCTGGGACACACTCTGGATAGTTCAAGCTTCAGAGAAGAATTTCTTACCTGATAAATCCAGACTGAGTAGAATTACCCAATAATTGTTCTATCTTTTTACATTCCCTATCACATCTCCTGATGCTTTGCAAAGAGAGATTATGCAGTTCTCACTTTCTAGGTTTCAAAAAAGGACATGTTCAAGTCACCAACAAGAAGATGAGAAAGCAGGGGCCGGCTGGTGGCATAGTGGTTAAGTTCACACGCTCCACTTTCACGGCCCAGGGTTTGAAGGTTCGGATCCCAGGGGGGACCTACATACCGCTCGTCAAGCCATGCTGTGGTGGTATCCCACACACAAAACAGAGGAAGATTGGCACAGATGTTAGCTCAGGGCCACTCTTCCACAAGCAAAAAAAGAAAGATTGGCTACAGGTGTTAGCTCAGGGCCAATCTACCTCACCAAAAAACAACAACAAAGAAAATGAGAAAGCAGCCACAATAGAGTGGAAAAGGCTGAGTCCCAGTTTTGCCACTTACCAGTTCGGTGATCTTGTGATTTTTGGTTACAGAACCTGTAAAATGAAGATATTTCCACTACCCTTTCAAAGTTTTTATGAGGATCAAATACAATTATACATACAGGTATTTTGTAACTATAAAGCACTGAACAAATGTATTATTATTATTATTTTCTTGTTGTTGTTGTTGAGGAAGACTCACCCTGAGCTGACATCTGTTGCCAATTTTCCTTTTTGCTTGAGGAAGATTGTTGCTGAGCTAACATCTGTGCCAGTCTTCTACTTTGTATGTGGGACACCACCACAGTGTGGTTTGATGAGCATTGTATAGATCCACACCCAGGGTCCAAACCCGTGAACCCTGGGCCACTGAAGTGGAGTATGCGAACTTAACCATATGCCACTGGGCTGGCCCCTGTGACGCATTATCTTAAGAAATTTTTAAAAATGGTTATATAATATAGGTAGTTGTATATCTGTGTTAACTAAAACACACAAATATTATATAATAGTGTCTATCATGTGCATAGTGATTAATAGCATAATATATTATCTCACTGACCCTCAGAAGAACCCTTCAAGTTATATCCTTTTTATTTGTTAGGCAACTAAGGCTTTGGGAGGCTGACATATCCAAAGTTAGCCAGTAAGAGGGACACCTGATTCTAACCTAGATCTTTCTGACTCCATATCCAGAGCCCGTCCAAGTAACACACACCCTTATTTTATTCTATCCATGAAGATGTTTTCTACATTTTGAGAATGATCAAGTGCTGCTTTGGTACCACGTAGATTAAAAAGTTAAAATGAACATTTTAAAGATTTAAAGATTTTAAACATTTAAAGATAATGCCAATGAAGTTTAATAATATGGAAAATGATATTTTCATGAACCAAGTATTAGTCAACCCATATCTGGGTTCTTCACCAGATACTCTCTAACTCATTCACTCTTTTCATGGTTGAGATTTATAAAAAGCAGCCCATTTCCAACAAGTTTCAGCCTGAACTTAGAAATAAACAAGGATTACTAGTCAACGGTTTTGTGTCTCAAACTGAACTCTTTGGAGCATATGCTCCAGCAAAGTTTTGTTATCTTCATCTGCACCTGAAGGAGGGAACACAGGCAACATCACCGACATTAACAGCTGAGCCTAAGGAGTCAGGTAGTCTTGGGTTCCTATGCACTTAGTAGTCACATAACCCTAGGCTGGTTACTTAACTTCTCCAGGCCTCAGTTTCCTTTTCTAAAAATGGGAAAAACACTGTCTACCTTAAAGGAGGATTAAACTGGTTTGCCCACTTGGCTAGGCGAATCAGTTTTCTTACTTTACAGTCACAGCTACGTGTCTGTTAGGCCATCCGCATTTGGTTAGGAATAAGCCTAGTAGGCTTCCTCATGTCCTGGCTTGTTCTGAAGCACAGTGCTCTCAGACAGGGACCAACTTATTAGAACAGGAAAATAAAAAGGGAACCCTTGGCTTGCTTGCTACAAGTCTGGGCAGCAGGCAGTGACACACCTGTAGGCTGACAATTCTAACAACACACATTTTCAGCAGAATAGTTTCTATCATAAGGCCCTAGAATCTCCAATTTTTTCCATCCATTTAAGGACAAAGTATAATCTTTGCCATGTAAACAAATAAACAAAAAACAGGAAAAAAACTGTAGAACCAAGTCTGGAAGGCTTAGATTACAAGGTCTGACACAGAACATAAATCCAACTCATTTACTTCAACAGAGAACATGATGATTGTGCTGTGTATTCTTTCTCTTCAGAGAATGAGATGATAATTGACACTTACATCCCCAATTTTATATTAATCACTTTTAAATAAAAACCCTGTTAAGTATTCTAAGCGCCAGGATTTATGCTAAAGTATGCAGAACAGAGTAAGCAAGCAAACCAGGATCTGAAATAATTTTCAATGAGGAATCTCAATGATATGTGTGATCCTTAACCTAAAATCGGAGATCCAATTAAAATTTATTCTGAGATGCCACATAATTTACCAAGTATGGTGGTGAGAAATTAAGAGTTGTGGACCAAATGCTCATAAGGATCCAAGGGAAAACTGGAAGTCTGTTCATCTTATTGCGGACCTAATGTGATAAAAATGGCACAACAGGCATCAAATTATAGAATGCTCTATTTCTTTGTTTTGGCCTTGTGATATTGTGATTTATTATAAGAAATAAATATTTGGTCTTCAAACTGTTCCAGGAATAGAGCTAAAATCCTTGGAATTTCCTAATTGATGAGAGCAATAAAGGTGTCTTTACTTTGATCATGAGGTGACTTTTAGAAAGCCCTTAGGTAACCTAAGGGTGGGGGCTGCTTGCCAGGAGAACTAACCATGTGATTAGAAGGTTGACCTCTGGGGAGAGGAGAGGGGCTGGAGATTGAGTTGAATCAACAATGGCTGATGGTTTAATCAATCATGCCTGTCACAAAGCCTCCATAAAAACCCAAAAGGCAGGGTTCGGAGAGCTTCCGGGTTGGTGAACACGTGGAGATGTGGAGCAAGAGAGCATGGAAACTCCATGCCCTGATTCACACACCTTGCCCTATGATCTCTTCATCTGGCTATTGTAAAGGACGCATCCTTTATAATAAACTGATAAACATAAATGAATGTTTCTCTGAGTTCTGTGAGCTGCTCTACCAAATTAATTGAACCCGGTGAAAGGGTCATGGGAACTTCCAATTTATAGCCAGTATGTGAGAAGCACAGGTAACAATCTGGACTTGCAACTGGCTTCTGAAGGGGCCGGGGGGAGGGTGGGGAGTGGGTATCTTGGGGGACTGAGCCCAAAAACAGTGAGATCTGCCATCATCTCCAGGCAGCTGTGTCATCAGAATTGAATTGAGTTTAATCGCTTGGTGATGTTGGAAAACATACTGGAAGCCTTTATGTACTATCAGGGCATATAAAGTTTAGGATTTCTGACAATTTTCTACCAAAGGAAGGGAAAGTCCCTTTTCAATGGCAAAATAAAACCTAAACAACACTACATCAGTTCACCCTATTAGATTTTACTTTTTGAAATATTATTGATCTGTGAACCCCTCAAATCTGAAACCATGCAGTAGGTATAGAAAGTAGAGCAGGTGCTCACAAAACCAACAGTGGCTGCATTGGTGATCAGTTCTCACTAACGTGAGATGCAACGCTCACTTGCAGTCAAATTTGGCTTTCCAGATCCAAAGTGCTACCTTCTTGGATGTGTATAAACAACATGCCCAACTATTCTTAGCTCAGGTGACCTCTCTGGACTCACCTACCACCTGGTGGATCCATCTGTAAGATTCACTCAGGTCCTACTGTGCACGCTACTCCCTCGGCACTCTACCTTTGCCTGCTCTGGTCATGACCACCTTTTTGCCTTAATGAACACCTAGGTCTGTCTGTCTCGCCGCTGACAGTCCCAGCCTGTTGTTGTCTACATGTGACAGACTATGGAGCCAAAGATGTAGAACCACAAATTTGTGTTTTTCAACTCAAAAGCTTATAAAATAGTCATTTTCAGCCTTTCAAATTCAAATTCAGCTCTTAGGCTATTCAGTGAAAAAAACAGAGTCTATCTTCTATTCATTCATACGATAAATATTTTTTGAACACCTACTATGGCCAGACCCTGCTGGGGGGTAGATCCATCAGTGAACATTCAAACAAAGATCTCTTCCCTCATGGAGCTTTTGTTATAGTGTGTGTTGGCGGGGAGGGAGAGGAATAGACGATATAAAATAAATGCAATAAATAGGTAAATTTTATATATGTTATAAGGTTATAAGTGCTATATAAAAAAATACTGCAGGGTAAGGGTGTTGGGGCAGGGGCTACAATTTTAAACAAGGTGGATGAGTTACAAGAAATGGCACCTTTCCTTCAGGAGTTCAATAATACACAGCTCTTTGGTCCAACCCAAGTGCAAACTGTGTGAAGGCAGGAACCAAATGAGATTCATCTTTGCATCCGTACTACCTGGAACAAGGCAGAACTTTTAAAATAGCTGCTGGAAAAAAAAATGCATGTATTCTGAATTTTCCCAAAGCAATGCTACTTGTAATAAACGGCTAAGATGGATCAGACAGCTGGTCAGGAAGTGGATGTAGTATTTGACATTAACAAAACAGCATACCTTAGAATCATATCCTTTGAATTCTACCTTATGGTACCCAAAGCTATAATCCTACAACTTGTGCTCCACTAGAATTCTGTGGGGACAAGATCCCCAAGGATAATCAACATCGCCCTTCCATATTGCTCCTGCCGCAAAATAAAAATGTCCTTTGATCAGCTTCAAGTGGGAGATATGCCACCTCTTATTTTAGACCAATAGGAGAAAGATAACAAATGTAACACAGGATAAAGGTGTTAAGGATGGCAGTATCAAAGGCTATTGAGGATGGAGAGAAGACATAAATGAAATAGATTATAAAGTATAACCACCTTTATTGGGGCTATGATGCTCATGACTTCAGCTCTTCTTTCCATTAAGGCCACATGCTTCCTTGCCTCATTCAAGAATTTTTTTTCTTCTTGAGGCTTGTTACTGTGGTGGCTCTATGATTATACAAGTGTCAGCTGCTGAGTGTACAAAATAATGTCATTACAAATCATCAGTCCTTCTCTGCAGGTTTTCCTCCCTGTTGCAGCAGTGATACCCAGACGCTGACACTCAATCATGCACACATTCACTCATTCACTGAATATATATTAATGAAAGCCTACTGGGTGCCTGGCATGATCTTAAGTGCTGGGTATACAGAGGCAAAGAAGGAGAAAGCCCTTGCCCTCAGGGAGCCTATATTCAAGTGAAGTTAGACACTAAGCAGATAAACACATAATATAATGTCAGTTAACAATGAGTACTATGAAGAATGAAGCAAGGTGAGGAGACAGAAAATGAGGGAGGGTTGTCTGCAGGTGCACATGCTATTTTAAAGAAGGCAGTTGCGGTGGGCACCCTCTAAGATGGACCCCGACCTCCTGATAGTTACACCCTCGTATAACCCTTCCCCTTTGGTGTGCGCTGGACTTCCTGACTCACTTCTAACAAACAGAAAAGGGCAGCAGTGATGGGATGCCACTTTGGAGATTAGGGTATAAAAAGACTGTGGCTTCCCTCTTGAGTTCTCTCTTTCCTGGATCTCTTGCTCTCAGGGAAGCCAGATGTCACGGAATGAGGCAGTCCCATGTGAGTAAGCTTGGAAGTGAGTCATCCCCTACTCAAGTCTTGAGACGACTGCAGCCCAGATGACAGCCTGATTGCAGGCTGGTGAGAGACCCTGAGTCAGATTCATCCAGCTAAGCTCCAACCAGACTCCTGATCCACAGAAACTGTGAAAAACGTTGTTTGTTTTCAGCCGCTGTTTTAGGACAATTTGTTATGTGGCAATGGATAACTAAGACAGTCGTCAAGGATGGTCTCTCTGAATAAATGAATCAGAAAGAAAACAAGCCATGTGAAGATTTAGGGGAAGAGAATCTAGGCTCTGAACCAGGAACAGGCCAGGCATATACGAAAGAAGGGAGAAGGCCAGTATGGCAGACAGTCACAGGTGAGGACGTGGAAACATAGACAGGTACCTGTTGGTGCAAGCTAGCTTTGAGGACTCCCATGGATAATGAGACATAACCAATACTACAAAGGCCACTATTCTAACCACCACTAATTGGCTTAAACAATAACTATATAACAACAATAACAGTAACAGCTAATAGAGTATTTAAGTGCACTAAGAATTGTGTTAAGTGCTTTATTTCATTTATTCTTCACAATAACCCTATGAAGTAAGTATTATTAGCCCAATTTTACAGATAAGGGAGCTGAGGCTCAGAAAGGTTAAGGTACTCTCCACACTCACAAGTTAGGAAGTGGTGGAGCTGACATTTAAACCAAGTCCTCTGATTTCAGAGTCCTTACCCTTCACCTCTACACAATACTGTCTTGAAAGAGAAGCTGCTAGAAAGCAAGCCTCTTTCACCCTTGAAAAAGAAAAAAATAAAAGAACCCCAAAAAAACCTAAACCTCAAACTGTTGTTCAAGCCAACTAGTCCAGTCTCTGTCCGATTAGATGCTCCAGGCAGTTTGATTTTTCCTTGGAGCCCCTTTAACAGATTTGGTTGAGGCATTATCTACAATTTTTCTGAGGTTTGACCCAAGTCAGCATGGTCACACAGGTGGCTTTTCTTTTTGACATATATTAAGTGACTTGCATAACAAATATGGAATTTACTGAGGATTAGTATTATTAGATAAAATATCAATATATTCTATTTTACGCAATTTTATGCTTAGCTGACCCAGCTTGAACCCTGGCTTCCTATCAACCCTCAGCTACCTGGCACCAAACCAGGCATCCATCTGTTACGGAACTTGCTTTTCCTTCCTCCTTAGCCTTTGTCTTGAAACTTGGGGAAGATTATGAATGTTCCACCAGAATCTTAATTTCTTTGTGAGAAAAGGAAAAACACAATGTATTTATCTTTGATTTGTATCTATATTCTATTCATAGGAATGCTATTTTAAAATATCTTTCTTAAAAGCAATGGCTTTAGCAGACGGATGACCTGCCACACAGGGGTCCACAAATTTATATTATAGTGCTGCCTTGGGCTAGAGGAAACAAAAAAATAACAGAGGCTACTAAGGTTCTTTGTTTTCAAGTTTTCACCTAGAATATGAATGAAACCAGCTCGCTCGGCACAACTGATAGTATAACAAGATTAATAGTTAACACTGATAGAGAACATACTATATGGGCCAGATACTGTCCTAAGCAATCTGAATATATTATCTAATAGTTATAACATCCCTATTTGGTGAGTATTATTATTATCCTAATTTTACAGATAAAGCAATTCAGGCACAAAGAGGTCAAAGAGTTAGTCAAGGTCACATAGCTAAGAAGTGTAGAGCCAAGACCAAGACCAAGACCCAGGCAGTGTGACTCCAACAGTATAATCTGGGAACTCCTCTGCTACGCTCCCTCACCGCTGTGTAGCCTGCAAGGATGTGCAGGAGCCCGAGCACGTCAACTTCCGCTTCTAAGAAAGATCTCCTTCTCAAAAATACAAAAAAAAGCCCCCATTAAAATCAGCTCCCTTAATACACGTACATATAGGAGCCAATCTAAAACTCCTACAATATCCTACTGTTCCACAGTAACTCAATATTCTTTACTATAATTATTAGGTAAATACATTTTATAATATAAATTGATAGGCATATAAATTTAGGCACTAATAAAAAACACAATGCTGAAAGTTTATTCCTTTAAAAACGTTCATAATTTTGCTTTTTCATTGCTGAATAATCTAAATTCATCTTTTAGGAAATGCTGGGGATATTTTTATTTATCCCTGGTCTAACACTCTGCTCACATGTCACTCCTCAGAAAGGCCTTCCTTAACCACTCAGTCTCTCAGTGCCTTCTTACCCCCTTCCTTCTTTTACTTCCCATTTGCATCACTACCTTAAATTACATTCTATATTATGCATGTTTCTTTATTTTCTATCTCTGCCATTAGAAAATAAACTGCATGTGGGTCAACTTGTTCCCTGCTGTACGCCTCGTACCTAAACTCTGTCTGCACATAGTATGTGCTCAATAATATTTATGGAATGAATCAACAAATGAAATGTTCCCTTTGAGGACAGCAACTTCACGAGGGCAGACGACAGCAGCAAGAGCCAGTCAGCTCACTACCCTGACCTCCTCTGCCCACCACCAATTTTCACATCTGTAGCCCTGGATTCACATCCTTGTTAAAGACGTGAATTCTGACATGGGTGAGGGAAAGAAGTTAAAGGTGGTTGCACCCACTGACTCCTATTAGCAAGACAGGTTGGGGAGGAGAGGAGATGTAAATGCTGCCATACTGGTTTTGGTTGTGAGGGAGTGGTAGGAAAACAAAGGGGTAAAAGACATGGATATGGGGCCATTTTCGACCCTTCTCTCACCTTTACCCCTACATAGAATCTGTCTCTGAGTATTTTAATTCTTTTTATCAGTTTTTTTGTATTTATCCTTTTACCTCCACTCCTACAACTACACCCTCCTTACACTATACCTGGACTGTTACAAATGCCCCCTAACTCATGGCTGCCTTCCAATGTTTCCTTCCACTCATCCATTCCGCATAGGCATGAGACAAAAAAACTTGTGGCATTCCCTAGCTCAAGAATCTTTAATGGCTCCTTTACACTGCGAAAGAGGAAACCATTTATCCTGGAACACTGTATTAATTTTACAAGTTGGCCAACTTCAATACTCCACAAGTTACCGGAGGGCAGACTGTGTCTGTCTTGTTTGCTGTCTCCAGTGCCTAGGACAGTGGCTGGCAAGAGCCAGTGCTCAGGGAACAGTCATTGCCTCAATAGTGTCTCACTCATTCCACTCTGTGTTCAGTACAATATTCTACCCTGCATATTATGGCATTTCATCATAAATATGATGTTTCTTTCTCATGTGTACAAATCTTGTCTGCCCTCTCCAAACCACATAAGGTTTTTTAGGACAGACTCACATTATACCCTTTTATCTCCACCATTTCTCAGGACTGTGTCACCACTAGGTACCTATTTGCTATATACAGAACCAATAATCCAAGTTTGCAAAGAATTTCATTATGAAAAAAAATACAGATCACACAGTAACTGTACTGGGAAAATTTATACAGTTTCAAATAGTGAAAGAAAAACCAACATTAAGAATTTGAGCAGGGGGCTGGCTCCGTGGCCGAGTGGTTAAGTTCACGTGCTCCGCTGCGGCGGCCCAGGGTTCGGATCCTGGGCGCGGACATGGCACCGCTCATCAGGCCACGCTGAGGTGGCGTCCCACATCCCACAACTAGAAGGACCGGCAACTAAGATATACAACTGTGTAGAGGGGGGTTGGGGGAGATAAAGCAGGAAAAAAAAAAAAAAACATTGGCAACAGTTGTTAGCCCAGGTGCCAATCCTTAAAAGAAAAAAAAAAAGAGGAAGATTGGAAACAGTTGTTAGCCCAGGTGCCAATCTTAAAAAAAAAAAAAAAAAACTCAAGAGGAGAAGGAAAGAATATTAAAAAAAAGAAAAAAAAAAGAATTTGAGCATAGGGACCGGCCCCGTGGCGTAGTGGTTAAGTCTGGCATGCTTCACTCCAGCAGCCCAGGTTC
Organism: Equus caballus; assembly: GCF_041296265.1. Taxonomy (NCBI): domain Eukaryota; kingdom Metazoa; phylum Chordata; class Mammalia; order Perissodactyla; family Equidae; genus Equus; species Equus caballus. Next base: position 24,797,158 of record NC_091700.1, on the reverse strand, counting down.
TGGCAGAGATGTTACCTCAGGGCCAACATCCCTCACCAAAAAAAAAAAAATGTGAGCACAAAAGGGCTGGATTTGGGGTCTTCATAAGTATTTGAAAGCAGATTGGTGAATTTGGGTAAACTTCCTAGGAGCCCAGTTTGAGCAATATTACAAAGATTGTCTCTTTTAAGTATGCTAACCAAAAAAGATGACTTTTGTCTAGTGATCTGGAGATTATCTACAATCTTAATAACATGTTTAAGGGAAACAAAAAGAAAGGTGGGGAATGGTGCGCCAGAGAACTTGATATGCTTCCCTGTTTCTCAAAATGCAAGACACTCTTCGGGTCTGAATGGTGCTGAATGGACCACTTTTTATGTAGACACCTTTTGATTGCTGGAGCTATTGTAAGCACCTGTGTCTTATACCAATTAGTTAGAGCACTTACATGTTACAGCTATACACAATTTATAAATAGTTTGTAAAGTGCTTTGAAAATGGAAAGCGCTAGCCAAGTACTCAAATTATTATATATTAAAAGCCTTTGGTATATAATCATTTTATTTAATAACTGTCTCTTTAGAAGGCATAGTACTTTATAGCTGAACAGAATTCCTGATCTTGAAGCATTAATATTAGAGTGAAATGCCATTAGAAAGCAAATCAGAAATACTGATCAGTTTTTTCAGTTTATATAAATATGATTCATATCTATCTCCTTCATCCTTCCCTTAGATTCCTACAAATTTCATGCAAAGATTCCTTCCACATACATGTGACTCTGTTATCCTGCCTGCCCTGCCCTCAGTTTTTTCCTTTCACCCATCTGCCTTCTGAAGGTGGTTGGTTTGAACCTGTGAGTTTATGGCTACCCTAAACAGATTCAAGACAGCACGCCACATGATCAGTGGTGACAAAACCTTTTAGGAGCAATAAAGCCATGAGATGCAGTGGGTGGTCACCAGTGGGTGCATTTCCCATATGTACTGTTATTAATTACTTTCATTCTACACCTCTATGTCCACTAATCGAAATTTGCTTTCATCTCCTGACAGGTCTTGGCTCAGAGGTATTCAACTCCATTAAATAATCTTGTTTACTATGCTCATAGGAATACTCATAGGCAAACTTTTAGAAGAGGCAAAGAAGTTTTTGATCCTTTCCTCCTATCCCTTTAGGGCCTCCTTAGATCTTCAAATGCTAATTTCACTACGCTGACACTGGTTTTCTAGAATCTCTACCACCCTAGGAGAATAGTCCCTATGCTTACCCCATGACTTTGATCTTCCTCATCCTCGCTCCCACTTAAATTTAGCTCTCCAGTGCCCTACAGTATATTTTCTTTATTGGAAAACTCAAACTAAGCCACTCTCTTGTACAATGAGTGTTAATGTTTAGTCTTCTTAGGCACTAAACTAACGCTGCCCACTGCCAAATGACCTCCCTGTTTAACTCCAGTTGACATTTCTCCATCCTCATGTGACTCATTCAACATCACTCCCCCCTTTGAAAGCCTTGGCTTCCATAACTTGACTTCCTACAGACTTTCTTACCACCTCACTGGTTGTTCCTTTTTTACCCACCAGTTAAATATGGAGCTTGCCTACAGCTTGTTCTTGGGCCCACTTCTTTGTCACACCTCAGTTTTTATGGATTTACATCTTTATGGCAAGAGCTCACAAAGCTTATCTCTAGCTTAAATCTCATTCATGGCCTCCAACTCATATAGCTACTGTCCACTACGTTCAAATTGGAACTTTTTTCACCTTCTCCACCTCCCAATCTATTTTCCCCTTTAAGCTTCCCATTTCAGTAATTTGGCCCCCAACCTAGGTAGGAGTCATCTTTCTGTTTCCTCAGCTTCCAATTCCTGGCATCTATCAATTCTGTACCAGTTTGGTTCTAAAATCTATCTCAAGTCCACCTTCTTTTCTCCATCACAAGCTTACTGCCCTTCCAGACAGCGTCAACTCTTACAGTTTCTCTGTTTCTGTTCTGGGCACGCTATAATCCATTCCCCCAAACTGTAATCAAATTATTCAGATGTCATTCCCATTGTACTTAAAATCCTAACTCCTTACCACCCCAGCTCTTCTTCCCATCAAACCCATAGGATAGGCCCTTGTCCCCCTTGCTTACCACGTTACAGACATACATATCTTCTTTCAATTCCCTTAATTCCTCAAAATACTAGATTTCTGCTTCAGGATCTTTGCACATGCTATTCCCCCAGAATGATTTCTCTCTCCTTTTGGCATAGCTAGCTCCTTCTCTTCCTGTCACCTCTGGAGGAACTTCCTTGACTTCCATACCCAAAGCAGATTTCTCTTTCATGTTTTCTCTCTTGATCCTGTAATTGTTTTTTTCACAGAATTACAACTTTAAAAAAAATTTCACTCCCATTACAATGTATGCTCCATGTGAACAAGACCTGGGTCTCATCTACTAGCATATCTATTTCAGGGCCTGGTATATACTAAGTGCTCAATAAATAGTGAAATACATTTATCTAAAGAGTTGACTGAATGTAGGAAATGTGGGTTCTATGGCAAGCTAATAGAAGACGTCTGATTTCAGTGACTAAAAGGCTACATGCCCTAACTACCTATGGATTCATCTAGTATTTACTAATCATCCAGTGCCTGTCAGGCATGGTGCTGCAAGTTAGTATAGTGGGTACACAACATAAGCACTAACAATAGCATAGTAAATCCAAGACCAGGAAACAGAGCATAATGAAAGCACATACAAGTACCCAAACTAGGGTAGAAGTCTGACATATAAGTTCTTACCTAGACTAGAGTATGGCAGGAGGAAGACTGTTCCAGGAAGAAATAAACAAAGGCCCCAAAGCACAGAGCACTTGGGGGTGGGGTGCTCAGGTTCAAAGGCCGACAGATATTAGGGTGAATTAGGAGTCAAGTTGGGGTAGAACAGGTATGAAAGACAGCTGAAGAGGTAAATAGGACAGCTCTTAGATGTGATTCACCAATATTTTAAGTTTTCCAAAAAAATCATTTTCCCCACATGGAATTTTCCTTTCCCCTTTCCTTACTTTTTCTCAAATACTGCTTTTTTTGTGTAACCCTGGGCTATACTTAGATATCTACCTAAGGACTGAAAATGTTATCTGGTCTTCCCAGTTTTCTCCTACTTAAATATTAAATATTTTATTAGTGTCCTGAAATTAAAGCAGTAAACTAGTATCTATTCTGTAAATGCTACCACAAAAATGGAGCCTGATTCCACCAAAAACTCTATGTGAAACCAGAATTCTCACAATTCTTTCAAATTATTCCCTACCCTTGCCCAATCTACCACTCATAGCACAGGATGTGATTCTCCCAGGAATTACTAGAAAATATCCAGCAAGAAGCCAAGTCCTCCCACCACTCCCAGCTTTGTTTCCGTCTTCCCTTTTTTTAAACCAACCACAGTCTATCTGGGGTCATGCTCTATTGCATCTCTCCCTCTCCCCCAATTACAGCCACGAATGCATATTCCTTCTAATTCCCTTGATCAAAGTCCTTGTCGAGGCCCCTCATTTTCTCATAGTTTCCTTTCAATGGTGGTTCAATTAAAAGAAAGAAAGAAGAAAAAAACCCGAAACAGTCAACCTTGAGGACCAAGGAACAGAAACCACTCAAATTAGTTTAAATAAAAGAGGGAATTTATTAGAAGAATACAAAGGTTCTTGCAGGGATTCCATCAGCAGTAACAGATCAATAGCTAGAAGCACAACTTTCTGAAGGACAGATCATGATGTAATCACAAACTTCTACTTTTGAGTTTTGCATGATCACGAGGAGAATATCCTAGAGGTCAGTCCTCCCTGCAGCGTGCATAAGCGACTAGAATGTGGGTTTATTTCTGCTTTGCTTTTTGATCCTTATATTCCTTTATGCTGGCCTCAAACTTGTCAAGCACATGTTGGCAGACATTCATGAGCTCATTCAGGCCTCTCTGAAACGGCTCAACAGCTGGAAGAGTACCTCGAGTCTGAATGCGTAAATTAATTTTGCTCTCTGAAGGATGGGTTGTAGTATAACCACAAAATTCCACTTCCGGGTTCTTCATGATCATGTAACGAAGAGAATTTCCTAGGGTATGGTCCTCCTCGTGCAATACAAATGTCACACAGTGTCTATCTGTTCCAGCTGCCTGGACCATTTCCAGGGCTGTCTTCCTTTCGCCTTCAGCCATTGAGGTCTTCAATCCAGATATTTTTCTACACACATATTTTTTATAAAAATGAGATCATACTGAACATGGTTTTGTTAACTAGCTTTTTTTAATTTACTATTTCACAACTGCAACACATTATTACTCTAATGCACTTCAAATACAGAGAACTATTAGCATTAGCCCCTTATTTTCCTGCCTCCACACAGTCTACCAACAATATTTAATTTATTGCCTCCAGTTTCTCCCTACTCCATTTGACCGTCCACATGGCCACAAGGGGAGTCTCCTTAAAACACAAACTTAAATGTTTGCTAAAATATTCTTTTGGTAGAGTCATAAGAAAGAGAGAGGATTAGAATAGGGTGGGTCCCACTAGAGGACGAAAAGGGACTTGAGAGACATATAAAAACATTGATTATTATAAAAATAGTACAGATTATCAATATGCAGGCCCACTACGGCTTCCATTTGCAGGAGGTAAGGAAACTAGAACGGAAAGTCTACGAAGAGTCAATCCAGCAGGAGGGAGAAAGATCTCAGCGCACAGAGCGGCTTCATTAGCAGTCTGCACAGAGGAGGCACTTGGGCCGCAGTTACAGGGAATTAGGCCCGACTGAGCACACCGATGCCACCACTCAGGGAACAGCGGCCTGGTGCGTAATTTTACACTTTAGCTTTATTTACTCTTGCTGTTCTAACTGGGAGTGGGCAACGTGGGGACTTAAACTCTGGTCTCACAACTTGTCGTCCCTCCGTGGTATCTCGTGTACTGAGCGTCTGTATTCCAACACATCCACGTCTCCTCCCCTCTCTTCCCAGTCGGGGCCCCTCTCCCCGCCCAGGCGCCCACTTCTCTCTCCCCCACTGCCCTCCCAGCCAGGCCCTCGCCAGCCAGGCCGCGCCGCGGAGGCGGAGGCCTCGGCCGGCCGCAGGCCCCTCGGCCACCGGCTCCCGGTGCAGGGCGCGGCCCGCTCCTCCCGCCCGCCTCCTCGGCCGTTACCTCTCCAGCTCCTGGTCCTCTTCCATCGCGGGGGGGCGGCTTCCGGGATCCTCAGGTGGTGCTGGCGGACCGGAGGCTCTGCCCCATATCACGAAACGTGCGGGCAAAGCAGGAAGGAAGGAACAACCGACGGAAGGAGCCGCGGACGGAAGGACGGGGGAGGAGCCGCAGCGGCGCGGCGAGGCCCAGCCACTGGGCGGGGCGGGGCGGCTCCACCCGAGGCCCCGCCCACAGGCCCCGCCCCTGGCGCGAGGAGGGCGGGGCGAGGCCCGAGCCGCTCACCTGGCGCTCCGGCAGCAGGGCCGCCCGCAGAGCTAGCGGGGAGAGGCGGGCCCGGGCTCCCGCCGCACCCCGAGGCTGAGGCGCGCCTGTGGGCGCCCTAGCTCAGCCCTCGGCACCTTGCCCCAGGTGATGGCGAAGGGGGCGGGGCCTCACCTGCCGACCCCAAATCACCTTCCTTCTTGGGGCCGGATTCAGGTCTCTTTCAGACTTGCTGTTAGACCCGTGGGGAATGGTGTTACTGCCAGGCGGGACTCCAACCCTGGAGGGGGCTTTCATGGGACAATAGGCTTAAACTATAGTTGATCAATACACCTTGATGAATTTCACAACAGAATAGGATGGTTTGAGCCGGTATTGGTCTCATCCGGGGTCTTGCAGCTAGCTGCACATTTCAACTGGGTCAAAGGACAAGCGTTTGTCTTTACCTTTTGGGGGAGGAGTGAGAGTTTGGAAGGAGGCTGTTTTTCCCTCCATCCTTTTCTCCCAGGATCTTTTCTACTCCCGAAGTACGTCCTCCCTCGCTTTGGACTTCCTCTTCCCCTTACGCTTTCGGCTTCTTCAACCTCCTCACCTGCGGAACCTCGCGCTCACCTTTGTTCCCAGGTGCCGCTGCCCCCGCCTCGGCAACCTTTCACCACCCAGACTCGCCCTCCGCCCTCTTTCCTTCTTGCTCCTCCATACTGCTCCTCTCTCCGTCCCCTCAGGTGTTCTTTGCTAATAACCCCTCTCCCTTCCTCGCTCTCCAGCTCCCCTCGCCTCCCGCACCCAGTCAGCCCCTGTCCCTACCACCCCACTCCGGCTGTCCTCTCGCCCAACACACCTACACTTCTGCTTTCCTCCGCCACCTGTTCTCCTTCCACCCCGCCTCCCCTGATGTTCACTGCCTCCCCTAGCTGTTCCACTCTCTTCGCGGGGGTCGGCGGTGAGCGTAGACACTTCTCGAGCGTGTCTTCTGCGGGGAAATCAGGCGAGCGGCGGCGACACCCGGGAGAGGGTGGGGGAGGGCAGGCGGCGAGAGGCGGAGTGGGCTCACTCTAACCCGGGAGTGACGGCCCGTCCTGGCCCGCCCGCTGAGCGCCCGGATAGGCGGAGCCGCCCTCTGGCCCGCCCATTTCCCGCCCTGTGCTGCCGCCTATTGGCCCAGGTGCGTGTCGGGTTGGGCGGCTGGGCCCCGGCGCTCGCCCCCGGGAAGGCAGCAGGGGCGGTTGAGAAGTGAAGTCTTGGCCAGAGTTTGCTTCTTGCCAGGAAATCCGCGGCGGCGGCGGCTAGTCCTTGCGGATCGGAGGCCGGCCCGCTCCGGGCTCCCACGGCGGGCCGCAGCTAGCCGAGCTGCGCCGGGCGGCGGCGCCGGGAGCCGGGCGCGCCCCGGGCGGCCGCGCTCTCCCGGTGAGTAACTTTGCCCTGCCCGCCGCGCTGCGCGCCCGCTCGCCGGCGCCGCCTCAGGTGCGGGCGTCGGTGGGGTGTGGGGCAGCGCCGCGCCCGGGGCGGCGGCCCGAGCGGCGCCCCCGCCGTCCTCCGCGGCTCTCCTCCTCGCACGCTGGGCTGCGGGGAACGTGGACCTGGGTGGGTGCTGGCCGCGCCGGCCCGGGCAGGAAGGGACGGGCTGCCCTGCGCCCGGTGCTCGCCGCCCGGCAGGCGCCCGGAGAGGCGGGCGGCCCCTGGCTGTTCCCACTTGGTGGTTCCGGCCACTGTGTCGCTGATCTTTGCGTCGTTTGCTTTTTTAAGGAGGGGAGAGGTGGGGATGAGTTTCCTGTGTGTCTCTTGTCGTGAGTGAGAGAGTCACCAGCTGCCTTCCATCGGATCTTGTGCCCCTGGAAATGAAGAGGAGAGATCGTCCCTCCTTGCCAGCCTGTTGCCTAGGAATTCTCACCTTTCCCTTTAGGCTGGAGAGGGTGGGAGAGAGATTTCACATCTTCAAGGGGGTAATTTCAAAATATGGACCCTGATTCGGAAGCGGTTGCTCACAAAGCACCATTCAGGAAATAGATCGCTCGGTTTTCAAAGCTTTATGCCATGTTTTAGACGAAGGACTTTTGACTTTTATGTAGTGTTTTTTCTGATATTTCAATTTACATTTAAGGTTACTAGTCAAGACGTTCGTATCTGCCAGGAGCTACCGTACATTCATGCATGGGCTTAACTGTATAGATGTTTCTTTTTAAATCACAGAAGACAGACACGAAGTTGAGTAAAAAGCAGTGGCACTTCTGGAGGAGGAAACAGTTGTGAGCTCCAGTTTATTGGAACTGCCTTCACTTGAAGAATTTCACATTCTTGCAGCAGCAGTACTTATTTGTAAATTGGCCTTCGTCCCAGGACAGATTTTGATTTTTTTTTCTTGCATATACTGTGACGCAGCACTGAAGAAGTTGGATCTCAGATCAATTTTATTCACTTTGATAGATTTGATTCTTATCCCCACAGCCCTTTGGAAAGTGGACTTTGATCTAGTATCCTTTTGGGCCTGTCAAAGCTTTGTTGAGCCATGAATAACAAAGTTTTGCCTTTTTAGCTTATCCAAGTCTCCCACGTGATTTTTTTCCCATAGGGGTAAAATGTAGGCCAAATCGGAACCAAAGTAGAATAACACTACTTTTAATTTGGTCCACTTGTGTGTTAACATTCCTATTCTGTATCTTGTTCCTTTTCTTTTCTCATCAAGTTAGAAGTTTTTCATTATTTATTCAGCAAGTGATAGAATGTCTACTGCATGCCAAGCACTGATGGCAGGGGTCAGCCCTTGCCCTGAAGTTGCTCGAAGTCTTACTGGGAAGCTGATCCATACCTCTGTTCGTCTAGCTCCCTCAAAGAAATTTGAGCAAAGTGCTGTGGGAACTTAACAGAGAGAGCATTTCTGCCTGGAGTTTGTTAGAGGAGGCCTCACATAGGCACTCACTCTTCAAATTGGTGTGGGATTTTCCAGGTACATTCTAGACAAAGAGACTAACATAGAGGTTGTTGCATCTTGAGATCTGCATATAGTTACTCTGGCTGAAGGACACAGTGTGTGGGGTTGGAGCGGTAGTCAGGGGCTGGTGTGGTATTCATTTCAGAGCACTTAGCACTCTGCCTTGCTTCTAGTAGGCACTCAAATATTTATTGAACTGACTTAAAGAGAAACATAAGGGTTTTGTATGCCAAGTTAAGAGAATGTTGTGATATTATTTGCATTCCAGAGGGATATTTGTGACAGTCTGGAGGGTGATGGGGGGTCCAGATGGGAGGTAGGGAGACAAAGTAAGAGCTTTGGTATTATAGGGGTTAAGTGCTCAGGCTTCTCGATTCACACTTTCTGAGTTTGAATCTGGCTCCATCACTTATTATATAACCTCTTTCTTCCTTGGGTTTTTCATTTCATAGGGTTTGGGGGATAAAACTTGAAAAAAACAGGTATGTTACTTAGAATAGTGCTTGTTGCATAGTAAGGCCTTGGTAGATACTAGTTCTCTGTGAAGGCAGTGGAAGTAGTGATGATGTGGCCTTTAGGAGGTATAATAGATTGGACTAGGTAAGTGACTAGATATGATTAAGGAGAGAGGGATAATGCTTAGGTTTTTTGACTTGAGGCATTGGAGTGTACTGGTTAAGCTGGCTGTGGAGTTAGAATAGGGGTTGAATTCCATCACTTACCCTTAGAATTACTGTCCTGACTGAGCTTTGGTTTTCTAACATTTGGGATATGATCATAGTACCTGTCTAGTTGGGTTTGAGGATCAAATGAAATCACGAATGTAATGCCCTTGGCGGAGTACCTAGCACATTACAAGTGCTCAGTAAATATTAGCTGTTCCTTTAGTGATGATAACGTTAATGAGCTAGTGGGATGTTGGAAGATATGAGAAGGGCAGTTAAAAATGAGGAGTAGGAAAAGGAAGATAATTCGTTTTGGAGCAACCCAATGAGGTGCTAGTGGATAGTTGAGGTGTCTGTGGTGAAATTGGATAGATGTGTCCCACAGGAGCTAGGACAGAATGGAAAACAAAAAAAAGGGTTCACATAAAGCCTTTGTGAGTGTAGTAAACTTGATGGAAGATTTGGGGAAAGGGTAGGCAGAAGAGATGTTTACACTGTAGCAGGCCAGGAGTGTCGATGTTGAATATTGGGCATCCCCATCCTTAAAATGCATTTTGGCTACCATCACAGGGAACTGCAGGCCTGGATAATCTCATTGGCCCTTCTCCCTTTCCTCTTTCTCTCCTTTCTGGTTGCCTCCAAAAATTCAAATCTTTTTTGTTTGGCTATGCAGAACCATTTAACTTTTCCCTGCTTGTAGGACTAAAATTCACTCCAGGCCCACCTTCTTATATCAAAATCCAGCAAAGTTTCTAGAAGAATCAAAGGTCTCATTTCATGGATTCCACTCTACTTAGAAAGCAGTGTTGGTTGAAAATATTTATATGTGTATGTGTATCTATATAATTCAACATGCAAGACAAATGTGTATTTATGTGTGTATATATGTATCTTGCATGTAGAATTATAGTTGTAGAAGACTTGGCCAGGCCTAAAATGACCCTGTTACAGGGCCTGGGAGGTTTACAGAATAAATCCCCTTTAGCTTTCCTCTCATATGTTTCTTTTCCTCAGAAAGTACAAAAACAGTTGAAAAATCTGTGGTTATATAAGTTTTTTGGTTGATTGGAATTAGAATAAATGGCTGTTTTGTGTATTAGCCTAATGAGAAGTTATTAAGAGGAATTTTTTAAAAAGCAAGTGCCCATAATATACATGATGATAAATTGTCCTCTCGTTAGTATCCTTTTAAAGGGGCAGGTATTGTAGGTTGCATACTTTATGTGCTTCGTAAGAGCAGAGACCATATCTATTTTGCTCACTGAAGAATCCCCAAGTACTTCAAACTGTAAATGTTAATGTATGCATGAGTGAATGAATGAGATCTGTTGGCTTTCATCCTTGGCCCACAGACTTCTCCAAATCTTTGGAACAGTCATTAGTCAGAGGGAAAACAAGAGACAGTTGAGTCAGCAAGGAAGCTTAAAGTGATGATGTACCTATAGGAAGATATAGGAACTATAACAGAATTTATGGCTGTTATGATTCAGTGATTTTAGTGCCAACTGCTATAATTATTTGCGTGATTCCCTCCTTTTCATATTTTACTGTGATGGTTGTGGGGTGTGGCTGGGAGAAACAGGCTTAGTGTAGGGGTGTTGCTTTGTTCCTGGGTAAACTGACAACAGCTGCATCATAACTGTCCTCCCCTGCTTATTAGCAAAACTCCAGAGCACAGTCTCTGAAGTCTTGATAAGAAAAGCTGAAAAGACAGGAGCAGAAGTGTTGTGTGCAGAGAGGGTTTAAGCATAGTTGACACCTTTATCTTTCCAGCCTCAAGATTGAGGACTATTACTTCTTTTGTTTGTTTGTTTGTTGGTGAGAAAGATTGGCCCTGAGCTCACATCTGTAGCTAGTCTTCCTCTTTTTGCTTGAGGAAGATTGGTGCTGAGCTGGCATCCATGCCAGTCTTCCTCTGCTTTGGGACACCAGCACAGCATGGCTTGATGAGCAGTGTGTAGGTCCGCACCCGAGATCTGAACACACAAACCCAGACTGCTAAAGTGGAGCATGTGAACTTAACCACTATGCAACCGGGTCAGCCCCAGGACTATTACTTCTGACAATCAGGATCCCTCAGTGGAGAAATTATGTGGGGGAACAATTATTTTTTCTCAAAATTGGACTGGGTAAGAGAGGTGAGAAATAGAAACAAACGCATAAAATAGGCAAGTAAAACTATAACTATACACAATATATATGCAAGTATACTATAGTATGTGTAGTATATGTATGTGTTTATGTATGTAAGTATACTATAAACAATCATGTGCCCACTTAAAAAGCATACCACTTTCATGGGTAAAACAAAGGAGATTTTTTTTTAATCAAAAGAGTAATCTTAGAGTTCTTTTAAATAACAGATTGCCCCAAAGTGTGTAATAGGGCCCATAGTAAAAAAATGTTTATAACTAAGTTATGAGGACCTGTATCTAATGTAAAAATAGGTGTACTTGGCTGTGATAAAGCTTCCAAAGGCTCTGTCAGCTATTACTTTGTTTTATAGATAAAGTAAAGCAAGTCTGGGCAATATTTATACCTCTCTACCCACCCCCCCCCCCAGATATTAGGATTTTGGCTTCCAATCTTAAAAATTAATCCTTTATCAGAATTCTCATACTGTTCAGTTAAACTTCATAAATAATTACTGAACAAATAAATCGGAGTCGTTCACTTTTATCTTACTTATTTCATTGTTTTCTTGTGACTTTTCTTCGACGTGATTTTAATGTTTGGGCTTTGACTTTCAGTTTAATCATACTCAGCTAGTAACTGAGCACACATGATGTGATCAGCGCTGGCCTGCGTGGAACTCCGAGTTGTCTTTGCCCTTGCAGAACTTAAAATCTTAAAACACATTCAGTCACCGAGTTAGCCTTTCAAAGCAGGGTGACTAACGCCTCAACTTCCAGGACCTTGGCTCCTCAACTCCAGTGACCTTCACTTCTGCTGGATTTTAACATTCCCCAAGCTTTCTACATTGGAAACCTTAAATTTATACATCCTGTTCTCTGACCACAGCCTCCTGTCCTCTCCTTCAGCTCCCTCCCACCCACACTTTATATTACAGTGCCCTTCCTCTCGACAGAGACAGTTTGCCAATCCCTTTATTTCATCCCACCTTCCGTCCCCTGTTGTATTAACATCTGTTGGCCTTGAGGTCTTTCCTGTCCGCTTTGGAATCCATCGTTAAGCATCTGGAATATGCTTTCACTGGCACCTTTGCCTCTCTTGAGCTTGTTTTGTGCTGTGCCTGCCAGGGAGTGTCCCTGTTCCAGTTAACTCTGCTTCTCTCCCGGAGTTGCTTTGGTAACACCATTAAAAGGCCAAGCCCTCAGTGCAGGTCATTGCCTCCCAGACAACCCCTCCCCACCACTGCCCTCTGTCAGTTATGTTTGTTTAGCACCTCCTGAGTCTCTGACACTGAGCTAAGAATCCTGGGGTATCCTTAAAGAGCTTACATTCTAGAGGAGATAGACATTCATCAAATAATAACACATTATAATTACAAAGTATGGTAAGTGCTGTAAAGAAATAGCAGAGGGCCATGCTGTCCATTACTGTAGTGACCAGCACACGTGGCTAGTCTGAATTGAGATGTGCTGTAAGTGTAAAATATATATACCAGATTTTGAAGACTTAATATCAGAAAAGGGTAAAATATCTCAGTTTTTTACATTGATTACATGTTGAAATGATAATCTGGATATATTGGGTTAAATAAAATAATTCATTGACTTGTTTCTTTTTTTTAAATTTGGCTGCTAGAGTGTCTAGTGATTAAGATTTGGTGCTCAACACCACTGCCTGGGTCCGTTTCCTGGTCAGAGAACCACACCACCATCTGTCGGTGGTCATCCTATGGCGGCTGTGTGTTGCTGTGATACTAAAAGCTATGCCACCGGGATTTCAAATACCAGCACTGTCACCCCTGGTAGACAGGTTTCAGTGGAGCTTCCCAGACTAAGACAGACTAGGAAAAAGGACCTGGCCACCCACTTCTGGAAAACTGGCCATGAAAGCCCTGTGAACGGCAGTGGAGCACTGTCTGATGTAGCACCAGAAGGTGAGAAGATGGTGCAAAAAAACCAGGCAGGGTTCCACTCTGCTGTCCACAGGGTCACTAGGAGTCAGAATCGAATTCACGGCACCAGCAACAAACCAGAACACTTAAAATGACACGTATGGCTCACATTCTATTTCTGTTGGACAGCACTGGCATAGGGTTTTGTCTGGGGGTGTAACAAGGGAGCGACCTTTGTCTCTGGGGGAGCAGGGTGTCACTGAAACGTTCCCTGAGGAAGTTGTCTTTGAACAGATACTTGGCTGAATAGGTGTCACACAGGAAAACCCTCCTCAGAGGAATCGGTGGGAGGTGGGTAGCACTTTGAGGAAAGGTGAGAAGATGGTGGAAGAGAGCTGGGAGAGAGTCGCATGGGGTGAGGCCTGGGAGTGGATGGGGGCCAGATCTTGTGGCCTTGTTGGCCCTAATAAGGATTTTTTTTTCATCACTCATGGATGATTCCAAACCATCATTTACAAACTCTTTTATCCAACTCCCACTTCTACAGTCTGCAAGTAATCTGGTCACTTCATGATGATCCGGTTTGATTTCTCAGATTTCTGTCCCTCCCCTTCCCCATTTATCTGTGTAAATCTCAGATCTGTTGAAGGCTAACTTTTCCACCTGTGCTCTTGATCCCATCCTTCAAAGTCTCTTTGAGGAGAGGCTTCATCAGTTAGCTCCCTTCTCTATGTAACCTCTTTGTCCCTCCTGGCTTTTTCACACCAGCCTGTACCTCTGCTCCAGTCTTAAACTTGTAAAACAAAGCTCCATTGACCCCCACGTGCCTTTCTAGTTACTGTTCTTAAAGCATAATAAAATATTTTTAAATTTAATGTTATATTTTAAAGTAATATATTCAAAATGTATCAACATGTAGTCAATATGAAATTAATAAGATATTTGACTTTTTTCATATTAAGTATTTGAAATCTGGTTATATTTTACCCTTAGAGCATATCTCAATGCAGATGCTAAATTTTCAGTGGTTAAAGTAAAAGGAATTTTATCAAAATAATAATATTTAACAGAAAAATATTTTACACTGTTTCAGTCTTTTTTTATTGTGGTAAAAAAAATAACATAAAACTTACCTTCTTAGCCATTTTTAAGTATATGGTTCAGTAGTGTTAAGTACACTCACACTGTTGTACGACAGCTCTCCAGAACTTTTTCATTTTGTAAAACTGAAACTGAACACATTAAATAACTCCTCCCCTGTCCCCCTCCCCTTAGCCGCTGGTCACCACCCTTCTGCTCTCTGTTTCTATTTGGTTACTTTGTTTGGATTTGGTTACTTCAGAAACCCCATCTAAGGAGAATCATTCAGTATTTTTCTTTTTTGTGACTGGCTTGTTTTACTTAGTGTAATGACCTCAGGGTTCATCCATGTTGTGGTATATGACAGGATTTCCTTCCTTTTTAAGGCTGAATAATATTCCATTGTATGTATCTACCACATTTTGTTGATCCATTCATCTCTTGATGGATGTTTGGGTTGCTTCCACTTCTTGGCTATTGTCAGTAGTGCCGCCGTGAACATGAGTATGCAGATATCTCTTTGAGACCCTGCTCTCAATTCTTTTGGATCTCAGTTCTTTAAATTTCAGAAGTGAGCTTGCCAGATCATATAGTAGTTCTATTTTTAATTTCTTTAGGACCCCTATGCTGTTTTCCATAGCGGCTGCACCATTTTACAATCTCACCAACAGTACCCAAGGGTTCCGATTTCTCTGTGTCCTCACCATCACTTGTTATTCTCTGTTTTTTTGATAGTAGCCATCTTAACAGGTATGAAGTGATATCTCATAGTGGTTTTGATATGCGTTTCTCTGATGATTAGTGATGTTGAACATCTTTCATTATGCTTGTTAGCCATTTGATGTCATCTTTGGAGAAATGTCTATTCAAGTCCGTGGCCCATTTTTTAATTGGGTTCTTTGATTTTTGTAGTTGATGATGATTTGTAATTCTTTATATTCTGGATATTAACCATTTATCAGATATATTATTTGCAAATATTTTCTCCCGTTCCACAGATTGCCTTTTCAGTTTGTTGATTGTGTCCTTTGGTGTGCAGAAGCTTTTAAGTTTGATATAGCCCCATTTGTCTATTTTTGCTTCTGTTGTTTGTGGTTTTGGTGTCATATCCAAGAAATCCTCACCAAATCCAATGTCATGAAGATTTTCCCCTATATTTTCTTCTAGGAGTTTTAGTTTCAGATCTTTAGTACATTTGAGTCAGTTTTTTGGTATGGTGTAAGATAAGGGTCTAAACAAAATATTTGTAACGTATTTCTGAGACCTTGCTTATGGAAACAAGAGGGAAAGATCTAAAGTAATTGGAATCATTTTAATTTGGGAGAATCGATGGCAGTGATTAGGTTAGGATACATTATTCAAATGGTGCTTAATAGTATATTCTAGTGTGGATTTCTCCATCCTTTTTGTTTCTTATATTTGTGAGACACCAATAGGGAAACAGTCAACAGTTTAGAGCTAGCTGAAGCTAAAAAATAAAATGATTGGGGAGAAGCCAGGTATCAAGTGCATGCGATTGCATCCTGCGCCTCTCCTACTAAATATGTAATTCATGTGGTCAGTAGTTGGCTGAGCATGCCTTTTAAGACCATCCCGTCAGGGTCATTTAATAAGATTTCAAAAGTATCCGTAGCAATTAGATCTCATATGAAATATTTATTGACCTCATTAATTTCCCTAATTTTAGGTTTTTGCTTTCATTATACATGAGATACATTAATTGATACTTCAATAGACTAATTTCAGAGTTTGTTAAAAATAGATATAATTTTTCTGGGTCCTTGACCTATTCTTTTTCCAGGTATATGGAGAAGATTTGTCAGTACATTTGAATGATTTTTCTACCTTTGAAGGTATATAATAACATTAAGAAAGTTTTCAAGGTTTACTCTGTGACCCAGTCTGGATGTTTTTTAATGGTATGGTAGCTATTTACAGAAAGAACTAAAAAAAATTTTAATGAATCCATTTGGCAGGATACAGAAGGATGATAAAATCTGAGTACTCTTGAACATCAAAGTCAACTTTCAACTAATATATTGTATTAACTTTTTTCTTATAAAAAGTTTACGTGATATAAAGTTGTTCTGTATGATTTTAGTCTTTCTAAATGTGAATTTTCTTTATTTATAGTTTGGGTTCACCAGAGGCAGTAAATCAAACTTGGTGATAGAGGAAAGCAAAATAGACGATTAAGTAGCTCTTAAAATGTTTATTCATAATACAGCATTCTTTATGTTTCCATAAAGAATTACTCTTGGTTCCTTGAACATTTTGATCATCTGTTAATAAAAAAGAAATTGTGGGCCGGCCCCGTGGCCGAGTGGTTAAGTTCTCTCGCTCCACTGCAGCGGCCCAGGGTTTCGCCGGTTCGGGTCCTGGGCGCGGACATGGCATTGCTCCTTAGGCCACGTTGAGGTGGCATCCCACACGCCACAACTAGAAGGACCTGCAACTAAGATATACAGCTCTGTACGTGAGGGATTTGGGGAGAAAAAGCAGGAAAAAAAAAAAACATTGGCAACAGTTCTTAGCTCAGGTGCCAAGCTTTAAAAAAATAAAAAAGAAATTGCTCTCATAGTGTACTAGGATTTATAGAAGGATATCTTTCTGGAAGGTAAAGCTTAATGTTCTTAAAAATAATATTTTTAATTCAGTTTTAAAATAGTAATATTTCCACTTTAAAGACTATTTTTCTATTTGATAACTTGGGAAGCAAGCAGTATATCTGTTTGATTTGCTTTATTGTATACATTATCAAGTAGATGAGGTTATTTATAAGGAAGGGTACATGTGGTTTTCTTTTTTTTATGTAACACTGTATATTTTTTAAATTTAGAAGTAATACGTGCTAAATACAGAAAATTTAGGAAACTCTAGACTATGTGAAGAAAATAAAAATTACTCGTAATCCTACCAGTTATAATTCTTTTAAAATTCATTTGTTCAACAAGTATTTGAATATCTGCTCTGGACCGTGTACCATTCTAGATATTTGGGATATGAAAGTGAATTATAGAAGTTCTTGTTCTCAGAAATTGAGACTAGTCAGATTATAGTATCATTACAATTACTATATTTTGATACACATAGGATATTTAAATGATAAAACTTAAGCATAGAGAGAGAGTCTTGTGGCAGGGCAAAAGTTAATTATTATTATAAATTATACCTAAAGAATACGCTCAAGTGAAAACAAATTTCAGTGTTGTCATGATCGTGCAGGTCCTGAGATAGCTAAGTACATGATTGTGTATCTTTTCTCCCCACTGGATATTTGTTGACTGCCTTTTATGTGCTAGGCACTGTTCTAGATGGTGAGAACAGAGCAATGAACAAGACAGGTAGGTCCCTGTTCTTATGGAGTTTACATGCTGGGGGGCTGGAGGAGAGAGAAACAATAAACGGGTAAGGAAACTAAGGAAAAGGATAATAACAAGTGCCATCAAGAAAGTAAGATGATGTGGTCAGATCTCAACCATCTGTTATATTAGTGACTAAAATCTACAGCTAGTCCCCAGATTACCTTTCAGCTATTAGTTTATCTTCTTCCCAGGAACACATTTAACTAATAACTGCCAAAAAGAATGCCAGAAAGAAACCAACAGTGTCATCTTCATTTCTTGCCCTTGTTCATACCCTCTCCTGGAGGGTTCTCACTCAGTGAAATGGCTAAATAGCAAAAGTAGGAAGGAATTAAGAGGTGAAACGAGGCATCTGGAAAATCATTTCTTGGATAATTTGGGTTTTCATGAAGCTGGGAGTTTGTTGAGTTCTTTCTGTCAGTATCTCAATAGTACTTACTATTTGTGTGTTCTGAATTAAGAAAAACAAAACCCTTCCAGTTATTAGGAGAGGGAACAAGGGAGAATGATTTTAATCAGTCCTTGTGGAATTTGCGGTTTTATTTTGAAGTTTCTCACGTCTCTTCAAAAAACTATTAATCACCTATGTCACCTTTATAAAGAACTCTGGATTTGTAACATAACCGATTAGACAGTCTTTACAGTTGATGTGTAAGACTTTTGTGCCCTGCTGTCTTTGGCACATAAGGATTCAGAGTGTGACCCATGACTCATCAGTTGACGTTGTGGTGCATTTTTAGAAACAAAGAATGCGATAGCACATTTCCCTGAAGCAGCAGTAGTGGAAGTAAATACAAGAAAACACAAATTTGCCTCTTTCTGTGCTGGTGTTAAATTAACAGCTGTGTGTTAAATTGATTCTTAGAAATGTGTTACTACACTGGACATTTCAGTGAGTCTGAATGGAATATGTATAGACTATGTATATGTCTTGCAAAAAGAGTCTTGTGCAGCAGTAACTGCATTTCTCCCATTTTTATGGTATGAAGTCGCTTTGCGGGTAAATGTGATACTTAATATTTAGGTTTGTGTTTTACTTATTTATTTTTAAAATGCAGAGATGAAGCAATGAAGAAAAAGCATTGTCTTGGGTATGCTACTTCATTTTTAGTGCTCCATAAAATTGTGGGCATTTTGGGGGGAGTTTTTTTGAGCAAGATTAGCCCTGAGCTAACATCTGCTGCCAATCCTCCTCATTTTGCTGAGGAAGACTAGCCCTGAGCTAACATCCATGCCCATCTTCCTCTATCTTATGTGGGACGGCTGCCACAGCATGGCTTGACCATAGCATGGTGCGTAGGTCCACGCCCAGGATTCCAACCAGTGAACCCCGAGTTGCTGAAGCAGAATGTGCAAACTTAACCACTGCACCACCAGGCCAGCCCAAAAATTGTGTTTATTTTTGGTGTGGATGTCTTGTTTGTTTGCTTTTTATTTTTAACCGCGTGTAAGAACCAAGCTTTGCTGCTTTCTGTTTCCTACTTTTCTTTATTTCCTTTTGTACGTGCTCCAGCCGTGGTAACTCCCATACACGGAAAAGCCAATCTGTACAAACAGATGCTTGATGACAGACAAGTCTCACTCCCACTGCTTTACCCCAGCCTCTCAGTTCCTCCAGAGTGGACTGCTTTTAAGAGTTTTTTAATATCCTTCTAGGCATATTTTGTGTGTATAAACTCATGTGTTAGCTGTACATAGAGATATTTTAAAACACGTATTGTTCTGACCTTGACTTAAATTAGGTCAAAATTTGTTTTAATTTGCTAATCTTCTTGAAATTTAACTTAGTCGTCTTTTAATTTGTTTGCTGATCTCACCTGAACTGTATTACCTTAGAAAAAGTGGTTATCTTTTGAAGGGCATGTGAATATTACCAGGCAGAGATTTTCTCTGCTGGATGTGATTATGGACAAAATGACTATTTGAATTGTTTTTAACAGTATAAATCCATGACTCTGGTGCTTGTTCCTTTTTAAAGGGAATGCTGAACATAATAAAAATTAACTTAGTCATCTTTATGATAACTTAAGAGAAAATGGGACATTTACTAGATTCCTTTGACTTAGCAAATATAGTGCAACCATGGAAGAATGTCTATTTGCTACACTTTAAATTTTGTGAGGCAGCTTAGTTAATTAGGGAATATTATAGTACAAATTGTGCTGAATTAAAAATTATTTGTTTAACAAATCTGCCTGCTAATTGGAAATGTTTTGGTGCATTTTATAGTGTTTATCAGCTCTGAAGATTGTAACTTGACGGTATAAATGTATTAGTGGGCACTCGGAGTATCTTTCATTTTGAGAAGTGTTGAGTACATTCTTTTTATTCTTAAAAGGTGGGGAGAAAGGCAGTTTCTTTTCCTTGAATAAATTAGAATATGATGTTAGATCTGCAGGGAAAAAAAGTAAATTGTTTTCAGTAATTTATCACTCAAGAAGGCTTGAATAATTTCACTGTAATACTGCCTTCCTTTTGGTTGTGAAATGTAAATGGGCGGAGCTGTGGGACTGCCAATATTAATCATTGTAATAACTGTCATTTGAGGGACTACTCTGTGGCTGTCAGTCTGCTAGGAGCTTTAAGTTTCGTCAGCAGTTAATTGCACAGTAATCCTGTGAAGTCAGGATTTTGCATTTATGGAAACTGTTTGGAAGGAGTTCCGAAAGTTTCAGAGCTAATGTACAATTTAGACTGAGTACAGTGGCTTCCTGCGATTGGAAATCAGACCTATTTGATGTAGAAGCCATCTTACTCTTTACTAAGTTGTTTCTATGAAAAGATAAAGTTCTGATAGAATCATAATTGTTTTCTTCCTTTTTGCTGAAAAGGACTTTAAAGATTATTTTAGTTTAAACCACATAGTTGACCAGTGAAGAGGTAGATTCCAGGTGTAAAAGGCCACAGTCATGTTCCTGGACTCATAATGAGATGATTTTTTTTTTCAAGAGAAATTCAGGGAGATTGTTTTGTTCTGATACATTGAGTGATTT
Source organism: Equus caballus (assembly GCF_041296265.1). Classification (NCBI taxonomy): domain Eukaryota; kingdom Metazoa; phylum Chordata; class Mammalia; order Perissodactyla; family Equidae; genus Equus; species Equus caballus. The sequence continues at coordinate 24,776,677 of NC_091700.1, read as the reverse complement.
CATAGAAACTATGGTTTTGATGATAAAGCCTGACAGGAAGACGCAGATTGCTTGCCACCTCTGTCCCTCTGCCTCCCTGCCGTCCTGCCATCCATCCATGTGTCTCTCTCTTGTCTCTCTCTACTAACACTAGAGAAAGGAATCGTATTCTTTATAAACTGCTTCAGCTTCTTAGAGTATGTTTAATTTGGGGTAGTGTGGTCTTAGGGCTGAGGTGGTAAAATGTTTGAGAGGATAAACGGGTTGAAGAGTGATTGCTGCTTTGTCGCAGACATTGGCCCCTGGAGGAGTGTACATGCCTTGACTTTCCTGATGGGCTGTCGGCAGGGACTCTGATTTCACTTTGTTTTATCAAACTCTTCTTGTAGTGATACTTACCTGGGAGATGTTTACCTGATGCTTCTGTGTATAGACTTTGTGTGGTGTTTTCAGACAAGGAAAATTTGTCTGAAAAATTAAAATTTGATAAAAAATGGCACTTTGGGAGCAAGCATAAGAAAATGGGTTGCTACAAAAAAACTAACATCTTAGCTGAGATGTTCTTCATGTTGACCCTTTGAGCTTTAGGTTTTCTTTTTCTTTAAATTTTAATTTGCGAAATAATAGAATTTTTCACTTTTTATATTATAAAAATAATTAAATGTTAGAACACTTGGTAATAGATACTCATAGGAAATCTGGAGAATAGACAAGAGTAAGAAAAAAATAATGTGTGATCCCTTCTAACACATATACACCATATCTCAATCCATTGTTCTTGTTCCCATTCATAATTTTTGGACAGTCTTGCTAATCTACAGTGAAATTTGTAATGAGAGAAATTTATGATGCTCTTTATAGTGTGTCAAAGGACTTCCTCTAATCCTTCCTTACCCTCTTGTTTCTCTTCCTTTCCCCACTGTTCCCTTGAAGGTACATCAGCCTGTATAGTGAATCTTTCACGTAAAGTTAGAGAGATTCTTATCCTTCATTTTCAGCACTGTTACATGCACACCTCTTGTAATCATACAGGTCAAAACTGTAATGCAGAACATGAAATAAAGGGCAGAAAGAGAGACCAAAGTTGAGAAAACAGTTCGTTTTGCAGAACACATTCAGTTTGGGGTGGCCCTGTAGAGTGCTCGTTAGCCAAAGAGCATTGACACTGTGTGTGCGCCCGACACTGCCCAGTGTACTGCTCTGCCAGCCTGGCTTGCTCTCCTTGTCTGAGGGTGCACCATAGCGTAGCGTGCAGAATATATGTGTTAACTATGATTTTTTTTTACATGACTACGTATTTTTTAGTACAGAAAACATTTCAGGAAACATAAGAAAATCAAATTGGTGCTTTTCAGTGGTACAAGTAAGATGTGTGTATTAAAATTGCACGTGGGCATCCACTTTTTGGTGGAGGGATACATTAGTTGCAGTCATTTTCTTTCACTGAATTAGAGTTTATTCCTCATTGTTAGGTGTAATGACATTAGGCTAGTTAGGAAGCATTTCTTAAGACTTTGTGCCCCATTGCTGGCATTTGTATAAAAGGAAAATAAAAAATAGCTATTGTAGGAACTGACTGCCTCTTACTGTATGTGAGCAGGTAAGAGTGCATCATAAGAGAGATCTGGCCGTTTCTGAAGCTGTTACCTGTCCGAGTATTGCTGGTGGGTTCCGTGAGCTGCTATTGTTAGTATGTCTTTGTCATCAGCAGATAGATGGCAGTTTACTGATTTGGATAATCACCTGCTGAGTTCTGTAATGGCATTGATTACATAGGCATACTCTATTGGAAATGGTTGTAATATATCCAAGCAGTGATTTGCTCTTGTTTCTGGGACAGTCGTGCTGCTTTTACAAGCTAATTCAGAATATGCAATTGTACCAAAGTGCATTTTTCTTTTTATTTTAAATGCTGGTGTCAGATGCTATTCTTGTTTCCCCAGAACTTAATTGAAAGATGTAACTACAATTCCAAAACAAAAGAAAGGTAAAGAAGTTCTTTTAGTGTAGAAAACAGGAATTAGATTTTAGAGGGAGATTTTGACAGTGTCCTGTTTAACAAATGTCTTTTGGTTCATATTATTGATCCTAAATTATGGATTGTTAAGTGAGCCATAAATTGCTGATGTTATCAAGTAGTAAGAGATGGACAGAAAGAAAAATTAGTTTTTTAATACCAGTTTCCTAGAAAGTAGAAAAATGTTTATATAAAAGTCCTATATAAAAATTTATAGTATTATAATTTTTGTTAATATTGCCCTATATCTTATGGTACCTCTCAGTTACTCTTATGCCATAATAATCTTCTTATAAGTAGTTGCAACTCAAAACTTATTAAAATGTTCATTGGTCACATAGAACACAATGGCTAAAAATAAAAAGACTTGAAAACATCAAATGTTTGCAAGGATACGGAGCAACCAGAACTCATATATTCTTGGTGGGAATGTAAAATGGTACAACCACTTTGAGAAAGATCTGGCTGTTTTTTGTAAAACTAACCATATACCTACCCTGTGGCCCAACCTTCCACCCTCAGGTATTTACCCAAGAAAAATGAAAACATGTTCATAGAAACACTTGTACAAGAATGTTCATAGCAGCTTTTGTTCATAATCACCAAAAGCTGGAAACAACCCAGTTGTCCATCAATAAAGAGCATGATACAAAAGAAAGATGTAAACAAATGTTGAACTTCAGTTAATGTTATGGATGCTGTAATAGAGAGAAGTGTACTGACATGCAGTATACGTTAAAGTGCCTGAAAAGATAAAATGGAGGGAAGGATAGGTATCTGTGTGATAAAGCAAGTATATAAAATGTTGATGGTAGACTAGTAAGATATAGGCAATCACTGTAAAAATGTTAAACTTTGAAGATTTTCGTAATAAATTGTTGGGAAAATATTAATTGATAATGGAACTTTTTGTGGCCTGTTTGTTCATGCGTGATTTATTCTCTTATAAACTTTATTTCTCTTCACTTCAGTGATCTTTATCCTGATTTCCTATATGAACTTGTGGCTGTCTGAGAATTTTTGAGAATTTATCTTTACTGTTAATTACACTAAATCATAGCCTTATTGAAGATCAGAGTGCCGAGAAGTATCATTTTAGTTTGTTAGTACAGTTATCTTTCTTTAGGGCTGACATCACAGTTTTGTTTTTTTACCAAGAGGAGGACCGAGCGGCAGTCTTCAGCTAGATTGTTATAAACTGTGTACTGCATGTTGCCTATATGATGCCTTTTTGGTTTTTTCTTTAGTGATGGGAAAGAGGGAATGAATGGTAAAAATTTTGCAATTTCAGGTACCACTGAACATAGACTTTGAAACCAGAGGGACCAGAGTTTGAACCCCATCTCAGTCACTTAGCGCTCACTTGTTTTAACCCTCTGAGCCTCATTTTCCTCATCTATAAAGTGGTGGTGGTAACTACTTCAGCTGCTTCATAGGGTTTGTTGGAAAGATTCAATGAAATAATGGTTGTAAAGCAATTAGTGTCTAGCAGGTAGCAATAGTAATAAATAGAGTTATGAGGGAATAGTTAAATCCTTGGGAAAGCACTTTAAGACTCAGCTAGGTTGTTGGAGGAGGAAGGTAAGGTAAGATGCCACAAGGTAATATGCTTGGATGAAAATGAGCCACATGTTTGATTGACTCAGAATGGACACTCGTGACCCAGGAACCATACCAGGGACGTCTGTGGATTCCTCCCTAAAGACATTGGCTCAATAGGCTGCTACAACGTGACTATTGTGATAATGCTTAACATTTAGAGCGGTGCTTGGGAACGCGAAGTTAAAGTAGTAGACTTTTTTTCTTTTGATGCCTGTCATCTCTTCACCTTATTTCCAGCCACAGCCCCTGATTTCCCATTTTTGGGATCCACTTTTTCTCTGCTTTAGCCTATGTGCTTCTGGGGAAGTTGACTCAGTGCCTTGTTTCAGAAGCAACCCAGGTCTGGCCCATTATAACATCATATATCCCTGGCTACAGTGATTGTTTCAGGATGGGTACATGACCCAAGTCTAACCGTCAGAGATAGGAAGATGTAATTCAGAGGTTTTTGTTAGCAATATTATAGAAGCTGAACAAGGGCTATGACTCTGGGACTCCAGGACTGCTGGGGACCAGCTGCCACCTACAGCCTGAGCATGAACCCAACGCAGAGGAAGCAGAGTTGGGAGAAAGAGTCTTGAGTGCAGTCACACCTATCTTGTCCTTTACTTAAGCCAATTTCAGTCAAGTTTTCTATCATTTGCAACTGGAAGAAGCCTACACATGGCTGCTCACCCAGCGTGTCTCTATCAGTAGCATTGCTTAAGGGCTGTTTTACTTACTGAGTGCTTCTATGGTTAGGCTTCCACGTCTCTATGTCACATATTCTTTGCTTGTATCATGGCTTTCTGCTGATTAGATTATAGGTTCTCTTAGGGAAGGAACTATATTACTCCTGTTAAATACGTGCACTTTTCATCCTCATACAGATATAGATATCTTTATCTCTGCTGTCCAGTACCGTAGCCACTGGCCTTATGTGATTTTTGAGCATTTGAAATGTGGGTAGTCTCAATTGAGACGTGCTGTAAGTATAAAATACATGCTGGATTTCAAAGACTTAGTATGGAAAAAGACTGTAAGATACCTCATTAATAGTTTTTAACATATTGATTACATGGTGATATGATAATTTTGAATACATTGGATTAAATAAAACAAATTATTAAAATTAATGTCACTTCTTTCTTTTTTCTTAATGTGGCTTCTAGAAGTTTGAAGTTATCTCTGCTGCGATTATATTTCCATTGGACGCTGCTGATCTAGATCTTTGATTCCTCCTTTTTTTCCTTGTCAACCGGGCCCCTCCTGTCTTGACCTAGAGAGGCAGTCAGTGTGACATAGGGCTCGAAAGCTCAAACTTGGAGTCAGAGATTTAGCCTAAATTCTCTCTCTCCTTTGTATATGCTGGGTAATTTTTCACTAGTTTAGAATGAATGATTTATTTAAAAAATATTATTGATCATCTCTGATGTATTAGGCAGTGTGCTTGGCGCTAAGGCTATAATGCTGAGCCAGGCACAGGCCCAGCGTTCACCGAGCTTCCAATCTAGTGGGGGAGACAGATATTAACTAACCATACACATGGATAATTACTGTGATAAGTACTAAGAGAGAAACACATAGGGTGTTATAAGACCATGTAACAGGGGACCTCTCCTAGTCTTGGGTGCCATGTGGAACGTGTGTGTTTGTTTTTAAGAAATCACATTTTGAAAGATGAGAAAGAGTCATCTAGGAGACGATAGTGGGAAAGAGTATTCCTGGCAAATGAAATATTTGCAAAGTCTTGGATCTAAACAGGGCATAACATGTTAAAGGAACTAAGAAAATCTGCAGAGTGGAGAAGTGAAATTGATGAGGATTGTAGTAAGAAGTAAAAGTTGGAGAGTTAGGTCAGAACAAAATTATGCAGAGTAAAATTGATAGGACTTCATAATGGGTTAGGTATGGGAGGTGAAGGAGAGGGCGGTATCAAGGGTTACTTCTGAGTAGTGTGAGGCTTACGGGCCTCTGTGGCAAGTACTAGTGATCCCATTTGCTAGAGGAGGACCAGGTTTCGGTGGAAATGATCCTGGGTTTCATTTTGGACATGCTATGGTATCTTTGAAGCAAGCAGGTATGTATTTTGTTTTATCAAGGTATGAAGGAAGATGCCTCCCCCCAAATGTTTTTTTCCTTTTGTAGCTCCTTTATATTATCTCAGTCTTATGAGTATAATATAATTTAGGAATCTGTTTACACTTTATCTACCTGATAATCGTTCTGATCCTGTTTCTTTAGCAAAAGATTTAGACTGACAAGTTTAAGCTCAAGGTAAATTGTATTCTTATACATTGCTCTTGAACCGTATTTAAAACTTCACACTGGGGCCAGCCCAGGGGTGTAGTGGTTAAGTTCACACTCTCTGCTTTGGCAGCCCTGAGGTTTGTGAGTTCGGATCCTGGGCACAGACCTACACACTGCTCATCAAGCCACGCTGTGGCAGCATCCCACATACAAAATAGAGGAAGATTGGCACAGATGTTAACTCAGGGACAATCTTTCTCACTAAACAAACAAACAAAAAAAACCTCAAGTCAGAATCTGAAATCACTAAGTATTGATCTTTACTGGTTTTTATTCCTTTTCTCACCCTATAATATCTCCCTAGATGAGCTCTTACCTACTTCGCATGTCCTCAGTTGCCTTCTTATACTCCTAGCTCCCAACATATATCCCTCATCCAGCCCTGGCCTCTCATCACCAGACTTAGGTCCCCGTTTGGATGAGTATCTCTTACAGGCACACTCACGAATTCAGTATGTCCAAACGCACCATCCCTCCTCCACGAAACCCTAGCAAAGGGCGCTACTGACTATTTTATAAGCTGAGAGAGAGCCTGGGAGTTATCCTGGACAACAAGTCCTCGTCTCTCACCCTCGCCCCCCACAATACCTAATTCATCCATTTAACCCTCTAAATCACTCTCAGATCTCTCCCTGTGCACTGCTCCTGTCTCAGTCCAAGGTCTCTTTTTTCCCTTGGGCTACCCTAATGGCTTCTGACTGGATTCCTCTCATTCAGTCAAACTTCTCTTTAATTCTTGTTTCACAGTATATCCAGAATAACTTTTTGAAGTACAAATCTTAACCTGTCATTCACCTTCATAAAACCCTTCAATAGCTTCTTTTTGTTTATACAGTAGAGACCCATATCCTTAGCATTGTCCATTCAGCTTTGTGAATTACTCTTATCCCTGCAGACTTCTCAGCTTTTCCTCACGCTCTCTGGTGAACTTCCAGTTTCCTAGGCCTTCCTCAAGTCTCAGCTAAAACATCACATTGTCAGGGAAGCTTACTTTGAATCTCCTTGTTGGGCTTTTCTAATAAGGTATTACACACTCTTATTGTTTTAGATATATTTGTGTCATTGGCTAATTAATATCTTTGTACTAGACTAAGCTCTGTGAGGGCAGGGCCTGTCTGTGTGACTCTCCAGAGTAACCCTGTCCCCTAGGATAGTGTGTGGCGTACAGCATATGATTGACAGGTATTTGTTGAATGAAACCTGAGTTTTCTGGTGTTAAATTTATGTACTTCTTATGTGCCATGTTAGTTAACTGATAGGGAAAAACAAGATAAAGTTGGTTGGGTTTTTTTTAATGTATTATACTGTTAGGTTTTCTTCATTTAGATTATTTCCGTGGAAACAGCAACCAAAAGATTGCGGGAGTTGCTGTAATACTCTCTGAGTGATATTTGCTGTCATTGTTAACCAAAACCTAGAAATTTAAATATTGAGATACATGGTTCTTGAGTTTGAGATCCAAAATGTGAAGATTTGAGGGAAAGTTGTTAAATATTCATTTTTTTTCCATACTCTTTTGAAGTTATTCCTTTCTGTTAAAATAGTTTGCTGGAGAGCAAAAGAGTTGTTGGGGTCAGCCCGGGGCACAACAGTTAAGTTCGCGTGTTCCGCTTCAGCGGCCTGGGGTTCACCAGTTCGGATCCCGGGTGTAGACATGGCACCTCTCATCAAGCCATGCCGTAGCAGGCGTCCCACATATAAAGTAGAGGAAGGTGGACATGGATGTTAGCTCAGGGCCAGTCTTCTTCAGCAAAAAGAGGAGGATTGGCAGCAGATGTTATCTCAGGGTTGATCTTCCTCCAAAAAAAAAAAAAAAGAGTTGTTAAAGCACTGGGTGCTTTAGAGGGTGCTGTTCTGTTTCTCCTAGTATCTTTGTTGTTTGTTTTCATTTGTATTGTCTATCATTTATTTATTTTCTTTCTTAATGAATGCTTGTTAGTAAGTCTTACTAATTGACCTTTACATTGTTAGAACATAATTATATTCTCTGTGACACAAGTGAACTTCTCTTACTAGGAATCTTGCGTTCAGGTTGCATTGAGGATGCTAGTAGGGATAGATGTAGTTATATCCAAAATTATTTCTATAACCCAGAGCTACTGGCAAGAAAAAACAAATGGGATTCCAGATCTTGAGATATTAATTTACAAGGTAGTAGTAAATGGCCTTGGATGGCAGTGTTGTTGCAATGAAGAAACATAAAGGCTCCTTTTGTACCTTAAAGACCTAATAAGAAAGCTTAAACATAGTTAAAACATTTCCTTTTTTTTTAAAGATTTTATTTTTCCTTTTTCTCCCAAAGCCCCCCGGTACATAGTTGTGTAGTTTTAGTTGTGGGTCCTTCTAGTTGTGGCGTGTGGGACGCTGCCTCAGCATGGCCTGATGAGTGGTGCAGTGTCTGCACCCAGGATTCGAACTGGCAAAACCCTGGACCACCAAAGCAGAGCGCGCGAATTTAACCACTCAGCCACGGGGCCGGCCCCAAAACATTTCTTTATATAACCTTTTATATATGAAGGTTGCATTCAGAGCTTTGTAAAAATTTTGTGCCCCATAGCAAATATAAGTGACTGTTTTCCAAGAAGCTTTTAGAGAAATTGATGGGCAGCTCAAAAATTGAGATGCTAGAGACCAGCCTGGTGGCGCAGCGGTTAAGTTTGCACGTTACGCTTCAGTGGCCTGGGGTTCCCCAGTTCTGATCCCGGGTGCAGACATGGCACCGCTTACCAAGCCATGCTGTGGCAGGTGTCCCACAAATAAAGTTGAGGAAGATGGGCACGTATGTTACCTCAGGGCCAATCGTCCTCAGTAAAAAGAGAAGGATTGGCGCAGATGTTAGCTCAGGGCTAATCTTCCTCAAAAAAAAAAAATTGAGATGCTATATAGCTTTATGTTCATTCAAATTGATTTCGGTATCTGAATGCAGAAGCACAAAGTTATTTGAATTTTGTGCTTGTAAAAAGGAATGTCAGTTTTTTAGGCTCCATTTTATCACAGTAAAAATAAAAATGAAAACACAAATTGTGAGAAATTTCTGTGAGACTAAAAAATGAGGTCCATCCAGCCTTTTGGCCTTTATACAAATAGCAATATTATTTTCTTCTGGAAATTAGCCTCCCTGACGCTAACAAAAAAAATAAGTAATTTCCCTGTGGATCTATCATCGATTTATTTATGTGAACATATATGTGTGTGTATATACATGTATGTGTGTGTATATACTTGTATATGTGTGTATCTGTATATTGGTGTATGCATTTTGGGCTTGTGCAGTCTCTGAATATTATATGTACTTAAGGATAATATGTACTTAAAAAATTATAGCTCTGGAATCAGACTACCTGATTTGAATCATGATTTTGTCAATTACTCGTTTGGGATCTTGGGCAAGTTCCTTAATGTTTCTTACTTTCAGTTTCCTCATCTGAAAAATGGGGATGATGATGATAATAATGTCAAACTCAGGGTTATCATGAGAATCGAATCTGTTAGTTCGCCGTCAATTAATAGCATGCCTGACACAAAGTGAGCACTCAATGATATTAGCTCTTATAATTGTCTCCTCAAGTCTATCGTTTCAGGTGTCAAAATTGCCCTCATGAGTTAATCCCTATTTAATTTAGACTGTTTATCTTTTTATGATGTTAGTCCTATCCCCTTTTGTCTAACAACAGAAGTCCTTGTATTCTGTCCTTGTGCCATGTTCTTGTTCTTTTCACTTGGTCTCATTTTAGTTGTCTACCTATCAGTCTTTTTCTGGCTACACTGTGTTTTTCTTTAGGCTATTGGGCATTGATATTTCAGGCAGGTGTGGGCCATAGGTGTTGGCCATGGTTGTTGGTTTCTTTTAAACAGTGGTGCCACTCCCCTCCTCCACACTCCCCAACCCCCACCCCCCCCCCCCCGCCCCCGGTGAAGAGCTGGAATGAGCTGGAAGCGGCTTCACGGGTTGTCTAGGCCCTCACCCTACTTGTTTAAAGCAGGAGGTTATGGCCTGCGACCACACTCCTGATGATGATGGACTTTTTTGGTAAATCTTGAAAGACATTTTATTTCTCAACAGAGTAAAATATTAAATGGACTATTAAATTTTGGCTTTTGGGAAATATCAGGAAATTCTTATATTTATGACTGAGAAACTAGTCTTGAATTATACGAATGTAGGTGTATTTTGTAGTTTTTTTTTCTTTGTTGGGTCCATGCCAGTTCTGGTATGCTAACCCTTTCTCTTACCTTCTTGCTTCTCTGTTTTTTTGTTTTTTTTTTTTATTTCTACAGCCTAAAATATTGGTCAAATCTACCCCTCCTTTGACTGTTCCTAGTCATTACCTTAGTTCAAGTCTCATTACCATTCATCTTGACCACTGCATAACTTGCTATTGCCACACCCCCCTTACCTTTACCAAACCTGCTGCCCCTGGTATCTCCCCTGATACGCAGACATACTCATCATTTGTTGACTCGAAACTCTCTAGTGACTTAGCCCATCCTTCCACCTTCTCTCAGCACCGCAGTCCGTCTCTCAGACCCTCTCTGTCCGTCTACCCCCTCACAGGCGTACACCCATATGTGATGCTCCAACTCTTTTCAGAGCACCTTCTTTTTTTTTTTTTTTTTTTTTTTTGATTTTATTTTTTTTCCTTTTTCTCCCCAACGCCCCCCGGTACATAGTTGTGTATTCTTCATTGTGGGTTCTTCTAGTTGTGGCATGTGGGATGCTGCCTCAGCGTGGTCTGATGAGCAGTGCCATGTCCGCGCCCAGGATTCAAACCAACGAAACACTGGGCCGCCTGCAGCGGAGCGCGCGAACTTAAACACTCGGCCACGGGGCCAGCCCCCAGAGCACCTTCTTTTTTTAAAGCTGTTGTCCCTTGTCCCTGCTCATTATTCCCGTTGTTGTTTCTGAGCCAGAGCGCTTCTCTAAGAAACTTTTCCAAGTTATCACAATAGAAATTCCTCTTTTTTCCTTCTGCTTGCATAACGCTTTGTTCATCTTTTATTTTACATAACCCAGACACCTTATGTTGACATCTGCCTCTCCGTATGTGTGACAGGCAATGCATATAAGCAACCATCTTTCTTAGAGTATTGACCTGATTAAGCACCTTATTTTGTCATGAAATTAGGATGACATGGTTTCAGCAAGGCTGGCCATCTGTAACTGAAAGTACAGGTTGATTTCTGTAACTAGGCCTTAGAGATTTTTCCCTGTAGCAGTAATCTAATGATAGAAAATTTTACGATTGATACTGGAAGAAACAAGAAGGCTGACAGAAGCCTGATTATTTTTGAGGGGGAAAATGCCTATTTAAGAGAGGAAGATGCCTTCAGAGAATCACTTTGTGTTAGAGACTTTCACGCAGGCAGTTAAACTTTACAAAGCAGCAGCTCTGTATATTATGGTACTGGGAGTGTGGTGGCAGAGTCTCCTTCTTAAGTCAGCTCCATTCAGATAAATTTCTTTGTCAATATCTTAAATTAATCAAAGATTCGTTCCTTTAGTGTTTGTTATATATGAGTGTCCTTAGAACAAGGTAGTTTATTGATCACTTGATTGAGATTTATTTCCTTAAAGAGATTTTGTTTGAAAAAGAAAAGGCAAGTAAGGGTAGAGAAGGTAGTGTTGAAATGTAAATATGAAGTAGAATTGACCTAGGGCTGGGCTACTTGTACGTTTCATGTCCCCCCATGAGATCCTTTCCTTTTCATCGTTTCTGTTAGAATTTATTGTAGAAATAAAGGTGATTTACCTTTGTTAAAAGTAGAAATTTTGTAATGATAATGCATCTGTAAACTCTGTATTTGACACCTCAGTAATCATGTAGATTAAAAGCATCTTCAAAATTTATAAGTAAAAATAATTATGTAAACCATATTTAATTGAAAATATTTACTTTTATGTAGTAGATTTCTGATCTTTGCTTTAAGATTGTTCTCTAAGCCAAAGGTTGTTTTTTTTTTTAATAGGCATTTAACTTGTACTTCTTTCTGCTTTCCACATTCCAGTGAAATGAATTAAAATGAAGAGAATGTACATTGAAAACATTTTATCTGCCAAGTGCCACAAAACTGAATTTTTCTTCTATTATTTCCAGTTTTGATCAAATCTGTTAGGTCTCTTGAAAACTATCGTGAGACACACAGGTTGAAAACGGAGAGTTAAATCTGTTCAATTAATAGAATAGTGGATAAGTACTCAATTTGATTCGTCTAGTACACAGCCTAGCACATAGTGGACACTCAGTAAATGTTTCTTGGGTGCAATTTAAGTGACTACAGTGTAAAATCTGTGGCCATGAAATGCTAGATCCATTCAGAAGCGTTATCCTGAGAGAATATTTTGAAAAGACTAATACATTTCTCATAAGCCAGAAATCTCCTTCTTATTTCTGTATATGGGTAGGATTATTTAACTTGGAATAAAATAGGCAGCCACTATTTTAACACCTTTATGTTTGAAAAACTGGTTCTCTCATGCTTAACAGAAGCTCTCATTGGTAGTTTTATATACATAAGAGTAGTTAGGCAAAATTATTTGCAGTGTGAGAATTGTGGTGAGGGAGCGAAATAGTTCTGGGTCATTGGACTCTTGGTGGTGATCAGATTGAGGTGGGTGCTAGATAGACTAGAATGGTCCGAGAATAGTAACAGTAGGAGCTCACAGTTGTATCTGAGATGTAAAGAAGCCAAAAAGGTAGTGTTTGGAGTATAAGATCATAGGGACATGGGATAACTGGGCTTAACTATTTTGAGTTGATCAAAGGGGTTCTCTTGACTATTAGCCTCTTCATTGGGATGGAGGGGGCCAAAGTGGGCCCTGCAGTCTTAGGGACTTCTTCAGAGATGGAATTCCATAGGCGTGTGAGTGCTTTTGATAGAAGAAGAGTAAATACAACTGAATGCACTCTTTTTGCACTCGTCTTAGGGGTTTGGCCGAATTCCAGACCTCCGTGGTTATTCATCCTGGGGAGGCGTTGAGGGATACGTCCTGGTCAGATTCACATGCCTGGCTGCACTGGGGTGTTGTTCTCTGAGTGTGTGGCTTCTGGACAAATCATTTATGGAGACTGGGAGCTTCCTTCAAGAGAACGTTCCTGTTTTCTTTGATTCTCTTCCTCTGGCATCTTCTTCTTGGTCTAACCAATCTCCTTTTAACACCTCACGGGATATGTTACTGAAATCTACCACTTTGGGGACAGTTTAGTATAGACACTTTCTGTTTGGCCTGTCAAGGAAGTAATTATGCCAAAGAGGTGATGAAGATCTTTGTACTCCACCCATGTCGTGCTCCCACTGTTGAACTGTAGGAGACTTTTCAAAATGGCCAAGAAGCTGGGGACCCCTGTCTACATGTGCCCCATCCACATGCAGGTGCTCTCTTATTTATCTACTTTCTTTCCCTTCTTCATTTATCAAATTTCACCCACTACTTTATTTGAAGAGTATACATTGCTTCTTAAATAAACAAACTTGATTTTTATTATACAGTTTATACATGGCCATTTTTTTAACTTAGAAAATATAGGTCAAAATAAGAAGAAAGTAAGTCACCTGTGATCCCCATCCCAGCTATCACTGCTTTTAATATTTAATATTAAGTTATAGAAAGAATATACATATTAAGGTCCAATATAGGTAATTTTTTCATTTGACAAATTGGCCAGTGATTTATAGCTAACTGATGTAGGTGCATATGATATATGGCTTAAAAATTTTAAGTAAAAATATATGAATTTCTTTTTTGGTGAGGAAGATTGGCCCTGAGCTAACACCTGTTACAAATCTTCCTCTTTTTGCTTAAGGGAGGTTGTTGCTGAGCTGACATCCGTACCAGTCTTCCTCTATTTTGTATGTGGGATGCTGCCACAGCATGGCTCAATGAACAGTGTGTAGGATCGTGCCTGGGATCCAAACCTGCGAACCCCGGGCTACTGAAGCAGGATGCATGAACTTAACCACTGTACCACTGAGCCAGCCCCTTAAGTAAATATTTTTACATGATGAACATATTCAGTCTTCCCTCCTCCCTCCCAAAAAAGGCAGTTGCCTATGCAGATGATAATGTTTGAGGGGAAATATTGTAAAAATCAGTAATTCACTTACGTTAACTCCTTTTCTCCCAGAAGTTAATATACTCAGTAATATCGTTTTTATATCTTTTTCATTTCTGCTTTAACGTTGAAATTTGATGTTATATGGCACAGAGACTGACTCGTCTACTGCCCTTTGCAATTACTGAGCACACTACAGCTGATATTTTCTGTTTGCATTTGAGTAGTTAACCGCAGTTCGTCTGCTTTAGAGCTGGTGCACGTATCTTGATGTAATTGCACTAAGCGTGCCTGCAAGTTGTTATATGATTAATATTTTACATAATGTGCACTTCACTCCTCCACGTACATACATCCTTACCTCCACAGCACTCTTCATGGATATTTTTATATTTCTCAAACCACTGCAAAAATATGGATAGAAGGACACAGCGTTCAGAAGGGTAAAAAGCATATGGCATTGAGCTGTTTAGACCGTATGTTAGGATGTGCTTAATAACAGGAAATGCTGTAAATATGAAGTAGTTGGTAATATAAAATAATTGTGTATGTGAATCTGATTTTTTTAAAGGGAAGTATAATTTTTAAATTTGTATTTCTTGAGTAAATATTTATGAAATCTGGGTATTTTCCACATTTCCTAAACTGGCTCTCCTACTGGTCGAAGGTCTGTAGGCATTGTTAAGAGTGAAGAAGCACTTCTAAGGTGTTATGATGAATTGTGTATATATTTACTACATCAAGGGAAGTGATATAAGGCTCCAGTAATTGTAGAAAAATGTTGTGCTTAATTCATTTTGTACCATAAGAGGCTAATGAACATTTGAACATTTATCCTAGTTTATATTTTTTTTCTAAAAGTGTTAAATTTGTGTGTGTGTGTCTATGTAATAGTTTATGGATTAAGACAGATTAAATCAGATATTAGTTTCTAGAAACCAAAACTTTTCCCCCAGGACAGGTTCTCATATTGGACTACAAAGCAACAGATATTTTCAAGTAAAAAATCCTAACTCGCTCAGCTCTCTTAATAAATAGAATTGCAGAAAGAAGCAACTGTATAAAATGTTGGAGGAATAGGAAATGACTATATCTAATAGTCAAATATGTATGTATATAATTTAATTCTAAATTTTAAGAAATATTCTTTCAACAAAACCATTAGATTTTTTGTGCGTTTTTTTTTCTAGGACTAGGATATAGGAACAGTTAAGAATTGTGAAATCTCTCGTTTCTTAGATTGTCTCAGTCTAAATGTTTCTTAATGTTAGGAATAAAACCATTGAAATATCTAATGGTAATTATTATCCCCTTAAAAAGCTTATAAAAACTTATCTGTAGCTGAAGGCCCCTGACAGTACAACAAAGCCCAATATTTTATGGGCAAGTTCAAGAACTGTCAGTCTTTGAGAAACCTAACAAGATTCTGCATCTCATATTTAAGAATAGATGTTCTACAGGAAAATTTTCCCAAAGTAACCCAGTTCTACAGTGTGATTTGAAGATACTTTTATCTCCCCCATAACTTCTGTCTAAATGTTGTATTTTAAAATGGTAAATTTCATAGGTTAAAACTAACCTGTGAATTTGTGAAGTGTAAAATGTTGCAAAAGTAAATTGAGGAGGTGAATGGTGAGGCTACATTGGCAGACCCCGTCAAACGGGTAGATATATGACCCAGAGTAAAAGGTTCACCAGACAGGTGATCCCTTCTATCTGATGAGTTTGCCATTCTATTTCTCATTTTCTCATGACCAGTTAGAAAGTTGGCATCTTGGTTTATGAGTGACCCACTTATGCGTTTGGGTAGAGTGTTTTATTTCACTGGAACCGACCATTCTTGAGTGAACAGGTCCAGTTGAGTTTTTAAATTGGCAAAGCTAGAATGCAGCTGTGTAACTGTGCTGTGTCCCTCTTGAGACCAGCGAGCGTCCCTGACCAGTCTTAGTACTTTTTACTCCATCAAATACTCTTATTTAAAGTTCCTTTAGAAGGCCACCCTAAATCCTGGAATACTATACATGGAAAAGACCTTTGAGCATCATAGATATTTAAATGTGTGCAATTCCCTGCGCTGAGGCCATGTGCTCTGTTCCTTCTTCAGCCCTCATCATTGGCTCCTTTTTGTCATATGATTCCTAATAAGTTTGGGTGTCTGAATGCCCAGACTACAGCAGATTAACAGCAACGAACTACGGGGGCGGGGGGTGAATTAAGAGGTGACAAGCATTAAGGGAGGTGGTAGAAAAACTAAAAAGTTGACTCAATTATAGTGCTTTATATGGAAGAATCGTGGATATTAATAATAATGAATCGTTAGATAAAAGTTTATATTTAGTATTTCCTATTTAAGAAGATAAGGAAGCGTATAACACAAAAGAGGCCTGGAAAGGTGGGTGGGAGCAGGGCAGTGTGGTGTAGAGTAAGGTGAGAAAGGAGGAAGTAAGGAGAGACAGCAGGAAGATATTATCTAGGTAAGAGGAAAATTAGCAGTCATTGGGAGTGTAGAGGTAAGAGAGACATGTTCAGTGAACGGTCTGCAGCAACGTCTGGCAAGAGCACAGGGTTTGGAGGTTTAGGGGTGGGAATAACAGAGACAAATATGTCTTGTTAGGTTGCCTGACCTTTCCCCTAGAAACAGATTTTTTTTTCTGGAGAGAAATGATAGAATCATAGTTGTTTGTTGAGAGATCACTTTTTATGATGGGGAGGTGAAACAAGAGGCAATTAGAAGATAATCAAGAAGTAACAGGGACCTGAATGAGAACAGAGGCAGTAGGAATGAAAATTCTAGAGAGAATCCGGATTTGGTGAGGCAGGTGAAAGGTGAGGACTCATTGTTCATTCTTCAGATTTTTGTTAATGTCATATTGTGTCAGGCATGCTACAAGATGCTAGGGTTTTAGAGATGAATAATGTAAGACTTGATTCCTGCCTTTTAAGGGACATTCAGTCTGTAGGGAAGACACATGCAAACAAGTGATTGCTAACCACAACAGTGAGGGGCATAATGACTGTAACAATAAAACAGCCGTGGAAGGGATGGAACGGGTGCTTATGTTTAGGTGGATCAGGAAGAGCTTTGTCACAGAGGGCTTGCTTGAGCTGGCCAATAAATGGATGGGAGTTCTGCAGATTGACAGGGTAGGAAAGGACATTCCAGGCGGAGGACTAGCATGCTGAGGTCAAGAAGTTCTAAGTAGAGGCCAGCCTGGTGGCGGAGCAATTAAGTTCGCACATTCTGCCTCAGTGGCCTGGGGTTCACGGGTTCAGATCCTGGGCGCGGACGTGGCACCGCTTATCAATCCATGCTTTGGCAGGCATCCCACATATAAAGTAGAGGAAGATGGGCACAGATGTTAGCTCAGGGCCAGTCTTCCTCAGCAAAAAAAGGAGGATTCGCAGCAGATATTAGCTCAGAGCTAATCTTCCTCAAAAAAATAAAATAAATAAAGAGAAATTGATGAACATTATTAAAAAAAAAAAAAAGAAGAAGAAGGTCTAAGAAGTTTGATGTAGCCAAAGCATGGAATGTATGGAATTGTGTCAGGAAATGAAACTAAAGGAGCCAGATCTGGAAGGTTTATGTGCCACTTTGAAGAATTTGGCTTTGATTTTATAGAAGCAGTAGGGGGCTACAGAAGAACTTTCAGTGGGGAAAATAATGTCACTGGTTTTCGGATGCTAGTGTGGTCATAGATAGGAGAGAAACCTCCTTTTGCATGACTGCTAAAAGAGCAAGTGCAACAAGTCACTGAGGTCTACTCTGAGCGCAGTGGTGGGCATGGAGGGATGAGGAAGCTTAAGTAGTATATTCTGGAGGTAGAATCAGTAAGAACTTAGTGACTAGGTGTGGAAAATGAGGCAGAGTGAGAAACAAAAACAGGATTCTCTGGTTCTACTTATAGGATACTGGGAGTGTAGAAGTTCCGTTAGGAAGTGCATAATGGGATCATTTAGAGGGAAATAATGACATAGGTTTTGAACATACGCGTGAGTCAGATATACTGGAACTAGGACAATTGTTTAGCTCTCAGGAGAAAAGTAAAGTTAGATCTATTTTTGTACTGCCTACCAATCACAATAGAGTGATAATCACTTTTTTTTTTAACTATACAAATGAAGAAAATAGAGCCAAATCTTTATCTCCTCTTGTTATGGAGAAGGGGATAAGGGTAGTGGAAGAAGTTTTACAGGGGAAAAGGAGCATAGTCACTTATGTACATGAAAATTGACAACTTCTTTATGCCAGAAGACAACTAAAAGGCAAACAGGTGGCTTGGGAAAAGTAATTATAATAATGTGATAAAGGGCTGTTATCTTAATATATTCAGTTTGTATCAATTAAGAAAAACACCACAATTCAATAGAAAAAAAATGGAGCTAAGTATTTAGAGGCACTCACAAGAGGAATAAGGATAATAATTATATATTTAATTTAGCTAGAATCAGAGTGCTAATTGAAGGAAAAATGAGGTGTTACTTTTGTATTTTTGTGTCAGATTTATAAATATTGAGAAGGATAGAACTAACCAGGATTAGAACAATTGGCAGAAGTTAGCATACTTATACATTGCTAGTAGGAGTCAAAATTTTGCTCACCAATTTGGAGGGCAGTGTAGTAGTATAAGTCAGAAGGCTTCTTTTCACTTGGCCCAACAATTTAACTTTTTTAGAGTTTGCCTAAAGGAAATAATTGGACAGCTATCACAAAAGAGTGGTAAGTAGGATGAGAACCAGAACAGAGTGGTATAATTTAAGACAAGAGAGCAAAGAGTTTCAAGGAGAGAGAAATCAGAGAGATTGCGGAGAGGTAAAGTAGAATTGGGAACTGAGAAGCAACCATCAGATTTGGGAGTTAGACGTTTAGGACCACAATAAAACCAGTCTCAGTGGCTGATGGAGATGGGAAGCTCTTTGGGTAAGGAATTGGAGACTGCAAGAATCGTTTTATATTTCAGAAATATTGAAAATGAAATGAAGTTGGGGGAAAGGGTAATATTGTAGAAGACTATTTTGTTTTCATTTGTAAAGTTGTTGAGACATGAACTGTTTTTCGTGGAGGGGAAAAGTTAGAGGTTGGAGAAAGATGAGATAAATGACAAAGGTTGCCAAAGGGATGGATATTAAGCCCAGGTAGAGGAAAACTTAGCCTTTACACAGGAGAGGGAGAGGTATGATGCAAGAAGAAAGGAATTAAGGATGTATACAGATACAAATAATAGCCTTGTACATATGGAGGTGAAAAGTTCTGTTAAATGGGGGAGGGGCGCTGTCACCTCGGATAGTCTCAATTCCTCCCAGAATACAAGATTTCCCTCTTTTCCGTATAGCATAATTTCTCAAAAGAGTTGTCTCTGCTCTAATTCCTCTCTTCCAATTCTTTCTTGAACTCTTTCTGGGAAGCTTTTGCTCTCACCATTGCAGCAAAACTCTGTATCAAGGTCACTGGTGAATTCTGTGTTGCTAAATCCAGCACTTAATTCTCAGTCCTAATCTTATTTTACTTTCCTGCAGGATTTGACACAGTTAATCATTCCCTCCTCTGTCAAGCACTTTGTTTTCTCTACGTCATACTCTCCTAATTTTCTCCTACTACAATGGCCACTCCTCCTCAGTTTGGTTCCTCCTTATCTCCCAGAACTCATAATATTGAAATGTCCCAAGGCTCAGTCCTCAGACCACTTCTCTTTTCTTCTTA
The DNA here is from genome assembly GCF_041296265.1 of Equus caballus. NCBI lineage: Eukaryota > Metazoa > Chordata > Mammalia > Perissodactyla > Equidae > Equus > Equus caballus. The sequence continues at coordinate 24,757,038 of NC_091700.1, read as the reverse complement.
CACTCATCCATTCTCCTTTGGTGAATTTTTCCAATCTTAATGGCTTTCCATACCATCTCCACACTGATGCTTCCTAAATTTATTTCATCAGTTTAGTCCTCTCCCTTGGACTGGACTTGTGTATTTGACTGCCTGCTCAGTGTCTCTACTTGGAAGTCTAATAGGCATTTCAAATTTAACCTGATCAAACTTGACCATATCCCTTAAACCTGCTCTCTTACGACTTTCACATCTCAGTTATGTTGATTCTATCTTTCCAGTTCAGATAAAAAACCTTGGAGGCATCCTTGACTTCTGCCCCCACCATCAGCCCATGCTCACATTTATTCATCAGCAAATCATATTGGTCTGCCTTCAAAATATATCCAGAAATGGGACACATCTCACTACCTCAGCTTTATCCACTTGGTTCAATCTACCATCATCTCTTGCTTGGAATATTTGAGTAGGTTCCTAATCGCTTCTGCCTTTGCCCTTTCAGATTATTTTCAACATAGCAGCCAGAGTGATCCTGCTAAGATTCTTATTCAGAGTAAAGGCCAGAGTTCTCTAAGGCCCTACAAGATTTAGTCAACCCATTACCGTTCTGATCTGTTTTCTTCTCTCTGCTTTGTTCATTTCATCCATGTTGGCCTCCTTACTGTTCATTAAGACATCAGGCACATTCTCACCTCAAGTTCTTTATGCTTGTTATCTCATGTCTATAACAAACGTTTTTATGCCAGAAACCTACGTGGCTTTCTAGTTACTTCCTTTTGGTTTTAACCCAAGTGCCATCTTCACAGTGAGTTTTTCCCACATCACCGTATTTAAAAAGCTGTCCTTCTCCCAGGACTGTCTTTCCTATCTTACTTTCTCTTTCTTTGTAGCACTTTTCACCATCAAAAATACTACATATTTAGTAACTACATAACATGTAAAACTTGGGACTTTGTTTGAATCGCTTTCTAAAACAAGGGAAACTAATGTAATTTGGGATGCATTGTTGACCATCCTAATGATTTTCTATAATGTAGCCTCTTTATATTTCTGGCTTTACTGTAGAATTTTTTTATTTCCAATCATGTAACATTAAGCATTTATATTTTGAAGGGCTCTTTTATTTCTGATATATCTGAATCTGAGTAATGAGATACAATATAGTAAGGATTTTCTTTCTTTTAATTTTTCTCAGTATTAGAACTATATCTAACTCAAACAACTTATTTTAATAAATTAGAAGGACCTCTGGCAACACATGGGAATCATTCTGGATGAATTCCAAGGCTAACAAGGCTTTGTTCTGTGACCCTGACGCCGTTGTCTGTTTAGACTAGTCTTGAGAAACCACAGAGATCTGGCCACTCACTGATGGTCCTTTGAGTTCCGGTCCAAAGTTGTTCTTGATCTCATAATTTATATGTATATCAAGTTGTAACTGGAACAAATTGAGCATCTCAAATAATATCTGTTCTTTTAATTATTGGTGTCACTGATTAGCTTGGAAAGCTGCAGCATTTGAATTTCTCGTATCTTGCCCATAGTTAAGACAATGAAGCCTGGGAATCTTAATTATTAGTAATACAACCACTATAAAGCCTATCCTGACTGTGGTTTAGTTCCACTTCATTTGTTTTATTGTGTAGGTTTGATCACAGAATAGCAACGTCCTACTGATTTCTTTGCATTTATTGAGGGAAATAAGACTGAAAACTTTGTTCTTTTTCTGTAGCTTTGGATGCTTTTTATGGAAAAAGATAAGATTGACTCTGGAGCAAAATCTGCCATCTATTTATACTACTGACAATTACCTGTGTTTGCCTTAAAAAAAAAAAGCAAACAAAGCAGCATACTAGTCCTTCAGATAGATGCGACCCCATCTCCTAAATAGCACCTTATCTTGGAACCAGTACAGAAAGTTGTTTTTGTCTTACAACATCGTAGTACCTTATGTCGTACTACCGTAATAAAAATACAGAGATGTTCCATTATCTATCTAGCACTACTCCCTTGTACATACATGTGTCTGCGAAAATAGAAATTTTCAGGTTGGTCTATCTGGAGTGTCCAGTACGGTGAAGATCAAACAAACAAAAACAAAAAAGAAATACTCACACAAAACCCTCCTGATAAACTTTGGATTTAGGTCATCTTTATAGGAAACTCAGTGCTGGATGACAGTAAAGAAAAATGTTTGTTCTGTTTGGGGAGGAAAAAAAAGGTTCATTTACAGGATCATGGAGTTTGGAGTCTATAAGCAACTTTAGTTTATCTAGTTTCACCCACTGGTATATAGGTAAAGAAAGTGGAAGTCTGGAGAGGTGAAGTGTGCACTGTGTGGCCTGGATATTAGTTGCAGAGCTAAGAATTGAATCCAGGCCTCGTGATGCACAGTCTAGTGGAAGGAGCTGGGCCACCCAGCACTTCAGCTTGTCTGTTCTTATCTACATCCTTTACAAGCATTAATCTAGTCATGAATTTGTACTAGAATGCTTTGTGGCTTGTGAAAGGTTTTTCTGGTGGTGTAACATTTTTAGCTTCACAGTAATCCTGTGTCATAAGCAAGAGACCATTTCTGTTTTACACAGAGGAAGTTGAGATTTATAGATGTTTAAATGCTATGCCACATTATGATGTCACGTTGCTAGTGAGTGAGTGGCAGGGCCAAATTTTGAACTCAGGTCTCTAACTCCACACTCAGGGCTCTCTGGATACGGTTTATTCCCTTGGATAATTGAGAGTTAGTGGAGGAATTGTGATCCACAATTATAGCAATTAGAAACTGAAAAGACCTTGAAAATAAGAATCTATCAATCACTTGAAAACAGATGTTTTCTAAATTTACTGTGCAAGAAGTTAAATGTTTGAAAGCTTTCATCTGTTAGAAGAAAACATTAATTTATTAAAATTAGAGCCCTTGCCTTTGAATGTAATAAAAGAAGTATTTAAATTATGTCCAGCAGATAAACATCACATGCAGTAAAACTAAACCAATGAAAACTGCTGTAGTTCCCCTCACCACCCAGCCGGCGTCTTCTATGTATTATGTGACACTTAGGAATTTGTGGCATTCTCTAAGATGTTAGAAATTGCCCCATCTCAGCTGGCTGGTGAGAAGAGCCCCAGTGCTATGGGAGTCCGTCTTTCCTGGAATAAAGTTCTCTCCGCAGAGGTCTTTTCTAATTGCTGCAGGTATGGCTGGATATTTAGCTGTATAGAAATGGTCAGCATTCCATATGGTGTATTTCCTTTTTGAAATAGTTATATATCAGTTCTATTTTTAAATTACTCTACCATAATATAGTTTAGTATAATTTTTTAAAGTATGGCTTTAGTATAACTGTAAGCCTCCAGGAATTGGGTGGCTAATCCAGGTTGGTTTTTGCCTGTTATCTTTTGGAAAAAAAAGATTTTCATTATAGCTTAGTGGTTCAGAATTTGAAGAACTAAAAGTAGACAGACATTTGAAATTTGTCAATTCTCTACTAGTCACAATTTAACCTCCTGTTTATAGAATATTTAAGAGATTATTAAAGTTATCAAAAAACAATAACATGTTGGGACTAAAAGGTAAATATGACATATCAGTAAGTATTTTAATGTATATGAAAAGAAGTAGAATCATAAGAATTTTAGAGCTAGATTTAAACTCCCTGTGTGTGTGTGTGTGTGTGTGTGTGAATGTGAATGTGAGTGGTCAATTACTATTTAAGCAAAGCTGATAGTTTATAAACAGGAAGCCAAAGCACTAGAATATATATAATATACTGGCGCATAGTAGACATTGGATAAACATATGGTGAATGAATGAATTATGTAGTGACCTACTTACCCAGCTGGCATAGAGCTCAGATCCTAAATTTCATAGCTTCTAGCATTTTTTGCTTATCTTGCTGATTTCCTGGCTTGTTAAATAGGGTACTTCCAACTACAAGGAGCATCTTAAGAATTTCAGAATGGTTTTTCAAATATTTCTACTTGCTAAAAGGCATAGGAGCTAAGTGTGCTGAATCACAGTTTTATGTAGAAAATGAGAGAATTATAAATTATAAATGTGAAATTGTTTGAAACTGATATTTGATAGTTTTCCTAATGACGTGCAGTAGGAAATAAGTTTTGATTAATTTAAGAATAGAATTTCTGTAAGGCTCTCGTATAATATGCTAAATATTTCTATACAGCCAAATATTCAGACGTGCTCTTCCAGTAGGAAAAGGCTCTGGGAAAAGAACTGTATTCGAGCTTCATTCCAGGAAAGACAGACTCCTCCAGGATGGGCTTATCTTAGCTTTTTGCCGTTTTTCAATTTTTATTATTTTTAAAAGTAGTGTTGATTATTGACTGGTATGTAAATGGAATAATAAGTATGCTTTAGGATTGGCTTTTTTCACTCAGTGTAGTTCTCTGGCGATTCGTGCAGGTTGTTGTGTGTGTCAGTAGTTCATTCTTTTTTATTGCTGAGTAGTGTTCTATGATGGAGGTACCATAGTTTGTTCAGCCATTCCTTGAAGGACATCTGGGTTGTTGCTAGTTTCCAGCCATTACAAGTAAAGCTGTACAGGTGTTTGTGTGAACATTAGTTTTCAGTTCTCTAGGATAAATGCCCAGGAGTGCACTTGCTGGATTGTCTGGTAGTTGCATGGTAGTTTTTAAGAAACTGCCAGACTTGTCCAGAGTGGATAAAGGGATCCTTAGGTGTAAAAGTTGGACAACCACTGCCTTATACAAAGGCAGCTATCAAAGCTGATATGTAACATATACAATAAAATTTTCTTGTGTTGATATCAAGTAAAAAAAAAACTTTTTCTCAGACTTTTAAAGATTAAAGGGAGTAATATCTTATTCTTTGTTTATAGTCACAGAGCAGGGTCCAGTATGTTGATTGCTTTGCAGTGCCACAAATTAATGTGCGAGGTTTTCTCCTATATATTTATATAACTGTATTATACATTTCAGGCTCAAGTATAAGCCTGAGAACAATTTTTTTTTAGTTCATAATATGTACCAAGAACTGGGAATACAAGAGGTAAAGAAGATACTCTCTTTACCCTCAAAGAAGTGAGAAGACAGATAAGCATGCAAATGTAGTAACTGCTGGAATGAAGGTATGCAGAAAGAGCAGCAGGGACATGAGGGAAGGGAACCCTACCTGAGAGTGGGAAGGAGGCTGTTGTGACTTGACAGAGGAGGTGGAGACTGACCTGAGACCTCAGGTGTGAGTAAGAGTTCGTCAGGAGGACACGCGAGGAGAGGGTATTCTTAGACTCTTGGCATTGATGAGTCAAAGGAACCATAGATGTTTCCCATCTAACCATATTTTGGTGGTAATCCTTTGCGCATCATGTTTTTTCCTGGGCTGCATCGCCTAGGTTAAGATCACAAAACTAGTAAGTGACAGAGCGAGGATTTAAACCCTCATGTGCTGGCCCCAGGTGTGTGCTCTTAACTACTTGTGTTACGTGGCCTCGCAATTCTTTAATCAGTGTTTACGTGCACATTAGTGATGTACCCATGATAAGTTTTCATTTGATGTTTGTTTCATGGCAACAGAGGTCTTTCAGGGCTGGAGATAATGTAGTTGTTATTTGGTCTTTTAAATGGGAACATGTTATTTTTCCTCATGAAAAGATTTTGTGATAAAATGAAAATAATCAAAGAAGTACAAGTTATTTAGAGACTTAGAAAATAGCTAAAATATAATAGCCTTAAGAGAAATGCTTTCTTAGTCATTATGTGGGAGGCTAGAATTGCAGTGTGTTTTCTTGAGGATAACAAAAAGTAGAATAAACACTGTCACAAGCAAAGAAGAGCAAAGGATGCGTGAATTTTCTTGCTAATTGAGTAGGAAACAAGAGTCTGCAGACATTTTGTATTAAAATACCTAGGTCGAAGGGATCTGTCTGCCTGAGATAAATGGTTTCTCTCCTTAATCTCACACACCTTGCACTGACATTTAAAACGTCATGATGCTCGGAGGGTAAAGAACAAGCCCCAGGAGTTACAACGTACAAGAAGTGTTTGCTCTCTCAACGTCGGTACTGATAGTTTAGATCACAGGCTGCTGGTATTATTACTGTTTTATTAAGTAGTTTTTAAAAACACACAATTTATCTGAGGTCAGTCATCCCATCTGAATTTTGTCCCACCCCCTCGTAATTCCTGGCAGTTCTTGTTCAATCTATTAGAGTGTTAAAATTGTTTCTATAATAAGTACTCCAAATAAATATAATAGCAAATACATGTATGTGATCAGAAGAGAATTTTATCATTGAAGCAAATGCTAGTAGCATTAACATGGTGTCCTACTCTTTCTGTTCTTATGTCAGGAACACCATGGTTTATCATGGTGTCCTACTCTTTCTGTTCTTATGTCAGGAACACCATGGTTTATAATTCCCCTACCCCGAGTACATTTTCTTTGCTCAGGTGTTTTGACCTGCTTCATATTCCGTGACTGTTCCGTGCTCTCTCAAGTCCCTGTGACTTAGCTGAGATGCCCTTGTCTATTTTTCTCTCTGGCTAATGCTTCCTGTCACAACTCAGCAATCCATGTTTTTTTCTCTTTTGAAAGTATTTCTGGCCCCAAAGCCAAACTGAGTTAGTTGCCAGTTCTCCTCATCTTTCTCTATATTCACATAGCATCCTGTGCATAACTCTCTTAGAGTACGTATTACATTGAATTTTAATAATGGGTTTTCTTAACTGTTGTCTCCCTACCTCTCCTCCATCCTTGTTCGGTTTGGCACATACACAAACTGTAAATATTAAGAATGAATATAGACAGCTATGGCCTTTGGAGTTGATTTTTAACCCCTGGTGCTAGAGCAGCAAGAAGTATGGGAGCCCTTCTATGAGGGTAGCATTCCTTGCTAGCCTTGCACTAAACTGAAGGAGGCTGTTGTGAGTCTTGTGTGGAGAGGAGACACACACACACACACACACACACACAAATAGCTGCTCCAAGTAAGCAAGAACAGGAAGTGTGGAATGATGTGAAATGGAATTGAAATTTATAACATACATGTCTTATCTATTTAACTGAATTATAGCAGGTTTTTTAGTATTGCACTTTATGGAGTTCGCACAGATGTTATATATGCTGTGCAGATTTATCTTTCTATAATCTGTGTTATACAGAGACAATATTCAAATCATACGTATTTTGAAATCTGTTTTTTCCCATACAGTGCAGAGCATAGGTCATTTTTTTTAACAGACACTGAATTATCCTTGAGCCTACATTTCAAAGACACAGTACTATAAATGCATAAAATCAGTTGGAAGCAAAGACCCATAGTTGGGATAGCAAATGCAGATGTATTACACAACATACCTCAAATTACATTATTAGTATACTATGCAGATTAATTGGCTTTAAAACTACCAGTGAAGTATTTGGGCATTTCAGACACTAAAACAAATTGTTTCTTACATCACACCATATAATATATGGCATTTTTGCTTTTAATCACAAGTTCCTTTTTCATCAAGAACTTGGCAATGTAAGTCATTCTTCTTAGCCAAAAAGTAAATTAGTTAATTTCGTTTTTATGTTTTTATGACTAATTTATTACCTCATCTAAATTTTAAGTTTTTACTAAAAAAGAAGTTAACTGGTAATATTATGTTGATACTTTTAGCTTATTTTGATTGATATTAATTACTTTTTTGGTTTTTTGGTTTATTTCATTTATCTAGAAAATCGGACCTGTTTTTAGTCAAATACAGTCTTTTAAAGGAAACCAAACCTTAAGTGGAAGTCTAACGTATGAAGATACGGAGGCTGCTTCGGTTGATTCAAAATGGGAACGACAAGTGATGAGATGGTGTCTGTGGACCAGACCTCTTCCTCCTCCTTCAATCCTCTGTGTTTCGAGTGTGGCCAGCAGCACTGGACAAGAGAAAACCATTTATACAATTACCAGGATGAAGTGGACGATGACCTGGTCTGCCACATCTGCCTTCAGCCTCTGTTGCAGCCACTGGATACTCCCTGTGGACACACGTTCTGCTGCAAGTGCCTCAGAAACTTCTTACAAGAGAAAGATTTCTGTCCACTAGACCGGAAAAGACTTCACTTTAAGCTGTGTAAGAAGTCTAGTATTCTAGTTCATAAACTTCTGGACAAATTATTAGTTTTATGTCCATTTTCTTCAGTGTGCCAAGATGTCATGCAACGCTGTGATCTGGAGGCGCATCTTAAAAACAGGTAAGCAAAAAATATGAAAGAGAAAAAAGTAACTCTAGATTTTATAAAAAGGTTGCTCAAACAAACAAAACTTAATAAAAAATACCAAGGCGGGGCTGACTCTGTGGTGTAGTGGTTAAGTCCAGCATGTTCCGCTTTGGCGGCCTGGGTTTGTGGGTTTGGATTGTGAGCACAGACCTCTACCACTCATCAAATCATGCTGTGGCAACGACCCACATACAAGATAGAGGAAGATTGGCACAGATTTTAGCTCAGCGCAAATCTTCCTCACCAAAAAAACCGAAAAACAAAAAAAAAACCCCCAAGGCATCAATAAGTAAATGAACAAATCAAATACAGGAGATATAATAAATAAGTTGTATGGAACAATATTTAAAATTATTGTTTATCAAAAACATGCATACAAAAACTACAGTAAGGAAGTATTATATATATATGAATATTTTTGTTGGTATAATATGAAGCTGCCATATTCACATGGGTAGCAGGATTTAATGATAGACTCTTTGCAAGGCACTTTGTTTCAAAAACTGTAAATGTAAATATCCTTTTATCTGGCTTATTATCCTAAGGAAAGAATCCAAAAGAAGGAAAAATTATATATAAGGATGTTCTCTGCACATTGGGCACAGTTCAGTAAACTAGAGTCAATAGAATTACTTAACAGGAGAAGGGTTAAAAATCCGACAGTACGTCAATGCAATGGGATATTATGCAGCCAATAAAAATAATTTTGTTGCAACATGGAAACGAGTGTACATGATTTTATTTCCTAAAATCTTGTAAAACTTCTGAGTTCAGGAACTCGACTGAACAAGAGCTAGGGGTTGGAAACTTTAAAAACTTGAGTGGGGACTTTTAATAATAAAAGCTAATAAAACTAATAAAAGCTTTTTAAAAGGTTAACTAATTTATTTAGCTAGTTGTTTATTGAGTTTTATAATTTGACTTTGGTAAAAGACTTGATCTTTGGAATTATTTATACTCTTAGGAAGGGTTAAATACATCTCTTATGCCTTAAGTAGGTCGAATCACATAAAAGGACAGAAGTAAACATATTGATTTCTGATTACAAAGTTAAGCCACTTGTGCAGTGTAGATCTGCAGTAATCTTGATGGCTGTGATAAACAATGCATAGTGGACAATACACTGGATTTAGAAATAGTAGTATAAGTTTGGTATAGAACAACTTGTCCTTGTACTCACATATAAAATCACAGAATTGAAGGAGATTACCTCATCTAATCCCCTCACTTTATAAATCAGTAAACTGAGTCACAAAGATTAGAGGTAGTTAATGGTATAGTTAGATTTAAACTTCGGTATTCTATTTACCATTCTAATATACCATGCTGAGTTTACCACAGGTCAAATTATGTTCTCTACTACTAAGTAGTAGTAAAAGTTTCATATACATGTTCATTCTGTTCCTAAATATCAGTGGTTTCTAATGAGTACACTCATTTTACATAATTTAGATGTGTAAGAAAGAACGAGACATTATTAAAATGTCAGAAACATGAAGATTTATAGAGAAATAGCTTGAATCTAAGCTGTATTATCTAAAAATAAGCTAAGAAAAAAGTGTAAAATAAATATCTAGACTTTTGAAAATACGTGTTGTCTTGGGTTTTTGTATATCTCAGTCACCAGCAGGCATAGAATCTGAACATGATAGCAGGCACCTCCTGGAAATTGACACCAGACTTGAATTTACTAGTCTGGGTCAGGCCTAGTTATGGCTGAGGTTGAAGAATATCTTAGGCTTTTCTTATTTCTCCCAGTAGAACTATTCTCTTTAGGGGATAGGTTTCTTTTGTGACTCTCTTATGAACGTCAGTTATGGGATGTTAGAGGAACTGAACAAAGTCTCATTTTAGTTACTAATTATTTTGATAGCAGTGAGAGAAAAATTTCACAAATTTTTAGGAATAGTCACTTAAGTAAAATGTATACAAGAATTTAATATGTAGTTGAAGTATCATTAATATTTTCTATCAAGCTATTTATGTTGATGATGTAAAAACTTGGACATTGCAAACTATTCTTTCATTTATAGGTTGATAAAGGCTAAGCAATTATGACTGGTTGAAGGTTCCATTTTCCAAGTGTGCTCATTAATATCGAACTACTAATTTAATCATTTCCAAAGTGTCTTAGGCCCATGTTGGGAAAGATAGATTGAAAAGGTGAATGATTTGATAAGGTGGGTGACCTGCTTGATGTGACTTGATAATGTGATTTTTATATCCCATTTGAACAGATATGTGATGAACAGCCTGGCCTTTCTCTAGTCTCTTGATTAAAAATGTTGAAATTCAGGCAGAAATGGTTATTATGCAACACTCAACCCTAAGTAGTACAGTTCATTTGTTCATTCAGCAAATATTTATTTTCTACTATGTGCCAGATACTGTTCTAGCTGTTAAGTAGTCTCTGCAGGCTGATAGCAAGTTAGAATCTACTGCTGGGTTGTAAATTCCTTCAGGGCCAGGACCATGTTTTTACTAGTCTTTGAATTCCCTTGCCCAAAATTGACACTCATCTCATGTTTCTTCAATTAAATTGTTAGTCTGTGTTGTGGTTATCCATTGCTGAGAAACTAATGACCCCAAATATAGTGACATAAAACCACAAGCATTTGATTCTGTGAGTCAGGGATTCAGACAGGGCACAGCAGGGATGACTTGTGTCTGTTATGTGCTATCTGGGCCACAGCTGGGAGGAACTGAGAGCCAGGGACTGCAACAGTTGGGACTGGAGAATTTACTTCCAAGATGGCTGCTTCTTTCACATGTCTGGCACTTTGATGGAGATAACTAGCAGCACGGGCTCAGCCAGGGCTTGTCAGCTGGAGAGCCTACAGGCGGCCTCTCCAACACGGCAGCCTCATGGTCTTTAAAGTTCTGACATGGCGCTCAGTGTTCCAGTGAGTAAGGCAGAGGCTGCATGTCCTTGTATGATCTGACCTTGAAGTCACATAGCATCCCTTATGCTGTTCCTCGTTTGAAGTAGTTACAAGATCACCCAGATTCAAGGGGCGAGGATATAGGCTTCACTTTGTGATGGGAGGAGGTCAGAAAATTTGCAGCCATGTTTTAAGACCAACACAACTAGCAACAAGGGTGATGTCATGAGGCGCAGAATATAATTATTATGACTGTGGCATCTCTGTAAACAATCTCACTCATTTGTTAGAAATTGGTAAGTATCATTGAAATTCAAAGAATTTTGTCAGCAACAGTGATTCATTATATAAAAGATATATGACTATCATGTATTCTTGAATTTTTAGGATTTGGAAATCTCTATTAGTAGAAATATGGCATTAGGAATAGTTTGCATAAATCTGGTAATTTTGAATCTAAAATTACCTTTCCTATTTGAATGAAATTTTGCTCTTAAAAAAATCTGCTTCAGTTTAAGAACAGCTGACATTTTCTCCTACTTGGCTAAAAGTAAAACATTTATGAAGGCAAATGTATTTTTAAATAAAATTACTAGTTATTAACTGATTATGTATTAGTAAAACAATGAATAATTTAAAAAACATGGGAAAGTGCCCATCTTTGAAAGGAGAACTGAAACCTTTAAAAAATATTCTATATATTATACTAAGCATTTAACATTTTAGTAATTACTTTGTGAAAATCTGCCAAGCAGCATGAACTAGAAAGCATTCCTCCTCCCCTTGTCTACCTCTCATCCCTGTCTCATCCTCAACAATTTAACATTTAAAGCTTATGGTAATTTTAAATGTTAAATTTTTTGTTAAATTGTGCATTTGTGTCGTAGTTTATGGCAAGATTCAGAACCATTTTGCTTTTTCTCATAAAAATTATAACTATTATTAAAGGTTTATACAACATAGAGAAAACTTTTAAAGAAGTCTTTGCGTGCAGAGACCTTTTCTAGTTCATCAAATGGTTTCAGAGCCTTTAGGGGTCAGGGTAGGCTGAGGCAAAATTGCTCTTTTAAGTTCTCATTTTAGCTTGGCGAGAAATTTGTATTTGGCACATTCTTACCAGTATTCTTTTCTGATGTATAATGTAAAGTGCAGATATATGTTTGCAAATCATGTATCTGATAAGAGTCTAGTATTCTCAGGGCATAGAAAGAGCTCTTATAATTCAACAAAAAGTCAAATAATCCAATTTTAAATAGACAAAAGATTTGATTGGATATTTCTCCAGAGAAGATATTCAAATGGACAATAAGCACATGAACAGATGCTCAACGTTATTAGTCCATTTTTATAATGGATTGTTTTGTATTTTTGTAAGTTTTAAGTATTCTGTGTATATTCTGGATACTAGACGGATCAAATAAGTGATTTGCAAGTATTTTCTCTTGTTCCATCAGTTGTCTTTTCATTTTCCTATATCCTTTGAAGGACAAACAAATTTAATTTTTTTTTTTTTGAGGAAGATTAGCACTGAGCTAACATCCGTGCCCATCTTCCTCTATTTTGTATGTAGGACGCCTACCACAGCATGGCTTGTCAAGTGGTGCCGTGTGCACAGCCGGGATCTGAACCGGCGAACCCCAGGCCACCAAAGTGGAACATGCGCACTTAACTGCTGCACCACCGGGCCAGCCCCCCAAGTTTAATTTTTATGAAGTCCAGTTTATCTCTTTTTTCTTTGTTTTCTTGTGCTTTTGTTGTCATATCTAAGAAAACACTGCCTAATCCAAGGTCATGAAGATTTAGACCTGTGTTTTCTTCTAAGACTTTTATAGTTTTAGCTCTTAAATTTGGTTCTTTCATCCATTTGAATTAATTGTGATTGGAGAACATGCTGTGTATGATTCAGTCCTTTATATTTTATTGAGGCTTTTTTTATGGCCTACACATGATCTGTCCTGGAAAATGTTCCATGGGTACTTGAGAAGAATATGTATTCTGCTATTGATGGATGGAGTATTCCGTAGATGTCTGTTAGGCCTAGTTGATTTATAGTGCTGTTAAAGTCTTATTAAAGTCTGTTTTCTTGTTCTCAAGTCTGGTTGTTTTATCCACTATTGAAAGTGGGGTATTAAAGTCTTAGACTATTATTATTGAATTGTCTATTTCTCCCTCTAATTATGTCATTTTTTGTATCATGTACTTAAGGTCTGTTGTTAGGTATGTTTATAATTGTTATAGCGTCTTGATTGAACCTTTCATCATTGTAAAATATTCTTCTTTGTCACTAGAAACAATTTTTGTCTTTAAGTCTATTTTGTCTGAAGTTAGTATATCCACCCAGCTCTCTTTAGGTTACTATTTGCCTGGTATATCTTTTTCTGCCCTTTACCGTTTTGACCTGTTTGTGCCTTTGAATCTGAAGTGTGTCTCTTATAGACAGCATATGGTTGGATCATGTTTTCCTTTTTAATCCATTTTGCCAACCCCAAACTTTTTATTGGAGTGTTTATTTCATTTATATTTAATGTAATTACTGATGAGGTAGGATTTATTTCTGTCATTTTTGTGTTTGTTTGTATATGCCTTATTTCTTTTTTGTTCCTCTTTTCCTCCATTTCTTCTTTCTTTTGTGTTAAGTAGATGTTTTCTAGTATACCATTTTAATTCTTTTGTCATTTCTGTTCAATTTTTTTTTTAATTATTTTCTTAGTGGTTGCCCTGGGGATTACAATGAACGTCTTAGTTTATAACAATCTAGTTTGGAATAATACTAACTTGATTTCACTAGTATATAAAAACTTAGCTCATATATAGCTCCAATTGAGGAAGATTAGCACTGAGCTAACATCCGTGCTGTTATTGTTATACAAATTACATCTTTATGCATTGTATGCCCATCAAAACAGAATTCTAATTATTGCGTTGTGTGGTTGTCTTTTAAGTCAGATAGGACAAAAAAGGAGTTATGAGCAAAAAAATACTTTTATGCTATCTTTTATATGTATCTATGTAGTTACCTTTACCAGTGCAATTTATTTCTTCCTGTCGATTTGGTTCACTGTCAAAGGTCCTTTCATAGCAGATTGAAAGACACCTTTTAATATTTCTTGTACAGCAGGTCTGCTAGCAACAAACTCTGTTTTTGTTTATCTGGGAATGTCCTCATTTTTTTCTCCTTTGTTTTTGAAGGATAGTTTTGCTGAACATAGACTTCTTGGTTGATGGGTCTTGTTTTTTTTTTTTTTTAACTCTTTGACTCTGTTATCCCATGGCCCTCTGGCCTCCATGGTTTCTTGAGAAATCAGCTGTCAGTCTTACTGAGGATCACTTCTGTGTGAGGAGTTACTTCTTTCTTGCTGCTTTCGAGATTCAGCAAACTTGGGAACTTCTCGGCCGTTATGTCTTCAAATATTCTTTCTGTCTCCTTGTGGGACTCCTATTATTTATATGATAATACTCTTGATGGTGTCCCACAGGTCCTTGAGGCTCTTTCCTTTTTTTTTTTTTCCATCCTTTTTCCCTCTGTTCCTCAGACTGGATAATCTCAGTTGACTTATCTTCAAGTTGACTGATTCTTTAGCCTGTTCAAATTTGCTGTGATTTCTGCAGATGTGAATTCTTCATTTCATTTATTGTATTTTTTAGCTCCAGAATTTCTATTTGGTTCTTTATTATATCTCTTTATCGATGTTTCAATTTGGTGAGACATCGTTCTCATATTTCCCTTAAGTTCTTTAGATGTAGTTTCCGCTCTCCTTTGAGCACATTTGCGATAGCTGATTTAAGTCGTTGTCTGATAAGCCCAACGTCTGGGCTTCCTCAGGGACAGTTTCTGTAGACTGCTTTGATCCTGTGGATGGGCCATACGTGCTTATTTGCATATCTCTTAATTTTGTGTTGAACACTGCACATTTTAAGTAATAGAATGTGGCAACTCTGGACATCAGATTCTTCTGCCTCTCCAAGATCTGTTATTGCTATTTGTTGTTGTTCTTTGTTTGTTCAGTTACATTTCTAAACTAATTCTGCAAAATCTCTGCTCGGCTTATGAGTTAGCTAATGAAAGGATAGAGAATTCCTTAAATGCCTGGAATGAGTACATCTCCCAGTCTTCCCAAGGAGCTCTGTGTGCATGGTGGGACATATCTTCAACACTCAGGACCTTGACATTTTCAACTTAGCCTTCATTTCCTCCTTTCATAGAGCTTCAGTGTTAGCCAGAAGTGAGAGCTAGGGCTTTCTCAGTTCTTTCCTGTGCATGCACACAGCCCTAGATATATCAGAACTGCTATGGATATTTCATTCCCTAGCTTTTCCTTTTAAACTTTTTAGTTAGTCTTTTGTTTGCCCACCTCAGGCAACCATGATTTTAAACAGTTGCCTATGATTTTTTTCAACAGGTGACCCCAGTGAAAAGGCTGTTTTCACTGCTTGAGCTCCAAGTTAGAAAGACAGCCTTGTGAGTGGGGTCTTCCAGGAAGCCAACAGTTAGGTCAATTAATGACAATTCTCTAGGAATGGGACTTTGAAGGCGCTCCAGTCTGCCCCTCCAATGGCTGCCAGACTCCTGTTTCCACTGTGATTGTGGGCCAGTGCTTTTCTAGGCTACTGGAGAGGTGGGAATGGGAATAGGGCAAGTTCAAATGCCACAGAGCTCACAGTTATTACTGAGATTCAGCCATTTTTCTTGAATAAATGCTCTTCAGATTGCTACAGAACTTTGGCTAATTTCTGGAGCTTAGAAATGGTTCTGGCAGTTTTTGCCAGTGTTAGCATTTATGGAGGAAAGGTTTTCATATACCTTTAATCTACCATTTTTACTGACGTCGCTTGAATTGGTTTTTGCATGTTTTAATCCATAACTATTTTATCATTTTTCTTGATTCTAAGATGCTCATATTCTTTGAGTTTCATTAAGTACCCAGCATTGTGCTGGCGCTTATCGTATGTCATTTTATGTTCTACTACTACTGCTGCCACCATCACCACCACTAATACTGACACTACAAATAGTAATATAAAGTGTTCTTTTACACTGTGTGTTTCCTAATATGAATCATTGTTATGTTAGTGAATGATGCCACTGTATCATAAATAAGTTAGTTCATATGTAGTTTTTCCTCTGTAAGGAGAGCCAGAGTAGTGGAAATGGAAGTATAACCTTCTGGCTGCTGCAAGTGCCTTTTGGTTTTATTTAAGAAAATTAAAAAACATACCTGCATGTAGAAATCCCTCCCTAGGGAGGTACAACCTTCAGCCTGCGGCAGATTACAGTGCCTCCAAGCCCTCCTTAGGGCAGCCTGCTGTCTCAGAGCTGCACGTCCCTCTGCGTTGTCTGAGCACATGTCTACCTGGCTCTAATTAAATGTCACATGCATTTCCATTCTATTGTTTTTATTCATTTTTAATATCCTCTCTACTAACCTCCTGCTCCCCTGAGTTACCTGCTTGAATTACCCAAGTTATAGCCCCTGATGCTAACTGCAGTTTGTGTTGTTATTGTTAAATCCTCCATTTAAAAAGACGCAGAGGGTTTTGTTGCTGTTTGTGACTTTTTGTCTTTTAATGATCACTAAGGCCTTTCTCACTCTACCATTCTGTGATTGTGTTTCTAGGCACAAATTTGCAGAAGAAATTCAATTTATGTTTTCCTGAGACCTAGAAAAAGAACACTGTAAGAATACGTTTAATATGATACAGTGGAAAGAGCAGACATCTTTGAAATCAGATCTGAGTTTGTTTGGATTTTGGCTCTGCAATTTAACAGTTGTGTGGTATTGGCTTAGTTAAGTTTCGAGTTTCCCATTTGTAAAGTGGGGATAATAGAGTGGTTGTGAGGCTTCAACGAAATACTCCATAAAGGTCTTTACACAGTGACTGGCACAAATCAGGCACTCAACAAATGTTGGTTTCTTCCTTTCTCTTTCAGTTCCAAATGTTTGCAAACTTAGTGGATGATGGCTGTGAGCTGTCTGGTCATGAGCTTTTCTCTGTCCAAGCCTGCTCTGATCTACTCATTCCCTGATAATCTTTTTTTAAGAAATAGCTTTATTGAGATATAGTTCACCTACCATAAAAGTCACCTATTTTTAAAGTGTACAATTCAGTGGTTTTTAGTATATTCACAGAATTCTTCAACCATCATCACAATCTAATTTTTAGAACATTTTCAACACCCCAAAAGAAACCCTGTACCCATTAGCAGCCATTGCACAGGTTTGAATGGTCTATCCCACTTTCCCTTAAGCCCGGTAATTTTTAGTGTGCAGTTTTTGTAGCATGCATATGTTACTGTTAACAGAAATCCTTGTATTATAGTCTGGGCTTTTGCCCTCATCACTGCAAGTGTTCTCTCTAAGGCCACCGTGACCTTCTAATCAAACCAATGCTTTTGGTCCCTGTCTTATCTACCTCTTTTGTGGCGTTGGACTGTTGGCCAGTTCTTTGTTGATATTCTTATCTCCTTTACTTAGTTTGAAGTCTTTTTCTCATAGTCTCCTCCTATCTAGTAGTTCTAACTCAGTCTATTCACCTGGTCCACCTTATTTAAAGTTGGGCGTTCCTGAAGGTTCTACCTATAACCTTCCTCCTCAAATGCTAGATAAGATCTTTCTTTCACATCTTTACATGGTATCACTTTTAATATCTTTAGTTCCTGTTAGCAATTTGCTATCCCATTGGGAATTTAAGTATACCTGTTTCTTCACTAGTCTAAGAAATACAGATTTTCTTTTTGAAATTTATTTTTTCATGTTTAATAACTATAAGATAGGCTTTATAGTTAGTTATTTTGTAGGACTTTTTAATCGTTAGCTTGGCTAATTCCCAGATGTTCACATTGTTTGTATTTCCTCTTCTTTTCCTACTCCTCCTCCTTTTTTGCCATTGAAGACTAGCTATTGCCCATGTAGATATTGTGTGTGATACAAATTTGGGGAATTAAATATTGACCTATCTTTTTAGTCACAAGTACTTTTTATGATCCAGTTTTTGTCTCAATTTTCTTATTGAACAAATATTTTTTAAAACATTTCTGATTAAATGTGCTTATTTAACAAAAATAACTTTTCAGTGATGTAATTTTCAAAAATATTTGTCAGGGCCTTGGGGAACATTTCCTAGAGTGCTGCCCAAGAACGCAGCGAGGAACATCACTTGTCCCCCTTCTTAACAAGGTGGAGAGAAAGCAAGTAGTGAGAGAAAGTTGAATAAAGAAATTTCATAATGAAATCCAGGACAAAATTAATCTTTAGGTCATGAGGGAAAATTTATCACTCTTATAGTCAAGGGATAGCTTTCAATTTTAAATGAATTTAATCCTATACTTAATTTTGATTGAAATTCTAGATTTTTAAAAATATTGTCATTGAATGAAGTCTGCAACCCTTCAGACAGGCATAAGACTGTCACTCGTCCTATCCACCTGTTTGTACCTTCTTATTCCAACACAAGAGAGTAAGCGGTGTCCATAGAGTCGTGTTAGGCTCCAGGAATATGAGTCTGGCTCTCCTTCACTAATCTCCTTTTCGTCCTCCCACTCTTCAAACTGGGCATTTTTAGTCACTTTGGTCCAGTCAAGGTGCCAGACAGAACTGGCACCTTGATGTCATTTCTAATAGCTGTTGTGTAAAGATTTTATTTAAATGTTTAAACAAGCATCTATCTGCCCTTTTTGTTTGCTTAAATAAGTGAAAACAAGCAAGTTAACAGTTCTTGTTTCCTGGTGCTTATGTAACTTTCCAAAGTACTTGGAATATGTTCTTCAAGTTACATAGCATATATATAATTCCTCCATTGGAATTCTAGTTTTATAAACTGGGAGATATGCTTTTATCTCCTTCCATGTCTATTGTTCAGTAAGTTATTTGAGCTTTGCTCTGCTTTCCTGCAAGTGGTAAAGCTTCACATGTATTGCAACCCACTAATGAGTAACCGTGCAGCCTTGGCCATGAAAGCGTAGGGGCATAGTGACAGTCAGGGTCTAAGTCAGGACGCAAGGACTCGTGGAAGAAGACTGCTGATTTCTACTCCTGTGGTTAAGCCCTTTAACCTGTACAAAGGGTTAGGTAGTCAGAATTTCAGTGTAATTCTTGCAATATAGAGGCAGCTGTACTGGTGTACTATACTGGTGTGTGTATTTCTGGTACTAGTATCTACCTGAATACGATTTTTTTGAAGTATCCTTTGAGATATACACTAAACCATTGTTTGTGCCAATGCCTTGTTTTAAATTTGCCATGTGGAGTGGTAAGAACTTAGTGTGAGTGGAAATTAAGGTCAGAATTGTGTACTGCTGTGGGTACTTTTAGGTGCTTTTTGTATAGAAGCCATTGCCGTTCTTCTTTTGTGGTATAAGCTATTAATCACTTATTTTTTCCTTTCAAATCGTCTGGAAACGACCTGATGCTCTCTTCTAGATGCCCTGGAGCTTCTCATCGGAGAGCTGCCCTAGAGAGAAGGAAAACTAGTAGAACTCAGACAGAGATTGAGAATGAAAATGGAACCACTATAGTAGATCTCCCAGGTACTTTATCACCCGAAACGGACTGTTCGGGGACAGGCACAGTGCCCGCCGAACGGAGCTTGACGTCCGCGTCTCTCCCCGCGTGGACAGAGGAGCCGGGCCTGGACAACCCTGCCTTTGAGGAGAGCGCTGTTGCCGACAGTATGTGCCGCCCACCTCCTTCTCCTGTTTCTCATCTCTGTTTTCAATTGGACATTTCCTTCCTTCCCACTACTCTCCCAACATGCAATTTTTCCTCTTTAAAAAAGTATTTTATTGAGCTATAATTCATGTACCGCATAATTCACCCTTTTAAGTGTAGAATTCTAACAGTTTGCATTTTTGAAACAGAACAGGAATCTTACCCCAGAGGAGAAGGATCCTACCCCACCCCTCTTCTGTTATAGGCCATGAGTTCACTGGTCATTGACATGCTTCTTATTGTTGTTTGTGTGTTCAGAAGCTTGTAGGTTGACTAAGAGATCAAGAACATCAAGAACAACAAAAATAATACTCAAATTAAGTGCTTTGTGTCAGGCACTGTGCCAAGCACTGCACATGCATGAACTCATTAAATGCCTGTAACTAAATTAGGAGATTTTTTTTAACAGTGAGAAAACTGAGACTTGAGAGATTAATTGGTCCAGCTCATGCAGCCAGGAAATGGCTGGATGTATATCTGACTCCAAGGCCACGCTTCTGACTGTCGCACTCCTCTCATAGCAGCCGCTAATCTGACTGCACAACCCACTAGGAAATGAGCAGAAAGCCTGTAGTCATAGATCTCAGGCGTATTTTGATAGTTGGCCCCATGTATTTACTTGTAAATATAATTTTCACTTACAAATTCCAAATTAGACTACAAATTCAAGTTTTCGCTGCCACACCTATAATCCTTCATCTCCTAAGGCTCAGTTGTAGACCCAGCTCTTCTCAGCGTTTGCTGTGACTTCCCTCTCAACACCTATGGTGATTATATACCACGGGGTTAGTCTTTCCTTTATACTGCCGTGCATTGCTTACAATTGTGTCATGGTCCATACTGTCTCTTACCAGTTAGGACAAGATGGCATTCTCTTAGTAGTTCTTTTTCAGAAAACTGTGTTGTCCCTTGTGATCTGATACATAGTAGCTATTTGTTGATTATTTACTGATCACCTTTGGAAGAAGAAATGTTTAGCCATCTTTACATATAGATATTTTTTGTCATTATGTTTTTTTCATCCAGTGGTATTGCTTAGTTGCTAATCGTCTGTTAACATAAAATGACTTATTTACCTGAAGATGATCAAAAATATAAAACGTTGTTTTTCTTTCCATCTATTTTTCTCTCTCTCTCATTTTTAACTCAGCAGCTGCACAACAGCCACTTAGTTTACCAGAAGGCGAAATTACCACAATTGAAATTCACCGGTCTAATCCTTATATTCAGTTAGGAATTAGCATTGTGGGTGGCAATGAAACTCCACTGATTAACATTGTTATCCAGGAAGTCTATCGAGATGGGATAATCGCCAGAGATGGAAGACTCCTTGCTGGAGACCAGATTCTTCAGGTATCAGTCAATTTTAATTATTCTGTTAACTTGCACCCTTTTGTTCCTATTCATAAGTTTAAAACTTAGAAAATTGTGGTACTGCGGAACCTGAATTATATATAGGTTAGTTTTGCTGTTTTTATATGCAGAACAGATCAGAATTTATCTGTAGTTTCTCCTATTTCCCCATATAAATGGAATGTATTTTTTCTCCATTCCTTAATTTTCAATCCCACATGTGACTCAGCACACAGTGCTGGGCTCTTTGGGCCAGCTAGACTCTTCCTGGCTTGGACTCCATGGTTGGCTGTCTCAGGGCCACTTCACCCGGGCTGAAATCTTATTATTCCATTGGCTTTATCCTAAGTCCAGTTTTCTCATCTGTCTGTTACCTTTGTTGTCTACTTTATCCTTCTCTACTATGCCGATTACTAACATCTAGAAAAGATGCAATGTACAGCACTAGTTACTTATAATTTATACCATGGAATTTAAGAGAGAATTTAGAAATCATAGCCATCTTTTATTGGCTCCCCAATACACTCTCCTCAGTAAATCATCTAACCCTTCATCAACCCTTGATACCACCCTCACCTTCTTCTCTTTCAGAAGATGATCTTTAAGAAGAATAGCTATTCCAAAAAAAAAAAAACTAGCTTGGGACAAGATGATATTTTATTAGAGGGCATGTTGAGACTGAGGGAATGGGGATTGTAAGAATTCTGCTGTATAGGCCTGGAGTTTATGTGAACACTGGCCTGGATGTTTGAATCATACAAGTGTAGGTGATAGCTGAAGCTAAAAGAAATGATAACTTCTGGAAGAAGAGAGAAATTTTCATAAACCAGAAAAAATATTTTCTAGGAACTCAAGCTCAAGGAGTCTTCCTCCTCGATTTCGTCATTCAGTCCTTCACCATGATCTGTTGATGTCTATCATTACTTCCATTTTCCCTGCTGCCTCTTTAGGCCCTCACTCTTTCATATCTAATTTAGTACATACCCCATCAAACATCCCTGCCTCCCAGCTCTGCTCTTAGATGAAGCATGATCACTGCCAGGTTAATATATCTGTAACTCTGCTTTCCTTGGGAAGATTTGACTAGAGGATCAAGACCAGACTGATTAATATTCAGCATCCTCCACGGTCTTTTACAAAGCCTGTCGTCTTAATCTTAATTCTTTCTTTTCATTTCAGGCATAGCAGTTTGTTCGCTTCCTACAGCGTTCTAGGCACTGTGTTAGTCGCTGAGGACACAGTGAAGAGCAAAATACTGTCCCTGTCCTTGTGGAGTTTATGATCAAGTGGAAGAGCCAGACATACAATCTTCTTGCTTCTCTCCAAACAACATATTCTGCCTTCTAGCCTGTTCCCATTGTCCTACAATTTGTTCATCTTCCTGCTTAAAGCTTTGCTCAGCCATTCTCACCTCTCCTTACTTTAATTGCTGATAACGTCATCTTCTCTTCATCACTTGGCACATATTCACAGTACATATTTAAATATACTGTCTTTCCACGGTGATTGCAGCCCCCCAATGGTACAGATTTTGACACAGGTTTCTCTTAGCACTGTGCATGTAGTAAGTGCTCAGGAAATGCTGAATCACTAAGAGTGGATTTGGGTATAAAATCCTGTCAGGAATAGCCATCTCCTTTATTAAAACAAAACTCGGAACTTCTAGGATTTTCAGCTCTTGAGAGGAAAGGACCTTCCACGGGGTTCCTGGCTTTCGTTTCCACTCCCACTTGCACGCTGCCTCTCTCCGTGTGTCATTCTACTGTAACATTCGGCCCCAAATCCTTCCTTCATTGCCCTTCATATGGCTGCCCCAGACTGAACTTTCAAGCAGCTTTTTATTTTTTACTGAATGCTAAGAGGAAATGGGAATACAGGGAACGTAACTGATCCAGCTTATATAAAATGAGGTTTCTGATCCAACCACAGCCAGCTATTTACTGTATTTACTAGTAAAAGCTAGTTATTTACTGTATCTCTGTACTTGCTATCATTTATGACATTAGTACTCCAGCTTCATGAGGCTGGCACAGCTGTGTGGACACCTCAGCTACTCTTAATCCGATTCAGTGTGGAGACAATCTTACAGCTGGGCTCCCGGTGCATCCCCCGACCAGGAGAGCCAGACTGCCCTTTTCCGCAGCTTATGTAGTGCTCTTTCTTTCTCCCACTCTGGCCTTTCTGGCTGTAACTAAGTGTACATTTATTTTTGTGCTTTGTTCTTTGCTACCAGTAATGTGCTAGCATTGGGTATTGACATTTTTATACATTTCTCATTCTTTTTCTGGATTTTAAAGGTAAAAACAAATGCTTTGTTTTTGTTTGTATTTCTTTGAATACAGTTGAGGTTAAACAGTTTTTCAGTTTTGTTTGCTAATAAATTTCATCTTTGGGGTTTTTACCCTTCTATTTTAGAGAATCGTTTAGTAACATATCTGAATCTTTATACCTCAGATAAAATTATAGTTATCTGAAATTATTGACTGTCTTTTTGAGAATTAACTCGAAGCTGTAAATTTACGTTTTAGAAATTCCAATGCGTTATTCTTCTTTAGGGAGGCATACATATTAATAACTGTAGTAATGATGATCTTAAGTCCAGTTTAATGATTCTAATTGAGAAGAAAAGTATAAGCACATAACCTGCTCAATGAATTCAAAAGGGTCTCTCCTATTGTGGGCCCTGAATTAATTGCTATGCTGGAGCCAATAAGTAAAGCCACACCCTTTGCCCAAATGTGGAGAATATTTATGGTCATTTCAAAAGTAAATACTTGGAAAGAAGGCTGCTTTGAATTTTTTTCTAACTGGTTATCTTCAACTTTGTATAAGCTCTGTAAATAATACAGTGAGCCAATTTGAAAATACCTAAGAGTTGTTAAAATGGTTTATTTATAGACCAAAGAGCTAGCAAGCCTAGGATTTTATTTTTGCAAACCATATGCAGTAACAGGCTGTGACTTTGGGTTTTCCACATAAAAAAAATATGTATTTCTATATAGTCACACCTACACACACATATGTGTACATGTATCTTACTCTATTCAGGAGCCTCTTTGAAAAGGAGAACTTACACTACCCTCAGGGCCTTTTACTATGAAGCCTTTTGTGCAGTTTGAAGAAAAAAATACTGCTGTTATAAATTATATTGATATGATTAAAAATAACTTTTGGAACATTATTAAGAATGGGTATTTTCAGTTTGATCAGTCATCAGTGATTTAGGCATTTTCAATTTTGAAGTGATAAAGTTTAATAAATAATGTTCTGTGAGTATTGCATTATGCTTATTCTTTTATATCTTACACTTGTTTGCTAAAGAATTAGAGTGAAATTATGATTGTCTGCTTTTCTTTAAAGTAAAAAGATTGCTTTTACTTTAAAGAAACAAAACTTAGTTTATTTTCTCTAGCTTAAGTGTATTTCATTTGGAAAAGCAAATTTGTGATCCAGTAGAACTTCAATTTCTGTTCCACTAGAAGTAGTATTTCCTTAGCACTCGTCGTGTGCTGATGTCGTCTGTTTGCTCTCGTCCTGATCCTGTCTAGTAGATGGTAAACACGTTTTACAGATGAGGAAACACACTGAAACAAGGTCTGTAATTTGCCTGAGGTCATCCGGTTAGTACGGGGCAGAACCAAGGCCCCTAGTTCAAGACTGTCATTAAAGCTGTGATCCTAAATACTGTTCTCTACTTTGTGCGGGTCGTTGTAAGTTAATTTGGGGAACTCTGTATTTTAAAATGCCTTTAGAGTGGTTTTCTTTGTAAACAGTGATTGTATATCATTTTCACAATGTTAGTTTTATTTGGAAATGTTATATAAACATTTCTAAAAATTGGGAAAATAAAAGATTGTCATGCTTTGGTCATAATTCTTTTTTTCTAGGTCAACAACTATGATATCAGCAACGTGTCCCATAACTATGCCAGAGCTGTTCTCTCCCAGCCCTGCAGCACGCTGCATCTCACTGTGCTTCGAGAGAGACGCTTTGGCAACCGAGCATACAGCCACTCTGATAGAGAAGAGGTCTTCCATGTGGCTCTTCATAAGCGGGACTCTGGTGAACAGCTTGGCATTAAACTCGTACGAAGGACTGATGAGCCAGGTGTTTTTATTCTTGACCTGTTGGAAGGGGGGCTGGCTGCACAGGACGGGAGGCTCAACAGCAACGACCGAGTACTCGCCATCAACGGACACGACCTGAAGCATGGGACACCCGAGCTTGCCGCGCAGATCATTCAGGTAAACTCTGGACATTCATTCCAGTGCTTAGCCTTCATTGCCATGTGTCAGTATTTGTTTTCATTAGCAAATAACATAAGAATCCAGGGGATATTTGATATTTCATTAGAAAATCAAGCACAGCTACCGAAATCCTTTAATAGCCACAATAGTATAACTTCATTATAGACAGAATCTTTTCTAAAAACAACATACCCATGCACTTTTAGGCTGGCTGTTTATGGCGTGAGGGCTCTAAGGTTCCACGTGCATTTCCATTTGCTCCTTAGGCTCCACCTAGTACCAGACATAATAGATGGTGGTGTCCACATTTAACAGGCGAGATAAGTGAGGCTCAAAGGAGCTGTGATTACCAGGTCGTGACTTACCTGGTCTCTTAACACCCTTTTCCACTTCAGGATCCATTAAAAATAGGAGGGAAATCTTTTTTTTATTAGGAATAACTCTTATCTCTATAGTACAGAGCATTTCAAACACATCATGACATTTGTCTTCACAGTGTGCCTGTGAAGTAAGTAAGGATAGTCACTATTAGAGAAATTGGAAAACCATCCAGAGAAGATCTCCAGGTTCTGGAGCGTGCCATGGCATTTGATACTCGTATCTCCTGCAGTGTTATATAAGGGTGAACAAAAATGTGTTTGTGTTCTTAAAGTAAGCACAGCAAAACTCTATAAAGGAAACCAAGTATTAATATAATTGAACATCAGGAATTAAGGCGGGTTGATAGCCATTAAAAAATATGTATACGCAGGATCAGAAAACAATGAAAATTTAAGACTATAAGAAAACCCAGGTTTCAGTCCCCTTAACTTACTCCGTTTTTTAACTTTTTGGTTCAATATAGCCTTAAGAAAACACACACACACACACACACACCAGCCGTATTGCGTTGAGAGGAGACTCAGGTATTGGTCTCATTTCATAGACTTGAGGTTTAAAGAAACTGGATGGCTTGAAATTCCCCTGCATCAGAGGCAGCCTTAGGACTTTGCCTGTGGATAGCAGCCAGCTGCTGCACTGCTGAAAATGAGTTCATCTTGTAAGAGTGGGGATTGGTGGGAGGGAGGGGGGGGAAAGAACAGAAGAGCGTTAATCCACTCTTGGGGTTTATTAAAGGAAACAGGAGAGTTGAGTGGACTTTATGAAGTGAAAAGTCAGATCAATAAGATAGAAAGAGAAATTGATTGACTATATATTTCAGGCAATGTTAAAATACTCTTAATTCTTAAGTAGATAGTCCTCACTAAATTTCTAACCAAACTGTGGAAAATATAGACACACAGGTGGAAAATACACTTAAAATTTTTCATGATAATATATCTTATTTGGATTTTTATAATCCAGATAGTTAAATTAGTTGCATCATATTTTGTACTGTAATTTTAACCAAGCTATAAAAAACTAAAGTTTGATTTGTTTCTTTTTGAAAAAAATTAAAAAGTCTTACTGTTTTTGGTACAGGTTATAAAAATAACGTGTACTCCATGTCCGAAAAGAATACTGAAGACAAAATACACAAAATAAAGAAGGAAATTAAAATCACATTCAGTCTAAATACCCCAACACAACATTAATATTTTGAGGGACATCATTACAAACATTTTTTATGTATACATCCACAGATAAATAGCATGCACTTGTAGATTCTGAGTTTGCAACATTTTCTTTTGTCAGCAGTATCTTGTGGACTTCTTACACAAAAATAAGTATAGATTCACATCATGATTTGTAATCACAGTATCGTAGGCATGTTGTACTACAACTTATTTAATCATTCTCTTATTGATAGACTTTCGTGTTTTGATTTTAAGTTTAAAACCTTTTGCTAAACTTCCCTCCAGAAAGATCACATCATACCAATTTATATGCCCAGCAATAGAGCATGCCACTTACTTGTGAACTAAGGGTATTGTCATTTGGGCATCTTGCATTTTTCTTCTTCTTTTTCTCCCCAAAGACCCCTCAGTATATAGTTGTATATTCTAGCTGTGGTCCTTCTGGTTGTGCTATGTGGGACACCGCCTCAGCATGGCCTGATGAGCGGTGCCATGTCTGTGCCCAGGATCCAAACTGACGAAACCCTGGGCCGCCAAAGTGGAGCACGTGACTTAACCACTCAGGCATGGGGCCAGCCCGGCATCTTGCATTTTTAAAATCTCAACTTGAACAAAACTTTTCTGCTGTATTTGAAACCCTGAAGTGTTAGATGTGCACTCTGTTTAAAGTTAGCCTAAGCCCAAATGTTGATCTATCATTTAAATCCTAAATGCCCAGTTCAATCACATGCACAGAATTTTGTCTTTAAAAAAATCCACAAAGATTTGTTTCTCTTAATAGATTTACATAAGCAAGGGTTTTCTGGTTGAAATACTGATTATAGAGTATTTGGTGGTTATGAACTGTTAAGCAGTAATGAAAATGATTCTGTACTTTGAAATAAAGTCACCAAGGGAGCACTCACCATCTCACACTGTGCGATCTGATAACGTGAAGTGTCAGAATTTTAATTACTAGGATTTTAAACATTCCACTTTTATATTTACCCTTTAGATCAAGTCCCTAGACCCTGTGCTTTGGGAGTCTGGCCTATATGTTAGGTGTTATTCTTTCAGTTATTTTGAAGAACTTGTCTGAAACTATTTAGTTAATAAAATGCTTGAATAAGCAAAGGATTTTCGGTAGAGAATTAAAATTGGTTATCACTTATTTTTCAGTTTAAGAACTGAAAATAGTACAATGCTATATGTCAACTATATTTCAGTAAAACTGGGAAAAAAAGGAAGTGAAAATGAGTGATTTCTTAACGTTATTAACTATAATCATGGAGGAGGTCCCCACTTTCTACCACAATTCCTTGAAAGCAGGCTGTCATATTTTCCCATAGGAGTAGTAATAAAATTGGGAATTGTGGTCACAACCAAGAGTCAGCATCAAATAACTCAGGCCTGTACATTAAAAGCAAAGGTAAAATAACCTTTAAAAACATAATAGATGGGAATCCATGTTTAAAATATAGATATGTAGATATATGTAGATATAGATAAAGGGCCTCTAAATTTAAGATGACAGTCATGAACTTGTAAAATAATTTAACATAATGCTTAAGTGTGTGTGTGTGTGTGTGTGTGTATTACACACAATATATATAAATACTAGTCTTGTTATATAGGATCTCTATAATCCTTTTTAGGACTATTTAAGTTCATGTCCTATTTTTGACTCAAACTTAAAGCAAGCAGAAACAAAGCTGTGCATAGTTTGATTTGTTTCAAAAGTCACAATGGATTTTAATCAAGTTTTGAATAACTTCTTCTTTTTATCTTCTTTCCTTTGCTCCCTCCCTCACAATACCAAGGCAAGTCTTGAAAGGGCAAAGAAGTATTAAAAGAAAGGTACCCCTCAAGAAATCATGGGGAGCTGAGAACACGAGAAGTTTGACTGCTTTGCCGTGGTTACTTTGGCGGCAGGGCTGGGGAGGGCATGTCCAAGAGCTGCATGTGTGTGTTTTAACTGCAGAAGTTTTAAAATATTAGCTCATGAAATGAACTCCCTTCCTCCCCACTAGCAAGTGCTTGCAGTCACTACCCAGGCAAGGTCTGGTGCAATTCTGAGACGTGCATTGAAAATTAACACTGCCTGTAATTTTTTTGATGAGAATCATCATTAGTGATGGTGGTACTGTATGCGTGTTTTCTCCAGGCTAGTGGAGAGAGGGTGAATTTAACAATTGCTAGACCGGGGAAACCCCAGCCTGGTAACACTATCCGAGAAGCGGGAACTCAGAGCAGCAGCAGCCAGCACCACGCACAGCCACTGTATCACAGCAGACCCAGCTCACATAAGGTGAGGTGTTTTCATTTGTGTTTTTTAGTTCATCGCCCTCAAGGGATCATTGTTACAAGATGGTAAGATTTAAATGAGGGCCGTTACTCTGTTGGAAAACGTGAACACAGGTGTTTGGGATTGAAATGTGTAGCTTTTGCTACCTTGGAGGGTGGCTGCGTTGTCTCAGTTCCTCAGCCAACAGAGGTCCCTCTGCCAGGTGACTGATGAGAAGTGTTTGATCTTCCAGAAAAATCTTCTATTCATTTAGTCCTAGTAAGTGGGATTTATTGGGTTGTTCATTTCAATCTAACAGTTGGTTTATGTGATTCAAAAAGCATAGCGAAGACAATGATTGACAAGTGTATACCTAGCAACTGGACAGGTTGCCTACCACAGCAGAATTAGATGTGTGAATATTAAACATATAAACCATAAATTTTGATAGGTACATGTGTTGCATATTTCCTTTTATGTTATAGCTTATACGAATACTGCCCTAAATCATTTAAAATTCCCATATGTTGAGCTTTTTTACTGCTGCTTCCACATTTAACTGGTTTTAGAATATTTCCCTAGATCATTTATCTGTGCTGAGAATTTTGATACTGTCTCTCTTTAGTTGCAGAAATCAAAAAAGAATGGTACTTTACTGCATTCTTGATATTATTTACTTCATTCGGCCCTTCATTTGAACTCAGTTTCTGGTAGGCTAAGATTTTTAAGACAGTGATGTTTACCTAACTATGTGAAAATATAAGCTAAATATGAGCTTCCAAAGCCATTCTCCTTAAGTAAAATTAATTTGCTTTACTAAACAAAAACTTATCTGTTGGTCTTCTTAAAAACCATAGGAAGTTTCCTATGTGCTAAGATGGCTTCTTAATATACGTACAGTAATTGAAAGAATAATTACCTTTGAAATGCTGCAGGTACCCTAAGAAAGCACCCCTTAAAGGCACAAGTATTTTTGGCCCATCAGGCTTATCTGGTTTTCTGAGCTTAAGTACAGACTTGTCACTGGTCTTTGGTTTAGTTAATACTTACAAAAAATTATAACCACCAACTTGTTCTTATTTCTGAACAAAAACCAAAATGTATGAAGGAAACCTATAATTTTGCCTTCATAATGGTGACTATGAAAAAGGAGTTATTGTTTTGAATAGGAATTTTGAATAGGAGTTGCTTCATATAGCTTGCTTTACAAGTTATATATATATGATATATATATTCCTAAAGAACTGTAATATAAGGCAAAAGTCGATTATTGAATCTTCTGTGTCATTGAATTCTACAATAATTTAAGATATGAGTGTCTATGACAACATTATAATTTTAAGATAATTTTAAAAAATACTTAGTCATTCCAACATTCGTATAGAGAACTCTGCATGTTTAGAGAACTCTGCATGTTTCATTTTGTTGTTTGTTTTGGACACACATATTTTTCTCTCTTAACTGCTATTCTTATTCTCTTTAATTTTTAGTAACGACGTTTTAAATAGCAATGCTGAATTATTGTTATTCTAGGTACTCTGCAAACCTAGTTGGTTAGAACAACCACATGAAATGTACTTTTAAGTGTTAATTTAGCTGTTTACTATTAACATACTGCATTTGTTATGTCAGATCTTGATTTAAAAAAATAAAGGTCTCTTGGGGAAAAACAAACACACAAATTTACCAAAATAAGCAATTCAGACAATTATAATTGTTAAAGTATACATTAGTCTACTATTAAACCTCTAAGTAGCTGCTTGAATAAACGCTCATGTGGTGATGAACCTTTAGAAGGTTCCTTGAAGTGTACCACATGTAAGCTTTGAAGTTTGGTTTACTTCTTGAGGGTAAAAATGCATACATCTCAGCCGCGTAGAGGGATGAAACAACCAGCCTTAATTGATTAAATATGTAAGAGCCGAAACTGCATAAATAAATATACTCAAGACTGAGTTTCATGAGTTGTCTTCATAATACAATGGTTTTTGCCCAGTTTTGAAGGGTACTAACGTAGATTTCATATATTTAGTTGGGAGACTGCCTTAAGACATTTACAAGTTTTCTACTAGGTCATAACATTTTCTAGGAATGCTAGGCTATTATTACAAGTAGTTCCCTTGATAAAATTTCAAACATACATGAGATTCCAGGACCAGAGAAAGGCAGATGGGCCTGGAACTCCAGGGCCTGATGAACAGATCCATATTTGTTAATTCTCTAAAATAATGTCACTAGAGGAAATGTTATAATTCTGTAAATATAGTTTATATATTTCTATTGTTGATAGTGTTAATAATGTTAATAATTATCTTGTTATCTGCAACATTTTCCTGTAGTTGATAAATGTTAGAAACCTTTTGAGATATTAGCTTCCACTCTGACACTTAATGGGATAGCACCTGAGTGGTGTGGTGCATATAAACAGTGTATATACATGGTGCATCATACTGCGTGTACCTCTGTAAAACATATATAATACATATATATAATTATTAGTACTAATTAATTTGCATCAGTTCAAATCCCAGTGTAGTCACTTATAGTTGTATGACTTGGGGCAAGTTACATGACGTTTCTAAAGTTGCTTCCTCATCTGTAAAATGGAGCCAATGATAGTGTTTACTTTCAAGACCATTGTGAAGATTAAATGAAATAATGCTTGGCACATAATGTACCTTCAATAAATGTTAGTTATTTTTATTTTAATATTAATATTACATGTGTACATCTTGTTTTTTATTGACTTTTAAAAAAAGTGATTTTTTTTTAAAGATTTTATTTTTTTCCTTTTTCTCCCCAAAGCCCCCCCGGTACATAGTTGTATATTTTCCGTTGTGGGTCCTTCTAGTTGTGGCATGTGGGACGCTGCCTCAGTGTGGTTTGATGAGCAGTGCCATGTCCGCGCCCAGGATTCGAACTAACAAAACACTGGGCTGCCTGCAGTGGAGCATGCGAACTTAACCACTCGGCCACAGGGCCAACCCCTAAAAAATAGTGATTTTTAAAATTCTCTTTTTCTTGCGGCTGGCCTCGTGGCTTGGTGGTTGAGTTTGGTGCACTCTGCGTCAGCGGCTGGGTTCACAGGTTCAGATCCCAGGTGCAGACCTATACCACTCCTCAGCCAGGCTGTGGCAGTGTCCCCCATATAAAGTGGAGGAAGATTGGCTCAGATGATAACTCAGAGCTAATCTTCTTCAGGAGAAAAAAAAAAATTCTCTTTTTCTTCCAGGAACATCTCAGTAATAAGTAGCAGTAGCAAATGTCAGTAAAAATAGCTTTTCCCTGAGAATATAGTTTGTTGGGAAATATTTCCCTGTTATTAACTTATTCAAAAATTCAGTTATTTCATATCCTTTTGGCTTTTCAAGAAGGTTTGGAAGGTAGATTTGCTCCTGCTTCGTGACTGAGTACTTTCATAATTCTTGTCAGTAAGAATCACAAGACAAGTCTGTAGCTTTTTTCTGGCAGTTAGTAAAATCTACATTTTACTTTTATACTACTCTGTCAACTTTTCTTTCAAAGAATAGAGGAGAAAGATGGAAGTAAAAGTAATTGGCTTGTCTTTGGAATTTTAAAATTCAAATGCATTATTTACTTTTATAGAATTGATCATATTTTGGAGCTCAAGGAAATTATACAAATGATGTGCTTATTTTACGTTGACTTCTATATGTCAACAGTCCTGAGTGTTTTCAGTTACATAAAGTGTTACAAAAACTCTGCAAAGTTTGACATTGTGATCCACGGCGTTCAGTGTACTGTTTGTACCTGTGAAGAACTGTATATGACTTTCAGTTCTATACTAAGTGATTTTAAAAAAAGACTTTACAGTTGCCACGTAAGTTTTTACTTTCGTTTAAGCTGTCTTTTCTTCAACTATATATTATTTGTTATCCAATAAATGTTTCCTCTCATGTTTAGGATCTGACCCAGTGTGTTACATGCCAGGAAAAACACATTACTGTAAAGAAGGAGCCACACGAGTCCCTTGGAATGACAGTAGCCGGGGGCAGAGGAAGTAAGAGTGGTGAGCTGCCCATCTTTGTGACCAGTGTGCCACCTCATGGCTGCCTTGCACGTGATGGCAGAATCAAGAGAGGTAAGATGGGATCTTAAACAGTTTCACCACGTCTTCTCCATGGAGTCAACTCATATTTTTAAAAATAAAGACTATCTACAGAATTTTCTACTAAATATGGCTTTTGAAAATCCTTTAAAATGTCCTTCGCATGTGCAAGCATAAAGCCTCTCTGTAAGGTGAGGGCAGTGCTCACTGTGAAGGGAAACTGCTGAAGCTTGGTAACGGTTCCATTACTTTCTAACAGTTACTCAGCTGGTGGATTATTTTATGTTGGAAAAGACCCTCTAAGAGACCCATGCTTCCAGCATTATGGCAGACTAGATGCTCCAAAGGGTCATCCTAGTGAAGGACAATAAAGTGTCTGTGTGGGAGGAGGCTCACACAGGAGGTGGAGCAAAAGGCAGACTTAATAAAAAGATAGCGGTTCTAGGGATAAACTCGTTCACAATTTCACCTTCCCCCTCAATACTATGTAATTTGTATAGGTGGGGGTGGTAGTGGTAAAAATAGCATTCTCCATACACTTGGTTTGTTCCTGTGGAAAAGTGAGTCTTAAAGGCTGTTTTTCCAGGAATGAAGTTGGATCCCTATATACAGAAATCAACTTAGAATGTAAGAGCTAAAACTTGTAGAAGAAAACGCAAGTGTCATTCCTCAGGACCTTGGATTAGGCAATGGAATAGTCAAGGATTTTCTTAGATAGGACACCAAAAACACAAGCAACAAGAACAAAAAGAGCAGATAAACTAGACTTCATCGAAATTACAAATTTTGTGCTGCAAAGGATACCACCAAGAAAGTGAAAAGATAGTGAAAGTGAAAAGATACCCCACAAAATGGGAGAAAATATTTGCAAATTATGTATCTAATGAAGGACTTATATCCACAGTACATATAGAACTCTTACTACTCAGTAATAAAAAACACAACCCAATTTAAAAATGGGCAAAGGATCTCAATAGATATTTCTCCAAAGAAGATATACAGATGGCCAAAGCACATGAAAAGACGCTCAGTGTCATCAGTTATTAGGGAGTTGCAAATCAAAACCACTTCAAACCTGGGGGCGCCCAGTGGCACAGTGGTTAAGCTTGCATGTTCTGCTTCAGCGCCTCTGGCCTGGCCTGGGATTCACCAGTTTGGATTCTGGATGTGGACCTACACACTGCTTGGCAAGCCATGCTGTAGCAGGCATCCCACATATAAAGCAGAGGAAGATGGGCACAGATGTTAGCTCAGGGCTAGTCTTCCTCAGCAAGAAGAGGAGGATTGGTGGCAGATGTTAACTCAGGGCTAATCTTCCTCAAAAAAAAAATTAAAAGTAGAAGAACCACTTAAAACCCACTAGGATGAATATAATAACAAAGACAGACAGTAACAAACATTGGCAAGGATGTAAAGAAATTGAAACTCTCATATGTTGCCAGCAGGAATGGAAAATGGAACAACTGTTTTTCGAAAACAGTTTAGCAGTTCCGCAAAAAGTTAAAGATAGAGTTACCATATGACCCAGCAGTTCCATTCCTAGAGAAATGAAAACATACGTCCACACAAAAACTTGTACAGAGGGTTTATAGCAGTATTTTCCATAATAGCCAAGAAGTGCAAGCAACTCAAACATCCATCAGCTGATGAGTGGATCAGCAGAATGTGGTATATGTCTAAAATGGAACATTATTTGGCTGTAAAAAGGAACCGAGGTATTGACACAAGCTGCAACGTGGATGAAGTTTGAAAACAGGATGTTAAGTGAAAGAAGCCAGTCACAAAAGACCACACATGATTCCATTTATATGAAATGTCCAGAATAAGGAAATCTATAGAGAGAAAAAGTAGATCAGTGGTTGCTTAGCGCCGGGGCAAGGGAAGTGACTATTAATGGGTACAGGGGTTTTGGGGGGTGACAAAAATGTTCTAAAAATAATGTGTGACAGTTTTACAACTCTATCACTACACTAAAAACCATAAAATTGTGTACTGTAGTTGAGTGAATTGAATGGTATGTGAACTGTATCTTAATTACACTGCTCTTTTTTTAAAAAAGTTTGTGCAATTGTGGAATTGGAGGTCATTTTATGTCCTTATGTTATTATGTTTTTTAAGTTTTCTACAATGAGAATGTTTTGCTTTAATAATGTGAAAAATAAATGATGAATTGGGAGAGGAGGACCTTCTGTAGGCTTTCTTAGTACAAATGTTTGTGCTTCCTACAAAACTAATCCTTTCCTTCCTAACCTTTTATATAATCCTCATTGCCCTTTTTTATTATATTACTTGGGAGAGCAAAAGACTTTTTTCTTCCTCAAGCAAGAGAAGATGTTCTAATCACAAGTTTTATTTCTCTGTGTAGGCCCCAGGGCACCTTCTCTTTACACGTTCTCATATGTTTGCACTGGCTGAGCTGTGTAGGGCTGACTTCATGTATAAAAACTGTGTAAATATAAAATAGAATATATCAAAAATGTATTTCTAAGAGCAAAGGATCAAATCATTTTGGAATGGGAAAGAACTGAGAAATCACTGACGCTCAAAGAAGAGAAATGAACGTGCCCAGGGCCTCTATACAGCTAAACCAGGGCTAGTGGTGCGGGCGTCCCGCTGAATCAGGGGGCCTCAAGCCATGCTTTATCTTATATATTATGGAATTATTTTAAATTTTTGAATTGTTTTGGAATGTTTTCCATGAATTGGATTTTTCCCCAGTATTATAAAAATGACAAAGAAGTAGAAAATGGTCTTTCACCTCATCTCACCTGAGTTGTTGGAACTGCCTTTGTTGATTCGTTGACAAAGAGCAGGATTTATGGGGAATAACCACTTGGGAGCTCAGCTCATCCTTCTCTTTCTTCGTTTGAACAGGTGATATATTGTTGAATATCAATGGCATTGATTTGACCAATTTAAGTCACAGTGAGGCTGTTGCTATGCTGAAAGCCAGCGCTGCATCCCCCACCGTGGCCCTCAAAGCACTGGAGGTCCAGGTCGTTGAGGACGCAGCCCAGACCTCGGAGGAGCAGGCGAGCACCTTCAGTGAAAACGAGTACGACGCCAGCTGGTCCCCATCCTGGGTCATGTGGCTTGGGCTTCCGAGGTACTGACAGCTTTTTGTTGTTTGGTGGAATAATCATAATTGCAACCTCTGTTAGCATGTGACACAGTAAATTCACTCATTGAGGGGAAGAAAGGCTTTGGTTAGATAACAGGAGCAACATCAAATCGTTACCAAAGAAAATGGTCATTTTTCTTTCTTAGGATATTATATTTACAAAGGTAAATTTAATAATAAGAACTAAAGAGTTATATCTGTTTATAAAAATGAATAAAGCCATTCTGTCTGTCCCTATTAAGGCTTTAAGTGGGCTAGCCTTGGGATTGGATGTTCAGTCTCTTGCTTAGAAAAGCTGTCATTTACCAACATTCATTCTGATACATGCTTAAACTCATGCATTTTTCACCAAAAAAAGCCAGGTCAAAGCGGGAAGCCTTTTTCTATCCCAGAAGACTTTCTAAAAGCCCTTCCTTAATCCTTTTAACTATCCCTAAGAAGCCAGGTTATAAACTGAATTTTTATTGGACGTTGGAGTCTTTAAGACATGTCACTGGTGTTCAGGAGTAGCTGCTCCTGCCCATCTTTAGGATGAGTTTGCTGCTTCGTGACTGACCAGCCAAGACGTTCTGAAGTTGGTCAGTGTCTGGTCACGAAGCATTTGGAACCCCCAGATGATTGTTGCATAATTTGATATTGAGCTCGGAAGAATGTGTCTTGCTATCTTTGTTTCCAAACCAGTTTAGATTCTTAATGTGCATAAGGATCCTAGAACTGAACTCTGATGAAACATTCTGACTCTTAACAAAATAGGAAAATTACTGATTCTTTAAAATAAAAATAAACAATAAGAAGGTGCCAGTTTAGGAAGGAGAAATGTATGGTGATGGATGGAACTTCCAGTTTTGGTGGTGAACACAATGCAGTCTATGCAGAAGCTGAAATATGATGACCTGGAATTTACATAGTGTTATAAACCAACATGACCTCAATGAAATAAAAAATAAATAAAAAGCCAGGTTAAAAAAATAAATAAATAAAGGTGTCACCTGAATTCAGCTCAGCATGTGAATAAAAAAAAAATAGTATGTGCCAGTTTCTGAGCCAGCTACCTTCATTTGGAATAAATTTGTAATAATAACTGGAATTTGCATAGTGCTCTATGGTTTATAAAGTTCTTTCACATAAAGAATAACAGAAAAAGCAAGGATATTATTGGATTTCATTTGTTGATAAATCTAACTTGCAGGCTTGCCTTCTTGGTTAAAAAAACTAAAAAGGCCCAAAACTGTGACGGAATTCATGTCTTAGGGACCTGTATGGACCTTGTATTTGGATCTTGTGGCGAGAGATTTTTTTTATGACAAAGATGTTTTAACTACTTCATATCTGTTTATTCCATGCACTAAAACTGATTAATTTTTCCCACTGAAAAGTCAACATACATTTACATGGTTGCTCTTAAATTCTGTAGAATAGTATCTAAATTGCGAAGTTTCAGCCATCAGAGGGAACCTCACTGATCGTTCAGTACTCAGCCTGGTACTTTGACCGGTCAGTTTAAACTTAGAATGTCAGAAGGGGCCCTTCACATGCTGGAGGAGGATGTTATCTCCTTGTGCTGTGCGGCTGCCGAGCAGGTCCACACCACTGCTGCTGGATGGGCAGAGACCAGCGATGTCTTGGAGAAACACTCTGGCACTGGTGCTTCCTTTCTTTTTCCTTATCTGTTCTTCCAGTCTAGTTTTGGGGGTCAGCATTTTTACCTCTTGTGTTCAGAGCATTTCCTGGTGTGCCAGGAAGAATAACAGAGATTTTAGATGAGAAATGTGCAGGATAGTAAAATCTGGTTTTGAGCCCACCTGTATCAAAAGAATACCTGTCAATAAAAGGACGGTCTTCAGTGGATTCTCGAGGCCTCTGGTGTATGCAAACCTGTGTTCAACACCACGTGTCAGAAGGGCCGCGGCTCTACAGGGGCAGGTGGCCCTTCAGGCGGGTTTCACGCAGCGTAGGGTAGCCGCCCAGCTTTTCCTGAAGAGGGCGGTTCTTCCACTGCAGTCTCTTGGGGGTGCGCCAGACAACTGTTTGCTTGTTTTGTTTTGTTTTTGCAGAAGATTCAAATAATGAAAATAACCTACATTGCCCTAAAAAGCCAGGCCAATGCATGGGACCCTGCTCCATCCCAGGAGCCCTTTTAATAGCTCTTTCTTATCAGTAAACTAAGAAATTAGACCAGATTGGAAGTTTTAGCATGTTGTATATAGCTTTATAGAATTGGCTTTATTAATAAGAAACCCTTTTTAATGGGTTAAAAACAGAAGGCTTTGGCTTAGATGCCTCCATATCCAATTTCACCTAGAAATGAAAGATATTTTTTATGAAGAGATACTCTTTTCTATATCGTTTAGGGTTTATTTGGTGGGATTTTTTTCTGTTTTTATTTTTAAGTTTTTACTCATGGCTGGTTCCCAAATCCATAGAGCTGTGGAACTGTAAGTAGAATTTTTCTCCCTTCCTAGAGAGCATCCTCCAAACTGGCCAGTAGCATGTTAATGGTAGCATCCTAATGTCCACTCTATAAAAAGGGTGGAGGGATTTTGTTTTTCTTATTGTTTTCCAGATTGAGTTCCCTATTTTGTTGATTAAAGTTGCCTTTAAAATGAAAGCATTTTCAGTAAAGGAGGAAAGGGCAGCAGACCACTCCTCGTGGAGGTTAGAGAGTTATCCTGCATTGTTTTCGCAGCTGCCCTGCTGCACGTGTCCTCTCATTTGAGTGCTCAAATCAGCAGTACTAGACTCCTTTTGTACCACTTTTTGGAGATACAAATTGTGAAGATACAAATGGATATCAGAATTGAGGGCCTTGTTGACAGGGCAGTGAGCAAATATAGGCACAGAACCATCTTATCCAAATTTCTGAGGTCTAACTTGTAACAAGTTTATTTAAGCTTTCTGTACGTATGTGTGTCTTCACTTGGGAAGAGAAGACTAAAAAATGTTGAAGAAATTCTAGTCTACTTAAGACTGCATCTGTCCTAGAAAATGGGTCTGCAAAACAATATATTCGTGGGGCTGCCCAGTGGTGTAGTGGTTAAGTTCATGTGCTCCACTTTGGCAGCTGGGGGTTTGCAGATTTGGGTCCCAGGTGTTTGTCAAGCCACGCTGTGGCAGTGTCCCACATGCAAAATAAAGGAAGATTGGTGCAGATATTAGTTCAGGGCCAATCTTCCTCACCAGAAAACAAAAACAAAAGCAATAACCATTATATTCAGAAGGAAATTAAGTAGCCCTTTTGCTTTTCCCAACAATGATGAGTATAACATGCTATAGAGTTATACAAAGATGAACAGGCTATAAAAGCCTCTGCATTACTTTTTAAATTTTTTCTTGATTTTTATATTTGTTTACAGTGCCCTTCATAGCTGCCATGATATAGTTTTACGAAGAAGCTACTTGGGAAGTTGGGGCTTTAGTATTGTTGGTGGATATGAAGAGAACCACACCAATCAGCCTTTCTTCATTAAAACCATTGTCTTGGGAACTCCTGCTTATTATGATGGAAGATTAAAGTGAGTCTTGTTATATTTAATGATGTGATTCATGTTTGTTATGATGGACACAATCTAGACCAGGGGTCAGCTCCAAATTCAGCCTGTTGTCTGTTCTTATAAATAAAGTTTTATTGCAACATGGCCACACTCATTCATTTACGTGTTGTCCGTGGCTGCTGCTCAGGTATAGTGGCAGAGTTGGGTCATTGTGGGCAGAGACCATATGGTTTGCAAAGCCTAAAATAATTGTTTACCAACTGACCCTTTACAGAAGAAATTTGCCAATCCTGCTCTAGACTGAAGCATTACCTTTACCCTCTTGCCACTCATAGCTGTATTTTTGTACGCTAATGACAGGAACCAAACCTGAGTCATTTCATTGGACATATTGTGATATGACAACTGACTCTGAGCAATTTTTCCACACAGCCCACTGAGGTCCAGTCCTATCATTAGATGGCTCTGCTTTATTTTTCTCCACGGCACTTGTACCTGCCTAACATTATATTTATGCGAGCTCCACGAGGAAGGGATTTCGTTGCATTTGTTGTTGAATCCCTGGCAGCCATAACAGTGCCCTGCAT
This sequence comes from Equus caballus, assembly GCF_041296265.1. Taxonomy (NCBI): domain Eukaryota; kingdom Metazoa; phylum Chordata; class Mammalia; order Perissodactyla; family Equidae; genus Equus; species Equus caballus. Next base: position 24,716,549 of record NC_091700.1, on the reverse strand, counting down.
TTATAGTAAGGTCTCAACAAATATGTGATGAATGAGTGTGTGATAGCTTACAGTGTGCTGGGCACAGTGCTGAGTGCTATGCATGCGTTATTGAATCTTCTTAACAACCCCTTGAGGTAAGTGATGGTGGTGTTGTTATTCCTGTTGTTCAAACACGATAACTGAGGCTTGGAAAGGTTGAGAAACTTGCCCACAGTCAAATGGCTGAAAGTGGTTGACTGCGATTCATACCCAGAGCCTTTGCCATTAACCCCTCTGCTCGTGCCGCCACCAGGCAGAACGTACTCACTCAGCCTGTGTGCAGCCTCTCTTCTTTTCCAAAGCTCAGGCTCCCGGAGAAGAAAGTGGTGGTGTATCGAGAGACTGTATAAGGAGAGAGGACGTGGGTGCTTGGCAGTTCTTAGTGCCTAGTGTTTGATGAAATAAAAGCACCAGTTCTTAAAAAGTAGATGCTGACATACTAAACAGAATGCTGCACAAATGGAGAGTTTACTCTGTTTGCAAAGAGAAAGTGACATCTAAATCCTACTGTGAGAAGTTGGTCAGGGTTAGTGTGCTCCAGATCAGTCTCATATTGACAAAGATGGAAACAAATCATCATTTTAGGAGGAAAGAGGAGGGGGGAAATGAATTAACCATTCTCTTAGCTAAGTTACTCAACCATGCTGGGTCTCAATTAATTAGTTTATAAATTTACCTTCCACCTACTTCCGAAAAGAAATTAAAGGAGCTAACAATAAAATAACATATTACCGACTAAAAACCAAAAGTCAGAAAGCATAGAAAGATCGTCAGATTCATCATTCATTCGTGATAATTCTGCTTGGAGGACAGTGAACATAACAGCTGAAAGAAGAGGAGGTGTCGGTCTTACTCTCAATTTAATTGAACACTCGAAGGTGTGAGCTCTAAGAATGAACAGAGAAATAGCCAAAATAATAAACAAGCCCCTCCAAATGCATTTGGTATTTTTTAAAGGGGCAGTAGGTTTATTCTTCTAATTATATTTTGCTTAAACTTAGCTGAAAATTATTCCGCTTGCCCTTGAAATCACCCACCAGCTACAGGAGAGGTTGGCACAGAGGTGTCGTTGATTGGCAAGGGGAAGCCAATGTAGGCTTAAAAATCAACCCAGAATGTTTCTCAAGATAATCACACATCCTAATCTTTGACAGTTAGTGGTTAAGTGAAACTGCTTTTCATGCTAAACAAATCTCAGTGAGAGTAATGTTTTTAATACCCTGAAAACAGTAACAGTCTGTTTCTGTTTCTGTCTGTCCTTGTCCAGGTGTGGAGATATGATCGTGGCCGTGAACGGCCTGTCAACTGTGGGCATGAGCCATTCCGCGTTAGTTCCCATGTTGAAGGAGCAGAGGAACAAAGTCACTCTGACCGTTATTTGCTGGCCTGGCAGCCTGGTGTAGATTTTGAAATTGGTTTTGAGTCAAACGTCTTCCTTCTGTAGGTTTTGGAAAGAAAACCCTTTAGTTTCATTGTATTTCTGGTTATTAGGAGCTACTGACACAGCTGGTATATGCAGGGCCAAAAACCACTAAGATTGTCCTTTTGTTATTATTTAAATGTTTTTTTCCTCAAGTTAGCCACATTTCTTTCAAGTTGGAAACAGTCTTCCACTAACCCTTGTGAGTTCGCATTTTCGGAATTCAGACTCACAGTGGTCAGAATGGGACCTGTCGTGGTGGAAGCAGTCCGCCCAGACTGTGACCCAGCCACAGTGGTCAGAATGGGACCTGTCCTGGTGGATGCAGTCCGCCCAGACTGTGGCCCACCCAGCTGGATTGCTGTTGGTTCTGTGTTTTCAGTGACTGAATCAGAAAATGTATTCCACACGCCCCAAGACTGGCAGCAGTGAAGCCTGTAGCAGTAGCATTTACTGCCTCTGTTGGATGTGGTGCTGCCATGAATGGATACATTTTAAATTTGGACGATAACTCTTTCCCATTCTTCATCGGTGCCAACATTTCGGAACTTTGTACTGCTTTTATGAAGAGACTTTTCTGGCTTATTTTATTTCTGCTTTAATCCCTCAGTGCTCATAGATGATGAAGACAAAAGTCTGATACCACTAAGGAGATTTTAAAAAAATAACTTACCATTATTAGCATAGTAGAGAATAAAAGATAATGTTACCCAGTGACAAAGGAATTTGGGAGGTAATTATAGTGTAGTGCTGGAGAGGGTAAAAGCTGCATTTACTTGAACGGTCCAAAAGCATTAAAGGTTCATTTCCAAAGGAATGCTTTGTTATGTAGGAAAATTTCGAAGCAGTTTTTGCTAAAAATCATTTTCTAGAGTTTGTATTATACTTACCTGCAAACTTGGCTGGAAATGTTTTTGTGATTTATGCAATTAAGCTAGATATTAAAGATAAAATCATATTGCTATTAAATACACCCTTATATATATCACAGCTAAGTAGGAGAAGGTAGACCTTTTTAATTTTATTGTTATAAAAGTCTGGAATGTTTTAGAAACCCTTCTTTCCCCCTATTCTTTCGTTACTTATGAACTTAAGTATTTCAAGAAAAAGTCTGAAAGTTCTTTCTTTTTTGTCTGAAATAGATTTTAGATGTGTCTTAATCAGTTCTTGGTCACTAGACTATTTTGTATTTTTTGAAATGTTTTTGAAAATTATGACCAGCTCATTTTGTTTGTCCTTTATTCAACATGGTTGTCCTTTGGAAGAACACATAAAGAAGTGAATAAGAGAAAAATATCTTTACCTTATTAATATTATGCATACTTGAAAAAGTTTCACTTAGAAAGCTAGTTCAGAATCTGAGCTAATTTACAAGTGACCTCTGTAATAAATGATATTGATTATCAGAGAATGTATTTCAAAATACTACAGTATATTATGAAGCATGACCACTTTATTTTCAAACTTAGCAATTGCATTGCTGGGGTTTATTGTATCTGTAGCATGTCACTGATTATTCCAGTTAGTTTTATAATGATTTTTTTAAACATAGCTCTTTTGAATAAATAAGAAATGGCAACAATAGTTGTTACTGACTTGTTCAACCCCTTAGCTACACTGTATGGTCGAGAGATAATGAAGATACAGTGGGACGCCCCATACAGTATATTACTGTTAGGCGATGATTGGCTTTGGAAGCAATTTGATATTGAAATGTTTTGATATTCTAATTAACATGGAACAAGTTTTTTTCCTGCTCCCCAAATAGAATTTTGCAGACTACTTTGCTATTTTTTTAAACATTTTGTAAGAATGCATCATTTCTTGACCAGTGGCCATCCATCAACAAATATCCTAATTGCTGCTTTGTTATATATAAAATGCTTAGATTGAACCTGGTGGTAGAATCAGTATTTTGAAAGAAGAAATTTTTTTCATTATTATTTTTATCATGGAAATCTTGAAATCAGCTTAAACTAATTTGGTTTTATTACAAAAACTATAGCTTTTGGTCAGAATGATATTTGATGATGGAGACTTGTTCAGATTTTATTGTTACTGTTGGAATATTTTAATTTTCTCATTTTAAGCGTAAGTAGTTAAATATTTTGATTTGTTCTGTGCCTTCGGTTTAAATTATTTCAGGATTTTTCAGAGGTGTTTAAATAACAAGTGTGACAATCAGTCAGGGTGGAAATAAAAGTCATCGTTTCCATAACAGTGACATTGTCTCTTTTCTTGAACAGCAGATGTTGCCTCAACGTGTGATCTTTACTTTTGTTTGTGGCACCACTGTCATCATTACAATATCCCAAGCTTGAAACCTCAGGATTGCAAATGCATCTTCTAACTCTCATTCCTGTAGGCACAACACATATGGTCCCTCCTGGCTCTTGGGATTTTTGCCTGTCGGTACGTCTAGACTCACGTTGTCCAGTACGTGGGACTGCTGAGTGCTGGAAATGTGGCTAGTCTACGTGTTGAAATGATAATACGTTGGATGTATTGGATTATATAAAATATATTATTACAATTAATTTCACCAGTTTCTTTACTTTTTTTAATATGGTTACTAGAAAATTTTAAGTCACATATGTAGCTCACCTTGTATGTCTAATGAACAGCAGTGCTGGCCTCCTCAGCTTTGCATTGTCACAGCACTTACCAGGCCAGGCACTCCTGACATTGTGGTTTCTCTTCTTCTAGAGCCTTGATCATTCCTTGCATTAAAAAAATTTTTTTAGATGAGAGAAAGAAAGTTGTCTCCCGATTTCCTGGTAAATTAAGTTCAAACCAAGGCCTCTGTGATCTGACTCCTAATCGAGTTTTCCATTCGGCTCTGCAGTCCCGTTTGCCCTTGGCTGCCCCAGCAGGCTCCCCACACTCTCTAGGTTCTGCCTCCACACACATGCCTGTAGTGTTCCCTCTAATGCTTCCCTGGCATGCTTTCCCTCCTCTGCATGTTCACATGTCCCACATTTGGAGGCGTGGCTTGAACACTGCCCCATCCAGCTCCCTCTTGCCTCCACTCCCCACTTTCGAGAGAATTACCCTGGTGATGAATCTCAGCAGGCCTTTATATTGACATTTATTATGGCTCTGACCACTTCCTACCTAATTACTGTCATAGTTTCAAGTACCATCTCTGATTGCCGCCTTGCCGTTTTGAATATCACTGATGCCCCAAGTCTAGCTCCCACAGTCTGTAAGCTGAATATCCTGTTGCTTTAAGGCACTTACAGCTCAGTCCTCCAAAACTGAATTCTCTGTTTTCCCAAGCGTTTGCCTACTTCCACTTTCACTCTTTCAATCCAAGCCCTTATCAGAGGAACTTTTCTAAATCCCAGCTTGGATCATCGCTCTGATCATATCCTTGCCCTGTTTAAAAATCTTCAGTGGTTCCGTGTTGTCTGCACGAAAAGGTCAGCATGGCCTGGCACAGCGTAAGAGCTTCTTCATGATCTGCCCCTGCCGCTCTCTTGGCCTTGCTTCCACCTGCCTTGCCTCATCTCTAAACCACCCCCACACCTGTGTCTACAGCGGCTCAGCCCACGGGCTCAAGTGACATCACCTCTTTTGGGAAATCTTTACCAACCTCTCTGGGCAAGCATTTTTTTCTCTCAAAAGGTTTTATTAAATTTTCATGGTCATGGATGTGCACTAGGAAGAAGAAAACAGAAACTTGCCAGGTAGATGCTTGATTACAACTATCGGTAGCAGTTTTTTAAACTAGCCATTAAATATCAGAGATTCTGTACCTTCTGAAGAAGCCAAGGTATTCCAGGGGAAGGAATGGCCCAGTGTCCATCTGTTCCGGGATCCCATCCACGATACCACGTTACATCTAGTTGTCGTGTCTCCTTAAGGTTCCCCTCGGCCGTGCCATTTTCTCAGACTTTCCTTGTTTATGAGGATCTTGACAGTGTTGAAGAGTACCAGTCAGGGATGTCGTAGGATGCCCTCTTGCAACTGGTCTGCTCTTTTTTCTCCTGATTAGACTGGGGTTATGGGTTTGGGGTAGGGAGATCACCAAGGCAAAGTGCTGTTGTCCTCCTATATCGTGGACTGTCACCATGCTTTGTGACTGGTAGTGGTGACCTTGATTACCTGGCCTAAGGAATATTTAGAAGTTACTCCTCCCTCTAAGCCCCCACACTGAACACTTTGGACAGAAGTCACCGTGCACAGCCCACACTGAGGGCGTGGGGAGTGCTGCTCTCCCTTCGTTTATTTGCGAGCTGGCCAGGAAATGAGGGGCCTGTGGTTGGAAAGAAGGGAAGTGGAGTCCTTGGCTTAGAATGCCAGGAGCATGCCTCTTTCTTAAAAACCCTCCCTTGACTCTGCTATTTCACAGTAAAATTTCCCAGAAGAGTTGTCTTCATTTCATGCTCTTTCACTCTATTTTTAAATTTAATAATAGTTTTTCCAACACAAAAAGTTATAAAACTTACAATGAGCACTTGTTTACCCACCACCCGGCTTAAGTAGAACATGGCCACTGCTGTCGAAGTTCCTTCTCCATTTACATCTACTTTCTTTCTGGCCTTTCCATGTGTCCCTTCCTAAATTTACTACATATTTGTCCTTCTAATATAGTATTGTTGCGTGTGCTCCTGAACTAGATGAATGATGCCATCCTTATGTGGCGTGCTGCAGCTAACTGCTTTTCCTCCAACAAGATTCATTCATGTTTGGTTTATGTAGCTCAAGTACTGCTATGTATTCAATGACTGACAATTTTATAGTTGATGGACATTTATTTCCGCTTTTTGCCATTAGTAACAGTGTTGCTGCGACCACTCGTCTTCTCGACCACACAAGTGTTCTCGTGCACCTGAGAGTTTCTCTGGGGCAGTGGTTGCCCTTCACCCTAGCTGCACAGAAGAATCACTCGGAGCGCCTTTCAAAAACACCAATGTTGATTTAGTTGGTCTGGGGTGGGACTAGGGCGTCAATTTTGTTTGGTTTTGCATTCCCCTCAGGTGATTCTAATGTGCATCTGTAGTTGAAAACCACTCCTCTAGGAGCGGATTTTAGGGTAATTGCATCTTTACAACACAATCAATCTCCTAAGTGGTTGTACCAGTGCACATTTCCACTAGTAGTGTGGGTGAGTTTTGTTCCACATTCTTGCTAACATTTGGTTTTATCAAGCTGAAGGGAGTGAAATGGCATCTCATTGTGGTTTCAATTCTCATTTCCCTGATGACTGGGGAAGTGCAGTGTCCTCTCCCATGTTTATCAGCCATTCTAGTATCCTCTTTGGTGAATAACCTGTTTGACTATTTTCTCATGGGCTGTTCGCATTTCTCTTAGTGACTTTTAGAAATTCTTTATCCTGGATATTAATATTAGTGGACAGGCAGGTTCAGAGGGTTCTCTTTATCAAGATACTGTGCAACGTGAGCAGATTTTCAATAGCAGAGTCCATGCGCTCCATCGTAGCTATTGAACTTTTCTCCCTAAAAGACCATGGGGGCTCAAATTCTATCGCTACGACTTCTGAACTTGATTTCCATTCTTTTGTGTATTAGAGTGGGCTGTTACTTTATGATTCCTCAATATTTGAAGCTTTAGTCAGATAAATGAATGGTTAAGTTAAATTTGAAGTTAACACCTGAATTTCAGCCTCTAAGGGTACTTCACTGAGTTCATCATGCATAGGGCTCCCATGTTACAGTACAGTAAAGCCCGCCCCGTTAATTCAGACTTGACTCATTTGGACTTTGAATGCTTAGACAGAGTAGAAGTTAACTTGGCGCTTTTATGTAAAGAATAGGTGTCTTAAATAAACGTGTTAAAAAATGGAGGGTAGGATATTTAAGCTGCATGCTGAAGTAGACTGTTTTCAAGTTGCCTTAAGCACTTGAAGAGAATTCCCACGCTCATTCAAGTGATCGATGTGGCTCTTTCCCGTGTAGCCCTCTAAAGAATTAGTCCAGCACCCACTGTGTGCACCACACAGACAGAGGCTCTGGATCACTTCTCTATTATACCTAACTATCATAATTCAGGCTTTCTTCCATTTGTCCAGATTTAGTAATGAACAAAACCGAATGGATTACACTAGCCTGATTAACTGCTGCCCGGTCCATGGCTAGGAACTCATGAGTTGAGCTTTTTCTCTTAAGGTTCTCTTCTCTGTCTGCTGAAGGAAAGGTTTCAGCTCCTCAGGGTCCTTATTAGAAAGCTCTTGCCATTTTACAGTGCAAATCTCTTCCATTTAAGTACACCACCAATTAATTTCTATGGCAACACAGTTGGATGTGTAAGCGCAGTGCCTACTGGTAAAGTGCCGAAGGTAAGAGGCCCTAAAACGTAATCACACACAGGAGTAAAAGACTAGCCCTTGGAGACCTAACACCCCCTGCACAGGGCAAGAGCGTGCCTCGCGCCAGAGAAGGAGGCTGCTGCTCCTGCGGCTGCGTGCGAAGCACTTAGAGATTTCCATTCGAGCTCTGTTAGCTCACTCACCTGCAGCAGTGCTTTGAAGTTGGGCTATTTTGCCAACTCAGTACCCACCTTGTTTCCTCAAAAGTTTTCAGTTTCAGGGTGACTCCAACACAACCCTTCCTTGGATTGCCCACAGACTGACCACCAGTTCAAGAGCGATCAAGTTAGAAAGATCTACACTTAGACTCTGATGGAAGAGAAGCAACAGTTGTCCAATGTCAAGGTTCTGAGGATGCAGGCAACTGTTAGAAATAAAGTTTTTCTTTACTTTGTCTACATTTTTTAAAAAAATCTTCTCTCACCCTGACTCTAGAACCAATCCAAGAATGTCTTAGGTCATGGGATGTGCTGAGTCAAAGCCACGCCTGCGACCTCTCCCACCAGCAGACCACCCAGGGAAGTGACGCCCCAGGACAGTTGTGCAGATCTGCCCCTCTGTGCTTGTCGCCTTCCCCGCTGGCACAGGCCTTCAGGGGCAGAGTCCAGGTCCTTGCCTGGCCTCTCAACAGTGGGGACTAGACTCTTGCTCCTGGGGTCCCAGCCTGTGCTGAGGTAGGTAGGTGCCCATGGAGAGTGGTGGGTGCTCACAGCAGCAAAGCTCGCCTTGTGGGTAATTAGTAAACGTTTAAGGAAAATGAGTTCTTGTCTCCTCTATCCACAAGTCATTCCAAAGGATGTGATGTCCTTGTGTAATCCAAGTCCCCACACCCTATGTAGTCTTCCCTCATTGGCCCCAAATCATAACCCTTAGAACTAGAAGGTCCTTATCCACGTTTCTGGCATGGGAATCATTTCTATAACATGGTCATCTAGCTCCTGCTTGAATACCTCCATGACAGGGACCTCACTACTTCATTTCAGGCTTTGCCACTGTTGGTGATTTGCCACAGTGACTGCTTTGTTAGCAATAGTTTGTCCCTGGTGTCTCTTCCCAACTAGAGTGTGGAAACTATGGGAGGAAAAATAATCTCTTCATTTGTTACTGTTAATATTTAACTGAAAATTAGTCAGGCACAATACACAAAACACTTACTGATCCATCTTTTCCTTTCACTCAACAAATAGTCATTTAGCATTTTCCATGCGCCAGGCACTCTTCTGGGTACTCAGAATCAGTCCGTGACCAAGACAAAGTTGTTGGCTATCTCCGAGCTTACATTCCAAAGAGGGGAATAAGAAAACAAATAATATAATTTTAGACGGTCATAAATGCTATGGAGAAAGTCAAGCCAGGTACGTGGAGAACATGCGATGGGAGGAGCCGTGTGAGAGAGGTGGTGGGGAGGGCCTCTGAGGAGGCCGAGCAGAGCGGGATGTGAGGGCGCTAGTGCATGTGGGGTTCTGCAAGTGTTCGTTGTTTAATGACTGTTGGAAGCTTTCGTGCCATGTGGTGGTGAGCCCTCTAGGACGGCTGTGTCTATATGATGGGCTCTGCTTGTGGCATGCTAACTGGACCCCCCACTCCTTTTTCCTTCTCCTTGGTAATAGAAACACGGATATACGTGGTCCACATGTGACGCTCATGTAGAAGGAGGCCAACTGTGGCACAGTGGATAGAGCCAGACAAGCCTGGATCGGCTCCTGCCACTAACCAGCCTGAAGACCTGGGGCAATCCATTTAACCTCTCTGATGCTCATTTCTCATCCGTAAAATGAGGAGAAGAATACCTCCACAGGTAGTTGCAAATTTTAGAGATTGTGCATATAAAGTGGCTGACACATTGTGCTAAATAGGTGCTAACTGTAGCTTTGTGTAGACACGAAGAGATCCTGACTGCACTTACTCATCCCTGGGAATTCTCGAGAATCACGCTACCAGTGAGTTATCTACTTTTAGACGTTCCTCTGAACTCAGACTTTTGTTTACTCTCAGTATTGTGCGTTTTCCTAAGCACAGGCACTGATCAGCAGCTTCTCCCGTGCTCCTTAATCACCTATGTGAGTCACCTTCCCGAGACGTGGCCCCAAGCTTTCCGACAGACAGCGAGGCTTCTGCTCAGGTTGCTCCCCCTCCAGGACTGCCGGATTCCCGCCTCTCGAGCCCTGCTCTGCTGATCCTTCTAAGCCCAGCCCAGGTGCCAGCTGCAGCAAGCCTTTGCAGCACAGCTTATCCAAATTCTTACCTCCTCCCCAACTGCCACAGCCCTGTGGCCCTTGCGCTGTGCTTGCATTTCCGGCAGGGCGCCTCTCACTGAGCCTGCGAGCTCCTTCAGGTCTGGTATTGGGCCACCCACACCTACCAGAGCCTGGCACGGGGTGTTCGTGCAGCGCTGGCTGATTGCAATTCAACAGAGTCAGACGCTGCAGAGAAGCTGAGGATGAGAATTTAGAAAAGGTCTCTGGATTGCCTACTTGGTAACTTTTAAGAAAATAGATTCCACAGCAGGGCAGAGCTAGGAAGACTGACTGCAAAGGAGTAAGGAGCGGATGCCGAGGCAGCTGGGGAGTGCAGGCTGCTCTTGTTGGCAGAAGGTGCGAGCATTTGTAGATGACATGACATGATGCCTAGGGTCTGCTTTCAAATACTCCAGCAAACAAAGAAGGAAAAATGGGAGGAAAAGAATAGAAGGGACTTAGGGAATGTTTGGAATTTTCCATAACAGAAATAGCACAATGGGAACAAACCAACAAAAACATCTGGAAGTGAGAAAAAAGGCTGTCATTAGCCGGACCCTTGGAGTTTGAAATTGATACAATGAGTGTGTACAAGAAACATGAGAATGTGATTCTTTTGCTTTTGCTTACCTATTTTGGCATAATTTCTAGGCAAATTTGCTAGTTGCTTCTTTTTTTTAAAAGATTTTATTTTTCCTTTTTCTTCCCAAAGCCGCCCGGTACATAGTTGTGCATTTTTAGTTGTGGGTCCTTCTAGTTGTGGCATGTGGGACACCATCTCAGCGTGGCTTGATGAGCAGTGCCATGTCCATGCCCAGGATCAGAACAGGCAAAACTCTGGGCCGCTGAAGCAGAGCGCGCGAACTTAACCACTTGGCCACAGGGCCGCCCCCAAATTTGCTAGTTTTTATCTTCAAGAAGTGCACGTGGCCAATGACTAACATAACCATTTGTCTAACAACGTTCAATACATTAAACAGTTTTACTTTTCACACTTTTTGCATTCATTACAAATTTTTCATTTGATTCTCATAATAACCTCATGCGGTATGTTTGGCATAGATTATTCCCGTTTGATAAATGAAGAAAACTGAAGTTAAGTGACTCACTTATTTGCGCATAACTGGTAAAAGGAAAAATGCACACCGGAAACCAGTACTCCCACCCAACCATCCCTACCCACTGCCTGCCTCGAGACGCCACCCCCTGCATTTCGTTAGTATCCTGATCACGCTGCACATCCTGAAAATTGGGGAAAGAATTGTTTTCCACCTCTTTTTACATCTGCCTTCCCCATGAGGGGTGCTTTGCCGCAGTCAACATTCATTCAACAGACACGAAAATGGGTAGGACAGCCCTGCCCTTTGGGAAGTTCAGGTGTGAGTAGCCAAGTCAGATGAGAACAACTAACGTTATTCGCTCCGCCAGACCTTTGGGGAGGCCGGGAGTTCCACCGAAGAGGAATTTGGCAAGGTTGCAGACCGTGCTACATCCGTGTTCTGATTTACTCTCATCCTTTACTTTGAAAAAGATTGGCGTTCTTGGTTCATAGCGTCAAGCCAGCTTATTTCAGCCCAATCTTTGAATCTGAGCTGTTTCCTTTCAAATTTTCCATTTTAATTTCTGAACAGGCGAACTTCGTTGGCAGTCTCTTCTCAGTTCCTGCTCTTGGCTCTGACTTGCCATATCTTGGCAGAAAGCTCAAGCGTGCTTCAGGGTTCAGAGACTGTGTACACTGAGAATTTGACATTGAAATTCAGTAAAAGATTTGGAGAACTCCAGAAATGCAGCATCTCAACTTGACAAAAATGTGTTTGGTTTCTGTGGTTAAGTGAAATTACAGCAACCAACATTTATTGAAAGCTGACTATATGCCAAGTATTGTTCACATGCGTTTATCCATTTAGCCCTCTCAAGCCCCCAAGGTAAATATTGCAATTTTCCTGATTCTACAGTCAGAGCAAACTGAGGCACAGAGAGGTTAGCTACCAGGGCGGGAAGTTGGTGGAGCAATGTGAGTCCCCTGCTTGGGACCCCCTGTGTGGTATTCTGTCCCATGCTGACGTGAGGGCTAGGCCTTATGACCAGAGAAGGGTTCAATTTCTCTGATTTTGTGTGTGAGTGCTGACCAGGGATCAGAAATCTGCCTTCTAACCCCACCTTGCCTTTATCTTCCTGTCTGACATTTGCCTCCCTAGTTGTCATCATTCTCGTCACCATCTGACATGGCCAGGCAGCAAGGGAAAGATTGCGACAGTGCCCGGTGGCCAGACCCTGCAGGTGAATCAGCCCTTCCGTGGACGGTTCCTGCCACTTGGAAAGAATTTGTGAGCTGCCCCAGCTCTAATTTGTTTACTGCTACTTCATGGTACAGACTCTGCAATGCACAACTATTTTCACATGATCTTATAGAAGGAATTTCCTACTTCAGGAAGTTTGAGAAACGGCTTCTTACAAACATCATGTACCGTTGACAAAAATGCCTGCTCTCCAAACCTGCGGCCGCGCAGCCCTGCCCCCCTGCAGTCAGATCACGCTGGGCCTGGGGCCTACGGACCCTTGAAGAACACTGGCTGTCTGAGGCAAGAGTCAGGATTATTCCACCAGGAACAGGTAGACGCTCTGCTCAGCCACTTGTGTGTAAACTCCGTGCGGCCAGGCTCAGTGTCTGTCCTGGTCACTGCTGCACCCACAAGGCCTTGGCCGTGTGGTTTTGGACGAGCGAGGGGGTGAGTGACAGTTCAGTCTAAACAAAACCCCTGAGGCTAGAAGAGAACCGCCACCTGGGTTCTCCCTGCCTGCTCCCCGCTCCCAGACACCTCCCATTACACTTTTCCTCTCTCCTCTCTGTTTTCTGCCCATCCCTGACTTTCTTCACTTCCATCCTCACCTTCTTCTGCTTTGTCTGCATTTTTTTTGCTTCCACCAGCCTGACAATGACGCCGCTTTTGACCACGCCTTCTTTGTATCTTTCATCTCTTTCCCACAGCTCTTCTCTGTTGCACTGCGGCTGGGTTTTCCAGATGTGTGTGGCTGCATTTCAAGTGTCTGACTGTGTTCTCTCTCCCAGGGACATGGGAGCACGTGGTTGCAGAGCGCTGACTTCCATTCCCACCTTCTCTCTTCTCTTTCCTCGCTGCTGCTGATCGAGGGCCGGTAACAATAGTCTGGTCCCTCCCCGTCATGAGTGTCCCACTCGGCTTCGTGCCTCTCCCCGCGCCTGCCTTTGTGTCTCTGTGTCCAGAACAGCCTTCTCTGTTCTAAAATTTCCAGAGTTGTCCTCCTGCTGAGAGCATTCCTCACATATCCCAGGTGGGCACTCAGGATTCTTTCCAACGAGAACACAAAGGAACAAAGGAAAGCCGGGTGGACGGGAGTGCCAGCCCTGGGGGCTCAGGCCGGCGTGCCCAGAGGGAGCTCGGAGATGATACAAACCATGCTCATTCATCAAAGCAGCTTTCTTCAGACTTTTAAGATTGTGTACCCCCTCAGTAAAGAATTGTGAGCACTCACCACTTCAATATATGAATAGTAATTTATTAATTATATATATGACTCTACTAATATATAGACTCATTATAAAACAAATGTGGAAATAAGTAAAGTAAGAAAAACATGAAATAAACAATATTTTAAATGGGTTTAATTTATTAAAAGTATAAAAATCTTTTTTCTCACTAAGTATTTAGTAATAACTTTTAGTTAAAGCAATCTGATTGGTTCAACAGCATTCTTTTTTTAAACCTTAATTTTGCACTTTGCGATACAGTATCTGGAAGGACCGGTTCTAGAATTCAGTTTACGTCAGTACTTGACAGTCACAGATGAATGAGACACCTCTCCAAGACTGGTTGATCCCCGTGGGAGAAGTGCCTTGTCGGCTGGGTTTACATACTCACTTCTGTGTCCATCCACCAATTACACAAAGTTTGTTGTTTAAATCTAGCTAGCAAATTTCCATCTTCTCTGAATGTCAGTCCGTTTTTGCATGTTAATCAAAAGGTCTTGCAGTTTTACATTTTTGATGAATAAGGTTTTGAAATACCATAAGGAGATTTGGTAGCTTTTCATGTAATTAGAAAATTCTGTTTCAACTTTGTGTGCGTATATGAGAGTTTTCATAGGTTGCAACTACAAGTCTAACTTTTTTGACTACAAAAATGGCATAACAAGAAGAAATGTCCAAACATCCCATTTCCAAAACTCTCTCCCAAAAGCATATATTTCCCCTGGGGAAACAACAACAACAACAAACAATTAGTTCTCACTTATTGTCAAAGCATCTTTTTCTTGATATGGCGGCTTTTCTAAAAAAAAAATGCTGGGTGGCCTAGGACCGTCAGATCTGATTAGACCTCCCTGTTTTCCCTGTAGTGTGGTTGATGAGGGCTCTTCCTAGGAGGATCAGAGGTCTCAGCTCCATCGTTTTCTCTGTGCTTTCTTGTGCTTTTTTTACTAACATTGTCAATCAGTAGTCTCTTTGCAGAAATCTTTTTTAAAGCCATCTATCCATTTTTTTAAAGTTTTTTTAAAGTTTAATAACACTAAGTAATAAAATCCTAAAGTCCACTTACCCAACTGCACAGAAACTGCAATAAGTCACAACATGTTGAAAATGAATGGAGATGTGAGGGTTCCCCCTGTCACCCCTCTTTGAGGATCACTCCCTCTTTTTAATGGCTTGTCTCACCTACCGCATAATATGTGATTCTGACTTTCAGGGTGAGTGAGGGTGCCAGCATGAGCTGTATTTTAACTATTTGTAAAGTTTAATTTTTTTTAGTTTTTAGGAAAAAATAAATAGAATTCTATTTTCTTCCGGCCATCCACAGATACTGCCGAGACTGGCCCCCCAGGGACGGTGGTGGGAGCAAGGAGGCAGGCAGGGTGTGTGTATTTGCTTCACCATCTCCCCAGCCGCACAGTAGTAAAACTGACCGCCCCTGCCCATCCAGTTACAGTGACCACAAAGGCCCAGAGGCGACCCAGGCCAATCGCACGTCTGACCACGTGTCTCTACAGCTTTGAAACTGCTGCCGGTTCCTCACGGCAACTGAATGAAGTCCAGATCCCCCAGCCTGAGATATTTACAGGGTCCCCACCACCCGCTGCCGCTGGGGCTTCACCCCACCCTCCAGGTCCTCCTGGGACTGGTCCCTCTTCCTCACACATTCGCTCCTTCTGCTCCCTCCGTCTCCCTCCACCCAGGACCTCTTATCGGCCATAACTAGTTCAAGCGCTCCCTGCCACCCTGTAAGCCTGCCCCGACCGCCGCAGTCGGAGGGCACGATTCCCGGGTCTCCGTTCACCGCACGCTCGGCACCCCTCGGTCCAGGGGTCCGTGTGCTGGGGACCGCGTGGGGCCACGCCTCCGCTTCTGCGTCTTCCCCTCGCTGCGCGGCTTGTCTGCCGGATTTCAGTTTTGAATGAAAGCGGGCACTTCTCTCCTGCCGTCTCCGGCTGGTTTCCCACAACCTCCGGGCCACCTTCCGAGTCGTGGTGGTGACGATGCTAACCGGCCCGGGGGCGCGGGGGCCCACTGCGGCTGCTCGGAGTCACTCCCCTTCCCGGTTACTGTCCTTCCTCCTTAGGGGCAAGAGGAGGTGTGGGGCTCTATCTTCAAGGAACTGAGACCCACGGATGACCGCCCTGAGCAAACGCTTGTCCCTCATGAGTAGTCTGGAAGGAGGGAGCGAGCGGAGGAAGCGGTTAGTTCTTTCCGGCGCCCGGGAGCGGCCGGGCAGCCGCATTGGCACCGGGAGCCGCTCCCGGCAGAGACGCGCTCGGCTGCGCCGCGTCCTCGCGCCCCCTGGTGGCGGGACGCAGTGCCCGCCCTCGCGGGCGCCCCCAGAGCCTGCAGCACCCCCACCCCCTCACCCCGGGGAGGCGGTATGGGGAGGCTGAAGCGGGAAGGCAGGCTCTCCGAGGCTACAAAAATCTGACATACAGGAGAGGAGTGGGCGTATCCCCCTCCCAGGTGGTATGAAGAGCTCACATGCTTGGAATAAAATAGAAAAGCAACGCTTGCCCACATGGCCGAGCTTCCCGGTGGGCATTTCTCCATCAAGAGTAACCAAGACGGCAATTTGGCTGGTTCGCTGCATGTGAGTTTAGCATCTATGGTATAGGGCTCTTTGAATGTCAGTGTTATTGAGGTTTTCATAATTATGTACTTTCAAAGATGTTCAATGTAATTCTGATCATACTCCTCTAAAAATGCCTCAGATTAAAAGCTTTTGCTGGCTCTTTAGACCGTGGGCCTGCAATTATAGAAAATGAACTGCATTTTAGCTTTCCATTGAAATTAATAACAACGGTTCCCCAGTTGACTCTGTGAATAGCTAATGGAACAAACAGGATACTTCAGTACGATATGGGTTGGAAAGCCATCTGAGCGAGATTCTGGGTTTCAAATGGGAAAATAATTCATACAATGCAAACCTTTCTCATATGCACTCTGTGCAGTAGGTGTTTCTCTGAAATAAAAAGTGAACTATTTAACAAATGATTAACCATGACTCAAGTCTGCGTGTTACTCGCATGAAACCAGAACTCAGGTAGTAACCTAGGACGTGGTGTTTAGCACTGCAGGACATCTCAGAGGCCCTCCTTATCTGACGATGGAGATGCTCCAGTTCCCAAGGTTGGGGGTGCTCTTCAGACACTAAGCTGGGAAGGGACAGATGAAAGTGAAATTTGGTCTACTGACCCAGAGCAAAGCGAACCTTGAAAAGTAGATATTTTCATTCCCGTTTTATAGATGTAGAACTGAGTAAAGTAGCTTGTCCAGCGTGCCTTCTCAGCCTGCCTGCCAGGCAGCCCCTCCCCATGAGAGACACCTGGAGTGGAACTTACCGGCTCAGGATGGGGGTGTCTCCATCCTTTCCCCCATCAGTTGGGACCTCCCAGCCCAGCTCCCAAGCCCCCGTGTCTGGTCTTGTAGCTGGGAGGGGACTTGAGGAACACTTTGACTCCAAGACATTCAGTTCTGACTCCTTCCCCCTGCCCCAGTCCGAATCCAGCTCTCCTGCTTTCCAGGGATTTCCTCTTTATAGGGTCTGGGTGTAGAGAAGAAATTCCAAAATTAGATTAGACAAGGCCCTGGTGGTTAAAAGGAACCCATGAGGGATAAAGATTAAAAGAATTTAAGCCAAGTTAAGACAGAGGCCTATGAGGAGACACGACTCCCCAGCCCTCCTCATTTAGAAGTTCACTTGTGTAAGACACCTTCCTTGTGACATTGAGGCTGCACCTTTTCACACGAATATACCCCTTATTTCACTCACCCATGTAACACTAAGATGGGGTGAGTGACATAGAAACATTACACCCAGAACATAGTAGAACATTCTGGAGAAATTAGTGAGAGGTGGTGATGGACTTCCCAAAGGTTTGACTGTAGTGGGCATCTGGCACAGGGCAAACACTTTAGTGAGAGTACCACTCCTTACAGATGGCCAACAGGCACATGAAAAGATGCTCAACAGCACTAGTCATCAGGGAAATACAAATCAAAACCACGGTGAGATATCTCCTCACATCTATTATCAAAAAGACAAGAAATAGCAAGTGTTGGCCAGGAGGTGGAGAAAAGGGAACCCTTGTGCATATTGGCAGGAATGTAAATTGGTGCAGCCACTAGGGAAAACAGAATGGAGGTTCCTCAAACAATTAAAAAGAGAACTACCATGTGATCCAGCAATCCCACTTCTGGGTATATATCCTAAGAAAACAAAAACACTAATTTGAAAACATATATGCACTCCCATGTTCATCACAGCGTTATTTACAATAGCCAAGATATGGGAGCAACCTAAGCCTCCATAGATGCATGAATGGATAAAGAAAATGTGGTATACATGCATCCACAATTGAATACTATTCAGTCATAAAAGAGAGTGAAATCTTGCCATTGGTGACAATATGGATGGACCTTGAGGGCATTATGCTAAGTGAAATAAATCAGACAGAAAAAGACAAATATCGTGTGATCTCACTTATATGTGGAATCTAAAATAAACAATCAAAAATCAAGCTCATGGATATCAGAGAACAGATTGGTGGTTGCCAAAGGTGGGGTGGGAGGAGGTAAGAAATGGGTGAAATGGGTGAAGGCAGTCAAAAGATACAAACTTCCAGTTACAAAATCAGTAAGTCCTGGGGATGTAATGTACAGTGTGGTGACTAGTTAATAATACTGTTTTGCATATTTGAAAGTTGCTAAAAAGAGTAGGTCTGAAAAGTTCTCACCACAAGAAAAAACATTTGTAACTATGTATGGGGACAGATGTTAACTGGACTTACTGTGGTGGTCATTTTGCAATATATGCAAATATCGAATCGTTACGTTGTACACCTGAAACTAATATAATGTTATATGTCAATTATACCTCAAAAAAAAAAAAAAAAAGAAAGGAACACTCCTGGCCTGTCTGAACTGGAGATGAAATGACCTGAAAGCACAATCTCCAAGGTGGAAAGTGATTAAAAAAATAAAAGATTTCTGAGATGTGGAATAGGTGACATCACACTCAGAGCTATTAAGATATGGTTGAAAATGATATTAACTAATTTTCAATGCCTCAGAGTCAACTGAGAAGAGACTGTAATGTCACAGGTCAGAGGTGTGTCCCTGGGGTTATCCTAGGTGACTTTTTATGTCAAAATGACATAAAGCTAGGCAAGAGAGCTAAAAGGTGAGATGACCAAATATCGGGATTCAAAAAGGTCTTAATGATAATAACCTTGATAATAATAAGCTGAAACTGAAAGGATGAGCTTTTAAAAGGTAAATTGTCTTATTTAGTTCAAATAATTAATTGCACAAATACAAGATGGGGGAAAAGTTAGACATTCTAGACGGGCACCACTTCAGTATGAATTAGCATGTAACTCGGCTGCTGGTGCAGTTTCCAGCTATATTAACACAGTCAGAGCACAGCATCTACGTGAAGGGAGGGAGTGGCAGCCGTTGTCCTTTGTTCTCAGGACATCACATCCAGTTCTTGTGGGCACTCTGAAAGGTAGACGTGGGAATCTGGATTGTGTCCAGAAGGGAGCTCTGGGAACATTGTCATCTGCAGGATGCTTGGGGAAACTGGAATAATGCAGGACACAGATCTTCATAAATGTGCAAGGCTGTTGTGCAGAGCAGAGCGGGCGGGCAGGTTCTGCATCTCTCCAGAGGACTGAGCTGGTGCTGGTGCTGGGAACTGCAGAGAGGCGGACTGGGGCTCAGCGTGAGGAGGCACTTCGTGACAATTCCAGGCGTTTCAGCATGCAACTCGATCTGGAAGATTTCCTTAGAGACCAGTAGGTGTCCGGGGGACATCTTGCCTTGGGAGAGAAGTTGGATGAGGAGGCCTCTGAGGTCCTTTCTGACTCTGAGATTCTGGCGGTGCCATTAGGACTAAGGGGGAGTTGTCAGGAGGCAGCCTCTCCATCACGTCCTCCAGGCTCCTTTGGGTGGCGATTTGGGCTTGTGGAGGGGTTTCTGGTGGGGAATAGTTGAGGAGAAGAGTGTTGGAGTGCGATTAGTGCTTGAGGGTGTGCAGAACAAGGTCAAGCCTTCTCCTGGCTCCTCCCCTTCTGTAGAGAAGGAGGGTAAGACGGAGAAGCATTTACACGACCCAGTTACCTGCTGCAGGGCACTTCTGCCAATCAGCTCAAAGCACAATTACTGGGGCCTGCTTTAGGACAACAGTTTTATCCTACAGAGTCCTTCCTGTACCAGCCTTCCTTGGAATGGGATGCCTCCGCACTTTCTGGGCTGGAGTTGCCTTCATTAGGCGAACTTGGCTAATGGTGATGGCGCTCTGTGCTGGGTCGTCTGCACCCCCACTGGGGCAGGCAGAGGCAGGCAGGCGGAGGGTATGAGAGGAGTGGGGAGCTGGGGATCACGGGAATGTCTGAGTCCTAGAATGTTGCCGGTGAAGATGTCGTAGCAATGGATCATCTGACCGACCGCCAGTCTAGAGGTGAGAAAGGCGGGGCTCGGAGAAGGAAAATGACTTCCCCAGGGCAGGACAGAGCCAGGTCAGGATCCAGTCTCCAGATTCTCAGTCTAACGCTGTCTCCACCTTCCCATTCGTGGCCACCACACAGTAGGCTCACAGATAAGAACCCGGGGCTGCTGAGGCCAAGGGGAAAGGTGGCATCATTTAAGATGACCAAAAAGAGAGAGAGAGAGGAGACCAAGTGCACGTCCTTCCTTCAGTGGAGTGGCTTCTCCTCGGCCAGAGCCCTGATTCCTGGCTCCTGGTTCCCGTGGGGCTGGGAGTGCTGCTGGGAGCTCACCGAGGGCAGCCACCACTCCTGTCATTACCATCGTTGTCCCCTCACCACATGGCTTGCTCCTCGCCTTGAGATCGGTCCCATGCTGTAAGTATTGCTGCTGCTCAGGAGGGAAGCAGCAGAAGAGCTGCAGGTGGAGGGACCTGGCACGGGGTAAAGCTGAAAGAGGAGAATCGGGGCCACATGGGACCCTGAACAGTCCTGTTTCCTCCACTCGGCCCCAGTTTCCTCACCCGTAAGGGCACCCGATTGACAGGCCCGGTGTAAGAACCCCAGGGACCGGTCAGCGACTGTGAAGAGCTCTGTGGCCAAAGAGGAATGGGATTGCCTGCAGGGCGGGGTCAGCTGCAACGTTCAGCAAATGACACTGCGAGCCCCGCTCGGCTCCCGGTCGGCTCGGGGAGTCCACCTGCTGGCTCACCGTGTGGTGCCTCCCCCGCTGGCCTTGGGCTCTGGGTGGCCAGCAGTGTGTGCCAGCATGGCTGCACAAAGAGTCTTTGTGACAGCCTGCAAGTCATCCTCCACTTCTGGGCCGACGTGGCTTCTGTTAATTAGCCGCAACAGGCACTGGCCGTTACCACCTTCTGAACGCCTTATGAGGACACCTCCATGCAGACAGCTTCCCCGGCCACGCCTTGTTTTAGAAACAAACCAGCACACAGCTTCTTGGCGGCCCCATTCCGCTGGTCCCCTCAGTGGCATTCCACAGAGGCCTGTTTATTTCTGACTCATGGTTGAAGTCGACCTGCAGGTGGTGTGCTGGTACACTGCGTCTGGGGGGCGCCGGGAAGAGGGGAGCCCTGATGAGTAGCGTTTGCCAGCTCCCATGGCGTCAAGGCTCCCACTGTGGCCAATTCAAGCTGCTAACACAGTGTCGCTGACTGCAGCGTGGGGAAGAGAGGCACACAGTTGGCTGGTGGGAGCTGGTGGGACCAGGCACCAGCTCGCACTGCCTGAGGTCTTTGTGGGGCACCAACTCAGCCAGGGAGAAGTTCGAAACACCTCCTGAGGGAAGCCCTGAGACTTTCTCCAACTCTGAGGCTCAGGTATGTCTGCAAAGGTGACCTGGGACCCTGAAAGCCCACCGCTGGGGGAACTTGTCCCTGGGGCGCCTTGGAGACCCTGCTGCCTTGGCGTTCCTTGTGAAGGCACAGCACTGTCTAGAAAATCTCCTCTTTCCAGGGGGAGGAGGCAGAGGGAGTGCTTGAGGTCAAACGCCAAAGAAAGTGTTGATCTGACCTGAGGCAATTCAGTTTCCGGGAACTGTTCCCAGTGGGCAGAGAGAAAGAGCGTCTGCGATGGAGTCAGAAAGGCTTGATCCAGTTCAGGGTTTGTTGCTACCAGCTGTAGGCCTGGGGCAGAGCATATTGGCTCTCTGAACCTCAGTGTCTTTATCTGTACGACAGGGCTTGGGGGACAGCCTTTACAACCTCACAAAGTAAAAGAAGAAACATAAATTAAAGGAGACAGAGAAAGTAAACACACTTTGTAAACAGAAAGCTGTATGCAGAAGTAAGGAATCATTTTACTGTCTTCGGTGCTTGTTCTCTGCCCCTATTTTGCATGTAACGCATGTGCCACCTCAGGGCACCCTGCTGGTGGTGAGCGAGAGCCAAAGGAATGCCTTGCAGGTGTCACTCCTTATCCAGGAGCGAGCGCCGGCCTTGGCTGATGTTAAAGCTCATGCTGACGTTGACGGCTGAGGACTCGGCAGCACAGGGCAGCTGCAGGCTGCAGACGAGCAGGCTCAGCTGCTCGGCACACGAGCAGCCTTCCGAAGCCTGTAGGAGTCTGAGATGATGGCACTTAGCAAACGCCAGGCCTGCAGCTCAGAGCTCCGGCCAGCGAATGCCAGGTGCCCCCCAACCAGGAGCCAGGGGTGCAGGAGCAGTTGAGGATCTGTCTAACCCCCTCCAGAGAGGGACACACACACGGATCAAGCCTCTATTGCCTACTTTCCTGGCGATTGTGAAAATTCCAGTTCTGCTATCCTTGAGTCAGTCCGATTGGGGATAATCAGGAAGAGGAAACCATAGAAATAAAAACGGAAGGCAGCACAGATGGCCACACAGCAGGGGTGGTTTTCTGGGATAAGGCTTTGGGCAAGGGAGTGGAAGCAGAGGAGAAAACCCCGACCTGCACGCTACACCCACGTCTGCTTGGGGCGAGGGCAGCGACCTACAGTAAAGAGAAGCGACTCCTACTCAGGGGCCTCGTCTCTGGAAACTTCCTTGAAGCCAAATGGGAGCCCGGAGCTCCAGTCACAAAATCAAGGGAGCGGCGAGCATCTGTGTGGAGTCCCAGAGACAGGAAAAAACGCCTCTAGAGCCCGATCTGCCACAGGGCAGGAGGGACCCACAAGGATCTTGCTGAAACGGTGGTGAAAAGATTCGGAAAAGTTTCTAGCAGACGGTCCCTGAGCCAATGGGATTCTTAACCAAAAGACATGGACAATGTCAGGCCAGAACATTTTCTGTGACTTTATTCTGCTTGGAATGACTAAAGACACCTTACGAGACCTCAGCTTCACAGCCAACAATGGATTAGGAAAAAATGGAGCAATAAATACATAATAAAGTAAATTGAAACTTGGAGCTTTCTCTCATAACTTTGCTCACTGACTTTCATGAGGGAAGTGTTGAAGAAGATGCTCCAGAAGCCTCATCGCCATTAATGCTACCCTCCATAATAGTGTCTGCGTTTGGAAAATGAGAGGGATTGGGTGAGGTGATCTCCAGGGTACGTGCAGCTCTGGCGCTCTCTCATTCTCGGATCCCACAGCATCTCAAGCATGGCGAGTCTTCTAGGCTGTGTGGAATAAGAGGGCCCCAAAGACCGAGGGACCTCTGAGAAGATGTGAGTCTTGGTGGTGCCTGGGTGCCTGAATGGACAGGTGGTCCGTGGGCAGGAACCGCCTTACTCTTTTTATTTTACGATGAACGTTTCCAAGAGGAGATCCTGGAAGGGGACGTTAGGGAAAGGACTTCCGGGACCTGGTTAATATTTCGTTTCTTGGTCCGGGGGTGCTCCATGGCTGAATTCACTTTGTGAAAATTCATCAAGTTGTACATTTATGGTCTGTGTGCTTTTATGTACGTTCATTATTCTTTAATAAGTGTTTGCATTCTTAAATGTTATTAAACCGGCATACTCAATTGTCAATCCCCTTTCTAACTTGCATGTTTTAAAACTTAAAATACGTCTAGGAAGTTGCGTCTGGGGATGATCTGGCCCAAAATCCTGGACTTCACTGACGCCCGGGGTGGACAGGCTCCCTGGCTGAGCCATCAGCCGTCGCCTTCCTTGCTTGCTGCCATGAGACAGTCTCCCCTGGGGAGGGGGACATTTCCAGCCAATGGCAAAAGCAAAGAAGCCTGACGTTTTTCTGTTGCTTAACATGCCTGCACCTGCAGCGGGAGCCTCGGCTCCGAGCTGAGCTCCCCCCGACGGCAGCCCTCTGTCCACCCAGACTCGACACACCCTCCTCTCCTTCCTGTCAGCCCAGATGCCCTCCCCGTGACCTCAAGTTTCTAGCCATCCCGCATTTATTTTAAATTTTATTTTGGGTTTCCTATAAGCTAATTTTATACAACATTTCAGGAAATTACAAAACAAAAAATTCACTTGGGGAAGAAATGTGTCCTGTCAAGGAACCAGGTAGGGTGTGTGGGGGTGTTGATAGGCAGCCCGTCCAGCATCAGTGGTCTGTGGGTGCAGGTGGGGCTGCCTGCCCTCCCCCGGGGCCTCTGAGGCATTAATCTCCACCTCACAGTGGGAGCCAGTGACAGAGCACGCCCAAGGGCTCTGCCACAGCACATCTTTCTCGTACGCTCAAAGACTCTGAGCCAACTTGAGTGTGTGCATTTTCCACGTACACGTGCCCCTTTCTTCCTAAGCACACAGATTTCTGAGCCCTATGGGCTTTGTTCCCTGGGGCTGGACCTTGTGGACATGGCAGGCCTGATGCGATAGGAAAGAAAACTCTACCCCTCGAGTTAGCGTTGGCGGGGCGCTGCGATTTGAACATGAGGTGGCGCATAGCCCTAGCTGGAGCTGGTGAGCTGGGCCCAGGCAGAGATAGGGCCATTTCTCCCAGCACCTCTACTGCAGCCGCAGGCAGACATGATCGCCCCTGTGGAGGATGACCTCTAATGCAGGCAAAGCTCGCCAGGAACTGATGCAAGAGAGAGCCGATGCAAGTTAGGGACCAATCCTCACACCCCGTGGGCTTCCTCCTCCACGCCCTCCACCTCTTCCCTTCAAAGGCAGGCTATTGCCTCCTCCTCTGTCATTTGCATGGAATGCTTCAGACATGTATGCAATTAATCCAGCAAACATTGATCAGGCCCCCGCTGCGCTCCAGGCCCTGTAGGGGATCCCAAAGTGAAGCAGACTGATACTGTCACCCTGGCGCTGATAGGGGTACGGGTGCTACAGACCATGCAGCCAGTGTGTTACTGTAGTCCAGAGTTCACGGACTGCTTTTCTGAGGAGACTGAGCAGGTCTGTAGAACCTAGCTAGGGGTAGAGCAGGTGGTGGGGGACATTCGAGACAGAGTGTGAAAAAGCCCAGTGAGAGGAGAGCTCGGGTTTGTTCCAGGAGCCGGAGGACTTCAGGATGAGCACAGCATGGAGAACAGAGGCTGACCTGTCCCAGGGCTGTAAGAGGCTGGGACCAGTGGGGGAGGCCCTTGCCAGCAACCAAGCTGAGCTTTATCCGGGCCCAGGGAACCCCTTGAAGGAGGGCAAGCAGAGGATGTGACACTCTCTGCTGTGTTCCCAAAGATCGTCTTTGGCTCCCTCAGACGTCTTCCTAGTGTAGCGATGTCCTCTACCCCCTGTAAGCTCCCTGCGGGCCGAGCTGTGTCGCTCTCCTCTCGGCATCCTCCGAGCACAGTAGGCACAGCTCACCATTCTCGTGAAGGTTCGTGGAGACGCTGAATAGCATTTTCACGGTAATCCCCTGCTGTGCCCTCTAGAGAAACTGACTCAGGTCAGCAGTCTTTACTAGTCCTGGCGGAAATTCCAGCTGAGAAGATGTGGATGCTTCCATTGTCTCCTGAAGACTTTAAAAGATTCCATTTTCCCCTAGAAACATTAGTGTTTAGTAAAAACAAACCCTCTCATCATAAATTTCAGAAACATGCTTGCTCTGCCCATTGCTTGTTTTTTTTAAACTTATTTTTAAATTTTTAAAATTCGGTCACATTTAATAGATACGAAATAATGTATATGATAAGATGAGGCATAATAATAAAATGCACACCATGAGCCTACCACCTGGCCTGAGAAGAAGAATGTCACAGAGGTCACTAAAAGGAGTTGAGCATCTCTCCCTGAACCCATCCCCCTGCCTCATCCTCACCCTGGGGTAACCACTTTCCTAAATTTTCTGTTTATCAACTCCTTGCTTTTATATTTACAGTTTTATAATAGGAAGTTTAATTTTGCTTGACTTTGAACTTCATAAAATATTATACTATGTGTTGGATCTTTTGGGGCCTTTTTTTGATTCAACATGGTTTCTAAGATTCATCCTTACTTTTGCATATTGCTTACACTTGTCCATGTTCACTCCTGTATAATATTCCATTGTGCAATCACACCAGGATTTGCTTATCCATTTTCCTGCTGATGGACATTTCAGTCATTTCTAGTTTTTGTCTATTGTGAGCAGTGCTGCTGTGAACGTTCCTCCAGATGCCTCTTCCCACTCGGGTGCAAGGCTGTACCTGGGCATGTACCTAGGAAAGGAATTGCTGGGCCTCCAAGTTGTTTCCTGAGTGGTTGTACCAGTTTACGTTCCTACCAACAGTTTCTAAGAGGGTTGACTGAGATTGGATGGCATTGTGGCATCGATTGACTGTTGTCTGCTCATTAAGATGCGATTGTCATCTTGCCTTAAGTTTATTTGCTGTTTACTTTTCCTCTTCTGAAAAATATCTGTTCATGACTTTTGGCCATTTTATTGTTGAGTGGTATGACTTTTTCTTACTGATTTTTTTTTTTAGTTCTTTAAAATTAATCCTTTCTTGATTACATATATTGTAAAAATCGATTCACAGATTGCGAATAAAATGTTTATTTTGGAATAATTTTAAATTTTCTGAAGAGTTGCAAAGGTAGTATGGAGAATTACCGTCTACTCCTCGCTCAGTTTCCCCTAACGTTCTCATCTTACATTAATAAGGTGCCTTTGCCGCAGCAAAGCAGCTGACATTGGTGTCTGTTACTATTAACTAAACCGTAGACTTTATTTGCATCTCGTCAGTTTTTCCAGCAATGTCCTTTTGCCGTTTCAGGAGCCAATCCAGGACACCACTGTGCATTTTGTTTGAACTGTCTATTAATTCTCTTTGTGTTGTCTTCTGATGAGTGGAGTTCTTAATTTTAATGTAGTTGCATTTCCCGATCCTTTCATTCGTAATCAGTACTTTGGGGAACTTACTGAAGTGACTCTTCCTTATGCCAATGTCATCACCGTCATCTCCTATCTTGAGGTTTTGCCTTTCACATTTAAAGTCTTTCTTTCTTCCCTCATAATTGACCTTTGTGCATGGTGTCAGCTGGGATCCAATTTCGTTTTTTCCCTGTGGTAATAACTGTGTAATGAGACATTATATTTGATAGCAGAGTCCCTCTGCTTTTCTCTTCTTCAAGAATTCTTTGTCTGTTCTAGGTTCTTTACTCCTACATAAAATTTTAAATTCAGCTCGCTAAGTTCCTTGAAAAAGCCTGTTGAGATTTTGATTGAATTGCATTGAGATCATTCAGAGGAAACTGACATCCTTACAATGTTACATTTACAATATTAATATTTTCCATCCATGAAATTCATTTTTCTCCATTTATTTGGGTCTTTTAAAACATGTTTCAAGTCTTCCCTTTTGCAGTCATCACTGCAGCACCAGAGGCCAAAATGAAGTCCAATCCCTTTCTGACCTCTGACCAGAGTAAGAACCGGAAGACGCATTTCAATCACCTTCCCACATTCGCGGGAAAATTGCATGTTCCCCTCTTTTCAAAGAGCTCAGACAAAAGCACAATGTTCTATCCGTGCCCATCCGAAACCATGATGAAGTTCAAGCTGTGTGGGGACAGTCTGCTGGCAAAGGTCAGCAAATTGGTAGAGCGGTCCAGATTCACAAGAAGAAGCATGTCATCCACACGGAACAAGTGCAGCGGGAGAGGCTAATGGCACAGTGTCTTATCTAAAAGTTGTGGGACCACCCAATGGCCAGACCCCACCTGCACTGATACCATTTTAACTTTTTTCCATGTTCTTTCCTTTGTCTTGGTAAAGAGATGACTTACATACCCATGCCTTATAAAATTAGCCCTAACCCTCAACTCGGGGCAGCAGCAGAAGCTCTGACTGCCCGTGGGTCCTATCCCCACGCACCAGCTCTGCCTGCCCATGGGTCCTGTCCCCATGCCAGCGGAGGCAGCAGCAGCGGCAGCAGAAGCTCTGACTGCCCATGGGTCCTGTCCCCATGCTATTCCACACTATTCTCTAAATAAAATAAAACCTTTTTAAAATTAAGCAGCCTAAAAATCCTCATCAGCCATCAGCAGACTAAAAGGGGACAAAGACTGCAAAAAGACCCTCAAACATAAAGCCAAACCCCGTCAAGAGGAAAGGAAGCGGCAAATATAGGGAAGAGAGAATTAAGAAGATGCTGGAGGAAAGTAATCTTAGATACAACTTTCATTAAAAACTGCTAAAATGAAAAAATAAACTATGTCTCAATGCCTTTTAATTTTTCTGTAAAAATTTTGTTTTTGTTAGATTTAGTCCTCTATATTTTATGCTTTTTCTGATATCATACTCAATATTTTTTATATTATGTTTTCAGGTTTATTGCTGATGCGTAGAAATTCAGTTGCTTTTTAATTCTTTAAATTGAGAAAATTCACAGATTGTAGAAGTTACCCTTTTTCTTTCTTTTTTCTTTTGAGGAAGATAAGCCCTGAGCTAACATCTGCCACCAATCCTCTTTTGCTGAGGAAGACTGGCCCTGAGCTAACATCCTCACCCATCTTCCTCTGTTTTATATGTGGGATGCCTACCACAGCATGGCTTGATGAGTGGTGCATAGGTTCACGCCCAGGATCTGAACTGGCAAACCCCAGGCCACTGAAGCAGAGAGCCTGAACTTAACTGCTACCGCACTGGCCTGGCCCCGGAAGTTGCCCTTTTAAAGTGTACAATTCAGTGTATTCACAAAGTGGTGTAACCATCACCACTAATTCCAGAACATTTGCATCACCCCCAAAAGAATCCCCATATCCATTAGCAATCAATCTTCAATCCTCCTTCCCCTGGCAACAACTAATTTGTGGATTTGCCTATTCTGGACATGTTATATAAATAGAGTCATACAATATGTGATCTGTTATGACTGGCTTCTTGCACTTAGTATTACATATACATATTTTTAAAGATTTTACTTTTCTTTTTTCTCCCCAAAGCCCCCTGGTACATAGTTGTGTATTTTTAGTTGTGGGTCCTTCTAGTTGTGGCATGTGGGATGCCACCTCAACATGGCTTGATGAGGGTCCACACCCAGGATTCGAACCGGTGAAACCCTGGGCTGCCGAAGCAGAGCGCACGAACTTGACCTCTCGGCCACGGGGCCAGCCCCTAGTATTATATTTTTAAGGTTCGTTTACACTGTAGCATGTATCAGTACATCATTCCTCTTTATGGCTGCATAATATTCCATTGTATGGACATCCCACATTTGGTTTATCCATTTATCAGTTCACGGACATTTGGGTTGTTTCTACTTTTCAGCTATTATGAATAATGTTGCTATGAGCCTTTATGTACAAATTTTTTACATTTTCAATTCTGTCGGGTATATACCTAGGAGTGGAATTGCTGGGTCATATGTAACTCTATTTTTAACTTTTTGAGGAATTGTCAAACTGTTTTCCAAAACAACCACACAATTTTGTATCCCTATTAGCAATAAATGAGGCTTCCAATTTTCCACATCCTTGCCAACATTTGTAATTTCTGTCTTTTTTATTATAGCCATTCTAGTGGGTGTGATGTGGTATCTCGTTGTTTTGATTTGCATTACTCTAATGACAAGTGATGTTGAACGTTTTTTCATGTGTTTATTGGCCATTTGTATATCGTTTTCAGAGAAATGTGTACAGTTATGAGTCACTTAGTGACAAGGATGCGTTCTGAGATAGGAATTGTTAGGCAATTTTGTCATTGTGTGAATATCATAGAGTGTACTTAAACAAACATGGATGGTATAGCCTGATAGTATAGTAAATACATAAACCAGTAACATAGTCATTTATGATCATTATCAAGTATTGTGTACTGTATGTAATTCTATGCGCTATGCTATACTGTTATGTGACTGGCAGCATAGCAGGTTTGTTTACACCAGCATAACAACAAACACGTGAGTGATGCATCGCGCTATGACCTTATGATGGCCACCATGTCACTAGGTGATAGGACTTTTTCAGCTCCATTATAATCTTACAGGACCACTATCATATATGCTAGTCTGTTGCTGACCAAAATGTCGTTATGTAGCAAATGACGGTATTCAAATCCTTCGGGTCATCTGTCTTTTT
Source organism: Equus caballus (assembly GCF_041296265.1). NCBI lineage: Eukaryota > Metazoa > Chordata > Mammalia > Perissodactyla > Equidae > Equus > Equus caballus. Next base: position 24,686,641 of record NC_091700.1, on the reverse strand, counting down.
CTTGTTGAGTTGTAAGAGTTCTTTACATATTCTGGATACAAGTCCCTCATCAGATCATGATTTGCAAACCTTTGTCTCCTATTCTACAAGTTTTCTTTTTACTTTCTTTATGATGAAACACAAAAGTTTTTCATTGTGATGAAGTTCAATTTATCTATTTTTCTTTTGTCAGTTGCACTTTTCGATGGTGATAGATCAGATGCATCTCCCTTAAAATCAGGAACGAGACAAGGGTGTTTGTCTGCCTTCAGGGCCCCATCTCTCACTAGGCCGACTACAGCAGCACACCTCCCCCGACCTCAGGGATCGCTTCAGGAAAGGACCCCAGCCAGGCCCATCAGTCTTCTTCGATGGGATCTGTCAAACCGAATCTGGGAGAGAAGAACCCATTCTCTCCTCTCTAATTGGAAAACTGTAAGAATTCACCCAGAAATAACAACCCCAGGTCCTCTGCAGCGTGAAGAAGCCTGTGTGCAGGAACAGAAAATATACCACTGCTTCTCTCTTTCTCTCCTTCTCTGACATCCCTGAACCTCAGTTTTCTTGCTGGGAAATTGGAATAATTCTTACTTCATGGGTTGCTATAAATATTAAATAAAATAATGATTACAAAATGCTTAGCACAAAGACTCACGAAATGCAAGCTGTGAATTTTGTTGTTGCTGGTATAAGCGAGATTAAACTACATTTACAGCTTTCCACCTCCTTTCGCTCCCCGGTGTTCCCGGCCTGCCCCCACCCACTGCAGATGGGGCAAGGACTGACTCTCCCTCCAGCTTGCTAGCTTAAGAGAGGAGCAAATATGGTTCCTTTTATTACATATCGGGAGATAGAAAATGTGTATAATTTAACATTGGTTAGTGGCTTTGAGCACTGCATTTTTTTAATGCATATAGTTAAGTTTCATTGCAATGATTACTCCCATCTGCCAAGGATGTGTTTCCAGAATGCCAACTCCAGCTTGTATGATTTTTAAAACATTATTATTATTTTTAGTTGTGATTATATATATATATATAACAAAATTTACCAAATTGACCATTTTTAAGTATACATTTCAGGGGCATTAAGTACATTCACATTGTGCAACCATCACCACCATCCATCTCCAGAACTCTTTTCATCTGACAAAACTGAAACTCCGGACCCATTAGACGACAGCTCCTCATTAACTCCAAGGCCCCTGGCAATCCTGACTCTAGTTTCTGTCTCTATGAATCTGATGATTCTAGGTCCCTTACATAAGTGGAATCATACAGAATTTGTCTTTTTGTGACTGGCTTATTTCACTTAGCAAGATCTCCTCAAGGTTTGTCCATGTTGTAGCATGTGTCTGAATTTCCTTCCTTTTTCAGCCTAAATAGTATTCCTTTGTATGGATATATCACTTTTTGTTCAGCCATTCATCCATAGACACTTGGGTTGCTTCCACCTCTTGGTTATTGTGAATAGTGCTGCTATGAACGCTGTGTACAAGTATCTCTTTGAGACCTTGCTTTCCATTCTCAGCACTGCATTCCATGCTCAGCAGTTTACATGATTTTTAAGAAAGAAAGAAGTTCTGGAGTCCCACCACAAGGCTTCCCTAGCTGTTCGTACCTCCCCCACCAGGGCAGACCCTGCAGCTGAGGGAAGACGACAGCTTGCCCAGAGTCTCACGCATGTCGTGGGTGGGCGAGATGTGTTCACACCTGGCCTGTGTGCTCCAAAGCCCATGTGCTTCCCACTGCCATTTTCCACCTTCCTCACCAAACAGAAACTATTGGAGATCATCAATGGGTTCCCGAAAGTGGTGTGCAAAACATAAATCCACAACCATCAATCCTTTTCTAATATACGAGGGATAAACAGAAGACATGGTGAATATTTTACGGCAATTTTTTTTTTTTAAAGATGAGTAGAGAATTTCCTGGCAGAAAAGGGCATACCTAAGTGTGCGCACTTGAGAGAGCCTGGTGTCTTCGAGGACTGGTGAGACGCCGAGGGTGGTGAGGGCAAAGGCCACGAGAGAGGACGGCAGCGGACGATCGTGGTAAAGCAGGAGGGAGCTGGATAGTCAGTTAAGGAGTTTGGGCTTGAACCAGTCAGAGCCACGCAAAGTTCCCAGACAGGAGTGTGGCTGGAAGCACTCCTCCTGTGACGTCCACCACGTCTATCTTGTCCCCTCATCTTGTAAGCTCCCTGAGGGCGGCCACTCCACCTGCTCAGCTACCACAGCATCTCCGGTGCCCAGCATGATGTTTGCATATAGCAGGCACCCACAAATGAGTGATGAAGGAACAAACCACGTATTTTGCTTTTCAGAAAGACCTCTTTTTTTGGGCAATATGGAAAACAGAAAGAGGGCGAGGCTAGGGCGGAGAGAGCAGCTGGGAGCCTACTGCACAAGTTCCTGCTACGGGAAGCTGGGGGGTGAACCGAGGCAATGACGGGGAAGGCAGAAGACAGTGGCAGTGGGAAGAATGCACATCAATGAGATGAGGTGGAACGGGCCTGTGTGATGGGTTCGATGTGGAGTGTGAGGGAGAGGTAGAAAGCGAGAAGGTTCCTAAAGTTTCGGGCGGGGTGCCTGGGTGACTTCACGTTGCTTTTGAGGCACCTGTGACAGGGACATCCAGAGGAGACGGCACAGACAGCACGGAACACCCAGGGCTGGAACTAGAGTGGATCCTCCTTCAGTCCTTTTTCGCATCCAGAGCCAAGCACAGGACCAGACACACGGAAGGCGCTGAATAAATGTTAGAAGGGGGAAAGAAAAAAGGAGGGAAGAAGGAAAGGAAAGAAATGCTAGAAGGAAAGAAACGCTGGAAGGCAGCGACTGAGAGAAATGGGGTCTGTTCACAGGGAAGTCATTGGCAGACAGATGGCCGTTGAAGGGGACCAGATCGCCTGCGATGAGCACGCAGCATTGAGGCCAAAGTCCTAGGAGATAGCACCTTTTCAAGGGCAGGAGGAGGAATCAGTGTAGATGTGGACGGGCTCGTGGAGGAGAACCAAGGGAGGGTGGTGGGGAGGCTGACGGGGAAGAGCAGGAGGGCGTGCGCAGCAGCGTCTGGCGCTGCGAAGACAGCTGAAGACGGTAGATCTGGAGGGGGGAGGTCATCAGAGACCACAGGAAAAGTAGACCCTGCCTAGTACTGGGCACGCTTTGGGTTGAAGAGTGACAGAAGTTGGGGGGTGGGCAGCAGTACAATACTGGATTCCCTCGGAAAAGGCAATGGTCTTGGGAGATAAGAAAGCTAAGGCAACAGCTGAGGGACCAACAGAATGGCTGAAAGACTGTTTGTAAAGTAATTTATTTTTAGGATTGGTAGACTGAGCATATCCTTAAGCTGACATGAGGGCGTTGGGGGGCAGAGATGATCAGAGATGGAGAAGTCACAAATGGTCGCTAGCACAAGGATTTGGAGGCAGCAGGAGAGGCAGAGAATGCGTGGGGAGGGAAGGCTGGGGGTGGAGGAGGGAAGAGGCGAGGACAGTGAGGCTGGAGGTAACTCAGGATGTAAGCGTGTCTCTACGTGGAACAGGACATCGAGAGCTGTTGAATCATTTATGGGGGACTCTGGGCAAAGTGATTAATGATGCAAACACTTGGACAGCCATGGGGGCATCCGGGCCTCCCAGGAAGCTGAGAGCAGGGCCTCTCTGAAGCCGTGAGTTGTCACACACCAGCCCCCAGTGGCATCTCCTCGGGAGCAAATGTTCCTCGGTGTATCTCTCCCGGGGTAGGGGTTCCACGTGGAGAGGTCCCCTGTTGTGCCAGGATCTCCCCTCTGCGGCCAAACACAACCTGCCACCTGAAGGCCTCTGTGCAGGGGAAACTGAGTCTGTCCCGCCATGCCATCAGCTACCACCATCGATTAGAGCAGACTCCTGAGCCTTCTACAGTCACGCTCTCCCCCTCCATGCAACAGGCGCATGTGGCCAGACTCAAATGTGTGTGGTGTATGCCAGAACGCTATGCAGTTAATGAATGAAAGCTACACGGACCGGTTGGGATGTCCAGGACACGGTGATGGCCATGACTAGAATGTGTGCATTCCAGTTCACGGCACACTCAGGTGCGTGTCCCTCACTTACTCCTCAGAGCCCTGTGCGGTGGCTGTCACCGCTCCACGAGCACTGAGAAAACAGGGGCCTGAAGACGTTCAGTGACTCGCCCAAGGCTACCTGGCTAATACGAGCCCCAGCCCAGGCCCCGTGATTTTCCTTCTCCCTCTATAGCTAGTCACATCTTTAATAAAAACCTGCTCTCCTTCCAGCAGCAGTTTTCAGACTAGACTAGATCCTGTTGAATTAAAACAGGCATTTGAGGGGCCAGCCCACTGGTCTAGTGGTTAAGTTCGCACATTCCACTTCAGTGGCCTGGGGTTTGTGGGTTTGGATCCTGGGGTGGACCTACACCACTCATCAAGCCATGCTGAGGCGATGCCCCATATACAAAATAGAGGAAGATGGGCAACAGATGTCAGCTCAAGGCCAAGCTCCCTCACTAAGAAAAAAAGTAATTTCTCAAAAAAAACCCACACAGGCATTTGAATGTTTGTGCAGGTTTTACTGTACATCAATATCCAGAGACACCTAGGTCCTCCAAGCAGACCGAGGGCCTCCTTCATAGCGCCCCCTGCACTGGGAGCATCCTCTCCTCCAGCATGTTCTCCCCCCAGGACACACAAAGCTCCTCAACGCAGGAGGCTGTGTTCCATCTCTGTGTTCCTATCACTTAGCACAGCCTGCACATTGTAGCTGCTCAATAAATACTTGCTAAGTGAAGAAATGCATTCTGGGTTTCTTAAAATGGCCCAGAGGTGTTATTCTCTTCTCATAATGCATGCGTAGAAAGCTGCACCTATTCTTCTTCTAACCTTTTTCAAGCCTGGTGCCACCTATGTAAAGGTCATAATAATTTATTTGTTCATTAATCAGATCTTGTTGAGCAGCCCCTATATGCCAGGCACTGTGTTAAGTGTTGGAGATGTGGCCCTTGAAGGATGGCTGAGGACAGTTGTGTAGGTTGTATACTGCACAATCCCAGGGTGCACCATTCACAGTACAGCCTTTCCTTAAGACATCTCTGAGAGCTTCAAGCTGGAGGAGAGAGGAGCAGATCAGACCTCCCCCGTCCAGGGAGATGTTCAATTCCATCCAATCTGGTGCTTGGGAGACTTACTTAGGTGTGGGAAGGGGGCAGGGCTCAAGTCTCTCCAGCATCATGGCTCCTAAATCATCCAACCAATGTTTGGGTACCAGGATGCCCCCCAGGGAGATTCTTTCCCCTTAGTTCCCCGCTGGGCACCAAGTTTCAGCATCAGCCGAATTTTCCCAGATGGATTTCTAACCACTGAGATGGAGGTTTCTAATGGAAATCCCGGCAGCCATTTACTTAGAGCCACTCTGGTGGGCACTGCGCCAATTATCCAATTGCCTAATTCCACTTATCTTTCATGATCCATTATGCACCACTGACAGGCTGCGCCTTCCCCGGCAGATACATAACCTAGTCTAATGGACTCTGGGTGAAACCAACCACGTTGACTAAGGGATTTAGCTGGTACCTAATTCCCCTAAACTATTATTTTATAAATGACCAAGCAGACAGACACATTTTCTGCTTTAGGATAAATATTTTATGAATTGGCCCTCTGATACATGACATTGTTAGCACACTAGCTTCCACCCCTCCCCACAGTTTGAAGGGCCTGGCCACACGCTCAGGAGGACATTTGGGTGACCTTATTGAACAGGCTGCTTTTAAAATCTGCCTGTATCAGTGGATAAAAGAAATAATTTTGGCTCATGAACAGGAAAAGTTCTTTAAATCTTGATTTGCTATTTCAGTGTGAAAGTTGTCGTTCGGGACTTTGGGTTTGACAGAAGTCCAGGGTCTCATTAACAAAACTTGTGCATCTTCTTTCCTTGGCACTGTCTGCCGGGGCCATGAGGACGAGCTCTGCAGTTACAGAAAGGAGAATCTCCCTTATCTTGAGGACAAAACATCAGAAGAAAGTCAATCTTTCTTTTTTGTTAAGTTCACTTTTTAAAAGATGCGGTTTATAATATAAAAGCCTATTTCTCACCAAATATGCGTAAGCTTTCTCTGTACCCCACACGTGCATTTTAATCCGGGACAAGGGTGCTGCTGGGGTGGGTTGTGGCCCTTAGGTATAGCATGGGGCTTTCAACATCCTTCTGCCCAAGGGGCAAAAAGAAACCAGCTTTGAGTGGCAATGTTCTTGCCCCTGTCTGGGATAAATACTGCACATATATATTTTTTCATGTTTGTTACCAAAACTTGTACATTATTAAAATGATCAAAAGCTTTGATCAGCCTCTCTATTATTTGGTAGCCTTCATATCGCGACATGAAAGAAGGGGAGATGTACTTGGAAAACGCTGAAAGACGGAAGCAGCCGACGTGGTGCTCTTTCCCACCCTGTGGGGAAATACAACCAAGACTGGGAACTGGGAGTGAATAACCTAAACTCTAGGAGTTTTCCTGGTGATCAGCAGCCTCCACGTTCATTCCAGACATCATGTCAACATATCTGCTTACGGAAATGAAATTAGTTGTCACATTTTTTAGGGATTAATTAGAATCGAATGGATAGGGAACTCTGTGTACTAACCTTTGACAAAATGCCACGTGAAGCCGAAACGGGAGGGACACAAAGGGGAGGCGTGCGTGTTATTAATGAATTTACACCTTCTTAGATTCTCCCTTGAGCATGTTTTACCTTTACCATAAAATGAAAACATTTAAATTTCTTTAAAATTACATTTGACTTAATTATACCAGGCCCTGATACCAGTAAGCCCCCATTCTGCCTGTTTTTCTGTCATAAATAGCGACGAGGCTCATCATTTCATAAAGAGTTGTTTTCTGCAGGATGTTCGCTATGTGCAGAATGTTAATAGCCAGCTGAATATGAATAGGCTCTGTGGCTCCACTTGAAATATAGAAAAATGGCCCAGACATTAAAAAAGATAAAAGGGAAAAGGGCAGTAATGAATTTAGAGGAAAATGAACATTAATGGTACTAGCATTACTCATGCTTCACATAACAAATTATTGGAAATCTGTCAAGCACACCAAATTATCTACTCGTCGGCTGCTGCGGGGCCCTCCGCAGCCATCCAAAACCAGCAAAAGCAAGACAATTTAAGCTAATTTTACTATTTATAACAATAGAACAGGCCATTAAGATAAATTAATGTCATTATCAAGTTTCTATGAAAATGACAAATACCACTATTTCGAGCAGCTTAGAGGCTGTTGACTATAATGAAATCTGCAGCACAGGTACTAAAGAGAAACACTCCAAGTAATTATTTTCTAGTAGCCTGTTTGTTTCCTGACCATTCATTTGCTTTCACTACAATTAGTTCTGTACACAATATGCTGGTAACTAAACAGTCAACACTACGCAGCATTAGGACTAATTGGGCCATTAGGACACAGTTTCCAGCGTTTTCCTCCCTAAAGAGAGCTGGGAGTAAACAGACCAGGGGCAACAATGAGAGTACCACACTGGCATGGATTGTCTGAATTTAAAGGAGCTCCAAACAGGATAATATACTGCACAGGTGAAATGCTCTGTAGCGAACACCCTCCAATGAGCCGGACAGTCGCCAGCTGGACAGGGCTGGACGGCACCCGGTGCCTCCCTGGGGAGGCCACGCTGGGCCTCCTCTGCAGCAGCATCTTTGGACTCAGAGTAGTGCCATCCAGAGGTGTGAAGAGTACCTTGTTGGTCTGAACCTGGGAATTTTTCTTCCACTGCGTGGGTCCATGATTTCTGAGTTGTTCAAAGCCACATCACAGAAGGCCCCATCTCCCTAACAGGGCTGTGCCATTGATTGCTTCCAGGTCATTGTTTCAGGACCAAATTACTCCAAGACTGTCCATAGCAGAGATCTGCCTTCCCCAAATCAGACACCAGTGGGAAAGAATTGTCCCTGGCAATGGCAGCGAGTGATGTCTTAAGAAGAAATAGTCACATGGTCGTGCTCTCTTGAGCTCCTCACTGCATGAGGAAAGTTGTAAACTTTGCATGAGGCAGGGGTCTGGCCAGGAGCTCTGTCCACTCGGTTGATAAAGAGATTGGGATGGGCCAGTCCAGTGGCATAGTGGGTAAGTTGGCACGCTCCACTTCAGTGGCCTGGAGTTCACGGATTTGGATCCTGGGTATAGACCCACACACCACTCATGAAGCTGTGGTGGCATCCCACATATAGGATGGAGGAAGATTAGCACAGATGTTAGCTCAGGGCCAATCTTCCTCACAAAAGAAAAGAGGGAGAGAGATGGGGTCTCATGAGGCCTCTCAAGGTGGTGCATGGTGTTCCCAGGGCCATGTTACCCTCCATTACCGGTTATGTGAGCAGACTGCACCATGGACACCACTCGAAAACTACCCATTGGCCAGTCCCACCCATCTTTCCCCTCTTTCAGTGTGCCAGTGTTTGGTACCACCTCAGGAAGCCCAAGGATTCTCAGGAGATATGAGGCACAAGCCCATATGTTAGATCTCCAAAGAACTCCAAGCACGCAAGGCATTCAGGCAACGACAGAACTACTAAGAAAAAGCAAGAAAGAGGACCCAAAGAGGAACAGGTGCAGCGTGCACAGCAGTGCTGGAGGCCTCTCAGAACGTAGATTTGCAACAGCTTCATAATGTGATGCCTGCCAAGTTGCAGAATCAGCCAGAAGGGAACTCAAAGATGAGCTCTTCCAATGACCAGCTGAGAAGCAGAAGCCAAGTGGCAGAGCTGAGAGCTGATGGCCAGGGTCTGGATTCCCTCACCTGTATCCTTCCCACAGGACCACTTTGCTCCACACCAGTGCAGACATCTGCACAGGACGCGTGCGTGCACATGTGTGTGTGGTCCCAACCACCCTCCCCAGGAGCAGCCCCCGCCTTTCTACCCTCACCAACTGCAAACCATGGTCGTTGGCAGACCTATTCAGTGTTGGGACTGCAAAATCGGGGCTCCTCTAAGAAAGGGCATGACTGCTGCCTCAGGGGCTGCTGCGACCCCGAAAGAAAGGCAGAGGGGCGCTCAGTAGCCCCTCAAATCCACAGCACAGTCACCGCAGCTCCCCTCCCTCTCTCACCCCCCCTGTCCCCCATCTCCTAGCCCCAATGGCTGCTTCTTTCCCCTCTGCGACCACAGCTGCAATCAGCTCTGTGACCCACAGAGGGAACGTCTAATTTCCTTCCTAGCTTCCCCAGCACTTAGAACAGTTAGCATTCGATAAACAAATAAATGCTGGGGCCGGCTCCATGGCCGAGTGGTTAAGTTCGCGTGCTCCGATGCTGCGGTCTAGGGTTCGGATCCTGGGTGCCGACATGGCACCGCTCGTCAGGCCACGTTGAGGCGGCGTCCCACATCCCACAACTAGAAGGACCTGCAACTAAAATATACAACTGAGTACAGTGGGGGTTTGGGGAGATAAAGCAGAAAAAAAAAAAAAAGAGATTGGCAACAGCTGTTAGCGCAGGTGCCAATCTTTAATAAATAAATAAATAAATGCTCATTCAAAGAGCATCGAGGTGGGTTTTCCAACTGCAGTGATTTGGGAGGTGTGAGTGAAGGTGGGCACAGACCTGGAAGGAGAAGAGCAGGGGGCTTCCTGAGGAGACGGCGCCGTCGGGCTCTTGACAGCTGAGGAAGAGCTGTTTGATTCTGAGGTCTGTGTTGCTGTGTATTTACTGGCTCAAGGAGGCGGCTTGTCCCCACTCCACCTCTGAGATGCTCAGAGCCTCCAGTCCAGGACCCTCGTTGGCTCACCTCAGAAGTCTCCCAGCTGGCAGCTGTCCAGGATGGGACCACCCAATTTGTAAAATGACAATGGTTTTCAAAGACACGGTTCCTGGGCAGACCACGATCATCATCATCATGACAAACCTTAACCCCCAGAGTTCAGAGCACTCTACACAACTCTACTAATCATTCTGAAAGTTTCCCCAAAGGGCGGGCCTTCATCACCTGCGCGTCCACATCAGGAAGCTGGGTGGTCCTCAGGCAAAGTCCAGGGCATGGGCTGGAGGCTGCTGCTCCATGAACTGGCCCCCACAGCGGCTGTGTCTGCAGGGAGCTTAATGCTGGGAAGTGAAAGCAGATGGGGAGGGACAAGCAGAGAGTGAACCCGCCCAGACCAGGAGGCCGGGTGTGTGTGGAGGGGACCCGGAGGGGTCCCAGCGCTGGCACCTGTGCATCAGTGTTGCTCAGCTCCCAGGGCCCAGTCCCGGCAGCCGCTCCTGGGGCGCGGGGGCAGCGGTGCGTGGCCTGGGGCCCCCGTGTGCTGACCCGTGCTGAGCCGACTGAGGCTTCCCCAGGCCCAGGTCGTTCGGCGGCTGGGGAAGGCCCTGAGGCTCTGGTTCTTCTTCCTTTAGTTAGGCCGGGACACAGGCGCTGGGTTAATCACGTGGGTGCATTTTTCTGCTTTTATCTTCCCCGCTGTCCTGGGAGGCGAGGTTACTTACAGGAGGAAACTGAGGTCACGCAAATCAAGAAACGTGCCCAAGACCGCGTGGCTAGTGGGCGCGGAGCCGGGATTCGAACCTGGGCAGGTCCGGCTGGGAAGGCGGCTATTCCTCTCTGAGGCCGCTCCACCCATAGTGCGAGTTGGCAGAGCCCTGGCTCCGCGGTGCCTTCTGCTTTGTAAACGGCCTGAGCCTCAGTTTCCCCATCCAGAAAATGGGGTTGATCGTGACCCCATCCAATTACCGTGGACATTCAGATCAATTAGTTCCCGTTCCGCGCCAGCACAGAGCCTCGCTCGCCCCCCAAGCCCTGCCATGACCCGGGCTGGTGGATTTCAGGGCCTCCAGCGCTGCCGAGCCGATTACTGGCTGTAACAACCTCATTCTGCAAAAATCACGCGGGCTTTTACAGGTCTTTACGGGAAGGAAATAGGCTAATGCACTGTTCTCCTGTGTGTGTCAGTAGCCCAATCTCTCTCTAATGGGCTCAAATTGTTGTTTTAAAACCTAAACTATGAACTTAAACTCTCCTACAGGCATGAACAGGACAGGCGTCCTCACTTCTTATGTTTCTAGTGAAAATTAAGACAGAAAACCATTTGGTCCTATCTTCCTCTGAACAGCCGGGTTCAGAAACAGGAGTGAATGTGACCTCCATTGAGCTTGTTCTGCCTAAAGGTGAGCGAGGGGGGAAATTTAAGGAAGCTTTCTGATTTCAGAATTTCTGCTAGCTTCCAACACGGGACTGTCCCTCTGGATGTCCCGTGCATTCTCCGTCTCACTGTCTCAGGAAATGCAAAACAGAGCGTTGGGGTCGGCGGCCGAGGGTCAGGGCAGCGGCTCCACCCCTGCAGCCCCTTGAGCTGCTGACCTTCCTGCCTGAAACCAGCTCTGCTTTTTGAACCCTGCTACCGTGTTCCTGTGATAGACTCCCAGGCCCTCTGTGCTGCTTAGATTGGTGTTATTGTTAATCAAATAAACTGAACTGCCCTCAACAAACCGAATTTCCAGCCAAGAACTCTTGGCAAGCCAGCAGCTTACATATTCTCTGTACCAGGCGTTGTGTGTGGGCACTGTACACCAGAACACGCGTCATTCCGTTTGAGCATGCATTCCAGAGCAGCCCAAGGAGGCACACGCTACAGCCGTGCTTCGCTTAATAACGGGATACACTCTGAGAAATGTGTCATTAGGCGGTTTTGTCATTGTGCGAACATCACAGAGTGCACTTATGCAAACCTAGATGGTGTAGCCTATGACACACCAAGGCCATAGGGTACTAACTTTATGGGACCACCATTGTATGTGTGGTCCATTGTTGACAGAAACGTCGTTATGCAGCACGTGACTGTGTACCCAATTCTACAGCCCAGGAAACAGACAAGACATGCTCAGTTGACTTGCCCAAGGTCACGCAACTGGTGGGTGACAGGGACAAGACAGTAATCTGGGCAGCCTGACTCTGTAACTTGTCCTCTTGATCTCTCTGCGGTCTAGAGCCTGCTGGATTCCTGGTCCTGGCTTGAGCTAGACTGATCAGTCCCATTAGCACCCAAGACCCACCCTAACAGAGCGCTGGGTATATTGATGAGACCAAGCCAAGGAGACATCAGTTAGTTAATCGATTTACTGTGGAGATTGCTGTTTGACTTGCTCTCTGCCACCAGACCTGTCCCATAAGGACAGGAACTGCATCCACTGAGCTCACAATTTTATCCCCAGCACTAGCGCTGGGCAGAAAGAAGGTGGTCAGTTAAAAATTTGTTGAATAAAAGAATGATTCACTTAAGAGATGAACATCACCAATGGGGCACATCGATGGAGTCGTGTACAGGGTCTGTGTGGTTTTTGAACATTGTCCCAGGAGTGGATCAGTAAATGGTCACCCTCTCAATCCTCATGTGGGCCAGTGGACTTTTCAGAATAGACCACGAAACACAGGATGCAGCCCCAGCCACCGCTGACTGTCAGTGGTCTTTGCTTTTTCGTAATAGAGAAGATGGGCCACACCTGGTTCCGGTCAGAGCCTCTGAATAGAGTCCAGGCAGACTGAGGAGGGGTCCATGTGCTCCTGGCCCTTCACACCCTCTTTCTTCTAACTCTTAGCAAGAATTTTCTAAGCAGTTTTTAAAAAATTGTTCCTGATGTCCCCATAACCAATATCATGGGAGGGAATCAGGCCTGTGTTTCTCTTCCCATTTAGCTTATGAGACATGGATTGCTGTTTTCCTGCCTTCCCAGGACCCATGAATTAGGAGGCCGTCTCCAGCAGACATAAGTTACAGCTGGTAAAGCTGCTGTGTGTCCTGACGTGGCAACGCTGGTCTCTTTGCTTTGCTAAATCTGCTGCACTTGTCTAAATTTAGCAGCCTATTTACGCCAAAGACTAGAATCCAGCCAAGCCTGGAGTGATGATGCCAGCACATCAAGGGCCAGGTCCCAGAAGTGTGCACACTGGTGGCTGGCAAGACAAAGCAAGCCGGCAGCTCTGGGCTCCCTCCTGGGTCCTGGAGATCTGGGTTGTGAATGTTCAATAATCCCAAATTCCAGTTCGTGAAAAAACCCTGTGATTCCGGGACCATACAGAATCTGTGATTGTACTGGATTTTTGTCCTGGATTCAGAATCTATTTTTCAGAACGCGATGTCTGATTATCTCACTTTACTATTCATTGTGGGTTGAGGGGGGGCAGTCCTGTCTCCTGTACATAAAGTGCCCCTAGAGTGTGGGGGCTTACCTCCCCCTCGGGGAGCTCACAGGCAGATGAGCAGGGCGGGGTCTGTTCTGAGGCTCTTGCAGCCCTCAGAGACGTCTCTGAATACCAGCGCAGGTCTGTGGGGTACGCGACGGTGACTGGAGTCTCCAGTGAGCATGAGGAATGCCCAGCGAAGGAGGAGTTTGACCCAGGGTACGCACGCGGTCTTGTCATTCGTCTGTTTTTCCTAAGCGATAGCAGTGATCACGGAGCAGTTTCCCATCTTGATTCTCAAAACACGGAATCGCAGGCCAAGTCACTTCCATTCAACTGGATTTTCCAACTAGTTTGGGCCTAGATGATTTGTTAAAACTGAGATTTTATTGTCAAGATAATGGTTGTAAAGAATTTTGACTTATTGTAGTTTTTCAAGCTTATTGATCCAGAGCAATTTAATTTTATCGTAGTTATGACTCCCCAGTAGGTGTGCATGAGAAAGTGCTCAATAAATCCTGAGGCCAGAGCCAGTTCTGAAGGCCTGCAAACTTATTTGCACATCGGAGCCCATGTTCACCTGACCGAGAAGGAGGAAGATCGACCAACCCAGAGGGTTAGTTCAAAAAGGAGGGAATTCACTTCACTTAGCTCCCTGTCATTACTGCTGTTTTTAAATGTCTGTAACCAACTACTAGCAAAGTATTTCTTAAACAGTCTGTCACTTTGGGGTGTTACATTTCCTAGAAGGCATCTTCTCAGAAACAGTGCTGGGACCTAATTCTGGCCCTTTCCACTACTCAGAGAGATAGGAGATAAAGACACCCAGGCTGGCCTTGGGATTAGAAATGGAGAGAAAGCTCACAGAAGGGGCAGGTCCTGCCCAGCCTTCTGGGAGCGGGGGAGGTGTCTTCCCCCTCAGGACAATGGGAGCAACAAAAGCCTCAGGACCCTCTGGAGGCAGGGGAGGCTGGAGTTCTCAGACTCTGAGAGAGGAGAACACATTGGGAAGCAGACACAAGCATTATTTCTCTTCTAATCAGGATCATGAGGCATTTTACAAATTAACCACTTTCCTGAGACACTTACCATATTGAGTGGCTCTAGGTAGAGCCAGCAGGGCGGACTGTGCCATCTGCATTTAGAAAATTGCCTATACATTTATTAAACTGAAATTCACCCATTAATTAATGCTGTTCTCCCTGAAGACTCTCATTAGCACATTGAGCTAATTACTGAAATCACAGGCCCATGAGTTGGGCTTTTTTTTTTCTATCACAGTAAAATTTCGCTCCTGCCTTACCTTTAGAGGATTTAACAAGAGAAAATGGCAGAGTCAGAATAACCTTTGGACGCAGGAGTTGAATAAACTTTCAGGCCACTTTTCACGCTGGCTGGCTGTCTTTCCCTTCTCTGCGGGAGGCGTGTGCAGCTGCTATTTCAGCAAGAAATGCTTCCAGTAGAAGAGAGGCCTGATCAGCCAGCCAACACTGGAGTTTGCTGAGAGCTCAGCTGCCGGGCTGGGATGGGCTAGGAAATAAATTTAGAATGACGCACCGGCTGGTGTCTGTTCAGTGCTTCCTCTAGTGTACTTACTTTCTCCTCTCCTCTTCCTCACCGTCCATGTGGCTCCTACACATTCTTTTCAACCAGCAGAAAGCAAAGGAATTGCAAATGATAAGAAAGGGTTAGACATATTTCTAAAGCTTTCAATTGAAAGCATCTTAAACCGTCCTGGGGGCGAGCCATCAGAGGACTGGGGTTCGGACCCTCATGTTGACTTCCGGGAGGAATCGTGGTACAGACTCCACCCGGGAACATGTGGGTGCGGTCCTGTGCACCCCTTTTTATCTCCATGGTCCCCTGGTGTTATAAAGACGTCTCTTGCCATCTTTTACGTTAAAGGGTAATTTAAAATAAGTTCTCAGTTACAGTTATGAATGCTTTGAAATATACATTATATTAAGTGAAAAAAGCAGAACAGAAAGTTGTATTAATCCTGTGACTACAGTCACATAAAATTAGGTTTTCATTTAGCCAAGGACAGGAGGGAAAACAGGAAGAATCAAAGTTGTTGATTTGTTCAAGTGCTAGTGGGATGATTTTTCTCTTCTATACCTTTACAAATAATATTTGGAAGTTTAGGTTTCCGAGCGAATTACTTACTTGGCACATTGACCCTGCCCCTGAGCCCACTGACACCAAATCCTTGTGAAGATGCTGGGTGGGGTCAGCTGAATAATGGCCTCCCGAGGTGTCCATTGCCTAATCCTCAGAATTTAACAAAGTTTACCATCCTTGGCAAAGGGGACTTGCCCACATGACTGGGCTGAAGATCCTGAGACAGGGAGATTACTCTGGATTATCCAAGTTGGCCCTAAATACAATCACGAGCATCCTATGAGAGGGAGGAAGGGCAAATCAGTAGTCGGAGATGCTACAGCAGAAGCAGAGGCTGGGGAGATGGAGGACCCAGGGATGCAGGCAGCCTCCAGGAGCTGGGAAAGCAGGGGAAGTGGAGTGTCACCGGAGCCTCCAGAGGGAGCATGGCCCTGCCCGCATCTCACCTTGATTTAGCCCAGGGAGACTGGCTTCTGAATTCCGCCCTCTAGAATCGGAACATGATAAACTTGTATTGCGTTAAACCATTCGCTTTGTGTTAATTTGTTACAGCAGCCATGGGCAGTGAACACACTGGGTCTCCTGGAGCGGATAGTAAGGCAGCCATGCCTTGCCCCTCAGCCTGCTTGGAAGCCTGAAAGACCCTCTCAGAGCTCGACCTTCTTGCCTCACGCAGACTGGCCGCCTGTGGGGTGGGTTTTTGTCATCCACAGTAGTCAAATAGTAACTGAGCTTGGGCACGGGAATGGTTCAGTTCCCTCGACAGCGCCGTGGGCTTGACCCTGAGGCTGGGGTCTTAGGTATCTTAAGTGAGTTCATGCACTTTACTATCTCCAAGCAGAGCCGTACTCCAAGCCTCTGTTTACCCTTCTGTAAAATGGGGGTAGTCATACAATTGTCACTTCCACACTTGTGACAGTAAGCGGGAGACTGTACATCAAATCTCCATCACATAGCACATGGTAAACACTCAGAGGCAATAGGTCCCACCTCCATCCGCTGGAGAGCGTTTCTTTAACACCCTCGGGAGAAGCCTCCATCGCCCCCTGTGTGAGGTCCAGCCAGCCCCAGAGGGCAGTGGTTGGGGACGTTCTGCTGGGAATCTAGAAGCACCTGCAGGCCCCACATGCATGGCACACTTGGTCCTTTGCTTTCAGACATCAGTGCATTCATTCAGCATTCCACAATAGCTACTGAGTGCTGGACAGGCGTGTGTGGCGGGGACGCTGGTTAACGGTGAGAAAAACAGGCACTATGCTTGCCCTCACCAGGCTGGCATTTTACTGGTGACAGACGTGTTCAAAAGCAATAACAACTGCCACATATGGGTAGTGCCAGTGCTAAGGTGTGCCTCGGGGGGCCTCTGCAATCCCCTCTAAGCAACTCCAAACACACCTGCAGTCTAAGTAAACAATAGTGCTTCTAGACAAGGCATCTGAGCCCTTCTCTGGATGGAAATTCTGAAGCCACCCTTAGTGATGAGAAGAACAGGGCACCGGGGCAGCAGGCAGCAGAACGTCTACCCAGGCTGGGAGACAGGATTCTAGGAGGCTCTTTTGTCTGCCTTGCCTGGGGTCATTGCCTCTCAGTAAATATGGACTGCTTAATATTTGCACATTTCCAGCTTTTGACTGGACTGGTTTTCCAGAGTTGGATCTCAGAATGCATGTTTTCATTGAGACAGTGTTACAGGAGGTGATTAGAAGTGGGCCACCATCTTTGCAGTTGAACTGGAAACTTCTCCACTCAGGAGAAATTCATTAAGAAATCCAAACTGTTGACAAATGAATCTCTGGAGTAAAATCCATTTATAAATTGAGTTCCGCCTACAATACACTTATTTTATGAAAAGTTTATTGGCTTAACTCTTCTGTTGATTTATTCACCAAACATTTGGCGAGCACTCCCTCTAAGGGGGCTTGGTGCTAGGGGCTGGGCACACAGGGGAGCGACAGTCTCCGCTTCAAGTCCAAAGATTGCAAACTGTGAAGGCGGAGTTCACGGTGTGGTTCCAGGAGGCAGAGCCTGCTCCTGGGCCTCTGCCCAGCCCCCCAGATGCTCACAGAACAACAGGCTTCTGTTCCCTGGTGCCCGCAAGGAGCAGAGGGCTACTGACCAGGCCCTTTCCTGGAGAAAAGTCTCAGAGAGAGGAGATGCAAACTAAAGATCCAGGTAGAATGAAGGAGATAGGAGAAAATATTTTTTTAATTTTGCAAAACTCAGCATTTAAAATAAACAGAATAAAGATAGTGAACCTCACATTCCCATCAACCAGCTCCAACAATTAACAACATTCTGCCATTCTTGTCTCATCTATATTTCCCCACCCACTCGCCCCTACTCAACTACTGCTGTAAAATGTACACACATTGGAAGGGACACAGCTTAGCAGCACAGTTCTGACTAATGATACACTCTTGTAACCCACACCTTAATGCAAAATAGCGAATTTCCCTTCTCCCGGAAAGCTTCCTCATCTCTTTTCCCAAATAGCCCCACACTCTTCAGAGGTAACCATTGTTCTGATTTTTTTTCACCTTAAAATGTTTTTGCTTGTTCTAGATCTTCATGTAAGTGGAATCAGGAAGTATGCACTCTTTGGCATCTGGCTTCTTTCACTCAACGTAACATATCATCTGTGACGTTCATCCGTGTTGTTCCCTATGTCAGTAATTTGTCTTTTTTATTGCTGAGTAGTATACCATAAGAACACATATTTTTTAAAACATCTATTTAGTCTCCCTTTGGACAGGCTCTTCCAGTGGACTCTGAGAGGGGACAACGTAGACACGGAGGGCAGGACCCCTGCTGCCCTCGGGAAGCTTGGTCTGCCTGTGAGGAAGAGGCATTAAGGAAAGTGACTCTCACCGCTGAAGGGGTGATGACAGGTGCTGTTGGCACCTACTCACTAACCGTTCCTCCTTGTCTGGCTCATGGAGCCCCATCTTGTCTGGTCAATGGGATGCTCAGTCAGAGGGGTTGACTCGTGATTGGCCTAAGAGCCACTCTTACTAATCTCCTCTTCTCTTTGCCATTGTTTAATCTAAGTTGGGCATGAGGCCCAACGCTGGCAGTGAGAGATATGGAGAACTACAGCAGAGGCTTCTTCTCTGGAAGAGAGAGGTGGAAGAGGAGAAAACATCTGAGGCTCATCCCCTTCCTTCATGCCTTGGACAATGTCATGCAAAGCTGATGCTTGAGTCCGCGAAGACAAATACACTTGACCTGCCATGCTGTATGGCAGAAAAGAATGTGTTGTTTGATGATGTCGTTGAGTTGCTAAGCCAACCCTGGTGCTGCCTGCCTCCTGACTTCTTGTTAAGTAAACAATATATACCCTTCTGGTTTAAGGACCATTTAGCAAATATTCTTTTATTTGCAGCCAGTGGCAGATACAGGCCAGGAACACAAAATGGTTCAAAGGTGTATCAGGAAACACGTCTCTAGTTATGGCAAAGGCAGTTCTGGGAGCGTCTGTTTCCTCACACCTGCCATTTCTCAGTTACCAGGAGGAAACCCAAAGTAGAAAAAGAGCAAGGAACTTGAGTACCGAAGGGCGCAGAGGACCGGGAGAGACCGAAGGAAACGGGAGCTGGGCCCGCTTAGAGGGAAGCTTTTAATCTTTGAAATTATTTTAAAAAGATGCACAGTGATACAAAAATATGGAGCTTTGTGGTTTTGGCCAGTGCTTGGGTGTCTTGTCACCACATCACAGCCACTCACAGGATGCAAAAAGGAGTCTTTATTTCTGGTGAATAAACTACAATTTGAAATATCAGCCCCACTACCTGGTAGGCACCAGAATAAGAGTGTCACAAAAACGTTTTAAGACTGTCCTATTGTGAAGATATCCTCAATTAAAATTTAGACTAGGCATTTGATTAAAACCAGGTTTTCTACTGTGGCTGGGAGTTTCTATTTCACGAAGTTATTAAAGATCCAGCCCCAGAGTATGTGTACTCGCTGGGGAGCCTGCTGGGTCCCGCACCCTTGCTCCCTGCCTGCCTCACTCCAGAGCAGAGCGGTCCACCACTGTCTGCAAATGGGCTGCAGGTGGGTCTGCGAAATTGATGCCGTCAGCCTTTGAGGCAGCCAGGTGGCACTTGGGACAGCCATTGCCCTGGGCCTATTGTTCTGGCTCTAAGCAGTATTGACTGTGTATCCCTATATGCTACACAAATATTATTTCTGTGAATAACGTGACATGGAAACTTTTGGAAGCACTGCTCTGAAGGCTGGAAATGCTAATTAATGCTCAATCTTCCAACCGCCTTTGCAGGTAGGGGTAGTTACATGACAGCTCTAGCCCGCGAGCCATAAGCTGATATCACCCAGGGCTGACTCTTGCCCTTCCTCCTTCCTGCACTGTGGGTGCAGAACAGGGCATGGGCAAACTGCGGCCTGTGGGCCAGACTCCACCTGCTGCCTGCTTTTATAAATCAAGTTTTATTGGAACACAGCTATGCCCATTTGTCTACATACGTCTGTGGCTGCTTTTGGGCAACAGTGGCAGAGAGGAGTAGCTGTGACAAAACCTATGGCCCACATGCCACTCTCTGGCCCCTTCAGAAAAAGTTTGCTGACCCCTGATGTAGAAGACGCAGGAGACACCTTATCGCTATGAGGACGAAGGCCACAGGCTAAGGACAACAGAGCAGGTGACTCCATAAAACCACCGCCCCCATCCTGGACTGCTGACCTCAAGACCACCTGGTGCATGACACAAACTTTTCCATGTTTAGTCACTATAGTCAGGTTTTCTCTAATACATTCTTCTACAGAAAAATCACTCTTGATTGGGGTTGCCAGTTGCAAATAACGGCAGTGTTTAAACAGAAAGGGCATTTATCAAAGGGTGTTAGGTCACTCAGGAGCCTCTCGCAGGGCTGGAGCTCCAGGCTCTGCAGTCACACACCTAGGAACGGCGCCCATTGAGCTCACAAGTCCTATTTTAGCCACAACGGCCCCTCCCCTTCTTCCCTGATGATATTCAGAACTAGGTGCCAGAACCTCCACCCCTGCCATCTCCCAAAGAAACAGATGCCTCTGCCAGCACGTGCGACGCTGCCTCACCTTGAGTATTAGTCAGCTCGGGCTGCCATACAAAATACCACCACAGATGTGGGGCTTAGACAACAGACATTTATTTCTCACCGTCTGGAGGCTGGAAGTCCAAGACCAGGGTGTCAGTGGGTTCGTTTCTCCTGAGGCCTCTCTCCTTGGCTTGCAGGGGGCCGCCTTCTTGCTGTGTCCTCACGTGGTCACTCCTCCGAGCTCCTGCATCCCTAGTGTCTCTCCCTTTTCTTATAAGGGCATCAGCCATATTGGATTAGAGTCCCACCCATATGACCTCATTTAACCTTAATTATCTCCCTAAAGGCCCCATCTCCAAACAAGTCACATTGGGGGTTACGGCTTCAACCTATGAATTTTGGAGGCCACAATTCAGTCCATGACATCTTGCTCACTACCAAGTCCAAGCCCTCACGGGGACTCCTCTGATTGGCAGAGATGAGGCCACATGCGTGGAGCCCAGCTTCAAGGAATTCCTGGAAGGCAGATTCTCCAGCTTCCACTGTTAAAAGACGTTCTGTCTATCATTGGTAGGTGTTTGGAGCACGAAATGAAGTGGACAGTGGCTTCTTTGTGAACCAATTTTTCCTCCTTGACAAATACTAGAACAACTATGCTATACACAACTTTATTTAAATTAGTCATCCATTCAGCATTGATATCAAAGTAATGTTCTTAAAATGACATTGATTTTTCTCATGAAACATAAGATTAACTACATCTAAGTGGTATAATGAAAGAATAAAAGAGAATAGAAAGCCCAAAGACAGATCCAGGTATATAAAATAACTCAGTAGTTAATAACAACACAGTTCTGTTTACTGAACATTTTCTGTAGGCAGGTGTTGGGAGACAATTCTCCATGGGTCTCTCATTTTTCTGCATGTCTTGCAGGAGAGGCACCAACTGTTCTTTGTCCCAGATCATCTTTTTAAAGATGTTTATATAGTAAACCACCTTGAAAGATAGAAGGACGTATCCTTCAGAGCAAAAGACAGGCATGCTTACTGAACGTTATGGAAGATGTGGGTTCTCTAAGCTCAGGATTCCTCTTCTGTAATGCATCCCACTGCAGGTGTAGGCAATCCTCTGGGCTGGTGCATTCACTACCATGGGACTGTGGCAAGGGGACCTGATGCAGATATGGTGATGCTCCTGCTGCTTGCTGTGCTGTAACAGAGTCGTTTGTTTCTGATACAGGAGTCTCGTGTCATCTACCAGCATCCATGAAACCGAGGCAGGCTAAGTTGGTAGCTGGAAGGCAGGGTAAAATCTCAAACCCTTCACAGTTCTTGATAACAGGCCACTTGTTAGGAATTTTGCATATATAATACCATTTGATCATCATAGTTCAGCAAAGTAGGTGTTTTTATCTCCATTTTATGGATGATAAAACCAATGTGTGATTGCTTGGGGGAGAAAAGTTAAATTCTTCACAATGTAGACTAAAATTTTACATGGAATGTGGAGTAAAATATAAACAAACATGAGAAAATCTATATATCTGATCTCTAAGTGGAAAAGGACTTATTTAATGGTGATTATAGTTAACAACACTGTGTTATATACTTGAAAGTTAAGTGTTATCACCACACACAAAAAAATCTAATAATCATGTGAGGGGATGGAAGTATTAACTAATCTTATTGTGGTAATCATTTCACAATATATTCGTGTATCAAATCATCACATCGTACACCCTAAACTTATATAGTTATATGTCGATAATACTCAATAAATCTGGGGGAAAACTTATTTATGCATGAAGTAAGAACTTTATGACAAAATTAAATGGTTTTGAATACATGTCAAAAAGCACAATTGAAAGACAAATGGAAATCTGGGAAAACGAGCTAAATAGGACAAGGGGTTAATATCTTTAACAAATAAAGAGCTCATAAAGATCAGGAGTAAAGGACTTATGGAGTACAACAACTTATGGAAGTAACATAAATATTAAAAAAACTATATATATTTTACAGTTCCAAATAAATGGAATCATAATAGCCAAAAGCACCATATAGGAAAAATGTTTGACTATATCATTAATGAAATGCTACCCTTCAGTTCTCTTATTCTCTGCAAGTTGGCTAAGTTTTTAAAATTAAATATGCAGTATTGGTGAGGACACGATGAAATGGTCTTGATACACAGCTGATGAAAACATACATTGGTACAACCTTTCTGAAAGGCAGTTTGGCAATATTTTCCAAGAAACTTTTAAAACTGTGCCTACCTTTTGACTTCATTGGTCACACTTCCAGTATTTTCTCCGAATAAAATAATCAGAGATGCATTCAAAAATGTACGCATACAATAAGAAAATGCTTTCACATTTTTTTAAATGACAATATCTTTACACTTTTTACTGAGATAAAAGAAATTCACATCTTTCCAGTGGGCATGTTATAATTAACAACTCATTAAAAGTCTTTAAAAAATGAAAAGTATTTTTGCAGAAACAATGCAGCCTCACTGGAAACAATTATTTAAATATAGAAAAACATATAATATGGCTTTCCTTCCCCTAGTTGTTGGCAGTTTTTTTAATCCTGTTTCTCTTCTAACAAACATGCATGAAGATGTACTTTTCATCAGTGTCGAGAAGTAAACATGTATATAACTCCCCCAACTTCACAAAAGGGGCAATATTTAGCATATTTTTACTTCTTTTCTACTCCCTCCCTGGGTATTTCAACCTCTGTTGAAATCATCTAAATGTTTGAGTTTATACTAGTATTAATTTTTACGTTATGCCTCTTCTATTTTAAAAATACTTTAAAAAAATGTGCTAAACTTAACAACCTTGTTATTAATAATTACTTAACATTAACTGTGGCTTCTATTGTCTGTCACTGTTTCTTGTCTTCATCTTTTCTGAATTATTTACTTTGTTGTTGCTGTCAGTTTACGTATATCACATACCCTGGTGCGCGAGTGTCAGTGCCCCGGCTCCTGCGTCTGACACCCAGTGGGCCACCTCTCCCAACGGCCAGCACATGTGGCTGCGGGTGACAGAAGGCAGGGTTTGTCCTGGTGTGTAATCTTAGTATGCTTGGAAATTCCTATTTATTAGTCAGAAATCCCTCCACCCATCCTCAAAATAATAATTTTCCCTCTATTTTGCAGAAAAGATAAAACTAACAAACAATAACTAATATATTACACCAAGGTTTATCCACTCCTTCTCCAAACAGATAGATGGCACATGGGATGACCGTGAGGCTCCTGTTCGGAAGCGTCCCTGTGTAATGTTGCTCCCAGAGAACAGAAAGGGGTCTGTCCGCCAAAGCTACCTCCCCCGGGCACCGGAGGGATGACCGGACCTCACCACCGCCCATCGTTCATGCCCAGGCAGGTTATAAAAGCTGTCAAAAGCACCTCCTTGCTTTGAGACAATCCTTTGGTTGCCAGCACAGCCTTTGGTCCACCCCGAGAAGACGGGCGGTAGGATCCGCGGGTGAAGGAAGCTCTCTCTCCAGCAGAGAGCTGAGCCCGTGTGCGTGGCTGGCTGTTGTTTAATGTCTCTGGATTGAGAACAAAACGGCAGTAAAAACAAAACCATGAGGAGCCTCGGACTGACCTATGGAGTTTAGATATTTTCACCCCGTGGCTCATTGGGAAAAAAGAAGAGGCCTAGGCCGGGGAAAAGGCGTTCCCCGATTTGGGCAAGTTCCTCCTGATTGTGGCGATAGGCCCAGGCGCCTGCTGCAGGTGGGGTGGGCTGTGGGAGTCCCCCGACGTGAGAAGCACAGGCTGACAACCCACAGCCGGGCGCTTCCCCACCAGCTCGCTGTCCAGCCCCTGCCCACTGGAGTCTGGACTGGACGGGGAGGGTCTGTCCCCTTCTCCCCTCGTTCCCCCAGGAAGAAGCTCTGGGAGGCTGGGCACTTGGGGGCTTTTGGAGTTGAGCTCCGTTTTTATGGAGGCAGCCTCATCTCCCTGGCCCTGCCTCTGAGGGTGCCACCCACATCAGAAGGCTGCCTGCCTGGGGAGGGGTCTCTGCACATTTGCCCCTCAGCCCCTCACCCCACGCTCACCACTATCCCACCATCAGCTAAGCTTGGGCTTGAATGGAAGAATGCATCCAATGATTTCTTTCTTCTTCTTGTTTTTCGAAATAGAGTGGTTTTTCACTTTTTTTTTTTTTTGAGATTGGGCCTCAGCTAACATCTGTTGCCAATCTTCCACTTCTTTTTCCCCCTCCCCAAAGCCCCAGTACATAGTCGTATATCCTAGTTGCAGGTCATTCTAGTTCCTCTGCATGGGACGCCGCCTCGGCGTGGCCTGATGAGCGGGGTGTACGTCCACGCCCAGGATCCGAACCAGAGAAACCCGGGCTGCCGAAGCGGAGAGCCCGAACTTAACCACTCAGGCACGGGGCCAGCCCCACAATGATTTCTTCCGAGAGCCCTCCTGTTCCTTCACCGTGTGGCAACGGAGACTGCGTGCAGCTTGGCTTTCCCATCCGTCTGCTTCCTTCTCCTTTATAGCTCCCACCTGTCCATCTCACAGGGCTGCCGTGTGTATTAAATGACATTGCAAAGTGCTGGGAACAGAGTAAATCCACGTAGCTCTTATTGCTGTCATCACCACATCAGTGTCACAAACTTTCTTTTCTGTCAATGGTGTTTTCCCAATATCTAGCTCTGCCATACATTTTCCCCTATTATTTACGTTTTTTGCTGTTTATTTCGATAGGGTATTGGGAGGGAGTGGAGATAAACACAGGACAGTTTGCTATCTTTCTGAAGTCAACATTATTTATGACAGCTTTTAAAATATGGCCACTTCCTAAAAGTCCAGCAGTAGGACAACAATTAGGTCACAGGGTGCTTGGAAGAGATCTTTATTTAGAAAACATTTCAGGACAGATAGAGAAAATCACACTGAAGTAGATTTTGCATCTGCAAAAATGTGTCAAGGTCTCCTATAAATGTAGAGCATGGAGACACCCACTTTCCCAAAGAAAGAAAGACATAAAACATTTTGTTTTTCCAAATGCTTTGGCAAAAGCCGACACACTCCTTGATTGGCAGAGCTGTTGGCTGGGGAGGAAGTCGGTTGGTTTGCCTGAGAAGCCCAGGGTTCTCTGAATGGGTCACAGTCCAACCACTGCTTCCTCAAGTGTGAAGTTAGAGAGGTCTGTCAGGTACAAAAGGGGGGCAGGGAAATGAACAAGACCCTGAAACAAAGTGACCCCCAAAGAAGGAGACAAGGCTCATGTCCCAAGTTCACAACAGGAGCCTAAGAATAGTAATAGAATTCATTTCAGAATTGCGTGTGGCTGATCTTGGAAGTGCCTCAAGACCCCACGAGTCCTTCCCAGAGGCTGTGTCTTAGAGAATAATGGCTGAGAGTGGACATGTAAACTACCAGGGGCCGAACGGCAAGACTATCCTAGGGTGCATGGATGGCTGCCGCCAGCTGAGTGTACCTGCCTGCTCTTCAACAGTGACACCATGTGGCAGCCGGGAGGAACTGCAGTGCTGGAGAGCGGGGTCTCTGGGTTTCTTAGCTTGACACCTGGAGTCCTCTGGGGATGAGGAAGAATCAGGTGTTCTTGGAGACCCTGGGTGGGAGGTGGACAGGCAGGGAATCTTGAGAGAGACGAAATGGACTATCTGCCCAAAGGGCCTACGGTGCTCCAGCAACTAATTTAAAGAAGAAAATATAGAAGAGGTGTGACGACATTTTTACTCCCTGTTTGTGGGAGGAAGTCTTATAATTGGCATCTACGTTTTTGAACAACCATTAGATGGACTGCTACAACCTGTTAATATGATGTTGTAAAAGAACTCTTAAAGATTAAAAACATTTATGATATGATGTCAATTTTTAAGAGCTGAATATAAAACTGTACATACGTATGACCAGTTTCATTCTATTTATCTATCAAAAATAGGATCATATGAGGAACTGGAAATAAATGTAAACAAGAGGCTAATTAGATGCCATCTACCTCTCCGTTGTGGAGGTGGAGGTGGTTCTCCTAGTCCATATACTCCAGCTGGACACACTGACCTCCTTACCCATGACTTCACCTTCAGTGCTGAGGCCGCCCCCAGACACCCCATGTCAGCTGCTCGGTGTGGAGGGGCTGGGGGGAGGCATCCTGCCTTGGCGTGTTACATAGGATCCTCCATCTACATTTTTACTACTCAGGCAAGCATTATAAGGGATGCTCCCCTCTCTTTTACTCCTCCACAAGGGAGAGGTAGTAATCTGACTAGCAAGACTCTTTATCAACGGTAGGGGTAAGGGCACTGTGCCCCAAAAGCAAAGCCAGCCCCCAGCCTTCCCCTCTTGCTCCTGTCCTCTCTGTCTTCCTTTCCTGCCTCTGTGCCCCCTCCGGAGGCCTGGTTCCCCCTTTTTCACCTGCTGCTAAGTGGGGACGTCCAGTTTAGGACTTTGGGAAAGGGAGGAGAAAGCCCCCATGTTGTCCAGGTGAAGACGAGTTTTCAAGCCAGCTTTCTTGCTGTAAAGCTCCCACTCTGGTCGTCTGGCCCTGTGGCCATGCTCAGTTGGCTAGAACTTAGAATGAGGGCCATGAGTGACCGGAATCCAGAAACCACAGCGCCCTCACTTATAAAAACATCTAGGAGATCGTTTTAAACTAACATAATGTTTCCATCTTTGCCATTTGGCAGGTTGTGTAGCCAGGAAATGATTCAAGCTGGCATGATTCAAGTACATCCTGCTAACAGGTGGGGAAGTAGGAAAGGGAGGGGGTGGGTGGGCTGGCAGCCCGGTTCCTTTGGCCCAGGGATAGGTATGTGCCTGTCTGCAGCCTGTCTGCCCTCAGGTCCCTTCCTCCCACTTCCCCTGCTCTGCTCGGTGTCACAGGGGCTGAACTCCACGGGCTTCAGGCCCAGCTGGTTCCAGCAGGATTTGGCACAGGAGGCCCTGGCGGGAGACTAGAGGGAGGAAGGGAGAAGCTAGGATGTTCCTCCCCTGCCCGGTGTGCTCTGCCACGGCTCCAGGTTCGCAGGAAGGCCCAGCTCCTGCAGGCTCACCCCGGTCCGCTCCCTCTGCCCCCGCAGCCTAGAGGTGGGGTGGCTTCCTGCTGGCACCAATTTCTCCCTAGCTTCACAGTCCCTACTGGCCTCTCACCGGCGAAACCAGTTTCCTATATTTATCTTCCTCCGTTTTCAATTTTGGGAGATGCTTCCATTTTCCTAGTTGGACCTCGACTGATAATACAAGTCTGACCGTCACCTTTAAGCCTAAGAGTGGACCTGTTCCAGCGGCTGGGTCGAGGGCTGCCTGGAGCTCCCAGAGGTGGACCCAGACACATATCAGTAAGCAAGCTATGACGGTGGCGGTACCATCCTGTGAAACCACAGCCCTCCCTCCTTCCCTGCCACCATGTCTCTCCCCCAACCTCAGACACTGATGCCTGGTGCTATTTCTCCAAGGCCTCACTCAGAGCTGGCTGTGCATTAATTCCTCTGAAAATGTTGCCTGATGATTACTTAAGAATTAACCAGTTTCAAGAGCACTTTTATAGAGGAGATAAAATGTTTTTTTTTGTGTGTGATTACAAAAGTAATATAGGCTCCTATAGACATTTTGAAAAAATGTAAAAAAGAAAATAAAAACCAATTAATTCTAATTACCCAGAGATAACCTCTTTTAATACGATGGTGTATCAGTGTGCAATCTTTTTCTTTTTTTAATTGCATGTGTGTCCAAGCTTGTGTGTGTGTGCATTCATAGCTGAGATTATATCTTATATACAGTTCTGTACCCTTGCTTTTATCATGTCAGAAACAAAGGCCCTTCAAAGCCAGGAAATCCCTACTTCCCACCAGAAAGCATGAAATTAATTCATTTTACAAACGTTGCCTGCGCGCACGCCCATGTCTCCCCACTAAGTGCTGTATTGGTACAAAGAAGGAGTGGATTTGGAGGCAGGCTGATAGGCACCACCTGTGAGTCAAGTGATAAACCGAGAATGTGGCATTTGGGGGAAGTGGGCCGCAGCAGAAAAGGGCTATGGGGGTGCTCGTCCCCTGTCCACCTCCAACCCACCTGGCAGAGAAATACAATGTGCTCTCCCAGAAGAGAAGTTGGGGGAAAGCGCGCCTCCAGCCCTCCCCCACACAGAACAAATCCTCCATCCGTACTGAGGAGAGGGGTCCTCAGGAATAAGTGCCTTTTGCAGTGAGCACATCCCCTGCATGATTTACTTTATGTTCTGCCTAGCATCTGGCCCTTCTCCTGGAGAAGCACGGCCCTGTGTAGAGTGTGCTACAGGTAGAATTCAGAACTCCCTCGAGATTCTGGGGCTTCTTAACCCAGGAGTAATCTCAGCTTCATTTTGTTCTTTATTGAAAAAATAAAGCTTCTTAGATGTGGATGTTGTGTACAACAACGTATAGCAGCCAGAGGCGATGGGAATAAAATCTCTGCCTTCTTCACAAAGATGCAGCCCTTTCTCCTCCCCCTGCCGAGCTTTTCTTGCCCGTGGCTGTCTCAGAGGAGAGAGGCTGGGGTTAGGGCCCAGGAGATGTTATGTTAATGAAAAACAGGATAAATGCTCAAAATGATTTGCATAGAAAGAACCTGACCCAGCTGATATTTGAAGAGGAAGTCCCGGTGGAGGTGTCCCACATAATGGGCCTTCCTTTGTCAGCCCTGAATCTGAAAGAAGTGTCTGAATCTAGAAATAAACAAGTTCACAGTTTCTCTCTCACCCAGCCAACGCTTGCAAAGCCCCATACCAGCGCTTCCGATTGGAACAGTTGTCCGCAACTGTCTGTGTGTATGTACTGATGTCTGCTCATGCCAAGTAGAACCCCGGGGCAATGCTCCAGAGCCTGGGCCGGGCGTGCTGCCGATGCGCGCTGATGCGCTGGGCTCTCTGCTCAGCCTGCTGAGAACCGTGTGGGGAGAAGCGGAAAGGATGTCCCGGACCACTGGTAATTTTATGCAATCATGCTGAGCCTTCCTCTTGGCGGGAGTAGGTCAATGGCCAGTTACCGAATTCTAGGGAGGATTTCCAGCTGCGCCGCCAATCTCTATTTCCGCACCCCCATCCCCACTGATGTCAGTATCTACGGCTAAGAATAAGGTCAGGCAGTAGAATTGCTGATGGAGATGAGGTAGGGGGTTTGGGTCCTGTAAAGAGGGTCTCTGGACCTCATAAGGTGCTCAGAGCCTCAGAATCTTCCCACCAACATTCTCTCTGAGGGAAACGCCACCTCACATGTGAGCCAGTACAATTTGGGGCATTAATGGCAGCAAACACATTCTGATCCTTGGCCCCCTTCAGGCTGGTTTGTGGTGAGAGAGAGGAAGGGCAGCGACATTGCTGAGTACCCACTATGTCCTATGCACTGTGCTGGTGCTTGATTCCCTCAATTCTCCCAACGAACTTGAAAGATTGATGCAAGTCACCCTGATGCAGATGAGGAAGCTAGGAGCCTCGCTCAGGTCATCTGAGCTAAGGTTCAAATCCAAGTCAGCCTGCTTCCATCCGTGCACCCCTTCTAACATTCATTCTCTCATTACATTATATTTGTCTAGCACCTACTGTCTGCCAGGCATTCCATTAAGTACTGGAATACAGAGGTGAACAAAACTCTAGGCTTGGAGTCTAGCAGTGGAAACAGGTCTCACACACAGAGCAGAGGTATCATGACAATGTGAACCAGGAGGAAACACGAGGGTGCCCTGAGAGACGGTATCCTGGTCTCCTGATTTGGATGGGACCCCAGAGCAGCGACGTCAAAGCAGAAACCTGCAGGGTGAGTTACCCAGGTGATGAGAGTGGGAGCAGCATCCCAGGCTGAGACCCAGAGGCACTTGGTGGAAGGAGCGCAGGCTGGCCAGTGGGCCCCAGGGGTGATGCCTCGGGGAGGGAGGGCGGTGAGATAGTCCTGGAGAGGGGGCACAGCCTTGCCAGCTTGTTAAAGATTTTGGGGGCTTATCCCACCCCCTGCAGGGATATTAGATTAGCATTTTAAAAAAGAACATTTGAAAACAACCCAAATGTCCACTGACATGAATGAATAAACAGAATGTGGTACATCCATACAGTGGAATATTTTTCAGCATTAAAAAGGAAGGAAAATCTGCTACGTGTCTCACCATGGATGAACCTTGAGGACATTATGCTGAGTGAAATGACCAGTCACAGTGGACAAATACAGTATGATCCCACTGATATGAGGCAGGAAGAGCAGTCAGTTCATGGAGACAAAAAGTAGAATGGTGGGGGCTGGCCCTGTGGCCAAGTAGTTAAATTTCTGCGTGCTCCGCTTCTGTGGCCAGGGTTTGTGGGTTTGGATCCCGGGAGGTGGGCCTGCTCCACTCATCAGCAGCCATGCTGTGGAGGTGACCCACATACAAAACAGAGGAAGAATGGCACAGATGTTAGCTCAGTGCTAATCTTCCGTAAGCAAAAAAAGAGGAAGATTGGCAAAGAATGTTAGCTCAAGGCGAATGTTCCTCATAAAAAAAAGAAAGAAAGAAAAAGTAGAATGGTGGCTGCCAGGAGCTGGGGGAGGACAGAATGGGGAGTCACCGTTTAATGGGTACAGAGGTTCAGTTTGGGAAGCAGAGAAGAGTTCTGGAGATGGATGGTGCTGACAGTTGCACAACAATGTGAATGTGTCTAATGCCACTGGACAGTACAGTTAAAGTGGCTAAAACGGTAAATTTTGGGTTTTGTCTATTTTACCACACACAAAAAAGAACACGATGGCCGCCAGGTGGAGACGGGGTTAGAAGGAAGGCTAGATCGGGGTGGCAGAAGTAGACCTGGGGCTTTCAGCGGTCCCAGTGGGCAATGCTACTTCATGAGTGCCCTAGATGGAAGCATCTCCCTGAAAACTACCAGGGGAGGCTCTTCATTTTGCAGAGAGTCTGATTGCGTTTGTCCCCATGAAGGCGGTGATGAGGTCCCGCACAGATCAGGCAGAGGTCTGCCCACGGCAGCACAAAGGCCCGCACACAAGCGGAAGTGGAGGCCGCAGTGGCGTGGCCGTTAGCTGTCTTTGCAGCTCAGGCCGGCTAGATCTGGGCCTGCCTGTCTGTCGTCATAGACCCTTGAGGACGAAAACGAAAGACTGTGGCTACCATCCCAGCGAATCACCCGGGGCAAGTCCCTTCTACAGTTGTCAGGCTTTGGTTGTTCAGATATAAAAATGACTAAATGCTGCTAGTTGTGGGCCAGGTGCAGCACACAGTAGGCACGTGGGAGAGCTGGGTCCCCCATGCTTTACCGGGCCTGTGTGGGTCCAGTTCCAGGAGGAAGACACCCTCCCGGGCAACATCTCTTTCCCTCCTCTGTGCTCCTTACCTTCCCAGCTCAGTCTGTGCTGCGTCGCGGAGGTCGCTGTCTCCTGGAGGTCGCTGTCTCCCTAGATGTTTCCACGGGGAGCAGCCAAGGCTGGCCTCTTGGCAGGGAGGCAGTTACGTAACTGGGAGTAAGTACATATATAAGGCTCGTTCTCATGAAAGCATAAGATTCCGACTCAAACATGCATGTCTCCAGGTCTTGGTAACTCTTTCTAGCCCCGCACCCTCCCCATTCAGACACCACAGGCTCTCCTCCCTTCAGGGATGGGTGAACCAGCAGAAAGTGCAGTCTGAGGAGTCTACGCCTGCCTCTCCATTTCAGAAGCCAAGCATTTTCATATCAAGTGCCAAGGTCATGAGGAACACAAGGCTTAATCTCCAGATTTGGAAGAAAAGGGAGCAATCAGAGCCGGGTTTCCATGCTCCGGAGGAGATAATGATTTATTTTGCTGAGGAGAGAGGAGAGCCTGAGTCCCTCCCAGCTGGTTCTGTGACCACGCCCAGGTCAAGTTGCCCTCTGGGCCTCAGTTTCTTCATCTGTATACAAATTCAGGAGGTCGCACAGTACCCCCAAATCTAGGGGGTCACACAGCATCCCAAATCCAGGGGTCCTGCACCACACCTCAGATACAGGGGATCATGCACAGCCCCAACGTCCAGGGGGTCACGCACCCCCAAGCCAGCTGATTATCCGTGGACCCTAACACTGGAAAACCCTCAGTGGAATCATTTCTTCCTGCTGTGTCATCCTGAGGCTCTCTAAACGACTTCATTTCCTACACGTGTCAGGCTGATTCGTGCCTCTACACTGATGTCGGCTTTGCCGGAAGAGCAGTGTCGGGTAGTGGGAAAGACCTGGCTTGGGAATCAGACAGAGGTGGGTTTAGAATTCTGAGCCAATCACTTGTTAGCTTTGTGACATCGGGCAACCTATCTAACCTCTTTGAGCCCCGATTCTTCATCTGGAAAATGGGGACAAAAGAATATTTCTCAGGGCCATCATAAGTAGGAGAAACAATATGGCAAGCACGGAGCACAGTGCCAGACACACATACCTGGTAGCATTATAGCATAAAGGGTGAAATCGCCTCTTGGGTCAGACACGCTTGGATTTAAAACCACTTCCATCACGTCCAGCTGCAAGATCATTGATGCACACGAAATAAGAGCTGTTATTAGCGGTTATTGTATCAGCTGTGTGTCCAGGTGAAGAGGGGCTTCTTGTTTTCAGGTGGCTTTGAGGACAGTAGCCATAAATCACAATGCACTTCAGAGCTCTGAGTTGCAAAAACAGGGCACGGGAGCTGAACCTAGAGGAGCCAGTATCACGAGAAGTGGCAATTTTACACAAACAAGCCTTCCTCAGGAAAGATCAGAAGTCGCTCCCACCCCATAATCTCAGCGTCTTTTTTCCTGATGAGATTGTTTCAGTGCTTGGGCTCTGTGCCCACAAGCCAGTCCCCCAGGGTAAGCCTCAGAGCGGCCACTTCAGGGGGAGTGTATCATTTCCAGGAAACAAGGCAGTGTCAAAGTCCAGGGCCTCCTGCCCATGGTGTGGCCGTCCTCAGGGGCTGGGGGTGCTCCAGAGACACCCAGTAGTTAATGGTATCTGGTCATTGGGCCCTACAGAGACGGGTGGTTTGAAGTCAGGTGACCGCCGCGGAGGCAGGCTGCTCTGGCCACACCCAAAGGGCTCTGCTTTGCTCCAGAGAAGAGCAGTGGTTGGGGCTGGCCCCAGCTCCCCGGCGAGTCCTCAGCAGAGCGCGTCACCCTGCATTGCAGATCGGATTCTGCAGGTCTGGGGTAGGGCCCGAGAGCCTGCTTTTCCAACAAGCTCCTGGGGGACTCCGATGCTGCTGGATCCAGGGCCTCATCGGGCACGACCAGCTCTTCCTGGAGAATCCCAGATGCGTCCCAGGCAAGCCAGGCAGTGTAGTTACCTCCCTCGTACTGCAGAGATGGGGACAAGACTCCTGGCCCCTGTCGCGTTCTCCCGTGGTGCTTCCACCACACTGGGCGTGATTAACTCTCTGCACCCAGACAGAAGCCGCTCTCGCCATCCCTTCGCTGGAGGCAGCTGATTTGGATCCACGTCACTCCACAGACCAGGGTTCAGTGCCTTCTAAACCCGACCGTCCCATCTTTGTTTCTGGAAGCTTTCCCTTTTTTGGATTAGTTATTTTCATTGAGAACCTCATATGTAATACATATATATGAACATAAACAGTAAACACAGAAGATTCTAACCGATCATTAAAATCAAAAAGAAAGTACAGCGCTCCCATATGGCCCATCTCCACACCCTCCCCCATTATCAACATCCCCCGCCTGAGTGGTGCACTTGTTACAATTGATGAACCTACACTGACATTTCATTGTCACGCAAAGTTCATAGTTTCGTTAGGGCTCATTCTTGGTGTTGTATGTTCTATGGGTTTTGACAGATGTATAATGACATGCATCCACCATTGTGGTATCACGCAAAACAGTTTAGCTGCCCTAAAAATCCTCTATGTCCCTCCCAACCCCTGGCAACCACTGATCCTTTTAGAATCTCCATGGCTTTGCCGTTTCCAGAATGTTACATAGTTGGAATCAACCCCACGCTGCTTTGCTAACTAACATGTCTTATTAACGTTAAGTCAGGAACTAAAATGAAATGACAGAGCCCAGCTGGCTCGACATTGTAAGACAGTTACTCATTCTCTTCATGCCTCAGTTTCCTCATCTGTGAAACAGGAGGCATGGGCTAGCTGAATTCTGTCATACCTTGGCATTCCAGGTTGGTACAGATTAGACTCAACAAACCCCTTGAAGGCAGGACCGGTGACATACCCAGCTTCTACACCAGCGTTTGGGACACAGTGGGTGCTCATGAATGGAGTGTTGAGTGAATTTTGTTTTCATTATTTAGTTTAATGGTAGTAATTTATCCAAACATTGAAGAAGTTGATTTTGAAACATAAAAATACCTTCCAAAGTCAAACTATAAATTTTATCATGACCATTCTTATTCTATTGCACAGATAATCCAGACTCTACTAATTTCTCTCTCTATCGAAACATACAAATAATATCAAAAAGATCCAATGCGCCACCCTAAGTAACCCTATGATCAATTAGATGTCAGAAAGACAGAGAAGTTTTGTTTAGAGCATACTGAAGCTTTACCACTTCACAAATGCAGAAAACTGGGAAGAAGTCACTTAGCTCAGCCCTTGGACTACAGATGTAGCTACACAAAGAGATCCTGCCACATTAATGCTCCACCAAATAGGATTCACTAAGGAAACAACTTCCACAACCTTCGCGACTTATTTTCCTCAGGTTCTAACAAGCTTGGTGAGCAAAGTTCTCGCTCAGCTTTGCCCTGAAGGCCTCCCATACTCCACCTTGAGATGAATTTAACCTGGTCAAGGGATCCACTCCAGGCCCAGCACGTGTTTATTTACACTGCCGTCAAGAACAGTTCCCACTCTGTCCGTTATCGGAACTGGGTTGTTGAGATATGCTGTCACAGTGTTCGTCCACATGATTGCGTTTTTTACTTCTTCTTGCCATCATATACATGCATTTTTTATTTCTCTGCTTAACATTAAAGCATAATGGTTCCGTATTTTATGTCACATTCACATTTAGAGCAGAAGGCCTCTTTTCTGCGCTCCACGTAACTGGTCATCATGGTCCCCACGACCCGTGCTGAGAGGCTCCCTGACGGCTACCTGGGGACAGTGGCCAGGCTCTTTGCCCCCTGCACACTCTGCCCTCACCTTGCATGATCCTCTGACCAAAAGGCAGTTGTGTTTGTCCCCAAATCTGTTCTTGCCAGTCATACCTGATGTTATAATTACTCAATTCAATTAAATATTACATAAACCATTGAAACATGAGTGCAGAAAGGACAATAAGAACCAAGTTGCAAATCTCATAAAAGAGAGTCACTAAAAACAAAGACTGTTGAAATAGATATAGTGAGATAACTGTAAAAACCAGGGTGGGGGAGGGAATCTAGATGATTCTGCATTCATATTGCTTCCTGAATGTCTTTAATTTCTCACAGCACACGTGGTATGGGTGGCATTATGCACAAGACAATTTGGAACTCAAGGCAGCGGACTCATACTCAAAAAAGGCCGACAAATCAATGTAACTATGTATTTGTTAAGTAAAAATAAATATTTTAAATGTGTATGTATTTTTTATCACTGTCTCCAGTTGAATTGCACAAGAAGGATTCTATTGTACCATTTTAAAAACCAGAGTAACATTCTCATGTACTGATGTGTTACAATTTATCAAACCTATCACTGTTTTGCTCCATTATATATTTTAAGTTTTAAAAATTTAATGCTACAATGAACACTTTTGATGCATACAGGTTTTTGCTTATTGAATAATTTTTGTACAATAATATTAGAGGAGTAAGATTTCTGCTGCAAAGGATATAAATACCTTCCTAGATTTTGATAAATATTACCTTTTTGCTTTCTAAAAGAGTAATATTTCCACTTCCTTAATATTTGTCTAATGGATTACGTTTTGGTTATCTACTACTACGTAACAACTACCACGTAACTCAGTGGTTTAAAATGACCAGCATCTCATTACTTCTCATGATTCTGAGGTTGATCAGGGCTCAGCTGAAAGGTGCTTATGCTGCTCTCTCTTGGGGTCTCTCGTTCAGAGAGCAACTGGGCATGTCCTGAGAATTTGGTATGAAATCTCCACGCTTCTGGCAAATACACTGCTGAGCTAGACGTGGAGAGGAAGGCAGAATTCAGGGCCGTGAAAGGCAAAGATTGCTTTAGGATCAGACGTTTCAGTCTCCATCTTCTCCCTACCCGCTCCCTCCATTATGTGTGAAGGATGAGGGATAAAAACATCACCGCGAAAAGTCAAAATATGGACCCAAAAACCCATGATATGGCTGGATTTCAAGGACAAGAAAATCCTTATTTAATTCATTCCAGGAAGCTTGCTTTGGCTAGACATGGAGAGGATTCCAGCTTCCCCCTGAAGCAGCAGGAGTACAGCGCTCCTGTGAAAGCCTGTGTTCTGGATTCGTTCAGACCCCCGCATCTGGGTGTGCAGTCCATAATTACTACTTTCTTTTTTAAACACAACTTCAGCAAAGCCGCAGTGTCGCCAACACAGGAGGCAACTCTGAAGCGGAGACTGGAATGTATAAATAGCCCCTCTGAAGGCACCACAAAGGCTGGGCGGCGTCTCCAGGAGGAGTCGACGCGTCAAACGGGCCTCCGTGTTTGTGAACCCAGTTCTGTCTTACGACCCGGCCCAGCCCCAGCCTCCAGCGCACTGCTTCCTCCGCTCCACACGTCCTCTTCACCAGCTTCCTGCCCCTTCCCACCTCCAAACAGAAGAGCAGTAGGAAAAGCTCAAGCATAATTTTGCATAAGGTCTCGGGCCCCAGAACGCCCTGTCACAGCTCTCCGGTCTGGGAACTGCTGGCAGGAACGTGGAATGAGCAGAGCGCTCTGCATCAGTCTTACATTTAGGAAGTCCCCAACGACTGAGGAATGTAGTTGGAAGGGTTCCAAGTGATCAACCAATCGAAGACCATCTCTCCTGAAATTCTGCCCCGTGTGGAGTGTAGAGAGAAGAGAAGGTGTAGACAACTACAGGCAGATGGGGAGAGGAGTGACAGCCCTTTCTGCTGAGGCTCAGACAGGGACCACTGGATGTGAAGGCACCTCCTCTCAGCCTCGGCCTCCCCCTCCTTGGCTGCGGCTTTTTTTTTCGGGCGGTCGATGAGGAAGACTGTCCTTGAGCTAACATCTGTGCCAATCTTCCTCTATTTTTTGCACGTGGGACATAGCCATAGCATGGCTTGATGAGCTACACGTGGGTCCCCAACCACAATCTGAACCGGCGAACCCCAGGCCACCCAAGCAGAGGGCACATACTCTTAGAGGTTACCTGCCCCAACGGGCTATCCCCTGAAGCCTTTCTGATTGGGCAGACCCAAGGTTAATGGTTCTTTAGGAGTGATTATGTCATTGCCAGTTTATGGAAACCTTGAACCTGCCCATCCCATAGCACTTCATCTAATATTTGATCATAAAACAATAATAGCAATAATATTGTTGTATCTAACATTTATGAGACACTCCAGCTACATATTAAAATTATCCTCATTCAACAGTAGAGTAAGCAAAGACAGAGAAGTTCAGCGATCTGCCCAAGGTCACAGCTGACCAATGGCAAGGTCAGGGCCTAGGCCCAGTTTCCCCCAATAGCAAAGCCCACACTCTGTTCCTCGCTGCCAGGCGGCCTCTGGTTGGGAAGCATGCCAATCCACAGGAGGCCAATCAAGGAGAACTGCTCGATGTGCCCCTTCTAAGACAGCCACAGTCATACCCTCTTGTTTGTCCATGTTCCCAGGGGACAGCACAGACACTGCAGCCACTTGGTAATGCAATAGGTGTCGCACTGAGCCCATGGTCAACACTGAGCTCTCCTGGAGCAATATGCTGAAAGGATTGCAGTTTACCTCGTTCTCCTGACTCTGCGCCCCAGATTCTGGACTGCAGCCACCAGAGTCGGGACATCAGTTCAGCTAATGCCCACTGCCACCGCTCAGCAGGGCCCTTAGCCCTGGGCCTCACTAGGACAACAGTGGAAGCGCTGGTTGGAGCACGCATGAATCTGCAGGAGACTCAGACGTTTACACCGTCCACTTCACAGTCTGCTCAGACGACTGCGGGCAGCAAACGACAGGGCTGGGAGCTTTGACATTCATTTTTATTTCTCTTCCCAGGAGGGCTGGGTAGAGACCCTCCACAGCCTGAACTTGGGGAGCGGCCCCTCTTTGGGGCTCTCCCTTTCCTTCACCACCCAAGTTCTGGGCCACTGCTCTCCCTGCCCCTGCCCGTCTGTTGCGCTGTGTCCTTTTGGAATCTTGCCACCTTGGTAAAGCAACAGTCACCATGGCGCAGTCAGAGTGGCTGGGAGCTCATCTCTCTGTAGATCAGGAGTTGCCCAAGGGCAGG
The DNA here is from genome assembly GCF_041296265.1 of Equus caballus. NCBI lineage: Eukaryota > Metazoa > Chordata > Mammalia > Perissodactyla > Equidae > Equus > Equus caballus. The sequence continues at coordinate 24,647,954 of NC_091700.1, read as the reverse complement.
ACGGAGTCGCACTGGGTCCTCGAGGAGGCATTGGAACAGAATCTTGAAGACTGAAAAGGAGCTCATTAAGAAGGATACACTCTCCTTGAGGATGGCAGCTGTGTCTTATCCTCCCAGCACAGCGCCTGGCCCCTTCTAGAGACATTCCATAAATATTTATTGAATGAATGAATGAAGAAACCGTCCACATGAGTGCTTCTCAACCTTTAGCACGCATCAAAATCCCCTGGAGAGCTTGTTGGGCTCCATGCCCACAGTTTCCGAATCTACTGAGATCTGCGAATCGGCCCATGAAACTACATTTCTAAGAAGCTTCCAGATGCTGCTGATGCTGCTGGCCCACGGACCATACATAGAGTAGTACTGGTTTACATAGCATATCTCCTCTTTAGTTTATGCATAGAAGTCAGAAAATTATTCAGAGATAAGTATTTCAGGGGACCTGTGATTAGGAGATTAATAACATCTTACATTTGTTTTATAGTTTCCAAAATATTTTAATTTATCTTATTTGATCCATGCCATTCCGTGGCTCTCTCACCCTGTTTTACAGATAAAGAAGCAAGGGTCCAGAGAATCAAAATTCATTGCTCAAAGAACCATAGGAGGGAAACTACGGAGTTAGGAAATAAATCCAGGCCCTCCAACTCTCACTACGGAGCTCTGTCCTCCACACTGAACAGAAAGAATTTTGAGGATAAAGTATATTCTAATACAAATATTCCTTCATAGTAGGTGATTTTCAGTATCGCCTTCCTAGCAGTGTTTTTGAAAAGCGAAGGAATTTCTGGGGTTATAATTCACTTTAAGTAAGACCTAGGTATATGTTCAGTTTGATAATAACAATAAATCACTATTATTGTTATTATAGAAATAACAAACCACAATATTATTGTAACTCTCATTTATAGAACAGTAGCTAAAAGCATGAACTCTAAAGACGGACGTCCTAGGTTCTAATCCCAGCTCTGCCATCTAGTAGCTGTGTGACCTTGGACAACTCTCTTGCCTCAGTTTCCTTATCTATGCAAGGATATATAAGAAGAACAATTAACAGTACTTGATCATTGAGTTTTTACAAGAACTGAATGAGTCAATATATGTAAAGTACTTAGAAGAGTGCCTCACACACATAGTAAACGGTATATACGCATGTGTAGCATATCATTATTATTAATATGTACCCTGAAGCCATTTAGCCTTCATGCTGGGGCCACGTGGGATCTGTAGGAGCCTTAATTCAGACCAGGACTCGTGGGGGTTGAGGCTCAGTTTTCTGACCCAGAATTCTCTTTCTCAAAAACAAGATAGAACCCTTCATCAATAAGACCAGAGAGGAGGCATCCTCAGAAAGGAACATCAGGGAAGAATTCGCAAAGATCTCACACCCAGCCCTTATCTTGGAGGCAGGAAAAGCCCCAGGGAGCCTGGGGGAAGCAGATCTGGGACAGTCAGAAGGAACATGATGGGAAATGCCAGGCACTTCTTGCTGGCTGAGCACCACAATTTGCTGCCACTCACACCACTTCCCTATATGTACACGTGGCTGGGTCGTCCAGGTTCGTAGCTAAGCTACAGTATCAGTTCCAGGAAGGCACTGATGCTGAAAATTAGACTGCCGGCAACTACAGCACAGAGTCCAGCGCTGCCGCCCAGGGCATCCACTGTCTGAGCTGGACTGCAGCACTAATTCTAGGGTGCTGGGCGCTGGGCTCTGGGAAGTGACTTCCCGGGGTTATTTGACCCCCATGTACTCACTTTGTCCTGGAGCCTTTTCTAACTGTTGGTGCCTGGCTGACAAATCCTTTCTGTTGTCAATGCCCCTCCTACACAGACTTCTGTGTAGCTTTCCTAACGGTTGTGTGTGCTGCCCCCCTCAGGAAAGCCAAGGGTCACCAGCCGTGGAATCAGAGACAAAATTCACCAAACCATTGGGTTCCTTTCCTTGCAAGCCTGACTCCCGTGCAAAACAGTATCTTCAGGGCATGTAAGAATTATTCCACAGTCAGACTGCGACCGAAACCCTTAAACCAGCAGGACAAGGCTTTCACGGAAGGGTCTAAGGACAGGATAGAAATTCTTGTGGTATCCGTGGGACTAATTTCTAGATCCAGCTTCTGCAGCACACCGTGGACACTCCAACACTTTGAATAGGAAAGGTCAGCTCTCGTGCAGCCTCCTCTCATGAGAAAGTTTTAGACAATTGTGGGTAAAAACAAGATATCTGTATTCTTGTGGAATAATAAGCTTTACTGTTTATACAGGTTAATTTATAAAAGAAATTCCATTTATACAGCCTGAATTTATAAAATCTCTCTCCCTAAAACTGACTCATATATAACCTAATCAAATTTTACCTGCGTTTTAATTTTCATTTTACATAATATTCTATCGACAGTAACCAAAATGATATTTTAAAGTTATGACACTTTTTAAACAAACTTCATGAAAATACTGCTATATTTTTAAATTGCTAAGGCAAAAGTATAAAATCTGAGTGCCCTGAATTCCATGAAATACCAACTCACTGGGGAAAATAAATATATTCCTAACACCTCATAAATTGAAATAAATACAAACTACTTTTTTACATAATTTTAGGAAAATAAAAACGCTGTTCATATTTGACATCCCAATGAGCATTTTACAGGTTATTAAGATAAAACAGATGCAACACTAAGAACAGAAATTTGGTAAAATGACAATCTTGTTATATAATAGCATTTTCCTAGAAGTGTTTTAATTATGTTATTATTAAAATAATGTTTCCTTTGGTTTTTTATTTATTTTTTAAATAGCCATATTGATATATAACATCAATACACACCATAAAATTTACATACAATAAAATCAATCCATTTTAAGTGTACAATTCAATGAATTCAGTAAACTTATAAAGCTAAGCCACCATCACCACAATCTAATTTTAGAACACTTCCATCACTCTAAAAAAAGATTCTTTTCTATTCATAATCATTTTCCATTTCCACCCCCTGATCTAGGAAACCATTATTCTATTTTGTCTCTCTATATTTGCCATTTTGGGATATTTCATATAACTGGAAAAACAGTGTGTTCTTTTGTGACTGGCTTCTTTCACTGCCCACAATGTTTCTGAGGTTCATCCATGTTGTAGCACGTGTTAGTATTTTCATTCCTTCAAACGGCCAAAGAGTATTCCATTGTATGGACATGCCACATTTTGTTTATCCATTCATCAGTTGATGGACATCTGGGTTATTTCCACTTTTGGCTATTGTGAATAATGCTGCTATGAACATTCATGTACAAGTTTTTGTGTGGACATGTGTTTTCATTTCTCTTGGCTAGATACCTAGGAATACAATTTTGGGGTCATATCGTAAGTCTATGTTTAACTTTTTTAAGAAAGTTCCAGACTGTTTTCCAAAATAGTTGCACCATTTTACATTTCCACCAGCAATTTATGAGGGTACAATTTCTCCACATCCTTGCCAACACTTGGCATTGTTTTTCTTTTTGATTCTAGCCATTCCAGTAGATGTGAAGTGGTATCTCATTGTAGTTTTGATTTGAATTTCTCCTTCAATTTTTAAATCCTTAAATTCATTCACTGTCAAGATTTAAAACTTTTTTTTTAAATACATATGGTTTTTTTTTTTAAAGATTTTTGTCTTTTTCTCCCCAAAGTCCCCCGGTACGTAATTGTGTATTTTTAATTGTGGGTCCCTCTAGTTGTGGCATGTGGGACGCTGCCTCAGCGTGGCTTGTTGAGCGGTGCCATGTCTGCACCCAGGATCTGAACCGGTGAAGTCCTGGGCCGCCAAAGTGGAGCACACAAACTTCACCACTCGGCCATGGGGCCGGCCCCTTAAGACGTTATTTTAATGCTTTTTTTTGTCATCACCATTCCATTTTAAATTCAACTATTCAGTTTCCTTGAAAAGGCAGTAACTAAAAAATGTACACAAATTCATAGGCTCCTTGTAAACAAAAGATTCACTCAATCAAAGAAGCCTAGGAAAGTTAAGCCATGCTATAACATGCTTACCAGGTATTACAATAACAGGGCATTAAGAAAAATGAATAAAAACAAGAGAAAATGAGGAAGATTGCTTTTATAACCCAGCTTTAAACCAGATTACAAATAAGGAAATTAAAAAGGTGATAGAAAAAGATTGGTTTGGGATCAGGGAAAATTCAGCCAATACAATTGAATCTGCTGTTGTTCCTAAAAGGCTTATCCAAGTCTTTTCTTTGAATGACACACTTTTACTTTTCATGAGCATGTTTTCTGTTGGTTACTTTAATAGCTAACATTTGTTGAACACCCGCATGCGCCAGGGACTGCATGTGTTTGTATGAGTGTCTGTGTGTGTTTTTTAAATGTTAAAAAACCTATGTGGAAGATACTTTTGTCATCCCCGTATAACAGACGATGACACAGAGGTTTACAGAGAGTAAGTAACTGGACCAGCCACCGAATCAGCTGACCTAAGGCCCCTGGCTCCAGGTCTGCACTCCCAGTTGCTCAGCCTTATTGGCAACCAGCAGTTGGCCACGTGACTCTCCAGACCTCTCTACACTGGGAGAATTCTTCCTTGTCCTGTGTTTTCTTCTCTGACTTTGTTACGTTGTTACATTAACATTAAGGTGTTTCTCAGCGTGGTTTTGACCTTTCATCCATGCTGTCCCCTCTGCCTGGGAAAGCAGTTATCTCCCTTTGGGGCAGCCCCACACGGGTGTGACGAAGCTCCTGCGCAAGCCTTCTGGCCACCCTCTGGGTGTCCAGGAAGCATGCGCCAGCCTGGTCTAACCAGGTTTGGGATAAGACGCAGCTCCTCCTGTAACTCAGAGGCTCTCTCTCCCCCATTCAAGGAGGCAAGTGAGCTAGAGGCCAAGTGTAGAAAGAATAACTTCAAATCCATTCTAATTTGTAAAAAATAAAACTAAATAACTAAAATCCGTGGCAACTTTTGTGACTTAAATGATTATTAATATTAAAAACTTAAGCACACCAGTGCGTCATGACACGATGGTTGAGTGTGAAGGGAGTGCTATAATTTGTCAAAGGCTGTCCATTACAGCCTATAAATGATGCATCGTAGATGCGAGCCACCCACACCTTTTCCTTCATTAGTCCCCATTATTGTCACATGCTCTTACAGTAATAAAGTTGCAATTATACTTACACATGGATCCATTTTAGGATGTCTGTTTTTTTACTGTGAACGTTAAAACCAAAACATTTGACCAAATCAGTCATAAAAATCCATCAATTATGTACAGAAAATTAATGAAGTAGTTAGACTGAATTTTCTACTGCTTTGTGAACTTCCTGTCTTAGAGGCAGCAAGGTCAGCCCAAGGTTACACATGCGATCATTTAATAATCTTGTTGACAATGATGATGATGATTACATGGAGTGTAGGTTGCAATTACAGAGTCTATAATGTAATAACTCATACAAGGAAATCCAAAGACCCAGCTACTCCTTTATGAGACACAGACTTTCTCTGGGATTTTTTTCATCAATTGTTTAGACTTTCTAATTCAATTAGTGTCAATTACTACAGTAGTAAGCATGCTTAGCCAAGGAGTTTGTTTCTATCAAAGATGCCTATCTCAGCAGAGCTTCCCACAGGGGCTTAGAAAGGTTCCTCCTAAAACTGTGATAAAATACCTCATGGTCTCTTGTTAAGTCCTCTCAACTCAAAGCCAGAAAGGAGAAGAAAGCCTCTAAAAGACACGAGACCTGCACGGAGCTCGCACACCTATTCACAGAGAGTCGCTTTCTCTCAAATGGTCAGAGACCATTTGAATAGGCTAGCTGTGTGTTTTACTGCCCACAACGTCAACAAATACTCAGCGTACATTAGAGATACGTGGGCCTCAGGCGACATAAAACTACAGATGACGTAAGAGCTAGCAAAGATGCAGTCCCTGCCTTTAAGCAGCTGACAATGTGGAGGGCAGGAGATGCCGAGTAACTCTATTAGGAGACAAAGAAAAATAAATGCCACAGAAGAAGCAAAAATAAAATGACAGTGGTCCAAGAAAGGGAGAAATTCATTCAGTCAGGCTAAGGGAGGGCTTCAGGGAAGAGGTGGTACCTGGGCTAGGGCTTGAAAGAGGGCTCCGTATTCCGGGCAGTAGGTAGAGCATGGACAGGCATATGGTTAGGGAACACAAGCTAGTCATTTGGCTGCTCGGCAGTGCGGGGTGAAGAGGGAGTCACAGCTGTGAAGATGCTGTCTGGCTGCAATGAACAAAAAGTTACCACGAGAAAATCCACCGAAGAGTTATCGAAAGACAGGAAATGAAGACCGGGGGACCCCACGGGGACTGGCATTAGAAAGGCAGAAATGAAGTCTCCTGCCCCCATTTCTCACAGGGCCCCCACAGGCCCTTGTCTTTCCATGTAGTTCTGTCTAGAGGTCTATTCCATTTTCCTACTTCTCTCTGCAAACCAACTCATCTGCTTGAAGAACTCCAGCCTGCACGTGGCATGGGCTTGTACTGTGAAATAAACAACTCTATAAGCCTTTTTAGCTCAGGCACTGTGTCGGTTAGGAGTAGGTTCAGCTGCAATATAAAAGCTTGTTTCTCACAGTCAAGAAATCCAGAGGCATGGTGTGCCATGGTGTCAGGACTCCGGCTCCTTCTATCTCATTGCTCTACCACGCATGGTTTCCATTTCATGAGCCCCTCATGCTCCAGGATGCTGACCAAGCTCCAGCTATCATGTCTACCTTTCAGCCAGCAGAAAAAAGGAAGGGGAGAAGAGCACACTCTCTTTCTGAGAGAACTTTCTGGAAGTTGCACATATCTGCTTATTTAGAGTGACCGTGTAATAAGCCATCTAAACTGGAACCATCATGAGAGAAGTCTTCACTATTAATAATTATACCAGGATAACAAGCATAAATGAGGACCTTCCCAGAACTTACTGTTATCCCACTTCATATACTCCACTGGCCAGAACTTGGTCATACGGCCAGCCCTATCTGTAAGGGAGTGCACATACTGTCTTTATTCTGGGCAGCTATGTCCCAGCTAAAACCTGGGAAAGAGGAGGATGGACATCCAGTTGGTATCCCTGCCACAAGTACTCTTTGACACCTAACAAATCTCCCAGTTTGAATCTGGAAGTTGTCACAGTCGGTGGACTGGTTTCCTGCAGGTCAGGCCTCTCCCCTGGTCCAGTCAGCTGTGAACAGAAAGAGGGCACGGGGGCAGGACTTCCGGACGGTAAGGCTCCCCTTCCGAGGGCCATGTGCAGGAGCGGAGACTGAGAAAGGGGCTGGGCAGAGCAGACAAACTGACTGACTTGTCAGCTACAATAGGCTATAGACATGCCGCAGAGGGCCATAAACGCCAGAGCGCCACAGCACAACCCAATCCAGCAGGCAGGCCGCAGGAAAAGCTCCAGAAGTGTTTTCAGCAAGAAAATGATGTGAATGGAGCTTTACTCAAACCAGGTTACCCTGGCTGTGGCATGTGGGCTGATCTAGGATAAGATGAGACAGAGAGCCGGAAGGGCCCTTAAGCAACACCTGCGTTTGGCCAGGTGAGATCAAATTTGACGCTGAGCAGAATTTTGGGGGAAGAACTATCAAACTTAGGTAAGCAATTACAGCAACAAGAAAGGGTAGCTAACAGTATAACGGCAAGAGAGGAGTAACACAACCTATGAAAAGTAGAATTGCCAATTCAAAAACTATGACAGTTTGGGCCACACAGTGCAGCGGCATTTAATACAGGTGTGACGGTATTATATACCACCATATAATATGGATAGTCATAATGATATCCCATTCTTCAAAAAAACATTCATTATACCACGTTTCAGAAAGCAATAAAGCTTGTGATACATCATATAAAATACTCTTATTCAAAATGGTAAGAAGTTTGGTGTTCATTTGAGAGGTAAGCTTAGGTATCCAGAAGATTCTCATATACAAATCATCTTATTTCCCAAATAACAACTGAGTCCTCACCCTACCTAAAACAAACACGCTGTCAAATGCAAATTACAGTACAGCACTCAGATGTGTACCTTCCGCTTACCCTGCTCGCCATCGGATAGAAAACAAGGCTTGGAAATCCAAGCCCAGCATTCTAAAACCTCAGCTAAATGAACGCATACAGTCCCTCCAAAAAAGTCAAGCCTCTTATTTATCGTAGAAATGAAGCTAAATAATACATGAGGCCTTCCTATGAGGCAAGACACTCAACATCGGTCAGTCCTGGGTAATCACACCTTTTGAAAGGTGTGAGTTTCCAATCGAAAGGCTCGAGTTTACACGACTCCCTTTTGAAAGACCAATTTCCATAACAATTCAGTCCTTGAACAGAAAATGTGGAGTAACAGAATGACAAGAGTATAAATGACATACACAGAAATCTGTGGCCATCTTTTTTGCTTACATAGAAATACAATAAGCAACTAGTTCTGTCCAATATTACGCTCTAAATTTAAAGAAATGCACATATGGAAACTTAAGAGGCCTCTTTGGTAATTGTGAATAACAACTGGGAAAACTATACTAGAATGGTTGAAAATAAGATACACACAAAGAAGCTTCTAGAAAACTGAGCCTCTGCATTTGACTGCTGAAACATTCCTCCATTTCTAATGGGGATTTTTTTCAACAACCCTCACAAATTATTTTTGACTTAGTCAAGCAGGGAGACTATTTTAAAGCTCCCAATTTGAAAATCATGGAAGCTTTATAATAAGGTTCTCCACCTGCATCTCTTTTTAGGAACACAGTCCTTTATTCCCTAAAGGACGAAAACCTCTAGCATATAAAAACTTTGTTAAGCCGTCACGATCAATAGGGTAAAAAAAAAGAAAAGTTGACAAAGAAGAACCAAATTGCATCTTCGAATAAGTTTTCTCGAAGTTCTTGTTAAAAGCTATAACCTCTGATGTTAACTAAATTTAACCCACTCTGACCCTCACAGTGGCCCTTACTCTTTTCTTTCTTCTGCTTCCTGTGGCTGCTGGAGAAAACCAGCCCAGTCCTTGCAAAAGCGTTCTCTGTGGCACACAAAAGCCCAGCCTTCCTGCTACCCCATCAGGAGGCCCTGCATCGACCGAGGGGTCAGCACCTGTGCGGAAGAGCAGGTGACAGTGGGCTGCCCGCATCCTTCCAGAGCAAGTTGGGAGCGAGTCTACCCTTCAGCGATCACACTGCAGTTCCAGGCATTCAAGCCCCTGAAGTTTGGGTTTTCTTTGTGAACGCAGACTTCACACAAATTAACCTATTGTTGTGCAACTGACTGTAAAATTAGTAGATTTACTGTTGCAAAAAAAAAAGAAAGAAGGAAAACTGAGAGCTTTCACTTCCACTTTGGTGAGGGCACGGATGCATCCCAGGCTGCCAACAAAGCAGCCTTTACAATCTTTGCAGAGGACCCTAGCAACTTTCGGGGGAGAGCAGCCGAACAATGACGGAAACGTACAGTGGAGAGTCTCCCTGTACAGTCAACGTGCAAACTCCACATCGGAGGAACCCTCCAAAATGGGATAATTTGCCTTTAATTCCATTTCCCTCAAAGATATGAAACAGTAAGAATACGAACTTGTTTTATCACTAACATTACATTTGCTGTCAGTACTGCCTTCCTTATACAGCCTCGTAACTAGAAGATCTCATTTGGGTGTTTGAAAACATTACTGAGTTTTATTTAAAATGTAAAACACTAATAACTTGGTCCTGTTTTGCTCTGATTTACACAGTAGTAAACACTGTGTAATGTTTTGTAAGGTTTCTTGTATTAGCTCTTTATATTTCTGCATGATGTCCTATGAGGGTAATGGGAATTATTTTCATTAAGGGTTTCAAAATGACCAAAGTTAACTGAATCACCCCAAAACTCAATCCCTTTGAAATGGAAACACATGGCTCTGTTGTTTTTCCAAAGGAGACTTTTGAACCTGTTTTCTGCTTCACTCAGTTGCAAAAGAGACTTTTCACAGAAGATAAATGGACCTTCTATATATAAATACTCTTTTATTTTGCAGACATGAAAGCTTTTTAAAAAATTCATTACGTCATTCACTTCAGACAAATTTATTTTGCTCATTCACAACCACCATCATGTTTTAATAATTGGGGCCATCATTTTTTGACAAGAGAAATGATTAATCTGGAGTCTAATGTTATGGGAAATCTTACACATGATAAAGAAATTTATTCTGAATCAAATAATAGTTTGAGAGCACATAAAGGGTTTAACACAGATGTGGTCACCAGATGTTCTCCAGCTCCTCTGGGGAACTGGCAGAAGTAGCCACACGAGGGATTTTGGTTACTTAAAGGAAAAGACCCCTAAGTCCTTTAAAACATTGACAGGAGCTCCTGAGGGAGGGCTAAATCTCCTCGCCTGCAGTTTTCTTTCTTTGTTGTTGTTTCTGGATGTTTACGTGTTTGGAATGGATTAATCACAGTTCTGCCTGAGGATAAACGGCAGACACTCGGTGAGGCCACCAGCTTTCTGATGTGATGCTAGCAGACACAGGATTGGGCTGAGAGCATCTCCAGGAGGTTTGTCCTGAGCGACCTCACGCTCAGCCAGAGCTCCCTGCGCACCTTGCTTTCCGTGTCCTTTTTGACAAGTCTGTCAACATAAACTCAGGAGAGCATGGACCCTCTCAACTATTCAAACTGGCTCTGTGATGAGAGGTTGCTGCCATTCAAGACAACTGCTCTCAGCCAGATTTAGTTGGCACTGCATAGATCTGACACATAAGACTTCGGCTCCCCCATTTTAGCAAAACTGCCCTGATAAGAACTTACAACCTAATGGAGGAAGGTGTAGATTAACTACCTATGATCCATTCACAACTATTTGTTGGAGAATATGCTGAATATCTGAACCCACCCAGGCTTTGCCACATCTACGTAACTTCAAAATAAACCTAGGATTTTGATTAGTTTAACATTAGCTTCTTAAAGTAATTGTTGCTGTCATTGTGGCATCATGAAGTCACAGCCTAATGTTAGTAACTTCTTAACGGAATCACCCATAGGATAATTACTTTGTGGAACAGATATATTGAACCTCAACGACCTCGGGCTAAGTAACTGCCTCTTACGAGTCTCCTTGTTCACGTCTCCTTGTTCGGAAGGTTCCCTCCATGCCAGCGGAGAGAGAGGTGACTCTGAAAGATGACAGGCAAGGACAGGGACAAAATATCTCCTTTAATCCTTCATCAGAGCAAAACACCACAATAGGCGTTGTGTGAGAAAATGTGTCATTCAGGGACCAACCATGGAATCTCATCGTGGAAGAAAACGTAGACGTTTTAGAGCCCCCAGGATTTGAATCTTACTGAGTTACACTTTGGTATTTTTCGGTTCGTTTTTTTTGTAAATTATGGGTAGAAACAATAATAATTGGGAAAGCTCTATAGACCTCCGAGAGTCCTCCTCTATGCACATACTGAACCAGATAGTTTACGGCACAGTAACATGACCTCCCCAAACCAAGAAGGATGCCTCCACAAGTAGAGGCCATAAATATAGGGAAGGGTCCTAGGAGGGCCAGTTGCCTGCTTTACCGTCTTTATTCAAGAGTCTGCAAAGTCTGCCGGGACAGAGCTGAGCCCAAGGCAGGCTCTTTAAAAGCTGCCGTGTCCCACTGAGCTGGAGGGCAAAGCAGAGTTCAAGGGAGCAGATGAAAAAAACAGCTTCTCTGAGGGCAGGTCTCTAACGCCCACCCCTTTTCTGTTCCTCTCCTTCCAGGAATACTAAAGCATCTCCTTCTTGTTGAGACATCTGACAACGGCAGTCTAGAAAATCTCCCAAAGCATCTACTCTGGACACTTAGAGATGGGGCTTCAAAGAGGGGCTACAAACTGGATGCTGGCAGGAGCTTGGGCTATGCAAGATCACTGGGTGTGAATTTAATTCACATCCTCATCTTACCAAATTTCAAGTCTTTCCTTTAGCTATTCAAGTCTTCCATCAATTTTACACATTACGCTCAGTATCCTCCCGGACTTGGAACTTGGCTTCGCTCTTCTTTATTCAGCAGCAGAAGGAACATCCGGCATTCAGAGCACCAACTCTGGCACCAGGCTGCCTGGGTCTTTTTATTCTTGATTCTCTACTAGTTGTGTGTCCTTGGGCAAATTACTTAACTTCTTTATGCTTCAGTTCCGTCCTCCGTGAAATGGGGTAACAAGGCTGTCCTGAGGATTCAATGACTCCTATTAGTAAAGCCCTTACCACAGAGCCTGGCAGGCCCGTAGGTAAATGCTATAAACGGCGCACTTAGAAATGCTGCGCACCTACCATTTGCCAAGGTACCGTGCTGGTCACTCTGTCCCCACATCTACACTACACAAACTTGCATCGTGGTATCGAGGAAGAATAAAACGAATCTCTAGTTCTTGTTTAGCTTGGAAAGGATCAACATGCAAACGCTAACCTCGGACTTCGGGTCACACACACGAGCTGCGTCTGGGTTCACTTCACTATTTCAGCCAACATCAGCGCCTCCGTGCCAGACGCCGTGGACGTGATGAGGAAACGGAGCCTCGGTCCTTGCTCCCAAGCAGCTACTTCAGGCTGAACTAGTTTCCTCATCTGTAATAAGGAAGGTAACACCTGATTCGAGCAGTTATTTAATGAGAATAGACAAAGCAGTGTGTTCCGCTGGACTCCAGTGTATAAACGTATTTCCTCCCATGGGATAAACGCGAGTCTTCTCCACTCGGGCGGCTTCGCTGTCACGACTGCAGATCCCCACTCCGCCACCGAGGACCCTCCCACCGGAGAGGAGGCTGGCACCTGAGGGCCCCGGACCACGGACCACAACGGGGCGTCGGCCCTGCCCCAGCGGGTGTGCGCGACCCCCGCAACCCCACGGACAACGGATGAGCGGTTCCCAGCCCCCCAAGCACAACTCCGCTCGAATCTTACCCGCCGGCCCCCTCCGTCTGTCCCGGCGGCCCCGCGCGGTCACCGAGCGCAGTCACCGACGCCGCCGGGGCAACCTCTTAGCGCCCGGCTCCGTCTGCTCACCTGCAAACAGGGGGCAGGGCTCCCCGACGCACAATAATTATAAGACGCTTATGAAACAGTTTATTAAACATGAAATTAAAACAGCGTTTTACTAAACAAAAGACGTTTACGAAACAAGCCTCTGTAAGCCCCAGTGGGCACGTAGAAGCACGGAGGCTGGCGTCAACGTAACGTAACGAGAAGAGCCGCTGACGGTCGCAAGCGCGGCACAGAGTCCGAGACGCCCCTCTAAGCAGCAGGAACTTGCGCGCCCCCCGCACCTTCTGTCGGAGGTATTTATCCCGCCAGCTGGAAAGGCGCTCCTCCCACGTCACCTTTCCTTTAAAAGACGCTGGGCGAAGCCCCGCCCACTACGGAAAGCGAAGGGGTCTCACGGCGGAGCCCGTTTACCGGCTCCTTCTGCCAGACTTTGCTCATCGCCGGCCGGTACAGGTAAAGCTACGGGCGAGGGGCACTGAGCACGCAGCGGGGGAACCTGCGGCGTGAGGACGTAGTCTTGGGGACGTGCCTGTGGAGGAAGCGACATTGCCCTCGGCCGTGTCCCTGGAAGGTCACTGCCACCCATCCCGTCGAGCGGGACGCAGAGAGGCCCCGCAGGCCCTGCCGCGGGTCGGGGACTCAGCCAGGCGCTAAAGCTGACTTCGGGCGCAAGCCGCTGTCCCGGTAGCCCGGAGCCGCTCCTTCAGTCCCCTGGCCCTTCCGCTTCGCCATCCCGGCGCACGTACGCACGCACGCCTTACGTCGCTGGGGCCCTTCTCCAGCCGAGGCGCGCCGCAGGTCCCCTTCCGGGGTGGGCGTGGCCGCCGCCGGTGCACGTGACCGGGTGTGCATTCTCGGAGCGCTCCTGGCCGCTTGGTCCTGGTTTCTGCCCCGGAGCGGGAAGGGCAGACGGGACTGTTGCCTTGCTCCTTGCAGCCCCCGGAGGAAGCTTTGTTGGGGAAGGTCGCTAAGGGATTGTGGGATTTTTCCTTTTCCCCCATTTGTCATTTAGTAGGCTTCATGTATGTATAAGACTCCTGAGAAGTTTTCTCCCTGAAAAGCCGCAGTTCCAAGTCCATGTCACGAGAGGCCTCAGTCTAAGAAAGTAGATAGAGTGGAGAGGGTTCTGGAAAATGAACTACTGTTTATTGTGCCAGGCACAATACAATAAAGGATAAATGAGATTCATTCCCTGCTTCATAGAAATTACCATCTAGTGAAGGAGAGAGACGGTCATAAGGTAATCACAAAATTGTAATTGTAGTAAGTGCCATAAAGGAAAGAAACCCTACTGTGGAAGCATTTAATGTTGAGCTCAACAGTCAGATGGGGGCGGGAGACAGGGAGGAGGGAGGTGTGGCTTAGCTAGGGAGGTAATTAGAAGAATGATAGCAGCAGGCAAGCATCTGGTGTTTCCTAAACCAAGGGGAAGAGCATTTCCAGAATCTGAAAGGCCGTTGTGGCTTCGGCAGGGAAGGAAGTTTGGTATATAACGAGGGTGGAGAGGTGGGAACGGCCTTTTGGCCTCATGGAAGATGTTGGTCGTCGCAGGGCAATTTAAGGTGGAGAGAGCACTGGGGGTGGTGACCGCAGTGCAGAGGCGGGAATTGATTACAGGGTTCAAGTGCGGTGTAGGAGCCTAGGAAGGAGACTAATGGGAATGCAAACAAGAGATGAAAATGTCTTATCCTAGGGCGGTGGCAGTGGGTGTGGAGAGAGGTGGATGGAGTGGAGTGGTATTAGGAAGTAAAATTGATGAGACTTGGTGTTGGATTAGCTGTGAGAGTGAGGGAGGGCAGAAGCAGAAAAGACGACTTGTGGCTCGGGATGGACCATCATGCTGGCCGCTGAGATAGGGCGTTCTGGAAGAGCAGATGACCGTTTAGAAGATTAACGTACAAAAATAAGTCCAACTTTTAATATTGAGTCTAGCTCTGGATGTAAAAGCTTTTTAAAAAATGTTTTCTGGATAGTTATTTCAATAAATAACTGAAAAAGTAAAATAAATGAAAAATTTTATGGCTAAAGAAGTGTGGTTAAGAAATTGGCCAAAGATATATCTTGGCTTTTTCTAGTGTTACAAATCAGTGTTTTCTCAAAGAGCGGGCCTCGGTATAGAGAGTACTTTGTGCTGGTCCTGGAAGAGCAAAGCCAGAGCCAAGGGAGAGTGTCATGATGCAGTCCCCTGGGATCAAGGCTGCACAACTCCAGCTGCAATCGGGCAGGTGGGGCAGTTTGCAGGTCTGCAGGCAGAAGCAAGGACTTTGTGAAGCTCCTTTGGAAGGTGTCAGAGAGGATTCTTAAAGTCCTAGGCATTGGCAAAATTAATTTCACAAGTATTTATTTCACTAGGATCTATGTAACTTCGATCCAGCCTCCCTGGAAAGAATCGGTATCAATAAGAGCTTGTGAATATCAGATGTATAGGAAAGACAGGCAGTACGTGAACACTTTCACGTAAGAGAAGTTATTTTCATCTTTTCAGTCTATGTAATTTCAAAATGCATGCAAGCAGTTTACTTTCGTACAAGATAGGGCCCTCTCATAACCACACATTTAAATCATGTTCCAGGAAGTTGCCTTACAAATACCTTATCAGTACCTCCTAAAGAGGTAATGTGGAATAATGTATCATAAGGGCTACCTGTGAAGAGGTAATGCAGAATACTATATTAGAAAGGGAATGCAGCTGTCCTTTGGAGAATAATTGTTTGGTCTTTTTTGTACAGTAATGTTCACAGCAGCTTTATTTGTAATAGCCAAAAACTAGGAATAGCGTAAGTGTTCATCAACTGGACACTGGATATAAAAATTGCAGTATATGGGGCCACCCTAGTGGTGTAGTGGTCAAATCCGCGCACTCCGCTTCAGCGGCCCCGAGTTTGCAGGTTTGGCTCCCCAGCACGGACCTACACACCACTTATCAAGCCACGGTGTGGCAGGCGTCCCACATATAAAGTAGAGGAAGATGGGCACGGATGTTAGCTCAGGGCCAGTCTTCCTCAGCAAAAAGAGGAGGATTGGCAGTGAATGTTAGCTCAGGACTAATCTTCCTCAAAAAATGAAATAAAAAATAAAAATAAAAATTATGGTATAGTCATATACTGGGACAATTCTCAGAAATAAAAAGGAGCAAACTAATGATACGTGCAACAACATGGATGAATCTCAAAAACATGCTGAGAGGCCTTACAACAGAGAGTACATACTGTTGGATTCCATTTGTATGAAATCATGGAATAGACCCAGATGGAGAAAAATCAGAACAGTCCCTGCTTCTGGATGGGCATGGGGATTGACTTGGAAGAGGCATGAGGGAACTTTCTGGGGTGACGGTAATATTCTGCAGGTTGATAGGAGTTTTATTTACAGAGATGTTTGTACTTGTCAAAACTAATGAATCAAATGATATGCTTAAGATTTGTACATTTCCTTGTATGTAAATTTTTCCTCAAAAGAAAACGACAAGAATTGTAAACAAATATTGAACTCTGGTTAATGATATTCATGCTGAAGTTTTTGAGAATGAAGTTTCCCAATATCTGCAGCTTACTTTGAAGTGTATCAAAACATAAATAAAATGGATGGAAAAAGGAGTAAATGGATGGATAGATAAAGCAGGGAGAGCAACATGTAGAATCTGGGTGAATGGGTATTGGGGTGTCCACTCTACAGTCTTTCATCTTTTCTGTATGTTTAAACATTCTCATAATAGTTGGGGAAAATTGTCCTCAAAGAATATTGTTCATTTTAGACAACCAAAGACTAATGTGAAAATGTAGAGAACACATCTCTAAGCTCACCTGAAATACACAACATGTGGAAGTAGCCACATATTTACTTCATGATTTCCCACTTTATGGCTTAAAATTTAAATCATTTCAATTCCTTATGGAATGCGTGGGTCAAACATTAAAATTCCTCTGTGTTGTGTGCATTGGAATAATGCGATTGATATTTTTTCGTACATTGTCCTAGGAAAGTAAGTGATGATACTGAAGAGGTCCAAGAAGAGAGATGAGACTGAAAGTAGCAGGAGTTGCTAAAAGAGAGAAAATAGAGCACAGAGTCGTCAAGGGGCTTTGGGACATTTGTCAGTTCAGCCTCCAGTCCTTGGAAGATAACGGGATTTTTCAGTGACCCAATCTCAAGGAAATAAGGAACAACAACACAGAAATTACGTGTTTCTTTCCAGAATGTGGAGTCAGCTGTTGAGTTTGAAACTGCTAATAGATGCAGACTCATGCAGCACAGCATGATTTCAAAAAGGTCTGAGTAATCATGGAATCAGAAATGAATATCTCATACTATAAAATTATGCATTTTAAGTAACTGACTTAATTGGCTTTTAAAATATTTTTGGACGTCTCAGAAAGGATAGTCGTGGGAGTATGAGTGATTAAATGTGTGATAAGAACATGAGCATGTTTATTTTAATTTAGACTCCTGGTTCATCCAGCCTATTATTTATTTGACTGAAGTATCAAAGACATTTCATCAGAGAACATGGCTTCCTGTTCTGCATCAACCTCGAAAGGCTAAAGGTAATCCCAGATATGCTAGCTTAAACTGCTTGACCCCACTTATAGTATAATGTTTTCTTACTCACTTTCTTATGTCATCTTTTTCTGGGGGTCCTGATACAGTGGTTCTTAACAGGAGAGGGGCAAGGAAACACCTTATGTTTTGAAAAAGCATCCCCAGATGACATTGCTAGGCCTCCAGTTTCTAAGAACCACTACTCTAAAAGAGACGTGTTAACTTCTAACTGTTAGCAAAAAATTGTACAAGTTCTGCTTCAAACCGAAACCACCACCATTTATGGTGGTGTGACACTTTTAGACTTTGGTTTGATGAAAACTAGATGGAGAAATAAAGGTGATTTACATTACAAAAAAATCAGAATTTTAAATTTGTAAAGTTCCTTAGACATAGGCTTCACTTAGACATAGGCTTGAAACTAATGAAGAGGATATTTTTTAAAGATATATAAAGACACAATGCCAATTTATTAAATTATGGCGAAGTATATAACTTATACAGACTGGAATAATACTGGCATGGCCAGTGAACTTTTTCCTTCCTGTAGGCTGTGGAGTCTTTTTTTAAAAAACTTTTTAATTATTAAAAAAATTTAAACATACAGAGAAGTTGAAAGACTAATAACTAACCACCCATATACCTGGATTCAGCAAATCTTGCGGTAACTGCATTTCTATTTTCTGCCAAACCATTTCAAAGTAAGTGGCAGATGTCATGACACTCTGCCCTAGATACTTCAGCATTCCTTTCCTAAGAATGCCATTTTCACACCTAAGAAAATTAACCACACTTCTCTGATAGTATCTAATCCACCAAGAATCTAATCCATATTTACATTTTCTCCTTTATCTCAACATGTCTTTTTAGTTGCTTTTTTCAAACATACTGCATTTTATAATTCTGTCTCGTTAGTCTTTTATTCAAGAATAGCCTCCCTCCCCTGTCTTTTTATTCCCAGTGGCACTGTTTTTTTTTAAGACGCCAAGCCGCTTGTCACGTCCCGCAGTCTGTATTTGTCAGATTGTTTCCTGTTGGTGTCATCTGATTTGTTCCTCTCTAAGTCTGGTGCTTGTGTTCCTTGACACCGGAAGCTAAGTCTGGAGGTGGAGCAGGTTCAGGTTAAACCTTTTAGGCAGGACTGCTTCACAGAAGGCACCGGACACCTGCCACAGCACAGGAGGCGGCGCGCTGCGGTGTCAGCTTGTCCTGCTGAGATGCTGGGTCTCACCTCTGCTTACGAGGGTGACGCCCAGAGTGTGTTTTTCTTGTTTCAATTTGGAAGTGATCTTTGGGTCACCCTTTGGCACCACATGAGTACCTTGGTTCATCTTCAGCTTTTTACCTCATGATATTTGCATCCATCCTTGCCTGAATCCATGATTTGATTTGCGGTGGCAAAATGGTGGTTTATAAATTGCTTTTACTTTTCTTCTCCATTTATTAGCTGGCATTCTCCTCTAAAGAAGAGCTTTTCTTCATCAACTCGGGACGATTACATGTCTTCTTAAAAAGGTAGGGTAAATGCTTTATTCTTTTTCTTTAATTACTCATTTTCACAGTAAAGAGTTGGGGTAATAGTCACATCCAGTTGTAGCAAATGATCTTTCCTTTTTATAGATTTTTGCATATTCAGAGTGTTGAAATGAATTTCAGTCATTATCCCTTACTGTTTAACTTATCACACGTTTGGCCAGTGGGAGTGTCTTCATGCTACCAAATGATAAATGAAACATCAGCAAACAAAATTACACTACAGGAAAATCTTCCAACTGGATGTTTGATGCTAGAAAGGAGTGATTATTAGTTGGGATAATGTTACTGTGGTTATTAAAAAGATAAAAGAGATCTCCCCTCTTAGAGATGACATACAAAAGTCTTTACTGATAAGATCAGATTTATGTTGAAATAGTTCATGGATGGTTGGGAGGTGGGGGGCATCAACACGAAACAGGTTTGGCCATGTGATGTTAATGAGGAAGCTGAGTGATGGGCGCTTAGGGCTTTCTTACACTAGTCTTTCTGTACATATTTGAGAATTTTCCTAATAAAAAGTTTTTTAATTACTTGAATTTATGTTGATATTTGCAATTCAAATTTAATAGCCACAGGATTTTTCTTAACTTTGGGTTTATATTTTTATCTGTGGAATGCTTATTTTGAAGAAACATATATATCTTCTACTTTGTTCATCTAAAGCCAAAATTTAGCTTCTGTTGAAGCTTAGTTTCTGTTTAAGTCAAGAAGGTGTAAAGCTTTTTAAAATTTGCATAATGGTAAATAACTTTTTTAAAAAACATAGTTATAGTATTTTTCTACCCTTTACCTTTTCTTCTTCTTGGAAAGTGTTTTCAAAGCTTTGAAAAAACTCCACATCATTTTTCTGAAATAGTCTTTATTTTGTAAATAAATACAGTTTTTTATTATTATAAAAAATACTTCCTCCTTATGAAAAACTTGAGAAATAATAAGTAGGAAGAATAGGAAAAGAAATCACTTGTCTTCAACCTCAAATAACCAGAGTTTTCATAAATTTCTTTTCATTTTTTTCTATGCCTAGTTTGTTTGCTTACTTTTAAAAAAAAATCCTAGCTTTTGAATGTTATTTTCCATGTTAATGTGTTGATAATTCGTTGCACGGGCCACGTTAGCTGTCATCCGTAACTGTTCGTTTCGCCCTAACTCAGAGGGAAATTTGAGACTTGGTGCTGCTATTTTCCAGTGATAAATGGGAAAAAGGCCCCTCTGGTCTCTTCAGACTTTACTGCTCTTTTTGGTTTGGGGACTTTCTCCACCAACACATATCTGACTGTTTTTTATTAAACAGTAAGTATCTCAGCTATTTAAAATCCAGTTCGCTCCAGGCTTAGAGCCTTTACAGCATCTGCAGCTGGAGTCCCCAGCCAGTGAATGACTAGAAAGTAACTCATCTCATTCACTCTGGATGAAACATCTGGCCGTAGATCTCACTGAGGTCAGTGGGCATTTGAAATATCAGCTAGAAATGTGAAGAACGTGGCTTTCCGCATTTGTGTGTCTTGGTGGGGAATGCCGCATCTGAAGACCCAGAGGTTAAATGCCAGCGGACACCGACGTCCTTCCTAGCTGTTTCCTTTGGCTCGTGCATTCATTCACTGCGTACATACTGAGCCAGGCTCTCAGCCCAAGTGTTTGGAACCCAGCAGTGAACAAAACGGACAGTTGCATTTTCTCATGAAGCTTATGTTCTTGTGAGGAGAGATTGTGAAGATACGTGTAAACAAACATGTAATATGTCAGGCTGGGGTTTTCTTTAAAAGGCAGGTTAATGGGTTTGAAGGTGATGGGGTGAGCTGTTCGAGTGCACAAGGAAGGCCTCGCCCAGCGGTCCCATCTGAGCAGAGCCCTGCAGTGAGTGAACCATGCAGCTGTGTGAGGGAAGGGAACTTGTGGGTGCAAGGACCCTGGGGAAGGGTGTTTTCTGTGTTTACAAGGAGCAGCAAGGAGCCCAGTGAGGTTGGAACAGAGTGAGCTGGAGAAAGCTGGGAAGATGCTGTGGGCAGAGGTGGGTGGGGCTGGGTCACAGAGGGCCCTGGAGGCCCTTGTCTGGGCTTGCCTTCTACCCTGAGTGAGATGGGAGCCAGTGGGGGTTGTCAGCAGTGGAGGGACGTGATCTCCCTTACACATTTAAAAAGGCTCACGGTGTGCCAGGTGGTAATAAATGACAGGGGGCACGGGCAGGAGCAGGGAGGGCAGTCCGGAGGCCAGTACCGTCATCCAGGAGGGAGGATGGTGTTTCTGGAGCAGGGCGACAGCAGGGGGGAAGGTGAGAAGTGGGTGGATCCGGGATGCTTTTAGAGGTTGAACAATAGGATCTGCTGAGGAATTGCTAAGAGAAGAAGAGTCAAGGATAACTTTGCTTATTTTTGGTCTGAGCAACTGGAAGGACGTGTTGTCATTATATGAGACAGGGAAGACTGAGGGAGGAGCAAGTGTAGGGTGGGAGGTCGAGAATTCAGTTTGGACGTGTTAACCTTAGGGGGACTGTCAGATATCTAAGAGGAGAGGCTGGGTAGGCGTTTAACTCTACAAGTTTGGGATTCACAGGAGAGGTTGGAGCCAGAGCAATAAATGTGGGTATTAGCAAGCTGGGTCAGGGGGGATGTGAGAAGACACACATTCTATCACTTTCTATTCAATTTACTGTGCCTTTTTTCCCTTCACATCAATCATCAACAAGGGCATGAGGGGTGGTGACAGGGGCAGATCAGTGGGTTGTACAGCTGGATGGGATCAAAGCTAGGGACAGTAGGGAATTTCCAGTTTTAACAAACACCCCAGGTGATTCTCCTGCAGGTGGCCCCGGGACCGTTGTTTGGGGAGTGCTACTTAAGGCACCTCATCCTACCCTCTTTCATCTTTGACAAGGCACACCTCTGAGTTCTTCATTTGCTGGTATTTCTCAGCAAACCCTAGATGAGATGACTGCGTCCTCTTGTCCCCCCTTCAGCCTGCATTTCTAAGCTTTACCTAACGTGTGAACGGAAGGAGAGAGACACTCGTTATGGTAGAGAAGCGACTGAAACATCAAAATGCCGCTTACAGTGCAGCGTTCTAACCATGAAGTAAAACCAGCATTGTGGTGTGTGCCTAACGCTCAGTTAACATTTGGTGGTGACGCCTTCCTTACCTTGTGAGCAGTCTACACGGTCTGAGGTCAGCACTCTGAGTACTGTCAGCGCATCTCCTTCCTGAGTCTCAGCTGGTTCGTCCAGTGGGTCAGCCTCCTTCATGCAGAGTCCCCTTTCCCGTGATAGTGCTCCATCGATAGACTGATAAATTGTTAGCAGTTAATTATATTAAAAGTTTATGAATTGGTGTTTATAAATCACCAAGGATTTTATATACTGCATTGTCCTACATAAACCCTCAGGATGTTACTTACTTTTTTTTCCCCTGCTTTTTCTCCCCAAATCCCTCCAGTACACAGTTGTATATTTTAGTTGTGGGTCCTTCTAGTTGTTGCCTGTGGGATGCCACCTCAGCATGGCCTGATGAGCGGTGCTGTGTCCGCGCCCAGGATCCGAACCAGCAAAACCCCGTGCTGCCAAAGCGGAGTACGCAAACTTAACCACTTAGCCACAGGGCCAGCCCCTGATACTTACTTTTGAGGCTGGCACTACAAGATCCATGGGAAATAGAGTCAAATGAGATAATATTGGGGGAAGAAAAAATTGGAAAATGAAAGCACCATGCAAATATGGTTTATTCTAACAATAACTTGTACTGGGAACGGTGCTACCATGAGTTACTGTGACTATGGTCACTTGATAGTCTCTGTTATTGGTATGAATTTCCTATGCATGGATCCGTAACCTTCACAGATGACATAGTACCCACAGCCTCACACATACGCTCCGTGTACCACTATATCAAACCACAGGAATAAATGAGTTTAATCAACTTTTCTCCCTACTTTTTAGGATGGCTGCTGTTTTCCTAAAGAGGTTAACATTACAAATCATAAAGACTGAAAAGAATTACACTAGAAGATGTTTTGGTAAATACATCATGCAAAAGACAGTACCTGCACCATTGTCCCTTATTGCTTCTGCCCCAAGACTGTCCTACCTAATTCGTGCAAAAGCTTTTAGTACTGTTGAAGACACCCAGGATGAAAGAAAAAAGAAAAAAAAGAACGAAACAGCTTTTAGTAATATTGGGAGGAAAATTAATGAGCGAATTATTCATGTACTTGACGAGAAGGGCAATGATTTGGGGAACATGCACCGAGCAAACGTGATTCGACTCATGGACGAGCGAGACCTGAGGCTCGTCAGAAGGAACCCCGGCACAGAGCCTCCGCAGTACCAGCTCATGACGGGAATCCAGATCCACGAAGAACGGCTGCGGCTGAGAGCGAGCGGAAAGGCTAGACCTACGCCTGGTGGGTATTTTGCTGTTTGTTCCCTTAGGACTGCACGTCCACAGCTAAATCCGGCATTTGCCAAGGTGCCTGGGGACAGTGGAGAAGTGAAAAACTGGAAAATTCATGGTTTCATTTCTGTTTCCAGTGTCTTTTTTTCATCTCTCCCTTATTTCCATTCCTTTTTTCTTTTTTCCTTGATGCCCTGTGTCCATCATCTCTTGCTTTAAACCTTTGTTAAATGAGGGAATAACAAGGTAAACACCACCAAAATGATGGGAACTCTTCTCCCCTTGTCCTTAGCTTTGTCTCCTCGGGCCAGGGCAGGCAGAGTAACTGACGGGTGTAATGAAGTGAGGCTCGGAAGAGAGGGATTCAAGTTCTTGTTCCTGTCCTGGGCCACTCATTTATCCTCCTCAATTTTTTTCATCTTTACAGTGGAGGTGTTTGGTTAATTACGTGGAAGCACTTTCTAAACTCTGAAGTGATTCATAGAGCATCTCCGTGCCCAAGTATTTGTTACAGTATTCGTAGTAACACTCATTTACATGTTTTGCCAGTCAGCTTACAAAGGACTTGTCATTTAAACTATAGCCATGAATTGGATATTAAGTGTAGATGTTTGTTTTTCATGATTCCTAATAAGGGCTGATCATTATGAAAATGTTTTAAGGAAAATGCAATGGGACAGGGGCCAGAAGACTGGTCCCAGAGCTGTCACAATGAGGTTGTGTGTCTTGAGAAAATCACACATTTTCTGTGTCTCAGTTTTGTAACACTGAATTTAACTACGAGGATGTTGACTGGAAAACAAAAAATATTCAGAAGAGGCCAACTAGGGTGATAAGGACATCAAACTACGTCACAGAAAAAAACGTTGAACAGCCTGGAGAAGCCACATTGCCGTGTTCAGAGAGTTGAAGGGCTCACGTGTTAAAGGTATTATTTTGTTCTGATACAGAACTAGGACCAACTAGTAGGAGCTGTAAGGAAGCAAGGAGTTGTTAATAAAAGAACTCTTTTTTTAGAAAAATTACATTTATTTTGGAAATTAAAAAGCCTCCAGAAAATATAATAGTAAACACCTGTTACCCACCATCCAAAATGAACAAGTGTTATTGTCATATTTCAGACTTTTTAAATAAAACAAAACATTACAGAAAAGTTGAAGTTCCCTGTGCCCCCTTCTCCTGCTCCATCCTCCCTGCCCTGCTCACTCTGATGCACGCAGGGTATCAATCCAGTCCATGTGTTAAACTCCAGTTACATAGAGAAATATTCATAAACAGTATTTAGGATGATTTTGTATGCATGAAAATCATAAATGGCACACTGTTGTTTTCAAGAACTGTGTTTATATAATAGCTATAGCTATTATAATTACTAAATGACATTTCATCATAGGAATATGCCATAGTTTTGTTAGTCCATTTCCATAGACATTGGGCTTGTTTCCAGTTTGTCATGATTATGAACAATGAGCATATCTGTCAGTGTCTCCTTGTGCGTTCTCCAGATTCTATCGGGCGAATGTCAGTAGCGTGTAAAATTTCTTTCCCTGTGTGCTCACCCACACTTGGTACTGTCAGACTGTGATCTTTGTCATGCCAATGGGTAAGAAACCATATCTTACTGTTCTAACTGGTATTTCCTGTCACCGTTTGAGTTTCCTTTCCCTTGAGTGGCCTATCCATATGCCCTTTTTCTCTACTTTCATGGCTTTTCTTCCTCATTTATAGAGTTCTCTGTTCTGTATGATGCAAAACCTTATCCCAGTTAGATTTCTCACTTTTTGGCCCCTTTTTTTTAATTACCCAGAAGTGTTTTTGATATAGGAAATTATCAACTTTTTCTTAAGAAAATCATTCCCCTAGCCTGAGGTCAAACATATCCTTTTTCCTCTGTTTTAAAGTTGTATTTTTTCACGTTTAGTCAGTTGGTCTGTCTTGGGAGACTTTTCTATGGGTTTCCCACATATGAAAACTCTCAATTGTCCCAGTGCCTTTAATGAGTAGTCTGTCCCTTCCCTTTAAGATAACTGCCTGACAGTCAGGCTTTCCAGAGGCAGAGTGAGTAAATGCAGGACCTGGCGAGCTCCCCCTTGTCTGCCGCAGTCTGATGACCCCACTGTAGCTAGGAGGGCACCGCAAAAGGAGTCAGATGAAGAGCACTTCCCAGATGCTGATGCACATCCCAAAGAAAAATAGGGACAATTATCAGAAAGCTAAATCTGCTCCTTTTATAAAGGACTATTCTTTTGTTGTTCTTTCCTCAAATGACAGTAACATTAAGTGGAAGCATTTCATGTTTAAAGACTTGTCAGGTAAAAAATTGGTACCTTTATGTCTGTCTCTCCTGTTTAAAAAAGTGTTTACTCGTCTGTGAAACTAAAATCAGATGAAAAGACCATTAGGGCGTCGGTGGCAAGCTAAGATTTTATGAAGTGTGGGTGATCAAGTTCAGTGGATAGTAAATAGTCCTGGCACCAAGTCTAACTGTTTCAAACTAGGACCGACCCTGACAAAGGAACTAACGTTTTCTTCAAACATTGGACAACATGATTTGGACACAAAGAGTAAACAGATTCAGCAATGGATTGAGAAAAAATACAAAGTTCAAATTACTATAAAGAAAGGGAAGAATGCAGAAGAGCCAGAAAATAAAATAGTAAGTAAAAGCAGGTATGAGTAACTGCTTGTGTTTTTTGTTTTCTGACCTAAAAATATAATTGTAGAAAATCTGGAAAATGTAAAGGCAAAGAAAAGCATCTGGTAATTCCACCCAGTGGTGCTGGTAGCCTTCCAGTTTGTTTTCAAAAGGCAAGCTTACTGTATCTACATTGCTTTTTCCATTGTAGCATAAATATTTTGCCATGTGAAATATTCTACTTCATAATTTAAGGGCTATATACCATTCTATTTTACAAATTGTAGAATATCTAACATTTAAATAGGAAAACTATAAAGTGCATAGATTCATTTTTTAAAGTTTGTTTCGTTTTCTTAAATGCCTCTGAGGAGCACTGTGTGTGTGTGTTAGTCAAGTTGTCTTCTGGAAAGTGTGTATTAGTTTACAATCCCAGGATAAGTTTATGGAACATGTATTATGCATTTAGACTTCAATAACTTACCAGCAACTGGAAGGCAGCATTAGTCTAAGTGGCTTCAAGCCTGGTTCCACGTTCGAATCACGTAGGCCTAGGTCTCAGCGCAGCCGACCCAGCGTCTCTAGAACCAGGTGTCTGCAGTTTTCCGATCGCCCCAGGTGATTCTGTGTTAGTGAGTGGTGGGAACTGCACTGGGCTAACAAATTTTGGGGATGTGGGGAAGTACTCTGCCAGGGCCCAAACCCACTGCTTTGTAGTACTTTTTTGAGGGGGTAGTCTGGGGCCAAACATAGCCCCTCAGTGCCATGACAGAGTGGAGATTTAAAACTATCACGCCTTTACTGCGTTAGTTTAGTTACATGGAATTTGTGTAACTGCCTGATTATCGTATAGGTTTCAATCAGCTTAACCACATATGTATGATTTGATAAGCTAATCACTTAAGTAGCAGCAATTCAAGAATGATGGTTGTATGGATATTAGAGCATTAACACCAGAAAGAGTCAAAGACATTGGTTTTTTGTTTTTTTGGGTTTTTTTTTGGCTTGAGCAACAGAAATTTATTGTCTCACAGTCTGAAGGCTGGAAGTTGAAGATCTAAGTGTCCCAGGTTTGATTTCTCCGGTGGCAGATGGCCGCCTTCTCCCTGTTCCCTCCTGGGACCTTTTCTCTGTGGGTACACATCCCTGGTGTCTCTCCCTCTTTTTATAAGGACATTAGTCATATTAAATTAGGGCCCCAGCCTTTTGACTTCATTTAACCTTACTTGCCTCCTTAAAGGCCCTGTTCAAAGACATTGGTTTTAAATTAATCTTTGGCTCTTTTCTCTTTATTAGGAGGAGATATTTAATCACATACTCCAGACTATGCCTGGAATAGCTACCTTCTCATCCAGGCCACAGTCTGTTAAAGGAGGAAAAGCTGTAATGTGTGTGCTTCGTCATTTGAGCAAAAAGGAAGAGGATGCATATAGAGAAACTCAAGGGACCCAGAAAGGAGACACTCTGAACAGAGAAAATAGAATAGAGAATTAGATGTTCTGCATCAGTAATTTTAATAAAGAAAAATGTGCTGCCAAGAAAAAATAACTGAGCTGGCTGATGTGTAGTCCTTTTAAACAAAGCAAGCTGCTCTCTGGCTGAGGGCGAGCACTGCGGCAGTCAGGGGCACCTGGTCTGGAGGGCAGCGCAGTGACTCTCCGTTTGTCGGCAGAGAGACGCCTTGTTCTTGTTTCTTTTTAGGAGGGATATATCCACTGAGACGAGAGGCCAAACTCCGCTTTTCACGAGAAGGTTTTACCTTTGGAAACAAGGAAAACAGATGGTTAGAATTCAAAATCAAACCTATGTGAACTGACTTTCCAATAGGTGTACGCCCTGACAGGTACCCAGCATCCCTTTATGAGGAAGTGAAGTGCATACGGTCACTGTCAGTAGTAGCGCAGACGCACACAGTAATACGCAGTTGAAAATATACTAAGTAGATTGCATCTGGCTTAAGCAATCTATGTTTTTAAGTTAACAGAAAGCCTAAGTTGTCTCAACTTACTTTGAGCTTCATTTTCTTCTTGTCAGGGTCATGCACAACGGCATGCCTAGTGAGACTTTGCTACAATGAAGGAAAGACAAAAAGTTATAGAGACATTACCATTTGGTGTCTATTAAAATGAAACTCCGTGAGTTACTTAAACTGTCAGACTTCTGTTATGTTCTGTTGAGGGATCTGACCTCTACCTAAAAGGATTCCCCCACCAGAGTAGAATTCCTCAAATCGTGGACCTCGATCCCCACCTCTCCCAGGACCCAGCTTAGGAATTCATCCAGTCTCAATTACCCACGGCTTCTTAGTTCTGGCATAAGAAAGGGGGCGTGGGGAGCGAGTTCTGAATAACTATTCCAAGCTGAAGGAGGTTCTTTGAATGTATCAACAGCATTCCCCAAAACCAGTGGAAATTCTGACAAAGTCTTGCTGTGCTTGATGATAATGCTGAAGTTATTTTCCAACGGTTTGGACCTCTGCTGAGCCAGCATCTCCCTCCTCAGCCTTTATTATAATCCATGGTAAGCGCTTGTAGGAGCACCAACTCGAGTGAGAGTCTGCGAAACTGCATGGGTCCCTCCACTTAGCGTCATGTTCTTACCAATTCGAATCACACCAAGATCTAGACCAAATCCCCGGAGTTGTATGGTCCCTCGTGTCCTTGCTGCCCCCTTCCCTTCTCAGTCCTTAATGATGGCAGTCTAAAAGGACACCCAAAATATCAGCAGACTCCAATAAAAAGCATGTGGTACCACAGGCCACTGGTTCTCAAATTAGCCTATAGAAGAATCACCTGGAGGGTTTGTTAAAACAAATTACTGGGCCCCACCCCCACAGTGTCTGACTCAGCAGGTCTAGAGTGAGGCCTGCGGATATGCTCTCTAGCAAGTTCCTAGGTGATGCTGATGCTCCTGGTGCAGGGCCACGCTTTGAGAACCACTGGCATAGGTCAATCTGGTGGTTTTGCAGGCTTGAGCTAAGAACCACTCCTGCTAAAGCAGAGTGGACGACCGGTCTAGAGCCATGCTCCCCCAGCCTTCCCCATGTGCAGGCCCTGGGCCACCATCCTGGAATCCAGGGCTCCTAGACACCCAGCTGGAAAGCCACAGACCTAAAGGACGGCACCTGTGAGGGTGAGTGCTCACCTTCATTGCAAACGTCTTGCCACAGCCAGCATGTTCACATGTAAACGGGCGCCTTTCCTCATGAAAAGAGAGAATATGGCTCTGGAGATTAAACACAGTTGTGTAGGTTCTATCACAGCCTTCTCTTGGACATCGACACACATCCCTCTCTGGGGCATGAGTTTTCATATGTTGCTTCAGATAATCTTTGCGTTTAAATGTTTTCTGGCATACTTCACATCTTATCTCCTCTGGGGGAGTAGAAAAACAAATTTAGCCACTCTCTCCAGGTATTACCATATAGAAAAAATTAATATTGAGTGTATAAGTAATGTATTTGATGCCAAAAACCTTGTGATTATCATAAATCAGAAATTTCAGAGCA
Organism: Equus caballus; assembly: GCF_041296265.1. Lineage (NCBI taxonomy): Eukaryota > Metazoa > Chordata > Mammalia > Perissodactyla > Equidae > Equus > Equus caballus. The sequence goes on along the minus strand of NC_091700.1, from coordinate 24,618,358 downwards.
AACTAACTCCAGTTTTTATTGCTTGACAGTTGGTCTCAATTTTCACAAGTTCTTATATCACATAAAGTCACTGTTCCATTGCTAAGGAGCAGGTGGCTGTGGACAAGGAGAGAGAATTAAACAGACCCGCCTCGCTCCTTGTGGTCCAGTCCACAGGCACTTTTCCCAGACTGTCCCTCAGAACACCAGCACCGACTGAGACTCCTCACTTGCCAGAGCCTTTAAGAACGCCTGGTGTCCACAGCAGATGGGACCCGGCAGAGCTCTTCTGACCTTGGGACCACAGATCTCTGCTCACGTGTCAGACAGCTGAGGTACCCAGCATTTCACAAGACATACTATAGAAACGATTATTTTAGAGCACATTTTTAATATTTCACTCTTTAAAAGCATGAGCTCAGTTCTCTAGGGACAAATAGTGACACCATCCCATTCACAACTGCCTTACCTTGATGGGCTTCTCTCACATGTTTCAGAAGGTCTGTCCATGTTTTTGCCACAAAGGAACATTCTTTTTGACATATATAACCTATTAAAAAAATTGTTGCATTGCCTTTTGTGAATATTCAGTGTAAACATCAATGGTTATTAGAAAGGAAACTTACATGCCTCTATAATTTTTCACCTACTTCCCAAGAGTATTCTGTTAGTCTCAAGAGGTGGGAACAAAATCTCAGAAAAGCTTACTTTACAGTAAAACCAAACACTTGCATGAAGGTACTTCCTACAGGCTTTTACTTTCACAGACTGCACAGGAAGGTGCCCTCCCCTTCCGGCTCTTCTGTCAGGGGGCATCCTGCACACGCACCCCCAGCTGCTCTGACGCCCCGCTCCACGGCTCATGCTCACAGCCCCTCTCCCTGCTCTGCTTTCTGCTTGCTCTTTTTTTCCTCAGAAAAAGAGTTATGTGGTCCTTTGTCCCTGGCAAACCACCAACACTCTATCTCAGTAGTTATGTGCCCACCCCCTGGCTCCCTCGAGTCCTACCATCCAGTAAGAGTCCTGCTGCAAAAAAGCAGCAGGGTACAGCTTATGAAGAAAAAACCAGAAGAACCCAGGAAAAAACACTCCACACAAACAGGCACTGTGCAAAGCACCAGAGTTGGATTAATCAGTGTGACAGCCAACCTGAGTTTCACCTAACTAAATACCAGTTAGAAACTAAAAAGAGTGAGGCTGCTCCTCACTCTCAGCTACTAATCTCTTGTTAAATAATAATAATAAAAAAATCTCAGAAATCCTAGGGATTTGGAAATTGGAATTATCAAAAATCCCTCATGGAAACAGATAATAGATTCAAGTAGTTAGTTTAATGAAGTCTTTTTGAAAAAAGTTGCAATCTGATTACTGTGAAAACCTCAAACTCTTATCCAAGCCCTTCGAAGGCCAACAAGGAAAAGAACGGCCCAGGTGGTAAAGAGAAGAGGTTAGAAACAAGTGTGAAAAAGCAAAACCTTGGCTGGAGAACCAACACATTCCTAAGTATAAAGCACAGCCAGGCACTCACTGTAAACAACAGAACATTAACTCTGAACGACAACAACAGATAGGGGAAGAAGCGACAGCAAACAGTGCCTCTCTGCTCAAGAGTATAAACCCGGGGCCGGCCCCGTGGCCGAGTGGTTAAGTTCGCGCGCTCCACTGCAGGCGGCCCAGTGTTCCGTTGGTTCGGATCCTGGGTGCGGACATGGCACTGCTCATCGAACCACGCTGAGGCAGCATCCCACGTGCCACAACTAGAAGGACACACAACGAAGAATATACAACTATGTACCAGGGGGGCTTTGGGGAGAAAAAGGGAAAAAATAAAATCTTTGAAAAAAAAAAAAAGAGTATAAACCCGAATAAGCAGAGCGGTGCCCCTGCCTGCAAAGTTCCGAGTTTCTCAGTATGACCACGGACTAGGGCAGAAGGCACCGAGCGGGTCGAAGAACCAAATACACCCCATGCTGGTGTCTCGCTGAGAGTGAGCGTCACAAAGCAGGTCCATACGTACCCTCATGGACCTTCCCGTGCCGTTTGAGCCCGCTGGGAGAAGCGAAGTGCTTTCCACATCCTTCATGGGTACACCTGGGTTAAGAACAGGTGGAGAATTAGCCCGTCCACTGTCACGGGGAACTCCACTCGCGGTAAACATTACTCTGTCCTTTTCTCCCACAAGCAAACCAGTCAAAAAAAGGAGATTTAAAATTTAGACCTGATCAGACGTGAAATTCAACTTACTTGACCAACCTTGGGGCAAAACAAACTGAGAGAAAAAGGTCATTACTTTCTTTTTGCTTATGTGATCAAATTAACATAAGCAATTTATGTTAATAAATGATAACTTATTAACATAAGTGATAACCATGTTTTCATCTTTATACTTCTAAAAATAGACTGTTTTCATGGCTAAAAATAGATGGCTTAGCTAAACCACTAAGCCACCCTGAATCGTCTGTGTCTAGTTTTTCTAATGCTGCTGCTCTGGGACAGCATGAAAAGCACAGCAGCAGGTGCAGCCGCCTCTGTGAGCAATAGAGAGCACACGCCACTGCTGTGTTAGGCGTCAGCAGACAAGCAGAAGTGGCAGACCTGCAAGCAAGGCCAGGCGCAGGCCCTGCAGCAACTCCCAGGGCGAGGCGTCCTGTGTAGCAGGAGGCGGCCCTGGCCAGCCACCCAGCACTCTTCAAGACCACCTTCGAGCAGGCAGTCAGGCTCCTCGATGCCCTTGGCAAGTCTGTTCCAGCATGTCCAGCTGCCCTTTCATGTTCCCCACGAAACCCTCTCTAATGCAGGCTAAGCTCACTCACTTTTGTTCTGTAGGAAAGGAATACTCAGTGTCTTCATAATGACATTTCCTATCATTGAACATGCTCTAAACAGTCAAGTCACTTCTTAGCCCTCCCTTCAAGCTTAACCACAATTATACTAATCTCACAAATTATTCTGAAACATTAAATATTTCTTTTAGAGAAACAACAGCAAAATTAAACTTTTAAAATGCCCCAATATGTAAATGGGTATATACTGTACATGTTAAAAGAAAAATGTTGATTAAGAAACTGCTTCAGAACATTTGTATCCAACCTTTGCTTTTCGATCTGATTCTCGCCTGAAATGTAAGCGATTTTCCCCCACGTAAAATACCTACTTAAACAGCGGTTCGTTGGTGTGCTGGCACTGATGGATTTTCAGCTGCTGATGCTTCCTAAAGGTCTTCTCACAACCTTCAAAACTGCACTGTTTGGTAGAGGTGTGTTAGTCTTGAGAAAAATCAAAGACAGTTCATAACAGAATCCTTTCAGGATAAAAATATTGTGGATGTTACATAGTTGCTACTTTCACCGTTTAGTTACTATAAAACTCTGTCAGGAAGCTTTAAAGAGAAACACATTTGAAAGAGCAAAAATGTTTCATTGGAGGTAGCCTGCCGATAACGTACCTGAGTTAGCAAAAAAAAATGCTTTCAAAATAAACCATTATTATGATAGCTAGCGTCACTGACAAAATTTGGATGATGAAAATCTTAGAAACATAGGCGATAGCATACAAATAGAATTTAAGCATATAAAATCATTCATACTTACTACATACTGCTTCTGCTGATTTTCATGTTTGCGCTCAAAATGTTTCCTCAAGTTTGACTTTGTGTTGAATTTTTGATCACAGCCACTAGCTGCACAACTGTAAGAAAGTATATAAAATCAAAGCAGTAAACCAAGGGAAGAAGCGTTTTAAGATGTGTATATCCTCCTACTTTATGAAAGCTAATTATTTCAAAGTACAGTATAAAATAGTCGTTAACACATTCCAAAGTGTGAAGCCATACCATGGAGGCCTCTTAACTCTGACGTGGTTTCATCACATAACATGACGAGGTGCATTTTCACGTTAGGCTTCTGAAATCAAGCACACTGTGGCAGACCTCCCCTCCACACCGGGCAGGGGGAAGAGGAGAAACAGTAGGGCCCAAAAACCAAAGCTTGCTTAAGCTTCAGGCGTATTTAAGTAAGTTCTCAGTTTGGAATCTGATAACCTTAATTTTGCTTGAAATGTCACTATAACCTGCATTTCCAAAAGACCTCAAAAAAACTAGTTTCAGCTCATCATTAGAGGTAACAACAGATATTGAGAACAGAACCATAAACCACGATGCCTCTGGCACATCACCAAGCCATTCTAGTTCCCCTTAAGGAGCGTTTCTGTATCTTGGCCTCAAATTATCTAAATTCTTTGTGACGCTGTGTTTTTATTTTTTTAATTTTTATTTATTTATTTTTTTCTGCTTTATCTCCCCAAATCCCCTCGGCACATAGCTGTATATCTTAATTGCAGGTCCTTCTAGTTGTAGCATATGGGATGCCGCCTCAATGTGGCCTGACAAGTGGTGCCATGTCCATGCCCAGGATCCGAACTGGCGAAACCCTGGGCCGCCGCAGCGGAGCACACGAACTTAACCACTCGGCCACGGGGCCAGCCCTGTGTTTTTTTTTTTAAATATGTGCTCTTTTTGTGATGAGTTTTCATAAGCCTGATGGACGAAGCAGGACTTCCTTACAAGCCCTGATCTTAGCTGCCATTCACTGAATACTCCTATCAGGCACTGTGCTATCCTCAGGGACAGGCAGAAGGACAGAGGCGCACAGTGACAGTGGGAGATCTGCCAGAGGCCCCTGGAAGCCCACGAGAGGAGCACTGTGGCAGAGATTGCTACAAGTAGCAGCAGGTGTGGTTTTTGACCTCAGGAACAGAACTCGGAGTTTTAGCTGGATACACAGCCAACAGAAATAGAGCTTTTTCCAATTAGGGGTGGCCACAAGGCTAAGTTTCTGGTCCATCCTGATCACCTCCCCCCCCGGCAGTGTCTAAAAAGGGGGCATACTTCTTTTGCCCCCTTCCTCCATTCTGGTGGCTAGAATGCTTATGCAACAACCAGAGCTCCACCAGGCATCCCGGACCACAATGCTAAAGCCCCAAGATGAGGATGGCAGAGACGGGTTAGAAGGAGCCCGGGGCCTGAGGACTGTGCAGCACCCCTTGACCATCTACCTCTCACTTCTGCATTTCACGTACGCAAGAGAAAGAGACTCTCCTGTTTAAGCCTCCATTGGGCTGGGTTTTCTGTCACTCTTGACTTCAATCCTGACACAGCCATCTAACCCAAGCGTGGGGCAGGAGGACAGGGCCAGGAAAAGTCCTGACAGGGACCAAACAGCAGGCACGGGACATGAAAGACCCTGGCAAAGTCGGGGGTGCGGGGGGCTGCTGCTCAGTTAAGCATGGCTGGACCACAATTCCATGTGTGAGAGTCAAGCAAATGGGGCAAGAGCACAGAAAGGTCAAATCACAAAGGTCATCTCTGTGACGTCCTAAGAACCCGGACTTTGTTGTGTAAGCGGTGCTTACAAGCACTGCGGGGTTTTAGGGACGGAAGCCCCCTGGAGGGTACTGAGGGAGAGCGCCAGTCGGGGGGCAGAGAAAACACTTCCATTCCTCACGGAGGAGGGCAGCGCCTGACTGAGACAGTGGCAGCTGGAGCAGGGGAGAGGGATCTGAGGGGTAAGTAGCAACACCTGGTGACCTGTTTGCTGTAGAGGGTGGGAAAGAATGAAGCATCCACGGGAGCTGCTCTTCTTCACTGTGGGTCACTGGATGACAGCAACGCCACCTGACAAGAACAAGGGACGAGAGGACCACAGGGAAAGCGGAGCCCAGGTTGGACGGTGAGGGGTTTCGGGCACGTGGAATTTAAGAAGCCAGAGAGGCAACCACGTGATACTGTCCAGCAAGCAGCTGGACAACGGAGATCCAGAGCTAAAGGGAGAGGTCTGGGCGAGCGAGCGAGCCGGAGGAGATTACCACACGCTTGTCCGGTTCCAGCGGGAATAACCATCGCCTTTCTAATCCATCCAGTGCATCTGCACCCAGACCCATGCTTTCTTTAAGATTCTGTTTTTTAAATAGGGTACAGTTACTCAGCTCAGAAACCAAAAAGCATAAAAAGGGACACAGCCACGACTCCTTCCACATCTGCCCCGTCCCACCCAGCCCTCCCCACCACTCCCAAGACAGGTGACAACATTTTCAGTTCTGTTATGTAACTTTTAGGGTTTCTTTACACAAATAGAAGAAAATATAAATACAGGTTCATCCTGTCTCCCCCTCCCCTCCTTTTCACACACAAAAAGGTAGCCGTCTTCTACTTCTACAGGTCGTGGTGCACAGAACCTGGTACAGACATTTAATTCAGGCACAAGTCTAGCTGTAGAATAAACTCCCCAAAGCGAAACCTCCAGCCCTATTTTCCAGACCACGCTTACTCCTTGCTAATCTAGTTGAACTGTACTTTGAAATAAATGAAGCTTCCCTCAGGGTCATTTATTTTGACAACACACTGGCTGCTTGAACTGGGACTGAAGTGAAGACACGGCCGTCCTCGGGACTCTGCCCCACTCCCGCGGGCCACACGTGCTCAGCCGGAGAGGAGATGGCTCTCCATGCGGCAAACCACAGTGAAGGCAATCCTGTGTCGAGAACCCACCTTCCTCACACTGCCTGGACCTTAGGGAGACAGGAGACACTTCACATCCATCATCCTCTTAAAACTAAAAGAAATCAACTCAGGCCGTTAGAAAAGCTTACTGCTCAAGGAATTGTCTCATGCAACAAAACTATGCTACCAAATTCCAGCATCTGCAAAACCTGCCACACAGCTGTTTTCTGACACAGTCTCCCGCATACAGCTCTGGACAGCTATTACATTTATTTTGTTTTTTTCAGTGAAAACTAACTGTTTTCATGGAACATTTTCACCAGCACCTGGGAATGTGCTAGAAATGCAAATTCTCAGGCCCCACCCCAGACCTCCTGAACCAGAAACTCTGTGGTGGGTCAGCACTGTTTTAAGAAGCTTTCCAGGTGATTCTGATGCCCCCTAAATTTGAAGCCACTGCTTTTTTTTTCTTTAAGAGTGGCACTTGTGCTAACATTTGTTGCCAACCTTTTTTCTTTCTTCTTTTCTTCTTCTCCCCAAAGCCCCCCAGTACATAGTTGTGCTCTATGTACTGTGTATTCGAGTTGTAGGTCCTTCTGGTTGTGCTATGTGGGACGCCGCCTCAGCATGGCTTGATGAGCGGTGCTAGGTCCGTGCCCAGGATCTGAACTGATGAAACCCTGGGCTGCTGAAGTGGAGCGCATGGACTTAACCACTCGGCCAGGGGGCTGGCCCCCTAAAATCCATAGCTTTAAAAGAAAAGCTATACCTCTATCCTCTCAGAAATAATCAGTAACTCCAAGAAGACTAAAATTAAAACTGGTATGACAGAGGTACAGAGGCCTAATTTGAAGAAATACAAGATAAACCATTAAAAGCTCTACTTCATGCTTCTCTCTTATCCCAGCAGCTTGTCAGTTTACGAAGACCCTGACAATGTGGAGCCAAGAGTACGTCAGGGAACCATTTTCCATCTAGTCTGAATTACGTGTTTTTCAGGGCTGCTTTCCCATCTAGTATACATTTTGCAGGGAGATGAGAGGGTGGGAACTCAAGAGAACTTCAGATTTACTCACTCCTGAAGTTATCACACACATGACCCACAAAACCCCTCTCTTCCACACATTCAAAACTTAGTCTCCTCTTACATCAGAAGATGCAAAGCAAAGAAGCTTAACGTTCTTGACCTCGTGGGTGAACAATCAACGTTCTCACCAGGTCTATTTGCCAAACAACCACTTCGAAGGCCTTAAACAGTTGACTACTTACACAAATGGCTTTTCTCCAGTGTGAATCAGGATGTGGCGGCTCAGATGGTAGTCCCTGACAAAGGCTTTGCCACACCCTTCATGGTCACAGACAAATGGTCTCTAGCAGGCAGGAAAGAAAGAAAAAAAGCACATCAATTCTGCCCTAGTTAGTAGCTCTGGTATTATTTTCAGGCCTAAAATGTCTAGTAGGCAAAGCCACGGACTCTGTCTCCAGAGATGGTTTCTACTCACAAAGCGTGCAGCACCTGCTACACCATGCCCAGGTAACGCTTTCCTGTGTGAAGTTACACAACACAAATGCCACAACTTCTCACAAAGCCACCGCAGCAGATTTTGTTCTATGAACAGCATATGAAATAAGCAGGCAGCCTTCACAGTGACCGTACAGCACTGTTCACCTGCTCCTGACCTGAGACTGCAGCAGCAACTCCCTTAAAGATGGCTTGTCTGCCACTAGCATGACCTGTCTGCACAGATCTCCACCGCGGCCTGTTTTTATCCATTCAAAGGCTAGAGCAGAGGAACGTGCAGGTTCTGTCTCATCCTGGACAAGCCCAGCATCTGTGCTAAGAAAATGCCTGGCACAGCTACACGACAATGTTTCACACCTGAAAGAGCTCACAGGTGCCCGGGCAAACAGCTCACAGCCCTAATCACAACCACACCTGCGAGCCAGGAGTCGGCAGGAGGGGACTCCATTCTGAACCTATAGGAAAAGCCAAAACACACCCCTCAAATAACCAGTTGTGTCTATTTAACTATGGAAAACATACCACCACGACAGTCCAGGAGGGAGGTACCAAGGCCTCAGATGCAAGTACTAGTAGCAAAGCAAGAGGACAGGAAGACAGACGAGGTACATGACCAGAGCAGATCCACAGAACTTTTCACAGCTCGCCATGAAGTAGGCTCAATAAATATTTGTCAAATTAACGTGTGAGATTTGGGACAACAAAGATGACTCCGAGTTTTCCAGCCTGTATGAAGGAAGCTGGTAATGCCAATATCCAAAATACAGCACACAAGTCTAAAAGGAAAGGTGAGCTCTAATTTGAACACTGATTACAGAGCCCAAAGTGTGGAGGAGAGAATGGGCAAGAGGAAGGACACGGAGGCAGAGCATGATGGATGTCACAAGTGAAGCCAGGCCCCGGGGCAGACCACCAAGAGAGGACCGGGCAGGGTGGACAAAGCAGAGGGCAGAAGAGAAGCCAACGAAAAGGGTGGAAGAGAAAGAGGAAAAGGTCCCAAGGAGTAAATGGTCAGCCTTCAAATGCTGCAGAGGGCAAGGAGGATGGGAACCATGAAGACACAGGGAGGAGTGGCCTGTAAGTGAGGCAGGTGGGAGAAGCAAAGGCAGGGACTGCCGGGCCCTGGTTTAAGAACTAAGGCCTTCAGCCGAGGCAGCACAAAGCCAGGCTCTGCCAAATCTGGGAAACTGGGCAGATTCCTTAGCCTCCCTGAGCCTCCCTTTCCTCACCTGCCATCTTCCAAAGGCTTCCTATTGCCCTCAAAATAAAACCCAAACTCTTGCATACCCTGGCCTACAAATGACCCCTCTAGGCCTGCTTCTCAGGCCTCCTGCCCTGTGGTCCCCTAGCCCATGACACGGGCCTGCCCTCCACCCCAGGACCACAGGCTCCATCCGCAGCTCTCTCTGACCAGACTGTGTGTCCCTCAAATGTTGCATGGCTGGATCCTTCCCTTGTCATTCCAGTCAAAAAACGCTGTTCCTGACCAGTCGCCGCAGCCCTCGCCTCACTGCGACTCAGTCCTACTTATTCGTTCGTTTGTCCCCCTTAAAGCGAGAGGCTGGCGACAGCAGAAGCCTTCCCTGTTCACTGCTCGCTCTCTCCAGTGCTGGGATGGTACCGAATTAGGAAAGAATAAACGCACGCTGCCTGCAAAACCTCCAGTACTTAGGAGTTATCTCCCATTCCAGTTCCCGGAGGCCGGTGCTTAAGACAGGTGTCTGTTGTGGGGGCGGTTTTCAACCGTGCACGTATTTACAGATGATGGGGAGGTGGTGACTGGCCAAGACTCAAGATCAAAGGGGGGGGGGGGGGGGGGCGGTTCTTAATAAGCCCACAGCGCGGAGAGCTCGGTCCTAGAACTTCTGGTCTACCTGTTCATGTTCCTTCCCTAACCTAAGGCACAGCTGGTTCGCTTCCGCGGGCCAAGGTGCCAAAGCTGAACACATTCTGCACAGCCGGCCCTGCGCACCCACGCGCTGTCGCCAGGCCGCTTGGGCAGCGCCCACCGGGCCGGCCACCGCGTCCCTCGTCCCTGGGCCTGGCCGCCACGCCCCTCTGCGGCCTCGTTACCTCCCCCGTGTGTTTGCACAGGTGCGCGTCGAGCTTCCAGGCCTTGTTGTAACTGGCGCTGCAGTCGGGGAAGGAGCAGATGAACCTCCTGGGGAGCGCGGGGGCCGCCGCCGCGGGGCTCTCGCCGGCCGCGGTGAACGCGTCGACGATGGTCAGGGATGACACCGCCTCGGCAACCGAGGCCGGCGGCTCCAGGGCGCTGGGGGCCTGGTGCGCAGCCACGTGGACCAAGCGGCTGCGCGCGGCCGACGCCCGGCCCGGCGCCAACCCCCCGGGCTGACCGCGCGCGTGACTCCGCCGCACTTCCGGGGGCGCGGGCCTGCGGGCGGGAGTGGTGCGCCTGCGCGCGGACAGCAGGCCCCGCCCACGCCGGCGGCGCGTTCGCGCATGCTCCAGGAAGGCCTGCGCCGGCCCGCGCCCCGCCCGCTACCGGTGAGGAACGGGTGCTGTGTACGAGAGGGAGCCGAGGGCTTCGTCTTCCCAGCAACAGGCGCTCGTGCCTCAGAGGCACGACAGATTCCTAGGCGCTGCTTGAGTGTGACGTGTTTCCCAACTGCCACTACCCTCTTCAAAGTACTGACCTTGCATAGTTTAAGCTATTGTATTCTTACCGCATTATCGGTTCGTCATCTTTATCGATTCATTTCCTTGCATGCTTTCTACAGGCTGCCTCTTCAAGCCTCAGGAGGACAGTGCTCCTAAACTGGCCTGCACTTTACATCACATGGGGATCTTCTAAAAATTCCAAGCCCAGAGCATACCCCAGGCCAATTAAATCACAATTCCCTAGCGGTGGGAAACAGGTATCAGTAGTTTTGGAAATTCTCCAGGTGATTCCAATGTGCAGAAAAGTTTGGGAACCACTGCCCTAAGGCCTTGCTGCTCAAAGTGTGGACTGTGGACCAGCAGCATCACTAGAAATCAGAACCTCTAACTACTTCAATCAGAGATCTCTGGGTGATTTGACACACATTAAGATTTGGGAAGCACTGTTTAGAGGCCTGAATGGATATGGGTATCTTGATTTATGAGGACCACGTGTTTAAAGGATGTCCTTGGATGAGGATAACAACGACAGGATGGATTGTGTGACCTTCCACCAGGTATGTAATTTTCATGTCTTGCGTTATTCCAAGTCATTAAGCAAGGCCTTGTTTGAAGGTGATGAACAGGTCCCTGCAGAAGAGTGCAGTTTTGAAAAGAAGCCTGGCCTTCATCGTCCTGAACTGGAATCCTCACGTGGTACTCACTCCTGAGCCTCACCTGTCAAGTGGAAATGATGATAATAGCGCCTGTCTCATAGGGTCTCATGAGGACTGTGAGAGGGTGTCTGGGACGCATGTCTAGGACACGCATCCACCTGTTGCTTTTCTCCTTCGCCACTCTAGGCCCTCTCCAGGGGACGAGTCCGCACACATCCCTCCTACACCTCCAAAAGTCTTAAATGGTTTCCCTTGTGTTGTCTCTGGCTTTCTCCTCCCCACGCCCACTGCACCGTGGACATGGCGAGGGTACATGGTGAATCTCTTCAAGATCCTCCCTTCTCTTGGCCTCCTGACCCCATGTGGTACACCCATGGCTTTCCTCCTGCCTTCCTGACTTTGCCCGTCTCCTTGGCCAATTGTTCCTCCCACCTCCTTAGCTTGGTGCCCAGGTTTCCGTGCTCAGCCCTCTGCTATGATTACTGTAGTGGGAGAGCTGGTCTTTGAGCCTCAGTCACCTGACTTTGGATCCTAACTCTAAATTTACTAACTGTAGGACTTTGGATAAGGTTCTTTGAATCTCCTTTCTCACCTTTAAACTCGACTGTTAATCCCCACCTGTTAGAGTCATTTTTGGAGGGAATGAGATTATATTAACTCATAGTTCCATTTATTATGTGCCACCCCCTGTGTGAGGGACGTTTCCCACCAACTTTCGGTTCTCCCAACAATTCTGCATGGAAAGCAGCTAATAGGATCCAGGCTGTGCCTTTCTTCTTCTTTCTCTTTCTTTCCTTTGAACAGATCCATTGTTCCACCTCTTTCCTCTCTGCAGTTTACTCCCCAATTTGTTGTTCCAATGACCCACATTTCTAAATGACAAGTGGATTTTTTTTTTACATTAACATCAAGCAGTCACCTCAAACTCAACATCGTAAGTCAAATAATCTCACTATCTCTATCTGGCTATACCTACTTCCCACTTTCTTCTTGTCTACAGGGGTATAATTCTGTCTCCCACTCATGAAAACGCAGAACAATGGTTCCCAGCCCTGGCTGCACATTAGAGTCACCCAGAAGGTTTTGAAAATGATGACACCTAAGGCCCCCGCTCACACCAGTGAAATCGGAGTCCCTGATCCTCTTCCTTCCTCTGCTCATCATGGGCCTGGCTGACTTTTGCACCTGTGCTGTCCGTCTCTGTCTAGCTTTTCTTTGCTCTGGGCCCAGACTTCTGCAACAGCCTCTCAACGAGTTTTCCTACCTTTACGTTCGCCAGCCTCATCTCCCTAAACCTCTGAGACTTTCTAGGTTTGAGTTTGCAAGACTGGTAATTGCAGAGCATTATTATTCCTCTTGCTATTATTCCTGCAATTCAGGTAATAGCACTGAGGTAGGCAGTGGGGTCCCTGGGCTCAGGCCCCTCCATACCGCTTCCTCCCCTGGGCACAATTCTCAGCCCAGATCAAGTCTGACTGCCTCTAGATGATCCTTCCCTGACTGCTGCCACCCCCATGCGTCTCTCCTGCCTTTGAACTTTTGCAGCCCTTTCTCTCTGTAGCACTGAGTAGACAGTCCTTGACTGTGTTGGGTTACTTTTAACCATTCAGACATACAATTTCCTGTTTCCCTAATCTTGATTTAATCTTCATAAGGGCAGAGACTGGATCATAATCTTTGGACCCTCAGTAGTGAGGTGACTTGCATACACTGGGGGCCATCTTAGTATTAATATAGTCAGTTAAATGAACATACCCATGAAAGCACTGTGTGAAACCTTAAAAGTTTGACATGAATGTCTTCATCAAGGAATCTTTCGTGTGCAAGGACCATAATCCCACTCAGACTAATCCACGTGCGACACGAGGGACTCTCACTGCACCGGCTGCGGACAGACCGCATAGGGTGGCAGTTGCCTGCACACGGTCTGTTTCTCAGTCTGCCACTCTTCGGCTCGGCTGTCTTCCTTAGCCTCACTCCTTTGCTCTCCAAGCATCTCTTAGACTACTCCATTCATTTCCTGTGTACGTGTGTCCCTGTCTGTGCTTGTGTCTTGCTAGCTCACTCACTTGCTCATGCATGTGTTCTCTCTCCCTCCCTCCCTCCCCTCCTCAGGCTTCCTCCCCTCACAGTCCTGGGTCTCGGATCATCCCTGCCTATCTCTGCTCTTTTCTCAGCTTCTTCTGTGACACTGAGTTTCTGCCCCTGTGACTGTGGTTTTCCAAGAGCTTTGGCTCAACTCAAACAGCCCTGCCCGACCTTACATAATCTGGCCTCAACTCCCCATGGCTAGTGACTCCTGAAGGAGAATCTTTGGCCCACCTGGGGTTCAGGCTCTTCCTCAGGCCCAAACAGCTTCAGCCGGAAAGAGCTAAGGCTGTGAGTCTTGTAGATCAAGCCAAAAGGTTAACACAAACAGAACTCTGGTATGCCTGTTCTAGCTACAAAATTGCATTTACTACCCTCAGCTTTTTACCCACCCTTTGTTCCTCCCATGTAGGAGACTGGAGATATTTTCTCTCTCTTTGACTCTGTATCAACTGTGTGACTTGCTTTGGCCCTATAAGTTAGAAGTGACAGTGTGTTGGTTCCAAGCCTAGGCCGCAAGAGAACTTGGGTGTTGCTAGAGTATTTTAAAGCAGTCTCATACATCATCTCATTTTGCTGTATTATCTCATTTTGTTAATTAGCTCTAAGAGGTTATAGATATTATACATAGTATTATCTTCAATTCTATTATCAGATCCAGCAAGATGAACAGTACTTCCTTAAAGTCATCTAATATCCACAGACCCTTAAATTCAGCATATTCAAAACTGCTTTCCTCTCTCCCTTTGCACCCTCCCGGGTCTTCTTGTCTCAGTGAGCGGGGCCATCATCCACCCAGCTCACTGAACCCATGGCTTCTTCCATCTCTCACCCCTGCATTTATTAAAAGGCCCATCATGGGTGGTTTTACCTCCCCATCTTCACTTGTACCCAAGGAAGGCCCTGGTCCTTCTAGTTCCCCTGAGTGTCTGTGATCTCATCAGCAAATGGGTGTCCAGGGATCAAATCGGTCCACTCCCCAACCATGTGGAGAGAATTCTGTTTAGAGGCTATCCTCCCCCAAACTGCTCCTGACCTCTCAAGATCGCTTCCTTCCCGGCAGGCCTTAGACCTTCTCACACTAACAAATATCGCACTAAAGAAAGAGGATATCTAGTAGGATTAAAAGGGTGAGTCCTGGAGTCGGGAAGGCACACTCAGAGGTCATTATTGTCAGCAGAGTGTGAGGTCTGGGCTCGCAGTGCTGGCCATGGCACCAGAAAGAAGGCGGCAGGTGCACAGGTGAAAAGGCAGACCAGTGATGGTGGTGGTTAGAAGCGGGCTTTGAAGTTTGGCAGACCTAACTTTGAATCCTAGCTCCACCGTTTACTATTTGACCTTGAGCTAGTTATTTAATCTCTCTGAACTCCGTGTTATCTGTACAATGGGGCTAATAATATCTATGCCACGGGATTGTTGTGAGAATTATATGAAACAATTAATTCATGTGAGGTGCTTAGCACAGGGCTCAGCACATAATAAGTGATCAAACAATAGTAGCCTTTCTTTTTTTCCCCCGACTTGCTGCTGACTTATGCCTTCCGTTCTTAAACCAGAGTAGAGTTTGGCAGACTTCTATGATAGCCCCCAATAATCACTGCTTCCTGGTATTCATGTCCCTCTGTGATTACCCTTCTCCTTGAGTGTGGACTGGACCTTATGAATTGCTTCTAACTAATAGAATAAGGCAAAGGTGATGGGATGTGATTAGGTTACAAAATATTGGGACTTGCATCTTCCTAGCACACTCTCCTCCATTACCTTCTTGGCTTGTTTGGTACATTGATGAAACAAGCTACCATGTTGGAGAAGCCCACAGGGCAAAGAATTGAGGGTGGCTTCTGGCCAACAGCCACCTAGGAACTGAGGCCCTCAGTCCTGTAGCCCTCAAGGAGCTGAATCCTGCCAACAGCCGTGTGGGATTAGAAGCAGGTACTTCCCCAGTCGAACCTTCAGATGAGACCCTAACCCTGGCTGACTCCTTCATTGCAGCCTGGAAGAGGCCCTGAAGCAGAGAACCCAGTTAAGCCGTGCCCAGATTCCTGATCCGTGGAAATTGTGGGATAATAAATGTGTGTTGGTTTAAGCCACTAAATTTGGGGGTAATTTGTTACGCAGCATAACTAATACATAAAGTCAGTCTTTCATGACACAAAATAACTCTAGACCTAGCAGACACCCTAAGGAGAGAGCATCTGCACAAGGAGTATTCTGACAGGAGAGGGCACTCTGACCCAGCATCCATCCATTACACAAATTTCTTCCTATCCAAAAATCAGTTACATAGTGTGACAAGAGTGAGTACAATTATGGTGATAACTGGACAAAATAGCTTGAATGTGGACTGTCCTAGAAGATCTTCAGTGTGTGGTCCCTTTTATCCCAATTTTATTCTTATCTTCCAATGTTTACTTCTCCCAGACTAGTCCCACGCAGCCAACGTGGTTAGCTAGGGCCACTGTCCTTGTGGATCAGGCAAGGCACCAGGACACCATCCCTGAAACACACCTTTAACTTGAAGAAGCAGAACAACAGCTCTGCTGCTGCTTTTGTAGGCACGTGGTAGAAAGACTTTTGGATGGGGCACGAATGGCCACTGACTACCTGGGCCCGACTTTGGGCAACTCTTCCCAACCTGCTTTGATCATCCATAAAATAGAGGAGACCCTGCCCTACCTCCCTCACAGAGTCGTTGTGGGCGTCACGTAAGAACTTGGCAAGTTAATTCACCTCTCTGTACTTTGGTTTCTTCATCAGTCAATTGAGGACAATAGTGCCTACCTCACAGGTTGTGAGGATTAAACGAGAAAACACATTTAAAGCACGTAGCAAAAAGGCATGGCTCAGAGGAATTGCTCTGTGCTCAGAGGAATTAGCTCTCATCGCCATGATTACTGTGATCTGTGCGAACACCTTTGTCAGCCATGAAGTGCGATGCATCTGCAAACTGTTACCGACACTAGCTTCTCAAATTCTGGCTCAAACAAAAAGGGAATGAGTGGATGAGCACTATTGCATTGGCCAAGGTCAGCCCAAAGTGAGCTGGAAGACAGCAGTTAAGAAAAGTTCCCTCCACTTTGCCTGGAGATTGAGCAAGAGAGATTCCACCCCTGGGCCACATCCTCAATATAATTCCCCCCATCTCCCAGGAAGCCTGCAGGAGTCACTGATTGTCTAATGGCCCAGTTAGGAGAGGTCCCCCAGGCTGTCATCTGTATTTTTGTGCTCACTCCCAGCGGCATGCTGTCAGCAGGTTTCTCGCCCTCTCTCAGCGTCTGTTCTTTGGAACAGACTTCTCCTGGAATCATCGGCGGACAGTGCTCAGGCCTAGCACCATTTCTCTTCTTGATTATCTGCTCATCTTGCAGTTCCAGCCTGGCCTCTCTAATTAGCGCTCCTCTTGCTTCAGTCTGATCATTGCATTTTCCCGCAGCCGTAATTGTACCGCCACAGGCCTGTGCGTAATCACTCCCACCCACTTCAAATCCATTTTAGTCTGGAGGAGCCAGATTCCATCTAGTGAGTGAGGCCTAATTGCTCTCTGATTACCCACAGGGTCAGGCGCTTGCATGTACACAGTTTCTATCTGTGGCCATGCAAGATTTTTGTGTTCGATAATTTCCTCTGCCAGCTTTTTCACTGAGCCACCAGAGTCACCCCTGGCAGAGGGGGAGCTGGCATCTGGAGGGAGTCCTCGCCCCATTTACGGATGGCTTCTTGGTTTACTTTAGGGGTAGAATCCGTTCATCTCTCTTCACCTCCGGTGCCACCATCTCGGTCCAGTCTGCCATTGTCCCACCTGATCTCGAGATGCATCCTGCCACCAGGCTCAGTCTCTTCAATCTTCTCCACACGACTGCTGAGGGATCCTTCTCAGATGCCAGAGATTCAGTGATGTCCCGCAGCCTGTAGGATAAAGCTCCCCCTCCTTACTAGTGCCCTGGCAAGGCCTCAGAGAAGCCGCGTTATCTCCAGGCTTCCTTTCTCACCACTTGCATGCTGTCCAAGCACGGGGAGCTTCCTTCATCACTCATGCCTGCCCATCTCTCACTTCCCTCCGACCTCCCATACGCTCTTCTCTTGGTTTGCGTCACTCTCCCCTTCTTGCTCCTACTGTCCCTCAAAACTAGCAAATGTCAACTTATCTGTTAGGTGGCAGCTTAGGGGTCAGTTCCTCCAGAGAGCTTGCCAGACCGCTCCGGTTGGCCAAGTGGCCCTGCTCCATACTCTGCCATCCCCTGGGCTTCCCTCCTCACAGCGCTTACCACATGTTACTGCCGTTACCACAATTCTTTAATTAATCTTCCCCAGCAGCGTGCAAGCGCTGAGGGCATGCTCCATGGATCTCATCCACCACCGTATCCACAGCACCCAGCGCAGTGCCCAGCACAAGGCGGGTGCCAATAAATCTTTCTTGACTGAATCAGTAAATTTCCCACCACTGCTATGAAGCCGCAGAAATAGTAGTGGAAGTTGCTATGGCATTTCCCTGGGTCAGACGTTTATTGGTCCTGATAACATTTCACATATTAAACGTAAATTTTTGACTTGAACAAAAGACTTATTGCTTTCTAGCATGCCAATATGTTTTTATTTTTATTTCTCTCGCACCTTTCACAGCTTCCCTGTATCCTATGAATTGGCTTTGAAATACTGCCTCCCCCCTTTCTTCTCAATCATTCTAGGTCAGTTTTGGGCCAATTTCTGTACTATGTGCTTTAAATACATCATCTCATTTCATCCTCCCCCAAGTTTGTGAGGCAGACCTTCTGACTCCTTCTCACAGATGAGGAGGCCCCGTGCCCATGGGCAGGGAGGTCTGCGTCAGTGGACGGTCCAATAGCCACAGCCCTGTGTACGCAGGCCTAAGGCTCCCACCCTCCGTGACCTCTTCTTGTCCCCACAACTGTGGGCTCCATATGGTCCTGTTCAGTAGGCCCTTTGCTAATAAGTGGCACCATTTATTTATCACCTACATTTTAGAGTGAAACCTGCACCCTTCTTGGAACTTCCGAATCGTCTGTCCTGCTTACCTCGCAGCACAGAGCAGGGACATGGCAACTTTTTAAATATTCTTTGTGACATCCGTTCACTCAAAAAGTGTTTATTAATTCTCCTTAGAAAGCGAGGTCCCAGAGGCTAGAGTGCCCCGTTATGGAGATGGGGAACAGCCTAGACAGGGAAGCACACCTCGGGGCACCATGCTCCCTCCGGGGCCAGTGCTCCAGACTCCCTCTCTTGTTTCCGAACACAGGATTCTGTGCTTTTATTTCCTCCACTGTGTGGTCATGACTGTCACCTTCCTGGGACTCTCTGGGGTACACGAACAGTGACTCCCAGCCTATCCAACCTTTCACAAATGCCACCGCCTCTTCACCCTGGCCACATGATTCGCATGCGCCTCCAGTGGTCTCTCTTCTCTTGACATTACTAAGCCTTTCTTCTGAGTCAGAGACTGGAAGAGAGAAATTCCGTAATCCAGTTCCTGGAAATGCCAAGCAGGGCCTATTATATAACCCTCTCTAAGTAGCTGCTAAATTACTGGGTTAATTAATGAGGGGAGAGGTATGGAGGAGAGATGGACAAAGGAAGTCGGCTGATGGGATGCAGGTGCTGTACCTGGAAGTGCGCTAAGTTATAAAACCCCCAATTCTGCAGACACAAGGCACCTCCAAGGTTCCATTGGGAACAGAAAGGTGATATGCCAAGAGTCTCTTTTCAAGTCAGCCCTGCCAGAGAGAATGGGGAAGCCTAGGCTCCCAGCCCAGACCACCAGGAGGCTGGTAGCCTCCAGCCCCTGGGAGATAGGGTTTTAAACTTAAAGCAGGTTCTCTCCCTGTTGGAGCTCTCAAACTACTGAGTTTATCTTACTCCAAAGTCCAAAAGGGGATTCCCAGCCTCTCTGTTGACTGACCAGCAGTGCAAGACAAAAAGGAGATGATGAAAGCATGGAGTCAGCCTCATCCAATCCTTTCTTGCTGGTCTCTGGACTGAGCTTCAGAGACAGGAACCATCTCTCTTCAGGTGGAGGGTCGCATGGAGAGGCCGTGGGAAGGGGAGGGGTCTCCGTGGTCCTTTGGATGTCTGGGGCCTTGTTTGAGAACTTGCAGGATGTACCCTGGAAAACCACTGTTCTAATGTCTGTGATGCCACAAACTTTCCCCAGAATCTTAAAATGACCTCTAGTAATATTCACTCACCTAGGAGAAGAGAAAATAGCTGGTCTCAAATGTTAATCTTCTAAAAATTGGAATTGGAGCACCTGTGGGAACAGTTGCTCCCTCTCCTGTCTAGGTCCCCGCTCCTATATGAAAGAGAAAGTGCCTTCGTCTATCTGCAGCTGGATGGAATGAGACGGTTCTCTTTGCCTTTTCTCTTTTCCAGGCCTTTTCCCCAGTGGAAATAGGGTCAAAGAAATAATAGGTTTATATGGGTATTTCCTCTACCAAATGTAGAAAAAATACTCCATTGCACACCAAAAGCTCTCCCTTTGTCATCTCGCTGCCCATCACTACAACTGGGGGGTCATCCTCAAGGTCCTCTCCCCAGAAAATACCTATACACATCTAAGCAAAAAATAATTGCACATAATTTCGCATCATTTGAACCCCAAGCTAAGAATTCCTGCTCCAGAGGATGAGTAGAAAAAAAATTTTCAAAAGTAACACTCAGCAATTTGGTTTGGAATTAAATCTTTTGGTTGTTTTTTGTGGTCACAATTTTAAGTCCTGGAGTTAGCGACTGTTTCCAGTGGGGCTTGTTTCCAGCTGAGTGGTGTTCTCCAGCATTCCAAAGGGTGGGCTGCCCAGGAGAGCCAACACTGTCATCCAGAAGGGAGACTGTTCTCCTGTGGGATGGTCTGTGACAGTAATCTTGTCCATGAACAAGTGGCTGATTTATTCTTCTCCCACAGAGACTTACAATCTATGATACTCCCGTGACTGCCACAGAGCCACCTGTGTTTAAAGTACCAGTGATAATGGGAGTGAACCTGCATATAATGGCTTAAGGTTGGTTCCTGTAGATATTTACCGGGACCTCTGTGTGAGATGCGGTGCCAGCCCCATGTGATGCTCAGGGGGTGCACCCCGGAGCCTTCCAGCCGACAACTGGGGCACCTGGACCAGTGCCATTTTAGTGATAAAAAGTGTTAAAAACATTAGAG
Source organism: Equus caballus (assembly GCF_041296265.1). NCBI lineage: Eukaryota > Metazoa > Chordata > Mammalia > Perissodactyla > Equidae > Equus > Equus caballus. The sequence continues at coordinate 24,597,833 of NC_091700.1, read as the reverse complement.
TGTGATCACCTCTTGTTTACAGGAGGGGTGATGATGAAGAAAGACTTTCTGTGAGTTCTAATCACGTCATCACAGACTTTTTATTAAATGTCTATTGAGCAATAAGTGAAAGTATGCAAATCTGGGAGAGAAGTAGGCCAATGTCCTCTGGAGGATATTGAAGCCCTGGTTTTTCTCTTTCAAAGTTGTTTTGAGCAATAAAGAATCTTTTGTTGCTGGTTGTATTTGCAAAAAGTGCTGTTTGAATATTGTAATTGCACTAACATTTACTTAAGCACTATTGTTTTTACTTAAATTGCATGGAGGGGGGACAAAAAATAACTAGGATAAGTTTCTTGAGCAGCAGCCCCCTCAGCATTAAGACGATGCAGAAGGAGTGCCTCTCTCTGTTGAGTGATTTCAGGGGTTCAAGAAAGAACTCCACCCCACAGTGCTTCCTCTACTTTCTGCTTGAAAGTACACATGAGGTGTTTGGGTACCTGAAAAAAAAACTGGCGGATATTCCCAGGAAGGCCACATTAGCACCCTCCAGCCATAGGCCTCCAGAGCCCCCTTTGGTGGAACAAGCGTGGTTTATTGCCCATCCCATTTGACAAGCCTGGGAGAGTCTGGCTAGAGATGCAAATTGGAGAGTTTAAACTGTATTTTTAGGACCTTTAGCAATTTAAAGGCCGCCACACAGATCTTTTAGCATTTCTGAGATCTGTCACCAGCCTTCCAGGGCGCCAGCACCCAGGCCTTTCCCGAGGTGTGCCCTGGGGCTGCAGGGGCCTCCTTCTCTGTGGCTGGCCCTTAGTCAGAGGTGTGGGAGAGGCCGGCCCAGCAACCTCACCTGCAGCGGGGTCACCCTGAGTCTGGGCCTGGCCTCCTCCTCCCCTGTCCGGCTCCCCCTTGTCCTCTACTGTTTCCCCTGGGAGCACTCCGTGAGTCCTGCACCCGAGTTCTCCTCTCAGGGTCTGCTTCTGGGGAACTGAGAGTCGAGTCACTTTCTGAGGTTTGTTAAGGAAAACCACATGCTCCCACCCACCCCCACCCGGCCCAGACGCCCTCCACCTTCATGTTCTCCAGAAACAACCATTTCACATTCATCTTAGCTCTATTTCCTTTCTTCCTTCCTTTCTTTCTTCCTTTCTGGTATGCTCATTTACGTCTCTAAATAACATTCTGACAGTGCTGCTGCCTGATTTTTCAGTTTTAGGCATTTTCTATTGATTTTCCCCTATAGAATATGAAGATTAAGACACACACACACACACCCCTTCCCCCCTCTTCCATTCTCCTAAATGGTTATAAAATAACAATACTAGGTTCTTCTTACACAGAACTTATTACACACCAGGGGTTGTTCTAAGCATTTCACACGTATTAATTCAATACTCTCCCCAAACCCTGGGGTCTGTTATAATCCCCATATTACAGATCAGGAGACTGAGTCAGAGTAGTTAAGCAAGTGGCCCAACCACCGCCAGTAAACGGTGGATGCAGATTTGAACACAGGCAGCCTGGCCTGAGTCCATGCTCTTAAGCACCACGTTAGCTGCTGGGATCAGGCCATGATCTTAGTCAGATCAGTCTTCAGTGTTCTTCTGATACCATTCGATCAGTGCTGTGAACAGCTGATCCCTGTGGTAAACTGTGATTTCTCTCTCCTTCTTGCAAAACTTTTTATTTTATCCAGAGTCAAAAACTGTCTGGTTTTTTGTTTCCCTGGTCTTTTGTATCTTACATATTTATCTCTAATTCAACCTAAATTCGCCCCCAGTTATCTAAATCTCCTCTCATTATACTCAGACACATCTGGTATTCCATCAGTTTTACCCTCTTGGAGAAATTTTTCCCGGAGCACTTCTGACCTGTTCCAGTCTGGCCTGGCGGCTCCCGGGACCTGCTCAAAGCCACCGTCCTGGACGCCTTCTCTGTGTCATCCCTCGGTTCCCTTCACCCCTCCTGGTCCCAGACTCCAGTCTTCTTCCCTCTTGGTCCTCTTTTTATCATGGTGGAGCTCTCTGTAGTTTCCTCAGAAAGAATACGTAGGAAGTAAAATGTGGGGGACCTTGTACATCTAAAAATATCTTTTGTCTACCCTCATGATTGATTGTTTGGCTGAGTATAGAATTGTAGGTTTGAAATGTTTTTTCCCTCAGTGTTTTGAAGACATTGCTTCATGGCCTTCTAGCTTCCAGCATTGTGCTGAAAACTCTGACGACATTTTGATTCCTGATCTTTACATATGCCTCTATTGATTTTGTTTTTCCTCCAGGGTTCTGGAAATTCATAGAATCCTCCCCTTCTCCTTAGTGTTCTGAAATTTCATAGGGATATGCTGTGACATGTCTTGGTGCAGCCTATTTTTACCACTGGGCTGGCCACAAAGCGGGCTCTTGGGCCTAGAAACCCATCTGCTGCATCCCGGGAGATTTTCTTGCATCGCTTCTTAAATGATGCTCCCTAATTATCTAATATTCTCATCTTTTTATTCCTATTTTTCATTTCTTTTTCTCTTTTGCTCTATTTTCTGGAAGATTTCCCCAGCTTTATCTTCTAACCCTTCTATTGAATGTTAAAAATATTCTATACTATTTTTATGTTTTATATTTTCTCCTATCATGTTTTAAAATTTTTTTAATTTGCCCTCCTTTTTTTTTTTTTAAAATAGCATCCTATTCTTGTTTCATGCATGTGGTATCTTCTCTGATTGGTCTGAGGATATTAATGGTAGTAGATTTGGATTTTCGCCTCCCTGCGTGGTTTCTGTTTCCTCCACCATGCCTTCTTCCCTTCGTGTTGACCCATGTCTTATATTAGAGACTTTCCACAGCTATGTGGTGATCCTTAGCTGCTTTCTCATATTTAATTAAAAAACAATCAAATTCCTGTACACGTGGGTGATGACTGAAAGCTGGGCCAGTCCTCAGGGAACCCCAGTGTTTTTAGGGCTTTCCTCTCGGGCTGGTCATGTTCCCCAGGTTTCTGCAGACCATACGCTTCTGGCTGCTAGAATCTCAGAAGCTTTGTGGAGGAGGAGACTGGGAGTCTCCCTGCTCATTGGATAAACTTTCCCTCCATCTCTCCCGCCCTCCACTGTGCTAGATTCCCATCAATCCAGAGACCCTATGTTTTATCCTCTTCATTGGGTATAAGTCCAAGCTTCTGTTGGGAAGAAGGAAGGGAAAACTGGCCCTAGCAAGGAGTGTGCGTGTGCATGTTGTAAGACCTAAAGTTTCATGTGCTGCTCTGACATCTTAGAGCACAGGGCCCCAAAGGTCTAACTGTGATCTCCCCGACTCTGGCCAGGTATGTCCCCCACCAAGCAGGAAAAGCTCCCCTCTGGCTAGTTCCCTGTCAGCCGGACCTAATGCACTCCACTGAATCGGTTTCGCCTCCTTGCCTGCCTATGAAATTAAACAAACCAATCACATCCTCTTGTGGGAACCCAGGGGTACTCCACCCTGTTGTTACTACAAACCCTGCCTCCTCCAGCCCCTAGAGGTTCGCTCTGCTCCTGAGAACAACCACTATGTGCCCCTGCGTGGTTCAGTGTGTCCTCCTCCCCCAAGCTGTGAGTATATGGCTGATAAACTGCTGTCATCTCATCTTTCCAGTGTCAGGTGCCATGTGTTCAGCTACCTCGTACTGTTTGGGGTGGCGGATCCCTCCCTCACCAACGGCATGACTAGGAGGTGGTCACTACATTGTGTGTGTGTGTTTGTGCACATGCACAGTGTACCTAGGGCTTTAATTGCTTCTTAAGCAGACTTTCCATCATTTCTTCTATTGCCAGCACCTCCTCTCTTCTAGAGGAAAGGCATGATAAATGCTGGAGTCTGACCACGTGGAATTGGATTCTGGCTCCACCCCTACTCCAAGCTGTGTGGACTTGGGCAAGTTATTCAATTCTTTTGAACCTCAGTTTCCTCATCTGAACAATGAGGATAATAACAGTATAGGGTTATTGTGATGAGTAAATGAGGTACTAAATGCAGAGGGCTCACTTCTCATTAAAAATGGCAGAGTGAGGGGCTGGCCCCGTGGCCGAGTGGTTAAGTTCGCGCGCTCTGCTGCAGGCGGCCCAGTGTTTCGTCGGTTCGAATCCTGGGCGCGGACATGGCACTGCTCGTCAGACCACGCTGAGGCAGCGTCCCACATGCCACAACTAGAGGAACCCACAACGAAGAATACACAACTATGTACCGGGGGGCTTTGGGGAGAAAAAGGAAAAAATAAAATCTTTAAAAAAAAAAAAAAAAAAATGGCAGAGTGAACATGAGCATTTACTGCCTCCTCCTGAAGCCCTAATAAAATACAGGAAGGATTTTTTCAAGCAAGCGTATTATCCCAGGAGGGCAAAAGAACAAGAGATAAGATTGTGGCGACAAAATTTTGGATGCTGGAAAGCAGAAGTTTGAATGGCAACTGATTCGGCAGAGTCAAGAAGCCAAAGAAAGAATTAAATATGTTCATCCATGGTCAGCACTCAGAAGGGTCAAAGGCAGTGACACAGTTTTGGAGGCTTGGAGGCTGGTAGAAAAAGAAAACACTTTGGAGACCATGAGATCGCTCCACAGACTTCCAAAAAAGGTGGACTGGTAGCAGCTGGCGCGGCCTGGGAACGATCAGTGAGGGACTGTGAACGAGGCCAGCATTCCTACCTGAGAGGAAGTTTGGAATTACACAAGTTCAGGGAGTTGGAAAAGGGATTATCTTAATATCAGTAGCCAAAGGGGATGCGTCATACGTTAAAAACGTCACACTCGCCCACCGTTCCATGTGGGGGAGAACTTCAGGCAGGGCACCCTCGTGTGGAGGCTGATCAACATGGACTCGACACTGACTCAGCACGTGGTTTTCGGTGACATCCCTGGCTGTGGTGGCCTCCCGCAGCACATGAGGAAGCAGGCGCAGAATTTCCAAGTACCACCTCAGGCCCTGCTGCGAGCACTGGGAAGACATCAATGAACACAGCAGGCCGAGGCCCCGCCAGGGTGCAGGCTCCAGGCGCTGCTTCCACCTGGCACAGAGGGAAGCCAAGGGCACGGGATGCTTGAGGGAGACGGGAGTAAGGAGAGGGTTCCACTCGCCAAGGAAGGGAGGCCGAAGACACAGCTTCAAGCTGACCATCCAGTTTTGACGATATCATTGCCCAGGGCTTGCGCCGCTTCACAAACACCAATTTGCCATGGAGGTCATGTTGCTTCTGAGAAGAAACCATACAGAGCCATCTTGTGGTGGGAAAAGGACGCACAGGTTTCAGCCTGAAAACTTTATGGGGTTTTACACAGGTGTAAATACATCTGCATACTCTTGCACCCTTGTTTCCTCCCGGTTGGCCGGGCAGCATTTTAAAGTGGTCAGCAAACGTTTACAGCAATCTATAGTTGTTCCGCTAACACATTTACCACAGGTAATTAACTTAACTACCTGATAAAAATGTAATTGGTGTGTTGTAATGCTAGCTATTGTCTGAAAAGGGTTTGACTGACAGTTGCGTTGGCTCCTTGGTTATCTTTATAGGTACATAATCAAATCCAAATTTGATCATTAGTTTGTAATTTGATTAAAGTAAACAATCAAATTGGGTAATCATGATCCTGAAAGATTTACTATTTGCCTCAATTAAATATTTGGATTTTTCTATTGTTAGAAAATAATAAGAAATTAGTCAGATTGCTCTCCGAGGCTGCCAAATGCTGTGCAGCTGCACTCTCTCTGTCGAGGATAAACCTAATTCATCAGAGATGATACGGGACTTAGAGGATCGATTTGTAGGTGTCAGGGATTCATATTGCCTCTCTGGAAGCATCCGTCATGTCGTGCGAGACTTTTCTCACGGTGCAGCCCCCAGCAATGCACGCTGCATTCTGAGACGGCAGAGTGCAGTCTCCAGGCGTGGGGGACAGACTTTCAGAGTGTGGCCTGCACAGCAGCTGGGCCTGCGCCTAGGCCGTCGGCTACTCCAAGCCCCAGTGTCACCTGCGTCTACGGGACTGTTCCAAACAGCTTGGACGGTGATGGAGAGCTTCGCCCAGCTGCATCACCTGTGCCTAGTGAGGTGCGTGTGGTTTTCTGCACACAAACTTCCATCCTCAAATAAGCAAACAGCCTCCTCTCTAAGCTCAGGAGGCGCTCCCTTCTTGAACACTCATTACAAGAGACGTTTTTAAAATGGGATGACTGATAAGGGTTTTTCTCGCTCAGCTTATAGAGTGAGGATCCTTCAGATGCTTCCACTGATTGGGGCACCTTCTCAGCAGCCTCCCAGCGTGGGAAGAGGAGGCCTTCTGGGCTGGGTTTAGGAAAGCCACGTCTCATACCACAGACAACAGAACTGTAAGAGCCTCAGCATGGTGTGCACGTTGGCAGCCTCAAATCCAGATTGGGGATAATCTGCTACAAATGGCTTTGGCCTTGCTCTTGAAGTCAGCTAAGACAGAATTCAGTTAAATTTGGGGGATAAGTAGTTTTCCCTACGTCCTCAGTGAAACCTGGAATGTGCTTCCTTCTCCTCTGTGCTGGACCAGCCCCCACCCCGTGCCAACCTGATCTTTGCCCAGCAGACGCCGAGGCGCCTGCCCAGGCTCAGCCCTTGGCCCACTGGGCCCGCTGACTTCCTGCTGAGGTGTGCCGGCCTTGCCCACAGTTTAGCTCCTGCCTCTGCTGGTCTTACCCTGTCATCTCATTGTTTCACATGTGCCACGTAGCACCCACGTCTCCCCAGGGAGATGGTAAGTGCCACGAAGGCAATGGGCAACGTGTGTAGAACAGTCATAGGATTCGTTTGTTCGAGTAACAAATACTTCCTGAGTGCCCACTGTGTGCCAGGTACTGCTGTAAGCCCTAGGCAGATGGCGATGAACAGAACCGGGGCCAAGGCCCTGCTCTCATGTAGCTTCTATTCTAGTGGAAAGACAGACAAGAACAAAAAAATACATCACATTATAGATGGCGAATCGAAAGGATGGTCCAAGGGCACCCAGGAGTCTAGGGACCAGAAACAGGAATAAAATCAGAGACTGCAGTGAGGAAAGTCAATCAGACTCCCCAGCTGTCAATTTTACTGTGCATCACTGTGCACTGTGTACCTGCATTAGATAGCATGTCTGTGGATGAGGTACCGGCTCTGGGAAGTCCTGTGACTCCTAACATCTTGGGTCCTCCAGTCTCTAATTCAGTGGGTCTCTTAAGGTATGCAGCATTTGTCCCACTGGAGGGACTCGATTAAGTGTGGGTCTTCGGCATGACAAGGCTGTTTTCAGCTGCCTGAAAACGCCTTGCAACGCTCACCTCGACACAGCAGCCCAGCAGCAGGAGGAAATCAAGGAGGTCATCTGCGCTGCCAATTTCAAATTACCCTTAGCAAATACAGTTCACTTTATAGAGCAAACAGGATCACCCAGTTAACTCACGGGGCAGGAGAGAAAGAACTTTACCCATCATTAATGTTTTACTACCTTTCTCAAAAAGTGTAACCTTTAACCCCCAAATCAGCTCTAAACCAGAGCTGAGGAGGTCCAGCTGCTAGATCAGTTCCGGGTGCCGGTCTGTCACTGGGCCAACGCTGTTTCGATCAGGAGAAACAAATAAACAGGAAGATAAGCTCTTTCAAGCACACCCCAGAGCAGACCCAGAGTTTCCCCAGCGGAGATAACCAGTCACTTGGCTCTCATTGGATGATCGGGGGCTGTCTGCCCAAGTGCCCTCTCGGCCTGGAATGGAGCTGGGCCTCCCTGGTGACGAGCGGCCGGGGAAGCCCTTCCTTCCCCATGGAGAAGAGTGTGGCCTTTGGCTGCGACTAGGTTGGCCCCAGCACTGACTAATCAATGACTGAAGGATTTGATGCTCCTACAAAAATACCACACTTAATTGTCAGTGACTATCAGCAAGGACTTTATTTAGTACAAGGACTCCAAAGTCTGAGTCAAGTCTGGTGGAGAGAGCATTTACGTGCGAGACCACCGAATTCCCCAGAACCTGTGAGGCCCGGGCTCACGGTGACGCACAGCCCACTTGTGCTGAGCAGGGAACTGAGGCAAGGGTTCAGGTCCTTGCCTCCTTTCTCATGTGTAAATGACAGGTGGTTCCACACTCTCTCATTTTTATAGACGACTAATGCCTAATTATTTGTCACCTAAGAAGTGAATCATTAGGCGTTAGTAAAATTTATTATTCACAAACGAAAATTAGCACAGGGCTGGAACATCCCGACGGTCCCTTCCCAGAGGGCTGGCTGTGAGCAAGCTGGGCTCCGTGGCACCCGCGGCATAGCTGGGATTCCTCAAGTCTGGGGGCGGAACGCGCCTTAACAGCGCCGTCTTGAGCTGGTCGTGCTTTGCAATTGCTGCTTTTCTTGCTTTTAAATTATACCTTACTGTTGTTTTAGCTTCTTTCCTGTCCGTTTGGTTTGTCAGGCTTGTTTGATTAACCCTGAAGTGTGTGGTGGTGTATTTCAGCTTCTGCCTATACTTCCCCAGTCACTACACGTTAATACACAAATGCCCTGAGGTTGGAACGTGAGCCACCCAGGCCCCTATTGCTAAGTCAAAAGTATGCATAATTCTGCTGAATGTGTTTGAGGAGCTCTTTTTCTATGCTGTCTGGAAACTGACCGAGGTAGGTAGGCCCTAAGGTTTTTAGCTTGTCAAAGTGGGCTGCTGTCAAAAAAGTTTTGCAAGCTGCTGTCCTAGAAGTCTAGAACGCACCACACCCATGTAGGCAGTGAAATGCTAGCAGGTACTTAGCACCCAGCTCTCAGGGGTAAAAATGTGCACGTGTGGGTGCGTAATGTGTTTAATATATAGGTTTATTATAAATTTTACTGATATTAGAAGATGTGTGATACACAACTTACAAATAAAAAATATACAGTACTCTTGATTATAAATTCCATATAGCCGACTGATTCTCACAGAAGGCATTCGGTTGATTTTTGTTGAACTCTTGTATTCACGGCGAAACTATGGTTATGGCTGATGAACAAATGTAGTTTCAACATAATGTTAGTGGATATTTCAGTTCAAGAGTAAGATACAAGGAAAACAACAAAGACTATGTCAAACCTCAGTCATTCATCAATGATGTGTGTGACTTCTTTGCTAAATCAGATAATATTTTCACACACTGAAGGAATGTATTTTCAGTTTTCCAGCTATTCACAGTTTAACAGCTATACACATTTTTAAGTTTAATCTGTCTTATTAATATTTTCTCCATCACTTTTTTAAGTTTGCGCTAGCAACAAAACAATAAACCAAACTCTGATGTGTAGCATTTTGCCAATTTCTAGGCTGTGAACACTCCCACCGTGGCTGATTTCCATCTACTGACATGGAATTGGGAAGAGACGCCCGGTAACACACCCTGATAGGGTATTTCTATCACTCTGCTACAGTACCCCAAACAGCCTCAAGAACATGAATAATAGTAAAATGTAGTAAAAAGTGAATTAGGAAGTGACCATCCTTAAGTTTTCTTAGCTCCGTATTTTACATAATTATTAATAATGGCTGTGTTTAATAAGTGGCTTGGAAGACCCCTGCTTGCCTGTGCCGGCCAGTCCGCTCACGGTCAAGTGTGTGGCAGCGAGGGTAGCTGTGATTTAAGAAGGCTCCTTATTCTTTCAGACAGAGCAAGTGTGCTTCCCCTGCCGACTGCCCTCAGTTTGTAATTTGTCCAGCGTCTAAGTCCAGGCTCACTCCCTTTGTGTCAGCCCCAGCCCTGTGCCCCAGCCTCGGCCCTGGGCCAGTTCCAGGCCAAGCTGTGACCGCACAGCGTGTCCACAGCAAGAGGGCGGGCAGGTCTACACCCAGGCCCTGCCGGAAGCACAGTCGCCGTAAAGAGGAAGGGCTGGAAGCGCTTTGAGAATTAGGAAGAGAGTGCCAGCCACTGGGGACTGAAAGCCTAGTGCAGCCACAAAAATCCGCCCTGGCTCACGTCTTGAGAAACAAGCTGTTGGCTCTTAAAGTGTTTAATTTTCTCTTCCTTAAAAACTTAACCAAAAACTGTAATTACGGGCAGATCATAAAACTCAGATTCCAATATCAAAGGGCATGTCCAAGGATACGTAAGTTTGATTTACACATTTTGTAATGCTTTCTCAAATGACTAAAAATGTCCTTTTTAACCCTGTGTGAATTACTGCGTTAGTCCCTTTATTGGTCAAGTATGGAATTTTTTAAGTTTTATTTTTCCTACGATCTAATTCTTAATGATAACAGGGCTTATGTCTTTCAAAAAGGGTCCATCTGTTTAAAGATGCAACAAGATGAAAACATGTCCTCCATCTGCCACTCTCGCTTTTTTGTTGAACGAGCTGGGATCCTGCAGATGAGTGAGTGCTGTCTCCTGCCCGCTGGGACTGGTCTAGACCTGCTCCCAGCGCCAGTCCTACCACGTGCTATTCCAGCAGGCAAGAATCAGAGGCTTTGAAACTGTTCTTGCAGAAGAACCCTCACCTGTGATCTTGGAAGAAAAAGTTTTAAGAAACGAACAAATTATTAATTTGGAAGCCATCCTGGAGTTCTGAAAACTAAAATCTGCTCTTTGAAAGATACTACAGGGAAAATATGTTTAAATACTCAACTAATAAGTAATTCTATTCCATAAGTACCTTCTAGTCATGGTAGATATTTACGAATAGGTTGAACAAGAAAAAATTAAGGTCAATTCTTCTTGACCTGAGAAGCCTGAAAAAAAGTAGACAGTCTCAAACTTACTTCCTTTTACTCAGGGGAAAGGCAATCTCGAGATACAACAGTCTGGTTTCCAAGAGGGACCTGGAGAAGAGAGAATGCAGGCAGCAGTGGCTGAAACAGAGCTGTCACCTACAGTTTGAATAATTTTAACACTAATATCATTTACGTACATTCAAGTGAACTCTTTTCTTTGTGCCCAGATGGTGTATTGACATAACTGCTTTAATGAAAAGATCTTTTGACAACAAACGCGTTTTAGTTTTTGAAAGAGGAAGCATTCCTTGTTGGGCTTAATTGATGAGGTTTAAATATCCTCTTTTTTCTAGGAAATCTAGCTCTCTAACTCCTCTCGTGTTGTTAATGCCCAGGGTGTAGGGAGCAATGGACTGAGAGTGCCCACATCCCCCAGGGCCTCACAGAACCATCTCATCGGGGGTCTGCTCCCTCTGTACCTCCACCTCCGCATCTGTTTTGTGGGTATCTTCCCATAGCAGGCACTTTCCTCCTGTTCCTGAGGAGGTTGTAAGCCCGGAGAGACAAGGTGAGTGAGCATGCCTTACCTGGAACGTGCTACTGCTTCAGTCCTTCCTCTGATTTCCCCCAGCCCCAGCTCAGGTCGGGGCAGGGTCGACAGCTGGCCAAGAATATAAAACTGGCTGTTTGAACCAATGGCTCTTTCATGAGCTTAGCCAGGTGTCTGGTGTTGGGCCACAGTCAGTATATTCATCTTTAGAGGCCAGAAGTCCAAGTTGCCTTCTGAGGTTGGTGGAAAGGAGGAGGAGAGGTGAAGATGACCTCCTTCCCAGAAGGTGGAACCGAGGATGACCGTCTACTAGCAGCACCCGGGGGACTAGCTCTGCGTCCTGGAACTTCCTTCTCTCAACAGGAAGTGATGGACTGAATAACACTTAACGCAAAGTGGGAAGCGGTCCTCCGAGTACATGCCAGAATGGTTATAGACAGAGGGCTAAAGTAGTTGGAAGAAAATTCTTGTTGAAATATTCCCGTCTGTATTTTAGACAGATTTCACCTCTGAGGATAAAATGATGTATTATAGCAACAACAGCCTAAATTAATAAAAGCACAGGAAAAGACTTTAATAGAAACTGGAAACTTCTGTAACTTTTGCCCAACCCAGAACTTTGGGAGATGTTAGATGAGACATCAGCTACAGAACCTAGAACTGAGAGCATTTCCCAGGACGTTAGTAACAGGTTTAGCTAAATAGGACTACGATTCCTGCTCTCATAGCTCCTCACTGTTTGCAAAGACAAATAATCACCCAGACTACAGAGACCAACACACAACAAAAAGGGAAATTTAATCAATATTTAATAAACATTTTTGATGCTAATGATAACAATAAGTGTTTTACATATTTGAATCAGTATGGCAAAATACCTATAGGCCTGTATCAGCCGTGAGATTACTGGTTTAACGTCCAAAGAAAAATAATACTTCATACCAATGTGTATAAACACATAGGGCTGTCACGCTCTGCACATGTGGCCACATATCAGACTTTGTGCTTTTAAGCACAACCTGATATATTTGAGCTTTACAAAAAACTGTAAGGAAATGTGTTATTCCAAGTGTATGGATAAATAAATTAGAAAGTGGAGTTTTAAAAGAAAATGTTGATTGAATATAGGGAAATGATTTGCCTAAAGTAACACAATTCAGTGGTAGAGCTGAAATGAGGAGACCAGTCTCTAGGCTTCCAGTTCACTGTGCCACCTGCAGAGCAGTGGGGGTGCCTCAAAGCTCTCTTCTGAGAGCCTTCACAGGCAGGTGGGGCCTGAAGGAAATGTGGTCCTCCTGCCTCCCCGCTCTATCTCATCCTTCGTCTGCTGTCCTGAGATTCGAAGGCTGGGAGGGTTATGAGGTTTCATTTGAGACAGCTATTTGGCTTCCCCTAACTCCCTGATGAGGGAAACCACGGAAGATGTGTTTCTGCAGAGTGATGACACTGGTCATTGTGGGTGAGATGAAGAAGAATTTTATCACTCTAATGATTGAGAATTGTTTGCAAATGATGATGTATACGCATCCATAATCAGGAATGGACAAGAGAAATGGTGTGAGAAGAGAGAGGGAACAGGGAGGAAGAGATGCTCCACAGAGTGGAAAAGAGCAAGAGGAGGAATGATTGGGAAATAAATACATGTCGCTTAGTGGTTTCCAGACATTGAATGAGTATAATTCTGATAACTCTTTCAATAAATATATTTATTCTCTCTAATACATCCTTTTAAAAGTTTTAAAAATTGTGGTAAAATACAAATGACAAAAGTTTCCATCCTCATCATTTTAAGCCGTATAGTTCAGTGGCGATAAGTGTATTCAGATTGTTGTGCAACCATCACCACCATCCATCTCCAGAACTCTTTTCATCTTGCAAAACTGAAACTCCGTATCCGCTAAACGCTAACTCCCCATTGCCTCCTGCCCCAGCCCCTGGCAACCACCATCTACTTTCTGTCTCAAGGAATTTGACCACTCTATACCTCATATAGATGGAATCATACACTATTTGTTCTTTTGTGTCTGGCTTATTTCACTTAGCATAATGTCCTCAAGGTTCATCCATGTTGTAGCATTTGTCAGAATTCTCTTTTTAAGGCTGAATAATAAGAATTCCATTGTATATATACCACATTTTGTTTATGCATTCATCTGTCAATGAACATTTGGGTTGCTTCCACCTTTTGGCTTTGTCAATTATGCTGCTATGAACACGGGTGTACTCATATCTGTCAAGTCCCTGTTTTCCATTCTTTTGGGTATATACCCAGAAGTAGAATTGCTGGATCGTATGGTAATTCTATTTTTAAAAATTTTTAATGGTGGTTAAAAAAAACCCCACATAACACAAATTTATCATCTTACCAATTTCTAAGTGTACAGTTCAGTAGTAGTCATCTATTTTTAATTTTTTGAGGATCCACCATGCTGTTTCCGTAGTCTGTAATACGTTCTTGTGTTCCTCATCAGCAAACGAGATGATACAAGAGAAGCTCTTCTGAGTAAATTTGAATTCAATAATTATTAACTAACAAGAACAGCACCAGTGATAAAAGTAGTACTAATGATGCTGGTGACAATTTATGGGGAACTTTCTATGGAACCCTGTGCCGGGCACTATAGATGATGTAAAGACCTGTTGGACACTCTCTTTGCCTTCACTGAGCTTATAATCTCCCTGGAGGGACAAACATGGGGGCACCGAACTCGTAATTTAAGCAGAAGCAGAAGTGCACACAGAGGTGTGCCGGAGGTGTGCTGGTTTGGTGATGTCACAGTCAGCCAGGGTGGGAGTGTTCAGAAGAAAGGAATCACAAACAGTACAAGTCAGGGCTTGTTTTCCTCCCCAAAGAGCTGGTTTCTAAACATTTACCAGCATGCCACTGAGCACACCTAACTGAGGTGAGAACCCAGAAAAGAGCATTTTGGGGCTGGGAGTATCAAGGACTTGGGAAGCATGGACTCATGGACTCTGCTCTCTCTTGCCATTCTTCTATCAATCATGGATTCGTTTCTCAGCTCCAGGCTTTCAAGGAGAAATGACAGTGGGAGAAGGTCTGTGGAGCACCCATTACTCTTCTACACATCCTCTGAAATTCAGTCAGAAGTGCACATTGATGATCCCACGTGCTGGGATCAAATCAAGTGAGTTAGACAACGGGCGGACCATCTTTAAAGTGAGGGTAGCACAGCAAAACGCTGATAAAAATGCTGCGCTGAGGACAGGAAAATCTCTCTATTCCAGACATTTTCTTGTTCAGCTCAACCTAAATTATCAAAATCACTAAAACCAAACTTGTCCTTCAGAGATTATTGCACTAATTGATAAAATAATGTTGTAAATGAGTTGATTATACATCAAAAAATTTTGTAAATTGTAGTGCTATACAAAATCAAAAATATAGTAATAAAATATTTGTAAAGAAAAAAGTGAGAGTCCACAATTTCCACTAATTTCATTTTCTTTTTGTTTTAATTACATGAATTGCCTTTAAAATAATTATTGAACCATTAAGTGTTTATAAAAGGCATTTGTTGTCTGAATAAGACACTCTAGGTTTTTGTAGGTTTTGCACAATCTTAAATATAAATACAAAGAAGTCAGACTTACATCTGTGAAATGGGAAAGGGATGTATGCTTACTATTTATCCTCTGATAGAGGATTTCTAGCCAGCTGGAGCTTCCGGTGATGTTGCTAAAACGTTCACAGTAACTACCTATATTTGACTTTGGCACCTTTTTAAAAGTCAAAAGAGGCATTTGCAAGGAGCCATAAAAAGTCGTTACATATGCAGAACAATTGAAGCTCCTCAGCATCTGGGGAAGGAAACACATCTGTCTTCTGTCTATTTCTTCCCTAAATGTCTCCCTGAATCAACTTTTATGGGGGTAGGGGAGGTAGCAGGGTGTCGTAAATGTCCCATTCTGTTGGAATCCGAGAGGTAACAATGCCCCTGTGACTATAAACACAAGAGGTTGCATTCAGGAAAGAGATGCACTCAGGGAAGCAGAGATCTTTGTGACAGTGGCCTCGGTGTGGGCCACAGGCCAGCTAATCACATTACCATGAGAGCCAAGAGGTGGCCCGCAGACAGTGAAATAAAGAGGAAGGGAAAAGCACGACTAATCTCGTTAAAAGGAAAGCTAAGATGGACGCTGCTTTTACATAGCTGCTTCAAACGCCCCGTTTTCCCAGGGCTGGGTCACCTGTGCGTCCTGGGCAGCACGGGCTGGTTTGGGAGCATTGTTCTGTCCTGCCAAATGCTGGGGCCTCACAGCTCACTCAGACCTTGTCTTCAGAGTATTCTTTTTAAGAACAAACGGATATTCCCCCAGCCGCCCCCGAAAAAATGCCTTTTGGAGACACTGTTTTCCTTCATTTTCCTATTTTCATTTACTATTTCCCAAATTATCTAAAAGAACTAAATCCTCCAATGACTTGAACAGAAAGTCAAGCGCTGCGTGTTTTCTGCAACTTTGAGGAAAGAAGAACTCAAAAGAAAGCTGAGGAAATCCACTAGATCATTGATTCTCCAAGTGCGGTCCACGGATCCCTGGGCACTTTCGGGGGGTCCTTCAGGTTTTCCCTTTCCAACTGCACTTCTGTGGGAGGCCCGGCTTTTGTAAATGTGTCAGCCCAACCAACAGACTACGACACATTGAAGCAGATGTGAGAACCCAGCTATTAAAGAGATTTGCCAACTAGAAAGCAAGACGTTAAAGAGATGGCAAAAATGGAAAAGCACTGCAACTCTTTTCACTAAGTGTTTGGCTGTTTCAGAAAATATAATTATTTTTGATAAAAATATTTATATTAACACGTAAAGGATTTATTACTGTTATTTCCAAGTGAATTAATATCTTTTAAGTTCCTTGGTTTTTGTTTCTAATCCAGTAAATATGGGTAAGTATAACCCACATAAACAAAAGCTCTTTGGGGTCCTCAATGACTTTTAGGAATGTAAAGAGGTCCTGAGATCAAAAAGTTTCAGAGCTGCTGCACTAGAAAGACGTGAAAACATTTCACTGTAAACATGGCTCATTGCTCTAACCTTCTTTTTGAAGACTGGAGGCTAACTTGAACCTTTGGATAACAATAGGGATTTTCCTCAAACTGCTTGTGAGGCCCTCCAAGGCCTAAACCTTAAATTAGCCTTTGATCAAAGACACGTGATGTACAAAGAATGAAGAATTGTAGAAATCCATCGAGCCCAGGAAAATGGCAAGGAGGCAAGATAAGTCATTTACCAAAGAGGATGAATCTCCAGAGATCCATCCAAATTGTGTGCATCAGTTGTTGGTTCTTTTTCGTTGCTGAATAGTATTCCAAGGTATAGATGTACCACAGTTTGTTTCACTATTCACTTATTGAAGGACAATCTAAGTTGGTTGCAATTTCGGGCAATTATGAATAAACATTTGTACACAGGTTTTTGTGTGAACATAAGTCTTTATTGCTCTGGGGTAAATGTCCAGGAGTACAATTGCTGGGTCAGATGGTAGTTACATGTTTAGTTTTTTAAGAAACTGCCAAACTTTTTCCAGAATGGTGATATCATTTTACATTCCCATCAGCAAAACTGAATAATCCAGTTTCTCTGCAACTTCATCAGCATTTGGTGTTCATGCTACTTTTCATTTTCACCACATTCTTGTAAGTGCATAGTGGGGTCTCGCTGTTTTAACTCGCATTTCCCTAATGGCTAATGATGTTGAACACCTTCTCAGGTGCTTATTTGCCATCTGTATATCTTCTTCAGTGAAATGTCTTTTGCCCATATTTTAATTAGATTGTTTGCTTTTTTTACTGTTGAGTCTTAGAGGTTCTTTGTATATTCTAGATGGTAGTCTTTTGTTGGATGTGTGGTTTATAACTATTGCCTCCCACTTTGTAGATTGTCTTTTCATCTTCTTAACAGAATCTTTCACCAAGCAAATGCTTTAAATTTTGGAGTCACATTTATCAGTTTTTCTTTTCATGGATCATGCTTTTGGTATCAAGTCTAATAACTCTTTGCCCAGCCCTAGATCCTGAAGATTTTCTCCCATGTTTCTTCTAAGTTTCATATTTTACATTTAAGTCCATTATCCGTTTGAAGTTAATTTTTGTATAAGTTGGGAAAATCAGATCAAGGGTCTATTTTTTTTGCCTATGGATGTCCAATTGCTCTAACACCATTTTTCGAAAAGGCCTATCTTTCCTCCGTTGAATTGCTTTTGCCCTTTTATCAAAAGCATTTGACTGTATCTGTATGGGTCTATTCCTGGGTACTCTATTCTGTTCCATTGATCTCGGTATTTATCCCTCCAACAGCACTACACACTCTTGATTACTGTAGCTACACAATAAGTTCTTGAAATCTGGAAGACTGCAGTGGGCTACATTTTGAAGATTTATTTCTTTAAGCTAAGTGCTTAGTCTTCTTTTATAATAAATGTGTTAATTAAAGCATTTACGTTTTCTCAACATCTTGTCTATTATCACAATTGGTGTTTTTTATTTGAAATTTGCACCTCTCCCCGGGTCCTGACACTTCCCTCATGCAGGTTACGTTACCCCTCTGATCCCAGTTTCCTCGTCTCTGAAATGGGGGAGAACAAGCCATCCTTTGGAGGCTGTGCACACTTTGCAGGAGGTACTGCCAGTAAGATCGTATGAAAGGATGGGTCAAAGCGACTGGCACAGCGCCATGCATGCGATAAGGTTTAGGTACTCCCATCCTCGCTTCTCTTTGCTCAGACTGATTCTGTTACTCGCGCTGATAATATGTGGAAATGTTGTTGTATTTCTCCCACTTGCTTTTGTTTCTCAAATCCAGTGCCACGTGAAGTGACACACAACTCTTCTGTGATAATCCATCGTGCAGGGAATATGTACTATGTTAATCAATGTCAAAATCTAGAAGGGCATCTTAGACTGAGTTTTTGACAAGCTTGACAGCAGTGGTCATTTGATTCTCGGAAGGGCTCTGCCGCTGCCCACTGCGTGCACATCCACAAGGACCTCCAGAGGCTGCACTTGCAATAATAGTAAAGTCATTTCCTCTCGGCCTTGCCCTACATATGCACACCCAAGTGTATGACAGGAGTTTTATTCTAAGTACAAAAGAAAGCAGTATAGTTCAGGGTTTTTTTTAAAACATTTCAGTCTCCCCCTGTGAGCTACTATTTTCTCCATTTGTTTTCCCTTTACAAATCATTATTTAACCTGGACACACAGATGTGTGTTTCTAAACTGTTAATTCAGCAGAAAGCACTGTTGTTGACACATCTAAACGTATGTATCTCTAGTTTCTCCAATGTCCTTTACGTAAGTGTGAGTTATATGATTGAGCAGTTTACTGACATTACGGACAATTAGGTCCACAATGGCTGTTTTATAAGTGATATGTTTTTATTTATAGACAATACAAAGGACATTATGTTTCCCATACCTTTTTAAAATCCCTTTAATTAACTTTATTTTAACTTTAAGTGAGAAATATAAAACATATCCAGAAAGGTGCACATAAATAAATGTTCGGTTTAATAAATAATTTTACATTGTATACCTGTGCATTCGTCAAACCAGCCTGATAAACAGAGCATTTTGGGAATGCCCAACGTGTCCATGTGTCCCTTCTCGTTTATTTCCCCCTCCCCACCAAGATGACCATATCCTGTCTTCTATGATGAGCACATGCTTCATGGTTGATTGTAATGTTTAACATGTTTGTATTTTCACTCTTCCTGTTGTCGTTTTCTTTAACATCTGCGTGTACATCCTTTAGCAACACAGTTTATAAATAATACGTGTATTCTTGTTTCTCTTGCTTCCTTCACCAACTTTACTTTTGTAATATTCACCCACATTACTGAATGTAGCTATGGTTTATTCATCTTCATTGCTGTGTGACTGTCCAATAATCAATATTCAACTATGTATTTATTGTTTAGCTGCTGATGAACATTTGAATTGTTTCCAATATTTGGCTGTTGTGATCAATCTTGTTAGCACATTCTTTTGTAGTTGTGTGCAGGTGGACGTGTGCATGCGTTTCTATTAGGTATGTTTCAGGAGCTGGGTTTCTGGGTCGTAGCATCTATATCTTTACTATCAGTCAATGTGGAGCTGTTTTTCAAAGTAGTTACATCCATTAATATTTAACAGGTGATATATGTAGCCAGTATTAAATTTAAAAGGAATCAAAGGGAATGTATTTGTTTCCCTCCGCCCTAACCCCAACTACCCAGTTCCATCTGTATATTTTTTCTGTTACAATCTCTTAAGCTTTGAAAAGTACTAACTTCTGGTGAGCAAGGGACTCAGTCTCTCAGGCTTCATCCTACGCAATTGACAGAGGGTGTAGAGCTGCAGGATTGCCTGCCGGTTTTAAGCAGGGAAGGAAATTCACCTTACTGAGTGCTGAAGTGTGGAAAGAGCAAATTAGGGAGTCCATTGTCTGAAATCTATAATGTTTCTTTATTTCTAAAGAATACATTGCTTAAAAATAAAAGGAGCTCCAAAAACATGACATTTGTGACTGACTTATTTTGTTCTTTTGAAACGCTTAAGAATTTCAAGGACTATCCAAAACAAATTCTGAGCAATATGCTAGGCTAGCAGTTACAAAATATAAAATCTAAACCCAACTTCGCAGGAACTCATCTGGGGTGTAACTCTGGCACACCTATGTTGGAACTTTAAGTCCCAGCAAAGGCTGTAGTTTGGTTACAGGTAAATGTTTAATGGAGAAAATGATTAGCAAATGCACCTGGCCCCGAGCAAGTTGGTCCTCTGTAACCACTGCTGGTATTTTCTCTCTACTTCGGGCTTCTGCTGTAGCCACTTCTGACTGCAAATTTCCTATGTAAAGTACTCACTCTATGCTATATTTGATTTTTTAAAAGTCTTGAATTGCTCCATCTTTCAAAAACCTTTATAATTTGAAACGCCTCTCTCTTTTTCACTTTTTACTCTGGGAAATTTTAAACATACATAAAAGTAAATCGAACGGTAAAATGAGCCCCAAGTGCCCGTTACCCAGCTTCAATAATTATCAATTTATGGCCATCTTGTTTCCTCTCTATCTTCTCCCACCACCAGGATTACTCCAAAGCAAGTATAAACCATGATTCAATCTGTGGTCACAGGATAAGAGCTCAAAGAAAAAAAAACCCTCAATACCATTATCAAACACACACACACACACAAATTAACAATAATTCCTTAATTTCATCAAATACATAGTATGGGCATTTCCTTGGTTTTGATACAAACCTTTGTTAAAATAATTTTTTGTTTGAATGATGATATAAACAAGATCCATGTATTGCAATAGTGTAAATCCTTAAAACTTTTCAAATATGATTTGTACACAAGCAAAAACAACTCGGAAAACCCTGGAAAAGAGCAACAGTGGGGAGAAGAAAGGATGACCTTACCATATGTTATATTATAAAGCTTCTATAACAAAACAGTTTCATTTGGGCCCAAGAATCAGTAGGCAGACCAATGGACCAGAAAATAAAATCCAGAAATTGACCCAAGTGCATTTGAGAATTTAGTATGCTGTCATGGCGACATCTCAACTCCAGAAACCAAAAATGGGGGAAAGTTCCATAACTATCTTCAGAACCAGAAGTAACAGGGATTGATAAATTTGCTTATATAAAAAACAGCAGCAACAAAATATTTTTTACATGGCACAAAGCCCTATTATAAAGTAAAAAGACAAAAGGAAAAACATTTGCACTCATACGTCAGAGGGTTTTAAAGGCCAACAAGCCTACGGAAAAATGGATGAGAAATTAGAACACGGTTCACGAGAAAAGAATGGCGAGTGGCTCTCACTCGTGAAGAGGTCCTCAACCCCACTCGTATCGAGGGAAACCCAAAGGAAAATTACACGGAGTTACAGTTTCTCTGCTAGCAGGTTAGCAAGAATGCAGTAGTTTGACAATATGCAATGTTAGCAAGGCTGTGAGGAAACAGCCACTCATACGTTTATGGTGAGAGAGGAACTGGGTAATGTCTCGAAAAATTATGTATGCATTTACTTGTCCATGCAGAAATTTCCCTTCTACAAATCTATCCCACAAGTGCAGTGGACAAAATATGAAAATATATAAGCACTATTTGTAATAGCAAAAATCTGAAAATGACCCAAATGTCTACCAGCAGGGTTCTGGTTGCGTACATTATGGCATTTTAATGCAATGTGGCCGTGCACGCGAATGAGAAGGAGCTCCACACATGCCAGGAAGCACCTCTAGGGTACTCGTTAGCACAAAAAGTAAGGTAGAGGCAAGTGCTTATCATGTGTTTATCTAAGAAAAGAAGATAAACATACATTTTTAAAGGATGAATTTTATGGTATGCAAATTATACCTCAAAACATCCCTTATAAAAATATATATAAGCATTTAAAAATGGAAGAATAAGCCATAATTTTTAAAATACTTACTAATGGAGGGAGGAGAGGATAAGCTAAATGATGCGGGGATAAAGGCAGGCTTTTGTCATACACCAAGTTCTGTAGAGTTTATTTTGGAGCCAGTAAATATTTTGCTTAATTTTACAAAACAAAATTAAATTAAAAAAGCAATTCCTAAAAACTGAAAGTAAAAGGAGGCAAATGGACCAAAGTGTGTACCACACTTTGCACCCACAGGAACTACTCAGGTGGCTTTAAAGCCCTGTAATTTGACAGTGCATTCTCCACAGGACATGCCCGAAGGACAAAAAGGACTGGAAAGGAAACTTTCATTGGCTTTCCGTAACCTCGCAGCAGATGGTCATGTTAGCATTGTTTGTTCTGAGGCTGGTGTCTGGGTATTGTGGGACAAATCAAATGAGTAATGATGCCAGTGTCTTTGAGAACTTTTCACTGTGGTCGAAAGGAAATACAGTGTAAAATGGGTCAAGTTAAGTAAAAACCCCTGTAATCCTGGATTTGAACTGAAGTATCAGAGCATCGCCTTATGATTAATTTAATCTTTAATAAAGAATACATATTTTCTAGCTCCGTCTACAGAAAAGGTCTAGAAACAGTGACCTGCTAGTGGGAATTAGCACTCCCACACTCAGACTGTGATCTCTACATAGCATGTCCCTCTAAAGCCAATCACGCATCCTTGGAGAAATGGTCCATTGCAGAGTTGAGGTAGGAAATGCACCATTTTGCTCATATCAGAAGGTAAGGAAGCTATCAAAGGCTACTCAGATGGCATCAAAGGACTCGGAACCAAGCTTGAAGAGGCTCTCATTGGCCAAAGATAGGACAACGTAAACATTATAAATAAGGATGAAAAGTGCAGGGGATTAAAACAGGTCACATGTGAAGATCCTGAGTTCACAGTGATACAAAAGCTCGCCAAAACCATAACAACTCATTGAATGATGTTAAGGAACCAAATCTTCATTCACTTTTCAAGTGATAAATCAAAGGAAAGAACCAAGCATCTGTCCACCATTTTCTATAAGATCTGGACCTCAGGGTAACCAAAGAGTCGAGGAGAGGGATTTTACTTTATAGTATTCCAGCTAATATATGAAGAAGGAATGATAGAATTAGAATATCACCATTTTGCAACTCCAAATAAATTAATAAATCTAGACGGTGATCATCAATGGTTAGTAACATTACACAGAGAGAAACAGACATTATATACTTGCTAGTGGAAATATACACCGCCTATAAAGCAGTCTTGCATGTGCACACACATGCACACATGTACCAAGCCTCTAGATCTGGAAATACAAGGGACAGAACAGCACGTTAAAGGTCACCAAAAGAATTCTATCAGCAAAATTCAGCCTGTAGGAAACTAAAGGAGAAACAACTCAGTCTCTGAGGGGGCGAGGGGGCCTATGGGGACCTATAGATTAAAAGATACTCAACAGACATATTCCAATGGACGGACCTTATGTGGATCCCAGATCAAACAAGCAAACTGTAAAAAAATTATTATGCAATCAGAGAAATGTGAACATTAACTGGATATTTGAATGATATTGAGGGATTATTTTTCATTTTTTAGGTGCAATATTATTGTGGCTGTTATTTCTTTTTAGAGTCTTTATCATTTAGAAATACCTATTAAGATATTTACAAGCTATCTGAGATTTGCCTCAAAATGATCTGGGTGGCGACTGGAAGAGGTTGTCAGAGAAGATGAAACAAGCTTGGCCATGTGGAAGCTGGGGGATGGATAGATGGGGGTCATTATACTGTTCCCTCTGTTTAAGAATATTCTAGTTTGTTCCATGAAGACCCAATCTGTCCTTCTACTCAAGACTCTCAGTAACTCATGCAAGTCAGACAGTAGTAACAGTCCCCTGGAAGGGGACTTTAGGAAGGGGAGTTTAGACAGAACAGCAGGATGATCCATGTACTTCCCTTTGGGATGGAAAAGGGAGCCTCTGCAGCTACCTGAGCCTAGCACAGTCCACCCACACACACTTGTGAAGGAAGGAATGGAGTACTATTGGGGGTGGGAGTGGGGGCAGGGGCGGGGGATGGGGGAAGAATGAGAAGGCCATTTAGCATCTTCCAATCCAGAGATAAGGGATTTTACATACCTGATAACAGTCTTAGCTCAGCTGAGATGCATTGCTTAGATACCAGAGCCCATTACAGATGAGGCAAAGTAGGTCAAAGTTGCCTTAAGAATAAAGAGATGCCAAAACCTGTTTTGTTTTTATCTGCTCGAAACAGCACTTTCTCCCTCTGTCCCAGCTGTGCCTCCCACCCCTCTCCCACCTCCAACTCTCCCTGCCCCCAACACTCCCCACACGCCCTCTCCCTTGCCCCTTCTCTCAGCCCAAGGTCAACGGCACCATTCCCCTCCTCCCTACCACACCCTAGACCTGTACAAAGAGGGTGCTGGGCAAAGTGTTCGGTGTCTTTTTTACAAACTCGAGGATCTGTGTAGTCTCTACTCTGCTCCTCTGTCTTTTTCTCTGTGTATCTGTTTCTTCTTGGAATGTTTCATTGAGAACCCGAAATGAAAAGAAATGACTTTCCTCCTGTTCCGGAATGATTTGATAAAGGCCACCCACATTGGCCACTCCAGCATCCATTTTTTACTTCATCATGGACTGTAATGGACTGAGCTGTATTTCCAAGGAACCCCAAGCATGCTTCTCCTTTTTCTTTCTCTCCTTTTTCTTTTTTCTTTTTAAAGCTGCTGATGTTACTGCAGCTAGGATGTGCGCATTACAAATGTACAGAAAAGCCGCTGTGAGGTGTTTCAAGATGAGCTGGACCTGAGCAGGCTCCAAGTGGCAGCAGGAGGCCCACGAGCACGGCCCCACAGTTTCCTGCAGCCGCACGCACCGGGCACTGACTGTCCAGGCAGACGGGACAGGACCTAGGAAATAACTCGAACTGCACTTCTCTCTCTTCCCTCTCCTCCCCTAACTTCAGAGCTTCACACCCTGGCACAGGCAACCAGCAGAGTTTACAGTTACTGTTATGGGCTGAATTGCGTCCCCCAAAATTCACAGATTGAAGTACTAACCCCCAGTATCTGAGAATGTGCCTGTGCTTGGAGATAAGATCTTTAAAGGGGTGATTAAATTAATGGGAGCTTATTAGGATGGGCCCTAATCCCATATGACTAGTGTCTTTATAAGAGGAGATTAGGGCACAGACATGAACAGAGAAAAGACCACGTGAGACCCAGCGAGAACACAGCCACCTACAAGCCAAAGAGCGCTTCAATGAATGGAACTGCTGGCACCTTGATCTCCGACTTCCGGCCTCCAGCACTGGAGAAAAGAAATGTCTGTTAAGCCCCGCAGGCTGTGGTATTGTGTTATGGCGACCGGAGCAGACTAATTCACTTACCAACCGCACGTGACTTAGAAGTTGATATGGAACAAGCAAATGGCACATCGTGTAATTTAGACTAAATCTGAAAGGTCTGTAAACTCCCTGCGCAGTGTCCAGGCCACTTCCTACCTCTGACCTCTGCTTATTCCATCTGGCCCACCACCTGCTTCCGGAACTACTAACCCACAGAGTGCTGGCCTCACAACAAACCTGCCACTTAGGGACACTTTTATCAATAAGGAAACTAAGGCACAGCAAGGTCATGTACCATCCCAAGATCACACAGCCAGAAAGTGGCTGAACCAAGATTTGAACCTGGCTGTTTGTTCCAGAGTTCATGCTCCCAACCCTTCGCTACTCCTGTGGCCCGGCCAGGGCTCCCCACTGACTCCCCCATCAAACCCAAACGCCATGCCCAGCTTCCCAATCTTGCTATTAGCTGTTCATCTCCTCTCCTCCCCAAATAGGCCTTTCTCCAGCCCAGCCTGCCTTTTTACTGTCCCTTCCACACACCACGTGATGAGAATACCGCCTCTAGCCCAGAATGCCCACCCTCCTCCCAGGGCATCGACACCACCTCCTCCGTGAAGAGCTCTTGCGATTTCTGACCCACCAGATGCCCCGCTCTCTGAATTCCCTGGTATTATCTCTAAGGCTATTACATCATTCAGCCCTTTATCAAGGACTTCCCATGTTTGATCCCTGATGATGTACATGTCCTGTGATGCTTCAGGCACACTGAATGGCTGGGCTGATGGCTCTGCCTCAGAGGTCCCAGAGCTGAAGCCACAAAGGTGCTTTGGATACAGGGAAGGTGAGGCCTGAGCGGGCCCCAGGCACACGGAGAACATCTTTGCAGATCAGATTTTATTTTAATATCCACCTATATGTTGCACCCTAATCTGTAATATATTCATGTTTGATTTAGTATAAAATTTACGTTTACATCATGTGCTAGAATGAAAAGAGAATCAAAACTTGATTTTAAAAATCTTTCACTGAAATTTACCCCTCATTTGCCAGCTGCCTTCCAGGTCCCCAGCACAGCACCCCACCAAGCACCATCCTGAGCAGTGGGAATGCCCTGCTCGGGAAGCACAGGGCTGTGCCCTATGCAGAGTGCACAGGCGGATCCCGGCTCGATTCCTAGGCCGGCCCGCATTCACCAGGTTCCAGGGACAGCATTCTCCAAGCCCAGCTTCCCTGACTGTAAGAAGGGACCGCTCTCCAGGGTCCATTCTAGGGCTAAAGGGGATCACGCCTAGCTTGCAGTAGATGCTCGCTAAATGCCAAATCTCTTCATTCCCTCTTCCCTTCTGGAGCTCATCTCTCAGCTGGAGCACCATCTGGCCGGGACCCTCAGAGGAGGCTCAAGAAAAGAAATCACCATGCAAAATGCGGTAGAAAGTCGGCCAGACTGAGGAGACACCTCTGGATCTTGAGTCTCCTTAAGAATATCTAAAGTTCTCTCCCCACTGCTCATCCGGACCCACTCCCCCCGTCACTTTTCTAAGAAGGACGCTGCAGTTCTCTAGGTGCTAAAGCAAAATGCTTCACAAAGAGAAACGTTGTTACTGACTCACAACAAATTTTGTTGTCCCAATATTCTATGTGTAGCTTCAGGAAAGGAATACTGACCTGTAAAGAAGGGTGGCCCCTAAAATAATTTAGCGGCTCAAAAACTAGGGGCTTAGTAATTGAAAAGCCATCCATTCTCACTATACTTTTTATGTACTTTCACCGTAGTATCAGCTACTTTGATTGTAGTCGGTTTTTAACCGTCGGTTTTTGTTCTCGTTTATTAGAATTCAGGCTCCTTTGAGAGAGGGGTCATTTCTTATTCGTCTTTACGCATCATATCTCTGCATCTAAGCAGTTTCACAAATAGCCACCCAATAAATGTTTGTCAAGAGAACTTATAATTGAAATAATTCCTATTGAATCTACCACTAATTATTTCTAGATTACTTTTGTTGATATTTAGTTGACATATCTTGAGATTTTAGAGTTTTATTTTCTATAGAAGGTACTATTTTCTCCAGAAGATTTCCCTAACCAGGAAGACCATTCCCTCCAACCCCATCCCCAAGCGAGGCAAAATGATCCTCCACTGTATTCCCCTCAATCCTTTTGTGCCTTTGAAATTATGTGCTTCTGTGTTCATCGTCTTATGCTTAGGGGGCTGTCAGTCATCTTTATATCTCTCTTGTCTATTCCGGTGCCAAGCACGTGGCAGGAACTGTACGAAAGGCCTGAAAGCCTCAAACCAATTCCACCCTGGATCTATGGGCAGTGAAATTGCTTATCATCGAGGAAGGAATTCAAAATGGTTCCTAAACAAACAGGAAGAGCCCATCTACTGTGTTTGGTACTTCTGTTCTCACAATTTTTCATTTTTCAGAATTTGTGGGGAGTGATTGTAAACTTTGCTTCACTGGAAAGAAGGAAGGCAGGAAGCCACGATGCCAGGAGCTTCACCCACATCCTCTCATGTAATCCTGTACAAGACCCTGGGAAGGCGGGATATTATTATCCCTATTTTACAGATGAGACAACAAAGGCTTAGAGATGCTAACTTGTCCAGTGACTAAGCTGAGGAGATGGGCTCCAAAACCAAATGTCTGATTTCGAAGCCCACGCCCTCTTCCTGAACTGTATTTTCTCCTCTCACAAAGAACTGGTTTTTGAGGACTGAGGGTGCATGAGCCCCATGGACTCGCTTCTCCTAGGATCTCCTGTGTGGGGTGAGCCGACCTCTGTCCGGTTCTCTTGATGGTGTCATCCTCCCTGGTCGCTCCCTACCTGAGAGCCTCTGTCTGGTGCTGGCTCCTGCGCACCTTTCACAGGAACGCCAGTGACTCAGCATCATGGAGGAAGGACAAGCGTTCTGCTTCACAGTAGCAACGGGGCCACCTGCAGCAAGATCAGCCAGATCACTGCCGTCAGGGAAGAAGCCTGCTTCCACCCTTTGGACCTCACGACTCAGGGAGAGGAGGTCCCCGGCCTCTCTCCCAGGTGACTGAGCTTTGCAGAGCAGAGCAGTTTGCATCAAGCACTGACAGAGACTTTGAGACGGGTGCCTCTTACACCAGACCCCATAGATGGTTGTATATTACCAAATGCTCGGAGGAGCTGAAATGCTTCCTCAAAGTGGATATAATATGATTCCTACAGGACAATTAATCAGGCCCCTTTGTTACTTAGAGTCTTACCTGTTTTGTTTTGTTGTTGGCTAGAAGGGAACTCTGAGATCATAAACTAGCCAATCTTACGGATAGGAAACAGTCCTAAGGAGATCACAGATTATAGAAAATAAAGGCGTTTGAAGGACTGGACAGGCTTCCTGGCTAATTTCCTTCCCTGTTCTCCCCATGAGGAGAGCATACTGGGTGTTACAGAACAAAGCTCGCCTCTTCCACAGGCAAGGCTGATCCAAGAGTCGAGGGAGAGTCTGTGACTGTCGGGAGAGGCGTTTTCAGCTGCATTTGCGAGGACCCAGCTCAGTTGCGCCACTTCGACAAACATTGCCCACTAAAGAGTCACAACAAATTTTTTAAAGGGAAAAAGGCCCTGAAGCATCTTCCATGTCCTCTGATTACCATATGAATGTGACCCCTTTTTTCAAAAAAGTCTGGCAGTCTTTCCTCCTGAGCATAAACAACAGATTACACAGTGAGACGTCAGCACCATGTCCTTCTAAGAATCATGTTAGCCTTCCTTGGCACTGCCATTCTCCAGCAGTATCACATTCCAGCAGACATGGGTTTCTTGGGAAGAATTACTCTTCTAAAGAACAGGAGTACCTATGTGTTTACAGCTGCCTCCTCTAGGATGGGACCGTGTGCTATACCTGGGCAGCCTCTGACCTGGCTGGCTGGCCTAGAGTCAATGCTCATTATGTTTGTTGAGTGAATGAAGGACTGTGAAATGTTCATGTGTTCCACACTGGCAAACAGAGCAGAGGAGAGGCAGTGGTGAAAGGTCTGCTCAGGGACGAGGTCCTTGGGACATTTCAGGCCTCACCTTCACCAACAGCTGCCCATCTGCTCATGGCTCACAGACGGCACGAAGCTTCCCTGACGAAGGTGGATCCTGGGGTGAAACTTCCTCCTCACACATTTCCAGGCTGATAAGTTGGGCCTAAGAGGCATTACTTTAAGAAACAACTGCCCTCAAACCCTCTTAGGAGTGTGACTCCCTCGAGTCCATTATAAAGGACTTTGTAGAGGAGTGGAGAAGCCGGGCGAAGATCTCCAGGCCTCTGGCCATGAATCTCCAGCTGTCACACAGACCTGGCACCCTGCCCTCTCTCTCCCCCAGGCCGGAATGTGGGAGGGTCCCTGGGCGCCCCCATCCCGCGCCTCCCCCTTCCCCTGCGCTTGCGTCTGTGATGTTCTGTGATGTTCGGAAGGAGCGCAGGCGGGGCCTTAGGGCCACCAGTACCCCCCCATCGCGGCCAAACGAGGCCGCAGCCCGTCCGTCTCCCTTGCTGTAAGCACCTTTATTTTGGCTTCGGTTTATGGCCCCCTTCCAGGGGATCACAACTTGTTTAGACCAGCTCTCAACAAAGGGCCCTCCTGATTACAGACATGCTGCTGGTTTATGGTGGTCTTCCTTTGTCTGATTCTCTCCGCTGTCTTCCTTCCTCCCCCCCAGGGACCGGCCTTCTGGCTGCTGCTGGGCAGGGCGGGCCGCGGCGGCGGGGCTGCCGTCTGGTTCCCCTCAGCGCAGGGCAGGCGGTGCTCTGACAGGGCCAGGGGGATAAAAGGAGCCGGATGTGACTCGCCCGAGGTCAGGCTTCCGTCTGCCCCCCCACCCCCGCCCCCGACACAGTGAGACATCACTGTGGATGTCCTCCTGGACATCCCCCCCCACCCCCCCAGGAATGAGGGGGCCTCTGGCGATGTCCTCGGGGGGCTCACCTGGCCAGCATCCCTGCCACAGTCCCTGGAGGAGCAGCGCGGCGCTGGGACAAATACAACCCCGGGCCTGTACCGCCAGCCCTCCTGGCAAAGCCCACGCTCCTCGCAGCCGCTTGCCCCCAGGCCCGCCAGGACTGTGAAGGGGATGGGACGCCAAGTCAGCCGCCCGGGCCCTGCCCTGTGAGGACACGCAGACTCTGCTGCAGACAGCCAGGCGGGCCCGGCGGGAGATCGCAGGCTGCCTCCCCGCATCCTCGGGCTCCGGCTCGCGCTTCCTCCGCTCAGCGCTCACCCCGCTCCTGCGCTTCCTCTCGGTGCACGGGAAGGGCCGAGTGCTGGGGGCCACTGGGGCGCCCCGGCCCTTGGGAGACAGGCCTGTGGCACTTGGGACAATGTCAGGGGCTCTGCCAACACTGCCCCCTGTGCGCGGGGCTCTGTGGACAGCCCCTGAAGACGCAGAGAGAAGGGATGAGAATGCCCCACGAAAAGCAAGTGCTGTAGGGTCCCAGTGCTTCTCTGTTTCAGCCTGGGGCTTCCTCTTTGGCAAAAGGTATTTGTTCAAGGGGTCCACAGAAAGCCTCTGAAAGGAGAGTCAGGGCTGAGGGTCGCAGAGCGTGAAGTCTCAGACCCTCCTGTTTTCCAACGGGCTGCCTCTGGGGAAGGGAGACTGCCTCCAATCCATGCCCTAGTCACGCAAACACACATAAACGGCCTCAGCTTAACTCAGCACACGCTCCAGGGGACCGAGGAGGCATGGTCAATGGAAGAAGTCCTTTCCCCGTTGGTGGTGCATGGTCATCTCCTCTCCAGGTGTGACGTTCTATGCAGAACACGTGGAAAGGCAGATCCACGCGGACCTGGCCCTGACGCGCAGCAGGCGTACTTGAAAAATAAGTCATAATGGATTCTATGCTCAGTTTCCCGGCTACAGAGTGGAAGACGTGAGAAGGCAAACACTTAGACAATGTCATAAGGAGCTGTGATGGCCGCTGGGATGTGACGCCAGTGCTGACACGGGGAGTCCCTGCAAAGTGGCCTCTTCTCTCCCCTGAACCCCCGCCTGTGCCTTCCCAGCCAGCGTGAGGGGAGGAGCCAACAGCGACCACACTCCAGCTTTGCTGCAACCTTTTTAAATCTGCTGCAGGCGGATTTCTCCCCAGCCCTTGCACGTGTTGCTTCTCGTTTTGTAACAAATATCCAGCATTTCTATAGTGGGTTATTTTTTTCCAGTTTGCAAATACACTGTCTGATGTAACACTCATAATTGCTCAGTGAGTATTTTTGTCTTGTTTTTTCAGAAGACGGATCTAGGACATAGAAAAGATAAGTGACTTTCTCTACAAACTGATCTGTAGATCAATATAATCCAAATAAAACTATCATCAGTTTATTTTGTTTCAGAAATTGACAATCTGCTTCCAAAATTTATGAGGAAATATACAGGCCCAAGAATGAGATAATCATAAAAAAGAACAGAATTGGAGTTTCTGCACTACTAGATATCAAGACATTATAAATGTACAGTAAGTAAGACAATGTGGAATTGATGCTAGGATAGAAAAACGGCCAATCGAACAGAATAAAGAGTCCAGAAATAAATCCACACATCCACAGGGATTGGATTTATTGGAAAAGTTCAGGTGTGGAGGAGTGGAGAGGATGGCTGTCTCCATAACTGGAGTTAGGGCAATCGTATGTCTACATTTTTTTTTAAAAAAGAATAAATCTTGGCTCCCGTTTCACATTGTACACAAAAATCAGTTTCAGATGGATTGATGATCTAATTGTGAGAGATAAAATAAAGTTTCTAGAATAAAATAGGAAATTATTTTCCTGACCTCAAGCTGGGAAAACGTTTCTTAAACAGGACACCAAAATCATTAACCACAAAGGAAAGAGGTAAGTTGAACTATATTAACATTAAGAACTTCTGTTCAGCAAAAATATGGTTAAGAGGGGCTGGCCCTGTGGCCTAGTGGTTAAGTTGGGCATGCTCTGCTTCGGTGGCCTGGGTTCAGATTCTGGGCACGGACTTACACCACTCGTTGTCGGTCATCTTGTAGTGAGGACCCACATACCAAATAGAGGAAGATTGGCACAGATGTTAGCTTAGGGCAAATCTTCCTCAGCAAAAAAAACCAACCATAATTAAGAGGGTGAAAAGGCAAGCCACAGAGTACAAGACAATGTTTGTAAGCATATAACAGATAAAAGATTTATATCTGTGATATGTAAAGAACTGCCACGGATCAACAAGAAAAAGACAGACCACTCACATTGCCCCCAGGGTCAGTGGCTTTGGAATAGGCACGGGCATTTTGGGGACCCTGCTAAAGAAAAATTAAGTAGGGCTACATTTAATTTGGGTTGATGAGATGAATCTACGTGGTTCACAGTCACTTCTGTGTACAATTAAGTTCTCGCCAGCTGTCCTGGTGTAGGAATGGCTCCTAGGAATGTGTTCACTGCCCACTGCACAGGAATTGGAGGTGGAGCAGTCTTCTCATCACGAGACATGTAAGATTTTCCATGGAGAAATTGATTCTCAGTGATGCTGAGTCAAACAGAAATTCCCTCCTCTCAGGAATGTACTCAACAGTGGAGACTAGAAATTGGATTCATCCTATGTGGTTTTATTTTTTGATGAAAATCAAGTGTTTTTCAGGATTTCTGGGCTTGCAGGACAAAGTCTGTAGCAGTATCATGCACAGTGAATATGTCTGTGTGAAGTCACATATTTTATGACTCCCAACCACCATAGAAGAAGACAGACTGAAATGTCTTTCTGTAGAAAATGTTACTACAAAATCATTGATATACGAAGAGATCAAAAAGTATGAAGTTAAAAAATGCAGGAACCACCTCGCATCCCTTAGGATGGCTGTTATCCAAATAACAAGTGTTGGTGAGGATATGGAAAAATAGGAAACCTTGTGCACTGTGAGTGATGAAAATATAAAATGGTGCAGCCACTGTGGAAAATGGTAGGTCGATTCTTCAAAAAAATTAACCATAGATGAGCCAGCCCTGATGGCCGAGTGGACAAAGTTTGGTGCTGTCACCACTTCAGCGGCCCGGGTTCGTTTCCCAGTCACAGAACCACACCACCCGTCTGTCAGTTGCTGTGCTGTGGCAGCAGCTCACATAGAAGAACCAGAAGGACTTACGACCAGCACTGGGGCTTTAGAGGGAGGAGGGGAAGAGGAAGATTAGCAAGAAGTGTTAGCTCAGGGTGAATCTTTCCTTGCCAAAAAAAAAAAGAAAAATTGACTATAGAATTACCATATGATCCAGCAATTACACTTTTGGGTATAAAGCTAAAAGTGAAAGCAAGGACCAGAACATAGAAATTTGTACACCCACCATCACAGCAACATTTTTCACAACAGCCAAAAGGTGGCAGCCACCCAAATGTCCATGGATGGGTGAATAGATAAACAATCATACAATGGAATATTATTCAGCCTTAAAAAGGAAGGAAATTCTGGCACATGCTACAACACAGGTGAAACTTGAAGACATTATGCTAAGTGAAATAAGACAGTCACAAAAGGACAAATATGGTATGATGCCACTTACATGAAGTACCTAGGGTGCTCCAATTCAAAGAGACAGAAAGTTGCCAGAAGGTGGGGGAGGGGACCTGGGGAGTCAGCATTTAAAAGTTGCACAACATTGTGAGTGTACTCAATGCCACAGAACTATACACTTAAAAATTGTTAAAATGGTAAATTCATCTTATACATATCTTACTACAATTTTTTTACTATAATTTTTTAAATGAAGGCAAAAGTCTTGTAGAAGTACATTAGGTAGTTGATTCAAATATTATCTTCCTGGACTTTGAAGTGTTTATGTTATTTATCAACTTTAATTTTGTGGTTTCTTTTCTTATTCTAAATAAATAGTCACTTCCATACTTCATGGTTTTCAATGTCATTTATTAGTTATGTGAAACTTGGTTTCCTTCTCTGAAAATGGGGCCAATAATATATGACTTATAAAGTTAGTAAGAACATTGAATGAGTTAATATATATATAAAATAAATATATATTATGTAAAACATAAAAATATATATAAAATAGATTTAAATATTTTTGAGAGGCATGACTGACTGTCAAGTACTCCTTTGTGTCATGATAAGGGGGAAGGATAGCTCTAAAATAGAAGCAAATGCAAAAAAAAAAAAAGTGCCATCAAGCCTGATGGCTGAGCCTCCTCTTGTGTTTTTTTTTTTTTTTTTTTGGTGAGGAAGATTGGCCCTGATCTAACATCTGTTGCCAATCTTCCTCTTTTTGGTGAGGAAGATTATCGATGAGCTAACATCTGTGCCAATCTTCCTCTATTTTGTATGTGGGTCCTCTCTACAAGATGGTCAATGATGAGTGGCGTAGGTCCACACCCTGGAACCAAACCCAGGCCACCAAAGTGGAGTGTGCCCAACTTAACCATTAGGCCACAGGCCAGCCCCTCTTAATTATGTTTTTGATGAACAGAAGCTCTTAATGTTACTATAGTTCAACTTATCTGTTTCCTTTATGGTTAATGATTGTGGTGCCCCGTTTAAGAAACGTTTCCCCAGCTTGAGATCAGGAAAATATTTTCTTATTTTCTTCTGGAAGCTTTATTTTATCTTTTACATTTAGATCATCAATCCATCTGAACTGATTTTTGTGTATGGTGTGAGATGGGAGCCAAGATTTGTTCTTCATTGCCCTAACACAGATTATTAAAAGGGCCATCCTCTCCACTCCTTCATACTGGAACTTTTGAAATAACCCCAATCCTTGTGTAAATGTGGATTTGCTTCTGCGAGCTGCCACAGCATGGGTTGATGAGCAGTGTGTGTGTCGGCGCCTGGGATCCGAACCCCCAATTTGAGCTGCGGAAGTAGAGTCCGAGAACTTCACCACTAGGCCGCTGGCTGGCCCCATGATTTTT
The DNA here is from genome assembly GCF_041296265.1 of Equus caballus. NCBI lineage: Eukaryota > Metazoa > Chordata > Mammalia > Perissodactyla > Equidae > Equus > Equus caballus. Next base: position 24,562,938 of record NC_091700.1, on the reverse strand, counting down.
AAACTATCCAAATCCATCAGCAGTGGATTCTCAGTGTGGTTCTTCAGGCAACCTTGATCACATCTCTTGGGAGGTCCCAGTTTAGTTGAGATCCCCAGTATTCGTTGAGCGCCTGCATTTACCACACCGTGCTAGGCACGGGGAATAGACAAATCCCACACCTTCCGCTTCAGGGGGCGACAGACAGAAACAGTTGCAATACGGTGGGGCTGGTGGGCTGTGCTTTATTTCATCTGTTGCTCCCAAAACGTGTAACGTCTAGATCACAGATTGAGTGGGGCACAAGGAAGGGAAACTCTTTTGCGGGAGGATAATTGGGGGGGGGGGGAGGGGGGAGCATCTACAGGTGAAAGGGAGGGCGGGGCAGCTAGGAAAGGGAGCGGAAGCAGAAAAGAGGGGTGGAGCCCCCTGGTGGGGAGAGGTGGGAGGGGCTGCCGGGGGCAGGCAAGGAGCCTGGGCCGATTCCAACCTAAATACCTGGGAAATCAGCAGAGCGCTGGTTTTCAGGCCTATCCTTTGTCTTAGAAAGCGTTGTTTGAGCTCCCACTCACCTCTCCTCGTCCTACTATGGCACTTTATAGTTTGCAAAGCCCTCTGTCATCTATCTGATTTTATTTCATTTCTGCTAACGTATTTTTTTTGTATGTTCCTAGGAGCATCAGTTATCTGTTGACAGCATAGCTTTTTTGTTTTGTTGTTGGTACCAAAATTTTATTAACAATACCAAAATTTTCCTATTCCATGTTAGACCGATGTAAAAACTAGACACAAAACTGGTAAATATTAAGATACTTTGTTTTTAACACAGTACTTTCCTTTTTATTCTTAACAGTACCTACACACACACACATGCAATTAAAATTTTATGTTCTAAACTTGTTATTTGGGGAACACAGACCAGTTTTCAAACTAATTGAGGAAATGCAGGCGTATAAACAGTTGGCGGCATTCGACCCAAATCAGTAAATTCATTGTCATGTCAGCACTAGAGAAATAGCCATCGATCACTTCCATCAGAGAATATACTGCTAACTGTAATGCCCTGACCTTGCAAAGGCCTGTTGTCACACAGCAGTTTCATCCAGGTGCTCTGGTCTAGGTAGGAGGTAGATGAGATTTCCGGAGTCCATACAGCCTGGCACCACCCTGCAGGTAGATGGATCCGCCTGGCCCCGAGAACCTGGGGAAACCAGCACCATGACGCCCTTGGGAAGATGCTTTGTGGCCACACAGTGCCCCCTCCTGGTCATTACAGGAATATGGAAAACCCAGAACAAAATCTGGACAGATGCATGCGGATCCCAAGCCGAGCGGAGATGGAGAAGTGGGTGGGGCTGTACTGTTTTTTTCTGCTTGCGAGCACAATAATACTTCAGGGATTGGCTGCATCTATAAATACCGACCAAGTGGAAGTCATCAATAAAATGGGAAGCTCGTGGCAGAGGCTGGCTCCACCATAGCGGGTCTGGGCTGGGGAGAGTCCAGGAGAGCACTCCAGTGTCGCCGGGGAGGTTGGCACCTGTTTGCTCAGTGGGGAAGAGCTGATTGAATCAGGAAGGACAAGCAGAAACTAACCTTCTCTTAACCTCTGCCAGGAATGACACTTGTAGGCACCAGAATGTCTAGGGCTAGGCGTGGAACTGGGGTGTGACAGGACTATTACTCACGGAGAGATTCCTTGGCTTCCACACCTTTCCCAAGAAGAGTCACTGGGGATTTTCCTGGTCCCCTCCCTTGCCTGGCCTCGCTGCCAAGTCAGGACTTTGCCGGGCGCTCCTCACAGTTGGTGGGCAGCTCAGAGAAGAGCTTCACGGCCGAGGGAAGGATGGTGGCTTGGTCTGACTAAGGAGGAGCGCAGGCCAGGCAAGCCCCAGAAGGAGCTCATCATCCTTTGGGCAGTATTCAATGGATTCCGTTTTATTTTGCTGCTGATTAGAGCTGTGTAACTGTAGAAGCCATTGCCTGCTGTTCAGATGGCCAGACCACTGGAGATCTACCACGCAGGGTCCAAGGAGACCCAGTGTAGCATTAAACATCTTTGTGGTACTTTCAAGAATGAACAAAATGATATATGAGGAAATTCTTTGTAAACCCCAAAGAGCTACACAAATGTGAGAATGGTGGGATATACAGGTGAACGTTATCATTACTGAGCCAGGAAGAATTAGGTTTCCGAAGTGAGTCTGTTCAGAAGAGAAACCAGAAGTCTCCCTGGGATGTGGTGGGGATGGAAGGGAGGTGTTGGATATTCAACAGGGACAAATGCGGCAGAAGCAAGACCAGAACCAGACTCCCGGGCATCCAGCTGCCATTGTTATTAAGCCCCTTGGGTCAAGACCTGTTCTAAGCAAACTCTCTGCTGTGTCTCTTAAGTAGGGGTACCGGTGAGCATTTCACACGGCCAATTTCCTGTCTGGAAGGATCCTGACTCTGGAAATAACACGCCAACACCAAAAACCTCATAACTCCGTGCTCTTTTAGCCAGCAGGAAGACAGCAAATAAATGCAAATATTCAGCGAGAATTTATTGCGTACTCGACTCTATTCTAAGCACCTTATTAACTTATTTAATCCTCCCAACAGGATTCTTAGTCCCCTTTTACAGATGAGGAAACAGCTACACAGAGGTTAAGTCACTTTCGAGGGGAACCAGGCTATAAATCCAGGCAGTCTTGCTGTGGAGACACCTTGATAACCCCTGTGCTCACCTTCCCACCAGAAAAGAGAGAGAGGTCTGGCAGAGCGAGGGCCAAGCAGCTGCCACTTAGCGGGTCCATGCTTGTTCTTCACGCCGTACGTAGATGTTCTTGCACGCTTCTGTATGAATTCTTTATTTCTTGGTCTGTTTTTTTGAAATGGTGAAGCAAGGCGGCCGTCTGTTGAGGAAAAGCCAGGAGAGTCTTCCGCGTGCCTGCTGCTTGGTCCCGGGCAGGAGCTCTCCTCCGTGGCTTGTTCAAGGCGGTGTGTTTGCTGTCAACAGGCAATGCAAACAGGGCACTGGTGGGGACGTCAGGGGAGCAGCTGCTCAGTGTGTAGGAAAGCTGGAGTGTGGTTTGCAAAGTAAACGGACTCTAATTTGGACAAATATGGCTGTGGCCTGGGGCCTGTGAAAGATAAAGCAGCGAGGAAGTGTTGACATGGATGTTTCTGTGGGCCGAAGTAAGGAAATAGAGGAGCGGCCCAGGAATGCAAGGGTCTTCTCTCCCCAGCCCCGAGTTCACCGCTGTCAAGGACTCTTCTGCTAGGACTGAACAGGAAGCCAGCCTGAAGCCGCTTGACAGCCCGGGTGTTCATGGAGAGAGCGGTGCTCAAGGGAGGGTGAAGGCCACTCCGGAGGAGGCGGCGTTTGATCAAGGTGTTGTTGAAAGGTTTTTACCGGTTTAACAGCCTTGCAGGTTAGCACGGGCCAAGTCTCACAAAGGAAGCTGGTGAGAGGGAATACCACAAATAAAAATTGTTTAAAGAGAGTGAGGGAGAGAGAGGTCTCAATGCACATTGTCTAGTCCCCTGCCTCTCAAACTCTGCTGTGCGCGTGTATCACCGGGGATAAAGGCAAGTCGATCTGGGTTTGAGCCTCGACTTTGCCCCTCCTCGCTGTGCGTCTTGGGCAAGTTGCCCAGCTCTGCTGGACGCCGATCGCTTTCGTTAGTACGATGGGCACCTGCCTCACAGGGTTGCCATAGACACAGACTGAGATTGTGCAAGTAAAGGGCAGGGCCCAGCGCCCGGCACCTGGGGAATGTTCACTAGATGGAAGCTAGTTTTGTTTCTCTCATTATTATCAACAAATATTCATTTGACAAATGCTTAACACAGCACTGGGGTAGACTCTCAGTCCCCACTCGTGCCCCAGCTGTGGGAGTGTTGGCTGATGACACTGCTGCCCCTTTCTCCGGAGAACTGCCCCCTGCTGAAGGGACTGCATCACCTGAAGTGCCTGGAAGGCTCCCCGCCCACTGCCTCATCCAGGTACAAGCTGGTTCCCTGCGCACAGCGGGACAACTTTGTGGTGCTCTTCGTGTGACAGAACTCTCCAGGGATCAGGCTGAGGTTGGACTTCAACTGAAGCCCCATATTTGCTTCGCATCTTTCCCCGCCTAACCTCCCTGGCCTCCCTACAGACTCCTCCTGAGGGCATGCCCCCATCAACCGCCTGCGTGCCTCAGGCTCTGCTTCTAAGGGACCTGAGCTCCGTGTCTGCTGCTGCCAGGCTCAGGTGATAGGGCAGCGAAGAAGGGGTCCCTGCCCAAAGGAGCTTGCATGCTGTTGGGGAGACTGACTGTAAACAGGAATTAATTGTAGTGAGGGATTCCGCAGAGGTAACTGCGGGGCAGCATGGCACTCACAGGATGGGCCCCACTGCAGGAAAAGCCTTTCATGAGGAAGAGACTCCCTGGCCAGTAGGCGTTAGCCAGGCAAAGTGGTGGGAAAAGGCGTGCCGGGCGGAGAGATCAGAGAGGGTGTGGAGGGTTTGAGGATTTGAAGGGACCCCCTCTAGAGGCCAGTGACCAAGGAGAGGGTTTGCCGGCTCCACAGTTACCCAGAATCCTTCCCTTCCGTGGACCACAGAGGCATCCCTGGGCAGAATCGCCATGGCAACACGGCCTGCGCTGCTGAGGCTGTCCTTTGGCATTATACTGTCAGGACAGTGCAGGTGCCGCGGTCTCCTCGGTTGTCCCTTCCTGTGAACAGCTGTCAGGGGGCGAGCCTGTGCCTTCCTTCCCACCTGCAGCAGAAAGAATAAGGCTATTGCCACAGAAGGACACACACTATGTGATTCCACTTACAGGAGGTCCCTAGAGCAGTCAGATTCATAGAGACGGAAAGTAGAATGGTTGCCCGGGGCTAGGGGAGGGGGCACAGGGAGTTAGTGCTTAAGGGGCGCAGTTTCAGTTGAGGAAGATGAAAAAGCCCTGGAGGTGATGGTGGTGATGGTTGCACAGCAATGGGAATGTGCTTCATGCCACTGAACTGTACACTTAAGAGTGATTAAAATGGAAAATTTTATGTTGTGTACATTTTACCACAATAAAAAAAAATAAGGCCTTTGTCTAAATCTAAACTCAGGGCATTGAGTGATGTTGTGTCTTACAATGTAAGACTAAGTTACCTGAGATGACAAGGTGAGCAGATAATGCCGACCCTGTGTCCGTGGGTGGCGCTGACCACCTCTCCCAGCAGCGGCGGCCTTGCTGGGTCCAGAGCCCGAGCTGCATCTGTGAGGGTTCAGCTCCCTGATAAAGCTCCTTCTGGTGAGCTAAGTCTCTCTCCTCACCCGCCTTTCTACAATAGCCCTGAATGTGGTAGGAAAAATACTCACAATGACTCCTTGCTTGAGTTCACAAAACACCTGTGTCATCTTGGGAGCTCCGTTTGCTACAAACTGAATTGAAACGAGGATGCTCGCTTCCACGTTTGTCTTTCTGCACGACGTGAGCCCGCCAGGCATGGGCATTCCTTATTATTCCTGTGTCCAGCCCATGGGAAGTTCCAGAGGGATGTTTGGGAAGGAGGGAAAGAGGAAGGGAGAAGGCAGGGATGGCTCCCAGACCACCCAGCGCCTGACCCCTCCTGGTTCCGACAAAGGGAAGTTTGGCCCCAGCAGAGAGGTTAAGTCCAAAGTCGCATGCTTCGTTAGGTAGGCAGTGACCCTGGCTGGGGTCAGAGCCAGGCCTCCTGGTTCCCCAGTCCAAGACTACTCCCCCTTGACAATCCAGACGCCACTTGATGACTGGTTGAGTCTAATTAGCTCCCACCAGGAATAACTGAACTTTTGTGTTTCTCCTATTTGTTTCTTTGATACCTGGTGTTTGCCCAGGTAAAGTAAACTTTTTAAAGATATGGAGCGGGGTCAGAGGCCTTGCTTTTTATACAGCGATAAGCATAGGAGAGCAGCTCTGTCTCCGTGGGGTTCATTTCACTAACAAATTAGGTTTCAGGGATCGTGTTCTACTCCAAAACCGCCTCCCTTGTGTTTGGTCCAGAGGAAAAAAGAAACAGGAAATTATCGCGCATGGCCAGGTGCCGGCCCTGCCGCTTCATCCCCTTTAATCCTCACAGAAACCCAGGGGTGGTGTTGTCTCCTTGGTTGCAGCTGAGGCGGCTGTGGCTCAGGGTCTTAAGGAACCAGCCCAAAGTCATCCCAGGCTGCATTTGGGTGAGCGGCACGGCCGGTATTTAGGCAGCACAATGTCTGCCATTTAGCAGGCCCTCAATGAATGTTTGTTGAATGAATAATGAACTCACATCCATCTGCAACATCCATGCTTTTACTCCTCTACCGTATCTGTTGTCACTATTTGGAAGGTATCATGTAGAGCTTAGAGGTCATCCTCAGTCTCAAGCATTCGGGTGACAATATAGTCAGATACGAAATAAAGATGTACGAAGGAGGAAAAGAATAAGCAAAACAGGCTTTATTAATCATTAAAGCAGGTGGAAGTGAGGCAGGGGGAGGGTGTTGTACAATTAGCCAGTTAATTTGTGTTGAGATATCAAATTTTGAAACAACTAGGAGATAGAAGAAAATCCACATCTGTGTGTCACCAAGCAGTCCTGGCTTCTGTCACAGTGGGTGAGGACCAACGATGTCTTTAGGTCAGCAGAGAGCACACTCAGGGGTGTAGACTGATGAGACCGGGTCCTCTGAAATATCTCCCGTGGTTCTCCCTGCCTGTCCCACAAACAGGATAGAGTAGGAACAGAAAGCAGCTCACTAAAGACCGCAGCCCCTCCGGCTAGAGAGGCTGCCGGCTCTGCGGCCAGTTGCCTTCTGTTTCCAGCGCTCTGGGAGGACCGGCTGCTCCTGTGGAGGTTTAGGGCAGCACTTTCCCAGGCAGCCGAGAAGTGAGCGTCAGGAAGAGCCCCCTGGAGTCCCTGGCCCGGCCAGACGTTCCTTTCGTTGCTGCCCCTCCCCAGGATGCAGCTGTTTGTCGCCCTGGCCTCAGGAAATCTTGGAAGAGTCATTTCAGCTAAAGCAGACAACGCGCTATTCCAGCAAAACACAGTCGGGCCCTGGTGACATGGGGGTCTGGCAATCATCAACTACCGTGGTGTAATCCTCTCGATTTGCTCTGAAGGCCGGGGGTGGGAAGGAGGTGGGGGAATCGATACTTCAAGTCTGTCCCGATTGGATGGGGTGTGTGCTTTCTTTTCCTCCGAGTTGTTGTTGAAGCTGTTTATTGAAAGGTTGTGCAAACACGATCAGTCAGCTCCAGGGCCGTTAATAATCCGCTGACAGAGCTGGCTCCACTCCAATTGATTTCTGAATTTTTGAAAATGTCAAATTTCTTGGAGCAGAGATGGAAGTCCTGGAGGGGTTGGCACCAAAGTGTGAAAGCTTTGCCTGCACTGGGCCTCATCTCATGGATTCAGGAGATTGAACGTTGTGTCACCGCCATTTGCTTGCCAATCTGAATGAGTCAGACGTCCTGGGGCAGCTCTGAAGAGAGAGGGAGACGTCACAAACAAGTGCTCGTGCAGCAGGACTGGTGCCACAAGTCGAGGGGGTGCTGCCCCTGTCTGCAGACTCACGGAGAGCCAGAAAGAAAAGGACCTGCCTAAGAAGCCAAGCACACAGGCAGAAAGCTCCCCGCCCACCGTGCTGCCCTTCCAAACGACTGCACTGAGTATCCTAAGGAATGTCACACGGCATAGCTGTTGGGGGCACGTGTGAGAGGGGGCCAGTGCTAAAAGCCCACCCTTTGGGGCCTGAAGCCTACTGGAATACAACTTTGAGCCAATTAATCTTTTTGACTTTCCATGATAGTGACTGTGAATTGAGATTTTTGTCATAACAAATTTATTTCAGACAAGTATTTTCTCTGGACGTTGTCCATTTAAGAATTCCAATTCTAAACATGGAGACCATCGAGGTCCATTCCATCGAGGTCCATCGAGGCCAGGGTCTTTATAATGTTCCAGTTCTACAACTCCAAAAGCAGGCCTACTGCCGTAAATTTCCATATCACCTTCAGAAGAACACACTTACAGCCAAGAACTAAGCTGTGCTTCCTCACCAACGTGTCGAGACCACCAGGGCACAGCCCACCCGGCCCATTAATTCAAGAGAGTCATTGGCTGTAGTTCCACGAGGATGCTCACTGAGGCTGCTCTTGGCTGCAGGTGGCTCTGTGCCCACGTGTCCCCCACTGGGGCTCTCCCTTGGGCACCACTCAGGGCCACAGGCATTGGATGGTCACTGTTCCTCTCCTCTCCCTCAGGGGTTCTGTGCAAACCTTTCCTCTCCACCAGCCATTTCCTCTCATATGCTGATTTTCACATATGAAGCCGATCCTTCCAGGTGTGCCAAGTAGAATCAGAAATGTACAAGGATCCTGCAGAATGAGAGAGAATGGGAAGAAATCTGCTAGAAGAAGAGATATCTGAGATTAATATGAATCATCTTAACCTCTTCCAATTGATTCGAAGATCATTTTAAACTTGAGGTTGGATATTTTCTCAATTGCCTCCAGAGTCCCACTGGATAAGAGTGTATATAATTTCTACAGTGTGTTTGTTAAAGTCCATATTTAGCAACAAAGCCACTTGCAAATGAGCCAGTCCCATGTGGACGGACACGAGGGGCGCGCCCAGGGAGAGAGAAGGGCTTCACTGACGGCCAAAAGGAAGAAAAGTCAATTTGTAAAAGAAGCAACTTGTATAGAAATAAAAAGTGAATTTAAAAGTAGTTAATTTTAAAACACACTGTGACGTCACAACTCAGAACTTCAAAAGAAGTACATATTTTAATACATTAAAACTGAAAAAACAAAAATATAACGTGTTTTTATATTTTTGTTATTCTACATAGTGTTTTATTTTAAAAAATAAACCCTGCTATTTCATGCGTCTCAATCTACTTAAGACGGTGGGAAAAATGCCTTTCAAATGAAAGACAGAAGGCTCAGGACAGTGGAGGACCACGCCCCCCACCCCCAACCCTCCGCCCCACCACCGCGTTCATCGCTTTGTGCTTTGAGTGGCTTCACTCTGGAAGAGCAACCGCCCTCTAGCTCTTCCCAAAAGCAGATTCGGTCTAAGAAGCAACAGACAGACGCTGCTGCACAGAGGTGGCAGTTTAGATTCTTTCCTTTCCAACAACCTGAGTTTTTTTATACTTACTGATTAGCTCAAAATACTATTGACAAACAAAGTCAGGGCCAACAGGATGGGGAGCCGGAAAGGAGGGAAGCCGAGACCTGGAGACTAGAAGGGGCTGGAGGGAAACCCTAGTGGAGGGTTAGTCCTCTTTCTGACTGCAAGTCCCCAAGTTTGTCTCAATCGAGCCCAAACCCTCTGTTGGTCGTCCTCTACAGTTTATAAAAGTAGTGTCGATTAGCCAAAAACAACATACAAGTTAATATATCTTGTAGTTTTACCCTGCAAAAAATTACAAGGAAGATAGTTCCTAGGGAATATTTTTCAGCTTCATTCATAAAGAACATAAAGATTTGAGGAAACGTTGACAAACTCAGAGAGCCACTCAACTACTCGACTACTTTGCTTCTTTTTCTCTTTTCAAGGAGAGAATGACCTCAAAGGAGCAGGGATGGGCTAAACACCACGCAGAAGGAACTGACGCTGAGGGGGTGGGCAGGAGAAGAAGTGCTTCTCTTGCCCGGTGCCCACCTCCCACCTAATGTCAGGAGCCCATGGGTTATTTCCAGCCCATCAGAAATTCTGACAAGCAGTAGGAGTGGGAGAGGTGTTGGGACCCGGAAGAGGTAAACACTGGCCAGACTTCTGCACTCTGTATGCTGATCTGGCGTCATTGCCATTTCTCTTGACAAACCTCAGGATGGATGGCAAGCAGACGGCTCGGCCACAGTGGTAATCAGGAGACCAAGGTGTGCAAACTCACCTCGGCTTCTTTTTTGAAGGGTTATTAGACGGGGAAATCAGCAGCACACGGAGACAAAATCAATCCCAGAATCATAGAAAATGACGCTTGGACTCTTACATGGACAGGAAGCCAGGGCTGGTGGAGATGCCGGCGTGGCTGTGCTCACAGCTGCTGCGTGGCAGAGCTTTGACTGGAACCTAGGCTCCTCACTTCCTCATCAGGGGCTCTTTGCATTGTAGAGAGAAGATGGGAGTCGTCACTGGTGAGCGTTTTCTAGGCACTTTGCCCCTTTTCTCAATCAATCCCCACCGCAGAGGTACCGTTGACCCATATTCCAGATGAGCAAACTGGGCCTCACGGAGGACAGAAAACCTGCCCCTTGTCCACCCTTAGGAAGGGGGTGGGGATTAGGGACACCGTGCATCAGGCACTTTCTGTTTTTTGCTTTTTAACTCAACCATTTTCAATGCCTTTCAGGATTTCTTTGTGAGAAAGATGAAGAAATGTCAACAGGATGACAATGTAAAAAGGTGGATTTGTGTTTGGTTGAAAACAAAACAGGAGGGAGGTCTCTGGTAATACGCCAATATGGTTCCGTCATCTGTAGCATGCTTATTGGTGACTAAGAGAAGACACATAGGAGTGTTTATTACACATATCATCTGACAGAAATAGCAATGGGACAGAGGGCGCAATCCAGAAACTGGACGGCCCTGGGAGGCAGGAAGACCGATCGAAAGCAGAGAGCCACCGAAGAGGAAAGAGCATCAAGGCCTCCAACAATTTAATTTCAGAAACACAGCGTGGAGGAGGTCTGAATGTTGCCTCTCTCGACCAGTTTATATAGACATCCACCCCCTTCACGTCGTACTGATTTCCATGCTGTGGGTTCACTGAGGGCAAAAAGCCTGGCATGAGAGCAGTGAGCACACCTACACCCCCGCTGACCAGCCCGGGCCTGGTACCTAGTAGTCGTTCAACTCAACTCATATTTGCCAAAAGAATAATTTTGCATAATAACAAAACAAAAGCAATTTTACCCCACATTAATAAAAGTACACACTTCCAAGATCGAACCATCGCTGAGCTTGTGTATAAGTCTGGGCAGGAACAGCCTGAGCTGTGCATGGAGGCCAGCAGCCAGGACGGACACCACGGTCGTAGGCAGGACCTCTGGGGACTGGGCCCCAGTCTGATGAAGTACATTCCCACTGACTTGGGATAATAGACGGGAACGGACCACAGCCTTTCATTACACTTTAAAAATACTTTCACGTTTTGATTTTAACAACTCTAAGAGGAACCGCTCGTTTTTAGGAAATGGCGTATTGTCTTACAACTTGTCAGACATGTAAAACTTCTCAGCTTCAACTTTACTTTTTGCTAAAAGTACAAAATATCGAGTTAATTTATGTGATAAATTTCCAAGTAAACTATGTGACTTTAGATGCCACTTCTCCCCTCAGGGATTCAGTTTCCTTTCCTGTACTGGATTATCTACGGGTCCTTTTGAGTCTAAAATTCTAGAATTCCATATGAAATGCACAGGACCTTCCTTACAGCATGTAGCATTCTAAGCCGGAAGACAGTGAGCAGAGAATTCGTTCCCTTCCCCCGTCCTACCTCCCCTCCTTCCTCCTTCCTATCTTCCTTTTCCTCTCTGTCCATCAAACATTTACTTTGTACCAAGGAAAACTCATGTCTCTGGTTAGGGACGTGTGTTGTCAATGAGGCAGGAATACAGATGTTCTCTCCGTAACTGCTCTCTTCCAGAAGATGTCTGTGCCCCTGGTGTGAGCTTCAAGGTCCCCTTAGGCCCTCCATTCAATTGGATGGTGGATGGGGGTGGCGACAGCGCTAGAATGAGCATGAGAGGGAGCCATGGGGAAAGCTGAGTTGAGAGCGAAGAATACACTTGCTAGGGGTTCCCACAATGGCATCCGCTCACAAATTGTCAGTAATCTTATCGCCTCTTTCTTCAAGGCCCCTCTCAATGTCTCTGCCCCTCAGAGACTTTTAAAGGAGAGTGATAACTTTCCTCCAGCCTCAAAGCTGCTTTGCTCTATGAGGAGGCATAAGAAATCTGATCCGTTCTTAAATACTGATCATTCTATGACCCCGAGCAGATGTGGTGGTGTATTAGACTTTCATTGTCCTGCCTTTAAAAGTTGTAGACAATCACATGCGTAATTAAAAACCTTTTTTTGTTTTGTTTTAAAGTTAATCCCCAAAACCTTATAAGCTAGCAACATAACATCGTGAAGGGACTCAGAATCTAGTGCACGTCCTCTAGGAAATGCTTCCACTTGCATCCATTTCTTACTGTGTGGGAGGTGGCAGGGCAGCTCTTCTCGGGCCTGCTCCCACCCACGTCGCAGACTGCGAGAGTGGACAGAGCTGGAGAGGCGGGGCTGCCCCTTGGAGGCCTAGCCTGGCACATGGGCACCACCCAACCCCTGCATCAAGGCCACTCGGGCGAGGCCCTGTGGTGCTGCTGACCCCCGGGGAGCAGGGAAAGAACATGGTTAAATGGGCACCGCCACCCACCAGGGGGACAGCTAATGAGAGCCCCCTGAGGGGCAACTCGGCAGGCACAGCAGGAATGGGCTGGCCCTGAAGGTGGAAAGGAACCAGACATCAGCTCCACTGCTCAGGGTGGGGAGGGAAGCCAGGACAGTCTAGGGGGCTTGGGGAGGGCTTGTGTGATGGTTTAACACAGGGATTGTTGGGGACAGATCTGCTCTTCCTCTCCTGGCCCGAGGAAGGTACTGGAAACAGGTTGCACCCACCAACACTCAGACCTAAGTCCCCGGGGACGTTTTATCAGTGAGCGATGTGAATGTTCTATAAATCATCCAATGAGGACAAATGGTTAACCATAAGGGTCTGGAGGTCCTCCAGGCCATAAGCAAGGCCTTCCTCTTGGCAACCAGCTTTTGAGCAATTCCAGTGAAGCTGCCCCCAGGAAGGAGTAGCTCACTGTGAGGCAGGAAACAGTTCCTCAAGGCAGACTTCACATGCGACAGGATACCAAGCCAGCTGCGTCTTCAGAGGGGAGTCCAAGTCGCCACATACCAGCAGTGACGGGAAGGGTGGGGGAGAGTTTAAGCTCAGAGCTGCAGGACAGACCTACAGGTGACCGAGCAGCTTCTCTGGGCAGGCTCCGGGGAGAGTCCCAACCCCGGCGGCTCCCAGCTCCGGGCAGCACGCTCCGTGCTGATGGCCACCGGAGAAAGTGGGACCGCCATTGCAAAGAAAACTGAGGATGAGCACATCCCAAAATAAAGTAGAATAAGTTTATAACTAAAAGGGGAATCCCGGGAGCCAGGAAGGTAGCAGACTCGACGTGCGCTGATTTCCCTCGGTCAATCCCAGGATACGAATGAGTCCAGAGAGATGGCTGCTCACCCCTCTGCTTCAGGACCAGCCTCTTTTGGTTACCCTCCCCCACCCCCAGCTTTACCAGTGGGTCCTGGCATTTCATGTCTTGTGGGATGGTGACATCTGCTGGCAGTCACCGTTACTAGACGCCAGTCCTCAGAAGTTGACTGACCTCTTCATTCCTTATTTAAAAGTTCTACGTGAGAACAGTGTAAACACCACGTGAGGGTTCCATGGGATGCTCCTCCGCTTTCCTTTGGGCACTTTTAGTCTCTGAAGCAGCAAAAGTTTCCTAAGAAGCATCCATATCGAACACCCTTCTTTTCCTCACCTGCACAGGATGCGTGGGAATCAGGGCATGTACACTCACACGCACACACATGTGCACAACTCCATGTTAGAGACAAGAAAGGACCAGTGATGGCTGATGCACTTGGAAACAGTAATTGAGAACAGGTGTGAATCTCTTCCCAACAGAGCCGAGACCCAGCCTCCTGGGTCCTGGGTGATCTGCTCAGTGAGTTAATAATCAAGTCAGTGATCTCTTCGGAGACATGCCCATCCACATACTCAATGCTGTCACTACTTCCTGCAAGATAACTGTTTAAAGAAGAGCGCGTGCGTCTTTGTCATTTATCCGTTGCCTGGTCCTTGGGCCAGCACAAGGGCAGCATGGGCCGCTGAGCTGGCAGAGGAGCTCCGTTAAAAGACGAAATTGATTCATTCAACAAACAGTTTTGGAATGCCTCTATAGCCCAGGCATTGTACGTTGCCAGTAAAGCAGAGAGCAGAACTAGGAATGCACATGTAAAATGTAAATGATGCTCACATTGCAGCTGGGAGAGAGACAGATGGCAAATAAATAGACGAAGATAACTTCCTGATGTTATAAGGGAGCTGAAGCATGTCGTGGTGTTACCATCGAGAGGGCGCAGTGTGAAGGGCTCCCTCAGATCAGTGGTGCTTGGGTGCAGCGAAGAATGACTCTGAGGAGCCAGCCAGGAAGGGGAGACCATTCCCGGGAGGGACCGGCAGGTGCCCAGGCCTGAGGCAAGATGCTGAACGAGAGCAAGCTGGCAGTGTGTCTGCGGTGGGGGCACCGAGAGGAGCTAGGAAATGAGTTGCAAGCAGCAGGCTACCTCTGCAGGTATCGTCCTGAAAGATGGCTTTTTTATGATAGAGAAAAGGGTACATCCCTACAATCTAGGGAAGCACGAGGGGCATCAGATTTCTTCTGCTGAAATGGCATTTCCCCTTCAGAAAAGAATGCTTTGCTGAGATGAGACTCTCATTAGGACAGGAATGGATGTAATTTTCCCAGTGGCAGTAGTTTACCGCAGAGGAAGTAAATCGGATGTTGTGTTTAGTTTTGAAATCAGGGGCAGATTCTTGTTAGCACGAGGACAATTGTAGTCTGGGCCACAGCGAGACAGGGGACCGTGTGGGCGTCCGCCGCCAGGTGGAGCTGTAGACTCAAAAAAGTGGGGCACGGTCCCAAACGAGTGGAAATGGAGCCTGGGAGCCAGGTCTTTCCTTTCCCTGGAGGGCAGGGGAGCTTCTGAAATGTTTCCGTCTCAAATGTGCGCGCAGGCCTGCTGTTGCCTTTTCTTTTCAAAGAACATGGGTTCTTCCTCATCCCCCTTCACATCGTCTTGTGTCCTGCAGTCCCTCCAGCCCCCGCGCCAGGGTCCCTCAGGCGGGGTTTCTCGCCCAGAGAAGGAGGGAGTGGCAAGAAGGGGAGGGTTAAAGAAATGGACCTTTCTAGTTTCAAATGAAAGCCCTGCAGGAGCACGCCTGTTGGAGGTGGAAGTTAAGAGTGTGAGGTTGGGCACAAACTCTGTGATGGCAAGAGTTATCTCCTAAGAATAATTTAGGAGATAAAGGAGAAGAAGTGGGGATCTTTCGAGTCCTTAATGTGCCCAGCATGGTGCCAACGCTTTGCAAATACTACGTCATTTGAACGTCACAACTCCATGAGGTAGGTCCTGCTCTTGGTCCCACCATAGATAAGGAATCTGTCGCTCAAAGGGTTTAGGTAAGCCGCTCAAAGGGTTTAGGTAAGTCGCCCAGAGTCACAGATCTGAACCCAGACACTGACCCTAGAGCCCAGGAAATTTACTGCTCCATATGAAAACAAGGACCAACCAGGCTTTCTAGATGACGACAAGTGAATATGGGCTATTAAACCAGCCAAGCCCCTCCTGGGGGACAGGTAGCATCCAGAAGGAGAGACACATTTGCCGTCTCCCCCGCTTCACACACACTGACACACTGTGGGGTTAACCACACCCTCTGGTGAGAGCGCTCCGGAGCTCGGGCGCCTCTCCGCCTCTGGTCCCTGCACTGACGCTGTACGGAAACCATCATTTACACAGATTCTCCCCAACTCTCCAGGAGCTTGGTAATGGCAGGAACTGTCTTATTTTTGTGTACCTAGATATTAATTAGGTGTCTCCCACCTAATTAATAGATTAATTTTATTAGTTAAATTTATTAATTAAAAATTAAGTTTTTATTTTTAGTTGTGGTAAAATACACACAATACAAAATTTACAATCTTAAGTATTTTTAAGTGTATAGTTCAGTGACATAAATACATTCACATTGCTATGTTACCATCACCACAATCCACCTCCAGAACTCTCCTCATCTTAAAAAACTGAAACTCTGTCCCCATTAAACAACAATTCCCTGTTCCCCCTCCCCCAGCCCCTGGCACCCACGATCCTGCTTTCTGTGTCTGTGAATTTGGCTGCTCTGGGTGCCTCATATAAGTGGAATCATACACTGTCTTTTTGTGACTGGGTTATTCAATTAGCATAATGTCCTCAAGGTTCATGCATGTAGTAGCATGTGTCAGAATTTCCTTCCTTTTTAACTCTGAGTAACATTCCATTGTAGGGATATAATGTTATACTTTGAAATTTAATTTTATTATAGAAAATTTCAAGCCTACATAAAGTTTTAAAAAGTAGTTTAAGAAACCCTGTATATGCATCACTCAGTTTCAGAAATCATCAACCTTGCACATCCCATATTTTTAAACAAAAGCAAAGGGGCGAACATCCCTTGAATGTTCGCTAGTGTTAGTGCTGTTCTCGGCGCTTCCCTACTCGCTCGTTCGCCTGAGCCTCGTGGCAGCCCTGCATGATGCGGGCTGTTCGTGTCTGTGGTCTTGGGTGAGAAGCTGAAGGCCAACGTGATGCAGCCAGGAAGCGGCAGAGGCAGGAGTCGGCCACAGGCAGCTTCCCTCCGGACTTCACGCTTACGACGATCGACGATCGTGATGTCCTGCTTCTCTGTTAGTAGATATCAGGAATGTTTTTTGAGCGGAATTTAGTTGACTTTAGATTTACACTTTAGGAAGGACCATAACAAGTTAAAAGAGATAATCAGCTTGGTGATAGTCACGGGAGTGTCACCTAAAAATACCAAAGGGATGTCTAAGCAGAGGAAGGTGAAGATGATAAAGGCAAATGTGTTCAGAAGAGGAGTGAGGCCCTGCCTGTGTGGCTAAAGTGTGGGAAACAGGAGGGTCCAGGAAGGCAGGTTTGCGTTTAATCAACATAGGAATGGTCGAGCAGTTAGAGAAGGATGGGAAACAAGCTGGAAGCTGACGGAGCAGAGCTGCTGCAGAGGAGACGCATGTTTGCAGGCAGGTAGGTCAGGATAGCCCCAGAGTCCCTTCCGGTTACAGAGGCTACCCTTCTACGCCTCGTGTCCAGAAGTTTTGAGGGAGACAGAAGACAGGAGGAATGAATGATTTCCATCCCAGGGACTGAAAGTAGCAGGACCATCCCTGGTGACAGGAAAATAATGAGGAAGGACTAGTTTGGAAAAAGAAGGTGAATCTGGTTTTGGACACATTTGTTGGGCTAGGGCCGGAAGAGAGTTTCTGTTTCCTGAAGTATTTTAGGAAGTCTCCACGGGAGGTAAGTGTTGAGGAAGGATAGGAAATGGAGAGGAGAGGAGGCCGTGTCAGGAGGCAGGCCCAGCCTGGACAAAGGCTCAGAGGCAGGACTAAGCCTGGAACAGCCACTGGAACAGCCCTGCAAAGCCAGTGAGCAGGAGGCCTGGGGTGGAAATGCCTGGGGTCCGCAGTCTGCTGTCAGAGGCGTCCTGTCGTCATCCACTCTGCCACCTCCCGCCCTTATGGTGTCTGTGGCTCTGAGCTTCCCACCTGGGCTGAGAGTTCCCAGAGGCCTGCACTGGTCAAAGGAGAGGCGGCCGGAGCGGGAGTGGTGGACAGTCCATCTAGCAGGAGCTGGGGCTCGGGAGGCAGAGGACCTTGGGCACCAATCAAGGCCCTGGGGTGTCAATCCATGCCATGAAAGGGTTGGAGCAGGGACGTGACATGGAGAAAACCAGGTCTTAGGAAGATGATCTGGTGGTGGATTTAGGACTGATCAGCCGTGGGCGAGACTGGAAGCATGGGGTTGCTGGGAGGATTCCTGGATCAGCCAACTCCTTGCGATTTCTCGTCGGCTCTGCTCCCCTAAACTGAGATGCCCCTCTGCCCCTCGGCCCTCCACCAAGGCAGGCTCCTCTCCTGTAAAAGCCCAGCCTGCCACCAGGCAGGGCCACCACAGCACACCCCACAGTGCTGCATTTCTGTGTTTTAACAGGTCTACCTCCTTTCTAGACAGTTAGCAACGCGAAGACAGGCACCGAGTTTTATCCACCATTATAACCCTAGGACTCAGCATGGCATCTGACAGACTGTCAACACCGAACAGATGATGAGTAATGAAGAGAAGAGGGGCTGGATGAAGGAATGAATGCTGCAGTGACAGGCCGAGGAGGGGGATACAGGATGCTAGGGAAAGGCCGTGGAGAGCATGAAAGGCATTCCTCCTCGCTGTCTGACATCCTCAAAACCACGTCGGAGCCCTTCTTTGAGCTGGATGGTTCTCAACGACCGACTGGCAGACTGCGGGGACCAGTGAGCGAGCGTTCATCCCGCGGGTGACTGCAGCAGCCTGTGGGGCCCTGTTCTCTGCAGGAGCCGAGCCGTGGGGGCACCTGCTCTTTCCTATCAGTTGTGTGCCACCTGCCAGGGCCACAGGCCAGGTGAGTTTTCTGCCTCTGGACCAGTGACTTTATTGGGGGGAATTACATGCAAATCACTATTTGTACATTGCATCATCTGTGCTTCTTATATAAATCATCATTTAGATACTGTGTCACGTTTAAATTCCCATTGCTGGCTTGTCACATATCTGAACATTCTCTATCAGTGATACCAATCTGTCTTTACTGGTACCTATGTTTTGTCCAGAGGACACGCTGAGCCCTGGAAATTGTGATTGTCTGCATCATTTCCTTCTCTGGGAAGAAGCAGAACATGAAAAAGAAGAAAACTCCAGAATCGGATGTGGCCTTAACTAGCATTAACCCACAACTGTTTCCCAATTATCTAGCTTTGCAACCTCCCTGTTTGGGAGAGGCCGGACAGCCGAGTCGTCAGGCACTATATCCAACTCTGCTAATCGTTGGCTGTGTCACCTTGGGCAAGCGACTTCACTTCACTGAGCTTCAGCATTGTCATCTCTCAGACTAAGGTAATTTTAACACCGACACAGAGACAGTGTACGTAAAGCACTTAGCAGAGCGCTTGACAGCGCTCAAAACAAGAGCCGTTCTCATCTTCCTTCTGAATGTCCTTTCTAGGCCCTGTCTCTGAGCTTTGGTCTACAGCTGGGATGAGGCTGCTCTGGATGCTGCAGACTGATGACTGAAAAGAACTGTGTATTACGAAGTCTCTGCCAACCCAGAGCCTCTGCGGAGTGGCTTCCCTTTAACTATTGTCAAACACGAGTCATGGTGTTTGGGATTCTCGTGCAGTGACTCCAGCTTTCCTCCACTCACGCCAGGCACAAAAGATCTCTCTGTGACGTTGTCCTTAAAAGGTTGGGGTCGTGCCTCCCAAATCCACGTCTTCCCGTGAGAGAAGTCTCGGTCGCCCATCCTTCTAAACCCCACTGACCTTATTTGTGTTTTCAGACAGAACAACATGAAGACGAGACTGGATGTCAACCAGCCAAGTGGCGCCTGGCCCTAAGGCACAGACACAGCATGCCCCTGGCTCGGGAGCGTCAAGAACACGCAAAACATAAGGACTCTCAGTAAATATTTATTGCATGGATTACGCTGAAGGCACAGTCCTTGACTGTAGTCCTGTCTGGAAAAATAATAAGTATTTCCCCAGCCAGTAAGTCAGCTTGTGTTTGTCTTCTGTATATTTTTTTAATGAAGATGTGTTATGGTTTTCCTTTATGGTGTTTAGTGCTCAGCAATCCAATTACTTTGGATTTATTCCATTTGGCATAATCTCCTAAATTGGATTTTTGCCTCTTTGCCCGCTAATAACTCGCCCGAGCATCCATGTTATTGCTTCTGTGTGTAATACCTGAAGCTGTGTGCTTATTACTCCAATCATCCCTTCGCCTCCTGTTTCTATGCTCAAACCTTCCTTGGCATGTGAGATGGGTGCCCAATCTTGCCTTCCTGACTGCAAAATTCTCTTCTCCGACCAAGACTTTGCCCAAAGGAAACAACGCCAGGGCAAGCCAGCAGCATCTGCCTCGTCAGCACACATTCCGTCGCTCGGGAGGCTGCGCTCCTTTTCCAGGATGCGGCCTCCGGCAGGTGTGGTTGCTCCCTGGGTGGGCTCTTCCATTTTCCCTATGTCTCCGCCATGCCAAATCTTCTTTCAGGGACGCGAGGTCAGGCAGAACTGGGCAGGTGAACCAGCATCACTGAGAGAGGCAGCTGGGCAGAGACCAGCGTGGGCCCCCAAGTCAGGCACCAGCCCTGTGACCGGGGCAAGCAAACCAGCCGCTTAGGCTCCATTTCCGCATCAGCGAAGTGTGGGTAATAAGGAGAACCTACTTTGCAAGGTGGTTTGACAAATTAGAGATAATTATGTTGGACCTGGGTGTCTTCAGGCCATGCCAAGGAAGGCTTATTTTAAGCCTCCCGAAACAGTAACCCTTGGCCTTTCCGAGGCATGGTCTATGTGGGCCTTCTTTCTCCACCAGATTCTTTCCTGGATGGCTCCAGTCATGCCCTGCCTGGTCATTCCCCACGTGCCCATGAACAGTACCCCAGCTACGGCCTGGTATTGGCCATTCGCTCCCCTTCTGCCTTGGCCTACTTTGGTGGGATGGGAAGACAAGACCATTGATGCTTGCCCCAAAGCCTCAAGGGCCCACAGAACTGAAGCTATGGAAGAAACTCAAAGAGCCAGTGCTGTCCAGGACACTCGTGCCATCTCCCATGGCTGCGGAAGTTGCAGACTCCCATGGCATCTGTTGAAGCCATCCTCTCAATTATAGGGGAGCACTTCTTTCCATTCCGTTGGCTATGTCATTGTGCCCTCTTCTACTGAGGCTAAGTTCAGGGTGGCATGGAAGAGGATAGATGATGGATCCCAGCTGCCCTTAGAATGCTCTCCTCCTCTCCCAACCCCGCCCATTCATTCACTTATCCAACCAACACACCCTCAGCACTTGCTATTACCAGGCATTGTCCTCTGCACTGGGGATGCAACAGCAAACAAAATGAGGACAGTCCCTGGCCTCATGGAGCTCCCAGGCTAGATGGTTGGAACCCAACATGGTGAGGGCCTGACAGTGAGCATAAGACGCTCCATCTTACGGCACTGAGCACCCCCTAAGTCAGGGAAGGCTTCCCAGAGCCTCGTTGCCCTGGCATCGACTCGAGCAGCAGCTCTCTCACCTCTAGGGAGCACTTTCCCCAGAGGCCCCACAATAGACTCCTCGCAGAGTGCTCTTCAGGTCCTGTGGGCAAGCCCGGCAGCCCTGGTCCTGGGAAGCCCTGCGTAGGCCTGAGTTGGGAGGCCTGACACACGTCCAAGATTCCCCGCATAGTGCCAGCCCAGAGCACGGCAGTGAGAGGGGAAAAGGAACTGTTTTTTACTCATGGGCTTTTAGCCAAAGACAAGGGGCTTGTACGATTAGCTCTGGTCACTCGCTAATCAGTCCTGCAGTCAGCTCAGGGGAGCGGGTGGGCAAGAGAGGCCACATCACGGGGGCCAGGAGACAGGCACGGGCACACCTCCCTGGGGGCCACTGGGGTTCCCATAAAGGATCAGGACTCCTGTGCCTGTTGTAATTTCTTGCAGTTTTATTTTTCTGCTAGAATAGCAATAACTTGCCTTTTCTCTGGCAAGAAGTTTGCCTTTCTTTGACTCTTATCTTTCTCGTTCTCCTCTTTGTGTTTTCCTGTGCCCCACGCCCTCTCCTTACTTTCCTCACTTGAAAGTAAAGCAAAGTTACTGGGACGAAAATCCTCCCATAAGAGGCATCTTGGTCCCCTAGCTCTGAGCACAGGGAAATTTCCATCTCTCCAATTCCTCCTAATTACTCACTTCTTTTTTTTTTTCTTCCCCATCATGAAAATAATTACTGCATGAGCAGCTTTTCCCTGGACAAGAGCTGGAAGCAGTGGGGCTGCCCGCGGTGACTCAGCTTTCTTCTCAGCATCGTCCTCTTCGGTGTCTGACGGAGCGTCCCTGGGAGCGTGGCCCGGCCACCGCAGCAGCAGAATAGCCGCGGATGAGTTGAGTGTGCTCCTTCCGAAGCACGTTGTCATGTTCTTATCATTTTCATATTTAATGATTTCTACCCACTTGCAGTACATTTGCTGTTAAGAGGAGCTATAAAAAGTTCAAAGTGAGTAATAACAGTCCCTCGTATTTGCATTTATAGTCTGTGATTTCATTTCACACACATTTACAGGTTGTGCAGGGAAGTGACTTGATCAAGGGGCAAAGCCAGGATTAGAACTCGCTTCCCTAGAAAGTAGCTCCCAATTTGCCATCAGATGGAAGTCACAGACTTGCCCTGCCCCACCCCCAACTCGCAAAGCTGGAGCCCTACTTGCTGTTGCCATGGTAACATTAAGATCCGTTTTTAAAAACTAGAACCTTGATGCTGGTGACGCCCCATCCCAGTCTCTCACTCAGACCTGTCCCAAGCCGCCAATGTGTGGATACGATGGCTCTTCTCCATGGTGTCTCTCCGTCACCTCACCCTCCCTCTGTCCAAAACTAAACCGGAATCTTCCCCACTAAAACCTGCTCCTCCTACCGATCTCCCAAACCACAAACCTGCGAGTTCTCCTCCGCTGCCACCTTTCCCTCATCACTCAGGGAATGAAGGAGTCGGAAAGACGGCCCTTGCTCAGGGCATCAACCGTGCCCCAGTGACCCACTTCCAACTGCGGCAGGCAGCACGTGGGAAAGGAACTGTACACACTGACCTCACCCACTCCTGTCTCCCTCAGGGCCACCGTGTTGTGTTCTCAGAGTAGGAGGACTCGTCCACGGGAAAACAGACTCTCTTCTACTGTGTGTGGTCCTCCACTTGTCCCGGTCAGGCACATTGTGGTCTGGAAAGGCAGATGGGAAATAAATTAGGGGAACAGCAACTTTTCAGAGAAGGCCAGCGAAACTAGCGTGCTGTGTGCTTCAAACATTCGTGTCGGCTGCCTGCATGAAAGTCAAAGTCATTCAAAGCGAAAGTATCATTATCAGGGAAAAGTGCCCATGAGCATGGTGAGTCTCGAGGGCTGTGCCGCAGTGGCCAGGGTGACTCTCCTTCTCAGGGACACGCAGGCGGACGGTGCAGAGGGGCTCGCTGGACTGGTGAAAGGTGAGAGAGAAGAGGAGGCACGAGGGAGAACACAAGCTGGTCTGGAGAATTCCGAAACGGGAGCAGCTACCCCCTAAATAATCTGTCAGTAATGGCCTCAGTGCCCACTCCTGCCTGGTCCATGGATCCCCACCTGCCCCCTGCACTACCGGGCAGTCTATCCCAGAGCCCCAGAAATGCCCCTGCAACCATGCCCCAGCCCAAACCTCGCCTGTGCTGCTGAGCCACGTGCCTCCTCGTCCTGGGCTCCACCTTTGATTCATGTTGTAGCTGTCAAATCCTCACCTGCAGGTCTGCTGAGTGGCCGTCATAATATCGGGGGGATGCTTTTATCTACCGACTCTGGTAACTGCTTTGCTATTAGCTTTACCCTCCCAAAACAATGGGTTTAGAGAGAAGTACAGAATCAAAAGCTACCTGTGTAATATCCAGAGTAAAGCTGCCCCTCAGGTCCGAGCTGTAAGGACGCTCCCAAGCCAGCTTCTCTCTGACATTTGGAGCTTTCACTATGAAAGAGAAGGCTTCTTTGGGCCAGCCCTGATGGCCTAGTGGTTAAAGTTCAGCACACTCTGCTTTGGTGACCCAGGTTCGGTTCCCGGATGCGAAACCACACCACTTGTCTATTAGAGGCTGTACTGTGGTGGTGGCTCATATTGAAAAAGAAAAAGAGGAAGATTGGCAACAGATGTTAGCTCAGGGCGAATCTTCCTCAGCAAAAAAAGGGAAAGGCTTCTTTGATTTGCTCCAGGAGAGGAGAGTGTGGGATGGGGGCATACCTGAATTCTTAGGAGGGTTGCTCCTTAGTCAACTTAGGAAACCTAGGGAAGCAGGTGGCTACAATGGATCAACTCTCAATACATATTGCACTCTCCTTCCAACATGCTTCTGCAACAGCAGAGGTGGGAACATGACAAACCAGCTTCCAGACTCCTTGTGGGCAAGGTTGTGAATGTGGTTTTTGTCTGGGCGGACCATTTGGAGAGAGCAAGGTGGGGGCTGCGCTCCTGCGGCCCACCACGCCTGTTGGCAAGCACACCCATGGAAGTGTTGGGTTTTTCTGCATCAGCGTGAGCAGAGGCTGCTGCACCCCCAGCACTAGTCACCAGCCTCACGGTGTCCAGAGGCGGGGCCCTGGGGAGCGATTTTGACAGTGTGGTTGAGGCAGATGCAGTGTGATTCCAGAACGAGCTGCAGTTCATGGCAGCTTTTTTTTTTTCATTTACTGAAGATTAATTTATCTCATGTTAACTTGAAAGACATTTGGGTTAATTTCTATTACATTTAGAATTTATGTAAGCACTTACTTTAAGTCAATTAAACAAGCTCTAAATTTTGGCTACACCTTCCAGAGGTAAAATATCACACATATATAACATACATATAGACACACATATACAGAGTCTCCATGGCTATTGTTTTAAAATTACTGCATGGCAGCTTTTTGATTGTGCTCTAGACGTAGGTTCTGAAGCTGGAGGCTGCCTGTGCTCAGACGGCTGGAAGCCCAGTCCAAGGGTGCGACTCAATTGATAATCCATTGCTTTAGATGTGGCAATGATTTGTAAGCAATTTAATAACCTATACTGAATCTCTTTCTGATGAAACTCATTCTAGAAGATTCTTGTCCTCTGCAAGTCAACCCCAATCATGCAGAATTTGAGGACCTCAAAGCTCATGTGTGTGTGTGGCATCGCAAAGAAGAAACTTTAAGGGAAAAGAAATAATGTGTGCAGGGGAGTGTGTGTGTGTGTGTGGGTATGCGTGTAGTTTGGGAAATTATGTGTTATACCACAAATATATGAGCATTCAAAAAGACATTTTGTTTAAAAATAGTCACTATACAGTAGATGACCCAGTCAACACAGTGTCCAGGTGATCAGAATTGCCATCCCCACTGAGGGTGGATGGACATCATGTGCCTTCAGACGTGAGACCTTGAGAGGGACATAATGTCACCTGTGCTACATCCAATGGAGAATGCATAACCTCAATGTAATCCTGAGGAAGTTCAGACAAACACAAACGAGCAACACTCTACTGAAAGGACGGAGGGGCAGGGGGGCTGGTGGTGAGGGGCTGAATTCTCTAGAAATGTTGATGTCATAAAAGACAAAAGGCTGTGGAAACGTTCCAGATCAATGGAGACTAAAGAGACAGGACAACTAAATGCAATATCTGACCCTAGACTAGACCCCATCCTGGAGAGGGAGAAATGCAATAAAGCACATCGTTGGGTCACCTGACAAAATTTGGAAAATAAATAGTAGATTAAATTAAAAGTATCAATCAATGTAAATTCACGAAGTTGATGACTGGTTATGTAAAAGAATATCCTTGTTCTTAGAAAATACACTTTGAAGTATTTAGGAGTAAAGGTCCTTGGTGTATGTAACTTACTCCCAAATGGTTAAAAAAAAAGAGAGAGAGAGCGAGAAGGAGAGAGAGGACGATGAAGCGGTAAAGCAGTGGGTTAAAATGTTAACAATAGGTGAATCTGGTAAAGGGTTTCTCAATGTTCCTTGAACTGTTCTTATTTTTGCAGCTTTCCTGTAAATTTTTTTTTAAAGATTTTATTTTTTCCCCCAAAGTCCCCTGGTACATAGTTGTATATTCTTCGTTGTGGGTCCTTCTAGTTGTGGCATGTGGGACGCTGCCTCAGCGTGGTTTGATGAGCAGTGCCATGTCTGTGCCCAGAATTCGAACCAACCAAACACTGGGCCGCCTGCAGCGGAGCGCGTGAACTTAACCACTCAGCCACGGGGCCAGCCCCTGCTTTCCTGTAAATTTGAAATTACATCCAAATACAAAGTTAAAACAAATGCCACTTCTTTACCTCCATGTTTTGAGGGATGCCTGCCTCCTGTGGGCTAAGCGGGCTCTGATGCCCTTGGTCACAATGAGGTTGCAGCTGCGGACAGCAAGAGGCAGGGCCCAGGGCGCCTCCTGACTTCCCATCAGTGGGCTGCTGAGCAGGGTCCAGGTTTTTTGCATGGCTCCTGCCCTCTGTCTGAAGATAAGATGCTTCAAATGCCCAAATTGTCCTGGACCCCAAGGTGGGTGTCACTCCCTTTGCACTAGAAGATACGGCAGAGCAGCTCCCCCCCAGCAAGGTGTGTGAGGGGCAGGTGAGCCACACCCATTCTGTTGAATTGCAAGCCCTTTGGTATTGATCACGATCCTCTCTTACCTCTTCAGGAGCCTGAGGGACAAGCTTCCTCCTAATTTTTAAAGAACATGAGACACAAGCAAGCAGATTTTGTGTCTTAGGACTTGGCAAGGCTTGGCCCCTAGGATTTACTTCATCATCAGGACAGCAGGGCAAGACTCAGGTAAGGAACATCTGGGGAAACAGATCCAAAAGCAGCTGCCGAAAGTCGGTCCAAAGGCGGTAAAGCATGAGGGTCATGGGACAGAGCAACAGACGACGTAGGTCGAGTCGAAGAACTGCGTGTCCCCAGCAGGCAGAGCCGAGAAGCTGAGCACCCAGCAGCGGAGGCCCAGAGCAGGGGCAGGGCCAGCGGCCACCCTCAAAGAAGCCGGTCGGAGGAGGCAAGACTCAGCCGCAGTCTAGAAAGAGAAAAGGCAAAGCTCCCGCTCAGAGCCTCCAGGACCCCAGGCTGTCCCCAGAACAGCGCCGCAATCCCTGCTCCAGGCCTGCACCCCAGCATCAGGACAGAGGGGTCACCAAGCGACCTTGTGCTGGGACCTGAGTTCACCAGGACTTCTCCAGCTGCAAGGAGCAGAGCCCCGCGATGAGCTGGGGAAGCGCACAGATGCTGGGCTATGCGTGGAATTCAGGAGCAGAATTGACACTGGGCCCAGGAAACAAACTGGAGGTGGAATCATGGGGAAGCTGAACTGCCGCCTCACTGGTCCTCCTCTCTGCTTCCCTCTGTGATTTGCTTCATTTTCTCCCTTTCAGATCCACTCTTTCTGTTTCTCAGACCCCATAGCTGCAAACGAAAGTGGCCAACGACTTCCACATCGCAGTTTAGCCACCCAGAGAGAGAGATTGATTTTTCCACCAGGCCCAATTCTAAACTGCTATGTGAGGGGTTGTCGTAGATTTTGCAGGTTGCCCACCCCAGCTAATCAACTCTAGCGGGGAAGCCTGGTTGCGTTGGTACAAACATGGCGGTCTCCATGGATGGATGGATGGATGGATGGAGTATGGTGGGGCAGTTCCTAAAAAGGGGGTACTGGGAAGACCACCTAACAAAGGGCAGTCCAGCTGGGGTCTGCTGGGGCAAGCTGCAGAATGAGGGGACTGACTTAGGTGTCTCAGCTTAAGGGTTGCTTCTTTGGGACTACTTTGACAAAACCTGAGGGTGGTTGTCTCTGGGCATGTGATTAGTAAAAGTTCTGATTAACAGTCAAAGCTTCTAACTCAATAGGGAGAGGCTGTGAGGCAAAGGACGTCTCCGTAGCATCCCTGCTCTCTCTGGCTAGTGAACGCCTTAGGGAAGGATGCTCCCTCTTGTGCTCCCTTGCTTGGCACCTGCGATGCTCAGCGTTGCCTGGGGCGCTCCTGGAAGAAAGGGACACAGAGCTTCCCCTCGCAGTGGTGGAAACAGCTTGAGAGGCAGGTGGTGGGCGAGGTCTGGTGGAGGTGTGAGAAACCGGAAAGAATACAAAGGAGAGTGGCCAAGGGGCTGCACTAGACTCAAGAAAGTCCCCTTCCCCCCAAGAGCCCAGTCCTGAGAAGTTCAGGAGAGCACGGGAGGCACGCACGTTGGGAAGGGGAAGAAAGGGCTGGGAGAGGGGATCATCAGGTGGCTTGACCCCTGTGACCAGCTTTGTTCTCCACACACTGTTCCCAGTTTGCATCTCCACGTTCCAAGGGGCAAACTACTCAGCTCTGATAGGCAGCCGTTCGTTCATTCACCTTTGAACTAATAGTTATGAATTAGTGTACATATCGAGCTCTGTGCTGTAGAGAGTATTCCGGGTGGAGTCCAGAGAAGAGACAGACACATAAGCCTTAATATGATCAATCCTTTAAGGTAAGTGTGAGCCAGTGCCAGGGAGAAGGGCGGGTCCTGGCGCCCCCGGGTGAACTGGGGCAGCTTCCTGGAGGAGGAATTCTGAGCTGAGCTGTGAAGATGATCCCATAGAGTGGGGTGTAGCAGAAAAAACTCTGAACAGACCTCAAGATGCCTGGGTTTCATTCTGAGTCTGCAGCCATGGGGCCGCAGTCCCTCTCATGGTCCTGCAAGAGCAGGCTGAGTGGCTCCTTAAGTCCTGTGCCCCAGGGGCCTCTCTTAGACACACACACTCACACCTCACACCGTCCCCAGCCCTGACTCTCCCTCTGGCTATGTCACCTCAGCAAGTCACTTCACTTCCCTGGGCTCTCTTTCTCCACATCCAGGGCACTGGACCAGAGGTGACGGAAGGACACCACTCTCTCAAAGACCCTGCAATGGTTGTGCCCCACTGCATCATTTTCTCCAGCAGACATTACTGGAGAGTCCCAGCGATGTACCCAGAGAGCAGGCGAAACCCCCGCTGGAGCCGTGAGCAGACCCCAGGGTGGCATAAATATCGCCTTTTCCTTTGCGTTCTCCGCCTTTCCTGTTTACTTGTAGCTTTCAAGCCTCTCTCCTCCACTTAGCATGGAAGCTGAAGTTATTGCATTGCTGTTTCACAGCCAAGGAATTAGATTTATAACAAGGTTTATATGGGAAACAAGCTCCTTAAGTACCAGGCTGAGCCGTTCCACACTATAATCGAGGGAAAAGGAGCCTGAAAAATCATTAAACTCTGTGCCTCGGTAAAGAAAGGTGAGGCACGAGAGAACAACTATCGGTGACTCAGGCTACAAAATTCCCAGCATGCCGGGGACGGTCTGGCCCCTGCTGTCAAATAGAAAGAGGAAATAACTACTTGGAGCAATCATTAGCAGTTGGACATTTTTTAATGGCAGGTGGCTCTTGGCTCTGCTGAGCTACAATCCTTATATCTGACTGGCTACTAAACAATCCACTCGGGTGTTCCCACAAGGGCCCCAAATTCAACTTGCCCTAAACAGAACGTCCCATCCATTCCAACCCGTTGCCCTGCCATCCTCTCCACTGTGGGCCATCTAGTCTCCTAGCAGGAAACCTGGAAGTCACTAGATGGTCTAGACAACTCCCTTGCACTCATCCAGTGTGCCATCAGCCGTGGGAGCCCTGGGTCCACCACCTCGGGGTTTATGATGCGTCCTTGCCTCTCCATTTGCCTGGCCAGGCCAGTGCCCGGGTTCAGAGCCTCGTCACTTCTTGCCTGGATCACACAGCAGCCTCCTTACTCATGGCCCTCTTCAGTCCAGCTCCTTTCCAGATGACCGTCTATATTGCTGCTTTATTTTTCATGTTTTTAAATGTAAATACAGCCTCTATAGGTTAGAAAGCAAACACCAGCGTCAGATTTGGAGAGAGAACACTGTCCTTGCTGCAGAGCTGCCCGTGCAGCCCACCCTGGTGCCCCGGCTCCCTCTCTCTTCATGGCTTTTGCATTCAGTATGCATTCTAGAGTCAGATTCCAGAGTTTCCCCAAACAAAGCCAGTGGGTTTTCTATTGAGATTGTATTGACTCTAGATTAATTAGGGGAGGAGTGACATCTTTGAAACATGGACTCTGATGCACATACATTCTCTAGGTCTTCATGCTTCTCAATAAAGACCATAGAAGTCTTGAAAGCATTTAGTTATATTTTTCCCTAAGTTTTTTGTATTTCTATGCCATCCTTTGTTTGTTGCTGTCACATTGACATGCAATTGCTTTTATATTGATTTTGGATCCAGAAACCTTTAATTTATTTGCAGAACGTACATTGCTTATTGAACAGCTTTGCCAAACATGTGCTCCTTTATTAACAGGTGTTCCACAACACTTTACAGTTCTGTGGTCAAGCTAAGAGGAAACTATCTTGGTGTCAGGGAGAGGTTAGACAACATCCAACCTGCGGAGGGGGCGCCCCGGGAGGAAAGGATGACCACCCGGCAGCAACAGGGTTTTCTGAGCCCTCTGCGTCCTCCACTGAGCTGGGTTCTAGGGGTACTGTCCTGCTCTCAGGGGGTCTCCTTATCGCCTGGTGGTTTTAGGGTTATTAATTCCCTGCCAAGTCACAGCGCTTTCTCCTCCGCCCAGCGTGATTCCACACCTTCTGCCTCACCTTTCTCCCCTCACACACATCCCTCAGATCCCTTTTTACATCTCTCGGTGCTCCCACCTGATTGCTGTGCTTTCAGTGTCTGCCTTTTCTTCTGGACTTCGGCTATCAGACCACTGGGGTCACTGAGCCCACAGGTCAGAAAGCCAGATGGTGGGAGCTCCCCATCCCTGCTTCTGGTTGACCAGTGACTGCTGGGCACACAGTGTGAACATCCGCTCCCAGGACTCCCGGGGGAACTTACACATGGAGCCCCCCAAGCGGCAGGGCACAGGGCAGGCCAGCGTCTGAGAGACAGGACAAGGAGCTGGCGTTACCAGATCCCAGGGGCTGAACCCACAGAAGGCCTGTGACAGGAGGTGAAGTCCCAGAGTGGACACAGCTGCTGCTACCAGAACAGGAAACAGAAAGCAGACGTGAGGGGTGGAGGTGAGACCCGGCAGGCAGAAAAGCAATGAAAGTTGCCCGTAGGGGACGGATGCACTTCCAGAGAAGCCTGGCTGCCCCAAGAAGAGGACTTTCTCTTCTCACTGAAAATCTCTCCCTGTTGCGAGAACACTCCTGGGGAGATGACGGGCTGCACACCCATCCCTCAGACCGTCAGTGTCACAGAAATTCGGGGCCCAATAAGCATGGCCAGCTGGGCCAGGAGGCCACGTCACATACTGCAGAGTCGCCGCCTGAGTCTCTGACATTCCCTTCAGGATCAGGCCTCTGGTGGACCTGAGTGGGCTGTGGGGCTCCTGGCCCCCTGACGGACCAAAACAGCACAGACTAGAGATAATTCTAACAAGAGTTCAAGGACAGCTCTGGAGGCCTATTAACCCTCAGAACTTGCAGCGTTCATTCTCCCCATGCCCGCATCAGCCCCTCCATGCTCCGTGGTGTAGTGTTTTATGATTGCATTTTGACTAAATAATTACCTAGTCTCTTCCCCAATAGGAAGAAATATTACACCCAGTGAGGGCCCTTCAAAGCTGCTGTCCAGAGGCCCTTTTAACCCAGGCTAATCATGAAAGGATGAGGGGAGAGCCGGCCTGAGAGCTGCTCCCTGGCCTCCCAGAGCCCTCTGCTGGCCCTTGGCTGAAGGTCAGAGCTGTGTCCATCCCCACCCCTGGTCAGACTTTCCAGGGAAAGCTCCGCCCCCGCCCTTTGGTCCTGCCTGGGCTCGTGGTGGCCTCACTGCTGAGGCGCTGGTACCCACCACCTGCTGGGGCATAGATGGAGGGCAGCAGGGTGTGGAGATGGCTCTTTGTGACAACATCCCCTTCTTTGGAGTGGGGGGATGTGACAGAGACCGCTGGGAGGAAGCCAGAGGAGCAGGAAGAAGGATGAGAATCTACATTCTCTGCCTGCCCTGGAGTACCCGCACTCTCGATTCAAACCTGAATGACAGGTGCGATCCAGGCCCGTCCTTGAAAAGAGAGGGGGCTTCACTGGTGTGGCCTGAGCCACTTGGGTCAGCCCGTGATGGTAACGCCTTCTCCTGGCCCAGGGACACAGCTCATTCTTTCTGCAGAGAATGATCTGCAAATGATCATTTCTAATAGTGGAAAAGTGTTGAGTTTATAAATATTGAGGAACATGATGCTCTTTATACTTGCACACTCAATTTGAATAACGGGAATGTGAACTTGTGCCTGGCTTGCTTTGTAAATATTGCTGAGCTTGTGCGTGTGTGCGTGTGCATGTCCACATACATGTGTGTACAAACTACATTTTTCTAGCCACACTGCAAATTCCAAACCTATGTCTTTCAGGTCTTCTTCAAGCCCAATTACCCTGCTCTTCCCAAATTTAGTGCCAGAGACAAGTTTTCATGAATTACCTGCCCAAGCCCTCTCCAGCTCCCCCTCCTACTTATGCTAGAATCCCACCTGCTTTCCACAGTGCAGAGAGCCCTGCATGATATGGACTCAGCCCACGCAGCTCCTTCTTCTTTCCTACACTCACTCTACACTACCCACATGACCTTACAGTTGCCTAGACACACCAAGCTGGTGCCCGCCACAGGGCCTTTGCATCTGTTGGTCCCTCTGCAGAAATTGCTCTCCTCCTAGTCTTCACATGTCTCTGCTCAAATGTCACCTTCATCACCTTTCCAATGAGGCCTTTCCTGAATGTCCCCTACTCCTCCAAGGCCACCACTTTCTGTCCCCTTATGTGGCTTGGTTTTCATAGTATTTATCACTACCCGAACTACTTGTAAATGGATGAATAAGTAAATGTGGTTTAGGAATAGGTGAAATGTTAGAAGTGCTGGGAATGACCAAATCCGAGACCATGCCCGTCAGCTCACTGCTGTGGGAAACTAACCCCCGAGGGCTACAAAAGGGGGATACTCGGGTCTGCCCCTCAGGGTTGTGGTGACCATCTGATTCAGTAAGGTGACGTGGTAAAGCAGTGGGTGACGCCGCACACGCGATGCCTACTCAGAAGCGTGTGCATCAGAACAGATCTGAGCCTGCCAGTGAGGAACAGACCCACATTTGGAAAGATGTAGGACAACAAGACACAAGTCACAAGACCCTGGACAACACGAAAGAAGGCTGAGAGATGGAAGAAGGGAGGACAGTTCAGAGAGACGTTGAGTCCGGTGTGGCAGGACAAGAAGCAGCCTCTCCTGGAAGATGCGTGTTCAGTTCTGGATGTAGAAGTCTTCAGTGGGGCAGCTTTGGGTCCTGGAGGAAAGGCCAGAGGGGACTTTACGCTCATCCCGACCTACAGGCTGCCACACAGGGCTGACCCGACAAGTCAGGGAGAAGGGATGGACCTACAAGGAAACAGCCAGCCCCTCAATGAATTCAACTCTAGTCCTCCACTGGTGACAAGAGAGGGTGAAAATCCAGGGACAAGAGGCAAGGGCATGAGGTCCAGCCACCCGCCCCACATGCAGTCCCAGACTCCCCAGTGAAGTGCTGCACGAAGCGTTCGCCATTTGGACAAAGCAGGGAAGCACCTTCCGGACAGAGCAACGGGCTGCAAATGCTGCTCACTCCCAGGGTCTCCAACTCGGCTGTACCCGACGAGCACCCACCCACACAAGGCTCTCACACTCTTCAGGGTGTGCTTTCTTGACTTTTAAATGAAATTGCCCCG
The DNA here is from genome assembly GCF_041296265.1 of Equus caballus. Lineage (NCBI taxonomy): Eukaryota > Metazoa > Chordata > Mammalia > Perissodactyla > Equidae > Equus > Equus caballus. Next base: position 24,529,781 of record NC_091700.1, on the reverse strand, counting down.
TTGCACCCAATGTTTAAGTACAAGCGTGTTTCTGGTGGTCTTTAGCTGAAGGACGTTGACAAGCTATACAAAGAGTCATACATGTTACAAATTATTCTATCTTCCTGGTGCATTGGCTATTTTACCAATATGTGATTGATAAAATAATGTTCAGGGAGCCTCTGTATCTCTAGGAATGCTTTTTGCCCCAATGTCCATTTGGTCCGATATAGCCACACCAACCTTACTTTGGTGACTATTTACCTGGTGTGGTGGCAGAATAATGACCTGCCCAAAGACGTCCACATCCTAATCCTTGCCACCGGCGGCTGTGATACAAAGGGGACTTTGTAGATGTGATTAGGTTACTGATCCTGAGATGGGAGATTCTTCTGGATTATCTGGGTGGGCCCAGTGTAATCACAATGGTCAGAATAAGAGGGAGTCAGAGTGGAGGAGAAGGTGAGGTGATGACAATGTGATGATGGAAGCAGGGACTGGAGTGATGCACTTTGAAGATGGAGGAAGGGGCCACAAGCCGAGGCATACAGGTGGCCACGAAAAGCTGAAAAAGGCAGGGAAACGGATCCTCCCCTCAGAGCCTCCAGAAGGGACCAGCCCTGTCGACACCCTGACTTTAGCCCAAGAAAACTAATTTTGGACTTTCGACCTCCAGAACTTTGAGGGGATGCAATCTGTTGTTTCGAGCCACTACAGTTGTAGCGCATTGCCACAGCAGCAACAGGAAGTGTACACCCCACAGTCACCAGACCTCTGGTGTCTCAGATCTTCTGTCTGAGATTGGTTTTCTTCTGCCTGAAGAAAATCCTTTTGAATTTCCTCCATTGAGGATTTTTTTGTGAGGGCCTTTCTCAGTTTTTGCCTGTTTGGAAAAGGACTTTTCCCCCCTCAAAACTCCTTCCTTGAACATTTCCTGGAGACCTGCTTCCTTCATTTACTGGTCTCCCTTGGGGATGCATCCCAGCCATTTGCTTCCTCACGGGCGCTTTCATGGCTGAATACGTACCAGCAAACGCCTTTGGTGGTCGTTAGTGCTGCTCCCCAGATGCCTCTGCCCCATCTAGGCACAGGGTAGGCTTGTGTGTCTGGATTTGTTTAGATGGGTGTGGCCATGTGGTTAGTTCTAGCAACGAGTGATAAGTGGAAATTCTATCTTCATGTGGGCTGAGCATTTAATTGCCAGTGTGAACCCTCAGAGCCCTTTCTTTCCCTCTTTAGCAACTGGCAATGTGCAAGTGGAAGCTGCTCTTCAGCCTGGGTCCCTGAGGGGCTTTGGTGAATAGAGCCCCCTGTCAGTTTGCAACGGAGGTGTAGGAAGAGCAAGAAACAAACTTTTGTTGGGGCTGTTTGTTGTCTCAGTGAGACCTAGCCTAGCCTGACTGATACAATGCTCCTGATTACATCTATAGTTGTGTTTCTTCTTTCAGATTAAATCAAACCCAAAGCTTTAACGAAACCAAAGGAAATTATGCCACACATTAGATTCTCAAAGTTCTAAGATACAGGATCTGAGCAACAGAGGAAAAAAATAGCACTTTATGCCACTATATGGTTTTAGAAAAGAGTTCATGAAAATTGAGTTTCGGTTCCAGAATATTCTACGCAATTAGGCTGTCGTCATTCCTTTTGTAGAACATTAAGCAATTGTGTTAAACATGAAAATAACACTCAAAGGTTTTTGTTTATATTTTGTAACTGATTTTCAGTATCATTACTAGGATTTTATACAAATACTTTAGTAATCTGTATACTAGCTGTATTCCTTCACACAATTTTATTAAAATTCAATTTTTTCTCAAGGAACACGTTCCTATTTAATAATGCAAGTCAATGGAAAAATAAGATGTGACGCTCCAAAATTCGCTTTACAAGTCACTTTTAAAGGCATATATCAATTCCATATAAAAGATGCAATTATAGTTTACATATCTTCAGAAGTAATTAGATGCTACTACTATTACTAATAGCAGTACAACTACTAATACTCCATCTTACCTGCCATGGACGAGGACCAGCAAGCCCAGTTACGCTTCGGTTGGGGTACGCTGGAATCACAGGCGGAGGAGTAAGACTGCATGAGTCCCTGTTCTCTCTGCATCCTTCAGAGAAAGGCTGATGGGCAGGAACCAAGGATGGATGCGCCCATAAGGCTGGGCTCCAGCAGAGGGGTTGGGTACCAACAGCATATGAAAGAACATGACAGCAGCCTTTTCAGGGGGAGTAAACAATTTGGACTGGGGTGCCAGACAGTATGAGCTTAGGTGTCAGATATTCAGAGGAGTGTTGGCTCCTGGAGAAGTTGAGGGCACCCAGGCCAACAGAAGGTTGATAATAGGTGCAATCTTCCCATCGGGAGAGGTGAAGCCAGGAAAAGGACGCTCACCCAACAACCTGATTCATCATCTCCCTACTGCCCTTTGCTAAGCAACCGCCATATGCCGACCAAAAACTAGGTGCCCTGAACGTGCCAGCTGTTAGTTTCACTGTGACCTTTGAGACGGACGTAATTCTTCCCACTTGACACACGAGGAAAACGAGGCTCCAGGGAAGTTAGGTTACTTGTCCGAGCTTAGCTGACCTATAAATAGCAGAGCCAGGATTCAAACCCAGGTTGTGCTCTTTCCTCTGTGTTTTGCTGTCTCCTAATGTAATATCAAATAAAAATTATAAGAAAAGGGTACCAAAGAAATGCAGCTCACAGTATTTTAAAGACATATAACTTTCTTAATGATTAGCATAATGATCAAACTATGTCTTCAGGATGGACTCCCTTCCTCCAGGCAGGACACCAACAATGATGGCACCCTCTGTTGCTTGTGGCCAAAGGGTGGCATTGAAGACACTGGAGTGAGCTCTAGTGCTCGCCTGAAGTCAAGGATTTGCACTGGTTTTGGAAACACCTTATAAAATTTTGAGGGTGTGGAGATGGGGTGGGTGGGTGTGTGTGTGTGTATGTGTGTGTGTTGCAGGGAAGGACTCCCAGAATTGAGACCAGAGTGAGTAGTGTATGGCCTTGACTGCTTTGGGGCTTGAGGTAACTCCCAATCCATGGGTCACTCCAGAAAATCCATGGCTGATCAGATGGCCTTAAATATTTTGAAATGAGGGAGAGTACCCAAGACAGAGAGAGAAATCATCAGAAGCCCCTAACTGACCCATCTACCCCCAGGTTCTCAAAGACACTTGCAGGCTGTAATGATCCACAGTGTGAATTCTGAGCTCCATCCAAATTCGGAGATGCAGGCTGAGGTTCAGTGACCTCCAAAAGCTGAGCCTGTGGGCTTCAGTCAAATGGGGCATCACCCCACCCACCACAGGAAACCATTTTCTTCAGAGAGGAGCAAAGGACAGGAGCTCCAGGCATCTGTTAACTATCATCTGCTCTTCTCGCAGCCCCAGAGCTCCAGTAACATGAATAAAATAAACTGGGTCACAGACTGCTGGGATAGGGACTTTGTGTCAGGTTCCTGGGGAAAAAAAGACTGGCCTCAATGTAGCAGAATGATCTGTCATCATTTCTGGAGGCTAATTATAAGCCTGAAACCAGAACATGGCCAATTTAAAAGTCTCCTCAGAGGACAGCAAAAAGCTGACAAAAGCTAGCTTCCAGTTTAATTTTGGGTAAATGGTCTAACATGACTTGGCCTAGATTCCTTAGCTATAGAATAAGAATATCAAACGACCTGTTTGAAACTGGGCCACAATAGCATTTTGAAAGGTGCTGTATAAGCAAGGGGCTGTGGAATCTCAGGATCTCAGAAGCCTGACAAGATCGCTTGGTTGATCCCCCACCCTCAGATAAGCACGTGCTTATGCAGTCCACACGGATGAGGCGCTACCCTCATTTTGTAGTCGGTGGTCTATTTTGATAGTCAACAGCTTGTTAAGAAATTCCTCCCCATGTCACCTTCATTTCCACATGTTGCACCCCCTGAACAATCCCTTCTGTTATCCTCAGGCAACCCTGGTACTTTCCTAGGACTCGCTGTGCTGAGTCATGATGCTTCTCCTGTTGCCGCCCCAGGTAAGGGCCACGCCTCCAAGGTAGAAGGTCAACATCTCCCCTGCAGAGAAGAGACAATCCCATGATCTCTGGCAGGAAAGAAGAAGGTGGAGGGATGAGAGGCACCTCTGGCTCTCGGGACCATGATCTGTCAGGTGTAGACCTCCAAGGATCTAAACACGCTGAAAGGACTCCTAGAGGGCAGGAGTTATAAAGAGGCCTCTGTCTCATGGAGATAGTCCAGGAGCTAGGCCAAGAGGTGTCCATAGCTATATGTTACAAACCAGCCTATCGGTCGCATACTGCTAAATATGCTTCATCGTCCCCAAGACTCTACTCCAGATCCCCCTAGGATAAGCATTCCCTCCACCTTTCTCTTGGGAACTTTTGGTGGAAATTTTGAGCGGCACTATACCATAGCATTTCTTTTGTGAGACTATTTGCTATTCTCCCTATTCATCTTGCTGGCCCAAATGCTTCCTTGTCCTTCTCTAATCTCTTCATTCATGCAACAGATTTTTATTGAGCACCTACAATGTGCAAAATTTTGAGGATCTAGCTGTGAGCACAATACACCTGGTACCTGTCCTCAGGGGTTTACATTCTACAGAGATTGGACTCCCCTGTTCCTGAGACTGGGCTCTTGCTTTCTCCTCGCTGGCCCCCTTCCCAGGTTCTTCTCTGCCCTCCTGTTGGGACACTAGCCTGCTGCCCAGGTTGAAGTATGGTCTCCTGTATTCCTCTCTGTTGCCTACCGCAGGGACCTTCTGAACATATGTGTACTCTCTCTGCACGTCCAGATGCTGGGGGACTCCTAGTGAGATGATCGTGTGCTCTGCCTGCCAGGCGATGTTAGGGAGGGACACAGTTCAGGGGATAACAAAGGGCTCGGTACTCTGTGTGGGTGCTGGGCTACTTCTGGGCCAGAGATTGCCCATTTCGAGACTGGCCTGTTTCAGAACAGTCATAATTTACACGAAAGTCCACTTGGCTGTTATTAAACTGGCCAGTTGCCCACTTGCATGCCCTCAACAATGAGTCATAATTTCCAGACTTTAATGAAATAACAAATATTTTTTTAAAAAAGATTGGCACCTGAGCTGACATCGGTTGCCAATCTTCTTTCTTTTTCCTTCTTCTTCTCCCCAAAGCCCACTAGTACATAGTTATATTCTAGTTGTAGGTCGTTCTGGTTGTGGTACGTAGGACGCCACTTCAGCATGGCTTGACGAGCAGTACAAGGTCTGTGCCCAGGGTCCGAACTGGTGAAACCCTGGGCTACTGAAGTGGAGCACGTAAACTTAACCATTCAACCACAGGGCAGGACCCTGAAATAACAAATCTTGATGGAGTCCCTGATGCCATGAACGTGAGTGGTAAGATAAGGGGCCCTGGTAATAGGACTGAACGTCTGGCACACCACTGAGCCTCAGCAGTCAGTCTCGAGACTGTGGTGTAGCTTGAGTTACCTACATGGGTAGATCACGACCATCTTGCAGTCCCTCTAGCCTTTGGTGTGACGTCATCCAGCAGAGACGGGATGAGTCAAACAGAGACACAGGGTAAAACAAGGCAGCGATATTTTAGAGGCAAGAGTCTACACGTTACCCACACAGGCATTTGCCTCTCGGTCTTCTCTCCTTCCTAGCCACCTTTGACCTTGCCACTGCTGCCAGGCACGTTTCTAGAAGGGAGGAAGAGGAAAATTTTATTTTCTATGGGCACTCCTATGAAGTGTTGAGAAAAAGATGAAACTTAAAACTTGCCTAAAATCAGGGTTTAGAATGACCTCTTAATACTCCTGGTCCACGTTTTTCCAGCTGAATTTTTCTGCAGCCTTTGACTACAGCCCTCTGTGCAAACGCAGCACTAGGCAGAGGGCAGCAGTGCCCAGGCAGAAGCCTCGGGGACCCCCGGCTCAATTAGGAATATCGTATGGTGTGTGTCGGGTGTGTTCCCAGACATATCCCCCAAAATGTCATGATACAATTACTTACTAGAAGAGAAAAAAGATTGGGGAATCAAACTGCCTGGCTAGGAATGTTAATTGTTTTTCCTTCCTCTCATCTGTTCCTAAGGAAAAAGAATACTTAAAATAAATAAATAACAATCCATTACTAAAACCCCAAGCAACTATGTTTTGGAACAAGTAATGAGCCCAATAATGGTGGCATCAAACCCTGACTAGCTGGCGTTGCTTGAAGTGCCAGGCTCAAATCGCAGAGGACTTCTCTCAGGACTTCTCAAATCACATGTGCCGTGCTGTTTGCTGTTACCTCGAGGGTAACAGCATTTGCATCAGTTCTAAACAATCCCTTCCACACTGGGCCAGAGGCAGCTGATAAAGCGTGTGCCAGGGCACTGTTCGATTTTTATTTCAGACGGACCAAATATCTAACTGAACGCTTACCCCATTGCATTCCATCGTGGAAAATCTACCTGCTGGTTTCACCACCAGCTGGAGGTTCTCAGAAGCAACTGCCACTTTCCACGTGAAATTGTTTGTCCTGATTTTATTCCCACTTAAACATCACTTGCTCATAATGCCAGTGACCGTGAAGAGACAATTGTTGCCTTCCACCCCACCTTTGGCTTAGTCACCCCAAGGGATTTGTACATGCGTAACCACTCTACTCTCATCTCAAAATAAAATAAGGACGGGAACCTGAAAAGTATTGTGATGCTGTCTGCTCGTAACCGCACCCCTTCTGGTCCTTTTTCCTTCAGTCTAATGAATTGTTCTTAGTTCTTTTCCTCCCACTCAAAAACGTTCACACTCACGTTCCTTTCACAGTTTCCAGGAGAAGCCATACTTATTTACCAGAGCAACATTCCTCCAATTTTTATTGAATTAAGTCAGAAGTGGTTCCAGGTTTAAAAACAAAGGTTTCTGGTTTTCACGGACATCAAAGGCTGAGTTCTTCACTTAATCTTAATGAGATTCTGAGTCATAGCTTCAATTTTGCTTGCTTAACTATCTGTGTTGTTTCTTACTGCTCTAAGAGTTCCTATGTCAATTAAAACAAGAGTAACCAGAAACGGCTAAGTCCGTCTAGGGGAGCGGCTGAGTAAACCAGAGGATATCCATTTGTACCAAACAGCCAATAACACTGAACAGTCGTTAAAACATGTGGCCAGGAAAATTGTTAAATTTAAAAAAAACCAAATTAGGTAACCTATTTCACTTTTGTAGGTATATAGGTGTATGTATATGTAAATGTGCTTAAAATGCACAGACAGGGCTCTGTGGAATTGCACAGAGAGCAACTGACAGTGGGAACAGCTAGGGAGCCGGTGTGGGGCGGGGAATAAAGGGAGCAAGGTTTCACTATGATTACTTCTGTGTCCCTGGGTCTATCACAAGAAGAATGTATTACTTATGGGATACATATATGTACACATACATACATACATGCATGAGTCACTATTTATATAAAAGGGAACAGTCACTTTAAATTTTGTTCCACCTCCATAATATTTGTACAGTGTTATTACTACTCCTAGAGGCTGAAAATTGTTACTACTCTTTAGCTTATGGACTTCAGAAAGCTTGTCTTTCCTCTGTTGCAATGATTCTCAATCTCAGATACGTACTAGAATCACTCAGGAGCTTTCCTACCTCAACGCCCAGGCCATATCCTGGACCAGCTAAGTCAGGACCCCGTGAGCGAGACCGGCTCCAGCATTTCATAAAGCTCCCCAGGCAATTTCGAGGTGTGACCGAAGTCGAGAACCACTGTTTCACTCTGCAAACCCCTGAAGGGTCGGGTCTACATCTGGTTTGTCTTTCTGTCCTCAAAGCACCTAAGTTAGTGGCTTACATTCATATAATGAAGAGATCTGGACCCTCCAATTTTCTCAGAGAGAGAAAAAAACATAGCAACCAGAAATTGAGTAACGTGTCAGAACTGTCAAAGCACAGATTCACAGGATCCAACAGACAGCGTCATGCTCCTGTTGATGCCATCATGGCCGACTGACCCCTTGGACACGCATCTTTTTTTGGAGGAAGATTAGCCCTGAGCTAACATCTGCTGCCAATCCTCCTCTTTTTGCTGAGGAAGACTGGCCCTGAGCTAACATCTGTGACCATCTTCCTCTACTTTATAAGTGGGGTGCCTGCCGCAGCATGGCTTGACAACCAGTGTGTAGGTCTGCACCTGGCATCTGGACCAGTGAACCCTGGGTCGCCGAAGCAGAACATGTGAACTTAACCACTGCACCACCAGGCTGGCCCATGGACACGCATCTTTTGGAACACATCACACACACCTGTGCTCGGTTCCTCTTCTGTCCCTGAGAACTTGGTGCGGCGTTTCTTTGGTCAGGTGACAAGCCAGTAGAGCAAAGAGAAAGCCCTCAACCAGCTGTGCCTTTCGCTCATGTCAACAAGGAGACTGTAAAATGCACTTCTAAATTTCGAAGTTTCTAAAGCACCGTTGAGCAGAGGGCCACCTTGGGAGGACCCCTTGCCCTCCTCAGGACCACCTCCCAATTTTGATGCATTATTCCTGAGACATTTCCCAACGGTGATGGCCTTTTCCTTGGAACTCATTAATAAGTCCTCAGGAAAAAGAAAACTTGAAAATTTGAAGTTATTCAGATATATTTTGGGTTTTTTCTTGCAGATAGTGCTAAAGGCTTCTTCTCCCTGCGTAGCTGGTGCTGCTGGCTCCAGTGTCTTCATCTAAAACTTTGCAGCTTTAAATGTTATTGACCCTGGGCCTACTAGGCCTGTTAAAAAGGAGTTAGTGCTGAGGCCAGCCCCATTGCATAGTTGTTAAGCTTGGTGCACTCTACTTCCACAGCCTGGGTTCACGGATTCGGATCCCCGGCATGGACATACACCACTTGTCAGCCATGCTGTGGCGGCAACCCACATGGAAAATAGAGGAAGATTGGCACAGATGCTAGCTCAAGGCTAATCTTCCTCAGGGGGGAAAAAAAAAGGCAGTTAGGGCAGACGGTCCATTTTCACTGGGCAGTACACCTGGAATTATCCACACTTGATACGGCCCTCTGAGCAGCCCATGCGGTTATATTAATTGTCTATTGATCTCTAGATGACAAGATTTCAGGTACAGAATGTATTTTGTGGACTACAGTTCCATTATAAAAATCCCTGTGCTATATTAATGAGGCACTTTCAAAAACAATTTACATAACACTGAATTTACCTTGTGTCTTTCTTTAATTGGCACAAGATGCTGCAACATTGTTCCCTTTTCGAATCTTCTTAGGTGCTATTGTTGTCTTTTTTCATCCTGTCAGGCCGTAACATCACAACAGATTTTGTGAAATTGTTACCACTTACTGAACCTCTAAAATGAATGATCCCATGTATTTTAAAAATCAAGAAAGTCCCTAAGTATTTGGAATAGTATCTGCCTTTTACATCATTTAGGAGCACATATATTTTATGACCTTATAATTCCAAACATAGGAAAAATAATGGTATTAAATCTTAATATTTTGGAGGAAAACTACATTAAATCAGCTATGCAAATTGCGATATATGAGTCAGATTATTTCCTCTGCCGCAGCTTAAAAGCTGTAAACTTTTCATCAGGATGGAAACTGAAATTGAGGAGACACTCTGATCCCTTTGGCGTGTTTCCTTCTTGGGTGACGTTTTCAGAGCCCATCTCCACCGGGCTGGTGTCTGCTCACCCAGCCACACAAACGTGTTTGTGCCTGTCCACTCCTGCACAGATTTGCATTGTTTAGTGCACGTGTTTCCTGCCTTGTTCATTCATTTGATATTTCACTCATGGTTAGAGTGGTCTCTTTCATAGTAACTGCTTATGGAAGTCTGTGCTAAAACGAAAGTCTTCCCTTTTCCTGCTGGTTCTCTCAGAGGCTCTGCCTTTCTAGGAGCCACTGTACCTCAGACTTCAGTCCACTCCGCTGTCCCTCCTCTGCTTTCCTTCACTGGCTTCAGAAATCCTGGGAGAGGCTGGACAGGAATCAGCATCAGCGTCCCAGGAGAGGAGAAGCCCCAGTGCCCGCTGATGGGTTAGGAACACAGTCAGCAACACATGCCTGGGGGGCCCCCTTCACTTCTTAGAGTCTATATCACGCTGCCTTCAGTAAAGACACCACTCAGCAAGAAGAAGCCGGCAGGGAATCGTGGCCTTGCCTCCATGGGCTCATTTAGGAGTGTCTGAACAGCCCCGATTCTCTGCCATCCTGGAAGCTCAGGCAGCTCCTCTTGCTGTGGCCCCACTTCCCCTCAAGGGAAACGAAAGGACCCAGGATGGTGATTACTCACTCCCCTGGGGCCAGGCATTTCACATACGGTACCTCTGTTCAGTCTCAGCCCTACTCTACCTTCAGAGGGAGGAACTATGGTTCAGGGAGGCTAAATACTTTCCTAAAGCCGCCTAGCCACTAAGTGGCAGATCCAGGATTCAGCCCAGATCCATTTGATTCCAAAGTCCGCGTCCCTCCCTACTATCACCCCATGTCACTAAAGGGGAAAATGTAGAGAATGCGTGCCAGCCTTCAACCTGCACATTAGTGAACATTTAAAGAATAGGCAGCCCAACAAAAAGAGTCACTAGCACAATTCACAACACTTTGCATTAAACTATCTTTAATGATTTTATTACAGATCCAAAAATAAAGCTAAATCGGAAAGAGTTTTATTTTTTTCAGTATTTTACATTCAATTCCCGTTTGTTTTCTTTCTTCTTCTGATGCTCAAATTTTCCCTAATCGTAATGAAGGGTAAAGAAACCAGCATTCACTCTGCCCTTTTAGGATCTGTAGTTCCTCCCCGGTTCATGAAAGAAAGGACTTCTTTACCAAAGAATGCCAGCTAACAAAGGTAGAGAAATGATAGAATGACGAAATCACCATTTTGCAACTCTCTGTGAAATAATTGGTTCAGGCAAGAACCATCAGTGAATGCTGCAGCCACCGAGTGAAAGGTTTGGGGAGATAGGATCTTTGGTCCATCACCAAAGGATCGCCTATAGATGACTTGCCAATTTCAAGGGAACAATTTACTTTTACAAAGAAAAGCTCTGGTGCTCAACAGCTCAACCAAGGGAACAAACTCAGCAGCCCTAACCGTGGCCAGCCGCAATGTGCGCCTCCTGACGTGACGCAACAGGAAGTATTCCGCATCACCCATGAAGTGTTTTTTCCAGATATGTTTCACCTGCATTTAGACCTAACTTCCAGTGCACAGGAAATTCAACAGCTAGAGTATCAAGGTACTGACACTACAAGGAAACAATGGGACACGTGGGACATTCTACAAGACAAACTGGCCTAGTCTCTTCAGAAAATCAATACGATAATGGAAGGCAGATCAATGGTTGCCTGGGAGCAGGAGCGGATGGGGAGTGACTGCCCAGGGGCACAAACGAGCTTTTCAGGATGATAGAAATCTGTATCTGGACTGAGGTGCTGGTTACATTGGTGCATTCATCTGTCAAAACTTATGAACACTACACTTGAAATGACTGCATTTTATTATATTTACATTATGCCCTAATGTAGCTGACTTTTCAAGCAAAAACAAAATATCAGTGTCACACAAGAAAATGAGGCAACTGGGCCATATTTAAATAGAGTAAAGAGCCGCTATAAGCAGATATAATGAGAGAAACTTGGTGAGATCTGGGCTTGAGAAAAAATGAACAACTGAGAAAGATATTTTGGGGATAACCAGGGCAATTTCAACATGGAGTGGATGCTAGGTCATACTGAGGAATTTCAGCAGTTTCCTTATGGTTATGTAGGACGGTGTTCTTATTGTTAGAAGATGCTTGTTGAAATATTTAGGAGAGAAGTGTCATGATGTCTGTGACTTAATTTTCTATACCAAAAGATTTATATGAATATGCGGAAAGATAAAGCAAATATAGCAAAAAGTAATCAATGGTTGAATTCGGTAGAGGGAGTTCCTTGATATTCATTGCACTAGTCTTTCAATGATTCTGCACTTTTGACATTTTTAGTAATGAAAATGTGGAAAACAGTGAACGCCCTTTGAACGGTGATGGCTCCTGCGATTTGGAGTCAGTCTTCGGAAATTCTGGCCTCTGGGTGAGATGTCTTTTATATCAAGGAGCCACCCCTTTCCATTGCTTCTTCTGAAGGAGAAAAGACTCCCTTGGATTCCGGGGACCCTTTCATGTAGTATCTGTGACCTGGAAGGACTTTGAGCTCCTCCCACAATCCTTCACTTCTACTGGGTCACAATGTTGTTGAGAAAATACAAGCGAATGGTTCTGTTAGTCCTTGAATAAATATTTCAATAAGACTAAAAAGAAAAGATAAATTCACTCCTGGAATTTCTTCATTAGAAAGGAAAGGATAGAAAAACATAGGGTAGGAAGCTTTTTGTACTCACTTAAAGTTGGATGGAAACGTATGTAATAAGTACTTGAAGGTATGAGTTCTTTTAAAACTTCAGCTAAACGGATGTGGTTACTAGGGTTCTAGACATGGAAGGTCAGAGTTGTTTAATGAGGTGTTGTCTGTGATGGTACTTTTGCTAAGGGAGGTGATCTCTGACGATCAATTTCTCCTCCTCCCAGAAGGTCTTGCTCAAATTGCTTCTCTTACATAAAGTCTTTCCAAACTAATGCAACCCACAGTGATTACTCCCTCTGCCAGATGCCACCTGCTCTTGTCATCTGTTTCGCCCTGTCTGATCCTTAGTCACTTACTAGATTATTTAAATAGCTGGCATTTTTGCATCCTCTTCCTGGTATGTCTGTTTCTACCTGCACATATCCATCCACACCGTGAGTGCTTTGAGGGCAGAAGCCACGGCTGAGCACCTGTGTGTCCCCAGTGCCCTGCACAGGGCCTGGTCCAAAAATATTTGCTTTCTTCCTATTCCTCCTGTGGTCCAGAGCACAGGGCAAGGCACGGAGGAGTTTCTCCTTTGAAGTTTCCCTGTTGAATGGATCGAGTTACCCAGGATCAGGAAATCTGAGTGATAACATCTCTCCTCATTTGTCTATACTTCTAGACTTACTTTTTTCAGTCAGTGTTATGCTTTTGAGACACAGCTTTGGTAATGCACGCAGCTGTAGTTCAATTATTATAAACTACTTATAGCAGTCTATTATATAAATGTACCAGAAAATAAATATTTGTGGAGTGAATGGATAAGTGAGTAAATTCACCCTCACATGCAGTCCCATTTCTGACAACTGAAATTTGCCCTGAACATCAATTTTTGTTCTCTCCGTGTGATCCTTTTCCAACCACCGGCTCTAACACAACCTCTCCTCCACCCTGCCCCAGCCCCGTTCCTCCATGGGCATCTGACCCAGCACCTCGCCACTATGCTGATCCTAGGGGTTTCTTTCATTCTAAATCTAAATTACCCTTCTCTGGGAAATCTTTTGTGATTAATTAATCAGTTAGTCAATTACTTTTAGAAGTAGAAAAGATTTTTGAAGCACATGTAACTTGATACCTATGAAGTGAGATATTGCTGGCAGATGGACACTCACCTGCTGGAATATATCAGATGTGAAGGAGCCCACTGCTTCATGAGAACAGCCATTCTATTGTCAGCTTTTACTTTGAAAGCTTTTCCTTCTAGTGAGCTGAAATTCACTCCCTGTAACTTCCACCCATGGATCGTTGTTCTGCGTTCTGGAGAGACACACAAGAAACCTAAGCACGGCCCCTCCTCAAATGCCTGCAAGGTGTAAGCAGGTCCCTTTTTCCCCACCTCCCCCTACACACACCCTCACCCCAAGTTCTTCTATTTTTCAAGTCACACTTCTCTTTTCCTTTTGTCATTTCTTATTTAATACAATTTCTAGGTTCTTTTAGCAGACTGATCACTATCCTCTGAGCTCCCTCCCTTTACCAAGATGATGTATGACGTGATCTTGGGGAGTGATTCCCCTGCCCCCAGAGACGCCTTGCTACTTGCAGCATTTATAATCTGTACCCATGTCTTGTTATACTTGGTCTGGTAGCATGTTTTAGATGTAAACATACGCAAGAAACAGTGGAACACCGACTAATCTCTCTATGACCACAACTCGGACATCTTATGCTGGGGATATATATAGGGGAAGGGATAAACACTAAGAAATCCTAAAGGTTCTATGCGGAGTAGCTATGATGAAGCTCAGGCTTCTTGTTCTAGGTGGATTTGCTTGAAATAATTGATTAATTTATTCATATTTATCTATGTATCTATCTCATTTCCTCATCAGAATTGCAGGCTCATAATAGGCAGGGACTGTAGTTAATCAAACTTTAAAAGTTTTCCTTTCGGTCATCCTCTCTTAGAGCTTGCAAGTGAGAAACATATTTATTAGCAGTGATAAAAATTATTCTAGTATTTTCAAAGTGAGAGCACTCTGATCATGAAATCTATCACTGCCTTTATCACTAATTGCTAATAGAGTAGCAGCTAACGTTATTTACATTATACTGCATTCATTTATTATAATAAAATGTAGAAGCCTCAAACCGCACCTCATTTCCAGAGTGAGCCATGTGTGTGGTTTTGACGTACATATCTTTAAAGTGAAGGGAAAGGTTTTGTACCAGGACCAGTGTCATCAGATCAAACCAGACACTCTGAAAATTAATCAAGCATTCGAGACACTTGACAGAGTCAAACAATCAACTGAAAACTACTTGACATGAAAGGGTGGCTCAATTAATTTACTTTCTGGTTAGAAACATGTTTAGACAATCTGAAAGAAAAGGAACATTATCAAATATCAAGACCGATTACAAAGCTGTAGTAAGGAAAGTCTTTTTACCAAAGGATGCTAGGTCACAAAGAAAAAGGAATCTTGACCCCATTTTCACAATCTAATACGAAAATTTTTTTTCCAAATAGATTATAGATCTAACTGTGAAAGGAAAAACAAAACTTCTAGAGGAGAACATCTTCATTATCTTGAAGGAGGCCAAGCTTTCTTTAAACAGAAAAAAAAAAAAACCTCCTTCAAACTGATAAGAAAAGACAGAATATTCCATAGAAAAAAATGACCAAAAGATTTGAAGAGAAAGTTCACAAAAGAGGATATCCAACTGGCCAAGAAACGTGTGAAACACACTCAGCTTCATTAGTAATCAGGGAAACGCAAACTAACGTGATAATGGCATGCCATTCTACACCCACCAAAACAGCTAAAAGGAAAACCACCAATATTGTGAGGACAGAGAGCAACTAAAACTCCCACACACTTCTGGTGGGAGTGTAAATTTGCAAAACTATTTTGGAAAACTGAACTTAAACCAAATTGAATCTGAACATGTGTATGCTCTACAAGCCAGCGTTTGTAGCACTAGGTAGAGACTCAGCCAAAATGCACACCTACCACATTCAATGCCATCTCTATCAAATTCCCAGAAGGCTGCTTTGTGGATATCAACAAACTAGTTCTACAGTTGATATGGAGAGGCGGAAGACCCAGAACAGGCAACACAAGATTTCAGGAGAACAATATTGGAGCACTGATAGTCACCAGCTTCAAGACTCACTCTAGAGCTACCGTAATCAAAACAGTGTGATACTGGTAAAAGGAGAGGCAAATAGACTGATGAAACAGAACAGAGAATCCGGAAATAGACCCACACAAATATAGTCAACTGACCTTTGAAAAGTGAGAAAACGTAATTCAATAGAGAAAGAATAGTCTTTTGGACGAATGCTATTGGAACAACTGGACATACACATGTAAAAACAAGCTAAACGCGGACCTTATACTATTCACAAAAATTAACTCAGAATGGGGCAGGTCTGGTGGTGTTGCAGTTAGGTTTGCACACTCTGCTTCAGCAGCCCAGGGTTCACAGATTGCTATCCCGGGCACAGACCTATGCACCACTCATCAAGCCATGCTGTGGCAGGCAGCCCACATACAAAATAGAGGAAGATGGGCACAGCTGTTAGCTCAGGGCTAATCTTCCTCAGCAAAAAGAGGAGGATTGGCAGCAGATGTTAGCTCAGGGCTAATCTTCCTCAAGAAAAAAATAATAAATGAATAACTCAAAATGGATCATAGACCTAAATGTAAAATGCAAACTTATAAAACACCTAGAAAATAACACAGGAGAGAATCTAGATGACCTTGGGTTTGGCAATGACTTTTTAGTTACAACACTAGAGGCATAATCCATGAAGGAAAGACTTGCTAAGTTGAATTTCATCGACATTAAAAACTTCTGCTCTGTGAAAGACGCTATCAAGAGAATGAGAAGACAAGCCATAAACTTGCAGGAAATAATAGCAAAACACTTATCTGATAAAGGACTGATATCCAAAACACGCAAAGAACTCTTAAAACTCAACAATAAGAAAACTAAAAACTCAATTCTAAAATGGGCAAAAAATCTGAACAGACACCTCACCAAAGAAGATATACAGATGGGAAATAGACATTTGCAAACAAGATCTACATTGTAAGTCATTAGGGACTTAGTTAAAACAATGAGATATCACCGCACACTGTTAGAATGGCTGAAATCCAGACCACTGACAGCACCAAATACGGCCCAGGATGCGGAGCAACAGCAGCGCTCACTCCCTGCTGGTGGGAATGCAAAATGGTACCGCCGCTTTGGAAGACAGTTTGGTGATCTCTGATAAAACTAAACATGCTCTACCAAATGATCAGCAATTTCTCTCCTTGGTATTTACCCAAAGGAGTTGAAAACTGATGTCCACACAAAACCTGCATATGCATGTTTATAGCAGCTTTATTCATCATTGCCAAAACTTGGAAGCAACCAAGATGTCCTTCAGTAGGTGAATGGACAAACAAACCGTGTAGGACATCCAGACAATGGAATATCATCCAGCAATAAAAAGAAATGAGCTAGCAAGCCATGAAAAGACAAGGAAAAAACTTAAACGTATATCACGAAGGGAAAGAAGCCAATTTAAAAGATTACATAGTCTATGCTTCCAACTATATGATACTGTGGAAAAGGGAAAACTATAGAGACAGTAGGAAGATCAGTGGTTGGCAGGAGTTAGGAGGGAGTGAGGGACAAACAGGCAGAGCACAGGGGTTTTTAGAGCAGTTAAACTACTTTGTATATATATGTCGTCATACATTTGTTAAAACCCATAGAATGTACAACACCAAGAGTGAACCCTAATGTAAAATACGGACTCTGGTTGATAACAGTGACGTGTAAACGCAGGTTCACTGTTGTGACAACGGTAGCGCTCTGGGCAAGATGCTGGTAGTAGGGAGGTGACGTGTGTCAGGGGCAGGCAGTATAGGGCGAGTCTCGGTTTCTGCTCACCTTTGCTGTGAACCTATAACTGCTCTCAAAAACGAAGTCAATCAAAAAATTGTTTAAGTAGATGAACCTGTAAAATTTGATTTGTTTAAATCATCCAGGAAGGACAGTATCCTTACCCCAAGACTGGCTCAGAGAATCGACCTAAATTAGTTATCCTCATGTACACCTCCAAAAAGACACTATAAAATGTAGCTTGATGTGGGTGACAAATGGGAACAGATGGACCTCCTGTCCAGCCTGTGTTTAAGACGAACAATGAAGGATAAAAATGGCACCTGGCAGTGATCACAAAAGGGAAAGAATTTTGTTAAGGAAAATCTCAGGTGGAGTGGCTGATTTGACAGCTAGAACCACTGCTATGTGATTTACAATTCAGTTCTCATTCATTTCAAAATTTCTTACCATTTTGTCTTTGGTTCTTTCTCTGCGGAATGTTTGAAAATGTTCCAACACCAGCAAAGAGTTCCTTACATAATTCGAGTGGAATGCTCCTTGTGCCACTTTGAGATTTCATCCCATTGTCACTTGTCTCTGTCTTTGCTGCCTCTGGAAAGACAAACCATTCAGGGACAAGGCCCCAGGCTCAGTCAGTTCCTAAGAGGAGCACCCACATGCCTGAAGCCATCAGAGAGAGAAAATGCAGAGAGGGGCCCAGCGCTGGCCGCCAAGGCAGAGAGTTGAGTTATCAGCCTATTACCCACTTCCCTGGCAATCCCTAAGCTGGCCCTTCACGTAAATGGTAACCAACACCAGGTAAAAGGTCGCTAACATGTTGCCCATGCCCGATGGCCTCCTAAGATTCAGTAGGTATTGTCAACCAAGAGACAAAAGAGGAGCATCCTTTCTGTCCGAAGTCATTTTCTAAAACAAACGCTATAATCCTGTAGTCAACCTGCCAATCATCAATATTCATCAATAAAGCCCCATAAGAAGGAGATCGGAATACGTGCCTGGTGAGCCAACTAACAGAATCTGCCCCAAGAAGGACGCACAGGACAGAAGGCAGAGACAGCCCACCAGTCTTTTGGCTCAGTATTGCAGAAGCCCAAGGACTTGAAGGCTTCTAGAAGATTCTGTATGCAGATAAAATATTGCAGTCAGAAGCACACATGCTGTACATTTAGAATGGGGATAGGATTGGGGGAGACAAAAGATCCTCTGTGGAAGTCGGGACGTGGTGAGAATCGGGCTTTCCTTCATCCCTGGACTAGAGCAAGCGTCTCTCCAGGTGGAAGAAGCAGGGATGTAATTCCGCAGGCTGTGCCTCAGGGGAGGCCCTGACCCGTGCGGACGTGCAGATGGGCCCAGGTGATCTTCAGGAGGATGGATGGCATTCCCCAGCCTGGCCCGAGGCTCCAGACGCCTGGCAGGCCAGGCTGCCCATGGTGATGATTGTCTCAGCAGTCACTGGCGAGGACAGGTCATTGGTGACAAGATGACCCCACCATGTGACTCCCTTTTATCTCCCCTCACTTGCTGGCAAAAATCACAATGCCTGGCACATGGTAGATGTTCACTGGGTATGTTTTGAAGGAATGAAGAAAAAGAAACATTTTACAACAGTGACTTTTTGTAATGGACACTTTGCCACCATTACCTTAAACTTCTGTCTCTCATCTGCTACGTAAACACAAAATCTCTACTAATAAATACAAACTGATCCACTTACCAATTTCCTCCACCCTCCTGCGGTTTTCAAATCCTGGGCCTTGGCTGGAACTGTCTTCTAAGAGGCTCTGTCCTTACCCTTTTGTCTAAATGCACGTTAGAGCATAAACATTAGATATGAAGACAGCAGGAGTCATTCAGGAGATTGGCTCAACCACAGTAACCATGCAAGCTTATTGGGCGCGTCCCCTGTGCCAGATGGCTTGCTGTGCCCTTTATGAGCTGTCTTGTTTAACCCTTGTACAAACTGTGTGAACTAAGGATGGAGAGGCTGCGTTCTTTGATCAAGCGGTAGAGCAGGAATTCCAACCCAGATTTGTCCAACTAAATTACAATCCTAGTCCCAACATGGGCTAGTCCCTAAGCGACTGGAACCAGCGAAAAGGACCCCAGAGAAGTGGAAACTTTGGCCCCATCTCACTCCAACGGATTATGCATTCCCGTGATGACGTCCCTCCAGTCACGTTCTGGAGACCGTCTGCAAGGGGAAACAACCAGAACGGTTGTTAAAAAGCACGTCTAATGCATCAGAAGGTGTAGAATCGGAGCCCACGGATCCAAATCGAGAATTTCTGGAAACTGCCAATGGTGAAAACTTCAAATAGCTTTTCCTCAGATCTGGATGAGAATGTAGAGACAACTGCTTTCCTGATTCAGTGTCGCACCATCCAAATCATGCTTAGAGCTCTGATGGCACCAGAGACCCCCAGCCTGCGAGGTCCCTCTGCAGCTGAAGATTGCCTGGCCACTGACCCGCACGACTGAAAAAGAACAGATATTTCCTGTCCCTGATGATTCGCACCAGGGGCAACTTCACTGTCACTGACTTTTCTGAATATGAGTTATACCCGCCCTGCCCTCTCACTGTGGTTTATGTACTAAGTTTATTCTCCCTTTGTGAAGGGCGTCAACTGCCTGCTAATGCTGGTACTTGGTGCAGGCCGAGAGGAGGGCGTCTCCAAGGACTGTTTGTACCTAGTTACAGACTGAGAGCTGATGAAAGACTCACCTACAATCCTTTTTATCCCTGAGATAAGAGCAGGGGTTGGGGGGAGGTGGAGCTTTCATGTAAGTTAAAAGGACACAGACAAGACGTTTTCTTGCCCTTGCCCTTCTGAGTCCAGCCTGTGTAGGTTCAGCTCAGCAGCCACACAGTGAGGAGGGGCGGGGGTGGGGTCTGTTGACATCATCGCCATCTACACTAGGAGGTGTTGGAGATGAGGAAAGTGGGAGAGTGTGCGAGTCCACACACACACATACACACACACACACACACGCACTTTGGGGTTCCTGTTTCTGTGGCGAGCTGATGGCCTCAGTATCCATTAGCCGTTTGTGGTGCTCTTCAACATGACTTTCAGCTCTGCAGGCTAAAAGCTTTCCTCTCCTGCAATAGCCTTCACTGCAACTAGTTGTTGCTTAGCAAGAAAGGGGCCTTAGGGCTAATTACAATCAGTTTTTCTTTCCAGCTATGTTTGTGGTATATTTTGTGTCATTCTTTTTCTTACGTGTATTTGCTACTATTTTTCCAGTCATTATCAGCACCATTGAAATTCTTCCTTCCTGCAACTAAATAGCCAAAAGAGGAAATTATACTTCACAAACAGAACTAAGTCATTCAACGTTCCTCTCTGGAAGAAACACAACCACATAATAAATTCCCACCTAGTTTTAAAAAACAAAACTGCTACTATTTTTTCTCCCAGAGATAAATATTCGTAAAAGCTTTATATTGGAGGCTTTTTGACAGATCCACCACCCAATAAGGTGGCAACTCGGAGCTAGAAAAAACTATTGCTGGCATTGAATTGGTCTCCTCAGTTTTAGGCCCAGGACAGTCAATTCTGCATGACCTCAGTAAGTCAGCCGGACGTCCCCATCTGTCACGTGTGAGCCATCAACTGCTTCCTCCTACTTCTTTCAAGAGAAGTTGGGAATTTTAAAAGATAAGCATATTCCCAGGTCCATAATAAGTGTTCAAACTTCTTGGAGAAGATTTATGCAAATCAACCCCATAAAGAAAAACCTTACTTACTATCCCCTAAGAAGTTTTGTGATTTGAAACCACTAAGATGATTATTACTTTATTCCCTATTGTTTTGCTATTCTAAGTTCTTTTATCATAAATAGCAATAAATATCCAATAGAAATTCCCAAGTACTTCAGTTTTACAAAGGAAAGTCACACAAAGCAGGGCTTTTTCTCATTGAAAGCTTTTAAATTAAATTAATTGGAGTCACTAAAATAGGGTGGAAAAAACCTTTTTTACTAAGAAAATGTCAGTTTCAAGTTTCAAGTTGACATGAAAAGTTAATATCAAATACAAAGGAACATCTGGACTAACAGAAGCTTCTCATTCAAAAAACGTCCCAAAACACAAACACAACCGAGGACCAAGAGGTAACAGTACAACCTCCACCTGCCAAACAAGCCAAGCATTTCCTGCTGGAGAATCACTCAGGTTCTGCTCTCAGCCAGATAGCTCCTCTTTTAAACACCTCTTTAGAGAGAAACTGACAGTTCTCCAAGTTCATGGTCCATTTCAAGCTGCCACTTAGAAGGGTAGGGAAGGTTGCACCGCCAGACGCACCCACAGCAATGCCACTAGACTGTAAGGCTCGTGAGGGCAGGCTGCTACCCTTTTGTATCTGCAGTAGATTGTTCAGTCTTCTCTTTTGCATCTTCTCTGTTGTGATGGCAAGTTTTATATGTCAATGTGGCTAGGCTATGGAGCCCAGTTGTTTGGTCAAACAGTAGTCTAGATGTCGCTGTGAAAGTCTTTTTTGGATGAGATTAACATTTAAAGCAGTAGACTTTGAGTAAAGCAGATTGCCCTCCATCATGTGGGTGGGCCTCATCCAATCAGTTGAAGGTCTCAAGAGCAAAACTGAGGTTCCCCAAAGAAGAAATTCTGCTCAAGACAGCAACATGGAAACCTTGCCTGAGTTCCCAGGCTTCCAACTCAGACCGAGCAGCAACTCTTACCTGGATCTCTAGACTGCTGGCTTGCCCTCCAGAGTTTGGACTTGCTGGCCCCCACCGTCACATGAACTAATTCCTTAAAATAAATCTTTCTCTCACATACAGACACATACACATACATTATATACGTACATTATATGTATATATGTATAGGTAATAGATATACAATGTACATGTGAGTGTGTGTGTGTATCTCCTATTGGTTCCATTTCTCTGGAGGACCATGACTGATACACATGTTTTGTGTCACACTTAGAAAGACCTTCTCCATTCCGAGATTACTGTAACATTTTTCTCTCACAATTTCTCTTCACACTTTTTATAGTTTCTTTTTTAATAAATGTTTAGTGTTCTATCCGTTTGTTTTTTATTTTCGTGTAAGATACGAATAGGAATATAACTTTATTTTATTCCCAGATAAGGCAATGCCATTTAGATTTGTAAATCTGGCATAAATATAAAGTAATGAGACTTATTTTATTACACAGTTTGAAAACTGACTCAGAGAGCAGCTATAAAAGGAAAGTTTTAAAAACATTTTAGAGAATTCTGGCATCTTTGGAAAAAGTGTATTATTTCTCAGGAACTACTTCAAAGGGCAAAACTCTCTCAGACATAGGAGTCCTGAAGAGTTTACTAAAAAAGAAAGCCAGTAATTTAAGAGTGATGCCTCTGCTATCAAACTATGTTGCCAAAATTAAATTCCTTGAGGGGCTCCTGCCACAGGCACGGATCGGGCGGGGGCTGAGGGAGGAAGGCTGCCCACCAGCCCTTAATACCACTTTGTGCCTTGTTCCTTTGGTTTTGCACCGGAACGATGACACCCTGACTCAGACCAGCTGGAGCTCCCAGACACTGTTTCACTCTGCCCTTTGCTCAATCCTAACACACCAGCGAAATGTCCTTGGGCAAAAGACGGATCGTAATCCAATGGGAAGATTATCTAATTGGGTCACACTCCTCAGGGTGCTGATTCAAGAGGTATGACTGTTCCTGGGGCGAATGCGGTTTGTTTGAAAGGCTATTTGAACATTGAGAACACTTCAACACTTTAGAACTGCCTTTCCAGCAGAGTAAAATGAAGAACCTAATTCTGTAACTCTCCATAACTACACCAAAAAATATTACTCACAGGGTTCACCGTGACATCTTTGTTATTTGAATTCGAAGTAAAAATTTATCCTCCACAAGTGTGTTTGTCTCACTAAACTATTTGACAGTGTCAAATGAGTCCATATTCCAGGGGGCGAAAAAAAGACTTGAGTCAGGCGTGCTGTGAATGCGATCTATTTGAAACACCAGGAACCAGCACAGCGGTTCCCTTTGGGTACCGTGCAGGAGGAGAAAGGAGGTGCAAGCTGCGTGGATGAAGACGGAAGGATGTGAAGATGATCACTTTATGCCTTTTTATTTTATTTTATTTTATCTTATTTTTGAGAAAGATTAGCCCTGAGCTAACATCTGCTGCCAATCCTCCTCTTTTTGCTGAGGAAGACTGGCCCTGAGCTAACATCTGTGCCCATCTTCCTCTACTTTATATGTGGGACGCCTACCACAGCATGGCTTGCCAAGAGGTGCCATGTCTGCACCTGGGATCCAGGCTGGTGAACCCCAGGCTGTTGAAGTGGAACGTGCGCACTTAACCGCTGTGCCACCGGGCCAGCCCCAACCTTTTTATATTTTTAAGAAATTTCTGAATCATATGAAAATATACATATTCCAAAAAATAAAGCTTGAAAACTGTGTTATCTCAGGTATATTTGCTCTTCCCCCTCATTTGAAAGTTCTGTGAGGAGTTCCAGTGAGAGAGAGAGAGAGAGCAGGGCCTGAAGCTGGCCGTGGGGAGCTGGGAGGAGCTGTCCCTAAGGCGGAAATAGCAGAACCCCGGTGGCCGCCGTGACAAGAGGGTCAGCGATGTCACACCCTGCTTCCTTCGATGGCAGTCATGCCTGTGAAAGCATTCACGTGTTTAAACTGTTGAAATGTCAAAAGCTGCCATCACAAAAAGGACCCTTCCTTGAAGCAGGAACCTGAAGGCGTGATCCTTGTGAACACTGGGAGGGGTGGGGTGACAATTCACATCAGTCCTCTCCTTCCACAGCTGGACTATGGACCAGGGCTGTCCCTGAGAACAGGAGTAAGGACCTGCTTCAGACTACCAACCCTGCTCTAGGTTGAAAATAATATAAAACTTGCAGTATTTGAAACAATACATTAAGAAGGATACAAAAATCACAAAAACTAGAGTTTGGATATTTTTGTGTTAATAGAACTTGAACACAATTGCATTAGGCGGTGGATTGGTATATAAGTTGATAATTTTGCTTTTCAAAAAAATTAACTGGAGAGGGGCTGGCCTGGTGGCATAGTGGTTAAGTTCATGTGCTCCACTTTGGTGGCCCAGGGCTCGCAGGTTCAGATTCTGGGTGCAGACCTAACACCACTCGTCAAGCCATGCTGTGGCAGCATCCCACATAAAATAGAGGAAGATTGGCACAGATGTTATCTCAGCAACAATCTTCCTCAAGCAAAAAGAGGAAGATTAGCAACAGACGTTATCTCGGGGCCAATCTTCCTCACACACACATACACAAAATTAACTGGAGAGAATACCTCTGGAAGGTATTCTGTCTTTGTGGGAGGCAGTATGGGCTGGCAGCTAAGAGAGCAGTCTGGAGCCAGACTGCCTCGGTTGGAATTCCAAGCCTGCCTCTTCGAAGCGGGGCGACCATGGGCATTGTTTACCTTCTCTGTGCCTCACTCTTCTCATCTGTAAAATGGGGGTGATGAGAACAGGACCTACCTTGTAAGGGTGTGAGTGTCATCCACGTGCAGCATTCCTTAGAACAGCGCCTTGTGCTGTGCAACATACAAATGTACTACACACAGTATTATCATCACATTGTATCAGAAGATAAGCCAATTTAATGCTGGAGATGGAACAGCTGATGGCACAAGGCTGTTAACATTTGCAAAACCACGGTGGGGCGGAGAGAGCATAGTATCACCGACTAACTGCCCCGAGGAACTGAGGGTGGACTCGGAGCATTTAACTGTTTAAGAGATGCAATCATCAACCACCCTGAACCACACCAAGCCGCACCACAAGAGTGATGCCTGTGACCTTGGCCTCATTTTTAGTGCTAAGATCTCCTCTCCTGGAGGAGCTCAGGCCTTATTACCATAACCTGTATGTGGAAGAATGTGTTCCAACTGAGCCTGTGCAAGCCAGTACCCACCTCTCCCTTTTGAATATCCATCCCCCATCCGAAATAAATGTCCCTGCTTCCCTTTTTTTGGGGATGCCATGACTCTGGAAATGATCCCATATGGCCTCCTATTTGCTGCAAATATACCTTACTTTGTGAGACTACTTCTGATGGAGAGTCTGATTTAACTCCCCGGGAGGGAGCCCATGTCGGTTTCGGTAACAATCGGGGTGGTAAATGGAAGAAGACTCTGGTCCCTGTGCTACTACCACATCCTGGTTGTGTGATCCTGGGCAAGGCGCGTAACCTTTCTGAGCCTCGGTTTCCTCCTAAAGACGAAAATAATAGCTTCACTCTGCCTATTCTAGGAGCTCGTTTGACGACTGGATGAGGCGATATCCATGAAAAATGTTTGAAAGCTCTAGAAAGCTGCCCCAATGCAAAGGGCAACTACCAGCATGAGATCTTTTTGCTTCTAGGGCTTGCCCACATGGGCAGCGAGTCCGCTGGGAGGTGACCAAGCGAGGGCACACGTTGGGGTGATGAGACAAGCCAGGTGAGACCATGGATGGCAGAGAGCACTTAACCACCCACGAATGTAGGAGGTGGAGAGTCAGGCATTTGTAATTTTCAGCTGAATAAAGGATAAGCCAATATAAAAATGCCTAAGGAAGACACACGACCGTTATTACGAGTTTAATGGCAAAATCTCACAGCTCCTCTGTGTTTCAAAGCAGAAACACTCTTTTGCGCTGAGCAAACGTCCTTCCCATAGTGAAAGAATGCAGCCACCATGTCCTCCTCTGGCTCCCTTCATTCATTCTTTCACCAAATATTTACTCAGCACTTGCTCTAGGCTGTGTGTTGTGTTAGGCACTTGGAGTATGTTAGTGAATAAACGGGGGAGACAGCCAATAAGCAATGAAGATAATCAGTGGGTGAATTACATAGCACATTAGAAGGTGAAAATGCTATGGAAAATAAAATGTAAGGCAGAAGTCGGGGTAGCAGGAATGCCGGGGGAGGAAGGTTACACTTGCAAATCAAGTGGTCAGGGTGGGACTCACTGAGACGGAGATTCGAGAGTTAACCAAGGAGATTGATTGCCGGGAAGAGCATTCAGGCTGAAGGAAGAGTTGAGGCAAAGGCCGTGAGGTGGGAGTGTGTCCGATATGTGCCAGGAACAGCAAGGAGGACATGGAGCTGCGTGAATGCAGAAGAGATGGCAGGAGACAAAGTCAGGGAGGTGGCATAGCCAGGCCCTCTCTGCAAGACGACACCACAAGGCTGTGCTGGAACCAGGTGAGCTGGGGCCCACCTGGCCTTGGGCTGAGACCCTGATTAATGCTTCCGGGGCCCTGCACCTATGGGCTGCTGGAAGAGCCAGCGGCATAAGCTCACGCGCCCCTCCTCCATGGCGTGGGAAAGATTTTCTCTCTTTCTTGATTGACATGAAGCCCCAGTGGCCTTGGGCCACCATCTTGTGACCAAGAAGCGAACCAGCCTTAGAATGAAGCTGACACTGAAGACAGAATGAAGAAATGGAAGGACCCTCTGGGCTTGCTATTATGTGAGATTATACGCGTTTCTATTGTCAACGGCAGTTGGAATCAAGTTTTTAGCCAAATGCATGCTAATTGATACAAGGGGAGAATCATAAATTCTAGAGCCGGAAGAAATTTTAAAGACCATCTAATTCAACATCCTCACTTTGCACATGAGGAAACAGGCCGGCCAGGTTGGGGGATTTGCCCACAGAAATGCATCAACTGAGGGGCGGTGCTCGTCCTCCTCACTGCTCTGTGGGAGCCATGAGAGGAACGCATGAAGATGGAAATCTCCACCCAGCTAGACTGGAGAGCGGATCAAGACCCAGCTAAGGACTGTGTCTGTTGGCCACACCCAGGAAGGAGGGGGATTGTCCCACACGACCCGAAGCACCTAACGCAGCACAAAAGATTGGTGACGAGCTTTCTACTCACTGTGACCACTTTCCATTTGACCACCTAGAATTTAGTAGGCACCTACTGTGAGCTGCACTCTCCAGGAGGTGCTAAAGGTGTTATAAAGCAGGGTGGGCATGGTCCCTGATCCCCACAGGTGTGCGACTTGGGTTTGAATACCCCTTCACAGCTCACAGGGTGTTTTCCCACACACGAGGTCTTCTGGGTTATGATCGTGAGGCAAGAGAAGAGAGAAGGGCTGCCTACCAGTCCTGCTGAGGAGACCACATGTGTGTGACTCTCTATAACAAACCAAGCAGAGGCAGAATTCGTCCACTTGGGCCACCATGACAAAGTGCCGACAACAGAAATGTATTTTCTCACAATTCTGGAGGCCGCAAGTCCCAGATCAAGGTGTCGGCCGGGCTGGCTGCTCCTGAAGCCTCTCCCCAAGCTCTCCTCGGCCAGCGACATTGACCGTGCGAGGCAGGGTCTGGCTGGATCTGAGCAGCTGGGTTTTGCCCTCTGCCACAGTTGTGTCATCCATGATGCGGGGTCGGTGAGCCGAGGAGTCGAAAGAAAGATTTCTTAGACTCTTAAGATCTGGCAGTAGTGCTCCTTTATTTAGAGAATAGTGTAGCATGGGGACAGGACCCATGGGCAGTCAGAGCTTCTGCTGCCGCTTCTGCTGCCCCCGCTGGCATGGGGACAGGACCCATGGGCAGGCAGAGCTGGTGCGTGGGGACAGGACCCACGGGCAGTCAGAGCTCCTGCTGCTGCCCCAAGTTGAGGGTTAGGGCTAAATTTAAGGCATAGGTATATGATTCATCTCTTTACAAGACAAAGGAAAGAACATGAAAAAAAGTTAAAATGGTATCAGTGCAGGTGGGGTCTGGTCATTGGGTGATCCCATGACTTTTAGACAAGAATCAAATCGGATTAAGTAAAGGTTAGAAAGGTTAGACGCCACCACCCTAAGCCAGTTACATGAGATTGCCAGACAGCAACCAACTTAAGTTCTTGCCTTCCCCATCAAGAGCTTCTAGGGACAAGGTCATCTCTCCTCTTCCTTCACAAGTGCAAATGTCTCTCAAAAGGGCAAGCAAAATTCCAGTCCTCGGAGCCTGCTTCTCATCTGTAGTTTTAAAAGTAACCAGCCTAAAAATCCTCATCATAAATCGTTTTAAAATTAAGCAGCCTAAAAGTCCTCATCAATCCACATCATGTCATCGGGCTCCAGCACTCCTCGGGAAGGACCCATGCAAACAAGCTCTACACTTAATGCTTCCATTTAAAGGAATGTTTACAAACATCAGACTTCCGCCTCCTGAACAAACTACATCCTCATCTGCACAAAACAGAGTCAAGGACAAGTGGCCTTGGGCAGCATGTCTCTGTCTCCAGCTTCCTAGCGCAGACAGAATGAGAACATGTAAAATTCAAATTAATTTTGTGCGACCTCTGACAACCATGAGCTGTCCTGTGGACCGGATGACCCCAAGACCACCTGTGCTTTAATATGCTGTGACTCCGATCAACGTCACGTTCTGTTGTTTCCTTTAGTCATTCACTCACTCAAGGATTGATCGAGCACCTTCTACGTGCCAGGCGCTCAGGGGGACAGGTGAAGAGGTCAGGGGAGGCTCCCTGGAGGAAGCGGCATTTGAGTTTGAGCTTGCAGACAGGCTACGATCTTGATGGGCAGAAGGAATTCCAGGTAGAAGGAACACATGAATAAAGGCCAAGCAACAGGAAAGACAAATCTGTTTAGAGACGAGGAGTAGACAAAGCCTCGCAGGACCGGTGAGAGGACTGCGCCTGGGAACCGCAGGCTGCCAGTCTGCACGGGTGGGTAGGATTCAACGGTGCCTGAGAGGGAGGACTCCACCTCCACCTGCCTTTCACCTCCTACAGGGTTGAGGTCAACCTGCAAAGGTCAAGGAGAAAGTGCGGAAGAGCCGGAGGAAGGCAGGTCTTTCTTCCTTTCGGGGAAAGGATGGAGCGAGGGAGGAAACAGTGACCATGACAGCTGCTTTGACTACAGCCGGCACAAGCATTCTTCAGTCGGAGTGTGCTGTCGCTCTGAGTTCTGAGCGCTCGAGTGGGCGTTTGGATTTGCACGTCAGTGTGGGGAAAAAATGACTTGACTGCTTATTTTGAGCATCTAAATCTGTCACCGGCTGAATGACTCTGTTTACATACCATCCACAGGATGAGAATTACTGCTCACGCAGATGCTCCCTCAAAGCATGGACGGTGGGAGCCAAGAGAAGCTTACACGGGGCCGTGATTGGCCTCTGAGACCCGAGTTAGTCCCTATTGCCAGACCTCCCAAATGCCCCTAACGTAAACTCACCAGGGAACTCATTGGCTTCCTAATGTATGCTGGGGGCAAGGACAATGAAGACAGAGGGTCTGTACCCTGATGAAATGCCCCTTCTGCAGGGCTTTCCGAGGACTGATGTGGTCTAAGGACAGCCAGTCCCAACTGTCCAGTGCAGCTGGATCACTGAAATAAGCACGGGCTTTCTGTCCAAAATTGTCAGTCAGGCACCTCCCTGCTTGTTCCTGGGACTCAGAGGCCTCAGTGCACCCAATAAACAGTAAAGGAAAACTTGTAAAATGTGAGTTGCTTCCCTTCCAGAGGATGAAAAAAAAGAGGAGTGATCTGCTTTGTGCCAGAAGAACAAGTGAGGCACTGCCTCGTTAGAGAGCCTGGTGATGCCGTTCAGGCAGGTTGGACTGAGAATTTGGAAGGCTACTGGAAATATATTATTTTCTAAAAATTCCTTTACCAATAATTGCTGGGTTTTGGAGGAAAGGAATCTAAAAATATTACAGCTAGATTAAAGGAGACTAAAGAGACAAGAAAATTGAATACGGTATGTGACCGGATCTTCTGCTAGACAGAAAGAAACGCCATAAGGAACGTTACCGGATAGCAGACTCTCGTCAAATCACAGTGAGACACCCTTCCACACCCACTAGGATGGCTGCAACCAAAGACAGATAACAACAAGTGTCAACAAGGGTGTGGAGAAACTGGAACCCTCACACATTGCTGGTGGGAATGTAAAATGGTGCACCTGCTTTGGAAAACAGTGTGGTAGTTCCTCAAAGGGTTAAACATAGAGGTATCATGTGACTCAGCAATTCCCCTCCCAGGGACGGGCCCAAGAGAGATGGAAACATACCTCTAAACGGAAACTTGTATGTGAATGTTCATAGCAGCACTATTCATAATAGTTTCAAAAAGTGGAAAAAACCCAAATGCCCATCAGCTGATTAATGGGTAAAGACAATGTGGTACATCCAGGCAGCAATAAAAGGTAGCCAGCTATCAGGCCAGGAAAACGCACAGAGGAAACTTAAATGCCTATTACATGCATCACTAAACATTTGTCAAAACCCATAGAACATACACACCAAGAGTGAACCCTAATGTAAACCGTGGACTCTGGGTGATGTGTTGATGGAGGTTAATCGATTGTAACAAATCTACCACTTTGGTGCAGGATGTTGATAGTGGAGGAGGCTGTGTCTCAGCTGGGGACAGCTGGTATATGGGAAATCTCTATACTTTCCACTCAATTGTATGTGGAACCCAAGCAGCCTCTATAAACTGAAAGAGGCAAGAAACAGATTCTCTCCCGGGGTCTCCAAAGTTAACACAGCCTTGCCAACACCTTGATCTGAGCCCAGGAAGATCATTTCAGACTCCCAACCTCCAGAACCGTAAAGGGAATGCATCTTGTTTGAAACACCAAGTTTGGAGTGATTTGTTCCAGCAGCCACCGGAAACTGATACAGTAGCATTGCTTGATAAACGCAGGAGGTGGTTATGTAAGATAACAGCAATAGGAGAAGCTGAGTGGAGGGCATGGAGGAAACCTCCACACTACCTTTGCAATGCTTCTGTAAATCTAAAATTTTTCTTTTTTTTTTTCAAAGAGGCTAAGATTTGCCAAAAATAAGCAGGCGGGGCCACACAGTGTGTCAGGCCTTCCTGCTCCCAGTCCTGTCCCACCTCCCCACAACTAGGAGCGGGACAGAGAAACCAGAAAGGAGGAGAACCAACAGTTTCCCAAAGCCGCTGCCCAGAGGGAAGCT
The DNA here is from genome assembly GCF_041296265.1 of Equus caballus. Classification (NCBI taxonomy): domain Eukaryota; kingdom Metazoa; phylum Chordata; class Mammalia; order Perissodactyla; family Equidae; genus Equus; species Equus caballus. The sequence goes on along the minus strand of NC_091700.1, from coordinate 24,498,606 downwards.
GAATAACGGCTAGTCCACCAGTTTAAAGAAGCGGGAACTCACAAGCACCAGTGACCTGCAAGCTCCTCGCAAGAGAGAAGCTTAGTAATTATCCAATGATTCAAAGCTTGAGGGGGTGATAAAGTAGAAAATGTGCTATGCATCGGGACATCCTCAAAAAAACCCCAATACTTGTTACAGAAAGCAAGGATGCTGTGCCAGCCCCTTGGCGTGGCACTTAGTAAACATAGAAATTGTTTATAGAATATTAAAAAAAAACCCACCACTCTGTGTGCGTGTACCCATTCCTTGGGTTGAGAAAAGCAGGGTCTTAACAACCTAGTTTCCCCTTCTTAAAAGTTTTATTATGATTATGAAATTAACACACTTTACAGAAAAACGTCAACGCTAAACTCTAAGCTATTTTCATCGCGTGCCTGCCCCTCAGGTGGGAGGAGCATCCCGCCTCGGGCAATAGCCGCCCCTCCAGGGCCGCGCAGGCGCTGTCTCTGCATCCACTCCACTCGTCCCATCAGATCGCGTGCTCTCGCCCCAGCTCTATTCGCAATGGAGGGCGTCTTCGCATCTCGTAATCGACTTCCTCCTCCTGCGTAACCCAGCCCTGTAGGGGGTCTCTTCATCAGTAAAGAATATTTCTTTTCCTCCAATTCTCTCACGCTAAAAAAAAAAAAAAAAAAGGGTCGCCTTCAACACCGGCGTCTCCTTCGCTGTGAACCTCCAGGCCACCTCTTTCCTGTGGGCTCTGCTTTTGAACCATCCCTCCTGCATGGCCGCGTCCTGTCCATTCCCCCTGCCCAGCTGGTCCAGGGGTCTATGGAGATGGCCGCAGCCTGGGCACGCTGCTGCCTGTGCTCCCACAGCTCCCCCCTTGGGCTCCCACCAGCTGCAGAATGGAGCTGCCTCCTTCCTGTCTTGGGCCATCAAGCTCTGCACAACCCGCTCCAGACTCTCCTCCCCGCCCCCGTCCCCCACTTGCATGTACCCCTGCACCAGCCAAACCAGAGGGTCTGCTCCTTGAAGAGGGCCGCTCCCTCAGGCTGCATGCAAGCACTGGCCTCCCACCGCCCTGGACCAGCTCCTCACTTTGGCTCCCCACTCTGCTCCCAGAGCACCTTGCTCATCCTCTTCCTGTGGCTTCTGTCTGAGCTGGCCTTGTACTCTGTGATCTCAGCCTCTCTACTGAAGTGCAAGTTCCTTCAGGGCAACTGTTTATTTCAGCAGCCAACAGAGTGGCTGGCTCACAGTTGCCCACAGCCCCCTGTCAAAGAGGCTGTTGAGGACATGGGATCTGCAGGCGAGGTCTGGCCCCATCTCAGCTCTGCCTTTCCCAAGCCTCACAGCACTCGTGTGCCTCAGTTTGCGTATCTGCAATGTGGGGATAATTACAGGACACACCTTACAGGATCGCTGCAAGAGAAAATGAGGTAATCCACCAAAAACTCTTTAGAACAATGTCCAGCACATGCCAAATACTCAATAGATTTGAGATAGTATTATTCTTGGGTGCCACCTGGAATTGCTCTATCAGGGTCTCTGGGAGTGGGCCCAGGAGTCTGCATTTTAAACAAGTACCCCAGGTGATTCCACTGCACACCAGGTTTTGTGGGCCACTAATGAGGAACTTGAAGACCAGGGAGGTAAAATGACCCACCCAAGTGTAAACACGACTAGTCTACCACTGCCTAGTGTACCTTTACTCACTCATGGACTTGAACCTGTCCAAGCAACGCCACTGAGTTAGATCTTCAGATGCCTTCCCCAGCCAGGGGTCTTTGACCTCGTGGGCAGCCTGGAGAGACCAGAGCCCAGGGCACCGGCATGGACAGGAAGCCCAGCGTTGGCCACTATACCCAACTCCGTTCACATCTGCAGCTCGAGAACCAACCACGAATTACCTCTTCTTTCATTTCCTCCATTCTAAGCTCCTCAAGTTCATAAGTAAGGACGGCCCTGACCATCAGACTGTTCTTCAGTCTAGCCACGTCCCCCGAGGGCAGAGGACCTTGCTGTGACTTGTGTGGGTGACCTGGGAGAAGCTGAGATGGGCACCCCAGTCTCCAGGCTTCTCAGGCACCGGGAACAGAAAGCCATTGACAGGACACCGGGCAGAGCCTTCTTCAGCTGGATGCAGGGCAAACCTTCCCCCGCTTCCTCAGCCTCTGCTGACCTGTGGAAGCCCAGAGATCTGTCTTCCGATGGATCCTGCGGGGGTGACCGCTAGCTGTCCCCTGTATCCGTTCTCTCAGCCTTCAATAAATAAGTGGTAATAGAGGTTTTAGTGGAGCACATGCTGCCCAGCTGAGGACGGCATTTCTCAGTCACCCAATGGGGTGAGCACAAGGGACCTGGTCAACTTCAAGGTCCTGGCCTTACAGGAAAGGACTCTCCCCAAGGCCCCTATCTGCTGTCTGGAATGTGCACATGGCTGAGAGCCATCCTAGGCCTTGGGAATGAGGATGAGTCCTGGAAAAGCAGAGTGACAGAGGCGGAGCCTGGGCCTCTGATGAATCGTCAGAGCAGAGGTGCACGCCCAGCCCGAACTGCATGTGTGGGAGAAACAGACTCATCTCTTATGAAGCCATTTAGTTTTCATGTCAACTTAACCCACTTCCCGCTACAGCATTTAAGGACGGAGCACAGAGGCTTATTTCCTTCTGCCTGGGCTGCCATCTGTGCAGCAAGGTGTGCAGAGGCTAGAGCGCTGGCCTTGGGTTCAGGCAGACTCGGCTTGAATGTGGGCTCGGCCATTTGCTGACTGTCGAGTCAGTGAGGGCCCCCGTGTCAAAGGACCACAACCAGCTGGCTTCAACAACAGAAGCGTCTCATCTCCCGGTTCTGGAGGCTAGAAGTGTGAGACCGAGGCAGGGCCACGCTCCCTCTGAAGGGTCGAGGCAAGGATCGGCTCCAGGCCTCTCTCCAGCTTCTGGGAGTTCCTTGGCCAGTGGGCACATCACCCCAGTCCTTGCCTTCATCGTCACATGGCATTCTCCCCGCGTCTCTTCACATCGTCTTCCCTCTGTGCATATCTGCCTCTGTCCAGATTGCCCCTCTTCACAAGGATAGTAGTTGTACTGGGTTAGGGCCCATCCTAAGGATGTGATTTAACTCAGTTACCTCTGTAAAGACCCTATTTCCAAATGAGGTCACATTCTGAGGTACTATGGATTAACATATCTTCCCTGGAGGAACACAATTCAGCCCATCACACTAACTTTCTTTACTAACAGAATTTGACTATTTACTCAATGTCTTAGAACCTCAGTTTCCCAGTGTCAGATTTACATTAATTCGTAGGGGTTAGTATTTAAGGTGTCCCCAGGATGAGCCTTGGGCCTGGCCTTCACCATTGTCACCCTCTACTTGAAGGTAGGCGCCCTTCCCATCATCCAAGCATCATGAAATGTGTGTGGTGGCCTTTCCCAATTTACTGGCTATTTGGCCTCAGCGCCCCCTTCCAGCATCTGGGGTGAGCCTCTGTCTTGTAGGTCTGGGGGGGAGGCAGGGCTCCCCCAGATGCTGCAAATGCCAGGATCTTACTTCCTCCCCCTTCCTGGTAGCTATGCAGCCCCAACTGTGCTTCCACAGCTCTCCCAGGGATTCTGTGAATTACTCAACAGCCGTTTAATAAAACTCTTTTTCCCTATTCAGCCAGAGGCTTTCTAGTGCTTGCAAGGGATAGCCTTGACAGACACACCATGCAATATTTAAGGCCAAAATGGCTGCTTGGGAGAATGGTAGCACCTTCCAGAGGACCCGTGAGGGTGCATATAGTAGGACAATTGGGTGGGAAGCAATCTAGTTTACTGACTTTCAGATCAGAAAGACGTGGATTTAAATCACAACTGTGACACTTACTAGCTAAGAGACCATAAGAAAGTTAGTTAACATCTCTGAGTCTCATTTTTCTCATCTGTCAAGTGGTGATGATGATAATAAGCTACTTAACAGAATTGTTGGGAGGATTAAAGGAGAGTGCACCTCAAACTCTTACTGTATGTGATGGTAAATTTTATGTGTCAACGTAACTGGGTCATAGGGTATCCAGATACTTGGTCAAATGTTATTCAGCGTGTGACTATGAGGGTGTTTCTGCATGAGATTAACATTTGAATCAGTAAACTGAGTAAAGTAGATTCCCCTCCCTAATGTGGGTGGGCATTACCCAATCAGTTGAAGGCCTGAATAGAACAGAAAGGCTGACCATCCTCTAGTAAGAGGGAATTTCCTCCAGCCTGACTGCCTTGAGCTGGGACTTCAGTCTTTTCCTGCCTTTGGAGTCAAACAGAAACATGGGCTCTTCTTGGGTCTTGAGCCTGCCAGCTTTCAGACTGGAAATACACCACTGCTATCAGAGCTCTCCAATTTCCCCACTGCCATCTTGGGAGTTCTCAGCCTCCATGTTCACGTGAGTCAATTTCTCATAATACATCTCTTTATATACATATATATATATATATATCCTGTTGGTTCTATTTCTCTGGAGAACTCTAATACACTGCAATACATGGAACAATGGTGCATATTCAATAGTTATAGTAGCTAATTATTGTTGCTCTTAGCTTTATTATTATGCTAAAAAAGATGTGACTGGCACCCAGTCCCCAGAGAGGGCCCCTCAAACATTTCAGCAGCATCCGCATATTTTCCCCATTTGGGGAAATTCACTGGTCTTTCGTTTTAAACCCTAAACCTGTTCCCACTCTTGCCCCTCGCAGTACAGCCACGTGACCACACACGCACACCCACACACGCCCACGCGACCATGCAGTTCCTGGAGATGTTCTGGACCAGACTGAGTTGCGGTGGGGAAATTCACGCGCATTGTGAATTTCTGCTTCCGGCATCTTCCCCACCCTGTACTAAACCATTCACTCCCATAGCCCCCCTCCCCCGCTTCAGCCATTCCCCTGCCTCCTCTGCGAAATGCTAACCTCCTGCCTCCAGGAGAAAAGAAAAACGCCTGAATCCCTGGGGGCTGTTGTGGAGGCTGCATCTCGGGGCACCGTCAGAGAGGAGGCTGAGGAGAGGACGCGGCCAGTGGGAGGGTGTCCCGGGGCGTGCTGACTTAGATAATGCGCCCCCCATCTCCGCCCACTGCTCCCCCCGCGGGCCCCCCATGATGGCTTTCGAAGCCATGACTCAGGGGGAGACCTCGTCGCACGGAAGGACGCGGCTCTGGCAGGTGGTGCCGAGGAGACCTGCAGGAAGCTTAGCGAGGTCAGCCCGGCCCGCACCCAGCCTCCCGGGCCACCGCGCCAGGCCACACGCGGGGGCTCCCAGCCCTCCCTGGGCGCGCTCCCGCCTTCTCCCCTGCAGTCCACCTTGCCCCCGGGCAAACGGGAAGCGTGGGGTGAGCCCGGACTGCCATCTTGCTCGCCAGCTCCAAACAGGAGACATCCGGCCTCAGTACCACTCAGGGAACTCCTCACATCACAGATTCGTCCCCCAAGTCTCAAAGACATGGCAACGGGATGCCCGAGAGCCCCCGAAAGAGGGCTGCGCGCACCAGGCCTGGCCGGGGAAACAGCCCCGAACCGAGGGGACTCTTTTCCCTCCCTGGAGCCAGACTTCCTAGTTTGCTGGCTTATGTGACTTCAGGCCGCTGCTGACCTCTCTGAGCCTGAGTGACTTCACCTGAAAGATGGGAGTGACAATAGCTACTGAGAAAGCTAAGGTGCCCAGCACACGGTTAGGGGTCCGTCACTGCAGGTCTTATCACTGAGGGAGCAACTGCTCCCTGCCAACCTTCTCCTCCCAGCCGGGAGATGGGAAAACGCACAGCTTTCAAAGCAACCACGGTACATTTTAAAGGACACGAGCAAGCTCAAGAAGCACTTTTTTCCCCCTGAAACAGCTTCATGATGTACCAACGTACCTTTTATAAACAGTAAGATAACTACAACTCACTGAGCACCTTCGATGTGTCAGGCTCTGGCAGAGATGCTGCCTCGGGGCTGGTACCATCCCCACTTCTCAAATTGCCCCCTGACCACGGGCACACCTCCATCAGCAGCGAGGCGGGATTTGAACCTGCTCTCTCGGTAAGCCGCGCCGGCTGCCTCCACAGTGCCGGTTAGGAACTGTCTGCTCATCCTGAAACATCCCTGTTTTTCCACATTTATAAATCCATGACCCCATTTCCAGGCAAGATCTGTTTATACAAGTAAGCCTTGCCTTGAACAATATTCTTCTAATTTAAACAGAGAATGTCAGTAAGAAATGCAGTAAATAGTTGACAATTTTGACTCATGGATCCTCAGCTGACCACCATAATGCTCGGAGAAAGTCATGCTTTACAGCGTGTGAGAGGCATCATGTCTTAGTAAGGGTGTGTTCACACTCTGGAGGGGGGGGTTGCCTCTGCTCCCCGCTCTGCTCTGAGGCCTGACTCTCCACTGATTTTGCCAACACCCTCAGATTTGGGCCACAGTCTTATTTCACCTTTCACCCCGCAGAGTCCCACCCTCAAGGCTGGCCCCAGAACTCCCACTGGACTGAGTCCCTGGAAGAGGAACGCGGTATCGTTCATAACATTTAGCACAGGGCTTTGCATAAAGCAGGTTCTCAGTAAGTCCAATTAGAAGTCACGCAAATCACTGTGGTGGTCTTTATAAAGAGAGGAGGAAAATCGAAAGCAGCAATACCGATTTTGTTCAGGTAGTCCTGCTCTGGAGAATGTTCATTTCCAATTAAAGAGAAAGGCATCTCTGACGGTGTGGCGGAGGGAACCCAGGATACAGATACACACAGTGCACCCAGCGGGTACACACACGTAATACCAGACGCTCCTCAGTTTCTCTAATGGTTCAGCTTGGCAAATATTTTTGAGGATCCTGCTTTGTCCTGGACAGCCTGACAGGCCGTGAAGCTGATGATGAATGAGGACCCGTCCTTCTCTAATGCAGCTGGCTTTCTACTGGGGCAGAAGGACACGAGGGCATGCAGACGTGAGGGCTGATGACATTTTATCTCTGATATGCAAATTTCTACTCTGTATGCTGAAAACTGCTCTGTTATTGCAAAGGGGCCATCACTTACATCAGTTAATTTTTCCTAGAGCCCTAATGAACTTAATGGTGTTTGGAAAATAATGGGGTTTTTTTTTTCCCTGTATCACATCTTTCTTATTGAGTGTCAAAGTAGCTCGAAAGTAATTTTAACAGTCTCAAATGTTCCACCTTTTGGAGACAGATCAAATGGTAAGAATAAATAATCACACAAAATATCTTTGCATCGTAAGTTTGAATTGGTAATTGTGCATAATGAGAAGTTGAAAATACAACATATACAAGGGAAAAATAGCTATCTGAGCCTCAAGTTCACCATCAAAACGTCATCTCATCTTTCCTACTTGCTCTTTTGTTCACTGCCGCCTTCCACAGCTATTTATTTTAATCCATTTCTCCAAACAGATATTAATAAACTTCAGAACTTCCGTTGTGCTCTTCACCTCAACACAAGCAAAACAAATTTATTTTCTTCTGTTATAATTGATTTATTTTTCCATCATTCAAGTTTGCTTTTCATGACTCACATGTGAAGTACAGAATGTTTGCAGGATGTACAAATGATTTAGCCATTTGGATTTCATCCATTTCTCGGGACCACACTGACAGATACATTAGTGAAATCGTTCTGCAGTTTTAGAGCAGAATTAGGACTGAGCTTCACCATAAGGAGGATGAGCTGTGGCAACGGAGACCTGGGGATTTCAAAGACTGAGTTTGGAGGACCAGGCAGGCTGTAGCTCCCCCTCCGTCCTGAGGGAGGAAGGAATCCTCACAGTGATAGACCCCTCGGAGGTAATGCAAGACCATCAGATAAAAATGTGTAGACACTGTCCTCTCCACACCCACCCGAGTTTTCAATGTGCTGCCCAATGGTTTAGGAGTTCTGCCCCCACCAGCAATATAATGACAAAGGGCTCTGCCCTCCACATTCCTGAGGGAGAGCGAGGTTGGCTCAGAGCTCGGCTTCCTCTCTAAGGGCCTCCCTGGCGCCCAGTCAAGCCCGAGTCCTCAGATCCTCTTCCCTACACACAAACCCAGCGGCTTCCTACCCTGACCCCTCCTGATAACTCCATGCTCCCCTCTTCCATCTCCAGGGCTACCATCCCGGGAGACTTCCAGATCTTCCCCAAGTACTGACCCCCAAGAGACCCCACTGCCATCTGTAGGAGGCCCGGGAAAGAGAGACAACAAGCACTGAGGTCCCTTGGAGACCAGAGGGCCGGGTGCAGTGCTGGGCCTACTCTGGGACCAGAAAATAAAGGAAACTATGTGGCCCGAGAGGTCAGTTACTCGTGATCCTGAAGACAGGAAAAGTACTGTGTGGAGCACTTTCTGCTGGCCCTCCAGCCTCCCTGAGCCCCTGGGGGCAGCTATTCCCTTCAGAACTGCCCTGGGACTCATCTTCTGACCCCTCAGGTCCACAGTGTGCTCTCCCGGGGAGAGCTCAAGGGTATTCCTGTCCTCAGTGGAACGTGATCACAGGCTCCTTGGGACATCTCTTGTATAGTTCTTTAGCTGTGGCATTATAATTTAACTTTTTCCCATGGGTGTTTGAGGTCAGCTCCTTGTAGGCAATCGGGGCAGGCTGCGGCCATGGCAATGACTGGCAGGATTGATTATTCTCGTGTCCACACCCACAATGGTAAGAGCACGGTAAGAAGCAGGATGGATGACCATAGAAGGAACCCCTTTTGTTCTGAGAGTATGCAAACAAGCAAGGAGAATTAGGCACCTTTTAAAAGATAATGGAATTCAAAATAGTATTTTTCCTTATTTGGGCACTCCATTAGACATGAATTCTCTAATTCTTAGTCCTTCATGCCATTTTGCATAAGTAGATGCCCCTCAACTATAAGGGAAGAGTGGTATCACCATCACAGGTCTGGACAGAGGTGTCTTTAGAAGGACGAGTAATGAATGGTCTGCAATGGCCAGAAGCTGCATAGGTGTCACTTCCTCTCTGTCACTGCTGATAAAGAACCTTTACTCGGAACATCTCCTGTCTTTGTTCTGCATGAGTGACAAGTTGTTTCATTCTAATTTTTTATTATTGTCCTTTGGCACCAAAATATAATACACTCATTTCTTCATCAAATATTTACTGAAAACCTACCACTCTGTGTGCAAGCACTGGCTAGAAGCTCGGAATACAAGGTCATAAAATGTAGTTACTGCTCTCAAGCCACTCCTTCCAATGGGGGTGACAAATAGCTACATGACATGCTTGGGTTATAACACAAATGCTACTAGTGAACTAGGGGAAGACTCAGAGAAGGTACCCCAGGAGCTGAATGTAGCATGTGACTTGGGTCTTGGAAGATGAGTTAACAATCCTTTGGGGGAGAAGAGGAAAATTTAAGGCAGAGGGAATAGTTCGTGCCAAGGCAGGAAGGCACGAGACAGCCCCGTGTGTACTGAGAAAGGCAGAGCATTCTGTTAGAATGGACTGTCAGCTGTGCGTGTGTTCGTGCACACGGGCACACATCAATGTGTGTTTTGGCAGAAGGGGATGATGAGGCTGGAGAGATAGTGAATAATCTTGATGCCATGCCTCATTTATATTTTATCCAGTAAATAAGAGGAAACCAGCTGAGTTTTTTCAATCATGGAAATAAAATGACTAGGGTTGGTTTAGTAAGGTCGTTCTGGTGTGAAGAAAGAATCAGAGGGGTGTCATTCCAGAAGCCAAGAAGCCAGAGTCTTGCCTAGACTCTTGCCTGTCAGTCTTGGCAAGCGCTGTGAAGTCCTGAATTAAGGCAGAGTGACGCTTTAAAGAAAAACAGGAGGATTGACAGATCAGGGGCCCTACTGGATGGGAGGGTCAGCGAGACGAGAGGGAAGGAGAATTTTTAGGCAACCCCTGCAGGGTGGAGTGCACTTACAGGCATAAGGAATTCTGGGAAAAGGTTTTCTGCTTTTCTAATAAGGGTGGAGAGGATAAACTTCCATTTGCACCAATAAATAATGTTATTCGTGTTTGTAATGTTTTAGCATCAGCATGCAATGAATCACTTCCCTTGAAAATCAAACGGTGCCGAATTCACGCCTGCAGCAAAGCACCCTGATTGAAGCCTTTCTGCAGTTATTCAAATCCCCGTCCTCCACATTCTTTCCTTTCTCCCACGACAGATTCCCTCCACACCAACCCCTCCCCTCTCGCAAGTCACCAATCAGGGTTCAGACTGAGGGCAAGAGCAGAGTCGTTCTGGGCTCTGGTGCAAGTATGATTTCTATAAAAAGACATTTAAAAACAAGAGGCAATGTTGCCATTTTGCCTTTAATGGAAAAGTGGCCACAGTTACAGTAAAAAAAAAAAAAAAAAATTCTTTTATTTAAAAAACCCCCAAAACTCCATCCCACTTCTAGGCAATCACTGTTCGAATTTTCTGAAATACACATACACTTGAAAACCAAGTTTGTATAAAAATAAACTCTGAATTTGTGATTAAAAAGGGAGACTCCAGTGTGTCCAGCTGCACAAATGCACAATAAAAAGGAGCCGAGTCTGTCCGCGGGGGCTACCCCAGCGCGGAGGGCGCTTTGCCTTTGGACGACAGAGCCTGCTTGAAGCGCCTCTTCAGGTCCTGCATGTTGGGAGAGCGCGGCCGGGGGATTATGGAGGCTCTCCTCCTCTCCCCGCTGAGGCTGTGCAGCTTACTCACTTCTTTGCAGAGATGCTGAAACACAACACAGACATCTTCATAGTTTTCACTGGTGGAAATTTCAAGGAACAGGCTGCCCAGCTCGTTGGCTAGTTGAATGCCGTCGTGCGTTTGCACCTGCCGGGCGTGCAGCAGGTCCCCCTTGTTGCCCACGATGATGACAGGGGCCTTAGAGTCAGGGTGGACCTTCCGGATGTGCTGGTAAAGGGGGCGGATGGCCTGGTAGCTGTCGTGGTCTGTGATGGAGTAGACCAGCAGAAAGCCTTCTGCCCACTGCACGCACTTGGACAGGGAATCGACTAGCTGGGTGAGGTTGTCTTGGACCTGAGAAAGAGCAAATGAGTCCGGATCAAGGAAGCCCTCTGTGGGAGACGACCCAAAACGACATCAAAGTAACATTTGAAAAAGAAATCACTAAATATAGTTTTCAGATCCTACCCAGCTTCTGCAGAAGGAGGCTTTTGATACTGAAAGAGCGAACCCTCAGGCAGGCTCCCTTGCCTGGGCTACTTTATTAGCTGTTACCAAGGCATTATTTTTAAACCCTGTGCTTGGCAGGTAGTCTGCGGTAAACCGTGGCTGACTGAAGAATGACTTCAATGACAACTTTCAAATCAGAATGGCACAATTTTTAGGGAACTAACTCAGAATCAACAAAATTTTGAAAATAAGCCAAGATAAGTATCTATTCCCAAACCCATAAAACTATTTTTAGCACGTCCTTCTTGAGAATGTTACAGAAACAAATTCCTTCTTTCTGTTCTTCCACGAGATCTTTCCTCCCCAGAAGGGAGAGCAATTAGTGACCTGTTAATCAAGTTACATTCCTGACTGCTTGCCAAGGGGTTATCTGATTCCAATTCCTGACTTGAGGGTACAGCTAGAAACAGAAGAGCTTGTTAACCGTTCCATGGCTGAGCTCTGAAACAAGCGGTGAGACCCGTCTAAGTGGTGACACCCCCCAGTAGGGCTGCAAAGGGAAATTAAGCGTCTCTCCCCCTTTGCGAGGTGGTGGACAAGAAGGAGGAAGCTGCCTCCAACTATCGACCCTCCGTGCCCCCCCATCAGGGTTTCCAACACCCCAAAGACTGGCCCCACCTGGGGACAGCCCACTCCCACATCTGAATGCACAGCAGGTGCGTCCGACACCCTGCTCGCGCTGCGGAGCCCGCTGGGTGTCTGGATGCGGGTAGGCTCTCTGCTCCTGGCAGTCCTTACCTGGATGCCCCCGGGAGTGTCCTGGATCTGCAAGGACAGCTGGTCTCCCTCTACACAGACAAGCCGTGAGTACAACTTGCCTGGAGAATGAAGGAGAGTTTGCTTTTATATTCTCAGACTCTCATCTGGAAAAAGAAAACCCGAGCATGCAGCCACAAAGGCAGGGGGCACGAAATCATTCTAACCTGTATTGGGTTCATAATCTCCAATGAATCTCTTGGTCAGGAAGCGCACAATCATTGCTGAAAAGGAAACAGGGAAATCAACTGAAGGGCTAGGACAAGACGGTCAAGCCGGGACGCTCCCGAGGAAATGGCGGGAGTGATGGGCCGCAGAACCGCTGGTACTGCCCGCATCCCAAGGCTCTGCAAAACCAAGGGCGCGGCCGTCGTGGCCTCCGCGGGGTTTGTGGCGGGTACGACTGTTGTACCCTACCTGCCGCACCAGCCCCCATTCTCGAACAGGTGCCCCCAGTTGTCCCGGCCGCGCCCGGGGGCGGCCTCCCCGCGAGGGCCCTAGGCACTCACCGCTCTTGCCCACGCGGCCGGCGCCCAGCACGGCCAGTCTGATGTCCTTGGGCAGGAGGTAGTCGGAGGAGGACTCCGGGATCGGCGCGAGCAGAAAGTGCCCGGACATGGTGGGCGGCCGCATGGAGCGCGCGCCGGCCCAGCGCGTCCCGCCGCAGAGAGCGCGAGCCTCCGGGGCCGAGAGCGGCCGCGGGCAGGGACGCGGGACCACCGGTGCTCGGCGTCCGCGGGGCCGGCACCGCAGTCAAGGCCCGCGCTTTTAAAGGGTTCGGCGCGGCGGCCGCCGTCGGCTCCTCCTCTTCCCCGCCCCTTCCCGCAGCGGCGAGGCGTGGGCGGGCGCGGGAGAGCCGAGGGGACAAGTCACCGCCGGCGTGCGCACCGCCTTGCCGCTTGACGCGCTCTGCCGGGGAACCTGCGCGGCTCCGGCCCCTCGGCCCCGGAAAAACGGGCAGAGCCCTGGTGGCCCCCTCCACCCCGCAGGGGCAAGCCTGGGTCACTGGACCAGTGGGTGAAGCTGAGATCAGACTTTTGAGCTGAGGGACGAAAGAAAGAGGAAAAAGCGCAATCAGTCGAATGTTTCTGCAACAATGGGAGGGATAAATTCCTGTCGAATGTTGCCCTTTTTATTTTTAAAATGTGCTGAGGTGATGTTAACAGGGAGAAAGGGAGGGAGGGGGAAGAGCCCTGAACTAGTATCAGTGCAGTATGCGCGACTGCAGTGCCCTGACCTTGCTCCGGTGTGTGAAGGCCCCTTGGGGGCAGTAATTGTTAGCATTTCGGCCTCCAAACTCAGCCCCTCGCTGCTGCGCTGGTTGAATTGACTCATCAGTGAGCACTCCAGAAGCACTTCATCTGCCGGGAGCTCTGGCTCTGGACTAATTCTCCATCATTAATCCAGTCCTGGGCACGTGAGTCATGCATTTGCTTCATTCTTCAAGCACTTACCTCTAGGTGTAAAATGGAGTTTAGGGTAGGCGTGGGAGAGAGGAAGGAAGTGGACACACAAGAGAAATATGGCTTGGTCATGAGATTGGGGAACCCACAGTGGCAAGGCAGAAGCCTTGGGATTTTATCCTTGCAGCTTAGACGACCATCCCGCTTCTGGCCTCCTGTGCTCCAGCCTCACAAGTCCAATCGCCTACTAGACAGCCCCACCCTTACGCACCCCTTTGTCTATCCTGGTTGTATCAGGTTTGCTGCATGACAAACTGCACAAAACAATGGCCTAAAACAACAATCCCTCACAGCTGCTCACAAGTCTATAGGTCAGTGGGGTGATTATCCTCATCTAGAGCAAGCTCAGCTGATCCTCTTGGCTGAGCTCTTTCATGCATCTGCAGAGAGCGGGGTGGGGGTGGGGGTGGGGGAGGAGAGCTGGGGCTCTAGAATGGCATCTTCTGGCAGCTGGCTGGCAGTCAGCTGTGATGGGGGAGGGGCAGTGACTGAGTCACATGTCTGTCACCCAGCAGGCTGGTCAAGACTTGTTCTCATGGTGGCTGAGCAGGGTTCCAAGAGTGAGTAGAAGTGGCAAAGTCCTCTTGAGACCTAGGCTCCGAGGTGGAACCCATCACCTCTGCTGCATTCTGCAGGCCAAAGCGAGTCACAATGGCAGTCCAAATTCAGGGGTGGGGAAATACACTCACTCCTTGCTGGAAGGAGCTGAAAAGTCACCTTTCAAAGGACTGTGATGCAGAGAGGGGTAGAGAATGTGATCCATTTTTGCAATCAATCCAACTAATGAATTGTCTCCATCTACCCAGTAGCCCAAGCCGGCGACCTGTGAGTCACCCTTGTCTCCATTCACTCTCACTTCCACACTGATTAATCACCAAGTTCCATCACTTCCGCTGCCTACATTTCTCAGCATCTCCTCCTCTCCGTCCCTACTGCTCTCTTGTCAATGGAGGAATTCTGAATAACCCTGAAGTAGACTAGGAAGAGATGGTGACTAGTTTACTTGGTCCTCCCTTGGGGAAGCTTTCTCTGATCACTGCTGCCATTCCCCACCCCTATCTCCCAGTTACTCACTCTCTGGGCACCCTTGGCAGCACTGATCTCAACTGTCATTACTTTCTGGTGGACCATCTACTTCACGTCTGTCTCCAGGAGGGCAGGTCTTTAGTACTTGTGTCTTTAGTACTCAGCACATAGTGAGGCCTGGGACTTAGAAGGTTCTTAGTGTTCACTGACCGACTTTCTGAATGAATAAATGAATGGTGTCTTCACTGTGTGAACTGGAAGACAGAAGTCATTTGTGTAACCATTACCCCAAGACGTTGGTCTCAGGAGAAAGTGTTCCAGGAAACGTCCTGAGACGAACTGCCCTATTTCAGCTGTACCAACTGCTGGCTGGTCATAGGCAATTCCCTTCCGTTAAACCTGTTTCACTGCAGACTTCAAGCAGGGCGCCTCCTTCCACGACAGGGGAAGAGGCACCACAAAGACAGTATTTATAGGACCACTTTGAAACTGTTAGGTTCCAGGGGTCTTTGAGCTCAGCGATAGGGGTCTGGGTTGTTGTCTCTCAGATTTTCTTGGCCTCTCCTTCTTGGACACAAAATGGCTCCTGCTTCACCAAACATCAAATCCTCACCCAAGGAGAAGGGTGGGAGGGACTCCCTTTGTCTCTTTTTATTAGGAAATGAAATAATTCTCAGAAGAACCCAGTAGACTCTCTCTTACATCTCAATGGCCAGAACGAAGCTAGGAAAGAGTTTATCCAAATATCTCGCAAAGAAGAGTGGGATTGCCATGACTAGCTTGGAACAGTCATACTTCCTCCCCAGGGGCTAGACACATTGGTACCGCAAGAAACAGAAGAGGGGATCACTGTTGAGTAGTAGTCAATGGGATCTTCCATAAACACTCTTCACTTTACTGCGGGGTTAAAATGCAGAACTTTCAAGGGGAAAAAAGAGCCCTTTCTTGGCTGAATCCTATCTCATTCCCTCTCTTACATGCCCTGTCAGGATTAAAATCATTTTAGTTCAAGGTCACTGCCTGGTGATAATGATGTTCCATTTTGCATTTACATTGCACCTTTGCTCAGAGAGCTCAAAATGTTACTTCATTCTCCCTGCAAAATCCTTTGCTTTTGCAAATACAGATAATCTATGACCTCTTAATGCACACGTTACTGAACTGTAGAATTATAAATAGCCTCGCTTAAATTGTTGCTGCTTGTGTTCTATTCATTTTGGAATTCTTTGTCTAGAGTTATGTAAAATTGTGCTGCAACCAATACGACACAGCCCTGCTGAAGTGGTTCTAAAAACATAATAGAAATGCGTAGGCGCAGATATGGATACACAAATCTGTGGGTGTTTAGAATGAGTGTGAAGGGCAGAATTTGGTAATATGCAAACAATTATCAGGCTTGGGAAGTTGTTAACCCTTTACTAGTCAAATAAGCTTGATTTCTACCCTTCAGGCAAAACTTTGCCAAGTGTCCTCCTCTAGTTCAAGAATGTCCGGCATCCATCCCCCAATATCAACTACCTGGATATCCTAAATCCTTGAATATTGAGTTTACTGGAGATTCAACAGACTCTCCTTTAGGTACTTTCCCCAGAATAGGAATTATGCGTCTGTGCACTACCAGCTCCCTACTTTAATTCAACAGTCAAAATTATTGAAAATCTACTCTCTGTATGGCTGTTCACTGCTGGTACAGAACACACAAAAAAGCTTTTTATCATCAAACATTTATTGAGAGGACAACAAAGTATAAGACACTCCTGCCTGCCTTCACAGATGTCGCCATCGTGAAGTTAACTAAATTATCATTCATAAATTACTGTTTTCAAAAAAATTATCTTAATTCTTCCTTAATCTATATCCTGTGAAATGGGTAAAATATCTTCTAAGTTGAGGCTGAGACAAGTTTAGTAACTTATCCAAAGGCACAGAGCCATTTGGTAGCATACACCCCAAACACTCCGATTTCAAGTCTTGGCACTTTCCATCATTGCGGAGAGCAGGACTGAGAACACCCTGGTCATGTAAACAGAATGACAAAGCAGGCTGGAGGGTGAACTCCAATATAGCTGCAACAGGAATTCAATCTGAACAGGGGATTGGGGGTGGTAAATCAGAGAAAGCTGCAGGGAGAAATGAAATGACCTGGTCACTGAGCATGAGTAACATTTGCTAGTTGGAAACACAGGGGTCAGGGGATGGCAAATGGAGGGAACAGCATGAGCAAAATCATGAAGGTCGAAGTATATGGCAAGTCTGGAGCACTGAGAGTAGTGTAAAAGATTAGAAGGATGTGGTGGATGACCCAAGAGGTTGAGGACCAGGCTGTGGGTGGCAACGAATGCCATGCTATGGAATTTTTCTGGGGGTTATGGAACGTCTTTCAACTGTTCTTGAGGAGGGTAGCCCCTACTATATGCAATAGTGTCAGTGCTAGGAGCATACAAACAGGATATGGTCTCTGCTCTCAAAGATCTTCCAACTGTTTACTTATTCATCTCCCATGAGCAATTGATCCGAACCTCTTCTTTCTCATGAGCAAAAAATCCAATTGACTTGAGCTAAGCCATCATGTCTTTATGGAAATGGTAAGGGGAGTAGCCCACTGCATTTCTTTTCCAATCCAAATGATTTCCATAAATCCTAATCTTGCTAGGAAAGTATGTGTGAGAGCATTTTCTCTGTGCTTTTTCCATTTGGGGCTCTGTGAAATGGCCTGTCTGTTGCTCCTCACCACCTAACTTCTGCTGTTCGAAAAGAATCACAATACAGAACCCCAGGCTGCTGATTCACTCCTCTGTACACATTTGCCACCTCAGCAATATGCTGCCTCACTGTTATTATTCATAACCAAGCAACTGTCTAAAAGACATTGTGAAGGTTTTTTGCATGAACAATACCAATTTTTTTCCCTTTAAGTGGGACTAGGATGGAGTATGCTATAAACACTCATACTGCATAAAAATCAAATTGTTTTAAACTATTTGTGTTCAAAAAACAACAAATCTACCTCATTTATGTTTTACCAATTTTTATCGCTAAATTTTAGCAACTGTTTATATTTTAGCATTTTTTCCATGCTAGTACAGAGAAAATGCCAATCTACGCTAGTGGGAATATAGAAAAATTTTGAAACCAAGTTTTTTGCCACAAGATTAAGAGGAAAACTTCAAAAAGAGTGTGATGTATTTTATTCAACCCTTGGGACTGGGTTCAACTGAACAAAAATAGAGGGCCTTGAAAGATACCTGGCCAGATCAGAAGAGAGAGAATTAACAGTTCAAGGAGCCATGCAGCCTCACTGACAGTCATGGCTCTTATTAACTTAAGAAGGGGGGGGGGGGGGGGAGTTTTAGTTAGAATAATTCTTGATTTTCATCGACAAGTGTTAGAAAAGGGAATTTTATATAGTAACGGGTTAATTTATAAACTCACAATCTGCAATGGTTACTCATTATTTAAAAGGTCTCGCATTTCAGGGTAGGCACATAATTCTACATTACTCAAAGCTCAGGGATTTCAATTTAATTCATCTCTCCACTAATAAAGCCTCCCGAACTAATCTGTACAATATTTGCAGGATATCCAGACAGAGCTGCCCAAGAGGGAGTCAGAAATACAGCGCTAGAGCTTCAGAGAAAGTGAGCTCTGAAATTTGAGTCTCGAGTGTATTAGAGATGGCTAAAGACATAGATCAGTGCTTCTAAAACTTGAACATGCATCTCAATCACCCAGAGCTTGTTAACAGAGTGCTGGGTCCCACCCCCAGAATTACTGATTCAGTAGGTCTGGAGTAGGTGTGCGTTTTTAACAAGTTCCCAAATGTTGATGCTGCTAGCAGGGGAACCATACTTTGAGAACCACTCACCAGAATGAATCACCCAGGAAGAATTCTAGAAAATGAAGAGTGACAGATGTGGAACATCAAGGAGCCAGAATAAGAAGGTAGGAGGGAGTCAGATAGGTACAAGAACCTGGGTGAAATATGATGGCAGAAGCCTCTGGAAGAGAAAAAACTCATTGGCTCTACCAAATATTAAGGAGACAAAATCAAATTGGAAAAAAGTCTAAATTTAATTATCAAGTGTTTGGCAACCTTTGAGAATAGTTTCACCACCGGTGGAGGAGGAAGCCAGATTTGCAGCGAGAGACTATGGAATTAAGCTACGAAAGGGATGAGGAAGGCACAGGAAAAGCTGCTTGTTTAATGTGCTGGTTTTCACGTCTGCAGGCTGAAGTCAAGGAAGCACTAAGTGGAAAGGGTCAAGGATACAAGGAACCAGGAATAATCAGTGAAACAAGAGGGCAGAAACAAGAGCCTGGTTAACACCAACTCTCTCCCTTCTGCTGTCCTTTTACACTCCTTGATGCCTCATTTTTGCCTTGTTTAATATGGGGCTTCGGGTCTCACTGCTCCTCCTAGGTTGTAACCTCCTTCACGGAGTTTGTCTCCCGTTCCCCAGGACAGTGGCTAGAACAGGTAACAGGAAATATCCTCTAACTTAAGAGTATCTACAGATACAAGTTGATAAAATCTCAGACCCCTCCAACAAAACAAAACATATATTGGTTAGCGGTAAGTACTATAAAGAGAAAAAGGGGTAGAGGAGGGAGACTGCTTATTTTTACAGAATGTTATGGGAAGATAGTCTTAGTAAAACCGGAGATACTGAATAAACAAAGGGGACAAACGATGGGGATCTCCCGTTGTGTTCCAGACAGAATAAATATCAAGTACAAAAGCTCTGAAAAAGCAAGTGTGTACTGGGCATACTGGAGGCACAGCAAGCAGGCTAGTGTAACTGAACCTGACTTTGGGGCTGAAAGTGGTACAAGAAGAGGTCAGAAAAGCAGACACAGGCCAGATGATGCAGGGCTTTGAATATGAGTATAAAGGCACTTCAGTATTTGGAGGTCAGAAAGACAGTAAGATCCTGCAAAGACTGCAGAGGTAAAAGGAAACCAGGAAAGTTTCCAGAAGCTAACTGAAGCCAAACTCAATAATAAAGAAATGCAACATCTTCTCCCACCAAATTAGCAAAGACTAAATTATAATAATCAGTGCTGATGAGAGTGCTGAGACAAGCATTTTCACTCACAAGTACAAACCGGTAGACTCCTTCAGGAATCCGGAAATCCCATTTTTAACCCAGTGCTGTACATGTTGAGAAAACCTCTCTAAAGATTAACCCAAAATACCGAGAAAGCTTTATGCATATTGATAGTGTTTTGGAAAACTGCTGCACTGCACATCCGATGGAAGTGTCTCCACTCTCTGATTGTCTGCTCTAAGGGTCACTCTCCTAAGCCAGTTCTGTTTGCAGCCCTTCCTTTTCTCAATGGTCAGCTTCATCTTCTGAACTAAGGTATCTTACACCCCCATTTCCTTTTTGAAGTCACAATTGTACTTCATCTGGTCATGGTTAAATATGGAATTATAGACCTTAAGTGCAAAAGGGACCTCAAGGAATCATTTGGTTCAGTGCATATCTGCATGTAGATGATACCCTCATTTTACAGAGGCAGCAACAGAAAGTGAAGTTAACACACCTTACTAGAGAAGCAACAAAGAAAGGTCTGAGGTCTCTTCATCTTTCCAGATCACCTGGGGATTTAATATTCTCAATCTCTCATGAGCAAAATGGTTATTAGCCCTCAAAATTCAGAGGAACACTATAGTTTTGTAAAGTCCATAAGAAACTAAGATTGAACATAAAGTAGAATAAAGATATTAAAAAGCAGTGTTTTTTCTAATTCAAAGAGCATTTGTTGAAAGCTTACTTATGTGCCACTAGGAGGGCAAGGTTTAATAAGACAGTCGCTAACTTCAGGTCCGGTGGGGGTGGGGGATGGACACGTTTGGTGTTTTTTTTTTTTTTTTTTTAAAAGATTGCCACCTGAGCTAACATCTGCTGCCAATCTTTTTTTCCCCTTCTTCTCCCCAAAGCCCCCCAGTACACAGTTGTATATTCTAGTTGAGTGCCTCCGGCTGTGTTATGTTGGACGTCACCTCAGCATGGCCTAATGAGCGGTGCCATGTCTGCGCCCAGGATCTGAACCCGTGAAACCTTGGGCCACCAAAGCAGAACGCATGAACTTAACCGCTCGGCCACGGGGCCGGCCCCTGAAGTTTTCAATAATTACAAATACTGTAAGAGAAGCAAACACACCTGTCATGGGAACAAAGAAACAAGGGATTTTATTTCATCAACCCAAACCAGAAGTAATCTCTCTCCTCTCTGATTCCAAGCACTCATTCCTCTCCTTAAAACACTTGATCAGGGAAGGTTCACCTATCACACTCAAAGAAGCAGGAATTGACCAAATGAACAAAGTGTAGGAATTTCAGGGAAAGGCAAGTGCATGTGCAAAGGAACTGGGCAAGAAAGAGCAGTTCCAATGAACGAACTTTCCCTAATAGCTAAAGCATCAGATAGGAAAACAGTAACAGGAAATGAGAGGAAAAAAATTTAGTAGGAACCACACTACAAAGGGTCACATATACCCTGAAAAACTAATTAGGAGTGATAGATTAGCTGGATTTCCAATACTCCTGCCAGTCATGGGGAACACTGCAAAGTTAGCAAGATTATGAAATAAAAACTAGCAGTTACTGAGTGCTCACCATGTGACACCTTGCTGTGTTTTACGTGGATTCTCATCACATCTTCACAATCACCCTTTAAGTGGGGGCACCTCCATTACCCTTTTCACAGATTAAGAGGACTGAGTGACACACACGTAAAGCAATTTCTAACAAAGGAACAGGACCAGCAAATGTGAAACCTTGAATCTGTTCTAGTATATAAGGGAGAAATGAAAGCATGACTAAAGGGGCAGAGATGGAAATAAGAAACGACCGAAAGACATTCAGGAAATAGAATTTTAAAATATGCAAAGTGAGGGACATGGTTAAGAGTTGAAAATGATTTCAACTGGGTGCATACTGGTGCCATAAACCAACATTCCAGAATAGGAATGTCCACTCATGCAATGTTTTCCTTGTTGCTTCTGTGGTGGTGATACATAATAAATTCTGACCAATATCACATTTAAGCACGACTCTACCACTAGATGTGGATCTTTAAGGGCAGTTAATAACTATCATTTATTGAGTTATGTTAGGCATTCGCTGAGATTCAAAACCAGGTTTGCTGGATTCCAAGGCAGACCTCTAACCATCACACTTCTCTAAAGAAAACTGAAGCCACTAACAACTGGGTTTTTACCCATTCACATTAAAGCATTTACTCAAGTTACAAAAACAGGTTCTTGTCCTCAAGTCTAGTTAGTGAGGGAATAATGTTATGAGAAGTCAAGGTTTCCATTTCAAATAAACTGATAATACTGCTACAGGTATCACAGAATACTGAAGGCAGCTAGGATAGGATGTAATGAATTCTCTTGGATATGGTCAATTTGAGATGTTTGCCAGATGCAAGTAAAAAATATCCAGGAAGCAGGAGAATAACCTAAATGTGCTCCAACAATGCTAAGTAGCTTTAAAATGTACCTATTAATACAAGACAATACGGCACTAGTGATCAAGATCTGATTATGGAGGCAGACTGCCTGGGTCTGCATCTTTGCCTAACACTTTGCACCTGTACCCTTGGCCAAGTTAACTGCGCCTCGGTTTCTTATGTAAAATGGGCAGAACAGTACTTATTCCAAGTTTTTTATGAGTAAATTATGTAAAGTACTTAGAATGCCACACATTAACTGCTATATAAATGTTTACTCTTAATTGAAATAAAGATGATATTCTAGTTTCAAATTATCCCAAACACTATTGTTTTCTGAGCCCTGTTCCATGAGAAGGTGAAGCAACTCAGAACTGGTGTGTAACTCACAAAGGACAAAGTGTTTTAAACAATCTATTTTTAAGCAGTAGGCCTCAAAGGCAAGTTCCAGATCCTTAAAACACAGCTGTTTATGATATAATCATGAGTAATCAAGTTTCCCTGAGCTTAACTGTAATACAACAGATAACCTTTCATTTATTTAAAAATTTTTTTCATAGGAATTTAGAGAGACTAGTTTCAAATTATTATATTTTATAAATAATATTTGACAGTTTCCTAACCAACTGAGTATATTCTTTGCTGCACAGTAAACTACCTCACATCTTTCATCAAGGGAAAAAACCCTAAATTTGAATAGTAAAGACATCATCCAATGATTTAGGGGACAATTTTTAAGATTGCTTTAAATATTTCTTTAGGGGAAGGGACACCACACTTACACTCAATTAAAAGAAACATTTTTTACAGCGCAGAGGTCTTTTATTTTCTTTCACCTATCATGCCATGAATTCATAGGGAATGGGTTCCAGCAGCTCAGGCTCCTTTCCATTGGTTCTCACAAAGTGTGCTTCTCTGGGTGGAGCAGGCTATTAAAAAAAAAAAAGGCAAGGGAATCATTATGTAAAGTACTGTAACTCAATTCCCAAGCATTCTCAGAACCAATGAAATAACCAATATACTCAACTCTAACTTCATTAACTTTCATATAATAGTATCGCTGAGGAACAGTTTTAAAGTTCCTAAGATCAATACGAAGAAACCTTCTGTCAAGCACTCACCTGGCGCTTCAGTTGAACCCAAGTACCCTTCTCTTTGGCTTCCTTCTTTTTCTGATCATTTTCCTTCACACGTTTCAGGAAGCTATCCCGGCTCTTAGAGTGCTTAATATGCTCAATACGTACATTAATTCTTTTGGCAAGAATCTTACCCCTGGAGAGAGCAGAAACTCATAAATGCTTCATCAAAAATATAACTGAAATTCAGAAAACTTTTCTAGCAGTTTCATTTATTAAATAAGCCATGAACCTTTTTTTCTGTTGAGGAAGATTGGCCCAGAGCTAACATCTGGGCCAATCTTCCTCTATTTTGTATGTGGGTCACCACCACAGCACTGCTGCCAATTAGCGTATAGGTCCGCACCTGGGAACAGAACCCGGGCCCTCCAAGCAGAGCGAGCCAAACTTAACCACTAGGCCATGGGACTGGCCCCTCAACCTTTTACCCGTAGAGAGACTAAGTCAACAAGGTGAGGGCTACATTAGAATCATTTATTAATCTTACTGGAGGAGGCCTTGAGGCAAACATCCCCACTTTTAAGCCCTCTCTTCTGATGAGGTGACAGACCCTGAAATACTAAATAATTTAACTAAAACTAGATTGCTAATAAATTTAAATTTATTAAACTTTTTACACTGAAAACAACAACTGCTTAATACTAACTCCCATAAGATTTTCCAGTAAGTCTCTTTCAATTTGTTTCCTCTGACAGGATACAAGACAAACACTCAGTTTGCTTGAGTTTTAAAAGGATCTTTTCCTTTCCCCCACCTGAATGACCAATAAAGACATAAGTCCAATTGGCAAAGTGAAAAGGGGGTATGAGGAAATACTAATCACCACAAAAAACTGCCATTACTCACTTTACTTGTTTGTTTACAACAATGCCAACAGCATGCTGGGTAACATTGTAGACTCTTCCAGTTTTGCCATGGTAACATTTGTGGGGCATTCCTTTTTGAACAGTGCCCATTCCCTGTGAAGAAAGGAGATAAATGTTATGCCGGAAATTTCCCACTTTTTAAACCCTGATTTTTATTAAAGTAACTAAGATATTCTAAGATTTTTTTTTTCTTTTAAATGGCAACTCGAGCTTTCAGAGCCGGTGAAATGTGTTTTTCACGTTGCTTCAAGCAATCAAAAAGGCAATCATCATTAAGCTCTAGAGTGTCAATACATTTACACATTAGTCACAAAAGAACACAGCTTTCACTATTATTTTAACAGTAATCTCCAACAACAATTACATTTTGCACTAAGGTATTCCTTTTCACCTCAACTCCTATGATTTTTCCCCCTAGCTGTTAAATAATGACAAAAATTTTAGACTTAAGAATAGCACTTAAAACTCTGGTTTCTCAGTTAAAATTAAATTAGCCATTCTATACTCTTATGAGCTCTTATTCAGGCAATAGATTTTTCCCCATTTAGGAGAACAGAAAGGAGCCAGCAGATGCAATATAGACAAGTAATTAAATCTCACTATTAGATTAAATCCAAACTTCTAGGTTCCAATGTTATTCTGTAGGTTATTTCTCCAATTTTATAATTTACCTTGATGTCTACAATATCACCTTTCTTGTAGATTCGCATGTATGTGGCCAAAGGAACAACTCCTGTCCAAAAAAAATCAGTATAGTCAGTATCAAGATTAAAGTCTACAGTGAAATACATAGCCTCACTAACACACGCCACCTTTGACAGTTATATTTTACAATCTTGCTAGTTGACAATCTAAGAACTACTATATAAAATTCATGCTTTGTATTTATTACAAAATAAGTTAGATACATATTGGTCAATTAATGCCATTTATTGAGAACACATTATATGAACCGTAAGACACATGTATTAATAATACACAAATGTATGCCATGCTTGCTCTCAAGGAGGATGAACCTACTCACCATGTTTTCTAAACGGCCTAGAGAACATATAGCGGGTGCCCCTCCTCTTTCCTTTTGTGTTGGTCATTTTGGCGAATTACTGAAACCAGAATGTATTAAACAGTCAAATACAACTGCAAAATTGGTATCTGCCCCTTTAACCAAAAACCCTGTAATTTCAAATTCTTACATTTCAGCAGCAACGTCAAAATTAATTAGCGGATAATCTAAAAAGGTGGCTCACCGATCATTATTTCTTATAAAGGGTAAAAACCCCATCATTTTAGCAAGATCTTTGCCAAAACTACCCAAGTTTCTGTAACATTAAAATTCCTAAGTAGCAGAAGCAGATTTTAAAATCCAAACCAGTACTTTCTCTACTAGAATATAAAAACACAACAGGCCTTCCACCGCATTATCTGTATCCCATTAAAAGGGCAATGGCATTACTAACTAGAAGATAATTTGTTGGAAAACACGACAAAACTCAGCCTTGCATTTTTACAGAGTGGATTAAACCCCTTATCAACCTAATTTTTGTGGCATTATTTCCCCCATACAGCATCTATTAACTGTCAAAAATCCACTACTAGAGAGATTGTTTGTTTACTAGGAAATGTAAAGGAAAAAAACAGACTTTATAATCACTGACCTAATTTTCACATAGGTTCTGCCCTTTACTTGCTGGACACTTACATTTAAATCCTGATCCTTATCTGTAAAATGGAGTTAATACTTTTACAATTAACTGAGGTAATGTCTACAAGCACTAACCAATTCCTAGCACAGGTAAAGTGCTTAACAGCAAATGGTAGCTAATTTATCAGTATCGATGAATTCACCTATAGGTATTCAGAATTGGATCTTTTATCGTTTTGCAAAACGTTTCAACTGCTTCAGGTCATCCAAGAGCAGAACTACCACGGCTTGCAATCACTCCTACCACAAGGGAAAATATACAAGTCAGGCTTAACTTTTTGGCTATTCTAACATGAATCGTCATCAATTTATTAACACTCTTTAATCTTAAAGAAAAGCGACTCCAGTGTACGTTTTTCATAAAACTCATCTGCCAAGGAGACACACAGTTTCACCTAACCTATGAAAGCCAAAGCATTGTTACTGAGGCCGCATCCTTTACTTTTAAAACGGGCAAGTAAGCATCTACTAAGTGCCAAGCACCCTGTTCTAATCCTCAAAATCTCTACGTTTTATATTAAGTTCATATAAACTTGTGTTAGGTTCACACACAAGAAGAGACGCTCTGCTGGCCCAAGTCACTTTATGGAGCCACAAAGTGGCAAAATCAGTAAGGGAAGTCATTTCCGACTCCAGAGCCCATGCTCCTGGCACCAGACCCTTAATCTCCCGATTAAGAAATCCACTTTACATCAATACCAAAAGCTCATAAAGTTCAATGCGCTTTTTAAAACAACACTGAAGTGGGAAATAATGATGCTTTAGATTCTGTAACTACCAAAAATGGGCCCCATTATGGGGTGCAAACTGCAGTTTGCTCGACTCCCGTAGCTGGCTATCTACAAACTAAACAAAAAGATACACTAAAGATTAAGTGATTATCCAACACTTTTCTCCTAAACTTCCAAACCACACACATAGCTGTTGGGGAACCCCTCCACACAACACATGCCGCCCTCGCGTTACCAACACCGGGGCAAAACCTAAAAGTACTTCCCCGCGTCGAAGTGCCACGCGGGGCCAAAACAAAAACGATCTTAGTCACTTCACGCATTACCCATGAGCGGTGCGGGGCTACTCCGGGGGCACCCACCCCGCCGCCTGGTTTTCCGCCCGTTCCCACCACCCCGAAGTTCCCACCCTACAGCGTTACTAGTCTACGTTTCAGATGAGGGGCACCAATGCCACACTGGAAGCAGTTGGAAAGGCACCAGGCCACGCGGCCCCACAGAACCTGTCCGAGAGAGCCCGGGATACGGAAGGTGAAGCCGTGGGGACACAAGAAAGATCAATTCTTTCCCGAGTGACCCATATGACCTCACCCCAGCGACTCGGTCTCGTTTTTCTCAAGCCTGTCCCCCCGCAGAGCCGCGACATAGCAGCTGGTCCTCAGCCCCCCGCCCGGCGCCCCCGCTCCGGGTCTAAATGGACGGAGCTCCATCATCCAGGCCAGTGAGCCTCAAACAGGCTAGACAGTTTCTCCAGCGCCCCAGTGCACGGCCGCCGCGCCCCCCGGGTTGGGACTTGAGTCCGTGGAACGTGGGGCGCCGGGAGCCACGCGCAGGCCCTACCTGGAAGATGGCGGCGCCGGCCGAAAGGAAGGAGGCGGGGCCGTGGCGCGCGCCTTACAAGGGCCTGCGGGCTGCCCGCCGCACTGCCTGAAAGAAATGCCAGCCGAAAGAGACTCTTCTGGGGAAAAGTGTCGTCCCTAAGAACCAGGAGAGCCTGTGAGGATATTTTCCTTTCTTGCGAAAAAGAGACACTCGACCGGCACAAGCTGATACTTGGATCTTGCCAGACAGCCCAGAAAAGGGCCTTTAAGGGCGTCAAACAGACGCTGACGCCCCAGCGTGCCCACGTCCGCCCCTGCGTCAGCGGATACGCCGGATGCGGCCGTGTGGCTCCGTGTCCAGCCTTCCAGGAGCCGCTGGTCCCGGGTGTTTGAGCTCCTTGGGGCGCTTGTAGCAGCTGTTTGTTTGTAGAAATCACTACGTGGGCACGCAAGTCAAGCTGTAGTGAAGCAAGCATACTGTCCAGTTTGTATGTCTTTCAAAAGTTTTTCCCCCCAATGCGTCAAAACATACTACGCACCTCCTGGTAGGTGCCTAAACGTTACAACCACTTTGGAAAATAATTTGGCAAAATAAAACTGAAAATTTTCAAATACTACATCTCAGCATTCCGCTAAGTATATATCTTACAGAAACTTTGATATGTGGACAAGGATGTACATAACAGCCCTGTGAGTAGAAGCAAAATGTTGGAAATATTCATCAATAAGAGAAAAAGTACATTGTGGGATATTCACGGTGGAATATTATGTGCCAGTCAATCAAGACTGAACCCAGAAGTATCAAGCAAAAGCAGGAAGATGTTGAATGTACATATGACAATTTATATACATACAACTTTAGAACCTATAAAACAGTACTGTATAGCGCATTGGTATATATGCATATGTAGTGAAAGTAGTCAAATATGTACAAGGGAATGAAAATCCAATTTAGAAGTGTGGTCATGTCTGGTAAGGAAGAGACTATAAAGAAAGAGATATAAGGGAGATTTTAACTGTTGACCATTTTTCAGAGGGGTAATGAATATCTGAGACGTCATTGGTTGGTTCATTATACTTTTTAATATGTATTATTTTCTCAATAGAGTTTATTTTTTAGGGTAGTTTTAGATTTATAAGAAGATTTTGAGAAAATAGCATGGAGAATTTCCATATACTTGGCACCCAGCTTTCCCTAATATTAACATTTTTATGGTACATTTGTAACAGCTAATGAACAAAAATTGTACCTTATTGATAACTAAAATTAAAAATTTACTCAGATTTCCTTAATTTTTACCTAATATCTTTTAATTTTTACCTCATATCCAAAACCAAGACTTCTCTTGTTTTTGATGACCTTGATAGTTTTGAGGAGAACTGGTCAGGTACTTTGTAGGATGCCCCAATATTGGAGTGTGTCTGATGTTTTTCTCATGAATGTATGCATTATTTTTATAATGCATTTTCTAAAAATCAGCTAAGCAGAAAAAAAAAAAACCTGTTTGAATTTAAATAATGTTATCCCATTGATTTTGAAATTTGCATTTCTTTGACTCACTCCCCTGATGCATCAGGACTTGTAATTTCTAAAAACTGCATAGGCTCCAAAAACTTGAATTTATGCATTCTGTGACCACAGTCTCTAGCCCTTAAGCTCACTTGCTCAAGAATTTGAGGAGGAATAAGCATTCACTCTTCATTGATTCTTCTAGTACATTGAGTCCTCCACGTTCACTGTAACGGTTCACCCCCTTTGGCTTCTGTATTCTTTATCCAGCTGAATTTTTGGTAGTTCGTCATTAGAGTCATTCCTTTCAACTACCTCAAGTCATTCTTCTTTTATGTCACTCTCCTAGCAAATGTACAGCCTTGGATAGATGCACCTCTCCCTTCTCTATGGTGGTATCTCCACAGCTGAGCATTATGGAGGAAAATCTTGCAAACAGGCCATCTGGTGTGACTATAAACTAGTCATCCCTGGGCTATATTTTTTGCACACAGACATGTTTTTTTTCACCACATAGAGTGTTTTAAAATTAAGATGTATTACATAAAAATCAAGATTTCTGGCTTCTCTTAAAACGTCAGAAGATTTGGCAACATAGGGCTGACAGTCTTGGTGGCAGCAATCCAGTGGCTTCCACCTTTAGACTGGGCGTGTATTCTTGAGTTTTGTGTCCACTCAGCCTGCTTCAGTTGTTTGCCTGACTCGCCCCATAAGCATTTGAGTTTTTAACCCCTGCTGTAAATTCGTGGTAACCCATTCTCAAATGGATACTCAGTGGTGCTTAGCATCCCCACTGCCGCTCCAGGGTGAGTCTGCTTACCGACTATCTGTAAAGACCATCTCACATTTTTTATTTGATGATCAAATCTCCCATCCCTTCTCTCCACCTTTCTTTCAGCTGATGACTGCCTAATTTTTATCAGTAGACAAACATGCTCTGGTCTTTTCACTTAAAACCCGAAACCATCTCCTTCCTGACCCTACTTAACCCCATCTTCCTGTCCATCTACTGCCCCATGTTTTCGTCCATCAAACTTTTAAAAAAAGAATCATATAAAATTACTGGTTTTGTACATGAAAAACTGTCAGATTTCAGGTGACACTTGTATGGTTTAACCAATACATGAACACTGTCATCTCTTCCTCATTTCCCAATCTGTTTTCAGTTTAATCTGATTTCCACCCCAATCATGCCACTAAAACTGTTCTTGTCAAGGTCATCAGCTGCTTCCATGTTGCCAAAACGAAAAGACATTCCCCATTCCTGTCTTTCGTAATCAGAAGGTTTGGACTCCGTTGGCCCCTCCTTCCTCCTTGAAACACTGCCCTTTCTGACGGCTCCACAGCCTATTTTCTTGGTTTTTCCTTCTCTCCCTGTCCTCTAAATAAGGACAAGGAACGAGTTCAGGACTTGGAACTAGTTCCCCTGCTTTTCTGTTTTTACAGTCTCTTCCTAGGTAATTCCATTTACAGCTATTAATTTTAAGTATAAGTTTAAATCTCTCTTCTGCTTACTACCAGATTTATTTCTTTAATTCAGGCCTCTTCCTCAAAACTTCTGTTGAACCTGACATCTATTCTTGGATACCCTTTAGCATCTCAAAGTTCACATGTCCAAAATAAAACTTTTGGTTTCCACTCCCAAACCTGTTTTTGCTCCAGTTTCCCATGTGAGTAAGTGGCATAAGCCAGAAACCTTGGTTTCGTCTTTAAGTTTTCCCTTACCCCCTCCATATCCAATCCATGGACAAATTTTCTCCCTGTTCCACTTGCAAAATATATCTCCAGATGGCCTATCTGTTTCCATTTCTATGGCCACCACCACTGGAATCTCCTGCCTGAACTAGCAGTGGCCTCATTGAGGTCACTTTTTTCTCCCTTGCCTCTGCTCTTTCCTTTTTTTTACATGGTAGCCAGAGTGATCTTTTAAAACTGGAAGGCTCCTTACATCACACCCTTGCTTAAAGCCCTCCACAGGTTTTCTATTGTTCTTAGAATAAAATGGAAACTCCTAACCGAGGTTTACAGGGTCCTGCGTGGACCACTTCTTGCGTATCTTTCAGGTTCACGTGGTTCCTCTCAGTTCGCTGTGTCTCCCAGTGCTTGATTCAGTTCTGAACCCGGCAAGCTCCTTCCAGTCTCACGGGCTTTATGCATGCTGTTTCCTTTGCCTTTCAAACGGCTCCTTCCTTCTCACCGTCTTACTTCCTAAATATATACATTGCTTTAGATGTCTAGATAGCTAGGAATTTAATAAGATGTTTTAATTATAGAGGAAATCCAAATGTCTGTGACCAAAGTAGTTACAATTACTTCTGTTTTAGATAACTTTTTCAAAAAACCTTTATTTGTCATAGCAAAATTTTACTTCTAAGTCAATTTTTCTTTCTTTCTTTCTTTTTTTTTTAGCATATTCTGTCATTTATCTCACTCATCAGTTGGTCCTGGCTAAGTAAACCAAAATCATATTACTATTATCCTAAGAAAAGTGTAACTAAGAAAATAAAAATAGTAGTATACCAAAATGAATTCCAAAATTAAATGCGTTCTTCCTGTGGCACCATTTTAGACTTTGAACATTGTTCTTATTGACTTAATGTAAATAATTGAACCCCAGGATGGGTATATATATGTGTTTGTATACATGTATATGTATATATGCACTTATACATATGTGTATGTGTGTGGATATATTTGAGAGAGAGAGATTGAGATAGATTTTTAAAAATATATCCACGAAAATGCACGGATCCTAAGTGTACAATTGGATGATTTTTGACTAATGTCTATAACCTTGTAACCAGTATCCCCAGTCAAGATATAGAACATTGCCATTCCCATGAAAAATTCCCTGAGGCTCCTTTCTAGCTAATTCCCTCCCCCATGAGACCCATCCAATATTCGGATTTCTATAACCATAGATTGGTTTAGTCTGCTTTTCAATTTCATGTAGACGGTACCGCACTCTTTTTTGTTTGGCTCTTTTTGTTCAGCTTAATGTTTTTGAGATTCAATCATGCTATTGCTTGTACCAGTAGTTCAACTCATTTTTATTGTTAAGTAGTATTCCACTGTATGAATATACCACAATTTATTTATAGTCTTCTCTTGATGGAAATTTGAGTTGTTTACAGTGTTTTGCTACTATGAATAAAGCTGTCATAAATATTTTTGCGAACATTTTTTCATGTCTTTTGGGTAAATACCTGGGATTAACATTACTTTATCAGAAGGTAGGTGTATGTCTAACTCCATAAAAAATTACCAAGTTGTTTTCCAAAATGAACCCCCATTTTATTTATTTAGCATTTTCTTCTGAAAAGAGTAAGGCATTTATTTTTACTATAGGCATTCATTTTTTCTTTCAGATTGTTTATAGAAGTATCATGCCACCTTCCTTTTAACATAATGGCTCTTGACCTATAACCTCAACACAAAGTTGTAGTAAAAATTAGTCACTTATGAGTCATGAATACATTTCCTACAAATTATACTATAGAAAAAATGCAGGGGGAGAGAGAGACTACATTTTTTTTAAAAAAGAAGAAATGAGAAGTGATAGTCAACATTTTCTCCTGCAAAAAAATATCATTTAAAATAATCTTGCATCATGTATTTTCACCGTAGGACACTACCTATGATGATTTCCTTCCAGTAATGGTTAAGAGACTAAGCTTCAGAGTTAGGCCTCTAGGATCTGAATCCCTGCCCTGCCTTTCACCAGCTGTGTAATCTTGTACGAGTTACTTATCCTCATTGAGCCTCAGTCTCCTCATCTATACAATGGAGATAGTAATAGTATTTATTTCTTGGGTTGAGGAGGCGATAACATGTAAAGTTCTTAGCCTCATGCCTAATAAAGGTCATAAGCACAGTGCCCACTTCAACATATGTTAATTATTTGTTCATTATTCCTTTTATTTAAACTAAAAAGCAATTCACCCATTTCTATCCCCCTCTACCCTCTGCCTCTGGCAACTACCAATCTGTTCTCTGCATCTATGAGCTTGGTTTTATATATGTATACTTTTTTTTTTAGATTCCACAGATAAGAGAGATCATACAGTATTTATCTTTATCTGACTGTTTCACTTAGCATAATGCTGAGGTCCATCCATGTCACAAATGGCAAGATTTCATTATTTTTTAAAGCCGAATAATATTCCATTGTGTGTATATATCACATTTTCTTTATCCTTACATTCGCTGATGACACTTAGATTGTTTCCATATCTTGCCTATTGTAAATAATGCTGCAATGAACATGGGGGCACAGATATCTTTTCAAGTTAGCATTTTCGTTTTCTTTGGCTAAACAACCAAAAGTAGAATTACTGGATTGTATGGTAGTTGTATTTTTAATTTTTTGAGAAACCTCCATACTGTTTTCCATAGTGGCTGCACCAATTTATGTTCCCACCAATAGTGCACAAGTGTTCTCTTTTCGTTACATCCTTACCAATACTTGATATTTCTTCTCTTTTTGATAGTAGCCGTTCTAACAGATGTGAGATGATATCTCATTGTGGGTTTGATTTGCATTTCCCTGAGGAATAATGATGTAAAGCATGTTTTCATGTACCTGTTGGCCATCTGGATGTCTTCTTTGGAGAATGTCTATTCAGATCTTCTGCCCATTTTTTAATCAGATTGTTTTTTGCTATTGAGTTGTATGAGTTCTTTATATATTTTGGATATTAGTACCTTATCAGATATGTGATTTACAAATATTTTCTCCCAGGGGCCGGCCCGGTGGCACAGCGGTTAAGTTCGCACGTTCTGCTTCTCGGCGGCCCAGGGTTCGCTGGTTCGGATCCCAGGTGCGGACATGGCACTGCTTGGCAGCCATGCTGTGGTAGGCGTCCCACGTATAAACTAGAGGAAGATGGGCACGGAGGATGGGCACGGATGTTAGCTCAGAGCCAGGCTTCCTCAGCAAAAATAGGAGGACTGGCAGTAGTTAGCTGAGGGCTAATCTTCCTCAAAAAAAACAAAAAAACAAATATTTTCTCCCATTCTGTAGGTTGCTGTTTCATTTTATGGATGGTTTCCTTTGCTGTGCAGAAGCAAGCCTTCTCATGTCAGATTCAAAAAACCATCGCCAAGACCTGTGTCAAGGAGCTTACCACCTATGTTTTCCTCTAGGAGCTTTATGGTTTCAGGTCTTAAGTACAAGTCTTTAATCCATTTTGAGTTGATTTTTGTGCATGGTGTAAAATAGGAGCCCTGTTTCATTCTTTTGCATGTGGCTGTCCAGTTTTCCCAACACCATTTATTGAAAAGACTGTCCTTTCCCCATTGTGTATTCTTGGCTCTTTTGTCATAAGTTAATTAACCGTATATGCATGCATTTATTTCTGGGTTCTCTGTTGTCTTCCACTGATCTATGTGTCTGTTTTTATGCCAGTTCCATACTGTTAATTACTATAGCTTTGTAATATAGTTTGAAATCAGGAAGTATGATGTCTCCAGCTTTGTTCTTCTTTCTCAGGATTGCTTTGGCTATTGAGGGTCTTTTGTGATTCCATACAAATTTTAGGATTGTTCGTTCTATTTCTGTGAAAGATGTCATTGGAATTTTTATAGGGATTGCATTCAATCTGTATATTTCTTTGGGTACTGTGAACATTTTAACAACCTTAATTCTTCCAATCCATGAGCAAGGAATATCTTCCCATTTATTTGTGTCTTCTTTAATTTCTTTCAATAATGTCTTCTAGTTTTAAATATACAAGTCTTTCACCTCCTTGGTTAAATTTGTTCCTAGATACTTTATTTTATTTTATTTTTTAAAGATTGGCACCTGACCTAACGACTGTTGCTGATCTTTTTTTTTCTTTTTCTCCCCAAATCCCCCCAGTACATAGTTGTATATTTTAGTTGTGGGTCCTTCTAGTTGTGGGATGTGGGATGTCGCCTCCACATGGCCTGATGAGTGGTGCCATGTCCGCACCCAGGATCTGAACTGACGAAACCCTGGGCTGCTGATGCAGGGGCACAAGTTTAACCACTTGGCCAAGGGGCCAACCCCCATATTTTGTTTTTGATGCAATTATAAATGGGATTGTTTTCTTGATTTCTTTTTCTGATAGTTCATTAT
This sequence comes from Equus caballus, assembly GCF_041296265.1. Taxonomy (NCBI): domain Eukaryota; kingdom Metazoa; phylum Chordata; class Mammalia; order Perissodactyla; family Equidae; genus Equus; species Equus caballus. The sequence continues at coordinate 24,463,883 of NC_091700.1, read as the reverse complement.
TAGTGTATAGAAACACAACAGATTTTTGTGTATTGATTTTGTAACCTGCAACTTTACTGAATTTATTAGTTCTAGTGTATAAAATAGGTTTGTTTCACTAGCTCCATCATACAGATCTGAAAATCAAAGTGGTTACCTCAGTTTTTCTAATGGTCAAATTGTCTCCAGCTTGAGATCATTAATGTAAAGAAAATCAGAACAGCATTGAAACTTGAAACAAACTGTGAAGCAATTAAATATAAAATGTGGAGAACTCAAAATTCATTCAATATTTACTAGCATCTAAATTAAATCAGGTACTGTACTGAGTGATGAGACTCTAAAAATGAATAAAACATGATCCTTGCTCTCAAGGACTCCCCGCAGAATTTGGTGGAAGAGCAAGGTGCACACATTACAGCATTCTAAGTGGTATGACAGGGGACCCTACGAGGGAGCGGTGTGGGAGCTCCATGGATGACGCCCCTGCACCGAGATTGGAGGACAGGAGTGGAAGAGAGAAGAGCCCCTGGACAAAAACAGAATCTTCATAGAGGGTCTTGAACTTGATGAGAATAACACTTTGACCAGAGAACAAGTAGTAAGGGTATTTTAGGGAGAAGGTATTTTAGTTTATGACACAGAAATGGATAACAACTTTTAAAACTAGAGAAATGAATGTCATCCAATAGCTTTAGAAAATAAGGTCAGCAAATGACCAGAAATGTGGCATTACAATAAAGCAAATTTACAATTTTGTACCAACCTTGAGTAAAATACTAAACAAAACCCATAACTTTTGGTCATTAAGCTAAATTCACTTCTCTATTTCCATTTTTGTATTTTCTCTTGTGAAGGGATTAAAAATTATAATTTTTGTTTTATTTTTGGTTTTCAGAAGCCATTGGCAGTTTAGTTCCAGCAGGACAATTTCTCCAAGCTGGGGGGGAACAAGGACCTGCCGTCCCCGTGTGAGGCTCTAGTTGGGAACGCTGAGTATCTGTCAGCTCCGTTAGATTTGCCCGTTGTCTTGGTAGATTGGCAGGGGAGCAATTTCAAACAAGAACTGATAGGGAGTTTCTAGTCTGGAAAGTATATAATGAGAATTCTTGTCCCCAGGAAAATGTCACTATAGTGTAGCTAAAATAACAAGGGTAGAAATACTATTAATAATTGAAAAACATACAAGGAAGAATAATTACATTAAATAATCTTTTTTCCATCAAAATTTTCATTTGAGATCCTGAGAAGCAGAGAAAATGAACAAGATAAAATCTATTTTTTTAATCAAGCAAGGCAAAGTTTACCTTCTTCCAGAATTTGATTCTCTACCTGAAAACAATGAGGCGTAAACAGGCTTGTGACCCTGTGATTGGACATTCAAATTGACTCTCAACCCCCTAACCCAGGAACTCATTGTCTGCATCCAGATTTTTCTGTTACTGAATCCCGCCTCTTGTTCCAGCTTCTAAAATTCCCGCCTCTTGTTCCAGCTTCTAAAATATATTCAACTGCCCGAGACTTTCAGGCCAGTGCGACATGAGGAAGAACCTAATCAAATATCAGAAGTGTTCAGACAGGGAAAGTGTTTAAGTGAGAGTTGGGGAAGCCACTACAGTGATTTGTGGAGGCCCAGTTATGTTAGACAGTGAAGCACGGCTTGGAAATGTGGAAGCAGATACAGTGTGATTTTGTAGTAGGTAGGAAGCATCTGGTAGGCTGTTGGGCTTATAATAAATTCAAGGAGACCAGTCGTCAGTAGGGGTTAACAATCCTTACTCTTAATGTTATGTTAGTTTTTCTGGGTAACACCATCGCTTGGAGCTATCCACTCTCTTCTTGGCAAACTTTACTTTAAAGGAGGAAGGAAGAGGTTCACTCTCTGATCCACACACTTGCTTCATAATAATTTAGATGAAGCCTGACAAATTTCATGTCTGTTGTTAGCCCTGATGGATTGATTGATCAATCAATTAATGGCTGCATAGACCTGAGTTGAGGAGTTTCTGAGGCCAATTCCAGGCTGACTGAAAATTAAAGATTATTAATGCCTGATTGGAGCTCACTGAGGAAAAAAGACCTCTGCATGCAGTAGTTTTGTTACCTCTGATTTACATAACTGGTAGTAGAAAAAGTAATTTCACTGAAAGAGGCAAAGGCCTGCACAGATATGGAAGCAGGCTAGGAAATAGCGTAGGGGTCATGGCATCTCATGGGGTGGGGGGGAGTGCTCTGGAAGAGGGGTCCCTGAATCAAAGCTAGTAAGAAAGAAGATATCTGTTTCCATCATGGGAGGAAAACATGAGTTTTGGAGTCAGACAGACTAGATTCCAACTCTATGTTCTATCACTTCCTATGAGCCTATTTCTTTGTCTTGAAATGGAGGCACGAATACTTAAGAGGGGCTGAATTTATAATACCACATGAAATAATGAACGTAGAACGTCTTCTCTATTTTGTACAGCATTGTCACCTGGTAGGTACAAAGCGTGTCGTCTCCCTTGTCCTTTACAGCTTCTCTTTTTCATAGTCCAGGAATTCTCAAAGTCTTGTCTGTGGGCCCCTGGGTTTCTCTGAGACCTTTGCAAGGGATATGTGAAGTCGGAACTCTTTTCATAACAATGCTAAGACGTTATTTGCCTTTTTCACAGCATTGACATTTCTCTGATGATGCAAAAGCAATAATGGGAAAGACAACCTAGTGCCTAACATCAGTCAAGGCAGCGGCAACAAACTGCACTGGTCATTACAGTCATGGGTCGCTTAACAATGAGGATACATTCTGAGAAATTTGTCATTAGGCAGTTTTGTCATTGTGCAACCATGATGGAGGGTACTTACACAAACCTAGCTTGTATAGCCTACTACACAGCTGGGCTATATGGTACTAAGCTTATGGGACCACTGTCATACATGTGGTCCATTGTTGACCAAAACGTTATATGGCTCATGACTGTGTTGTATTTTTCACCACCATGCACTCACAGTTAAGAGAAAAAATAAATAAATAAAGCCAGGTCACTTAAGAATATGCTTAATAGGGGGATTAAAAATCATTAATTTTATTTAATCTCCATCCTATAGAACACATCTTTTTAATAAATCATGTGTGACAAAATGGGAAGTATGCATAAGATACTTGTGCTATATAACCAGTATGCCGATTGGAGGAAAAGCACCTGTTCTGTTTGAATTGAAAACTGAGCTAACTACCACCTTTTCCTGTTGAGCACTATTTTTACTTGAAAGACAAACAGGCAAACTGTGATTATTCAGAGTTGGGTATTGGGCAGAAATTTTCTGAAAAATGAATTAAACCAGACTACTGCTACTTTGAGAAAAACAACGACAGTGTTTGTTGCCAATGAAAATTTGAGCTTTTAAGTTAAGACTCCTTCCTTGGGGCCGGCCTGGTGGCATAGTGTTTGGGTTACTCGCGCTCCACCTTGGCAGCCCAGGGTTTGCTGGTTTGGATCTGGGTGCAGACCTATGCACCGCTCATCAAGCCATGCTGTGGCAGGGGTCCCACATATAAAGTAGAGGAAGATGGGCACGGATGTTAGCCCAGGGCCAATCTTCCTTAGCAAAAAGAGGAGGATTGGCAGCAGATGTTAGCTCAGGGCTAATTTTCCTGAAAAAAGAAAAAAGAAAAGACTTCTTCCTTTTGTAACATATTGTCTGAGGCTAGGTTTTCTTCATATACTCCGACAAGACAGCACAGGGCGATAAAATCAGTGCAGAAACAGGTATGTCTCCCACTATCCTGGAGTGAGCTAGACAGTAAGGATATTGCAAAAATGTAAAACAGTGCCACACTTCTCAGCATTTTTTGTGGAAAATACAGTTATTTGTCATAAAAAGATGTTATTTATATTAACATGTTGTGGGGTTTTACTTATTTTTATATAAGTTAATGACCTTCAAAAAGTTCTTCCTTTTAATTTCTAATATGGTGAATATTGATAGATGAAACCCGCATAAACAAAAGTTCTTACTGGTCCGCAGTAATTTTTAAGAGCTAAATTGGTCCTGAGACCAAAAGGCTTGAGAACGCTGTCCTAGTCACCTACTTCTGCTCTGCTGGGTGTGCTTTGACTCCCAGAGGAGAGCCTAGATGGCACTGCCAGCTCCTGAGATGATCTCCCCTTGTAGCGCACTTTGACTGTGATCAGTTTGGATGAGTCCCAGGTCAAAATATGTGTGTTCCCATAGTGATCTTGCTTCTGCAAAGTTATTCAAGAACATGGGCGCATGGGATTGTTTCCATTTTGCTTTGTGAATTCCAGACAAGTCACAGTACCACTGCTGAATTTCCTTAAACTGAAGGTCTTGGATTTTTATTCTGTAATTAGGCTGAGTTTGCTTCTGTTACTCTATCATGTCCTTAGATTTCCAGTGAAACGGCTTATTAGGCAAATAAGTCAAATTTTATGGAAAAATCAGATAAGGAACTAGCACTTGATTATGCTTCTTAAAATTTACCTTGGAGACACTTCAAAAAGAAACCCACAAAAGTTTTCTCAAAACAGTCTTTCTGGCTGTCAAATGAAATAGGTGAGCAATTAAGCTTCTGTCCCGTGAGTACATTCAAAACTTTTCGCTGACCAGCACAGTGTCCTGCCTCTACCTCTGAGCTGTCGTTCAGGTACTTTGCTGCACCCTGATGGAGCAGGAACGATCTGTGGTTGAAACATTTTGACTACAGTACTTGCTGACAAAAGACTAAAACCTTTCTAGCCGTTAGAAAAATTGCTCTGGCTCCAGTTTCATGTATGCCAGGAATTTTTGAAATAGGCTTTTTTGGAAAACTGACAGTAACTTTAACCATTATAATGAGTAGCAGAGACTTCAAAATATTTCTGCAAAATAATTGATACAAAATGCTTTTAAAAGTTTAAAAGTTTCAGCACTGGGATTTGTGGCTGAAGCATAAAATGTTATGTGAAGAACCTTTGTCAGACATTAGTTTAATGCTGCTAATTTGCACTAAGCTTTCAGGTTTTATAGATGCAATTTGACTGTCAAATATTTTCTTCAAACTAGTTTTCAAATATCTGTGGTGCTTAAAACTTGGTTTCTGTAGTATTTGAAAACTGATTTATGTGCATGAAATTGGTAAGGTTCAATTTAAATCATTTGCTAGAATTCTATTCAGTTTTAGTTGTAGGAGAAAATACTTGAAATTGGGGAGTAAACCCGATAGGGAACTTCTAGGGATAGTGGTCTGATTACTTTGGCACAGTGAATTTCAGAAAATTATAATGTAAGCTTCATAAAGGTAAGGACTTTGTCACTATAGGCTTCCTGCCTTATATCCAATGCTTAGCATATAGTAAATGCTCAATAAATACTTGGAAACAGAGGTGGAAAAGATGGAAATGGAAGGGAGCAAGAAGCTGACCCAAATGGATCAGTGTTAATATGGGTAATTTTAATAGTATTAATGGAAGTTTAAGAAAATGATTTTTCACAATGCAGTCTATGGTCACAGAATGAATTGGTGTTTAGGGTTCACTTAAGATTGACAAGCTGCCTGGTCTCCTCAAGCAGCGCTCAGGGCATTCATTCATTCATAGTACATACATTTATTGAGCCCCTACTATGTGTGACAGGCACTGATGCAGTGCTAGAGATACAGGAGAATAAAACAGACAAAAATCCCTGTGCTCTTGAAGTTTACATTCTAGTGGGGAAAGACAGAAGATAAATAATACACTACTTACATTATTATATTACATTATGTACACTATGACAGATGGAGATAAGTGCTATGTAGAAAAATATCAAGCAGGAGTGGGGAAATGAGGAGATGTTACAATTTGAAATAGAGTGATCAGAGAAGACCTCACTGAGAAGGATATTTGAGCAAAGATCTGAAGAAAGTGAGGAAGGGAACCATGCAGATATCTGAGAAGAGCATTACAAGTAAAGAGAACAGCAAGTGCAAAGATCCTGTGGGAAAAGAGTGTCTGACATGTTTAAGCAATATTGGGGATGGGGCGTTGGCAGTAGGCTGGATCAAGAGGAGGAGAAGGAGCATAGTATGGAATGCAGTAAGAGGTAATGGGGGACACGTTTTGTTGGACCTTTAGGCATTGTATATACTTTGGTTTGTACTCCAAGTAAGGAGAGAAAGTATTAGAGGATTTTGAAGAGTAGTGACATAATCTGACTTATTTTTGTAAAAGATCACTCTGAGGTTACTGTTAAGATTAAAGAGAAGGTAATTGAAGGGAGAAATAGAAAATTCAAAAATAATAGTTGGAGACTTTAATACCCCATCTCAGTAATGGATAGAACAATCAGATTAACAAGAATATAGAGCACTTGAACAATGCCATCAACCAACTAGACCTAACTGACATCTATAGAACATTCAAGCAACAGCAGCAGAATAGATGTCTTCTCAAGTGCACATGGAACATTCTCCAGGATAGACCATATACTAGGCCATACAACAACTCTCAAAGAATTTAAAATAATTGAAATCATACAAAATACGTTCTCAGACTACAGTGGAAACATAAGGAAATTTTGGGAAATCACAAATGGGGAAATTAGATGACACACTATAAGTTACCAAGGGATTAAAGAAAACAAAATCATAGTAGAAATTAGAAAATACTTTGAGATGAATGAAAATGAAATATACCAAAATGTATGGGATGCAGTGAAAGCAGTGTTTACAGGGAAACTTGTAGCTTTAAATTCTTTTTTTATTGAAATATAATTGACATATGTTAGTTTCAGGTGTACAGCATAATGACTCAATATTTGTGTATATTGTGAAATTATAACCACAATAAGTCCAGTGAACATCCATCACCATACATAGTTATACATTTTTTTTTTCTTGTCGTGAGAACTTTTAACATCTACTTTCTTAGCAACTTTCGAATACGGCAATATTGTATTACTAACTATAGTCACCATGCTGTACATTGCATCCTCAGGACTTATTTTATAACAGGAAGTTTGTACCTTTTTACCCCCTTTACCCATTTCACCCCCACCAGTACATCTTATGTTAGAAAAGATCTTGAATCAGTAACTTAACTTCACACCTTTAGAGTGTAGAAAGGAAGAGCAAACAAAACCCAAAGCAAGCAAAAGGGAGGGAATAACATAGAATAGAGAGAAAACAAATGAAATAGAAAATAGAAAAACAATAGAGGAAATAAATGAAACCCAAAAGTTTATTTTTTTAAAACTTTTTATTGAGTTAAGGATAGGTTACAAGCTTATGAAATTTCAGTTGTACATTGTTGTCTGTCGGTCATGTTGCAGGTGCACCCCTTCACCCTTTGTGCTCACCTCCCACCCCACCTTTCCCCTGGTAGCCACTAATCTGTTCTCTTTGTCCACATGTTTAAATTCCTCATATGAGTGGAGGCATACAGAGATTGTCCTTCTCTATCTGGCTTATTTCACTTAACATAATTCCCTCAAGGTCCATCCATGTTGTTGCAAATGGGACACTTTTGCTCTTTTTTATGGCTGAGTAGTGTACCATTGTGTATATATGCCACATCTTCTTTATCCAATCATCTGTTGATGGGCACTTAGGTTGCTTCCACGTCTTGGCTATTGTAAATAATGCTGCAATGAACATTGGGGTGCATGGGACTTTTGGAATTGCTGACTTCAAGCTCTTTGGATAGATACCCAGTAGTGGGATAGCTGGATTGTATGGCAGTTCTATTTCTAATTTTTTGAGGAATCTCCATACTGTTTTCCATAGTGGCTGCACCAGTTTGCATTCCCACCAGCAGTGTATGAGGGTTTCTTTTTCTCCACAACCTCTCCAACATTTGTTACTATTTGTTTTGGTTATTTTTGTCATTCTAATGGGTGTAAGGTGAGATCTTAGTGTAGTTTTGATTTGCATTTTGCTGATGATCAGCGATGATGAACATCTTTTCATGTGCCTATTGGCCATCCGTATATCTTCTTTGGAGAAATGTCTGCTCATGTCTCCTGCACATTTCTTGATCGGGTTGTTTAATTTTTTGTTGTTGAGTTGTGTGACTTCTTTATATATTATGGATATTAAGCCTTTGTCGGATGTATTACTTGCAAATATTTTTTCCCAGTTAGTGGGTTGTTTTTTTGTTTCAATCCTGTTTTCCCTTGCCTTGAAGAAGCTATTTAGTCTGATGAAGTCCCATTTGTTTATTCTTTCTATTGTTTCCTTTCTTTGAGAAGACATGGTGTCCGAAAAGATCCTTTTAATACTGATGTCAAAGAGTGTATTGCCTACATTTTCTTCTAGAAGCCTTATGGTTTCAGGTCTCAGCTTGAGGTCTTTGATCCATTTTGAGTTTATTTTGGTGAATGGTGAAAAAGAATGGTCAATTTTCATTCTTTTACATGTGGCTTTCCAGTTTTCCCAGCACCATTTGTTGAAAAGACTTTCTTTTCTCCATTATATGCCCTCAGCTCCTTTGTCGAACATTAGCTGTCCATACATGTGTGGTTTTATTTCTAGGCTTTCAATTCTGTTCCATTGATCTGTGCACCTGTTTTTGTACCAGTACCATGCTGTTTTGATTACTGTAGCTTTGTAGTATGTTTTGAAGTCAGGGATTGTGATGCCTCCAGCTGTGTTCTTTTTTCTCAGGATTGCTTTAGCAATTCAGGGTCTTTTGTTGCCCCATATGAATTTTAGGATTCTTTGTTCTATTTCTGTAAAGAATGTCGTTGGGATTCTGATTGGGATGGCATTGAATCTGTAGATTGCTTTAGGTAGAATGGACATTTTAACTATGTTTATTCTTCCAATCCATGTGCATGGAATGTCTTTCCATCTCTTTATGTCGTCATCCATTTCTTTCAGAAAGGCCTTGTAATTTTCATTGTATAGGTCTTTCACTGCCTTAATTAAATTCACCCCGAGGTATTTTATTCTTTTTGTTGCGATCTTGAATGGTATTGTGTTCTTGAGTTCTTTTTCTGTTAGTTCATTATTAGAGTACAGATATGCTACTGATTTATGTAAATTGATTTTATACCCTGCAACTTTGCTGTAGTTGTTGATTACTTCTAAAAGTTTTCCAATGGATTCTTTGGGGTTTTCTATATATAAGATCATGTCATCTGCAAACAGCGAGAGTTTTACTTCTTCTCTCCCTATGTGGATTCCTTTTATTCCTTTTTCTTGCCTGATTCTCTGGCCAGGACCTCCAGTACTATGTTAAATAAGAGTGGTGATAGAGGGCATCCTTGTCTCGTTCCTGTTTTCAGGGGGATGGCGCTCAGTTTTTGCCCATTGAGTATGATGTTGGCTGTGGGTTTGTCATATATGGCCTTTATTATGTTGAGGTAGTTCCCTTCTATGCCCATTTTGTTTAGAGTTTTTATCATAAATGGCTGTTGGATCTTGTCAAATGCTTTCTCTGCATCTATTGAGATGATCATGTGCTTTTTATTCCTCAATTTGTTGATGTGGTGTATCATGTTGATTGATTTGCGGATGTTGAACCATCCCTGTGTCCCTGGTATGAATCCCACTTGATCATGATGTGTGATCCTTTTGATGATTTGCTGTATTTGGGTTGCCAAAATTTTGTTGAGAATTTTTGCATCTATGTTCATCAGCGATATTGGCCTGTAGTTCTCCTTTTTTGTGCTGTCCTTGTCAGGTTTTGGTATCAGCATGATGTTGGCCTCGTAGAAAGTGTTAGGAAGTGTTCCATCCTCCCTAATTTTTTGGAATAGCTTGAAAAGTATAGGTATTAAATCTTCTCTGAAAGTTTGGTAGAATTCCCCAGGAAAGCCATCTGGTCCTGGGGTTTTATTCTTTGGGATGCTTTTGATTGCTGTTTCAATCTCTTTCCTTGTGATTGGTCTGTTCAAATTGTCTGCTTCTTCTTGAGTGAGCTTTGGGAGATTGTAGGAGTGCAGGAATTTATCCATTTCCTCTAGGTTATCCATTTTGCTGGCATATAGTTTTTTGTAGTATTCTCTTATAATCCATTGTAGTTCTGTGGAGTCTGTTGTTATTTCTCCTCTTTCATTTCAGATTTTGTTCATTTGAGCTTTCTCTCTTTTTTTCTTTGTAAGTGTGGCTAGCAGTTTGCCAATTTTATTTATCTTCTCAAAGAACCAGCTCTTTGTTTCATTGATCCTTTCTACCACCTTTTTCGTTTCAATAGCATTTATTTCTGCTCTGATTTTTATTATTTCTCTCCTTCTGCTGACTTTGGGCTTTATTTATTCTTCTTTCTCTAATTCAGTTAGGTGTAGTTTAAGATTGCTTATTTGGGATTTTTCTTGTTTGTTAAGATGTGCCTGTATTGTGATGAATTTTCTTCTTAATACAGCTTTTACTGTATCCCATATGAATTGGTATGGCACGTTATCATTTTCATTTGTCTCCAGGTATGTTTGAATTCTTCTTTAATTTCGTCAATGATCCACTGCTTGTTCAATAGCATATTGTTTAGTCTCCACATCTTTGTGCCTGTCTCAGCTTTTTTCTTGTAATTAATTTCTAGCCTTATAGCATTATGATCGGAGAAGATGCTTGTTATTATTTCAATTTTTTTAAATTTGTAGAGGCTTGCCTTGTTTCCCAACCTATGGTCTATCCTTGAGAATGTTCCATGCATGCTTGAGAAGAATGTGTATTCTGCTATTTTTGGATGGAGTGTTCTGTACATGTCTATTAAGTCCAACTGTTTTAGCTTTTCATTTAGCTCCGCTCTTTCTTTGTTGATTTTCTGTCTGGATGATCTGTCCATTGATGTGAGTGGGGTGTTGAGGTCCCCTACTATTATTGTGTTATTTTTGATATCTTCTTTTAGGTTTGTTAATAGTTGCTTTATGAACTTTGGTGCTCCTGTGTTGGGTGCATAGATATTTATAAGCATTATTTCTTCTTTATGAAGCGTCCCTTTGATCATTATAAATTATTGGCCCTCTATGTCTCTCTTTACCTGCCTTATCTTGAAGTCTGTTTTGTCTCATATAAGTATTGTGACACCCGCTTTTTTTTTGTTTGCTATTAGCTTGGAGTGTTGTCTTCCACCCCTTCACTCTGAGCCTGTGTTTGTCCTTGGAGGTGAGGTGTGTTTCCTGGAGGCAATAAATTGTTGGATCTTGTTCTTTAATCCGTTTTGCCACTCTGTGTCTTTTTATTGGAGAGCTCAATCCGTTTACATTGAGGGTGAGTATTGATGCATGAGGGCTTAATGCTGTCATTCTGTTGCTCGTTTTCTGGTTTTCCTGCATTTCCTTTGTTTCTCGTCCTGTGTGTTTTGGCCTACCCATTGACTTCTGCAATTTCTTATGCTGGGTTTCTTAGATTTTTCCTTGTTTATGTTTTGTGTCTCTGCTCTGTTTTTCAGTTTAGTGGCTACCCTGAAGTTTGTATTCAGAATCTCATGTATAACATATTCTATTTACTGGTGATCTCTTACTTCCTTAGCCTAGACTGTTTCAGTCCCTTTCCTCCTCCCCTCCTAAATTATTATTTTCATCCCTTATTCCAACTTGTGCTGTGAGTTTGTGGTTAGAGTGATAAGATAGTCTTTGCTTTGGTGATTTCCTTCCTTTCATCCTAATGCTATAGTTGAATATTTGCTATCCTATTCAGATTGTATCTATGTGTCTCCCTACTCTGTGTTTTGTGACCCCTTTCTCCCTTTTTTTCTTTTTTCAGGTATGAGAGCCTTCTTGAGGATATCTTGTAGTGGAAGTCTTGTGACTACAAAGTCTCTTAGCTTTTGTTTGTCTGGAAATGATTTAATTTCTCCCTCATATCTGAAGGATGTTTTTGCTGGATAGAGTATTCTTGACTGAAGATTTTTATCCTTTAAAGTTTTGAATATGTCACTCTAATCTCTCCTAGCTCATAAGGTTTCTGTAGAGAAATCCGCTGAAGGTCTGATGGGGGTTCCTTTGTAGGTTATTTTCTTCTGCCTTGCTGCTCTCACTATCCTTTCTTTGTCACTCACTTTTGCCACTTTTACTACTATATGCCTTGCAGTAGTTCTTTTTACATTGACAAATATAGGAGATCTGAAAGCTTCCTCCACACACATTTCTCTCTCAATCCCTAGATTTGGGAGGTTCTCTTCTATTATTTCTTTGAGCACACTTTCTGCTCCATTTTCGTTTTCCATGCCCTCAGGAATTCCGATGATTCTTAAGTTGCGTTTTCTCATTGAGTCAGCTATTTCTCTGATATTTTCTTCAGTTTTTTAAATTCTTCGTTCTCTTTCTTCCTCTGTCTGGAGCCATTCAGCCTGTCTATCCCAAAAGTTTATTTTTATTTTTATTTTTTTGGTGAGGAAGATTTGCCCTGAGCCAACATCCATTGCCAGTCTTCCTCTTTTTTTTGCTTGAGGAAGATTAGCCCTGAGTTAACATCTCCTCTGTTTTTTCTATGTAGGATGCCTCCCAGCATGGCTGATGAGTGGAACAGGTCAGCATCAGGGATCCGAACCGGCAAACCTGGGCCATTGAAGCAGAGCATGAGGAACTTTAACAACTTGGCCATGAGGCCAGCCCCCAAAAGTTGATTCTTTGAAAAGAGCAACAAATTAACAAGCCTTTAGCTTCACTGACTGAGAAAAAAAGAGTGAAGACTCAAATTTTCAAAACCAGGAATGAAAGAGAAGGCATCACTACTGACTTTTACAGAAATGTTAAGAATTATAAATTAGACTACTTACATTAAATGGACAAATTCCTAGGAAGACACAGACTACTGAAACTGACTCAAGAAGAAATAGAAAATCTGAATAGACCTATAACAGGTAAAGAGATTGCATCTTTAATTTAAAATCTTCCCACAAAGAAAACACTAGGCCCAAATAATTTCACTGGAGAATTCTACCCAACATTTAATGAAAAATTAACTAGAAATTCTTCACAAACTCTTCCAGAAAATAGAGGAAGAGGGAAAACGTTCCATCTGATTCTATGAGGCAGTATTACCTGATACCAAAATGAGACAAAGACATTACAGGAAAAGAAAATTATAGAGCAATATCCCCCATGCATATGGATGTAAAAAATTTCCTTAAAATATTAAAAAACTGAATCCAACAACATATACAGAGGATTATACATCTTGACCAAATGCTATTTATCCCAAGAATGCAAGGCTGATTTAACATCTGAAGATAAATTACTGTAATACATTACATAATAAAATAAAGGGCAAAACCACATGATCACAAAAGATGCAGAGAGGCATTTGAAAAACTCCAATATGTATTCATGATAAAAACTCTCAACAAACTAGGAATAGAAAGGAACTTCCTCTACATGATAAAGACTGTCTATGAAAATCCTATAGGTAACATCATTATAAATGGCAAAAGACTAAATGATTTTCCCTTAAAATCAGAAACAAGGCAAGATGTCTGCTCTAACCATTCTATTCAACATTGTACTGGAGGTTCTAGCCAGAGTGTTTAGGCAAGAAAACAGAAGGACATCCAGCTTGGAATGGAGGAGGTAAACTTATCTGTATTTCCAGATGATATGATCTTGTATATAGAAAATCCTGAAGAATCCACCATAAAACTATTAGAAATAATAAACCAGTTCAGCCCATAGGATACAAGATGCATATACAAAAACCAATTGTAGAGCCAGCCCTGATGGCTTGGCAGTTAAAGTTCAGTGGGCTCCACTTCAGTGGCCCGGGTTCAGTTCCCAAGTGCAGAACCACACCACTCATCTGTCAGTAGCCATGCTGTGGCAGCAGCTCACAAAGAAGAACCAGAAGAACTTACAACTATACACGACTGTGGGGCTTTGGGGAGTAAAAAGGAAGAAAAAAAGGAGAAAGATTGTCAACAGATGTTAGCTTAGCATGAATCTTCCCCTAAAAAAAAGACAATTGTATCGTCTGTACGCTAGCAATTAATGATCCAAAAATAATATTAAGAAAACCATTCCATTCACAATAGCATCAAAGAGAATAATGTAGTTAAGAATAAATCTAGCAAAAGTGCAAGACTCGACACTTAAAATTATAAAATCTTGCTGAAAGAAATTAAAGAAGACCTAAACAAATGGAAAAACATCCTATGTTCACAGATTGACAGACTTAATATTGTTGAGATGGCAAAAACTCCAAACTGGACTGCATATTCAGTGCAAACCCTAATAAAATCTCTGACGGCTTTTTTTTGGCAGAAATTGAGAAGCTAACAAATTCTTATGGAAATGCAAAGGACGCTGAAAAAATACAACAATCCTGAAAAATAATAAAATTTGAAGACCTACAGTTACCTATTTCAAAACTTAATACAAAGCTATGGTAATCAAGACAGTGTGGTACTGGTACAGGATAGACTATACATCAAGGGAGTGGAATTAATAAGCCCACAAATAAACCCTTACTTCATGGTCAATTGACTTTTGGCAAAGTTATCAAGAAAACTCAATGGGGAAGGAGTCTTCAAAAATGGTTCTGGGAAAGTTGGAATCCACATAAGCAAAAGAATGAATTTAGACCTCAAATTCACACCATACACAAATTTACCTTAAAATGGATCACAGGTGTAAATGAAAGAGTTAAAACTGTAAACTTTAGAACAAAAAGAGGGTCTTTGTGACCTTGAATTTAGGCAATGATTTTTTAGAAATAACACCAAAAGTACAGTGGTAAAAGAAAACATGTTAGACTTCTCAAAATTAAAAGACATCAAAAAACACTTTCCAGAAAGTGAAAAAAATCTACAGAATGGGGGAAATATTTGAAAATCATATATTCAATAATGGACTTATATCTGGAGTATATAAAGAACTTTAACAACTCAGTAATAAAAAGACACAATTTATTTCAAATGGGCAAAGGGTTTGCGTAGGCATTTCTAAAAAGAAGTTATACAAATGGCTAATAAGCATATGAAAAGATGCTTAATATTAGCAGTGACTAAGGAAATGCAAATCAAAAACCACAATGGGATACCACTTTATAACCACTCTGGTGGCTACATAAAAAAAGACATATTAACAAGTGTTGGCAAAGATGTGGAGAAAGTGGAACCCTCATATATTGCTGACGAGAATATAAGACAGAGCAGTCACTTTGGAAGATATTCTGGCACTTCCTCAGAAAGTTAGATACAGAGTTACCGCATGACCCAGCAGTTCCACTCCTAGGCATCTACCAAGGAGAAATGAAAACACGTTCACACAAAGATTTCTACATTGAATATTCAGAGCACTGGTAGTCACAGTAGCCAAAAATGGAAACATTTCTAATGTCCATCAACTGGTGAATGGATAAACAAAATGTAGTATGTGTATCCGTATAATAGAATACTGTTAGAGGGTAAGAAGGAATGGAACACTGTTACATGCTACAAACTGAATGAACCTCAAAAACACGCTCAGTGAGAGAAGCTGGACACAAAAGAACAGATATTGTATGACTCTATTTATGTGAAATATCTACAATAGGCAAATCAATAGAGACAGGAAGTAGATTTGTGTTTGCCTAAAGCTGGAGCAAGGAGGGAAAGGGAACTGATAGGTATTGGGCACAAGGCTTCTTCTGGGGATGATGGAAACGGTCCAATATTAGATTGTGGTAATGGCTGTGAATGTGGAAAAAACCACTGAAATGGGTTAATTTTGTGTAATGTAAATTATATCTCAAAAAAGCTGTTAAAAACAAACACTGGCTTTTTGTCTAGGGAGGCCTGTGTCCTGAGTGACTGTGGGACATAATACTGACGTAGCAATGTGGCCGCTGGGGCCATGGAGAATGAATGTTACCATAGTAGGATAATGAATTTCAGCATTGCCTTTTTTTTCTTCAAATATTTGAATTAATTCTTATGAAAAGCTTAGAAGCAGCATTATAGAATTTTTAGCAGTACCTATCTTATCCACATTTCAAAGGAAAAAAATTATTTCATATTCTAAAATTTTGAGTGGGTGGCATTTTATCTTAGTGATCAAAGAACTATGTCTTTAGCCTCCATCTAAAGAATTTAAGGATTTTGCTACTGAGGACCACAAGGTGTGGTGGGAGAGCGTTTGGCTTAGGGATCTAAAGACTGTCATTGGCAGAGAGGATGACCACAGGCAAACCCTCTTTTCTCCATCATTCTCCAGACTTTTTAGGTGGAACTTCAGGGGTTTGCCTCTCTTAGGTTCCTTCTGCTTCTACAACTATATATAATCCATAGCATAATTTCTGTACACAATAGCTAAAGTAGCAACTAATTCCAGAAAGAAGTTAAAGCCAGTGCAATTTCTGATGAGGAGCTGAGTTCTCTAGATGCCCTTCTTCCGTGGGTGCATTTGCCCTCGTACAGTGTGTCTGGAAAGATGCTCCAACCTCACAAAGTTTGGTCGCTTTCCTGTGTGAAACTTAGCTCCCTTGCTTTTTTACATTTCTTTGGACTTTTTATTTTGAAATAATTATAGACTCACAGGAAGCTGCAAAAATAGTACAAAAAGATCCTGTGTGTCCTTCACGAGTTTCCCGCTGTGGCTATGTCTCACATAGCTGTAGCACAATCTCAAAACCAGAAAGTTGACTTTGGGACAGTGTGTGTGGACAGCTCTATGCCATTGTATCACATGCGGAGGATTCTGACGTAGCAATATGGCCACTGGGACCATGGAAAATGAATGTTACCGTAGTAGGATAATGAATTTCAGCATTGCCTTTTTTTTCTTCAAATATTTGAATTAATTCTTATGAAAAGCTTAGAAGAAGCATTATAGAATTTTACAGAACACTTCCATCACAACTCCCACGTTCCACCCCTTTCTAGTCACACCTACGTCTTCCTCCCACCGTACTTGGCAACAACTAATCTGTCCTTCATCTCTAGAATTTGTCATACTGAGAATGTTAAATAAATGGAATCATTTATGTAGAAGATCAGCTTCTTTTACTCAGATGATGCCCTTGAGATCATCCAAGTTGTTGCATGTTATCAATAATTCATATTTCTTTTCATTACTTGAAGGTATCCCATGGTATGGTTGTACTACAGGTTGTTAACCATTCACTTACTGAAAGACATTTTGTTTGTTTCCATGTTGGGACTATTTTATCAGCAGTGCCTTCCAATTATTTAAGAAGGAAAGTTTTTAACTAATACTTTTGAAACCCAGGACACTAAAATGATAAACTAGTATGATTATGTGGAATAAAAAGTAAGGCTTGTTCTAACTGACATTTGACAAGAAGCTGGGAGATGATTAAGCCCTGGAATGCCAGAACCTCATGTCCTCTCGTGCCTTTCTGAATAGTATGAACCCCCTTCTACATCATTATTCTCCATACAAACCAGAAACAAGACAATTGAAAAACATATAGAGGGTCCTCTCTTTATAAAATCCTCTGTGATGTGACATATTTATTCATTAACTTTTACTAAGCATTTTGTACTTTGGTACTAAGCAGTACCAAAGGAGGCACTGGGACCATTCCTGAGATGGAAA
Source organism: Equus caballus (assembly GCF_041296265.1). Taxonomy (NCBI): domain Eukaryota; kingdom Metazoa; phylum Chordata; class Mammalia; order Perissodactyla; family Equidae; genus Equus; species Equus caballus. The sequence goes on along the minus strand of NC_091700.1, from coordinate 24,446,474 downwards.
CAAAGTCTATGCCTTTAGGGAAATACATGTTCTCCAGGAAGACAGATACTAAACTAGTAATTAGAAGATTACTTAACAACAATTTTCACATGCGCCGTGAAGGACCAGCTGAGACTATGAGAACGTCAGCAGTGTGATCCTTCCTCTGGGGGAGCAGGCAAGACTGCCACAGTAGACGGCATCGAACTGCGGGAGTGAGTGAGGACAGCACAGGCATATGTCTTCAACACACTTGGAATCATCACCTGACTCATACAATTACATCCATACTCCTGAGAAGTATTCATTTTATCAGAGGATACAAAATTGTGAATAAATTATCTTGACTCAATGATATATGGTCTAGGAAAAAGACCTACAAATTTCTATGGCTATATAGCACAGGTAGATTTTTGAAAAGAATTTGCCATATAAATAATGTGTTGACTTTTCCAGTTTTAGTAACGAAAATATTGTTCTAGTTTGCCCATATTTTTTTATCCTTGCTTGTTGGTATGTTTAAAATTTTTTAAATGTATTATTTCTTTTGTGTATGTGTGTTTGATTATGTTTAGACTGAAATACAGAACCACAAATTAAAGGAAATATATTTTCCTGTTCAACATCAAGCACATTATACTTCCGTAGGTACTTTCTGCACAAAGCAGGTGCCAAATAAAATTTTGTTTGATGGTTGAATAAATGTGTAACAAACAAAAGTACCACCAAGAAATCCTGAGTCCTACATAAGTCAGTGAATACTCTGTCTTGTTTGTTTCTTTTTTATTGAGGTAGAATTCACATAACATTAAATTCGCCATAGAAACCATTTTAAATGTGCAATTCAGTGGCTTTTAGTAAATTCACAATGTTGTACAACCATCACCATTATCTACTTCCAGAACATTTCCATCACCCCAAACGGAAGCCGTGTACCCATTAAGCAGTCAATCCTCATTGCTCCTGTGACCGCGGGCCCTGGAAACCACTAATCTGCTTTCTTTCTCTATAGATTCAGCTACTCTGGACATTTCATATAAGTCGAATCATACAGTATATGGCCGTTTGTGTCTGTCTTCTTTCACTCAGCATGAAGTTTTTTTTTTTTTTTTGGTGACGAAGATTGTCCCTGAGCTAACATCTGTTGCCAATCTTCGCCTTTTTGCTTGAGGAAGATTGTCCCTGAGCTAACATCTGTGCCAATCTTCCTCTATCTTGTGTGGGGGACACCGTCATAGCACAGCTTGATAAGCAGTGTGCAGGTCGGCACCCGGAATCTGAACCCGTGAACCCCAGGCTGCCGAAGCAGAGTATGTGAACTTAGCCACTAAGCCGCTGGGCTGGCCCTCTGTTTTTCCTTTTTTCATGGAAGCATTTACAGCCATAAATTTCCTTCTGAGCACTGGTTAACTGCCTCCTATAGATTTTGGTATGCTGTGTTTTCATTTTCATCCATCTTAAATTATTTTCTAATTTTTCTTGTGATTTCCCCCTTGACCCAATTGTTGTTTGAGTGTGTTACTTTTCATATATGTTAAATGTTCCAGATTTTCTTTCATTATTGATTTCTAGTTTCACTCCATTATGGTCAGACTAGATACTTTGTTTGATTTCAATCTTTTAAAATTTATTAAAATTTGTTTTGTGGCTTAACATATAGTCTATTCTGGAGAATGTTCCACGTGCACTTGAGAAGAATGTGTATTCTGCTGTGTTTGGATGGAGTGTTCTGTATATGTCAGTTCTGGTTGGTTTATAGTGTTGTTCAAGTCCTCTGTTTCCTGTCTGGTTGTTCTGTCCGTTATTTAAAGTGGTGTGTTGAAATCTCCAACTATTATTGTAGCAGTGTCTCTTCCTCCATTTAATTTGGTCTGTTTTTGCTTTGTATATTTCACAGCTCTTTTATTAGGTGCTTCATATATTTTGGAGGCATTTGATTAGGTTTTACATTTGGAGCTCCTTATATATTTTGGAGCTCTTTTATTAGATATAATTGTTCTATCTTCTTGATGGATTGACTCTTTTATCAAAGTATACTGTCTTTCTGGTCTCTTGTAACAATTTTTTTTCTTAAAGTCTACTTGATCTGATATTAGTATAGCCACCCAGCTATCTTTTAGTTATTGTTTACATGGAATCTTTTTCCGTCTTTTCACTTTCAACCTATTTGTGTCTTTGGATCTAAAATGCGTCTCTTGTAGACAGTATATAGTTGAATCATGTTTTTCATGTGTGATAGCAATCTCTACCTTCTCCTTGGAGAGTTTAATACATTTTCATTTAATGTAATTATTGACAATGAAGGACTTACTTTGGCCATTTTGCTGTTTGCCTTCTCTATGTCTTTTATCATTTTTGTTTCTCAGTGTCTCATTCATGCCTTCTTTTCTATTTAACTTTTTTCTTTTGTACTGTGTTGATTCTCTTCTCATTTCTTTTGCTTTGTATATTTTAGTTATTTTCTTAGTGATTCCCTTGGGGATTGCAATTGTCATGGTTATTTATAACGATCTGTTTTGAGTTTATACCATTAGTTTCAATAGTATACAAAACTTCGTGCCTTCATATGTGTTGTTTGTCCTCTCTTTTGTTACTGTTACAAATCACATTTTTATACATTGTGTGCTGATTAACATATATAATTATTGCTTATGCATTTATCTTTTAAATCATATAGCAAAAAAACAAGGAGTTACAAAACAACAATGCTGGCTTTTGTATTTACCTGTGTAGTTACCTTTAATGGAATTATTTGCTTCTTCCTGAGGCTTCAGGTTACAGTATATTGTCCTTTCAGCCCGCGGGACTCACATTAGCATTTCTTTTAAGACTGATCTGCTACTGACAAATTCCCTCAGTTTTTGTTTATCTGAGGGTATCTTAATTTCCACTTCATTTTTTTTTTAAAGATTTTACTTTTCCTTTTTCTCCCCAAAGCCCCCCGGTTCATAGTTGTATATTCTAGTTGTAGGTCCTTCTAGTTGTGGCATGTGGGATGCCGCCTCAGTGTGGCTTGATGAGTGGTGCCCTGTCAGCGTCCAGGATCCCAACCCGTCAAACCCTGGGCCGAGGAAGCAGAGTGCGTGAACTTCATCACTTGGCCCCGGGCCGGCCCTCTACTTCATTTTTGAAGAATAATTTTGCTAGATATATAATTTTTAGTCAACAGTTTTTCTCTTTCAGTACTTTAAATATGTCATTCACTGCCTTTGGCCTCCATAGTTTCTCATGAGAAATGAGTTGTTGAAAAAATGTGTCTAATGAGGGGCCAGCCCCGGGGCCGAGTGGTTAAGTTCGTGTGCTCTGCTTCGGTGGCCCAGGGTTTCGCCAGTTCTGATCCCTGGGCGCGGACATGGCACCACTCCTCAAGCCATGCTGAGGCAGCACTCCACATGCCACAACTAGAAAGACCTGCACTAAAAATATACACCTATGTACCAGGAGGCTTTGGGGAAAAAAAGGAAAAAATAAAATCTTTAAAAAAAAATGTGTCTAATGAACAGACATTTCTACAAAGAAGATATACAGATGGCCAATAGGCACATGAAAAGATGCTCATCATCACTGATCATCAGGGAAAGGCAAATCAAAACTACACTAAGATATCACCTTACACCCATTAGAATGGCTAAAATAACCAAAACAAAAAGTGACAAATGTTGGATAGGTTGTGGAGAAAAAGGAACCCTCATACACTGCTGGTAGGAATGCAAACTGGTGCAGCCACTATGGAAAACAGTATGGAGATTTCTCAAAAAATTAAAAATAGAACTACCATATGATCCAGCTATCCCACTACTGGGTATCTATCCAAAGAACTTGAAATCAGAAATTCCAAAAGTCCCATGCACGCCTGTGTTCATTGAAGCATTATTTACAATAGCCAAGACATGGAAGCAACCTAAGTGCCCATCAACTGATGAGTGGATAAAGAAGATACGGTGTATATATATACAGTGGAATACTATTCAGCCATAAAAAGGATAAAATAGTCCCATTTACAACAACATGGATGGACCTTGAGGGAATTATGTTAAGTGAAATAAGCCAGATAGAGAAAGACAATCTCTGTGTGACTCCCCTCATATGTGGAAATTGAACACATAGACAAAGAGAACAGATTAGTGGTTACCAGGGGAAAGGCAGGGTAAGGGGTGGGCAAAAAGCATGAAGTGGTGCACCTACAACACGACTGACAAACAATGATGTATAACTGAAATTTCACAAGGTTGTAAACTATCATAATCTCAATAAAAAGTTAAAAAAAAATGTGTCTACCTTAGGGCCTTTGCATTAACCTTCTGTCCTAGATCCCAGGAGAGGGTGAGACTGTGAAACCCATGACGACCTGTCCCAAGGGAGCTACAGATATTGCAATGTGGCCACAGTCACCCTAAGAAGACATGTAAACTCTGTCCTAGATAAAAAGCAAATGGGGGAAAACTGCCCAAGTACACATGCCCAAGCTCTTCTGTTTCTGCAAGGGATTTATAGGGTTGAGAATACTTTTTTATAAGGTGGGGTTTTTTTTTCTGATAAGGAAGACTTAGGATAAAAGTTGCTCAAAAGTCCTTAGTTTCATGACTGGCTGAATTCTAACTGCTAGGTTTTGCTTGAGCTGGAGATGGAACAAACTCAAGAGGTACCTTTCCAAGCGTGGTTTTGTTTCATCTTGCGTGTGTCCAAGAGGACATGTGCATGAATCGCTGCTTCAGGAGGAAACCAAGGATGGATCTCTGTAAAGTGTCAGTGAAAATACGCCCAGTCAAAATGTGAGAAGTATGGGTGGGCCGTGAACCAAGAAAATGTCATCACATTGACAGTTTGAACTACCAAGTAAGAAAGATGACAATAAGTGACACTATGACGGCATCATAGCACCCAACTGCACAAGGCAAAGGGGCACTCAGAGACAGAAGACTTTGAAAGGGAAAGTACTTGCAAAGAGAACCAGGAAGTCAGACTTCAGAAGGACTCGCTCCCCAAATAGAGAACCTAACAAGTGTTTAATCAAATGAACCACAAAGGTATCAAGGTCCCCAAGTTTACATTAGTGAGCGACGACAGACAACTTCCTCACATGATTATAGTCATAAAGCCCAAGACATCGTCTCAGATATCAACATAGCAAAATCAGGCATAAAGTCGTTTCTGTTTGGAAATCCAGGTTTTAGGATTTTCAAAATTTTAATATCTTGGAGACCCAAACCAGTCAAGGTACCTTTATTATTTCTGGTTTCCCTCAGAGTGCAGAGTGCCTGACTTCCTTCCTGGCTGCTGTCTGCCGAGAGTCAGTCATGTTGGGAGCAGAGGTGTGGGTCAGCATTGGCTTCTTCCTTGCCTCCTTCGGTCACGTTCCTGACATTAAGATGTGGATTTGGGGGCTGGCCCCATGGCCGAGTGGTTGAGTTTGCACGCTCTGCTTCAGCAGCCTGGGGTTCACCGGTTCAGATCTTGGGCACAGACCTAGCACCACTCATCAAACCATGCTGTGGCGGTGTCCCACATAGGAGAACTAGAACGACCTACAGCTAGGATATACAACTATGTACTGAGGCTTTGGGGAGGAAAAATGAGGAAGACTGGCAACACATGTTAGCTCAGGGCCAATCTTCTTCACCAAAAAGCATAAAAAAAAAAAGATGTGGATTAGACTGCAGAGTTGGCTTGTAGTTGTTGTTGTTTTTAAATTCAGTATCATTAATTGGTTGTTTTGTGTTAATTTTCTTATTTATATAGGAGTAATTAGAGTTGTTGTTTTCACAGAAAGGCCTTTTAACGGTTATCAAAAAAAGCAGTCACATAATAAAGTCACATAATAAGCTTAAAAGTATGCTTTGGTGGGGGGAATTTTGCTCACCCCTTGGGGTTATAATTTCCTCTTATGTTCATAACTAGTTTACCACCTTTGTCAGATCTATTGGGATTGGGAACTGAGAAACTAATTCACTGTACCAGGGTGGGCTGAAGTAACTATGAATGTCAGAGTCCCCATGTTTGTTACTGTTCCTGGCCTGTAAGGAAGTGACAAACTCAAAATATGCATGAGGGGAGGATTTCACAAGCCAGAGAACACACACCAGGCACGCTTTCCTGGGAGGAATTTGTGGCTATCCTTTCCACATGTGAATCAGCCCTTACGAGTGGGTTTATGATGCCTAATTCGGGAAGGATTTAACACTAAGAGGCATAAAGGTAAGACCTCTAAGCACTCAGAAATAGGAGACTATCTTTTTTAATCTCTGTGTAAGGAAAAAGTACTTAGAACACAACAAACTCTAGTTGGAAAGATTGGTACATCGGACTATGTTAAAATTAAGAACTTATGTTTATCAAGAGACACCAACAAGAAAGTGCAAAGACAATCTACGGACCAGAAACACATATAGCGGACAAAGAAAGCAGTATTCAGATTACTCTTATAAAACAAACAGAAAAAGACAAACAAGCAGTGGAAAAACTGTCCAAACACATGAAAACAGATATTTCACAGAAAGAAGCATAAAAGCTGAATAAACGTGGAAACATTTGCTCGGTGTCATTAGTAATTAAGGAAATGCAGATCAAGACTACAACATGCAGCACATCAAACCCACTAAACTGGCTAAAATTAAGGATTATAATCACAAGTCTCAAAGATCGATAGAAACTCATACACTGTGAGTGGGGAGGATAAGAATATACAACCACTTTGGGCACACTTTGGTAACATCTTCATAGTCGAACATTCACATAACCCAGCAATTCCACTTATATGTACCTACGACAACTGTTGCCCACATGCGTAAGACTTCATAAGAACATTCATAGCAAGATTGAAACTTCGTATTTCTACCCTGTTTTCTGAAAGCATCGGATAGATGCATCACCGGCCCACTGCTGGAGTCACCTAGAATTTTCGTTATGTGCGTAATTCCTTGGGGAAATGCTCAAGAATGAAAAAAGAAGATTTTCACAAAAGTACTCATTCTTTTTTTGTTCTGTATAATTTTAACATATCATCTGACTGGCAAGTCACCTCTAATAAAATGTAAACTGAAAATAGATTTTTTTTTCTTCCTTGTCTAGACTATTTAATTTTGTTCTCCTTTGCTATTGTCTAATTCCAAAAGAAGCAGCTTAGTGTGAAATTTGTAGGAAGGATGCCATTTTCAGAGCTTAATTTCATTATGTAGTAACCTAGTGAAAATTCAGCAGAAAGAACATAGGTATTTCAAGAAGATGCTAAGAACTGCTTGAAAAATGAAAAATTCACAGACATAATTTCTCTAAAATAGGACATTCAATCAGAGTTGGAAATTGAATAAATGAATGGATGAGTGAATGAATGATTTATTCAAAATGCATCATTAATCAATTGGACATAATCAACTATGTCACCTGGTCCTAAAAATATTCCTCTAAGGAACTGTTAGCATTATATGGAAGACTTTTAAAAAAATGATACCCAAGCCCCAGTAAAATCAGGCCTCTAAATTGAATCAGAATCTCCAGGAGAGGGGCTTAGCCGTGAGTGGGTCTTAAAAGCCCCCAGCTGATTCTAATCTATAACAGGTTTGTGAGCCTCAGAGCTATGCCTTGTAGTCAAAGGGAGGCCCAATGGCAACATCACATGAAAGGTAGTTCGAATTCAGAATCTCAGCCCCTACCCAGGCCTACCGAGTCACAGTCTGCAGTCTAACAAAGTCCCCAGGTGGCGTGTGCCATAATTAAAGTTTGAGAAGCTCTGGCAGTCAGAATTGTTTTCCTTTGTGGATGCCATTTTGCTACATCTTGGATCAGGAGATTGGGGACAGGTCTTTTTAAGATTCTTGTTCCCACTTTAACCTGGAAGCAGCTCCAATCACCATTCTGGGAAATCCAATCATAAAGAAACAATTGAGTAAGCAGGCACATGAAAAGGTGCTCAACAGCACTAATCATCGGGGAAATGCAGATCAAAACCACAGTGAGGTATCCCCTCACAACTGACAGAATGGTGATCAGCAAGAAGACAAGAGATAACGAGTGTTGATGAGGATGTGCAGCAAAGGGAACCCTTGTGCACTGTTGGTGGGAATGCAAATTGGTGCAGCCACTGTGGAAAACAGTACGAAGAGTCCTCAAAAAATTGAAAATAAAACTACCATATGATCCAGCAATTCCACTTCTGGGTATTTATCTGGAGGAAAGGGAAACAGTAAAAAAGATATCTGTATCCCCATATTCACTGCAGCATTATTTACAGTGGCCAAGACATCGAAACAACCTCAGTATCTATTGATGTATGAAAGGATAAAGAAAATGTGGTGAATTAATGGATAAAGAAAACACACACAATGGAATATTATTCAGCCATAAAAATGAACAGAATCCTGCCATTTGTGACAACATGGATGGACCTTGAGGTCATTATGTTAAGTGAAATAAGTCAGACAGATACAAATGCCGTGTGATCTCATTTATATGTGGAATTTTTTTAAAAACCCAAACTCATAGATACAGAGAACAGACTAGTGGTTGCCAGAGGCAGAGGATGGGGGGTGGGTAAAATGGGTGAAGTTGGTCAAAAGGTACAAACTTCCTAAAATAAATGTCCTTGGATTTAAGGTACAGAATGATGACTATAGTCAATAATACTGTATTGTATATTTGAAAGTTGCCAAGAGAGCAAATCAAAAGTTCTCACAAGAAAAAGAATTAGTAATTATGTACGATGATGGATGCTAACTAGACTTGTACTGATAATTTCATAGTATATACATATATCAAATCGTTATGTTGTGCACCTGAAACTAATATAATTATATGCCAATTATATCTCAATTTTAGAAAATAAACAAACAAACAAATAAATAAATAAATAATTGACGTTCCATCTCCCAGTGGAAAATTCAGTGTCTCCAATCTCGCCGTGAACACCAGTGTGAAGTAGCGCATCCTGTCCCTCTGCTCCAGCATCCTCACCCCCGGCCCAAGAAGACTCCTTGAACTCCACTTCAAGCCCTCAGGCTTCATAAATGTAAGATATCTAGTACAAGAGCCCCCAGCATCCACTCTTATCCTTTCCCAGCACAGAGTACCTCAGAAGTTCTATCAACTGTTGCGTCATTGCATGGTGATTTCAATTCAGTCACAATCTGACCTGAAATAAAAAATGTTAGCCATTGCCAGTGCCCTTTGTATAAGGTATGAGCGGGGCTTAGAATAAAACAGGAGGAAGTGAGAACAATTAAAATGACCAACATAAAGTGTAACTACTACTGAACCTATTTCTGTAGCAAGTCATGAAGTACAAATTGATAACCATCACTTCTTCCACCACCCATTCCACATTTATCTTCCCTTCTGCCAGACTGAGTGGGGTTTGTTTATTGATCGGGTAACCCAAGTCTTCATTTATGTCCCTAGGGTAGGCTGCCTGCCCTGGCTGAGCTGGATTAAATTGGTGCTCTAGTGGGTGGGGCAGACTCCTGGGCTAACAGGCCAGGGGAAGAACTCTAATGGTGTCGGCTAGCATCTGTGTCAGCATACCTGTACTAGGTCACAGTAATGGCTGCTGCCAATGTCTCAGTCCCTGGGGGGGCAGTTCCAGCCTGAGGAAGTCTCACTTCTTGCTGAGATGCAACCAGAGCCTATCAAGTGAGTCTTTTTTCACCAAAGGACTGTGAATCTTTCTTTCTGATGATTTTAGGTTGGTTTCTGAAACAGGTGAATTTGTGTGTGGGCCCCTCAGGAGCAGGCTTTTTTGTCCCCTTATGTCCAATAGATTTTCTGGGGGTATTCCCCATTGTTGTTAATAGCCAGCAAAGCCAGATATTATGACACTCGTCTTGCTTGTGCTGAGTCCAAAAGCTGCTTATTGTGGTTATGCTCCCCCGCTCAGATCCCCCATTCCTTTAGGGAAGGCCTCATACCTTAGGATTTCTTCTGTCTGGCCATTTAGTGCTGTGCCTAAAAGGTGATATTTTTCTCTCCAGAAAGGTATTTCTTCCTCTTCCACCTAAGTCAACACTGTCCCTTGTTGTTGGGGTTCTTTTTATCCAGTTTTCAGTTCTCTCTAAGGAGTAATTGTTCCCAGAGTAGTTGTAAATTTGTTGTGTCCATGGCAGGAGGTGAGTTCAGAGTCCGCCTACACTGCTGTCTTGACATTGCCTCCTCAGTACAGGGTATTAAAAAGATATTGGAACCCATGGATGAACCTTGAGGACATTATGCTAAGTGAAATAAGCTAGTCACAGAAAGACAAGTACTGTATGATTCCACCGTATGAGGTCCCTAGAGTAGTCAAACTCATAGAGACAGAAAGTTGAATGGTGGACATCAGGGGCCGGAGGGAGGGGAGAGTGGGGAGCAGTTGTTTAATGGGGACAGAGTTTCAGTTTTGTAAGGCAGGAAGAGTTCTGGAGATGGATGGTGGTGATAGTTGCCCAAGACTATGAATGTACTTAAAGCCACTGAACTGTACACTTAAAAATGTTTAAGAAGGGGCCGGCCCCGTGGTATAATGGTTAAGTCTGGTGTGCTCCTCTTGGTGGCCCAGGTTCATGGGTTTGGATCCTGGGTGCGGACATGCACCACTCATCAGCCATGTTGTAGTGGTGAACCAGATACAAAATGGAAGAAGACTGGCACTGATGTTAGCTCAGGGAGAATCTTCCTCATCAAAAAAAAAAAAAAAGGTTAGGACAATAAATTTTATGTTATGTATATTTTACCACAATAAAAAGAATTGGAAAAAAAAGCTACTGACACCTAATATAGGAAAGCACGTGGGCTTTAGAGATGCCCCCACTGATTAGAATCCCAGCATTACTACTTACTAGCTGTGTGGTCTTGGGAAAGTTAGTTCACCTCTCGGAGCCTCAATTTCCTTACTTCTAAGTAGTATTGATTATGCCCATCTCACTGGATTACTGAGAGAATTAGGGAGATGATATGCATAAGCATTTCCACCGGAAGCCCTCTGCAGACACTGATTTCTTTTGTTCTTTGTAAGAAAAATACGGAAAAGGGAACATCCTAAGTGACAGGGTGGGCAGCCATCAGGCAGCTTGTTTGGGTTCATTCTGTCCCGTGAGGCAGAGGGACATTTATGTGGCTGGCCACTCTCACCTGCAGGGTTCCACATTTTTGCATGCTGTGCCTTCAGGCTGGAATGCTTATCCTCCCTTCTCTCTGTTCTGGCCACATCCCTCCTCTTGCTCCAAAATGGTACCTGCTCATTCATCAGATTTCAGCTAAGGCAGCATTTTCTTTACATGCCTTTCTTACCTGTAACTCTGGTTAGGGAGTCCCTCCTGCAGCGTTTACTGTCCTAACGCCATGAGTTGTCTGCTCAACCGTAACTGCTCGTTTGCTGCTCAAGAACATCAACTCCATGCGAGGAGGGACTATCTCCTTTCCAGCCGTAAGCCCAGGGCCGAGCAGACTCAAGTGAAATTAGAAAGGATAGAGAAAGTGGAAAGACACGGGCGCCTGGAAAACAAGGAAGCACCATCCACAGACAAGACATTGTGAAAAATTCATAGAAGACGGAGAGTAGATGGGATGAGAGCAGAGCAAAATGGTAACCCCGGGCCACCATGGAAGTATTAGCTGTTTTTCGTGGCAGAATTCTGGAGAAATTCCAAGACTTGGAGTCAATAAGTTTGGAGAGAAGGATTGATGAATTGAAGGACCATCTATAGAATGGCTCAGTCAGTTAGTCCCTCCCTCTCCATTAAATATTTGGAGCAGCACCATTTGCCCCAGCTGCAGCAGCCCTGTGAGCCCCTCCTCCAAGTACTATGTCTGGGGAGATCTCAAGGTGAAAAGGTGAAGGTATGAGGGCTGGAGACTGAGATGGAGCGGGCGCTGAGAGACTCAGGTCCCCCACAAGAAGCCACAGGCAAAGGACTTTGCTCCTAGTGACCCTGTGTACAGCAGAGTCACACAACCCTGCACAACTTTTTTGAGCCATCCTCTTACTTTGGTTTCATGGTAAATTTATTTGCAAGTGGGTGGCCAGGTCCTTCATCACAGTCTGTCTTAGTCTGGAATCTCCGCTGAAACCTGTCCACCATAGGTGACCCTGCTGGTATTTGAAATCCCAGTGGCATAGTTTTCAGCATCACAGCAACACACAGCCACCACAGTAGGACAACTGACAGACAGTGGTGTGGTTCCCTGACCGGGAAACGAACCTGGGCCGGGGTGGTGAGAGAGCCAGATCTTAACCACTGGACCACCAGGGCTGGCTAGTCTGCTTTTAGAGGACATTCTTATTTACCCTGGCAATTCTGAGAATCCTGCCTGTGGAGCATACACACTCGTTTACACGGAGACTTCTTACTCACTTCCTATTCTGATGGGAGCAGAGGGTGGGAGTGGGGTGAGGAAGAGGCCTTTTGGGTGAAGGAAACTCAGGTAAGTGGCCTGTGAAAATCAATATATTTCATCATTCATAAGCCATGTCAAACAAAATCATAAGACATTTAAAAGAATAATGCTGTGAAAGACCAATTTGAACAAATGGAACACATTGTTTCAGAGAGTGGGAGACAAAAAATCAAGAAATAGAACTTAAAAAAAACTTTCTAATCTAAGCTCCAAAAGATGTTCAATGATAGATAAATTATTCAAAGAAAGAATAGAAACAGATGGCCATGAAAAAAGAGCACTCAGAAAGTGAAAAATTCTCAAAAATTAATGACACGGTTGGTAGAATGAAAACTCAAAATAGAAGGACTGGGGGCTGGCCCCGTGGCCGAGTGGTTAAGTTCGCGCGCTCCGCTGCAGGCGGCCCAGTGTTTCGTCAGTTCGAATCCTGGGCGCGGACATGGCACTGCTCATCAGACCACGCTGAGGCAGCGTCCCACATGCCACAACTAGAAGGACCCACAACGAAGAATACACAACTATGTACCAGGGGGCTTTGGGGAGAAAAAGGAAAAAATAAAATCTTTAAAAAAAAAAATAGAAGGACTGAATGAAGAAAAGATCAAATAGTGATCTGGAAGATATGGAGAGAGAGATATTCCAAAATATGGAGCATTAATGAGGAAAAGTTAAGAAACATAGAAGATTCAATATCTATTAGGAGTTCCAGGAGGAGAGAATAGGGAATGAAGAGAAAGTATTTAAAGAAATAACAGAAGATAATTTCCCTGAACTGAAGAAAAATTCAAGTGCTCAGGTTGAAAGAACTTCTCACCCACCTCCTACTCTGGCGAGGGTGGAGGGTGACACATCTATAGCAACACAGCCATATTCTGGTGAAAGTTCAGAATGCCATGTTTAAAAAGAAAAACCTTAAAATTGTGTAGAGAGGAAAGAAAGGAAGTTTCTCAGGTGGAAATGAGGACTAAATTGGCATCAGATATGTCTAAAGCAACACTGGTTGCTAAAAGACAATGGAGCAATAATTCAAAATTTACCAGGAAAAATTATTTCCATCTAGAATCCTACATCCAATCAAACAAATAAGGCGAGGACAAAGTCAAAATGTTAAGCACTCACAAAGTTTCTCTCTACAAACACCCTTTCTGTAAAAACTGAGGATGTACTCCTCTCGAACTGAGAAGAAATACAAGAAAGAGGCAGACTGAATCCAAAAACCAAGGAAACTAGCCCAGGAAATCATCGAAGAGAAACCGCAGGGGGTCACTTGTGTAACAGGCCTGGACAGCTGTCAGCTCAAATTGAAACAGGAAGTGAAAGGGCTCCAAGAAGAATATCTTTAAGAAGAAAAAAGGTGTCATTACATATAACGCATATTTAAGAACTTGGAAGTACTGGATGAGAAAGTGAAGGCATTTCAATAATTACATATAAATACACACACACACAGGAGAGGAAATTAGAAACTTTAGGGAAAACAAATGCTGTAAAAGAAAATCATGATCTAAATGAGAAGCTAAGTAAAACATGACATGATTCTGAGCTATACACAGAGTTCAGAAAAATAGCCTATTTACTCACGGCACAGGTTTCATGACATAGGATACATTTCCTCCACTGGGGGTTCAGCCACATTACTTGTTTTTGCAATGGACCTATATACAAAGCACAAAAGACTTAATTATGGTTACGGATCAGAATGAAATGTGAGAACAACGGCAGACCTGAACAAAAGTAGAGAAAGGGCAGGAGAGGGAAAAAGACCCGTACATGCTGTAATGTCCTTATCTGCCGAGTGGCCATCAGGAGAGCTCAACAGGAAAAGCAGTTATCCCTGGGGAGTGGGATTTGGAGAAGGGAAGGGGAAGAGAGGAGGAAGGAGATCTTACACCCGGCCTCTGGCTTCGCAGTGAGTGTGGCTTTGGTCTTCAGTCTCAGGTGGAGCATCTTAGAGGGGCCGGATTCTCAGCTCCCACCGCCTGTTTTGAGACCCTCGGCCGCAGGTCCCAGTTTCCGCCTCCCTCGGCTCTTTACTGTTTGTCTTCTGTTTCTGGGCCCCATAAGTAATCATCTCCTTTCTGAGCCAGGCTATATCTTTTTGTGTTTCTCTTTGTATGTTTTGTTTGGCATAGCTTACTGTTTGCAGGGGATCTTTTGCATCCTACTGTACCATCTTGACCAGAAAGCCATTGTCTTACTTTTATAATTTAAAAAAAGGTGTCTTAAAACATAGAAAATTCATTCCTCTATTTTACAATATACTGATACCGTGTAGTTATTATTTTTTTATATACATGCAAAACCAGAATTTATCTTTCAAATCAACATCGTACCCTTTTTCTAAGCTCCAAAACATAGTTATTCCATGAGCGAAACTGAGACATGGGAAAGGAAACTGTTAATGTTCAAGGCATTCACCCGCCCACTGCTTGTGCCCCGCCCCTCCAACCCCAGACCCCTGCGCTCAGGAGGAGTGTGTCAAACATCTCAGTGGTCAGAGATGTCAGTGTATAATCTGCATGCGCAGTGTTTTAACAGCCATCCCCGGCAGCACATTTCTCCTTATATGCCACCCGCAGTCGCTTCTGTTCCCTTTTCTCTTCTCTTCAGTCCTTAGTGGAGATGAAGAGCTGGCCATTCTCCTGACCCTCCTCCTCCTCCTCCCTCTTCTTCTCCTCTGTGTCAGAGTCCTTCACGTAGGAGGACACCATTATTTAGTCACCCTCTAGCCGTTCCTTTCCCTGGCTGACTCACGCCCATCCCTTAAAGGTCCGTGTGAGGTCTTACTGTTTCAAGCTGTTAGTCATCTGGTGGTTTTTCTTTGAAATCCTCCCCAAGAGCTTTCCCTCGCCTCGAAGGCCTGGAGGTCAGAACGGGAAGGACACTCTGGTAAGCATTTCTAGGAGGGCCGAGCACATAATCTTTGTTATGACTGAGGAATGAAGCGCAAACACAACAGAATAAACCAGTGACAATTGCCCCCTAACAGATAAATAAGCAAATACATAAATCTTGGGGTTGCCCTCGTTTCTCTGGAATATATTATGTTTCTCTCTCAGAGCCAGTTTGTTATCCACTGGGCTGTGGTAAGAAATGCTATTTTCCTCCCTAATATTCTTTGTTGTACCAGAACCTCTAATTATTAGCTGGGCACAGGACTGCTCAGAATAAAGGCTATTTCCCAGCCTTCCTTGTAGCTCAATGGGACTCGGATCAAGTTCTGGCCAATGGAATGTTAATGAAAGTGTTGGATGTAACCACTGACAAATATTTTTAAAGGGTAAAGGCAGGCCCATTTTCCCCCGCTTTCTCCTTCCCACTGTCCAGAAAAGGAGATCAGATAGTGGGGGTGAAGCAACCTTCCAGGACCCTGAGGCAGCTCACTAAGGAGGGAGGGGCAGCCCGAAGAATGGAGCCTGGAGCCAGATAATTATGTATCCATTAGAGCAGCCCTGGGCTGCCTACCTTCTGGCTTATTTTATGTGTGAGGGAAATTAATTTCGATTTTTCTAAATGGCTGGTTTGGGTGTATGGGGGCAGGGGGTATTTATTTATTTCATGCAGCTAACCCGAACCCTAACTGAATCAATGGCTCTTAGAGTGCGTTTATATGTCTTTTGCTCACATATATATCATTTACTTGCATAGGATGATATAGATAGGAAATATTCAGGTGGTTGTGCTTTTCTTTCCTCTGTGTATAAATAGCTCAAATGTACCAAATGCTTACTATATACTAGGTATTTTTTATGCCTTGTCTCATTTAATCTTGACACAAACCTATGATGCTATCATTATTTTCATCTTAAATGAGAGTAAACTGACACTCAGAGGTTAAGTACGCATGTTCAAGGTCACCCAGTGGGTAAATAGCAGATGTAGGATTTGCATCAGGACAGCCTGGCCCCACAGTCCACCTCTTGGTACTCTTTTGAATGCTGATTCTATTCCCCAAGGACTTACCAAAAAGGTGTTCATAACAACAAATTTATTGAGTCCCTGCTCTTTGCAGGTCCTATGCTGGTGCAGAGAGCAAATTCGAGAAAGGCTGGGCTGAACTGGGCGTGCGGGAAGCAGAATGAGCCGGCGGGGGCTCAAATTGTGCTGCGGCCTCCACGCGCTCAGAGCTCCCTTCAGTGGTGCTGTTCAGTGCAATGTTCTTCTTTCAAGTATTTTGAAATTGTGATTGATAGATGAATTCTTGTTGAAGTCTAGGGCTCTTTTTTGTACTTTCGTGTAAATTATTATCTTAAATTGCTTCATCTGGACTTTCCCTTTGTTTTACGTTGAGAATTTTGATATCATAAACATCTTACTCATCACATGCTTGTACTAACTCTGGAAAGTAGTTACTCTGAGGTACATCTCTTCTTACGGTCTCACATCCAAACTCTTTATGAGACCAAAGAATATGAGGTATAATAAAAATACAATAATTTATCAGCTATTAACCCAGAGATAGTATACATGAGTTAAGCTACAAATAAAGTCAAATAGAAGATTCTTTAGTGTCAATTTTGTAACCTAAAAGACTAACATTAAAAAAAAATCAACCCCTTTTAGACTAACAACTTCTGGAAAATTCAATACTCAGTATAACTCTATTGATTGATAGCACGTGAAAAATAATTGTTCTTATTTGTTCTCCTTAGTATTTTTTTCTTTTTTTGAGGAAGACTAGCCCTGAGCTAACATCTGTGCCCATCTTCCTCTGCTTTCTATGTGGGTTGCCTACCACAGCATGGCTTGACAAGCAATGCCATGTCTGCACCCGGGATCCGGGCGGGCGAATCCCGGGCCGCCGCAGTGGAATGTGCACACTTAACCACTGCGCCACCAGGCCAACCCTGTTCTCCTTACTCTTTAGCTACTCTTGAACAGGAGAAAATGCTTCTCCATTTCCATTTTGAACAATTAGTAAGATAAGCTTCCAGTCCAAATTAAGCTATCCTTCTCTGTGAGATTCTGTTATACATTTTTATGCTCCTATGTGATTCTTGAATATCAGCCTCACCATCCTTTAATTAAATTTTGTAGATGAAAACATGACTCAAAACTGAGTATAAATTCTACACATTATAACTTTGAGCCAATATTGCAAATTAGATTCTCTGGGCCATTTTTTTTCCTGTTGATGGACTATAATGACACAAATAACACCAGTTGCAGGCTATAAGAACTACTGCTCATCTGAAAATTGGTTATCAAAATAATGGGGTGATGAACTACTCAACCAGTCCTTGAATATAGAAGCAGTATAGCTTCTGTAGAACCATGGAGTGCTAGAAGAGGAAAGAGTTGAGCACAAAAGCAATTTAAAAAGAGACAGACGCAATAGTTTTGTTCACAAAAAATAAAATAAACTTCTCTATGGCAAAAATATGGGATTCAAAAATGAAAAAGCAAACTACAAATTTGTAGAAATAAATAATTAAGACAGAAATATACAGAGCTCACAGAAATAAAAAGCCTTAGAACTCCAACAGAGGCATGGGCAAAGACTACAAGATACATAATACACAAAAGAAGAAATACAAATTGTTAATAAAGGTAAGAAAATAAAACAAAGATACACAAATTGATGCACAATGATTTTTAATATCCCATATTAGCAAATATTTAAAAAGAATACACCGTTGAATAGAACTGGTGGGAATGGACATCCTTGCTTTGTTCCTGATCTTAGGGGGAAAGCATTCGGTCTGTCACCATTAAGTATGATGCTAGTTTACATTTTTCAGAGATGCGCGTGATTACATTGAGAAAACTCCTTTCTATTCCTAAGTTCTCTTCTAACAATAATGCCACAATGCAACAAGACAGACACACTATACTTGGCAGTGGGAGTGTGTTTGCACGTTCTCTCTAGAAATCACATTAACAATATGTATCAAATGTTTTTTATGCCATATTTTATGTCAATTAGTTTATTTCTATGTAGCTGACTTAAGAAAGTAATCTGATACATGGTTAAAGATTTATTTACAAAGATATTCATCAAAATGTTATTCATAATAGTGACAAATTGAAACTAACATAAGGTCAATATTAAGAGAATGATTAAGATAATTATGGTCAAACATAAAAGACAATAATACGCAGCCATTCAGTTTCAATTTACAAAGGCTTTTTCATGCCATGGGAAAATGCTCGTAAGTGGAAAAAAAAAAAGTACGATAAAGGTCAGAGATCAGATGTGGTCCAGGAGCTTGGCTTCAGAGCCCAGGAGGTGAGGTGAACAGATTTGAAATGACAGGGCTCTGATATTCTGATTAGGGACATGATGTTGGGAGCAGATATTGGCGTGAAGACTCAAATTAGGGTCACAAGACCAGAACTCTGGGTTCAGTGGGGGAAGAGCCAGAACAAAATGTGTGGAAAAAAAAAAGAGAGATCCATCAATCAGTGAGGAAAGGCAGAATGGAGAGGAGACGACGGCCATACGACTTTAACATGGAAAACAAAATGTTCTCCTTGTGTAAGTCCACCCACCCTCAGCGCCAGTGTGAAACCCAGTGCTGCAGAACAGACCCTTTTCCTATTCGCAGAAAAAAAAGACTGAAAGCAAATAGACCAAAATGTTTACAGTGATTTTCGTCTGACTGGTGGGTTATGGGTGATTCTAATTTTCTTCTTTATGCCTTTTTATGTTTTCAAATTTTTGTCATGACAGAGAACTAATTTTAAGGATTTCTGGCTGCAGAAAATCAGCTTTTTAGTTCTGTGTCCCCAGTTCAGAAACAGACTAGAAAGGAATAAGATAAGTGAAAGATGGAAGACCTCAAGGCATATGCTCTTAATCTCCGGGCTAATTCCCAATGCTTCATAAACGGGCTTTTTCTCCCAGATGCCCTCAAAGCATTGCAATCATCTATACCAGGTGGAGGATGTCTCAAACATATGTTTTCTTAAACAGTTGGCTCAGGTTTGGCAGTTGGTGGGTGATTTTTTTTTTTTTTTTTGATAACTCCTCTTAGCATAGTATTCATTCCTTCATTCCTTCATTCGCTGTGTTCCCATTAGATGTTGAAGGTATTACAAAGATGAAGTAATTCTCTCTACCTGTCTTATGTTCAAATTCCTTGTGTGGGACGTACTCTAGGAGCAGTGCAAATGCAGCAGCGCAGGAGCTTTAGAGGAGCAGGAGAATATTTCTGCCTGAGGAGATCAGGGCAGACTTCACAGAGATGACGTTTGGACTTGACCTTAAAGTAAATGGGGTTCCAACAGGTAGAGAGGAGAGGAGGCCACAATCTCCCCGAGGGCAGGAGCTATGTTGGTCTTGTTTACTACCGATTCCCTAGCCACTAACCCGTCCCTGGCGGAGGCAAGAGACTCAATCAAATTCTCAGAGGCAGGGAAACAAGGTTTATTCATACGAAAGCTAGTTTACTTTTGCTGAAGAGTAAGCTGCCTGCAGAGGAATACTGGAAATTTAAACTGGAAAGTTATACGTTGAGTCCAGGTTCTGCTAGACTAAGGAGTACTCAGCACATAATCACGATGGTGGATTGGAAATGTTAATCTGGAGTGGTTTTCAAAGTCAATGGGATATATCAAAGGCGAAGAAACCAATTATAAATCTATTAAAAGAGAATTGGGGAAATGTAGACACAGACTGGATATTTAATAATGTTAAGAAATCATTGTTCATTTAGATGTGACAATATTTTTTATCTTTTAAAGAAACATAAGGAAGTATTTACAGATAAAATAGTATGATGTCTGGATTTGCTTCAAAATCATCCTGAGGTTTTGGGGTGGGGGTATAGATGAAACAAACATGGCATGTAGTGATAACTGCTAAGACTGGGGGAGGGCAAAGGAACTTTCTGGGGTGACGGGAATGCTCTATATATTGATTGGGGGTGGCAATTAAACAGGTGTATACATTTATCAAAACACATTGTACACTTAAAATCCGTGCTTTTTACTATATGTAAATTTTTTGTAGACAAACTAGGTGATGGGTAAATTGGGTTCATGTTACTATTCTCTCTACTTTTTTTATACGTTTGAAAATTTCTATAATAAGAATTAAAAAGAAAAAAGAAAGAGAAGAAAGAAGAAATCTACTGCAGTATTGGAAGCAAGAAAATTATTTAAATCAGAGTGATGGCATGGAATAAAAGGGGCAGATTAAGAGTGGCACCTTTCAGTAATGGCTCACTGGCTTGCAGGGGCCTGGCTTGCTGGAACACTAACGCAGGATCCCAGAAAACGGAAGGGGTTGCTTTGACTCAGGTGTTAAAAGGAGAGAGCACAAAAGGATTTATTCAGTATTTTCTGATCCAGTTCCCATTTTCTCCAGCCAACTTCATGATTAGCATCATCAAAATGCCTACTTGGTATTCTCATCCATACACTTGCTACTCTGTCATCTCCTAAGGAAAAAAACAGTGAGAAAAATTTTCTTTGATACGCTTTTGGTTAGAGGATTGAGACTTTGTCAGAGCATTTCCTAACAGACCCAGGAGGAAAGGTATCGAGGGCTTTCCAGGGTGGGGCCTCATCCCACAGAGACCTTGCATGGAGATTAGCTACTCCGGGGGAGGGGGAGGGCCTTGCTTTGGTTGGAACTATGTCCACAGAACAGATCATATTGCCATTTTTATGTCCGTAGATGTGTTTTTATTTTAACATTGGAATGGTAGCAATCTCTGTGGGCATATTTTTCTACAGATTTGATATTTTGATGATTAAAAGTCATCATTGGTGGTACTTGATGCGAAAGTTAGGTAGCTGCAATACTCAGGACAGTTTTCACGACAAGGTTGACTCATCTTGACCACGTACGAATCTGAACGACAGCCTCTATCGCAGGATGTGCCAAGGGAGCCATTCATCCAAGGCTTTACAATAACACTCCGAATTATCTTCAATGAGGTCAAACAGACTGTCCCGGAAGTACACGGAGAGGACTGACAGAAGTCCGACCTGGAAGTAAATCATTCTGAAATCCTTCCCCAAATGGACACAGTTTACCCAGCATCTGATCCTTGCTTCTTTCCTTCTTCTTCTTTTTTTTTTTTTTAAAGAACAGTACAAATTTATTATGTTATAGTTCTGGAGGTCAGAAGTATGATGCTGGGCTAAAGTCAAAGTATCCCCAGGGCTGTGTTCCTTTCTGGAGACTCTAGAAAGGGATGTGTTTCCTTGCCTTTTCCAGCTTTGAGAGACCACCTACATTCCTTGGGTTGTGGCCCCCTTTCTCCATCTTCAGAACAAGCATCGCAGCATCTCTCTGGCCCTGCTTTCATCATCACGTTTTGCTTCTTCCTTCTGCCAGAATGCTTGTTTTGGCCAGGTGGCCCTCATCCCTCAGACAGCCTCATGCCTCACAGGGAGCTGCCCCCCAGCCCCAGCCCTAGGAATGAGCCTGCTTAGTCAAAGGAAATCCCAGACCTAGACCCTTACCTACTACTTGTTCAGAAATTAACTTATGTCTGTTCCCCCCACTTAAACGTAAACTCTGGGAGAATGTGGATGCTCATCTGTTTTGTCAAGAACCTAGAACAGTGCCCAGCACATAGTCCTCACGTAATAAATGAATTCATTTTTTCATTCCTCTTCAGCAAATTTTAGTTGTACACCTCCTATATGTCAGGGACTCTTCTGAGTGCTGGGGATGAACAGATATGTAAGACTCAGGAAGCCTGGTAGGGAAGACAAACATGAACACAATCCCTGACACTACACCATGGTAAACACTGTCATGAAGTTATACACAGAAGGCCGAGGGAGTCCTGAAGGAGCTACCGATTTCTCCTGCAGGTCTTAGGCAAGGCTCCCCAGCGCTTCTGACATCAAGCAGATTGTGGAAGAGGAGCAGAGATTCACCAGGTGAAGAATGAGGGCAAAGGTAGTCTGACCACATAACTTCTTGCCCAAACCAGGACACTTTGGAGAGTGAAAGAGAGGCTATTAATAATTACACTGAACAGGTGTAAACAGAGACTGTTCTGGGCAAACCAGGCCACACAGTCACTCAGACTGTGCCACAGAAGGAACAAATGGGTGAAGGCAGCGAACTTCGGTGTGTTGGAGTAGGGAGGGTGGCACTGCTGGAGGAGGGGCTGGGGCTGGAGTAGGGGGTGGGGGTCGAAGTGTGAGGGAATTATTCTGGCAAGCAGAGAACTTCAACTTGGCCCTCCAGCATTGGGGGCCTGTGGAGCAGGAGAGAACTGGGACCAGATTTGCATCTGGGGACAATAGCTCTGGCAAGCATGTAGAGAAAGGACTGGAGGGGCACAGACTAGAGGAGAGAGACCAGACAGGAGGCTGGTGCCGTGGCTCACCAGGGCATGACGGGCCCCTGATCTCAAGCAGCATGGGAGAGGGCGGGTCCAGAAGGAAGTACATACACCAGGTATTCCTGAGGTGGAACTGACTGGGCTGCATGGAGGGGCAGGAGGTGAGGGAAACAAGAAATGGATCATGTAACCTTCCCAGCCTGGGTGACTAGTGGCTTCTGCTCTCCTTTTCCATACGGTGGTGACAAGCGTAGGATGACCTCAGCTGCTTGGCAGACTCTGAGAGTTGACAGGGAGCAGATGCAGGAAGCTGAATCTTGCAGGGCCAAGTGCTGAGCCAAGGGCCAGTCCAAGAGCTGAGTCACTAAATCCACAGGGGTCAGTGCAGACAGAAAAGGAGTCAAGGTGCCTTGCGGGAAGCAGGGAGCCGGTGACGGAGAAGTACTGAAGCAGATGGGCGGGGAAGTAGGTACCAGAGACCTGGCTGAGCCACAGGCATGCCTCGTGCATCTCTCCCCTCTGCACCTCCTGGTCAGGATTCAGAACACAGCAAGGGATCCCTGGTAGGTCCGTGGAAGAACTACTGAGACACGCCCCCTAAGGGTGGAGAGGTGGACTGCAGGGCAGAGGAGAGGCATCAGGAGCCAGACAATGTATTGGAAGTGACCAGCGCTCTGGGTGCCCAGAGGAGGAAGCAACTCAGCCTAAATTAACAAAGCTGCTTTCTGTTTTGTCTACAAGTCCTTGATGAGTTTTTTTTTCAATTGTTATTTTTTATTGCGGTAAAATATACATAACATTAAATTTACCATTTTAACCATTTTTAAGTGTTCAGTTCAATGGTGTTAAGAACATTCACATTATTGTACAACCATTATCACTATCTATACCTCAAACTTTTTCACCATCCTCAACAGAAACTATCCGTTAAAACACTAACTCTTGACTCCCCCTCCCCCAGCCCCTGGCAACCACCTTTCTATTTTCTGTCTCTATGAATTCGACTGCTCTAGGAACCTCAGATGAGGGGCATCATACAGCACTGTCGTTCTGTGACTGACTTATTTCACTTAGCATATTGTCTTCCAAGTTCATCCATGCTGTGGCATGTGTCAGTACTTTGTTTCTTTTTCAGGCTGAATATTCCATAGCAGATATTTACCACATTTTGTTTATCCATTCTTCTGTGGATGGACACTTGGGTTATGTCCACATTTGGCTATCGAGAATTCATTGTTTTTGAATCAAGCCATCATGCACTATTCTGAATGAATTATCTTGCTGAGGAGAGGAGAAAAGATTCCAGGCGAACCACCATGCATTCCTTTGATCTCTTTCGTCCTGTGGGCCCGCCGAGGTTCTGGCTACTTATGTGCAGTATCTCATTTAATGCTCTTAACAGCCCGACGGAGTTGGGGTCTTCCCCCTTGGATAATGAGGAAACTGGAGCTTAGAGGTTAAGAGCTTGTTCAGGATCACCAAGATTCAGCTAAACCTTCTGATGCCCTAAGTCTTAACTTGAAGCCCTTTAGTATTTCAGGCCTATAGAGCTTTATAAAATTTGTCTTTCCTTAATTCATTATTTTTGTTGTCTATTTCCTATTTCCCAGTAACGATGAATAACAGAATCCTTAAAATAAAAAAACTCCTTGCTGCTTACAGGCAGCAAAGGGGAGGAAGAGGTGGCTCTGGGGACACTGTGTGCCCAGGTTGTCAGGAAAAGCAGCCCCGGGCTTGAGCCAGGGAGAGACAGACGTGCATTCCCCTGTTACCTGCAAGACCTATTCAAAGAAATTCTCGTATAACCTGTCATTTGTATAACCTCAAGGTTTGCATCAGAAAGCAGATGTATCTGCTCCTGTGTGTCATTGTTGTTAAAAAAAAAAAACAACTACATTTCGGTGCATACTGTGCCTGGTAGAATTGACAAGAGGGAACTGGGAAAGGCTAAAGCAAAAAAAAAAATCCTACCAAAAAACCCCAGAAAAGGTTAAGATGCAGAAGTGCCTGAGAGGACAAGTGCTCCTCCTCTGCTGGGGAAAAGCCAGCTACAGGGCAGCTCTGTGGACAGGACTCTTAGAGGTGTTGGGCTGGGACCACACGAGCGGCTGTGATCACTGTATCTCTTTTCTGTTTGGGCCTTGAGGATGGAGAGCCAGGCATGTGAGAGCAGAGAGGAGTGTCTGGGTTCACTTTCCTTCTCATCTCTCATTTCCCCACCACTTCTTCCTTTTGATAGAGCAGGAAAAATAACCCGTGGATAGCCCTCTTCAAGCAGGCGGAAAAAAAGCTTGCCCTTTAATTCATGTTGTCTCTCTTTACTAGGAGAGTCTGAGCCAATGAAGGCAGAAGATAAGAGCTATCGGAGAGTCCAAAGGAAGTGTCAGAGTTCAAGTGCATGTTCTAATCAGGCAGAGCAGCACCGGAATCAAACCAGGCTCACACTAAGTTACTTTTACAAAGAAACGAATTTAGATTGTGCCTAGTAATTCAAAAACATTGTCACATAAATACGTCTTTTAAGTTTTAAAAATATTCAGTCTCTTGAATTTTTGAAAGAGTTATACATTTGCATGGTTCAAAACTCAAAAAGTGTAAAAAAGTATACAATAAAAATGGTCTCTTCCATGTCGCCCCCCAATACACCCACTCCCGCTTCCTCAGTCTCAGGAAATCACCATCAACAGTTTCTTGTGTATCTAACAGGAGTTTCTTTATGCTAAATATATTTTGGAATTTTTACTTTTGTTTAACATTGCTATGCTTGGCTAGTTTAATAGAGTCTTTTTTAAAAAGAAGAAGTGGAAGCCATGCCTGTTTCTCTGAACTGATGACCGAGCTTGAACGTTTGAGGAAACCCCCGAGTGGTACACTACCCTCGCTAAGTGCCCTGGGTAGGCTAATTAAGGTCAAGGAGCAAAGACGCCCTGTGGGTGCTAAGATGCGAATCTGATAGTAAAACCACAAGTTAGTCCAAACTTTTACAGTATAAACTCCAAGCACCTGGGCAAACTCTGGGAAAGTGTGTTGAAAAACCATCCCGGAATATTTGAGAAGTAGGTGGTAGGGAGAGGGCAGGATGAAGGAAGAAGCTGTCTCCACAGGAAAAAACCTAAAGTCACCACAAAGAAAGGCAGTTACGATTGGGGAAGTCAGACATAGGTGTTTGAGATGTTTTGGAGTCTAGAGGATGTTACGATTTCTTATTTTTTAATTTTTCTGGTGAAGTTTCTCACTAGAGCTCAGCAAACGCTGAGGTGAAAACGGGAAAGTCCAACCTGAAGAGAATCAGAAGAGCAGAGTATCTGTCCGTGCTTCAGGAGACTTCAAATTTATGGTGTTGATTAGTTAGGATAAAACCCCTCTGTGTTCCTGAATTACTTTTATTTGCTCTGGAGTTGGACATCCTTAGAGTGCAGGTGCTTATCAGTCAGTTCATTCCGTAACGAGTACTTGCTGAGCACTTATTATCCCTTTCCAGCACTGGGGATAGAGCTCAACAGACAGACATGGTGCCCTGGGAGGAGGGGTCCACGGCAGGGCAGGTCTCCTTAACGAGATGACACACACCACCCGAAGGATGGAGAGAGCTCCAGGGAGACGGAATGGCTAGTGCAAACGCTCAGAGGTGGCCGGCATGGAGCTTGCTGGTGTTTGAGGAACAAAATGGAGGCAAGTGTGACAGGAACAGTGAGTGAAGGGGGAGGAGGATGAGATGAAGCTGGAAAGACCGGAAGGAGGAGGAGGAGGAGGACGACAGCTGTATCTGCTCCTTAGGTGCCAGGTGCTGCTTTAAGTACTTTACAAGTATGAGCTAATCAAATCCTCAAAATAACTGCAGGAGGCAGGTAATATCATTATCCTCAATTTAAATATGAACAAATTTTTCTTTAATGATTACTTAAAAGATTTAATTGTTACTCTTTGAGATTTTCTAACTTCCCTTTAGATCAAACGACCTGACTCTCCAGGATGCAGCAGCATTTTTTGATGACCTAAAGAAGAGACAATCTCTTTCTTCTCCAAACCCTTGTAATACCATAAATCACATAATTGGCACTTAACCTAACTTGAGGCGCTTTATTTACGTCTTCGTTCTCAACTGGATGGCAAACTTTTTGAAGGCATGGCTCTTGTTCCTTAGGTGTCTACCAGAAGCCTTCACAAGTTGGAGGTACTCAACAGATACGTACTGACTAAAAAAATGCAATTCAGATATACATTGCTGAATAATTGCATGACCAGAATGGATCATGTTTGTATCCAAGGTTGTCCACGCTCTCGCTCTGTTCTCTTCTTTTCACAGAAGGGGTGGCTAATGCAAGGACCTCAAAAGGTAGCCCCTTCCGAAGTTAAGCTCAGCAACTTCTGAACTAGTTCTAAACAGTGGAATGATTGCGACACCTTCCCCAGCAGCTGTGTAGTCTCTTCTAGTCAGACCTTGCTAAATGAAGAGCTAAGCACACAAAATATTCTGGCTTACTTCTGCACTCACCAGAAGTCAAGGTTTTCTCCCCAGTTATAAACCTGTTGGTTTGATGTCTCCTTGAAATTCTCTGCCAAGTTTAGTCTCAACAAATTGCACGACTGGGAATCCAAACTGATATTATGAAGAACAAGGAACAGGTTTCAAGGTAGGCTGATACTACCATTTATTATTGATGGATATGACAGGAGAGATCCCAGAGACCATAACCTTTCTGGTGTGACTGTGGGTCGGATTGTCCCCTTGACATTCCACACTCTTCTCCACAAATTCCCTGCAACATACCCGTGCTGCAGCCTGACACACATTCCAGGCTCCTTCAGGGTCTGTGCATGACGTTCCCTCTGCCTGGGAGACCACTGCCCTCCCCCTACCCCGGTTCATCCTATTCTTCCAGATGGTGAAGCTGCCCTCGGCTTGTTCCTCCTGCAGCCAGAGCTAGTCCCACCCCACTTGGAGCTGACAGCACTTGGTTCTTCATTTCCTCAGCTCATTTTCCAAAAAAATCATCTGTCTACCCCAATGGACTGTGTGCTTCCTGAGGGCAAAGATTCTTCTTATTCATCAGTAGATGATCAACAGATATTTGTTTTAATGAATGAACTCATATTTCAGTTTGAAATAGAGTATAACATGGCTACGCCGTTGGTCCTCTTCTTTTAAACCTAGATTTAAATACTGACAAAATTTTAGATATATTAGCTATATGCCATCCTGCCCAGCAAATCCGTCATACATCCATTGTGCAGAAGACTCGATTTTACTCCTCTGAACTGGAAGTCAGTCACTTATCTGTTGATTCAAACCAACAGAAGAACATCACTGTTTTGATTGACATTTACCTCTGGACAGCTGGATGATGTTAATTAAAGCCACCAAGAAGGCTGATCCATTCAACTGTCAAAGGGCAGGGGAGAGTTGGGGAGAGATCACAAGTTTTAGAGTCGGAGCATCTGGGTTTGGACCCTGGCTCTGCACAAGATGAGCAAAGTCACGGTGAAAGAGGTAAAATGGGCACGAATGATGGAGCTCCAAGGGCATTGGACGGTTCCATTAGAGAATGCATCTGAAGTACTAATTAGGTACCTGGCATACAGCAGAGGCTCACTAAATCCGAGGGAGTAAACTGGCAGCCTGAGGGCTGTGTTTGCCCACCCTGACTTTTAAACTGTTGACTTTGAATGGCCATTCAGAGCTCTCCAGTTTGTGCGGAGTGCAGGTGCTGTTCTAAACATGCCTCCATGTTTTATCCTTGTCACACCCCTCTGAGGTAGGCATAATCATTACCCTTATCTTCCAGACGAGGAAAATGAGACAAAGAAATAGTTATTTGCGTATATTTTGTAGCTAAAACCTGCATGTGGGTCCCAAAGGAGTCAGAGCCTCTCAACCTCATCCCACTAAATCAAAACGACGTACCGCTATACATGAGCTGGTATAGCACAGTGGATGCGAGTGTGGCCTCTGGAGCCTGGTTCAAATCCTGGTTCCACTGCTTGCTAACTGTGCAACCTTGGGTAAGTTTCCTCATCTAGAAAACGGGGAACTACATCCCTGGGCTGTTATGAGCACTTCATAAAATACTTGGTGCACAGACATGTCCTCAATAAGCACTACTTGTCTGGATGTCTTACACCCACTCTTTACCCCTTCCCCACACTTCCTCCACACCCCGCCTCCCAATCACAGGCAACATTTCACTCATTTATCTTAGCTGGTGCAAACCCAAATGCCTTCAGGGAGAAGGGAGGTGGCAGAAATATATGAAGTGACCTGTGGTTAACTGCAGACAGGATGAGTAACAGAAAATATGAAGTGGCTTGCGAGGAACTGGACAGTACAGGATTGTGTAAAAGTATTCAAACGAAGCAAATTTTAAAACATTAGGCTGACTGAATGGATTAAGCTTGGCCCTCGTTTGATTACTTGCTCGGTCCATGAAGTTTTCTGGGTCTGTTTTGTAGCTTACCCACTCAGGAAGGCCCAAAGAAGTCAGTTGTACACAAACCCATCTTTTCCTAGGCACAAGGAAGTTCTTTGTAAAATGGATACAGTTGCAGGTAAAAACTGTGTTCTAAGCCCAGATGACGTCTTCTAGGCTCTGGATGCAAAATGTGGTATTTCAGCCAAATCTTATCGTCAACTGTGTTACATATGGTAAACTCCCCAGTACAGTGCCTAGCTCACAGAGGAATCTCTCTTTATGCTTGCGCCTCTCCAGTCAACCTTAGGCTGGGGAGACGAGGCATTCTGAGGTTCTGCAATTAGGATCTATGATACCACCTGCAAATAGACAGCTATAACACCAACTATACACAATTCCAGATAATTCTATTAGAAATCCATTTTAAATAGGACTTGTTCTTATATAAACTAATTTGTAATGCTAGCTAGTGGCCTCAGTTACTATGACTTTTTAGGATTCATGGACAAGGAGGCATGTTGGTGGGCAGCACAGACAGAGGCAGGGCTCAAATTCTGGCACATTAGACCTGTTTGCTGGAACAGAAGCAGGTGGGGAAGACAGGATGACACCAGACATTTATCTAAATAGGCGAGACAGACAGGGTCCAGGGCTGTGGTGACACCAGGACGGGGCCCAGGCAGGCCCTGGAGATCTAAGCAGGATGGAACATAGCAAGAAAGAAGCCAGGTGGGTGATACTGCTAAGTCTAGAGAGGGAAACAGGGAGGCAAGAACTCCACACACCTGAATGTGTGGCGGTGAAAAGCAGGGTCCTAGTCACTGGCTTGGGTATCAGGGCAAAGAGGGAGGCCCCGGCCTCTACGGAGGCAGGTGCCTGGAGAACCAGGACTGTTGCTATGGGATTTGGCTATATTCTGTTTGCAATTTTTTTCACCAAGCAAGCTTATAATGGAAATCACTATGGAAACAGTATTCATGTACCAGAAATCTATTTTTCCCTTAAATTTTGATTGAATGCTGTGTTTTGTTTTTTGAATGCTGTGAATCCATGAGGTAAGGCATATCTGATCTTGGAGTTTTTGTCTGAATTCAGGCCCTCAGCCCCACTGAAATGGGGGAACCCCAAAAAGCACCCCATCACTGCAGTTCACCAATCGAGAAATACCACAAGCTCTCTAATATGATAAATTATTCTACTAACTATAACTACTTTCTCAAACAGGAAGAAATAATGCTGCGCTGCTGACTCGAAGAACAGGGTGCAATGATGAATTTATAAAAGTAGAAAGGAGGAACTGTCTCACTAGCTAACACTGCTTAAGTCTTTCTTACAGGACATTTTTCTCACTTGCGAGACTTCTCATCTCTGGTAACATCATCATCACTGCTGGGTGGAAATCTTCCCTATTTTGCAACTCAACTTTACAAACAAATATACTTAGATACTATATTTATAAACATTTTCTAAATTTATAGCCAACAGGCAGGCGGGAAGGCAGCTTCGCCCTCCTGCTCCATTACTTACCTTTCTTCTTAAGTCAAAGAGCTAAGCATACATGGTTTCTTGTCTCTTTCACTTTTAGTTAATTAATTTGTCTTTTGCTAAGCTATGGAGTTTTGACTCAGATGATTCACCCAATGTATGTGAAAAGAAACAAACCACTTTACATTTTAAGCGCTTGGGCCCAGGTTACTTTAACCGTACAGAAGCAGGTTTCTTTCCAACCCACTCGGAATTTTTCAGATCGTCGTCTCCGCTGGCCGTTTCGGCAGCGTCCTCTTCGGCAGGAGCTGCGGGTCAGTACTTTCCGGGGCTGAACTCGGTGGTGGCTGCCACCCCCGCCGCGCCCGCAGCCTCCCCCGGAGCCCCTCTCGCAGCCAGGACTCGGGAGATCGGGCTCTAGGACCGCGAGGGCCGCGGCAGGAGGCGGAGCCCGCCGAGCCCCGCCCCGGACGAGTGGAGCGGCGGTGCCGGCGCGCCCCGGCTCGCGCGCTCCAGGGCCGGGGGCGGGGCCGGGGGCGGGGCCGCGCGGTGGGGGCGGGGCGCGCCGGTGGCCGCGCCGCTGCCGGGCAGGCCGGGCATTAGGGCCTCGGCGGAGCTCCCCAGAGCGCTGGGCGGGGTGTGCGGCGGGCGGCTTCGCGGGCAGGCGCGGGCCCCGAGGCGGCGGCTGCGCCCTGCGCCGGGGAGGAGCCGGGGGCGGGCGGGCGCCGGCAGGCGGGGGCTGGGGCCCGGGGCGGGGAGAGCCGTAGCGCCGGCGGCGACGACGGCAGCGGCGGCAGCGCAGGCTCGGTGCGTGGGTCCGCGGCGGCTCGGGGTCCGCCCGCGGGCTGCGGTGCGAGCGGGCGGCCCGGCTCCCCTCCTCCCCCGCCCGCCGCCGCCGCTGTGATTGGGTGGAAGATGGCGCTGGGCGGATGGAAATCCTAATGACAGTCTCCAAATTCGCCTCCATCTGTACCATGGTAGGTGCAGCGGGAGGGCGGCCGGGACCCCGCGGGCGGGCGGGCGGCCCTGGTCTCCGCGCCTCCCCCGGGCCGCCCGCGGGGCCTAGCGCGGGGGCCGGGCCCGGGCCCGGGCGGGGGGCGGCGAGGCGGGCGGGGGCGGTTGGACGGCTGCGGTGGCGGCGGCGGCGGCGGCAGCGCGGGGATGAGCGGCCCGGGAAAGGGGAAGGCGCCTGGCGAGCCGGGGCGGCGCGAGGGGGACTCGCCAGGGGGCGGCCGTGCTGGGGGTGGCGGGGGCGGGCACGGGTCTTCGGTGCCCCGGCCTCGAGTGCCCGCGTCTCCCCGGGCGGAGCGCGGCCCTGGCTCTGGTCGGAGGTGGAAGGACCCGGACGGCGCGCTGTCCATTTCCGTCTGGCGGGGCGCCAGGCGGGAGGCGTCCCTGGGCGCGGGTGGGGTGCTGCCGGCCGGAGGCGGGGTCCCAGTCCTGCCCGGGAGGGGACGGAAGTCAAGTGCAGATGTAGTCCCCGCGCCTCTGGCGAGGCCGAGTCCCCCACCCCCCGCTCAGGGGAAGGGGGTGTGTATGAAGGTGGAAACTTTAAGTAAGTGCTGTTGAAATTTTTCCCATTTTCTACTCTGTCTTGGAGGGACGAGCTCTCCCTTTTCCAACCATGTGTCCAGGTGGCAGTCTTGTCTCTGGGAATCAACGTTAATCTTGAAAAACAGCTTAAGCTTTCCTGTCATTTGTTTACTTTAATACACCAGCCACATCATTGTGTGGCTTAAAGTGTTTCTGTGCAGGGACTGACTGCAAGGGTTATTGTGTGTGTTTTATGGGGGCTTTTAAATAGACTTTAAGGGGAAAAAAGTGCTAATGCCTATTGAAAAGTTCCGAATAATGCAAAACGTGCGTGCGTTTCGATCTCGGTGTTTTTGTGCTTGGCCGGAAGGACCACGGTCTTCCACACGATGGGGCAAATTCGTTTCGTTAGCTCCTTATGAGCTTACGTCTAGGAATCCTAATTATGAGCCATCACAGAAAAAAGTTATTCTTTGCAACGTGGGCCTAGGGATTATGCTATTAAAGACTTCTGAAATCTTCCCTTCTCTTTTATTTCTTACTAGCCCTTTTTACGCACCCGATTGCATATAGGAGATCCCCAAGCAATCTTCGGCTTAAGGGTGGTACATCTTATATACCTTTATATGCCTATATACGTTTATATACCTGTATATACATTTTGTATGCCTTTCTTTAAGGAGTGGTGAATGAGATCGGAAAGATGGTTTAGAAGCAGATTCTATACCGCTTGCAGAGGAAGGGTGTAAAAAAATGGCTGAAATCAGGTGGGGTTAAAATCTACAGTATTAAAGAAATCATATTGAAGAATGAATCATTGAAGAATCCATTTTCCCCAATGGATGTTTGTTTTTTACTCACAATTTACATTTTAGGAAAGCATTGATATTAAAGGGACTATATTAAAACGATTTCCAAGGTTCATTTGGATTATTTTTAGGTAAGACAATTATTATTCTATTTTAAAGGGAATGTGATAATTAAGTCTTTGAAAGTGATAATCTTGCCGGGTTGCTGAGCTACGCAGATTGTCTGGTCATAGTTCACTGTCGAGGTCTGGGCTTTCAGGCTGATGTGTTATTCTTTCCTGACCAGTCATCCACTCAAGTCTGTCGGGTTTAACACCTAGTAAGTGTTAGAGCCTGTGCTGTGTGCTGGGGATGCTGCAGTGGTCAAGACAGCCCCTGTTTTCATGGTGTGTACATTCTAGTTGAGAGACACAAACAATATTCAAATAATGTATTAACAAATATAATATGTGCCATAATCAGATTAGGAAAATGAGGCAGAGACAGATTTGCCAAGTCAGGCCCTGAGTGAGTGTGATTCTGATCTCCAGAGTGTGAGACTCCGAGCTCTTCCTCAGGCTTCCACTCGGGTGCCTTAATTGCATGAGGTGTGTGTGCATTGTTGGCAAACACAGAAATATCTGCCTGGCCAAATGAGATGGTTCCAGAAGTAATGTTAAAATTGGGTGTGTCTCTATTCATATTTGAATAAATTCTCATGTGCTCCCAAAATAATGGTAAACATCTCAATGTAATTTGCATTCTTATTCTCTGAAGCAAACTGCAACTGATCTGAGAATTACAAAATTAACAGTCAAGAAAAGCCAAGATATTTCCCTCTAAGCCTTCAGAGGTGCTGTTTTGCTAGGCTTTGAGCTGCCCCCCCCCCCATACCTGGCGAGTTCATACCTCTCTCAAGCAGGTAGACTGACCTGAATAATCCTCCGCTGTCCATCTCCTCTTATAATTTCACAGGTTTTTTGGAATTTCAGTAGCGTTTATCATACTTACCGTCTTGTACATTTTTCTCTTATCTGCTTATTGGATTGTGAGGTCTTAAGGGGAAGGACTGTCATTGGTTTCTGCAGTTTGCCGGAGCCCTAACTACTGCGTACAATAGAAAAGTTTCCCAGAACCTTTTGTTACCCTCGCGATATCCGGGGAAATGAATCTGGGTAAGCGTGCCTGAGATGGAGTGGAGAGGAGAGAAGAGGACTGGACCTAAAGAGAGTGATGCTTCTCAGAGAGTCAGCAGGCTGTGAAAGCATGGGTGATGAATTGAAATCAGTGAAGTTTACATGGTTTTTTTCATTTCTCAATGTGAGGTACCTGGGCAAATCAACAGTATCTTACTTGGGTTAAGTAACTGTTCATGCAAATCTCTTCAGACATTTCTTATTCCAGATCACTGTTGTTCTGCTTACTTGTGAAAATTAGTAAAGTTTGTTGTTCTGAACTTAGTGTTATAGCCTGACCCAAATAAGTGATTGTTTAGATTGCAATGAATAAATTTGCAAAGGTTCATCTAGAAATGCCTGTTGTTATTTGTCTGTGGAATAATACATTTTCAGTGTCACATGGTGTTTGTTTTTCCTCTTTGCTTCACACTAAAAGGCCTGGCACAGAGTAGCTACCTAGTATTTAATATTATACTTAATCATTGTGAAGTAATGGGAAAAGTGGCCACATACCTATGGAGGGGCCTGTGTTTTGAAATTGAGGTGGAGTTGTGGAGCAGCTTTTGGTGGCCTAGGCCTAGACAGTGGAGACAGTGATAGTATGGGTCCTGGCTGTCAGGGAGAGGAGGGGCTCCAGAAATGGGGCTCGGACTGTGGTGATTGTGGCCTCCTGTGTGGGCTGTAGGGGTCATGGTTGGGAAGGGCTTGTGGGGGGGGATTAGATGAAGGAGAAGTTGTTGTGGGGGAAGGACTGGCCTGGCTCCTTGCCCACCTCCCATCACGGGCGTGAGATGGATCCGGTAGAGCCTGGTGTCCGTGAGGCCGAGGCCACAGGTGAGCTGCTCAGTGGCTCTGACAGGTTTACTTCGAAAAAAGCCTGTACCTAGCAGGGCACCCTCCTTGTGGTAAACTTTAAACTCCTTGCTGAAAGAAGTCGCAGGTGAAGCTGCCTACTTGTTTCTTCTTGTTTGAGTCTCACTGGGTGAGGTCAGTCTGAGTAAGGTGTGTGGATCTTCCGGAAAGCAAGGAAAGGGGAAAAACCCCGAGAAGCCCAAGGCTTGTTGAACGGGGCGTCAGTCTCCTCTTCATGCCGTCAGAATATTATGTTGAATAATAAAATTCCTTGATACTTCTCAAGAAATAGGATGGATGTAATTGTTTTATTGGTAAAATGTTAAATTTTTATTAATATTTCATTAACAAAATAGTGCCTCTATGATAGGAACATTCAGAGTGGCCATTGTTTTACTTATCTAGTGTTAATTTAAAAGGGATGAAAACATCAAAAATAAGGAGTCTTCTGTTCTATTAATGGTTAAGTACTGGCGGGAGTGTTTGAGCATGTCTGTGAGGAGCTTGGGGAGAGAACATTTAGAATAAGTGTTACAAAAGTTTTATCTAAGCCTTCTGATCTTTTGAATTTGGCTGAAATACATTTTGGTCATTAAAAATGACACATTCTTGTCACAGAAAATTTGAGAAAAGAGTCTATGAAAAGAGTTTGGAAATTCTCAAGGAAGCAAAAAGAAAATAACTTATTTTACCTCCTAGAGCATATTTTGTCTTTTAAAAAACTTAATTAAGCTTATACCCTAGATACAATTTTACATTTCATTTTCGCCGTGAACTATTGTCTTGTTAGTGTTAAAATTTGTACAACTTCAGGATAAACATGGAGAGTTTAATGTTTTAAAATGATAATATGGCAAGATTGTTAACTCAGTAAGGCACAGTGATAGGCTCCCAGGTCGTTGACAGGTTATTTAATGATTATTAGAGGATGAGGTTGCATAGTTAGTAGAAAGGGAATTTTATGAGATAGTGGGTTTATTCAAATGTTAGGCACTTACTAGTTATTACAAATAAAGTTAAGACCACTGGGATTTGGAATGTTTAATATGCTTAAAAAGTGTAGTTTCAATACCATCTTCAATTATGTGGCGTGTGTGTGAAGACCCTGGTCTTATTTTATATCCCATGGCTTTGCACACCTCCTGGTCTTCTCCTTCCGCCCCTGGCTAATCTTTGCATAATAGATCTCAAAGTAGGTTAATTACTTACCTACCACGCACTGTCCATGTGGCCTGTTTCAGCCAGATGTGATCACAACATGTCTCTTATTTGATTCCAGGCTTTGCCCCAGAGACTGAGCCCACCTCCATTTTGTCACTTGCAAGTTTCTTCCTTCCTTCCTGCCTTTAAAATTGTATTTATTCTAGCTCTTCTGAAACTTTCATGGTTTCAGGAGAGATTATTTAAGCATTTGTTTACTTAGCATTAATTCCTTTCCAGAAACTTTCATTTTTCAGATTTAAATAATCAACTTCTGTTCTGATTTTTCTCTTTCGGTAGCTCAATTACAGAAATTTAACGCAGTATTTTATTATATATCCTACAGCGTGGTATGTTAAAAAGAACAGTTGGACAGAAGGGAAATTCTAGTCTAGATTTTGACATTTAGATCTGTATATATGGGAAAGTCTGTTAAAACTTTGAGTTGATTTTTCTCATCTGTAAATTAGAGGGATTGGAGTAGACACTCTTTAATAAATATTCCTTGTATGTTTGTTTCCTTCTAGATCTAAAACTCAGTAGTCTCTGATCTGTTGAGAGTTTATAAATGACATAATTTTGGAAGCTCTAATCATGTTTTAGATAATATAAGGAGCATAGAATTAGACATAGGTAAATATGAGTTATGCCTACTTTCCCAGTTTTTTTAATGTTACAGAATTTATGGAAAATTACAGTCCAAAGTAAATATACTTTTCTTCCTTTAAAAGCATTTAGTGGAGGTTAGTGATACCACCATTTTATTCATTAATAGGCTAATCCACATAGCTCTTTACTAATTTTTGGCATTTTTTCCTTTGCCAATACCATTAAAAAAAGATTTGAATTGGTTACCTTTTTTAACATTCCGCGTTTATTTCCCTAGCTGTGAGTATGACCTTGGACAAACTGCTTCTCTGTGCCACGTTCTCCTTATCTGTAGATGGGGATAGAATAGTACCTAGTTTGGTAGGGCGGTAGGATGGTACGTGGCCTACTGTAATCTGTAGCCTTGGCAGTTATTACAGTCATGCACCATGTCCCGATATTTTGGTCAATGATGGACTGCGTATACAACAGTGGTCCCATAAGATTATAATAGAGCTGGAAAGTTCCTGTCGCCTAGTGACGTATTCATTGTAACACTGTAGGTTTTCAGTAATAGCGAGGGGTGTTCATGGTGCGTTATCTGCTTACAAGCAAGTCTGTGATGAAGAAAAAGAAACAAACCAAGCAAACCGCCATGGACATATTTCTGAAAAGAGTGACGCCTTCTCAAGAAAAGCCTCAGGCAGGTCCTTCAGGAGGTGTCCCAGAAGAGGCGTTGTTATCACAGGAGATGACAGCTCCACGCATGTTACTGCCTTCGAAGACCTTCCAGTGGGACAAGATGTGGAGGGGGAAGACACTGATAGTGATGATCCTGACCCTGTGGAGGCCTAGGCTAATGTGTGTTTGTGTCTCAGTTTTAGTTTTTTAAAAACTGAAAAAAAAAAAGTTTAAAAATAGAAAAAGCTTATAGAATAAGGATATCAAGAAAGACTTTTTCTACAGCTGTACGATATGTTTGTGTTTTAAGCTGTTATCACGAGAGTCGAAAAGTGAAAAAAGTGAAAATGTTTATAAAGTAAAAGAGTTACAGTAAGCTAAGATGAATTTATTACTGAAGAAAGAAAAATATTTTTTAATAAATTCAGCGTAGCCTAAGTGCACGGTGTTTATAGAGTCTACAGCAGCGTACAGCAATGCCCTAGGTCTGCACGCTCACTCACCACTCGCTCACTGACCAGAGCGCCTTCCAGTCCTGCAGCTCCATTCATGGTAAATGTCCTGGACAGGTGTACTGTTTTTTATCTTTTATACTTTGTTTTTACTGTCCCTTTTCTATGTTTAAATACCGAAACTCTTAGCACAGTGTTACAGTTGCCTACAGTACTCAGTGCAGGAACGTGCTGTGCAGGTTTGTAGCCTCGGAGCAAGGGGCTGTACCGTGTAGCCTGGGTGTGTAGTAGGCCACGCCGTCTAGGTTTGTGTAAGCACACTCTGTGGTGTTCACATGACGCCGAGGCCGTCTAACGACTCTTTTCTCAGAACGGATCCCTGTTGTTAAATGACGCACAACTGTGTTACCTTCTCAAGTGACCTCCTCCCCTTGGTGTGGTAGGAAGGGCTCACTGGCACTACTGATTACCGTTAGCTCAGCAGACACTAGTAGCCAGAATTGAAATTGGCTTTATGAAATGCAGTTAGTTCATTTTCATCCTAAGAAGCATTAGTTTATTAGTAGTATATACCTCTGAGTAGGCACCAACTTATTTTGAAGTTAAGTGTATTGGGTTATAATATTATAAACTAACAATGTAGATGACCTTCTCTGTTTCGAATAGTTTGTAGAAAGAGATTTCATTCCTTTTGTCAGGGAATAAAATGGTCTAGGTTGTGACATTCTCAAACATGTTTAGAAGTTTAGATAGGTTGGAAATATATTCTTAGAGGAAAAATCTTACCTTATTTTTTTCTACTTAACAAAAAAAAAGCACACTGACTTTTTGTCATTGTTAGAATGAGTTGTGTGTATTAAAATCAGCTTCAGGCCTTATTTCCTTTCAACTTTGCCTGTTGTTTACTGGGGCTGTATTATTGCACTTAATTCCCTTCTACTTCTGTCCTTTACTGGAAGAACATCTCTTGTTGGCCTGCAGTGCAGTTACGCAACCTGCTTTTGTCTGAAACCTCTTCTCTCTCATCACATGGGCTGGAAGAGGATTGTTTAAGTATCTGTGAAGTACTTTAAGGTGTTGGAAGAAGAGGGAAGCTGCTAGCTATTGTGAAGAGTTACAGGTTGCTGAATTGAAAACTCTCTGAGACTCAGTATTGTGGAAAATACCTATTTCTAAGTTTCATCATTTAAAATCTTATGCACAGAATTTGTACTAGAAGATGAGACAGACAGTTTATATACATAATTTGTTTTGGAAGGAAAACTATTAAGTCTTTGACTACTTTTACAAAAGTACACAATCAAG
This sequence comes from Equus caballus, assembly GCF_041296265.1. Lineage (NCBI taxonomy): Eukaryota > Metazoa > Chordata > Mammalia > Perissodactyla > Equidae > Equus > Equus caballus. The sequence goes on along the minus strand of NC_091700.1, from coordinate 24,407,410 downwards.
AAGAATTTTATGATAGTGTAAAGTACAAGATATTTATTTATTTAACATATGCTTTCTCTCTCTTTTTTTTTTATTTTGGTGAGGAAGATTGGCCCTGAGCTAACACCTGTTGACAGTCTTGCCCTTTTTTCTCCCCAAAGCCCCAGTACCTAGTTGTATATCCTACTTGTAGGTCAGTCTAGTTCTTTGTGGGATGCTGCCACAGCATGGCCTGATGAGCGGTGTGTAGGTCCGCGCACAGGATCCGAACTGACAAACCCAGGACCACAACTGAGAAACCCAGGACCAGTGAAGCCGAGTGCACAAAGTTAACCAGTCGGCCACAAGGCCAGCCCCAAGTACGAGATATTTAATACCAAACATGATTGTGTGAGGTGCTGTAGCTCTTCATAATCCTGTATGTTCTCTGGCTTAGGCTTTTCTGTTGCTTCTTGCTAAGAAAGACCATTAGCTTTTTCTAAAAATTGTGTAGTGTCTACAGAGTGATGTATAAGCTTGCTTAGAATCTCCATCTGTAGTAATCCACATGTCTAAAGCTACATGCCACTAAAAATTTATTTCCAATTTAAAACTAGAAGTGGATGTTTATTTCAGTGATAACTAACAGATGTTCTTATTGAAACGCTTCATAGGTGTGGGAACCATCTGTGCATTTCCTGCTTGTGAATAATGGTTTAAATCATATATCTTTTAATGGAGTTAGACTATTCTTGTCTTTGATTTTATTTTAGTGACCTGATTAGCCTTCTGCCTAATAGTGAGTAAGTATTTTTCATGGGAGGAGGGGGAGGATTTATTTCTTTTAAGCTAAAATGACTGTTTTTTTCTTGTGAAGAGTGGCTTTTCTTCAGTAAGTACTTTCAGGAATTATTAATGGAGACCTGCATTGTATTGGGGTGTATGTGGGTTCTGAGAAGACAGAGATGACTGGTAAGCTCTGGTCTCGCAGAGCTTGCCATGTAGTGTGCCCTGAATGGGTATAGTTGTGCTGAGAAAGTAATCCTTTTGGCCCCTTGGCAGCCTGGAAGAATCTGGATTGACCAGAGACCCTTACCAGTCACATCCAGGTGAGAACAGTCTTGTCTGTATATTCCTGTGGGCTGTATAGATACTGTTTTTTGTGTGTGCCATGATGAGAAAAAGGTTGGGAAGGAGGATAGATGTATAAAACAAATGAGTGTGATGAGATGATTTTCCTATTAATGTAAGTAATGGTAAATATACGTGAAAGAGGAAGTGGTTATTTTTCTCTGGGAGAGAGAAGAGGGCTTTAGGGAAAAAGCTTCCTGGAAGAGATTTGAACTTTGTGAGATGAAGTCATTTATTGTGTGGACGTGAAGAGATGGGATTCCGGATGTGAGCAAAGGTGTAGAGTCGTGGGATAATGTGCTGCTTTTAGGTTCTGTGAAGGTGGCTTGGCATGCAAGGGGTCTTGGGAGAAATAAGATTGGAGAGGAGGCAGGGGTCAGATCAAGAAGTACCAAGAGAGTTTACTAACTGTTGACTCTCATTAAAATATGTATTTAGCCTGAGGAGATCAAAGTTCTGAGGAAAGTTATGGGGATAAAGAAACAATGGAATTGATAAAAATATGTTGGTAAATTTCCTTATGTTGTTAAAAAGTTACTTTTTTTTTTTTTTAAAAAAAAGATAAAATGAAAATAACAAGATGGTGTGCGGTGAAGGACTATTCAGTGGGTAGTTAAAACCTATTAAAGGTCTTATCCCTCCAGAACCTCCAATATTAGAAAATTTAAAGTATATATACACGTTAAAAATTAAGGATAAAATATACACCCATACAAGAAATGAATGTTCTTGCTTTGAAATCAGCAGAAATTTAAGCTTTGTTACTAAAACTCTGAGGGCAGGAAAATAGGAAAAACAAGATGCAAACAAACTACAAAACAAAACAGAAAACCAAAATAAAGTTGAAGAACAAAGCTCTGTTTCAATAATTACAATAAATCTAAATGGAATAAATTTATATTATATTAAAGGAACTATCAGATTGGATAAAAAACAAAATACTGCTTAACATGAAACCTACCTAAAACAAAATGGCAGTGTATATAACAATAACACAATACAGTTATCACACTTAAGAAAGGTAACAGTATGTAGATTGCTTTTTGAGATATTTCAAAATCACGTAGTCCTTATCTTTTTTGGCTAGTCTCCTGCTTTTTCTCATATCTGTTATCCTGAAGGTCCATTTAGACCTAGGAAAGCTCAGGTAATATTATCCTCGCTTTCACAGATTGGAAAAACAAGTTTCAAGTCATCCTCACATAAACTAGGGATGAGGTCCAGATTTCTTGACTCCCAAATCCATGACAATATCTAAGACAAGCCAACATACAGCAGCTTTCGTGGTTGAGATAAAATTGTTTTTCCTTCCTTTTAAAACAAGAGTTTAGGAATTTTTTCTCCCTAACTTCTACGCTTTCTGTGTGTGTGTAGCTTTGAGTCCTTCTTCATTTACTGGTTATTTGTACTTGGATAGATCACTTACCTGATTTCAGCTATGAAATGGAGTAATAACGTCTCCATTAAATGAAATGAGAGAATTAATGTGAAATAAGATGATACATGTGAAAGTCCTTGTACTGTAAATGGAAATTAACATCATTATTATATGATCATTATTGGTAGGACTATTTGTCCTCATAGGGAAAGGATAGAAGAAGGCACCTTAAGTTGCTGTGGACTGTGGGAGACAACACGGCTCACAAGTTGCCTTTGATAGCGTGTAGTCATTTCAGCTTGATGATGGGTGTTTCAGTGATCCTGGTCTTTGGATGCTCGGGTAATCGATGAAGCAAAGTTTTAGATTACTCTTTTAAAAAGATCTTTTTAATATATTATGAGTTTATAGTGCATAGAGCATTTTCTTTTCTTCTAATAAGGTATCTTGTTTCTCTTATTGACGTACAGTTGTTTGCCAAGTTGTTTGTGCTTTGATGGGGCAGTTAACTTCTGATGTCAGCAAACTTCCAGTAATTCCCTTCTAGTAAAGTTTTTTTTTTTAAAGGTCTCAAATTACAGTATTACTCACTACAGAAATTGTGTTAATTTCTACAGTATTGGTCTACCTGGGTTTTTCAGGGATCTCTGAAAAGAGAACTGTTGTAATTCTTTCAAATTAGGACCCTAGAAAGAGCCCATCTACGTACAAGTAAAGTAAGCGGTGGAGAAGGTCCTAGGCGAGGAGGGGATAAATTAAAAGCCTGCGTTTATTGGGATGGGAAATATGTTTATAATACGAGATCCCATAGGCAGAAACATTTCTTCTGCCTTGCACGTGATTATCTCGGTGTAAAAGTCTTTGAAGCTTATCTTTTTTCCAGAATATTGTTCCACAGTTTTTTGTGTGTTTTTTTTTGCTGATATCGGAAAGATTCCCTGGTGTTTAATGTGCTTTATGAAGATACTCACGTGCAGGATGATGAAGGTAGTACCTTGGGGCTGGGAGTTGGTGCTTTGAAGTTTCCATGAGGAAGATGTCTTGAAATAACAGAGGAAGGGTGTTCTTGTTTCTACGAAACAGGGCGTGATGTTTAGAAGGTCTCAGACTTTTGGCCTTGAATGATGACGCTTTGGTTCATCTAGGAACAGGCAAGGAGTAGAAATCAAGTGTTTTCACTATTTATTATTTGATGGACGTAAGAATGTAGCACCGATGATTTCCTCAGACTGATGGAAATCAGGGTTATTTCAAGGTGAACAAAAGTTAGAACTATTTTGAAATGTCGAAGGCTGAAAACTGGATATAATTGATCAAAACCAAAAACACTGTGCTTTGATTCTGCCAGGCAAATTTATTACTTTTGTTGTCGTTGTTTGCATATGTACTTCTTCAGAAAGTTCGCATTTTTTTTCCTAGTTCCTCTAGTTTACTAGTTAGTTTGTTTGTACTGCATTTTTCTTAATTTGAGGCGGTTTACATCTCCCTCCCAGAGAAGCCGGCTTCACAGAGACCTGAGTGTGACCACGCCTGGTTAAAGCGCTGCCTTGACTGACTTTGACCTTCAGTTTAGCAAATAGCTGAAAGGAAGCGACTTTCAACGGCTTATTATTTTTTCCCTATAAAAATCACGCCTTAGCCTGTCATCTGCACTTGCATATTTGCACCATTGTCTCCTTGTTTGGACACATTATCTGTTGACCTTTTTAACTAAAAAGATACGAGTGAAGTCTGTTGCCTTCTTTGTGCTCTCTGTTTGTAGTTTGTTTTATAATTTTTGTTCTTACAGACTGGGTGGTTGTCTTTGCTCAGGTTACTTTCATTCCGAGCGTCTGTGGCCCTGCTCTTTGGGGCGTTTCTACTTCCTTGTGTACTTAAAGCCTCATTTGTGTTTGTTGAGTCCCCCCCAGTTGTTATTGGCTTTAATTCCCTGCCATCTTTGCTTTTCGCTTCTGGAACCGGCTTGTAGTTATTAGACCATTTCCATGCTAAGAGCCTGGCTTTATTGTGATGTTCTTGCCATTTTTTTATTAACGATGACTTGGGTCATCTTAGCAGACTTTGTAAAGTTGTGTGTGACTTCTGTAATTTTCAGCTTTCCCACGGAATTTGTATAGAGATCTAACATTTAATGAGTGACTGCTTACTAGGTAGTTACTATTGGAATCTCAGAAATAAAGGTGTGGGAGGGTTTGGATATGGGTAAATTTATAGATGATAAATCTAGAATATATTATTAAAGAGAGCTAGGATATTTGGGTACATTTTTGGTTGACATCAAAGTTAACAAGTCCCTAGGTAAATGTTGCTTGGTACTGTACCTGGGAGAAGGCTGGACTGAATAGGTGTGGCCCAGTTGAGAAGTGGAATTTAATGACAGAACATTTGTAAAACCCCCAGAATTACATGCCGGGTAAACATGGTGTGGTTGGTAAATATCTTATTATCCTTCTGTCCTTTTTTGCAAACAAGCTATGTTTAATAATTATTGACTCTGAACTATAATGATGTGGTCACTTTTAGAAATGGAATAATAGATAATGCCAATAGTAGATATAATAGATATTTGTAATTTAGGAATTAATGAATGGTTTTGAACTATCAAAATGAGGAATTTAAAAGTGAATTAAATCACTCAGATTTAACACAAGTTAGAGAGTAATATGACATTTGATTATCTAGGAAATAGTAGTTTCTTTTAATTCCACATTTTTAAAAAGTTAAAAAATAAACCATTTATTCTCTTAAAAAGTACAAAATTGTGTGAAGTAAAAAAATCCATCTCTTTCAAAGAGAAGGGGGCAGTGCTTTCCAAAAGCTCGTTGCTTGTGTGAGTGTGTGTGTGTCTGGCTAGACGTCGCCTGTGCATACGCAGATGTCTGGGTGTGTGTGTGTGTGAGTGTGAGTGAGTGATTTTTCCATCCCACACTGAATCTACAGATTTATTTGCAACTTTCTCTTTTACTTAATGTATAATGGACATTTTTCTTTGTGATTATGTTGCTCATTCTAGGTCAAAACTGCTCATTTTAATTCTCTTTTATCTTCAATGTCTATCATATTAGAAAGGTTTGGTTATGTAATACTGTTGGCACATTTTCATTTTCCAGCATTTTATTAGGGGTTCAGAATAGAATTTTAACTGCTTTTATAAGTGTTTTTTTTTTAAAGATTTTATTTTTTCCTTTTTCTCCCCAGAGCCCCCCAGTACACTGTTGTATATTCTTCGTTGTGGGTCCTTCTAGTTGTGGTATGTGGGACGCTGCCTCAGCGTGGTTTGATGAGTAGTGCCATGTCCACGCCCAGGATTCGAACCAACGAAACACTGGGCCCCCTGCAGCAGAGTGCACGAACTTAACCACTTGGCCACGGGACCAGCCCCATATAAGTTTTTTATTTTAAAGAAATACTATAAAAACATTTAGAGAGAATGTAGATTAATTCTTTATTTCATGTGTAAAGCTATATAGATGTAAATTTTCTTACATATGCAGAATATTTTCATAATTGTACTCCCCAAGTTATAAATTTAGTCAAGCTAAGTTTTAAAATAAAATTTAACTTTTTTCATGTCTAAACATAATTTTGTCGTATTACAAGTGAATAAGTACATGCCAGGGCTGGCCCAGAGAGTTTGCACGCTCTGCTTTGGTGGCCTGGGGTTGGTTTGTTTGGATCCCGGTTGGGGACCTACACACCACTCATCAAGCCATGCTGTGGTGGCATCCCACATAAAAGAACTGGAAGGACTTACAGCTAGGATGTACTGGGGCTTTGGAGAGCAAAAAAAAAAAAACAGAGGAAGATTGGCAACAGATGTTAGCTCAGGGCCAATCTTTCTCAAAACAAAAAGGGTAACGTGGGGTTCTAATGAAAATTCTTGCACCTGAACTAATTAATAAGACTTACTAATCACTAATGCTTGACAAAGTAGTTTTTCTTTTATTTTCCACTTTCAGTATGTTCATTTTGAAGTCGTATACTTAATACTCTTGTTATTAAAGCAACTTCAAATCCTTAACCATATGATTCAGAAAACTAGATGAACTAATCAGATAGAGTCATTTTAACTTTCAAATTTTAGGGATACTAGAGTGCATTTATTTCTATTTGTAATGTTTAAAATGAACCAAAAATTTGCATGTGTACTAGTGTCCTATTTATGCTATTACAAATTACCATAGATTTATTGGTTTAAAGTAGCATGAATTTATTATCCTACAGTTCTGGAGGCCGGGAGTTTGGAGGGGGTCTTGCTGAGCTAAAATGAAGGTGTTGGTAGAGCTGCCTTCCTTTCTGGACGCTCCTGGTGAGGGTCTGTGTCCTACATCCAGAGGCTGCCTCCATTCCTTGGCTGGTGGCCCCTCGTCCATTTCACAAAGCCAGCAGCGGCTGGTCAGCCTTTCTCACATCGCCTCCCTCAGGCACTCGCTCTTCTTGCTCCCTCTTTCACTTACAAGGACTCTTGTGACTACCTTGGGCCCATCTAGATGATCCAGGATAACCTCCCATCTCAAGGTCAGTTGATTAGCGACCTTCATTCTCCCCATGATGTAACCTAACATATTCTCAGGTTCCAACGGACGATTAGCATGTGGTCATTTTGAGGGAGTTGTTATTTTTCTGCTACCACAGTGTGTATACAGTGTTCACTTTAAAAAATAAGGCAGCATTCTGTTAAATGTAGAAAGTTGGTTCCTGATGTGCTTGTAATAAATTTCGGGCTGTGCTGAAGGGTTGGAACGAGAGGATTAGTAAACATATACGTTTTGCGCTAAGTGGATGTTCGTAGGTGGTTATTATCTGTTTTAAGTGTAGGAGTAGCAAAATGTGAATTTTTACTTTGAGTACTGTTGGCATACCTCCAGTCTAAGCCGGAGAAACGTAAAGACACAGTGGGGCACTGAGGAAAACTATCTGCCTGTACTTCTACAACTTTGGATGAGTTAGTAAATATAGGCTATGTAGCATGAAAGGTCATGAAAATGGATACTATATGGCCTTGCTCCACAGGGAATATGTAGAATATATTTTAGGACTTTAAGATAGATCAAAACCTTTTATATTTATAATAATTCAAATGACAGCTGGCTTTCATGAAAAGATAATCTTTGAGGTTCAGAGAAAAGATTTTCAGAACAGACTCTGTGCCTCCTCAGGGAGAGAGGGTAGGGAAGGGTACCTGGGATTTTTCTTATGCAAAGTGGAAACATACAGAGATTCTTGTAGGATGTGAGAGAGATTTTTAACGTTTAAAGATAATATTAGAAGAAATTCTAATTTCAGGATTGCCAAAGCTCACAAGATTTTTGTTGTGCAGTTATTAAATGACTACCATAATTAATTTGATATTGCAGTAAACTAAGAGAAATAGGTTGAAACGAAAAATTGGACATTTAGGGACTTTATTTTCTCGTTTTGCTCATGAGTCTGGAGGAAAATGAAGAGAGCAGGAGAGATTAAGAAAAGAAGAGACATGTTAAGAGAAAAAAGAAGAACCAGGAAATATATACGTCTAATACTATGTGAGGTGAACTGACAGAACTTTCTGCTGGCAGACATGTCTCACAAGAAATACTAAAGGAGGTTGATCAGGCTGAAAGCAAGTGACTTCAGACAGTAATTCACGTCCACGTGAGCAAAAGCAGAGGACCCATGACTGTAATTGTTTCACTGCAAGGGACACTATAAATGCATTTTTTTCCTCCTTTCTTCTCTTAACTGACTTAAAAAGTAGCTGGGTAAAGTAATACGTATGTGTGTAAAGTATTGCTGGGCCTGCTTCATGTGGGAGGCCTGCCACAGCGTGGCCTAAAGTGGTGCTAGGTCCGCACCTGAGATCTGAACCTGCGAACCCCGGGCCCCCGGAGTGGAGTGCGGGAACTTAACCCCTGCACCGCTGGGCTGGCCCCTAAATCTCCCCTTTTATAAGGAAAGCAGTCAGATTGGTTTAGGGCGCACCTAGTGACCTCATTTTAACGTGATTACTTCTCTAAAGACCTTGTTTCTAAGGAGGCTTAGAGCTACTGGGAGTTAAGACTTCGGTATGTCTTTTTTGGGGCACACAGTTCAGCCCATAACTGCTGGGTTAAGGGAGCATTGCCATCTGAAGTCCTTTCAGAGACAAGGTGGGGAACTCAAGAACTGTGCTTTTTAAAGGGGAGCAGCAATTGGATAGTTTAGGTATCTTTTAAGCTAACTAGATTAACTCCCTCTAACCCTGTTTATAAGCCAGCATTGGAGCTCTACACTGCTGGAATTTATACTTGATTTTGCATTAATCTATTAATGGCTGACATTTTCTGGAAGTGGGTGTAGTTAACTAATTGCTTGATTTTTCTCCTCTTCATAACTACTCAGTCCCCTTCCAACCCCCAGCCTTGCACAGCTGTGTAGTATTTTCTTTTAGTTACATGGATACCTAATAAGAGATTTTTTTGTTTTACTGATTATAAAAGGAATAAATGTTTGTGATGGACAGAAATGTGTAAACCATTAATCAGTTTCTAGTAATTGATAAGATGTTTGTGTATGTTCTCCTGGTCTTTTTCATACATGATTTTCTCCTTTTTTTTGGTTTTTGTGAGGAAGATTGGCCCTGAGCTAACATCTGTGCCCATCTTCCTCTATATTATGTGGAGTTCTGCCACAGCATGGCCTGACAAGTGGTACTAGGTCTGTACCTGTGATCCAAACCTGCAAACCCTGGGCCACCGAAGTGGAGTGTGTGAACTTAACCACTCCACCGTTAGGCTGGTCCCATATGTGATTTTTACAGCAAAATTTGGATTATTAAATATTCTTTTAACTGTCCTGTGGGTAATTAACTTATTAATGCTAATGCTCTCAAATCAGACATTTTTTATTTTTTTTGCAACATGTTGGAGACCAAGGCATATTTGTTTTCATTGTTTCTCATTTTCTTTTTTGACAGCAAAAGTTTGGTGTTAACAGCTTTAAAGAGTTTTGGAGTTAATGGGGACCTTAGGACAGCTAGCCCTTTATGGTGACAAGTAAGTACTGCAGGGGAACTAAATCTGAGATATTTCACAGTGATGAGCAGATTCTAAATGAAGCCCTTCAACATAATAATTTAGATTGAAGTTATGTGGGAGCTGGTTTACATCATTGTTAATTTGTTCTTCCTTCTGAAAAGCTACCAAACTGGAATAACAAGCATTGGAAGAAAATGGTTGTGCAGGAAATCTTCAACTAACAGATTGATTTCCACAGAGCCTTTTAAAGTCAGTTGACCGCAGCTCATTATTCGTTTTCCCATAGGAACAATGTATGAATTCAGTTCCTTAGCTAAACGGACAAGGTGTGTTTTAGCACTGCTGGTTCCTACTGTTCACACAGCCTTCTGTAGATGGTGACTATAGTTTTAGCACTGATTGCTACTGTGGTTACTGTAGTTCAACGTTACGGCAGCTGGTTTGTTCATAGGGGCTACATGGAGAAAAGCGTGGCTCCGAATTTCATGTCTTTTGCCACCTGGCATCCCTCGAGAAGACAACTCCCTGGGAACTATCTTACACTCTTACAGTTATTTGAGGAGAACCTGACGTTTGAGGAGGAAGAGAAATAGGTGTCATGAAGAGTGCGAGCTCTGTATTTGACACACGCCTGTGTTCAGTTTTCCCCCTGCCATTTATTAGTTAGAACTGTGGGCAAATTACCTTCACCTCTTGGGTTTATTTCATCTATAAAATGGGTCAAAAATAATATGTGTGAAGTTTAGTAGTATTACTGTGTGCTGGATGTTAGTCTAAGCCCTTTACACATATTAACTCATGTGTTTGCCATAAGAACTCTATGAGGTTGGAACTGCAGTTATCTTCTCTGGATAAGAAAACTGAGGCACAAGTAGCTTAAGGAATTTTCCTAATGTCATATGGTCATTAAATTGGTGGAGCTGGGATTTGAATCCCTAAAGACTTTGTTTATAACTATCATACTCAACTGCTTGTCCAAAACTACTGCTTAATGATGATCGGGAGGGGTGAATAAGATAGCATGTGTTAAGTATGTAGTTCAGGAAATGTCAGTTCCCTTCTTCAGCTCTTTGGGTGTCTGCTGGGAACCGTGTATTTTCGTGGCTCACTGTGTACTCATAATCACAGATCATGGATTTGCTGTATCAGTGAAGTTTTGATAACATAGGACCTTTCTTGATTTGTCTGCACCTTACCTTCTTCCTGCAGGCGAAAATCTCCAGTCAAAATTTAGGGCAGTTTCAAGGTGAGTGGAAAGGGGAAGGGAAAATCTTGGGGAGAGATGTGACCAGCACTGTGGCACTGTCACGTGGTGTCAGAAATAGTGACTGCAAACCCCCCATGCCTCAGAGCGCTTCTCCCCTCTGGGTATTGAGAGCCTTGTCTTTGTAGTCTTACTTAGACTTATCTCATCTCTTCTTTAATTTAGGTTCTAATGAAAAAATTTAACCTTTAGATTGAAAGTCATAGACATATTTCATGAAGGAACTGAATTCTAAGGAATGATTAAGTAGGCAGGCCCTAGATGAATCATCCAAAACTGAGGACACGCTTCTATGTAACAACTCCATTTTCTCCCCCAGGAAAAGTCGTGGTAATTTTCTGATAGCATCTAATATTTAGCCCATATTCCAGTTGCCCCAGTTGTTTTAAAAATGTCTTCTATGGTCTTTTATTTTTTGAACAGCAGTCTAATCGAGATTCATGCTTTACATTTGGTGTTATGTGGCTGTAGTCTTAAATCTGGAAGAGTCTCTCAGGTTCTTTTTTCTCTATGACGCTGACTTTGAACAGACAAGACAGGTCGTCTCATATAATAATGACCCTTTCTGGATTTGTCTGAAGGTTTCTTTGTGGTGTCTTTTAGTTTGCTCCTCTATGCCTTGTATTTCCTCTAAAGTAGAAATTCGGTCTTAAGGTGTGATTAGGCTGAGGTTGAACATTTTTTGACAAGAATACTTGATATGTGATGTTACGTATTTCATATTGCAGCCTGTCATGTGGAGCAGGATGCCAGTTGTGTCATTAGCAGTGAGGCTGTTTGATATCTCGATTAAAGTGGAAATCACCAGATCTTTCCCTTAGAAGTGAAATATTTCACTTTGCACTTACGAAGTAATCTGAGGTATTCGCCACTCTGCCCATATCCTGTTCCCCAATGCATCCAGTGATGTAAGCAGTTTCAGTTGTTTCTTTGGGTTTTGCAAAGTGATGTTTTTCTAATTCTGTTATTCTTTCTGTTGTTATTAGCAAGCGTTTCTCTGTAAGGAATTTTGTCTCATTAGCTGGAGCTGAAGTATAATTCCTCCTGGGAGGCAGAGTAAATGCTGTGTCTTCGGTGATCGGTGTTTCGTTAGGGAGTCAGCGCGGCGCCCCCACTGCTGCGAGCGGCCTTTGCTCCTCTGTGTTTGGCCTCTCTTTCCCCCCTGAGTATCGTGATGGGTTTTTATTTATTGTGTTATATAATGAGTAACAGTTGGTTTGATAGTTACAGTCATTTTTGATGCTCAAATTATCCTAGATTTGGCTGTTGAGAGCCCCTCACTGGGTGCTACTGTGACTTTTTGATATAATTTCAAATTTGTAGAAGAGTTGCAAGAATACTACAAGGAACTACCAAATATTCTTTACTTAAATTCACCAATTGTTTACGTTTTGCTAAATTTGCTTAGCAAATGTGCAGTGTATGATTTTATCTAAACTATTTGAGGATAAATTGGAGAATCGTGCCAATTTACTCTTACATTCTTCAGCATGCATTTAAAAACAAGGGTATTCTCTTTCATAAACACGGTATAATTTAAAAAGTCGATACTGTTAACTAACCCATAGTCCATTTTTAAATTTAGTCAGTTGTCCTGATAATGTCCAGTATCAAATTAAAGATTATCATGCAGTATATTTAATTGTCATTCTTTTTAGTGCCCTTTAATAACTGTTCTTCAGCCTTTCTTTGTCTTTATTGACCTTGACCTTTTGAGGAATAAAAGCCAGTTATTTTGTCTACTGTTCTCAATTTGGGTTTGGCTGATGTTTCTTCAAGATTAGGTTCAGTTTATGCATTTTTTAGCGGGAATACACAGAAGTGGTGTGTCATATTTAGGAGGTGTACGATGATACTGGTTTCTGCTAATACTGGTGGTGATGTTAGCTTTGATCATTTGGTTGTGGCTTTTTGCAAAGTTTCTCCGCTGTCAAGTTAACTGTGTTTCCCTTTATGGTTAATTTTGGGGGAGATGTTTCTGAGACTAAGTAAATACACTGCTCCTCATCAGATTTCACTCACTAGTTTTAGGACTGTCATTCCTTCTATATGTATCAGTTGGATTCTGCTGCAACAAAGAGGTTTCCCTCCCTTCTGTCTATTTATTTATGAGTTTATTTATAGCAGTATGGACTTTTATTTTGTACAATAGATTATAATCCATTATCATTACTATTAACTTTGATGCTCAGATTATCCCTGACTTGGCCAGTGGATTTCATCTGGCTCCTCTTTCCCTTTGTCATGTCTTCTTCATCCTTTGAACACTTGCTAACTTTCTGGTGTAAGATACTCTAGGTTCATCTTGTACTTTCCTTTCCTTAGCCCTGCAGCCAGCTATTCTCCGAAGTGTCTTGGCTCCTTTTAGTGGAGGATGGTATTTAGAAACCAAGATATGGGCTCGACATGTGCTCGCTGCTACTGGGCTGTCATGGTTGAGGCTCTTTTAGTGGACATAGCAAAGAAATTAAAAAAAAAAGCTTACATTGATATTTTCAGGTCAAATTTAACATTAGAGTTTTTTTTCTTCTTTGAATCTTCTTCCTTTTGAATTGAAATAGTTGCAAAAGGCTTTAGAGAAAATCTTCTGTGGTATTTCTGAAGTTCAGTAGTAATGTGTAGTTTTAGTATCTTGTTTTGGCTGAATAGTCCTTGTCAGCTGACTTGGGAATAATTGTGAAATCTGCTGATCTCTTGAACATTTTACAATTTAAAAAACTTAATTTTAAGTCTTTTAAAATGAATTTATTATATCTAGATATTGCTTCATTTACATGTGAAAGAAGAATAGTATTAATCAAATTTCCAACCTTTTAAGGATTCAAAGTGCTAATTTAGAGAAGTTTTCAGTTTTGCTATCTGTAAAATTAGGATAATGTCTAAAAGGGTTGTTTTGAAGATAAGATGAGATTATGTGTGTAGAGTGCCTAATATAGTCCTTGGCCCATCGTAGGTAATAAATGGCACCTATTATTATTACAATATTGTTATTGTGCCCTATAGCATATGGGACATAATAAGCACTAAAAAATACTTGTTTGATTAATATTCCTTGTTGATGTACCTCTAAGATTTCATATTCTAAAATTCTTAACTTTCTATGTGTTTCCATAACTACACTGATTTGCTTAACATATAAGTGTAAGGCTAAATACACATATGTAACCAGCTCCAGTATTAAGAAACAGCATTATCAGCACTTGTGAAGCCACCGTCATGTTCTCTCCTAGTCACCACCTACCAGCTTCTCTCTCAAGGGACAGTACGTAAATTTTTCTACTTTTTCTTTGTTATGCCCTATCCAAAACATAATGTATGTATTAAAAGAACTACCCTGTTTTTAAGATTAGAATTATATTTGTAAATAGCTTCTTGTGTTGCATATTATGATTTTTAATGTAAGTACGCTACTAAAATATTTTGCAAGTAGGAAGTAAGCTTTTAATCTGGATTTGTCCCTATTACAGTAGAATCTACAGTAATCAGTAGAACATTTTTGAGGGTCAAGAGTGTTAGAATGTCCCTTTCACTATCACTTACTTAATAATAATCTGTGAACAACAAAAGCGGAAACTCAGTTTCCTTTTCTGTAAGGATAAGTCAACTAGTGTCCCCATCCTTTGCATGGTACCTAGCACCAATTAGCATATAAGAAAATGTTTGTAAAATAAATAAAGGAATCAGTGTAGACAGGTACATGGTAACACTTGTGTCTGACTTCACCTGTATTTATTAATGTCTTCCCTGCATAGGGCAGGATAGCATAGCATAACATAGATTTTAAGGTGGGACTTGGGTCTATGAGATTGCTGTAGGAGAACTCTGTGTTTCTAAAGAAATTCAGGTATTGTGAATTTATATAAGAGAGGCTATTTTAAAAACAACTTTATGTAAGTATGTACCATAAGTTGTTGGAAACTGTATCAGAGTTGTAGGAATATAGGGCATATCAGCATTTTGGACAGTAATTGTACTCCGTCCAGATGTAAAGTAAGGCAGGCTCGATTAAGTGTGGCTGCATCTTAGGTATTGTATTTTGATATGTATGCTGAACTTCATTGCCAAAGAAATCATCAATCTTGGGAAAGTCCAGCACAATGTTAATTATAGTGATTAGAGGTATGAAGTGTCTGCAATAGGAGGAAACTGAAAAGAATAAGTTAATTTTGCCTGGAAAGATAATTAATATAGAGAATGTGATCGTTTATTGTCTAAACTGGGCCACTTGGGAGTGAACAGATGTGCTGTTAATTATGCCTTGACAGTTGGCACAAACTCTCAGGCAAACCGGGACACCTGGTCATCCTGTTATAGGGTGAACGTGGATTTCTGTCATATCCTAGACTTCTAGAGTGAATATTTCTTTAAACTCTAAAGAAGTAATAGCACAACTAAAGGGGCAAACACTACACAAAACATGGCAAATGTGGAGCTTTTGAACTGAAAATATGAGAGAAAAGTTTACAGGTAAATGAGTGATTGTGTTATTTTTCTGTGCTGTGTAACAAATTATCACAAGTTTAGTGGCTTGAGCCAAGGCCCCTTTGTTAAATAGTAGCTTCTCTGGGTAGCTGTGCCCTCTGCAGGGCTGCGCTCGGAGCCCCCTCCCCTGGAGCCTGCCCGCGTGGGGTCGCCGTGGTGAGACCCGGGCCTCTGCGGGGGCGGCGGGGGCGGGGGGGGTGCCGCCCTCCCCACAGGCCGGCCAGCGAATCAGAGAGCCAGCCTGCAGGCCGTCTGAAAGCTTTTGTAACGTGACACAATCACATAAGTGACGTCCTGTCACCTTCGGCACATTGCATTGGGTAGAAGCAAGTCTCAGGTCCCTTCCACCCTGGAGGGGAACACTTTATTCTCTGTCCCCCACGATGATGCATTCACGTAGCTCTCAGCCTGGCTGCGTCTGATCCTCCTGTGTGATGACCTGTGTGAGGGGAGGTCTCTTTCTGAACTAAGGCAGTTATTGACTGTGTCACTTACTTGGCAGTTAATCATGTATTACATTTTGTTTTACCCAAGCCTAATCTTTTTTATTATAGAAAAACTTAAACACGTATTAAGTTAGACAGTAGTAGTATGCGCCACCATATATACCTGTCAGCTAGTTACAGCAAAAAACGTCTCTTGACCAACCTTGTGGTGTCTTTTTAGTTCCTGCCTGCTTTAAACCTTCCTAGGTGATTTTGAAGCAAATCCCAGGTATCATTTAATTATTTAAATATTATGTGGTCTAACTTTTTGAGTGTGATCTAGGCTCTTCTCGTTTACACTGGATGTTTCTTGAGGATATGGACATATATTCCATGTATTGCTTTGTCCTAGTGGTGCCTAGTGAGTGGTCAGTACAGTGCCATTGAGCTGCCTCTGACGCCTAGCGGCCCTGTGGGCAGCAGAGCGGAACCCCAGTTGCTCTTTTTGCGCCATCCTTTCCTCTTCCGGCGCTACAGCAGACAACGCTCCGCTGCTACTCACAGGGTTTTCATGGCCAGTTTTCGGAAGTGGGTGCCAGGTCCTTCTTCCCAGTCTGTCTTAGTCTGGAAGCTGTGCTGAGACCTGTCCACCGTGGGTGACCCTGCTGGCATGAAATGCCAGTGGCAGAGCTTTCAGCATCACAGCAGCTCGCAGCTGCCAAGTGACAGACGGTGGTGTGGTTCCCTGATGGGGACGTGAACCCCAGGCCAGGGCGGGGAGAGCGCAGAATCGTAACCACTACACCTCCTGGGCTGGCTATTTGGGAAGCTACACATGTATCCGCTTAGAGGTTATGAAGTTCTGTATTGTCTAGTTTAGTTTGAATTGACCCTACAGACTCACCTGGGATAAGTTATCTCTCTGTTCTCCTCACTGAAGGAGAATTTCACTTTGTCACTCCCTGAAGGGTTTTTCTTCGGGTCTGTTGGCTCTAGTTGTTCACAGGACTTGGACTCAGGAGCCTTGAAGTTTTTGGTGCTTCTCTAGCAGTCATGGTTTTCTGAAATGCAGGCAGCAGGTCAAATAGAGCGTGAACAGCTCGTTATAGTCACCCTAACTCTCCCACCCTCAGCAGTGTGACAGAAACTTAGGTTTCTGCTTCAAGTACTGTTTTTCTCTCAGAGCAGGAATCAGTTCAGAATCTCAGAATCCTGCGGCAGTGGGGAACTTGACCACTCTTCCTAATTGTTTTCTCGGAATTGATCTGTGTTGGGAACAGTCCTGAGGTAACGTAATGCAGCAATAACTCAGGCCTCGAGTGGGCAGGATGGCTGGTGAAGGGGATTGTTGCTGCCTGCGTTCGAGACAAGAGGAGCCCTATGAAAACAAAGTTGATGTCGGTTATTTTTGGTTGAGGAAGACTGGCCCCAGCTGACATCTGTTGCCCATCTTCCTCTTTTTGCTTGAGAAAGATTGTCACTGAGCCAGTCTTGCTCCACTTTGCACATGGGACGCCACCACAGCATGACTTGATGAGCAGTGTGTAGGTCTGCGCCCAGGATCCAAACTGGCGAAAGTGGAGCCTGTGTGCTTACCCGCTACGCCACGGGGCTGGCCCCGAAGTTCCTATGTTTTGGGATGAGATATTCTTAACCAACTTGGGGAGTGAGGAAAAGCATATTTTCCTTTGCCGCCTGCTCCCTGCCCCTTGCCCCCTTCCCCAGCTTGCTTTTGGCAGTAAATGTTTATATATAGTTATAGGTCTATATATAAAATAGCATGTATCTTATGATTTATATATTTCATAGAGTTTAATATTTAAGGATTTGAATATATAAATGTTGAGGAAATCAGATGATATACTTAAGGCTTACTTATATTTAATTTGTAAATTTTACACAGATTTGAGAAAAATAAATTGTAAATGTTATTCATTTTATGGTAGAATTTTATTCATACTCAAATTGTTCATAGATGGCTTTAGCATCAGCATTTTCTTCATCTCTAGTTATTTTTTGTGCCATCTAGCATAGTTCGTCAGCATGTCATCTTTACTTTTATTTAAGTGTATCTCTATGTATAGTACTTTTAAATTCATTTTTGATGGCGTCAGTGGATACTGTGGCTTGGGATAGCATTTCTATTTATATATTATTGACAGTTGGCTTTTTGTTTGCTTGTTTTCTAGTATCCCCACATAATATATCACAGATTGCTGAACTGTTCTCTCCTTTATAAAAGTAATTTTTAAAGGCTTATTTATTATAACATTCATCATGTACAATTATGAGCCATATCTCTAGGCATAATTTTTTTAATTGATTAATTAATTTATTTTCCCACTTCCCCCTTCCCCTGTGGTAACCACCAATCCAATCTCTGTTGCTATGTGTTTGTTTGTCGTTGTTTTTATCTTCTACTTATGAGTGAGATCATACGGTATTTGACTTTCTCCCTCTGACTTATTTCGCTCAGCATTATACCCTCAAGGTCCATCCATGTTGTCACAAATGGCGGATTTCATAATTTCTTATGGCTGAGTAGTATTCCATTGTGTATAAATACCATATCTTCTTTATCCATTCGTCCCTTGATGGGCACGTAGGTTGCTTCCAAGTCTTGGCTATTGTGAATAGTGCTGCAGTGAACATAGGGGTGCAAGTATCTTTATGCCTTTGTGTTTTCAAGTTATTTGGATAAATACCCAGCAGTGGGATAGCTGGATCATATGGTAGATCTATCCTTATTTTTCTGAGGATACTCCATACTGCTTTCCATTAGGCATAATTAATAAATGTGTTCTCACCGTCTTTTCTGAGAGATTTGGGAGAAAGTTCTCCTTGTACTTGGGCGTGCAGATATATGTATTCTCACTTTGAACTCTTATTTCCCCCCTCTCTGATTGAATACGGGAGCGCTCTTCTTCTCTTTCTGTGTCATTTTTTTAGACTATAACAGAAGATGAGCTTAGATGGCCAGCAAAATGTGATAAATTTTAGAATTGAATTGCTTTTGATCAAAACACTTCCCAGTATGTTGCGTCTCTCCAGGTCCTGTCCTGTAGGTCTTCAGTACCCCCATAAAGAGAGCTTCTTCAGTCCTTTTCATTTATAGTGTGGTGACACATTTCACTTATACTGTGTGACTAGTAAAATTATTTTTTAATAAATTAGAGTAAAATTTGAAAAATTTTCTGATAGATAATTGATCTATGAATTTCTTTTACATTTCTATATTTAATATTTAAGAAAACACTTTGGAGATTGCTGCTTGGAACAGTGGTCTCAGTGAAACTGGCTTTGGTGTGGGTAAGAGTTTCTGATGAGGATGTCTGAAGTGTCTCTCCTTTATGACATAACCCAAACTCATGTTCCGACATTGATTTCTTCCTGCATACTAGTTGTGTTTAAAATACATAAATCTGTGTTTATTTTATTAATTTTTTTATTTTTATTTTTTTAGATTGACACCTGAGCTAACAACTGTTGCCAATCTTCTTTTTTTTTCCTTTCTGCTTTTTCTCCCCAACACCCCCCAGTACATAGTTGTATATTTTACTTATGGGTCCTTCTAGTTGTGGCATGTGGGATGCCACCTCAACGTGGCCTGATGAGCGGTGCCATGTGCACGCCCAGGATCCGGACCAGCGAAACCCTGGCCTGCCTCAGCGGAGCACATGAACTTAACCACTCGGCCACGGGCCAGCCCCTGTGTTTATTTTGAAAGATGAGTTTTACTGCAGTTTTTAAGAAGCGCCGCGCATACACACTGGGTATCATTCAGCCTCTTGTTATTTCAGTCAGTAGACTGCACTGTTCCTTACCCTGCTAAACTGATCTTTTCTCAGAGATATAGACGCCTTCCAGAAGTTTTGTGGTATCCTTGTTTTGCATTGTTGTGACTTGCTGAATCAAAGCAGTGGAATTTAAATGTTATTTACTTTAAGAATTATCTTTTTGGGCTTGTATACTGAATAAGCAACACTTGGCCTTATCTGAACTCTGCAGTTCAGGTGTTACCTTGTGATTTTGATTTTCATTTCCCTAATGAGTAGTGATTTTGAGCATCTTTTCATGTACTTATTTGTCATTTGGAAAAATGTCTACTATATTAAAGTCATTTCCCCAGTTTTCAATTAGGTTGTCTTTTTGTTCTTGAGTTATAGGAGTTCTTTATATATTCTGTATATTAATTCCACTTGGTCATGGTCAGTAATCTTTTTAATATTTTGTTGAATTTGGTTTGCTAGTATTGAGGATTTTTGTATCAATATTCAAAAGGAATATTGGTCTATAGTTTTTTTATAGTCTTAGTCTGACTTCAGTGTCAAGGTAATGCTGGCCTCATAAAATGAGTTGGGAAGTGTTCCTTCCTCTTCAATTTTTTGGAAGAGTTTGAGAAAGGTTAGTGTTAATTCTTCTTTAAATGTTTCGTAGAATTCACCAATGACACCATCTAGTCCTGAACTTTGTTTTGTTGAGAGGTTTTTAGTTACTGATTCAATCTCCTTACTTTAGATTTTCTGTTTTCTTTTCAGGTCATTTGGTAGTTTGTGTGTTTCTAGAAATTTGTCCATTTCATGTAGATTTTCCAATTCGTTGGCAGACATTTGTTTGTCATATTCTTTTGTAATCCTTTTCCTTTCTGTAAAGTTGGCAATGACGTTCCCTCTTTGTGATTTTATTAATTAGAATCTTTTTTTCTTCTTCATTAGTCTAGCTAAGGGTTTGTCACATTTGTTATCTTTCCAAAGAACCAACTTTTGGTTTTGTTGATTTTCTCTATTTTTTTAACCTCTATTTCACTTATCTCCCCTTGAATCTTTATTTCCTTCCTTCTGCCAGCTTTGGGTTAGATTGCTCTTCTTTTTTTAGTTTCTTAAGGTGTATACTTAGGTTATTGATTTGAGATCTTCTTTCATTTTTAATGTAGACTTTTACAGCTATAAATTTCCCTCTAAGCACTGCTTTTTGCTATATTTCATATGTTTTGATATGTGATGTTTTTGTTTTCATTCATCTTAAGTTATTTTCTAATTTCTCTTCTGCTGCTTTTACCTGTTGGTTGTTTAAGAATGTGTTGTTTAATTTCCACGTATTTGTGAGTTTTCTAGTTTTAACTGCTTTTATCAGTTTTAGTTTTATTACAGTGTGGTCAGAAAAGATACTTTGTATGGTTTCAGTCTTTTAACATTTATTAAGATTTGTTTTGTCGTCAACGTGATCTGTCCTGGAGAATGTTCCGTGTGCACTTGAGCAGAATGTATGTTCTGTTGTTGGGTAGAGTGTTCTGTTTGTCTCTTACATCTATTTGGTTTTATACTGTTCAAGTCCTCTGTTTCCTTATTGAATTTCTGTCTGGTTATTTTATCCATTATTGAAAGTGGATATTGAAGTTTCCAACTATTATAGAACTGTCTTTTTCTTCAATTTTGTCAGTTTTTGATATATTTTGAGATTTTATTTGTTGGGGCATGTATGTTTATAGTTGTTATATCATCTTGATTGATTAAACCTTTTTTGATATATATATAATGTTTCATAACTCCCCCTGCAAGCTTTACTGAGATATTATTGACAGATAACATATATAAGTTTAAGGTGTACAATATGATTTGATGCATGTGTATATTACAAAATGATTACCACCAGAAAGTTAGTTAACACCTCCATCCCTCACATAATTATCATTTTGTGTGTGTGTGTGTATGTGTGTGTGTTTGTGTGCATGGTGATGACATTTAAGATCTACTCTCTTAACAACTTTCTGGTATTAGTACGGTATTGTTATAACTTTTTTTAACTTAAAAATTCATCTTATCTGATAATGATAAAGCTCCCTCCCCTCCGGCTCTCTTAGTTACTACTTGATGGGAGTATCTTTTTACATCCTTTTACGTTCAACCTCTTTGTGTCTCTGTATCTAAAATGAGTCTATTGTAGACATCATATAGTTGGAGACTGTTTTTTATTCATTCTGCCAATTTTTGCGTTTTAATTGGAGAGCTGAGTTTGTTTACATTTAAAGTAATTACTGATAAGGAAGGAGTTACTTCTCCATTTAGCTGTTTGTTTTTTGTGTCTCCTTGATGTTTTTCATTCCTCAATTCTTCATTAGTGCTTTTTTTGGTGTTTACTTGATTTTTTGGTAATGTGCCATTTTGATTCCCTTTGTTCCATTTCTGTGTTGGTTTTCTTGGGGATTACAATTAGCATCCTAAATTTATAACAACCTAGTTTGAATAATACCAACTTAACTTTAGTAGTGTACAAACACTCTGCTTCTGTACATCTTCTATACATGTCCTCCACCTTTATATTGTTGTCACAGATTATGTTGTCACACCTATACATTGTGTACCCATTAACACAGATTTATAATTATTGTTTAATGTGTTTGCCTTTTTTATGAAAAAAGTTAAAAACGAAAGTACAATAATACTAGTTATTATATTTGCCTGTGTTCTTTATTTGTTTACATGGCTTTGATTATTGCCTGGTGTCTTTTCATTTGAGCCTGAAGGGCTCTGTTTAGTATTTCTTGTAGGGCGGGTCTGCTGGTAGGAGTCCCCTTAGGTTTATCTTGCAGTGTCTTAATTTTTCTTTCATTCCTGAAGGATAGTTTTGCCAGTTATAGAATTGGTTGACAGTTTTTCTTGTTCAGCACTTTAAATATGTTGTCCCTCTGCCTTCTGGCATCTATGATTTCTGAGGAAAAATTGGCTCTTAATCTTATTGCAGATCCCTTGTCTGTGATGAGTTGCTTCTCTTTTTGTGATTTCAAGATTCTCTCTTTCGCTTTGTCCTTTGACAGTTTGACTATAATATGTAGATGTCTTTGAGGCTTTCCTACTTGGAATTTGTTGAACTTTTTGGATCTGTAGATTGAGGTCTTTCGTCAAATTTGGGAAGTTTTGGGCTGTTTTTTTCTTCAGATTTTTGTCCTGCTCACTCCTTTCTTTTCTCCTCTTCTTCAGGGATTCTCTGATGCATATGTTGGTATGTTTGATGATGTCCCACAGGTCCCTCAGTGACTGTTCATTTTTCTAAATTCTTTTTTCATTGTGCTCTTCAGCCTGGATAATTTCAATTGCCTTATTTTCAAGTTCACTGATTCTTTCTCCTGCCTGCTTAAATCTGCTGTTGAACCCCTCTAGTGAATTTCTTATTTCAGCTATTGTGCTTGTTAATTCCGGATTTTCTATTTGGTTTCTTTTTTATTATTATAATCTCTTTATTGACATTCCCTGTATATTAATACAGCATTCTCCTGATGTCCTTTAGTTCTTTGCTTGTTGTTTCCTTTAGTTCTTTGAGCATATTTAAGACAACTGATTTAATACCTTTGACTAATAATTCCAGTGTCTAGAATTCCACGGGATAGTTTCCATCAGATTCTGCTTTTCCTCCAAAATTGCTGTGTTTTCTGTTTCTTTGTATGTTTTGTAATTTTTTTGAGAACTGGGCCGTTTGAATATTATAATATGGTGACTCTGAGAATCAGATTCTCCCCTCCATGGTGATTCCTCTTGAAAGTTGCAATTATCTGTTTACTTTTCTAAACTAATTTTGCAAAGCCTGTATTCTTTCTTGCATAGTCACTGAAGTTTCTCTTCCATTATTTCTGGTCAGCTTGTGACCCGACATGGATTTACTTAAATGTCTGCACTCACCCCCAAGCCCCCAAAAGAAAAAAATCCAAATCCAGAAGGAGAAGTTGCTGCAGGCCAAGAGGGCAGAAATAAGTGCAAGTATCTTGCTGTTCCACGAGGCTTCTGCCAGAATGACCAAAATGCACTTCCCCGGAGTTTGGAGGGCAGGGTCCCCATTGCCCACCCTGACACCAACCAGTGCTCTGGGAACGTGGTCCTGTGCCCACTTCTGCTGTGGGGCTGAGGGACGGGGGATGTGAGCTGGTTTGTGCGCTCTGCTCCCTTACACAGGTTCAGCAGCCTCTCCCTTCATTAACCACTCCCCTCGTTGTTGTAGGTGTTCTGAAATGGTTGATTCTGATGGATTTTTCAGATTAATCGTTTGGTGGAGGGACTGACCCTTGGAGCTTCCCACTGTGCCATTTTCTGTGACATCACTCTGCCCTTGGTTATATTTTGGACATGACTACACTTGGTGGTGCTAACTGCAGCTAGTTCCTTTCTATATTTGACAGAACTATTTAAGTTTGCTGATCATTTTGCTTTTTATTAGGGTGAGCTGGAGTACATTTAACTTCTGGAATCTAGAATATGAACTGTTGTTGTAGTAACAGAGTAATTAAGCCGGTCAATAGTTTACATAGTTTTGATTTCACTTCACCTTGGCACTTTGTATCTATATAGTGATTGTCTTCACAGGAATGTGAGGGACTTTACAAGTAGTTCATTATACTGTAACATAGGAGTTGGGGAAAAGTAGAACTGTGGATGTTTTTATAAGTGGAACAGCATTGAACACTCGTTTTCTGATTGAGCATCATCACACGAATCAGCTTTCCGAGTCAGGTGTCTGAGGGGTCGCCTGGATCAGTCCAGGGCTTCTTGTTTTTTATAGAGCTGAAACATTATTTGGTAAAATAGAGCGGAAAATCTGTCAAGAATGTGGTATAAAGAGCTTAAAATGATAAAACATTTCCTGTAATTTGTTCGCCAAAGCAGGTGACTGTGTTGAAAGCAGTGCAGAGATGCTGTAAAAACCAAAGTCTTGCCCTTTTTTTGTCGTAGGTAAGGTGCCAGAACTGAGGTCAGGCGTGGTTTTGTTTTAAATGTTTAATTATATATGGGAGCATTTTGTGAATTTTTTTGAAAAGCTTTTTGGCGTTGGTACAAAAGTGGGATTTGTAAAATTCGTTGTTCTCGAATTGCTGAGTATGTTGTTAGCCTAAGTTTGGTCATAATTGAGAATTTTCTTTTTGATATTATTGTTAAGCTAAATAGGAAGGTCCAGCAGAAAAATTCTTGCTAAATGAGCCCAGTGTCACTACTGTTAACTTCACAGAGATGAATCACCGAGATTTTCTTCAGTAACTCACTGTCTTGTGGACATTTACAGACCAAAAGCGTGGGTTGTGCTGCTGCTGTTGGCGTCCAGTCCGTCTTCTCTTCCATTGCTTGACTGAGTTAAAAGATTTAAAGTGAAGCTGAATCTTTCGTTCTCCTCGTATAAATATTCTCTATAAGTAACACACATTTAGCCGTGAATATGTAACCAAACTTTTCATTGAAGATACTAGATCAAATAATTTGAAGATTGTAGCTTTTAACACATGTCTGATAGGAACATTGAGTTTTTAGTGGCTATTTGCCCTTTTGGAGGTTGGAGTTACATGCCTGTTTTTGGTTTGGTCACTGAATTATAACGATTCAGATATGTAACTTGTGGCTTAGCTGCTGTTTCTTACATGATGTGTTTGTGTATATATTACTGTTAGATGAAAAGGATCACGTAAGTGCAGTCTTCTGAGAAATTTAAGTTTGCAGTCATTTGGCCAGTGATTAGTCATAGAAATGAATTTTCCTGAATTGCTGACATGAAGAATTTTACGTGTGTAATATGTCACGTGTGTGCTCCTGTGGTGGCAGTTGAAGGAGAAAGTAAACTACTTTAATTTCGCCTGAGAAGAATTCTATTCTTGGAAACTTTACAAGCTTGCCCGAAGTCTTCCCTACTGGGTTGAAGACTGCGTGGTGGGGAGGATGGGATGTACACACGAGCACCCGCACACGTCACTGGAAATACGTTCCTATGGGTTGTCCTTCATGGACCCGGGCACAGCTGGCTTTCAGAAGACCTGGCGTAGAGGCGCGGGCCCCCAGGAACGCGGCGGTCGGAGCTGGGTGACTGGTTGTGTGGGATTCGTTTGTCTCAGGCTAGGAAGGCGTTTGGACTCGTGCGTCGGGGCTGGCCTGGCGCTGCGCTCGCTCTCGGGCAGCATTTGCGGCCCTCCGTGCCGCGCGCGACGGGGCCCCGCGGGGCTGAGTCTGCGGCCCCCGAAGCATCCTTGTACTTCTGGGCAGCACCGTTTAGCTTGGCTGGCAGAGTTAGAGCCGGAGCAGCCGCTGCGGAGGGCCGCGCCAGGCTTCTTAGAGGGGCTGCTCGTCCGCCTGGAGCCCTCCAGCGCGTTCTCAGTGCCGCCGGGCGTTGCAGTCGTTTTCGGGGCTTCATCTGGCGGCGGGAGTGAGAGAGGACCTGTTTGTTCAGTGCTCACTGTGCCGGGCGTTGTTCGGAGCACTCGGGGACGTTTATTAGAAACAGGTTGTGATGAGAGAGGGTTGTTGGCCCTGTTTGGCGAGATTAGGAAATTAGAGGTCAAAGGCATGAAATATCTTGCCCTAAATTCACTCTTTGTGATTTTACATTTCTGCTATTTTGGAATTGTAGCATTTTAGATTTGCAGTAGATGCCATAAATCTGTCCTCTGTCACCTTGGTGCTGGGAAAAGTGCGGCAGAGTGGTTGGTGCAGGTGACCTGCGGTCAGGGGGGTCGTGTTAGAACCAGCGGGCAGCGCGGGGCTCCTGATCCTGGGGCGTATCTCTGCTGGCGCGCAGCCTCAGGAGGAGTGCCTGCTCGTGTTCTTCAGGCCTCTCATTCCCCAACCCGAAAAGCCATCATGAACAGACCTCTGAAGAAAAGTCACGACTTGGCTCTTTCAGTTCCGTCGGTTCTGAAGCCTTGCCCCAGTTCTCGAGCGCTCAGTGTTGTTCCTGTGCTGACGTCCTGCAGTACGTGCTCTGTTGGAGCATAGTATGATAGTTATTTTCTCCTCTGTAACTTTAAATTTATTTTTTAATAATTTTCTACCTGTGTGTCATCACGAAAAGCTAAGTTTTATTCACTGTGTACTCCCCAATTGGATTATGACTTTGTAATTTTTTTCTTGCCCTTTTAAAAATCTTCTACAGCGCTGTATATCAAAATTATTTTGATTTCAATCCACAGTGAGAAGTAGGTTTTACAGGGAGACCTAATAGATGCGTACTTAAATATTGGAACAAAAATTTCACAAATCATTATTTACTCTTAGTAGGGAGATAGAGTGTGATGTTTTCTGTTTTACTGAGAAAGAAAATGTCGTTGTGATCCACTAAATTGATCTCGCCACCCGCTAACGGTACTGTGGTTTGAAACTCCTGTTCTGCAGCTCCTCCCTCGGGGCCGGGGGTGGGGAAGAAAGCACATCTTCAGATTCCAGTGACTTTCACCTTTTCTGGGGGACTGCCGCTTTGTGAGTGTGCTGCTGATGCCTGAAGGTCGAGTGTGGACGTGGTTTGTTTCCTCGTAGACACTTTTGTTGTCTGACATGGTTTCGGGGACACGCTGTTTTCAGGGAGAGCAGGGACAGGTTCTCAGCCTCCCTTCCCCGCTGTCTCACTTCAGAGATGGAGACTTGTTTCTTACACCCTCTGTGCCTTGGGTTCATCCTTTTCCTGCTCACCTTAGCTTCCTCTCTCTTGTGTTCGCACTCTCATGTCGCTCTTCCTGTGCCTCCAGAACCTTTCTTACTTTACCAAGGTCACTTGCTTCTCTCATGTTCGGGAAGCCTCTCCTGCCTGTTTGGCAGTTGTCCTTTGCGTACTGCTCTGATCTGACCCTTTCAGTATGAAACTTGGAATGGTAAACGCTGGATTCTAGGATATGATTTGAAACACAAAAGTGGGAAAAATGTACTTTTTCATATATGTATTAAACAAGAAGAAAGTTGCCTGGAAACTAATAGTTTGCCATAACTGTCTGGTATAAAAAAGGAAATATTGGGGCTCGCCTGGTGGCTTAGTGGTTAAGTTCACACTCTCTGCTTCGGCAGCTGGGGATTGCAGGTTTGGATCCTGGGTACGGACCTACACACTGCTCATCAAGCCATGCTGTGGTGGCATCCCACATAAAATAGAGGAAGATTGGCACAGATGTCAGCTCAAAGACAATCTTCCTCAAGTGAGAAGAAGAAGATTGGCAATAGATGTTACCTCAGGGCCAGTCTTCCTTGCAAAAAAAGAAAAGAAAAAAGGGAAATATTCTTGATAAGCATGTTTTCTAGATAGTAGATGTTCATCTTTTTGCATTTTCATTGTTTTTTATTTCTTGCTAAAATGTATTAAGTTGTCTATTAAACAGTATATACTGAACTTAACTAGCTTTTCAAAATGGCATATCTTCCTAGATACCATGTTTTATCATGTTCTGGCTTTAGATTATGGAGATTTCCTTTGTGGGGATGGGAGGCACTATAAATACCAAGATCTTATGTATGAGATAACTGAGGTCCAAAGACAGAGGCGTTTTGTGTCAAGTTATTATGGCTGGTCAGTGGCACGGCCAGGACCACACTCAAGTTTGTGGCTTTGCTAGTGCAGTGCTGTTCTTAGTAGACTGTGGTTTCTCTGCAGCAGCTCCATAGCCATATCAATCTATTCTTCACTGAAATCTTTTCCATAAAATAACGTTTCCTATTTTTAATAAAACTTTAGT
This sequence comes from Equus caballus, assembly GCF_041296265.1. NCBI lineage: Eukaryota > Metazoa > Chordata > Mammalia > Perissodactyla > Equidae > Equus > Equus caballus. Next base: position 24,379,317 of record NC_091700.1, on the reverse strand, counting down.
TTCAATTAGTAGCATTATATTGACTAAGAAATATTACCCAATATTAACCTTGTTTCTTAGGCACAACCATTGAGTTTTTTCTGATTTACTTTCTTAATTTATTTTATTAAGACTTTTTCTTTTGGCCCCGGCCCGGTGGCGCAGTGGTTAAGTGTGCACATTCCACTTCTCAGCAGCCTGGGGTTCGCCGGTTTGGATCCTGGGTGTGGACGTGGCACCGCTTGGCAAAAGCCATGCTGTGGTAGGCGTCCCACATGTAAAGTAGAGGAAGATGGGCATGGATGTTAGCTCAGGGCCAGTCTTCCTCAGCAAAAAGAGGAGGATTGGCAGTAGTTACCTCAGGACTAATCTTCCTCAAAAAAAAAAAAAAGGTTTTTCTTTTTTAGAGAAGTTTTAGGTTCACAGCAAAATTGAGGGGAAGGTACAGAGATTTCCCTCATACCCCCTGTGTCCATGCACGCGTAGCCTCCCCCATTGTCACCATCCCCACCAGAGTGGTGCACGTGTGACAGCTGATGAACCTACACTGGCATGTCGTCATCACGTGAAGTCCGTGGTTACACTGTGGTTCAGTCTTGGTGTACATTCTGTGAGTTTGAACAAATGTGTGATGACGTGTTTATCACTACGGCATTGTACAGCGTGTTTGGACTGCCCTAAAAATCCTCTGTGCTCTTCCTGTTCATCCCCACCCCCGCCCCAACTTCTCACAGCCTCTGAATTTTTACTGCCTCTGTAGTTACTATTGAGTTTTTACTTTTAATTATTGTAATTTTTATACTTAGAAGTTTTATTTGGTTCTTTTAAAAAAATCTGCTTAGACTTCAGGGTCTCATATTGATTCTTATAATCAAGCCTTTGTTATTTCTTGGTACATATGAAGCATTTGTTTTATTTATATCATGTCTGAAATAGTTCTGATACATAATATCTTAAGTCTGACTCTGCTGTCTGTGCTTCTGCTGGCTTTTAATCATAGTGCTGTATTTTTCTGTTGTTTTTGTGTATCTGCGTCATTTTTGATTGTGAACTCTGATCTCTTGGAGTTCTTTGTGGAGTGGGTTGAATTTGCCTTCCAGAGTACATGTGTAATTCTGCTAGTTGTAGGGTGAAAGAGGGCACTATCAACTCAGGATCTCTTTTAATTATATTTTCTACTTGAGCTTTTTTCTTTTTTTAAGATCATACAGCTTGCGTGAATTTGGGTCACAAACTTTCATGAGGGCGGCTTGTGTCTATGAATTTTTAGAAGGTATTTAACCTCCCAACTTCTCCCCTCAACACTCCACTCACTTCCACCCCAGTGCCAAGGACAAGTCAGGCACATTTCCTTGCTGTTTCCTTCTGTGGTACAGGATTGTTTCTTGTTCCCCCTTAAGGTGAAGATACAGTCCTCTTTGGATCTCAGTGTTATGCTGGGGTCTTCCACTGGCTTCTGTCTCTTGGGTGGGCCCTGAGTTTCAGGGCCGGTTTTCCTGTCCTCCCTTCCGCTGTTGGAAGAGAGCCTCAAGGTCATGAGCGTTGGCAGATCCCCGTGGTGTGGGATCTGTCTTTGCCTTTGGCTTGTCTCCCAGGGTTTCCCCCAGCATTTGTTATTTGGTTTCTGTGGATTCCTTATTTTCTCACCAGCTCAGTAAATTATTGTTTTTTAATTTTAAAATTCATCCATCTTTTGGTTGTTTTCCTCAGGAGGGTCATGAATATCCAATTGCTTCTTCATGATGAATTCTGTGGTAATAGGTACTGAGTCTAAAATAATCTTTTGTGTAAGTTCCAGAAATGGGGAGAGACCAGTCAGAAGAAAAGTCTTCTTCCTTCTGTGCGTGTCGTGGACTCACACAAAACAAATGAATGCTGATACCTATGAAAGCTTTAGAGCAGAAATTCTTAACTGAGCTTACCCCCATTTCTTCCCTTTATTCCAGTAAAGAATCACTGATTTCATAAACGATTGTTAATTGTAGTAGTATTGTATTTCTCCCGTGTAGGCATGGAAGATTGTTCAGAGCCATTACTGTTGGATACTGACTTGTTCTAGGCTCAGTTTAAATCCTCAGGTGCTTGACTGACCATTATTTGACATGATAGGGTTAGTCAGCCTACAACAGAATCTTCAAGGGATGATGTTTCAGCACTCTTCAAAAGATGCTGAAAATTGTACAGCAAATTTTCAGCTTAGTGCTGGTTTTCAACCAGTTACATCTAACTCTAGTGTTGAAAACACTTTTAAATTAAAAAAAAAACACTCATCAGAAACTAGATTGCTTTGTCGACTCTTTGCCTTTGCAGTTAGCAGTTCTGCTGGAGGCCGGGGTGCACTCTGATCATTTCTGCAGGGAGAGACGTGAATCCGTGCGTGAGAGTATCCTCCTGCACACTGGGGATCTGCTCTGCAGCATTACTGCCTTAGTAAGGGATAGTGTGCTGTCGTGTACCTGAATGCAGAACTAGCATTAAGGAGAGTGCGTCTGCCCCCCTAACTCCATCTGTAACGGCCATCGCTCCCTGTTGAATTACGCTGTGGAGCGTGCATTGGTTGACTGGGACTTCCCTGGAGTTTTGTGTTGGGATAGTAGTGTCCTCAGAAGTGTTGATAAAAGTGCTTGGAAATGATAGAATGTTGAGTTAGAAGAGTCTTTAGAAATTACCCAGCCTTTTAATTTTCCAAACACACTTAGCTGTGAAAACCTTCATTTGTGTAAAAGCTTACTTAAAAACCCAATAGATGAACTTGGAGCTGGGGGTTTGAAAATCACTGAGGAGACTGACCCTTTTATTTGCAAATGAAGACTCTTAAATCCAGAAGGGTTAAATGGCAGTGTTCTGTGGCTGTTCCACTTGGTCACACTTCGCTTCGTCTTCCCCGGCGGATTGGACTGTGCTTCCACTTTGTCAGGAGGCTTTTGGGGGTACAGTGATGAAAGCTCCAGACGCCGCTTTGTGGAACTGGCTGCACTGAGGAGACCATCTGTCTTTTTTTTCTATGGTAGCTGTCTCATTTTTTTGTTGTAACTTTTGTTTCCTTCTCATGTTATTTCTTAGCTGTTACATGGGGCAGATCATATTTATGAACATTACTGGCTAAATGAGAGAAGCCTTTTTCCCCCCTTGGAATTGAAGGAAAGGGGGAGAAGAGAACCAACATTTCTGGGACAGCTGCTTATGTACCAGGCATTGCCATGTGCTTTCACAAAAGTTTAAACTCGGGGCTGGCCCCATGGCCAAGTGGAGTTCACGCGCGTGCTCCGCTTTGGCGGCCCAGGGTTTCGCCAGTTCGGATCCTGGGCGCGGACATGGCACCACTCGTCAGTCCGTGTTGAGGCGGCATCCCACATGGCACAACTAGAAGGACCTGCAACTAAGATACACAACTATGTCAGGGGGATTTGGGGAGAAAAAGCAGAAAAAAAAAAAAGAAGATTGGCAACAGTTGTTAGCTCAGGTGCCAATCTTTAACAAAAAAAAAGTTTAAACTCATTTAATTTATAGCTACCCTATAAAGTAGTTGGTGACATTTTCCTTTTACAGTTAGGAAACTGAGTCACAGAAAGGCTAATAACTTGATCCATAGTGAAAACTACCCTGAAGGTGGGCTTTCTAAGCTTGTCTGGAAGTCTGTGGTGTTTGGGGGCCGAGTGGGACATCTGGGGTGGCTGGGATACACAGTGTGTGGCGTGTGACTGCAGTTACACCGGAGACATATGTACACGTGGTATTCCGTCCTCGGTTCATCCTCAGGGCCAGAAATGCTTTCCTAAGGTGTGCGTGCTGGCATTTAATCGTTCCACACAGACAGATACATGAGCTTGTATTTTGGGTAATGGCACCTTTGCTTTTCTTCTTTTTTGTGCAGAAGGGTTATACTCGTTCCAGTAAACCAGTTTGAATTCTTATAGTAGGTGGTAAACATCTTGACTTACTAATAGTTTTCAACATATGTGAGGAAATCTCCTGACAGGACTTGAGCTGGCAGAGTGGGGAGTGGGGCTTGGCAGCGTTCCTGCCGAGACAGTTTTGTTCGGTGGACCTTGAAGTTGCTATAATAACAGTTAATGAATAGCCAAATTTGAAATAAATGGTATCTATGAACTAGTGATTGTATCGAGGTTTTATAGAAAGCCTAAAAATAATGCCTAAATGAAAAAAATAAAGACTGTGTCATGTCTGCATACAAGTGCTGGGTGGCTGGAGGACGTTAGAGGAAATATCTTGTTTTGGCAGAACTTGACCACCAACCCGCCAGGTCCCTTTGATCAGCGCTTATTTTCGGGCCTGACCTTTCAGGAAGTTGAGGATGTGTTTGACGAAGGGCTGGGCTTCCCAGGTTCAGGATCGGAGCTCAGCCAGGACACTGCCGCAGTGGGCTCCTGAGCGCTCAGGGCTGTTCACCGTGTGCAGTGTCTCGAGGAGGCGTCTGTGTGTGTTGTCTCGTGTGCAGCCCTGCAGAGTGGTGTTCAGGTATTTTGTGACTGACTGCATATCAGTTATATTCTCTTGTTATATCAGTACCTTTTCTTGGGGATTTTCATGTAAACATATCCAGAGTTACTGTGTTTTCAGAATTGCTTTCATTCCCCTTTCAAGCCACGTTTTGAGTCCATTTGGTACTGTGTACTGGTGCCTAGGGACTTCGTGTCTTCCCACCCACTAAGCTTTTTCTTCAGGGACCTCAGATGCATAGAATGGAGTTGATCATATTCCTGAGCTCATGACACAGGTCTCAGGAATATGATATTGTCTGTGCAGGGCCCTTCTTTTTTTGGGTTTCATTTTATTTTTCCTTCTCATCCTTCACCCCGATTCCAAGTCCCAGCCGTCCTCCAGGGCCCACTCAAGTGTGTCTGATGTGCATTTGTCCAGCCCATTGGCCGTGTGCTATTGTGTGTGTGTGTGTGAGTGTGTGTGTGTGTGTGTGTATATATATATGGTGGTGTTTCATTTTAGTCTCATTTTTTCTTTTTTAATTTAACATAATGTTTTTGAGAAATAGTCATGTTTTTGTACGTAAATCTAGCTCATTTATTCTGACTCTGTTACGTAGGATGTTGTCATGTTTTATAGACCACCTAAATTGCTGTCAGCTCTGCATCATCAGTGACGCATCAATGAACATTCCTGTCGCCCTTAGCTCTCCGTGAGAATTTTTCAGGTGTATACCTCGGAAGAATTGTTAGGTCCCTGGATATAGGCGAATTTCACAAAATTTCAGCTCTCTGAGATGGCTGCTGTCAGATTACACTCTTGTTACAGTGCATGATGCAACAGCCACTTTCATTCATTACTTAGAAAAAAGGAACAAGTTATAAATATAATTCCTTGATCCAGGCTTTGGTTCCGTGAGAAGGTTCCTGCAAACTAGTTTTTAGTCATCTTGTTAAAAGCCTTCGTTCTTCACTCTCATCCTTTATTTTCTTTCAGTATTGTTAGGTAGTTATAGGGAAGTTATAGATCTGTAAGTTATAGGTAGTTTTTTTAAAGAATGTCTCTGTAATGCCTATATAATTGTGACAATGTTATAAAAATACTATAAATGCTAAGATTTCTGCATTTCATTTTATAGGGCGCCAATGCCTCGGCATTAGAGAAAGAGATTGGTCCAGAACAGTTTCCAGTCAATGAGCACTATTTTGGATTAGTCAATGTAAGTATCCATTGATACTTAGCCTTCAGAATTGATGAATGCATTTCATAATTTATTAAAGGAAAATTGTTCATTTGTCTCAGTAGACTTAATGCCAAGAAACTTGATGTGGAATTTTAAATTTATCTGTCACGGAAGGGAAACAAAGTTGGCTGAACAACTGAGAACAGATCTCTTGATTCTTTGAGAATTATTTAAATGTCTAAATATAAGTGGTTCAAATGTACAGATATAAATATAGTTTGTAAATGCCTGCATGTGTCTGTAGCGTGTCTGTCAATTTACTCCTGGCATTGTCCCAGTAGTATAGATATAAAAGTGCAAAATATAGGGAAAACATACATCTCAGTCCTTGTGGAGGTAATTCTAGTAATTATACATTATTAAAACTTTGGAAGAGTTTTCTTCTCTGAACCAAAACCACCGCAAATCTGTGTTATGTAATTGTTGTAGTAGTTTATGCTGTTGTACTGTTAGGTGGGTCCATGGTGAATGTTTTAAAATGTCTGTGTTGGCGGTAGTACAGATAACAAAGTAAGTTATAGTGAACAAAGTGGTGTGTCGATAAGTACGAGTATGGAATTAGGATGTGTGCTTTCTTGTGTGACTTGAGGGAAGCGCTTCGAGTGACCTGTTTCCCCTTGCTCTGGGAACCTGTCGGTCTCTGTCAGTGTGAAGCTTGTAACAAAGAATCAGCCGTCTCCACCCTCTTCTGTCCTTCCCCACAGGAAGCTACTCATTGAACTGATGGCTATTTTTTCTGGACTTTACCCTTCCATTCTAAATAAAGTGCTTGTACTGCTATTTAAAAAAAACAAAACCCTGTTGACTTCCTGTTAAGGTGGATTAGAAGTTTAGTTCTCTTCTCGCACCGCCTCTGCCCAACTTCACTTTTCCTCCTCCTCCCCTACGGGATCAATCATGGCTTTGTTTTTCCATGTTCTTATTTTTCATTTATTCTTCCCAGATTTTTCAACAAAACTGAAAAAATAAAAAGACCTCCTCAGTATCAGTTTCCACTGAGTCGTACCCGTCAAGTAACCCCTCCTTTTCCCCATGACGTCCCTCTGGAGCCTTCTGTCCTCCTGCTGTGCAGCTTTTGTCCAGCCTTTCTTTTTTCTGTCACCCTGGATATTCCCTTCACTTCTTTCCACTTGCAGATCCTGTCTTCTTTCTGGTGTTCTTGCTTTGTGGAACACGGTCTACACTAGCTTCTTTAGGAAGTGTGCATGGGAGATAAACTTTGAGATCGTGTGTATTTAAAAGTGTTTTGGTTATTGTTACAGCTAGATATAGATCCTAAGTTATAACTTTCCTTCACAATTTTTAAGAGATTACTCTGTTGCTTTCTGGTTCTTTTGATGTTGAGGGTTGATGCCATTCTGATTCTTTTTTTCCTTCCCATTTTCTTCTTCTTCTTCTTCTTCTTCTTTTTTTTTTTTTGAGGAAGATTGGCCCTGAGCTAATATCTGTGCCCATCTTCCTCTATTTTATATGTGGGACACGTGCCACAGCATGGCTTGATAAGCAGTGCATAGGTCTGCACCCTGGATCTGAACGCACTAACCCTGGGAACCCTGGGCCGCCAAAGTGGAGCACGTGAACTTTAACTGCTGTGCCACCGGGCAGGCCCCCTTCTGGTTCTTGATCTTTTCTGTATGAGGCTTTTTTGCCCCTTTCAAAGAAATTTTGGGAGGCTTTTAAGATGCTCTCATGCACGATGTTCTGAAATTTCATGATGTGTCTTACTCTCCCCTGTTATTGCGTTGGGTGTTTATGGACCCATTCAGACTGATGGTTCATTTTCCTCAGTTCTAGAACGTTTCTGATACTATTATTTGGATAATTTTCTTCCTATCAGTGTAATTTCTCTGTTCTGTCTTTTTTGATACACTGTTGCATATTGAAAGACTTAGACTGATTCTTTATTTTTCTTATTTTTCCTCCCATTTTTGATCATCTGCCTTTCTATTTTACATTTTAGACTATTTCTTCTACATTTTAGACTATTTTTCATCCAACTCATTGCATTTTTTTGTTTCTTAGAATGTTACTTTTATTTTTTGATCTTATTTCATGGAGGCAATATTTTCTTTTATTTTTCTCAGGATATTATTTATAGTTTGTTGCTGAGGTTTTCCTAGGATTACTGGATTGTTTCTGACTTCACCACCCCCACCCCCCATTTTCAACTCTGTCTTTCCTATTGGAAGCTTTCCTCAAATTTCAATCATACATAAAAATGAAATTCTAGACCGCTGGTTGGAGCTTTGTGTATTATGGGTGGAGCTTGTCTACCTTTGGCTCCACTCTAGGGTGACCCGCTGGCAAACAGGCTTTAAACAGAGCGCTCCCTGCCCACTCCCTTCTGCCCCCAGTGTCAGCATCTGGAGCCTTGCTCTGGGCGGGCTGTCTGCTTCTGGGAGGACTCCTCAGTCTGCCTGGGAGGTGCTTCGTTCCGGGTGTGTCTGGTCCTCTGGTTCCTGTCCAGGCCTCACTGCTGTCCTCGCTGTTCTTATACCCAGAGTTCCCTGTTCAGCCTCTCTGGACACTGACCTGCAGTTGAAAGCAGGCTAAGTGCCTGGGGGTCTAAATGGTCCTTTGAAACACTTGTGACCAGACTTGTGTTTTTAGATGTCACCTTCCCCCGCCACCCCCCATCCCCCATCCTGCTCCTTCAGGATGAGTCACTTTGTTTCTTGTTTGTCCCTTATGGGCTCTTGGGCTTCTGCAGTTTCTCTGTCTGCCTTCTGTCTGTTCCCTGACATCTCTGGTCTGTGGTTTGTCTCCTTTGGCCTTTTGAGTTTTTGCCTGATCTGTTCTTCCATGGTCATTTTATTGAGGTTTCATGAGGAGGAGAGTTAAATGAGTATTTCCCTGTTCAACAAGAAGTCTGGCCTCTCCTTATGTGATCTGAAATGTTTGTGCTCTCATACAGAGTTGTCCGGTGGTCAGAGCCTCGTTTGGATCTGGGGGTGGCAAACCTGTTTCTTCAGTCTCGTTACTGCGTCCTGGTGGCTCCCACTCGTACCTGCTTCAGACTCCAGTGCTCACATGTGTCTTGAATTGTAGTGAAGTTGTGCCATTGATAGTGTCCCAGAAGAACCCATGTCTTTAGAATAGCACTTATTTATACTTTGTCACAATATATTTGTATATTGAAGGCTGTCTTACCTTTAACTTTCTCCAGTATAAATATTTCCATCTCCTCATTGTGTCTAGCTGTAACTTTTCTGCAGATAGCCTCAGAACGAGTGAAACAACCTCTTAGATAAATCATGAGTTCTGAAGTTCTATAGTATTTTTTCTGCTGTTATGTTGTTTTAAGTTTAATATGATATCAGTATCAAAATGCCAGCGTCAATTGTGTAAAAAAAAAGGTTTCTAAGAAAATAGCATTTTTCATTACTCCCTGTGGATCAGTCTAAATTCAGAAGGTGGTATTTGTGTTTCTTCCTGAAGCTGAGTAACTGAGCGTCAGTAAAACCAAGAGAAGCAGGAGGGAGTAAAGCGACTAAGAGGCCATCAGAGGAAGCTCTGTCTTATCCCCTCGAGAGGTTCATTTGAGGAGCAGAAATATAGTTTCTGATCTCTGTGCCTAGTTATTATGGTGAAGAATTGACATCTCTAAGGTGGCCAGGGCTCCAACTGTGAAAGGTTGATGAACACTTTGAATTATACTCAGAGATAAATTAGTGGTCAGAGTCGATGCAGCAGAACTGGTATAGTGATTAACTTTTTCTGGGATTTATACTTTCATGCTACTTTGCAACTGTGTTCTGTACGTTTAACCTTTTTCTGTAAGTCTTATTTTTCAACCTGCAAATTATCATTACTCTTTTCTTTCTCTCTTTGTTTCCTTCCCCCATTTTTTTATTTGTAGACTTATTTATAGGAGTCTCTTAAAAATTAAGATTGGAGTTTTGGAGGTAGGGGCTTGTTAATTCAGAGATCAATATTTTAACTTTTTTCCTGCCCCTATATCTGTCTGCCAAGTAGTTGGTGTTGTAAATAACAGTGAAATGTAGCTGCTTTAAGAAACTTGGTGGTTACCCTTTCCTAACAATTGGATTTTGTTAAAATGGGACACATGTATATTTTCTTTTCATCAGTCCGTTCTTAGCTAAGTGTGCATTTCCAGGTTCATTTTAATTGCTTTTATAAAAAGCTTATACCGAAAAGAGTTCCTATTAGATCTGCCTGATTGGATCCCTTTTTGCAACCACTCAGTGGTAGGTCACTCAATAGCACTTGCTTTTGGGAAATAATACATGTATTTGGGCAGTTAGAAAATTAGACTTTTTTTGTTTTAATGGAGAAAAGAGTACCACAGTTTGATTAACCTAGCAGAAAATTCAACAGAGTGGTTACTTTTCAACATTGTTAATGACAACCTATTTTCCATTATTTTCACTTGTAGATATTTTTGTCTTGGAAGAGTATTTTCAAAAAAGATAGCTTTTATGGCAGTTTACTCTTAATGATGATTCTGATGTTGGTCACTATAATTTACGTAACACACAGAGTGGGGCTTTCCTATTGGTTGGACTGCTGCGGATACGTTAACCTTCCTGATGTTATGGGAGCCGAGGAGAAATGTTCTGTGCTGTGGGGGTTCAGGAACCACGTTGAGGAGGCACAGGAGCCCTTGGAAGCTTTCTCTTGCTGTAAAATATCCCACTCACATGTCGGCCGTTTTTACAGTCAGCTAAATTCTTTGAAAACAAGTTGTTTTCATCTGATAAACCAGATTGCCTTTTCCTCTGAGGTCTTGTAGCTAATGAGTACTTATTTTAGTAAAGTTCATTATAGACAGTGATTTAAACTAGTGTCTCTTTCCTACTTTTTGTGCAGTCTATGCATTTTTAATAGCCATTCTTCAATGTTTAATTGTATGGTTCTATATTAATTTTATAATACAATAGGGTCCAACACATAAGTTGATTGGGCTCAATCAGTCTATTTGGGAGGCTACTGTGGACCTTTGTTATGAAATTACAATTGTGTTCCTAGACCATCTTATGAAAGGCTTTTTAACCTGAATTGCTAGTACTTATTAGTTGGAATTCTAGATCCAGGGAACAAGGACCATTATGGAGGAGAGAGAGAAATAAAAATGAAACTTTCTTTCCATTTGTGGGTTATACTGTTGATTAGGCAAATGTCTCTTGGTTCTGTTTTCTTTCGCATTGATTTCATTCTCATTTAGTTTCTCTTCCCCTGTGGCCACAGACTCCTTGAGGCTTACGTTATCAGAGATCCCAGAGAACGTCCATGTCAAACCTGACAAAAGAACTGTAGCCCAGGTACTCTGTCTAGAGTGGATCAAGAGCCCAGCCCTGTTACAGGGCCTGAGAAAGGGCTTGTGATTGACAGCCCTACGGAATTTGCGTAGAAGTCAGTTCCTAGAAGGAAGCACAGGGCCATGGAGTAAGGGCGTGGGGTGAGGAGTGGATGTCCGCTAGAATGAGGAAGGCCGCTTTGGGATTGGGTCCACTTGGCCGCAGTGAGGGTGGTGGGTAGGGCAAAGTGGGGCAGAGTGTTATGAAACAGGCCACCTAAACGAGACACTGTGGTCGGAGGAAGGGGGTCTTCCCTGCGAAGGGGATGTTCACAGGACAGGCACTGTCACCAGCCTCCAGCGTGGGGACAGGGGAGCAGTCAAACATTTTAAAACAGTTTTTAAAGGTAACACTGTTGACATAATGGTGGTTAAAGCCAGTAATCTCCAAATGAGATACTTGAGTCGGTCCACTGGGGTATGAGAAGAAAACCGTAGAATTTCTGATGTTTATTTTTATCTAAAAATGGAAGATAGATTCAGCTTTACTGTTCTTGATAAATGGATGATACCGGCACCCGCACTATCCATGTTTGAAATGGCCCTGTGTTACTTCAAGTGCCACAGTGCCGAGCAGTCAACAGCATCACTCTCTCTTACTCATTTATGCTGTTTTATCTGTTATAATTTAAATGTGGATTTAGAGATTACATGATTTAATTTCAATTAATCTAATTCCTCAAAATGGACAAATGGCTTGAAAAAGGTTGTTTCAAAATTAACTGTGTAATTCTGTTAGGAATTGTTCTAAGGACTTCCCACAGATTATTCATTTAATTCTTTACAAGGTTTTAAGATGTAGGTGCTGTTATCAACCCCATTTACAGATGAGGAGACTGATGCACAGAGTGGTTTAGTAATTTCCCAAGGTCACATAGCAGAACCAGGTCTCAGCCTAGACTGTTTGGTTTCAGATCCTCTGCGCTCAGTGCCCATGCTGTGCTGCTCTCAAGGCCGGTGATCACTCACATGTATTCGAACATTTAGTAAATAGGATTGCAAATTTAATACCATAATTTAGAAAATAAAGGCCATAAAGGAGACTCTTTTTCACTTGGACTAATGTATGTATCTTTGTGAAGATACCTTTTTCAACTTTGATAGCTGTTAAAACCATATAACTGGACGTAAACCCAGACTATCAAATCACTGTCTTACAGTCTGTATCCCACAGTTTACACAAAAGCACACTCAGTCTCATTGCCCTCAGTTAAATATTAATAATTTTTAGTGAAAATGAAAAAATTAATAAGACAAATTTAAAATGTTTGCTTCATCTTGTCTTATTAAAAATATAACAAAATATAATCACTTATTTGTGTCTTTTTTTTTTAAAGATTTTATTTTTCCTTTTCTCCCCAAAGCCCCCTGGTACATAGTTGTTTATTTTTAGTTGTGGGTGCTTCTAGTTGTGGCATGTGGGACGCTGCCTCAGCATGGCCTGATGAGTGGTGCCATGTCCGCTCCCAGGATCTGAACCAGCGAAATCCTGGGCCGCTGAAGTGGAGTGTGCGAACCTAACCACTTAGCTACGCAGCCGGCCCCCTGTTATATTTTTAATGTATGTAATATATGTATATAATTTATAAATAAATATACATGCATTAGAGATGTGTACTCAGAATCATCTTATTGATGGGGCAATGATTCATATTTGTGGAGGGGCATTTTTTTAAGACTTAGAGAAAAAGGCATCAGAGAAAGCAAGGATAGGTCATTGTGTTCAACAGGCGATTGAAAAATCAGGGATCAGACCTCGAGGAGGGTGGCTCCTTTTAAAATTTGTTTCCCCTGATTTTAAACAGGGTCATACCTTTGATCTTCAGAAGCAGCTGAAAAAATACAGGGTAGGTTTCAACCATAGAGCAATGTCTTTTTGGAAATTGAGCTTTCAGAAATAAGATTTTGGAGGAAAACATCCCAGACAGTCTTTTGCAGGAAAACTATACACTTGAAGGATATATTTTTAGATTTTAGGAACTAGAATGAAAGTTACTGTTAAAAGTCAAGGAAATTAAAAGTTTCAGAGTTATGAATAAGATTGAAAGTTAGCTTATTCTGGAGGCGTAGTAGTAGTTTCAATCTTTAATTTTTCTTTATTGGGATTGATGAAGGTAAGTGAAAGACCATAATAGAAGACCTCAAAGAATTGATTACAGTGTTACCTATTGCTTTAAATTGGGGAGATGAGCAGGAGGCTGGCTGCGAGCATTCTGTACAAAGTGTGGACTCCCTCTAGTTCCTTAGCTTATCCCATTTCCTTCTTTTTTATAAGTGAGTCAAACTCATTATGATAACTTTTTCTGATATACTGTGAGATGCTGTCTTTTGTTTTTACCTACCTACTCTGTGGAAATTGGCAGAGTCCCTGTTGCTTATTCTTTAATAAAAATGTCCAGATTATGGAGATTGTATCTTCACTTGACAGAGCCATGGTTTGTTGGTCATTAGAGTCATTAGACTGTGGTACAAATACTGGTATTTTTCAGACTAATTAATGCTGAGTAATTGGTAAGTTAACTTTAGTAATGTTGTAGATTCTACTGCTGATGTACTTAGCACTGGGTAGCCTTTATGAATTAGGATCAGTAATATCAGTGCATCATTATTGTATACTTCTGTTAGCATGTCTCTGGAAAGCCTTTCAAGCAGCTGTCTTCATGAAATCAGTTCATGGCTCTGACGAGCTATATGAACGTGGAAGTCATGTATCTTCACTGGGTCTCCTGTCCTATTCCTTTCTTGTAGTAGTGTTTAACTTGTTCCTCTATTCCTTGAGTATCTTATAAAGTGGTAGTTAGATCTAGACACTTGATTAAAGTGTAGTGGTTTTGTTTTATTTTTTAGGACAATGATACTTAATAGGAGTTGCTGTATATTTCTTGGTGCATCACACTGCAAAACATGAAAGTTTTGTTGTTCGTTTTTAATGATACTGGAACCATTGGGGGTTTAGGCCTGAGCCCTCCATTTTAAAGTTCCCCATCAACTTTTAACCTAATGCTTTTAGTATCCATTGGTAATTATTGCCTAGTCCATTATTTACGACCATTTCTTCTGAAGTTATTAGGCAGAATTATTCTATAAACAAGAACTTCCTTTATCAACTATTTAGTGCCCCCTGAAATATGGTTCTTATAAGAAGGACAAGATAAAACTTTGATACTTTCCTTTTATTATTAGTTTATAACTTCCATTGGAGACTAATGAAAGTTTCTTTTTTTAACATCATTATTTATTCATAGGTTTTTATGTAGTTGATGTGCCTTTTATCCATTGCAGTCATTCTTTTTGATGAAAGTTAGCTCTTGGATCCACACAAAAAGGTATTCCAGGCTAATCTTGTACATTGTACATTTCCTGTCTCAGACGTTGAATAGCCATATCTGCAAGGCATCGTAGTTCCATTTTGTGGCAAAGAGGTTTTTAGAGACCACGGTCTGAGTACAGGGGAAACTTAATTGCAGCTGGCCTTTTCAGTGGACAGAACTTGAAAAAACACACGCATGCACGCATACACTCATCTTAAGATTTACAAAAAGGCATGAGTTTATACTGATATTTCTAATTCCAGTTTAAGTTTATAGGGCTTTTACTCTTCTAATTTTTATTCTTGTAACTTTTCTCCTTTACTTTAAAAATTTTGCTTCTTAAGGGTGTTAACATAATTCTTTACTTGCTTTGTCCTGGAACGTATCTATAGTAGTTTCAAAATAACAGTATCCACAGATTAATTCTAAAAATGTGACTGCTGAGTGCTGTTTAGGATTTCTTTGTTATTTTTATTCTTAGACTGTATTGCGGTAGGCACGTATAGTAAAAGTTCTGTGTTTTAAAGTCACTTGACATAATTCTTTTATCTGTGTAGTTTTACCACCAGCTTGATATATATTTAGGTTTTATTTATTTCTATCTGTTTTCAATTTTAGGAATTTTTTTTTCTCTTTCTTTTATGACTTAGTTTAAAAAATTGGTACAAAGTAATCTTTTTATAATGTACATGCAGAGGAATCTCACTTTTGTTCCTCTCCACTCTTTCCCCTCTTTCTCTGTAAATAACTATTTTTAATCACGTTTAACTTATCCTTCCTAGTTTCTAAATGTAAGCAAACGTGCATGTTTATGCACAAACATTTAGTATAGCCTACTCTTAAACACTCTTCTCTGCCCAGCCTGTTTAAGTTAATATATATGTGACCTCACCCCATAGCAGTACCATGAGAACTGTCCTCATTCCTTTTTTACGGTTTCAAGGCACTCCCCAAATCCTCATGGGTCGACTTCCGGGTGTTTTATCAGCTGACTCTGGGAGCCAGTGTCTATTACTGGGGAGGGAAAAGGAAGGCAATAAATAGTTATCAAACTATGTGTCATGTTCTCTGTAAGGCAGGATTATTTTTCACCATTATTAAAGAGGAGGAAATTGAACTTCAGTGAGCTGTAGTTACATACTCCAGATCACCTGGCCAGCAAGAGAGAGATCCGTAGTTTAGGGTTTAACCCTGGAGCCGAAGTCCATGTCTTTCTAACATAGTGAGACTGATACAGCCTGGCATTGCAGCATTTCATTGGTTGTTAGCCTGTCACATTGATGATTTTTAATCTCACCTTTCAGAGGATCTTGCTTTTCCTTGTTTTTTGTTTTTGTTTATTTTCTGCATGTTATTTAAGAACTTGATAGAAAACCTCACTTTTGTATCTTTTTTAAGAATTTTTGAGAGTTATATTTTTAAATGTTTAATATGTAAAATACTTTGTATACAACCAATACTATATTAACAATGGGAATTGAAAAAGAAAAGAAAAAAATTATCCAGAATCCTAAACCTAATCTTGATATTTAAACTATATAGTTTCTTTAAATCAGTTTTCATAAAGGCCGAATTTATCGCATATATTTCCCTTCAAATTTAACCTGAAAGTGATGCCTAGAGCATCCATTTAATGTTAAAATGGCTACTTTGCAGTCAGAATAATTTCTACTCTGAGATACCTTTTAATTTATGAGGATCATAAATTCCCTATCTTCTCCTTCTGTTCTCTCAACTGTACACATGGAAATTCTTTCTTTTGAAAATGTGTTGCCCCAAATTTAACAAAATTGTTTTTTTTTTCCTATTCTAGTTTGGGAATACCTGCTACTGTAATTCAGTTCTTCAAGCACTTTATTTTTGTCGTCCATTTCGGGAAAAAGTTCTAGCATACAAGAGTCAACCTAGGAAGAAGGAGAACCTTCTTACGTGCTTAGCAGATCTCTTCCATAGCATAGCCACGCAGAAGAAAAAGGTTGGAGTAATACCTCCTAAGAAGTTCATAACAAGATTACGGAAGGAAAATGGTAATTTTCTTCTACTTCTTGATGTATTGCTTACATAACAAGAAGGTTAAATATAGCATCCTACAATTCAGCAAGCATTGACTTTATGCCTGATGATGTATTAGCCATTGAAGAACTAAAGATGATGTTCCTGTCTTTAGAGAAGTCCTAGTTTAGTGAGGAGATAGTCACACAGTGATGAATATAAGGTGTGATCAGTGTTTGAAGTGTGTTATACAAAGATCAAATTCCATATGCCAGGAAATGAGAAATTATCGTGTATTTCTCTTTTTTGTCTGCTTGGCATTTCTATCAAGATTGAAGTTTTTTTCCCCCACATTATTGTTTATTTGTTGTTTTTGTAATGCTTTCATGTATATTGGCTCATTTGATCCTTACAGTAACCTGATGTAGAGAGCATGTTATTTCCTTCATTTTAGCAGTGAAAAAAATAGAGGCTAAAAGACTTGCCAGAGGTCACACCCCAGGGAAAGGAAAGAGCCAGAACAATAAATCCAACTTTCTGGCTTTGGGTAGATAGTTTTAACTCCAGTCCCTCCCACCCTCCTTTTAATAGTTACTGATAAAGCCCCACTTCCGTTTTCTTTCTTAAAATGTTTTTTATTTAATTTTCACAGCAAGCCCATAAGTTAGACATTATTACCTCACTTTACATGAGATAATTGATGCTCAGAGAAGTTAAGATAACTTGTCAGGATCCCACACTTCTCCTTGACGTCTAAGCCCAGTGTTCAGTCTAATATGGTATGCTACCTCAAAAAACTCAAATAAGATTTAAATAACATGTAGAATTCTGGGTTTTGTTTGATGTAGGCATTTCAATCATTGGAGAAATAAAGTTGAGTGGTGTTTTCAGTTTGATCTGTTGTCTGTCAAATGGAAAGATGCCCACAGAAATATGATTTGAGAAGTCTTTAAACTTGACTGTCAGATACGCCAGTGGGTGATCCTCCCTGTCCTCTTGAGTCTGTGCACGGTGTTCATGATCACAGGGATCGAGATAAGCCTGTGTCATATCTAGTTCCCTAAAACATAAGAAGATGCTGAAATAAGATGACTTTAGGCTGTTATTCTTGAATCTGATACACGTTAAAGATTTTGTTCATTTTCTCCATATACAAATATAAGGCAGTTGATTAATTGCTCAAAAAAATATGTCTTTTTTGTGTTTCCTTGATGAAAGCTAAACATATATACCTTCTTAAATTATAGATCTGTATAGTATCTTCTGTTTTTGAGAAAGCCAAATACAACTCTATTAGAATGTGAACTGAGAGGTTCAAGTCTTCTTAGTCTTTTTGTCTGTATTGGTGTGAAACTTGAAAAATTTTGTCCTGGTAGAAAATTCATGTACATGATATTGAACATGCCATCCTTTCTCAGTGATGTCGTTAGTATTTTAGAAACGTTCAACATCAGAAACACGAAACTCACGCAAACACACATTATTTTCCTTTTCATTTAATAGTACATTTTTCTTGACCTTATTGTTTAATATATTCCATGTGCTCCTGTCATAGTTTGTCTTAGTTTTGGCTGCTGTAACAAAAATACCGTAGACTAGGTGGCTTAAACAGTCAACATTTATTTCTCACAGTTGGGGAGGCTGGGAAATCCAAGGTTAAGATGCTGGCAGATTCAGTGTCCAATGAGGGCCCCTCTTCCTGGTTTGCAGACGGCTGCCTTCTTGCTGTATTCTCACCTGGCGAAGAGAGAAAGAGGAAGAAGCTCTCATGTCTTTTCTTTTCTTTTTTGTTTTTTTTTTTTTTAAAGATTGGCACCTGAGCTAACAACTGTCGCCAATCTTCTTTTTTTTTTTCCCTGCTTTATCTTCCCATACCCCGCCCCCGTACACAGTTGTATATTTTTAGTTGCAGGTCCTTCTAGCTGTGGGATGTGGGACGCCACCTCAACGTGGCCTGACGAGCAGTGCCATGTCTGCGCCCAGGATCCGAACCCTGGGCCGCTGCAGCGGAGCGCGCGAACCCAACCACTTGGCCACAGAGCTGGCCCCTCATGTCTTTTCTTATAAGGGCACTAATGTCAGCCCTCAAGACCTAAATGACCTCCAAAGGCGGCATCTCCTAATAGCATTGCATCAGGGGGTAGAGTTTCAACATAGGAATTTGGTAGGGGATACCTGCAGGCAGTCCATAATGTGATCTTTAGGTATACAATGATTTTTTAAATTTAGATTGATTCTCAAGCTAAACACAGAGTTTAAGTTACTGTGTTTTGAAACTTCTGTGTGGTTGAATACCTATGGTTTTATATGTTCAGTATTTTTTGAATTTTTTCAATGTGTTTAGGCAGAGTAAATTGATGCATGATAGACTTCTTAAATACTTTGTTGAATGAGACTGATTCCAGGATGCATATTCTAAACCCTTCTTCATAAGTTTTGTTTCACTTTTCTGTACTTCAGAAACAATGTTTAATAGAAAAGCATGTTTATTATTTGATGTTGCTGGCTTTTGTAAGTATGTTTTGAAATATATTTTTGGGTTTTGATTTTTTTCCTAATAATTATATAGAGAAGAGCATGCAAAGCAAAGAGAATTTAATAGGTATCCATTGCCTAACTCTCCTTCTGAGATTTTGTTTGCTGGTTTGTTTTAAATCTCTGGAAAGTATGTTGCCCAGTTCAGTGTTCCACTAACTTTCACTTTTGGACTGTTCGTAAATGAATTTCCTTCCACATTATGTTAAAAACTTCATATTCTATATTCTTAAGAGACAGATACTACTACCATATTGTTTTAACCACCATTGCTTTATATCCTAATCATTTTGATATCCCTTGGAAAGAATGTTTTAATTTCAGTAATGAATTTTTGTTTTTAGAATTTTAATTTATCTTACCTAATCATAGCATGAGAGGACTGTAGCCCAGTGTGCTAACACTTGTTCCATAAATATGTTGTCTTTGATGATGGGAAACTAGCTGAATGTGTGAACTGATTATTATATATTTAGATCCTCTTGTGTGCTAGCCACTGTGTAGAAACTAGGGATGTAGAAATAAGATAGAGCCTCTGCCTTCAGGGAGCTGAGATTCTAGTGGAGAAGACAAGCAATTATATGATATAATGTGTCATTGACATGGAGAAAAATAAAGCAAGGAAAGGGGATAGAAAATTGAGGGAATTGATGAGTGTTTTTAGAGCAGAGATTGGAATTGAGAAACAAACCATTTGAGGATGCAAGGCAAAGTTGTTCGAAGCAGATAGAACAGAAATTGCAGTTGCCCTGGGTGCTTGAAGGACAGCACGAAAATTAACTTGGCTGGAGTGGAGTAGGATGAAGATAAAGTTGGAGAGAAAGGCAGGGCCTAGAGCTTGGGTTTTGTTTTGAAAGCCATAGGAAACCATTACAGGGTTCTGAGTGGATGAGTGACACGGTCTGATCTGCGTGAGGAAAGATCCCTCTGCTGATGTGTGGCATGGCCGTGGGAAGCGGTGGGGGTGGGCAGCAGGAATGGATGCAGGGGGACCAGCCAGGAGGCTGTTGGGGCAATCTAGGTAAGAACTGAAGTTATCTGTTTAGAATTACTAGCTTTCTATAGGCTCTCTGTTATTTTAGAAGAGTTAACACACAGATTGATGATCTTATTCTGTGTTAGTTGGACTTGACTCAGCTGGAGAGCTTGGCATCGTGTAAGGTGGGCTTGAAGTCAGATTAGCTGACGTCTGCAGCTCTGTGCTCCGACTCACTGAACTTAGCTGTGTCCATAGTTCATATTGTTGTTTGGGGCCACATTTATTCTTCTCATGTCATTTTAGCTGTTTCAGCCCCTATTGTTCATTCATTTATTCAGAAAATGTCAAGCACATCTAATATGTGGTGGGCACTGTTCTAAGTGCTGGGGATACAGTCGTGAATGAGATAGAAAGGGTCTTGTTCTCAAGGGACCTGTATGTACGTGGCAGTGTTTCAGGTGCTGTGGAGAGATGCAGATATAAATATGTAAATGTGTATATTTAAGTATTGGTCTTCCTCAAGTGAAGAAATTTAATTGTTCACAAATAACGCATATTAAATAGATTTGAGTAAATAATTTCCCATATTCATTTCAATCCTTTTTCTCCAAAAGAGCATGAAAGATATTTTGTGTAATGAAAGCTATAGCTATCTCTCAATTATGAAGAAAACGTAACTTATTTTTAAGCAGTGATTTAGTTTTAATTTTTTTGGATTAATGTTGCAGCTATATCAGGACTTTAACAGTTTATCCGTTTCATATACATTTATTTATTATGAAACTGTCCGTCTCTCCCACTAGACTGTCAGTTCCATGATGGAGGAGCCCATTTGTTTTTCTCACCGTTATATTCCCAGTTTATAATCCAGTTCCTGGCATCGAGTAGGTGCCTACTAAATATTTGTTGAATGAGTGAGTTTGTTTAATGTGCCAAAGCAAGTGTGAAGTCCACCTTCCCCTTATGCTACTTAGCAGAGAAGAAAGCAAACCGTAAGAAAACCAAGATTTTAAAAGTGAAATGTAATACGGTTTACAGGGATTGTCCTGAGGCCATTTAGTTGATGTTGTTTCAATGTTTATGTGGTCCTGGTTGATGTTTTAAAAACTGTAACGGCTGCTGTTAGGCACTGCAAGATTCTGGCATACTTCATATACTATATTTTTAGAAAATGGACTATAAATTATTTTAAATATTTCAATAAAATACTTAAAGAGTATTTTCTGGTTTACTTTGCATTTCATTTCTAGAGCATTCAAGTCAGTTGAAGTATTTCTGTGAATATGAAGTCATTGCTCTGTGTTAAAAGAATATCTAAAAAAAGATATTTCAAGTTTTTAGAAAACAAAAACGTTTGCACATTTTTGCTTTACAAAAAAGGTAATTATTTTGAAAACCATACGTATATGCTAGAATAGCTTTTTTAACAGGGAAAAATGGGACAACTTTAAATTGTGGCATTGAGCCAGCATGTAGATCCATTAGAGTGAATTATTCATCTCTCACCTTAACTAGGCCCTTAGCAGTGTTTATAAAACCTTTTTACTGGTCCTCTCCCATTATCCTTCTTTTTACATTCCTCCATGACTTTTCAAGTTTATTTCCACTTTTTTAAAGCCCCTTAATCAACTCTAGCATAATTTCCTTCCAGTCCTTATCTTGGCGGACCTCCTGAGGTGGGTGGTTCTAGATTTGTGACCTGGAGACGGGTGAGTGAGTGAGAGATGAGAGCTCTTGATTTTTAAGGGGTTCACGTGCACTTAAGGAAGCTCCCTAGACACTGAAAGCGTCAAGGTTAGTGCAGGAGTCAGGGTGGACAAAGAAACCATGAATCAGGCCATTAGAGGGCAAGGGGAGGTTGACAGAATGATTGTAGAAAGAGGAGGATTAAGGGTAGTATGGCCAGATCTTAAGAGCTTTTTTGATTGAGGGCAAGTTTTTATATGCAGGTGAAAGTGTAATGGTTTAGAAGTGGCTGCAGGGAGCTAGAAAATGCCGAAGGTTGAAGAGATGGGGAGTTTAGAACAGAAAGCGGTTCCTAGAAGGAACAGCAGAAAGCGTTGGGGAAGTAGAGAATCCCAAGGATGAGGAAGGAAATAAGATAGAATAAGCGAATGAGAGTACTAGAGGATAGAAGACTGGGGGTGAGGGTGGAGTAGTATTTTCAGGGATGGAAGATTATTGTGTTGAGAGGCAAGGTTAAAGGTAATGGACTTCAGTTGTCTTGGCTTTGGCCTAAACCAGTCCAGTGGTGGAACCATCTGAGGGTTCTGAACGTGACTTGGCTTGTTCTCAGAGAGGTGGAGTGGAAACCAGTGGACACACAGTATACCAAATTAGAATCAGGCGTTGAGTCCACGTAGGCTAATGCGGTAACTCCTAAGACTCAGGGCTTTTATTGTTCTTAAAGATAACATAAGACGTTTAAGACTAATCAAATCCCTCAAGGCAAACGTTACAGCAGAGAAATGAAGTGTGGCTCCAGCTGTATTGTTAATATTATTGTGTTTGATTTGAGCTCCAACAGAAAGCTGAGTAAATTGCCTATGACATCCATATAATTAGAGGTAGAGCTGTAATAGGAATCCAGACCATCTTGCTCTAGTAGCTGCGCCTTAAATGTGATGCTTTTTAGAGATCTTTTTGACACCAAGATTAAAATCATTATTTTCTTTTAATATACCTCCTCAATGAGTATTTTCATTTGTCCCCACTTTATTTTTACAATAATCTCGCAAAGGAGGATGGTATTCCATTTTACAGAAAGGAAAATCAAGATCTTTTTGATTACCCCAGGGTTGAACATTTTCCTCATGTTTCTTAACCCTTTGAATTTTCTTTCTATAAATTGTTGATTTCAAGTCCTTTGCCCACTTCGTATTTTCTTTGGTGTAAGCTCTCTATATGTTGAAGATGTTAATAATTTTCAGATTTCACTTTCTAACTTTTTAAATGAGTTCTAATGCATAGAACTTAATTTTATGCAGTCATATCTGTAGCTCCTCTAATGTAATTTTTATTCCTTTTATCTTAGAAAGACTTTCCCTAAATTTTTTTCTAAAGTTTTGTTCTTTCATTAAAAAAATGTAAACAATAATCTTTCGGGGATTTATCAAATGGGCGTGGAGGATCTTGGTGCGTTCTGTTGGACCCCAGGCGTCGTGGCTCGGTCGCGTGGGCGTTGCTGCTTGCAGCTCGGTCTACAGCTTGGTGGAGTCGGACTGTCTGGTTTGAGTCCTGGCCCTGCCATTTCCTAGCAGCGTGACTTCACCCTCTCTGATCCCATTTCCTCATTTATAAATAACGTTAACAACAGGATCACAGGGTTGTTAAGAAGATCAAATGAGATACTGCCTCTAAAGCCCTTACTCTTCGATCTTAAGGTTGTGTAATGCCAAGCACAGGATAAAGTGCTTGATGTTAGCGACTGTCTGTATTTCCATTAGATTTACTCATTTGTGTAACTACAGGGAACATTTCATGGAGTTATAAAATCTCTTGTTTGGAAGGGGCCTTAGAAATTGTGTGGATTAAATAGATAATTCATGATACCATTATTTCCTAAACCTAAGCACGTCGGAGTCACCTGGAGGAGCTTTGGAAAGTCCCAGGTTTCAGGCTTCATCTCTGACTTACTAAATCAGAATCTCTAGGATGGATGGCCCAGTAATTTATGATTTTAGCAAACTTTCTGTGTGGTTCTTAGGCATTTGGTTTGGCAGTGGCAACAGGTTGTCCAGCTTCCACTTTAAAAGTGGCCATGTTGTAATATTTGTGGAGTAATAGATTAGATGAGCTAATAAAAGCAGTTGTTTCTTATCTCCTCAGTATATTAGGTAAATGCATAAGGATGGGTTTTGTTTTTTTCTTAAAAAAAAGATTCTCATTCATCTTAACTTTCTTTTCCGTAAATTCAGTCACAATTTTATATAAGAAAGATATCTATTTCTTGTACATTACTAACAATACCAAACATTTGTATTTAGTTCTGATAGAATACTAGATATTCTTTTTTAAATTTAGTTTTTTAATGAAGTTATTTAATTCTGAAATAATTCTCTAATATATTTTTATTTTTAGAGCTTTTTGACAACTACATGCAGCAAGATGCCCATGAATTCTTAAATTACCTACTAAATACGATTGCTGATATTTTACAAGAAGAGAGAAAGCAGGAAAAACAAAATGGCCGTTTACCTAATGGTAATATTGACAGTGAGAATAACAACAGCACACCAGACCCAACTTGGGTTCATGAGATTTTTCAGGGAACATTAACTAATGAAACCAGATGTCTTACTTGTGAAACTGTAAGTATATCCTAAAATTTTGTGTAGAACAAATTGAATTCATTATCTTGAAAGTTCTTTGAGGATGAGGATGAGACATGAACTTGAAAGTTGTAATTCTTAGGTATAGTATAAATGAATGTTAAAGATGTACTTGCCAGTTGAAAGGAATCTACACTTTTTCGTAATGCTGCTTATGAAGAGTGAATACCTGAGGTGAGAGGAAAATCCTCATTGCTCAAATACAGGAGGCTTAGAGCCATGTTCTGGAAATTACATGTCTTAGTTAAGCTCTTCAGAGGCTTATAGGTCAGGGAGTTATAGTGATTGTTTTTCCTTTTCCTACAGTTACATTTATTGTTTATTGTTGGAATAAAAACTAAAGCATATTGGGGAGTGGCCCCGTGGCCTAGTGGTTAAGTTTGGTGCACTCTGCTTTGACAGCCTGAGTTCCGTTTCCAGGCAAGGACCTGCACCCCTCGTCAGTGGCCGTGCTGTGGTGGCGTCCCACGTACAAAATGAAGGAAGATTGGCACAGATTTTAGCTCAGGGTGAATCTTCGTCAGCAAACAAACAAACGAAAAACCCCCAAAGCATACTGTGTACACTCAGAGAGGGGAAAATACCCATTTGCTGGATCCTTCATAAAGATGAACAGTAGGGAAAAAGCTTGAAAACTGATTACACATAGGATCAGATAAGCCAGCACTCCTCTTATATTCTTACCTTGTTACCTAATTTCTCACTTGAGGAATGAAAGATCAAACTCTTACTTAATGCGGCATCCATTATCCAATTTTGCCAGTTGAACCAATAATGTCCTTTATAGCATTTCCTCCCCTGCAGTACAGAATTCAGTTTAGAGTTTGGTAGTAGTTTGCATTGTATGTAGTTAGCATGTTTTCTTTAGCCTCCTTCAGTCTGAAACAATTCCACTGTCTTTGTTTTCTATGACATATCCATTTTTAAAGAATATACCCTCCTCCCTCCCCTCCTTTTTTTAAATCTAACATTCCTCATATTGAGTTTGTCTGATGTTTCCTTCTAATTAGATGCAGGTTATGCATTCTTGGCTGGAATAGTTTGTAGTTATTGCTGTGTCCTTCTCAGGGTTTCACATCTAGGCTCACAATATCCATCTGCCCCTCATTGGTGAAATTAATTTTGATCTCATTCTAGGTGTCGTTCATTTTCTCCACTGGATAATGACTGGTTTTTATGCCCTTGTAACTAGTAGGCAGTCTGTGGGGAAACACAAAAATCTTGTTCCTCATCAAAATCTCTCTCTAAGATTTAGCATCCACTGATGATTTTTGCCTAATCCAGTCTTACTATGATGGTTGTACTACTAGTTTTTAATAGCATAGGAGAGTAGCATGGTCCTTTGGGAAAGAGAATCCACAAGCAAGAAAAGTAAGAGAAATGTTTCATGGATGTTTGCAAGAATCACAGTGTCTTGGTTTACTAAATTTGATAAACTTACACAGGCAGAGACTAATAATGAACTGTCTTTTTTTTAATTAATAAAAAAAATTGTCAATTTAGAAAAACTGAGTGGAAATTACAGAGAGTTCCCAAATACCTTCTTCTCTCCACTTTCCCTTATTATTAACATCTTGCGTTAGTGAGGTACATTTGTTGCAATTGATGGGCCAATATCGATATATTGTCATTAACCAAAATCCATACTTTACATTAGGGTTCACTCTAGGTGTTGTCTATTCCGTGGTTCTATTTGTTTTGACAGATATGAAGTGGCATATGTCTATCGTTACAGTATCAAACGGCATAGTTTCACTTCCCTAAAAACCCTCTGTGCTCCGTGTATTTATCCCTCCCTGCTCCCCATACCTGTGGCAACCACTGATCATTTTACTGCCTCCATAGTTTTGCCTTTTACAGAATATTATGTAGTTGGAATCATAGAGTCTACAACCTTTTCAAATTGTCTCCTTTCACTTAGCAACATATATTTAAGTTTCCTCCATGTCTTTTCATAGGTCAGTAGCTTATCTCTTTCGATTGCTGAACTATATTCCCTTGCATGGATGTACCATGGTTATCCCTTCGCTTATTGAAGGCCATCTAGGTTGCTTCCAGGTTTTGATCATTATGAATAAAGCTGCTCTAAACATTCATGTAGAGATTTTTGTGTGGCCATAAATTTTCAACTCCTCTGGTTAGTACTAAGCAAAACAGTTGCTGGATCATGTGGTATGAGTATGCTTGGTTTTGTAAGAAGCTGCCAAACTGTCCTCCACAGTGGCTGTACCGTTTGCATCCCCACCAGCAATGAATGAGAGCTCCTGTTGCTCCGCATCCTTGTCAGCATTGGTGTTGTCAGTGTTGGATTTTAGCTATTCTAGTATGTGTGTAGTGGTATCTGATTGTTTAATTTACAATTCCCTGATGACATACGATGTTGAGCATCTTTTCCTATGCTTATTTGCCATCTGTATATATTCTTGAGTAAGATGTCTTTACTGGTCTTTAGCCCATTTTTAAAATCAGGTTATTTTCCTATTATTGAGTTTTAAGAGTTCTTTGTGTATTTTGGATACCAGTCTCTTATCAGATATGTTTTTGCAAATATTTTCTCTCAGTCTGTGTCTTGTCTTTTGATTCTCTTAATAGTGTCTTTGGCAGATCAGAAGTTTTAATGTTAAGATCTTAATTTCAATAAAGTTCCTTCATGGAAATGCTTTTGGTATTGTATCTAAAAAGTCATCACCAAACCCAAGATCATCTAGATTCTTTCTTATGTTAATCTTCTAGGAGTTTTATAGTTTTGCATTTTATATTTAGGACTGTACTCCATTTTGAGTTAATTTTTATGAAAGGTGTAAGGTCTGTGTCTAGATTCATTTTTTTTGCATGTGAATGTCCAGTTGTTCCAACACCATTTGTTGAAAAGAGTACTCTTTCTTCATTGAATAGCCTTTGCTCCTTTGTCAAAGATCACCTAACTGTATTTATGTGGGTCTATTTCTAGGCTGTCTGTTCTGTTCCATTGATCTGTCTGTCTGTCCTTTCTCCAGTACCACACTGTTTTGATTACTGTAGCTTTATAGTAAGTCTTGGAGTTGGGTAGTGCCAGTCCTTCAGCTTTGTTTTTAATATGGTGTTGTCTTTTCTGGGTCTTTTGCCTCTTCACATGAATTTTAGAATCATAGAGACTGATTTATTATCCACAAGATAATGTAGTGTGATTTTGATTGGGATTGTGTTGACTCTGTAAGACAAGTTGTGAAGAACTGACATCTTGACAATATTGAGTCTTCCTGTTCCTTAACATGGACTGTTAGATTTTTTTTGAAGAAATAAACGAGGGTTATAAATGAAGATTGTAATTTGGCATTTTGGGCTAAATTATTTTCTTAAATGATAAAACAATACAGGTATCATGTCCTTTGGCAAGTGTTCTCAGTAAGTCTTTGCCTCTGTTTTTTTAAGAATTAGTGTATGTGGTACAGTTTGTTTTGTGCTTTACAGTAACATCAAGATTTTGGAAAGTAATGGAATTTCACATCCTCTTGGCCTTTGCCAGTAATCAGTTCCAGGTGTGCTTTGGTGTTGTCCTTCTACATATGATAAGAGTTATTTATTGTGTCCTTTTGAATAATGTGAATCAAGTAGTTTTCAACTTAGGAAAAAGAATTCTTCATGTACTTACTACTAATAATAGAATGCGTTTAATTCTATCATTAATTAATGGACTAGTGGGACAGTGATTTACTGATATTTAAAGAAATCAAAGGTAATTTCCTATTTTTACAGATAAGCAGCAAAGATGAAGATTTTTTAGACCTTTCTGTTGACGTGGAACAAAACACATCAATTACTCACTGCTTAAGGTAAGTGTGGAGTTGTTTATTTTGAAATTTAATGAATATCTTTGGTTTAGAATGTTTTTAAATGAATATGTGATTTTCTAGTATAGACAAAATAAATTTATGTTGAATTTTACACAGGGGTTTTAGCAACACAGAAACTCTATGCAGTGAATACAAATATTACTGTGAAGAATGTCGCAGCAAACAGGAAGCACACAAACGGTAATTTCATGTTTTTGAAATTTTTTAGTGATTCTTTGGTAATGGATGGTGTAGATGGCTTTTCCAGCTGAAAGTGATCTATGGACATTTACACTGAGTAGAAATTCTTAATTTTGTCACGGACAGTTAAGACTCATTAGGTAATTACTGGATAAGCAGGCGTCAGCTCTGGCACCTCAGGTGACTGTCTGCGTTCAGTGACTGTTCAGTACTCGGAAGCCGGCACAGTCAGAATGTTTGGCTTCGGAGCTCTCCTGACCGTGTAAACTTCTTTCTTGGTGAGGGAGGATGAGGGGAAAAGTGCTTTCCTCACCCCTGCCCTGTTTTCTGCTATCCCTACATGGGATTTTGTACCTTCTCTTAGTAAATTATTATAAAGACTGGATTTTGGTATCAACAAATGGAATCATCATCATCGTCCTTGTTATTATTTTTTATTTTGAAACAATCTCAAACTCAGAGAAAAGTTGCATGAACAGTAGCAAGAATGTTTTTTTATTCTAAACTATTTGAAAGTAGGGTCCTGATGTGATGTCCCCTGATCCTGGACACTTTAGTAGCTGTTTCCTGTCAACAAGAGAGTTCTCCCATGTGGCATATCCATCTGGATCAGGAAGGCAGCGCTGGCGTGTTCCCGGATCACAGACCTTATTCCGCTGTCATCAGTCGTCCCAGTACTGTACTTTATAGAAGAAAGGGTCCGGCCAGAATCACACATAACCTTTAGTAATCATGTCTCTTTAGTCTTGTTACGTTTTGAACAGTTCCTTAGTCTTTTCTTGACGTCAGTAATCTTGACACTTTTAAAAATTACAAATTAGTTATTTGGGTTTGCTCATGTTTTCTTATGATTAGGTTCAGGGTATATATTTTGGGCAGGAATCTCACAGAAGTGATGCTGTGTTCTTCTCACTGTATCCTCTTAAGTGGCACACAATTTTGATACGTCTCATGTGTTAGGGGTTCCCAAGACCACTCCTGGATTTGCTGATTCACTAGATGGACTTGCAGGACCCAGCATATGGTCATGCTCACAGCTAAGATTTATTAGAGACAAGTGACAGAGCACAGTCAGCAAAGGGGAAAGCCAGGCAAGCCTCCATGAGTCCTCTCCCTGTGGAATCACATAGGACTCACTTAATTCCTCCAGCATCGAATGTGACAACATGGGAGAAGTGTTGTCTACCAGGGAAGCTCATTACAGACTCAGTGCCCAAGGTTTTAACTGGGGGCTGCTCACGTAGGTACCCTCTACCTAGCTTGTACCAAAATTCAAGACTCCCAGAAGGAAAGGTGTTCAGCATAAACCATACTATTTGCAGAAACATTTGAGGCACACTGAGACACCCTTATCATTTGGGGAATGGTGGGAACACTCCCCAAATCCAAGTTCCCAGGTGTTAACCAAGGATCATCCTTGCAAGCAGGCCTTTCTAAGGCTAGTCTGAGGCCTGCTGTGTTAACTCTTTCCCGCACATCCCTGCTGGTGCTGTTATCTGTGAACACTTGATTAAGGTGATGTTTCCCGGAGTTCTTCACTGTTAAGCTATGCTTTTCCCCATTGTAATTCATAAGTATTTTGTGTGAAGGTATTTTGAGATCGTAAATATCCCCATTCCTCATCAAACTTGCAATTTTTTTCATTTTTTAAATCTCAGTGTAGACTCAAGGATTTCTGTTTTATTCAGTGGGTTATGATCCATTATCATTCTTATTTATTTTCATGTTCAAATTATCCCTGATTTAGCCAGCAGGAGCCTCTTCAAGTGAGTTCCTGTGTCTTTTTGACATGTCCTATTGTTCTTGAGCACTTCTTTACTTTCTGGTAGAATTAAGATGTTCCAAGCTCATTTTGTACTTTCCTTGCCCCCACCCTGGGACCAGCCATTTCTCCAAGGAGCCCTGGTTCCTTTTAGCTGGAGAATGATATTTAGAAACTAGGATCTTGGTATAGGTGTGCTCAGTGCTATAGGGATGTCCCTGTTCCTGAGCCCCCTTAGTGAACAGAGCTGGAGGGGATGTGTGTGTGTGTGTGTGTGTGCGCATATTTACATGTGTGCTTATTTATCTCTTGTTCTGTCTATATTGAAAAACCATGAACTCAAAATATCTCCAATTTCAGCCAACACCCTAGGGTTCATTCTGATTTCTTCCTTTTTAATATTTGTAATTTCCTTCTCTGACTGTAAAAATTGGTTCCCATTATCTCTGTATATTTGCTTATTCGGTCAGTGCCCCTGTAGGTAACCAATCTTAGCACCTCCTACTCCCCTGCATGTACACGCAGACTTCTCTCATACAGTCATGCTCCTTACTCTGCTTGGGCTTCCCCTCTCCCCTGCCTGCACAGATGTCTGCCTTACGTGGCCCCATCTAATGGTTGAACTGAAATGTTCATGAAGGGAAGTGGAAGAACTTAGATTTTTAAGTGATTGTGTTTTTGTTTTGGACACAGACTATCTACTAAGAAGGGAGGTGTTTTGGGGAATGGACACAGGTAACGAAAGCAGTACACAGTGTTCCCTTCCATTAGCGCAGACTACGCTGGAGCACCTCGGCTAAGTTTGGTTAGAGGCATGGGGGCTGATCCATTAGATTAATCCTGAAAATGTCGTAGAAGGTACCCAGGACTGTTGGTTAAGGAAGTTACAGTTAAGGACTAAATGTAGCTAAGAGGAATGCAACTCAAACTGTATTGGCTACAAGGAGGAAGGTCCATCTGTGAGCACACAGAATGACAAGTATCGTAGTGAGTAATTAGGAATTGTCTGCAGAGTCAAGCTGTTTGTTTTGAAGACGTCCATGAGATTTTAATATATTATTTAAGATTAGATCTTTTATTAAATTACATGAGGAATATGTTTTTTGTAAAGAAATTAGAAAATATAGATAAGAGTAAATCAATTAAGAATCATTATTCATAAAAGTATTAACGTTTTTGTATATATCCTAGATTTTTTTAAGTGCATATGTATGTGCACACGTAATTCTTGAAAGGGAATCAAACTTTGTATCCAGTTTTGTGACTTTTTCCCTTAATAAATTACAAAGATGTCAATGAAAATATACTTTTTCATCATTTGTAAGAGGTGCTGCATGGTGTTTTTGTGTGGACACACTAACCTGCCAATCCTCCAAATCCAGCAGTTTAGGTGGTTCTCATTTTTCACTGTTATGGTGCTTTGATGAATGTATTTTGTATGTATACACACACACACTCATACTCCCCACGTATTTTCAGACAGTTTTTAGAGTACTTCTGTAGGATAAATTCTGTGTAAGTTCATGAAAAGACAGAAATCAGAAATTATCTGTTTTCTGCTAGGATCTGGTATCAGTCCTTCTGCTAATTTCCAGTGTGATACTGGGCAAGTCATTTAATCTTCTTTGGGTCTCACTTGGATTAGTCAACTTCTAAGGTCTCTACCAGCTCTAAAAGTCTATAGTTTCTAGTCTTAAGATAACAGAATAAACATGTGTTGGATATAGAGATCATAGTTCGTACTAAAGAAACAAAATCAATTTGACTTAAAAACATTTCACTCTGGATGAAGGACAGAAACATGATCATCTCAGTGGTTGCAGAAAAAGCATTTGACAAAATTCAACACCCTTTCATGATAAAAACACTCAGCAAACTGGGAATAGAAGGAAATTACCTCAACATATTGAAGGCCATATACAAATAGCCCACAGCTAACATCATCCTCAACAGTGGAAAAACTGAAAGCTTTTTCTATAAGATCGGGAACTAGACAAGGATGCCTATTCTTGCCACTTTTTTTCAGCATAGTACTGGAAGTCTTAGCCAGAGCACTTAGGCAAGAAAGAAGTAACAGGCATCCAAATCAGAAAGGAAGAAGTCACATTACCTCTGTTCACAGGTGACATGATCTTATACATAGGAAACCCTACAGATTAAAGAAGAAAAACCTTGTTAGAACTAATAAACAAATTCAGCAAAGGTGCAGGATACAAAATCAACACACGAAAATCAGTTGTGTTTCTGTACAGTAACAATGAACAATCTGAGAAGAAAATGATCCCATTTACAATAGCATCAAGAAGAATAAAATACTTAGGAATAAATTTAACCAAGGAGGTGAAAGATCTGTACACTAAAAACTTATAAAATATTTCTGAAAGAAATTAAAGAAGCTACATACAAAGAAATTGAAAGATTTCTCGTGTTGATAGATTGGAACACTTAATGTCGTTAAAATGGCCGTACTACCCAAAGCCGTCTACAGGTTGAGTGCAATCCCTATCAAAATCTCAATGGTGTTTCTTAAAGAAATAGAAAAAGCCATCCAAAATTCATATGGGGACTCTTAAAGGACTCTGAATAGCCAACAGTCTTGAGAAAGAAGAACACAGCTGGAAGCCTCACACTTCCTAACATAGTACAAAGCGACAGTAATCAGAGCAATGTGGTCCTGGCACACGGACAGACACACAGACCAATGGGACAGAACAGAGAGCCCAGAAGTCAGCCCTTGCCTATAGGTCAAATGATCTTTAACAAATGTACCAAGGCTTCAATAGAGAAGGGATAGTCTTCAACAGGTGGTTTTGGGAAAACTGGATATCCACGTGTAAAAGAATGAAGTTGGACCCTTAACTTATACCATATAGAAAAATTAACTCAAAGTGGATTAAAGACCTAAGTATAAAACCTGAAGCTATAAAACTCCTGGAAAAAAACCTAGGGGAAAAGCTTTATGATATTGAATTTGGCAATGATTTCTTGAATATGACACCAAAAGCACAGGCAACAAAAGCAAAAATAGACAAATGGGACTACATTAAACTTAAAATCTTATGTGCAGCAAAGGAAACAGTAAACAGAGTGAAAAGGCATGAATGAAAGAAAATATTTGCAAAATATTTACAGAATGGTAGAAAATAGTTGAAAGTCGGATATCTAATAGATTACTATCCAGAATATTAAAAGAACTCCTAAGCTCAACAAAACCAAGTCATCTGATTAAAAAATGAGCAAAGGACTTGGATAGACATTTCTCCAAAGAAGACATACAAATGGCCAATAGGCACATGAAATGATGCTCAAAATCACTAATCATCAGGGAAATACAATTCAAAACCACTATAAGATAAAACCTCATACCAGTTATGATGGCCACTATCAAAAAAAGAGAAAATAACAAGTGTTGACGAGGATGTGGAGATACTGTGTGCTTGTGTGCTCTTGGTCGTGATGTAAATGGTTCAGCTGCTATGGAAAACAGTATGGAGGTTCCTCCAAATATTAAAAATAGAACTACTGTGTGATCTAGCATTCCCACTTCTAGGTATATATCCAAAAAGATTGAAAACAGGATCTCAAAGAGATACGTGCATTCTCATATTCATTGTTGCACTATTCTCAGTAACCAAGAGGTAGAAGCAACTTAAGTGTCCATTGACGGATGGATAAGGAAAATGTAGTATATACATACAATGGGATATTATTCAGCCTTTAAAAAAAGGAAACCCTGGTGCCAAAAAGAAGGAAATCCTGGGGCCGGCCTGGTGGCGGCCTGGTGGCGTTGTGGTTAAGTTCACACACTACGCTTCAGTGACCCAGGGTTCACAGATTCGGATCCTGGGCGCAGACCTAGCACCGCTTGTCAAGCCACACTGTGGCAGCATCCCAAATACAAAATAGAGGAAGATTGGCTCAGATGTTAGCTCAGTGACAGTCTTCCTCAAGCGAAAAGGAAGACTGGCAACAGATGTTAGCTCAGGGCCAATCTTCCTCACCAAAAAAAAAAGGGAAGGAAATCCTGTCATATGCTACAACATGGATGAACCTTGAGCACATTATGTTAAGTGAAATAAGCCAGTCACGAAAAGACATACTGTATGAATCCAGTTAGAAGAAGAATCTAAAGTAGTCAAGTTGTTAGAAATAGAAAGTGAAATGGTGCTTGCCAGCGTCTTCAGGGAGGGGAAAAAGGGAGTTGTTCAATGGGTATAGGGTTTCAGTTTGCAAGATGAAAAAGTTCCAGAGATTCTGTTGCACAACAGTGCGCTTATAGCTTACACTACTGTACTGTACACTTAAAAAGGGTTAAGATGGTAAAGTTTATGTTCCGTAGTTTTTACCACAATAAAAAAAAATGCATGTGGTTTGACTTTCATTCATAATATATCTATATTTGTATTAGTATAAAGACAGTATCTTCTTTAAAAAAAGGTTTCTGTCTGGGAACACTGAGGAGCGATTTCTGGAAATGTTACTAATATGCCATAAAATAAATATTCCATCAAATGAATTTGCTATATAATAAAGTTTCTTAGTTATTTATTTGTGCTTTATATTGTAGACTCTGAGAAGATCCACAGTATAAAGAGGTTTATCTTTTCATCTAGCTTTTTCCAGAATTTGTTGGCACATAGACTCCTTTTCTGTAGCATACCTGTTGAACTATGTTACAGCACGGTCCGGGAAAACTACTAGCTTGGTAAATGTGAATGTAACAGTCGTATCCTTCTGTCCAAGGGGAGGGTACAGCTTATGGGCAAGAGTGGAGTGGTGTCCCTGGGGAATTGGAATGAGGAGGGACTTGATGGCTTGGTTTCAGGTAGTGTTTCCCTGTCCTCTGGGCAGTGGGGTGGGAGTGGTGCCTGAGATTTTAAAGAGCAATATTTCTGTCGCTCCTCTGTCACTTAGAGTGGGATCTGAGGATGAGTGACAGTGGACTGGGAGCTGAGCCAGCCTGCCTGGCTCCTTGCCTACGCATCCTTCCTCTCTCTTTCCTCGCTGTGTTTTCTCTATACCATATTTGGCTTAGCCCACTTTCAGGACCACTCCTGTCTTTCCCTGGTGTTGAAGAAGACTCCTGCATGCCCAGGTGACTCGGCAGCAAGTTCTCATGGTCACATGTCCATCTCTATCTGCCCTAGATCTAGTAATTGAGATTCTTCCTATTTCTGAAATCAAGTCCTTCCCTTTTGCTCCATTTTCATAACTAGATCCGTATCTTACTCCTCTGTGTCCAGGTCTTGTCATGGTTACCTATGTAGTAAATGTCATGTTAGGATCTTTTCAGCGGTAGGGATTTGCCATGTGGTCAATATTCCCAACCACTCCTTGCACACACACCCTGTCTTAGTCCATTCAGGCTGCTGTAACAAAATACTATAGCCTGGGTGGATTACAAACAACAGAAATTGACTTCCCACAGTTCTGGAGGCTGGGAAGTCCAAGATCAAGGCACCAGCGTGTTGCGTTCTGGTGAGGGCCCTCTTCCTGGTTCATAGCCACTGCCTTTTCACTGTGCCCTCACATGGAGTGGTGCTAGCAAGTGCTCTGGTGCCTTTATTTATTTAATTGATGTCACAGTAATTTATAACATTGTGAAATTTCAGTTGTACATTAATATTTGTCAGTTTACTGGTGCCTTTTTTATATAGACATTGATCCCATTCATGAGGACTCTGCCCTCATGACCTAAGCACCTCCCAAAGCCCACTTACTAATACCATCTCTTTGGGCATTTGGATCTCAGCGTATGAGTTTGGGGGGGCTGTAAACATGCAAACTCTAGCACTTCCCCCTGTAATCCTCCTGAATCTGACCTGTGTTTCTGGTTGTCTGGGTCCTTCTGTCTTTTGGCAGATTGATGGTGCCTGGTTGCATACCTGGCAGCATCTCCAGATAGTGCTCAGTACTCCGTGCCATCTGCTGGTTGGGACTCTCCGTGGACCTCATCCATCCACTGACCTGTCCTTCGTTTGTAACACGTGCTGGAGGTCAGGGTCCCTCGTCTTGTCTGACTTTGCTGTCAGTGCTCACATCTCAGTCACCTAGTGTCTTCCTCGTAGCATTGTATCCCCTCTCACCCCTCAGTGAATCTGCTGCAGTCCATCCTTGTTGACATTACAGTTTATGAGTGTGGAATTTTATATCTGTACAGTTATTAAGCTTTTCTGTGTGGTCAAGACTTCTCTGTGTGTTTGTGCTGGGATATTAAATTTCTCTGTGACAGAGTTTGCAAATTAGTGCCCCCTGGGTCAAATTCAATCTGTAGATCTCTTTGCTTGGCTCACACAGTTTATACAAATGGGAAGTTTTACTTAAAAAAATGTTTTCTGGCTCTTCTTGAAAAAAAGAAAGCAGCAGACAACATTGACGTACTGGGCCTGCGCTCTGTGCCTTCGAGTTCAGGAGCCATCGTAGACAGTGTCAGTGCTCCTCCTGCCGCCGATGCCTTTGGAGTCGCTGTCACTTATGTCTCTTGTTTAGAGGACCCCTTGGGCTACTTCAGAAGGAAGTTTCTGGGAATTTCTGCCACCTGTGGCCTCTGACCTCTGACTGACAGGTGGAAAAGAGTGAAAGCCCAGCCACCTTGCTGTGGTTGAGAGAGATCTGCAGTGAAATTCGTAGTCCAGGGTTTGCCCGTGGGACGGGGCTGAAGCTGCACCCTGGGTTTTGCCTGAGGTGGAACCCTTCCCTGGCATCCTCCCCTCCCCTCCCTGCTTCCCTCACTCTGCCAGGGCGCACCACCTTGATAAATCTGGGGTGTGACTTCTAGTCTCAGGGGCTGCTTCTGGGGAATAGGACCCGAAATAGGGAGGATGGCTCTCCCCTCAGCACACCCCACGTCTCCTGTTGTAGGAGACTCGTGCCGCAGTCATAGAGTCTCTAACGTGGGTACAATGTGGACAGTAAACTGTTGCTGAGAGGATAGCATCCATAGTCTCCTCATTCCTGGTCTCACGCAGAATACTTTGATTAGGTTGGAAGAGGACATGCTTGTTTTTAAAAATCACATTGTTAAGCAGCGTAAGTTTTCTGCAGAGATGTAAAATTTCTAGAAAATCTAATTTGAGGTGAAGATGCTTCTCTTTAGAAGGAGAAATATGCTGTATTAATTTTTGTAAGTGCCCTTTACATATTTATTATTACTTTATTAATTTATTCATTTCTATAGTTACTGATTTTTAGAAAGAACTTGAGAAAAAAATCATCAGTTCATTTAATATAACTATTATATCTCACCAAGTGGGGTTTATATATTGCTGGATTAAGTTTGGTAATGTTTTGTTGATGATTTTCACATCTGAAATGTGAGGAATATTGGCCCGTAATTTTACTTGTAATAGCTTGGTCAGGTTTTGGTACTGGGTTTATGCTGGCCTCAAAAATGAGTTGGGGATCATTTCCTGTTTTATGAAAGAGTTTGTATAAGATAGGCATTCTTTCTTAAATGCTTGATAGGATTAATCAGTTATGTGATTTGGTCCTCTTTGTTTCCTTTGAAAGGGAGATTTTTGATTACAAATTGATACAAGACTCTTTGGATTTTCTATTATTTCTTGCCTCTGTTTTGGTAAATTGTGTTTTTTAAAAGAATTTGTCCATTTTATCTAAATTATCTAATGTAATATTATTCACAATATTCCCTTAATTAATTTTTTAGCTTCTTGTTTTGAAATGATTATAGATTCACAGAAAGTTTGTAAAAATGGTAGAGAGATAGTAAAGAGAGGTCTTGTGTACCACCTTCCCTCAGCATCTTCCCCGGTTAACATCTCATATCACTAGGCTACAATAGCAAAGCCAGGAAATCAGCATTCGTACAATCCATAGACCTTATTTAGATTTCACCACTTTTAAATGTACTCGTGTCTGTGTGTGTGTGTGTGTGTGTGTAGTTCTGTGCAACTATATCGTGTGTAGATTCATGTAACCACCAAAACAGTAAAGATACGGAACTGTCCCATCTCCCTTGTGCCTGATCTCCCCTGTGCTACCCCTTGACACGTAGTCACACACAACACCCCCGCTGGTCCCATCCTAACACTAGCGACTCCTCCATCTCTATGATTTTGTCAGTTTGGGAATGTTCTCTAAATGAGATCATGTAGTGTGTGACCTTTTGCGATTGGCTTTCTTCACTCATCGCAGTCCCCTGAGACTTGTTCAAGTCACTGCACATGTGAGTGGTTCATTCCTTTCTATTGCTGGGTGGTACCCTTAACTCCCCTTTCAGTGTCTGTGGAATCTATAGTAATAGCCCATCTTTGATTTCTGATATTGGCTATTTATGTTTTCTCTCTTTTTCCTTGATTACCCTTGCTAGAATTTTATAGCTTTAAATGCTATGAACCTCTCTTGTTTTTGTTTTTTATTATTTCTGCCTGCTTTGGGTTTCATTAGCCATTTTTTTCTAGCTTCTTAAGTTGGAAACTTAGGTTATTGATTTTTAAACCCTTTTGCTTTCCTAATATGAAGATTTTAAAGCTATAAATTTACCTCTTACTGCTGCTTTGGCTGGATTCCCACCCATTCTGACATGTTATATTTGCATTATGATCCATTTCAAAATCTATTCTAATTTCCCTTGTGATTTTCTCTTTGTCCCATGGATTATTGGAAGTATGTTGTTTAGTTTCTATATTTTGGTGGTTTTTCTGGATATTTTTTGGTTTTTATTTTTGTCAGAGAACATATTCTGTGGTTTCAACTTTTGGAATTTGTTGAGAGTTCTTTCATTGTCCAGTACACTGGTGAATGTCCTCATTGTACTTGAGAAGAATGCACATTCTGCTGTTTGTGATGGAGTGTTCTGTAAATGTCAACTAGATCTGTAATTAGATTGTTCATATCTTCCCTATTGTTACTAATTTTTTTTTAGAGAAGTCTGTTAAAGACTTCAACTCTAATTGTGTATCTGTTTATTTCCTTAATTCTATCAAATTTTGAAGCTTTGATATTTGGAGCATAGAATTTTAAGATTATGTCCTCTTGATTCATTGCCCCACTCTATATGGGATGTCTCTCTTTATCTCTAGTAATATTCCTTCTCTTGAAGTCTACTTTATGTGATACTGGTATCAGCCAAAGCCAGCTGCCTTTCTTAATGTTTATGTCTTTTTCCATCCTTCTACTTTTTTAAATACTTTTAATCTATAATTAGACATTATCAAGAAAGCTAAACACCTCAAGTTAGAGTGCAAAATGAATGTACCTCATTGTTTTAAAGATGTAAAAGCAAGAAAATGTGTAACAATTCATCCAAACTTTAATCATTGTTTCTGTAGTGAATAAATGCCATTAAAAAATTTAAATAGAAAATTGATTTATGTCAGTTTACAGAAGATAAAAATCGATGTTTAATTCAAACTTTATAACTGAAAAGGAAAGATGTGTTCTCTATCCTCCTATTTTTTTCTTCGACACGTTTGTCTTTTGTAGAAAACATTAGCATTCTAAGACAACTTTTTAAAAAACAATGACAGAGATCCAGGGCTCCCTAATGTAACCTCTTTCCACACAAGTTTGAATGGAAGGAAAACCAGAACCCAATAAATTCTTTGGTGTGTTGGTACAATTGGTGTTTTGAGCAGGAAATCAACATCTTTCTTTCTTCTGCTGCAAAATCTACATAATATTTCAGACTCCTTGCATGTGTGTGCGAGCAGTTTTCTTCTTTTCTTCCTGAACCATTTCAGTACAAGGGAAATTTTGCAAGATAGTCTCTCCTCATCTTTGAGATACAGGTCCACAAATATTTTGTTTGACTTTATCATGTTTATCCCTGCAAGTGTTTGGTTTCTTTGTAGTACCTGACAGTTCCTCCCCTGGGAGGAAACTGCCAGTAGGATTCATATCCTTCATGTATTGTCTGATCGAACATATTTTATGAACTAGCATTTAGATATTTTGTCTTTTCTCCATTTGGACTTATTTTTCCCGTCTGCTTGTTTAGTTTCTAAAAGCACATTTTTCCTAACCACAGGGCATGCCTGCCTCCTCTTGCTAATCTTAACTAACTGCCATCTATTACATTCATATTTGTTTCACGCTGAGGAAGTTCTTCTGGATCTACACTCCCCAGGAAACTTTCAAAGGATGCTTTGTTTTTGTTGTTTTGAAAGAGTTTGTTTTAGCAACTCTGTATAGGTTTAATGGAATATCTGATGTTTAATAGTTGGGTTATTTTGTATATAATTTTCTGTCTTGACTTGTTTAATTTCCATAAGTATTTTCCCGTGCCATTTAGAAACTTTCATCATCAACGTTGCTTGAAATTGTATAATATTCTGTTATGGTGTATTTTAATTTATTTCACCATTTCCTATTATTGAATAGTTAGGATTTTCCCAATTTTCATGATATAAAATAACTCCAGAAGTAAATTCTTCTCGGAAACCTTATATTTGAGATGACATATTTAATTTAATTTCTTGAAATGGGATTTCTGAGGCAAAGGCCATAAAGGGTCTTAATTCATATTGCTAGATTGCTTTCCAGGAATGATTAAGTGTTTCCATTTATTTTCACTAATGTTTTTCAAAGGCAAGGTTAGTAGAATAGTAAATACTTCCAGAATAATAAACTGCCTACCACGTTTAAGTTCTGTATAATGCAGCTTTAGTATAATACTATCAAAATGGGTTTTTTTCCCTCCTTCATTAGAGGCAATGGCTTAGTAAATTTCATTTTTTAATTATGAAAAGTGTTTTGCTCCACTGAACACATACAGGATTTAGATCTGCAACATTTGTCAAATATCCTTCATGTGCCAGGCATGTTGCTAGATAGTGGAGAAATAAAATGAAAGAAAGGATTTCCACCTGCCAAGGGTTCAGACCCTAAAAAGGGGAAAGACCCCATAATTATCTAAGTATTTTATAGTGTAATAAACTGTGTATAAAGTGACTCTGAAGTGCTGATGGAGGATTGAAGAGAGCAGGTGTTTGTGCCAGATGGTAGAAGAAGTGAGCTGAGCCTTTGAAAGAATAAGCTGCTGTCAGGTGAAGTGGGGTGCAGAGCGGTCTCAGGGAGGGGGGCATTTAGGGGCATGATGAAGATTATTTAGAATGTGAAGGATAGCCTGGGTTTCACAGTTAAAAACGTAGCTCCTACATTTCCAGATTATTTTACTCCCTTTCTAGGATACATGTATTCATTATTCCTAATGTGGAGTTATTTCTTCTCTCTGTTAAACTCCTTTAGTGGAATGGTCTTCAATGCTTTTTTCATTGTCTCTTATTCTCAATCTGTTATTGAATTATATAGGTTGATAGAAAAAATGGATTTCAGTCTCCACCCACATCCAAAGGAATTAGCAGCTTTAAGGAACTGGTTTTTCCTCCAATGGTTGTAGGCATCATGTGTATTTAGCCTTATTGTAAAGGACCTATATTTCAGAAATACGGATTTCTTACCAAAGGACTGATGCCATCCCATCTGTTTTGGAGCCATATCAAGTGCTGAGTCAAATTGTGTGGTTTGGTGCTGATGGTTGGGTGGGGTCATCTTAGGACATTCCGGATATTGCTTTGCCGGTATAAAAATAATTGGTAGAGGGGCCAGCCCGGTGGTGCAGCAGTTAAGCTCACGTGTTCTGCTTCGGCGGCCCGGGGTTTGCCGGTTCGGATCCCGAGCATGGACCTACGCACCACTTGTCAAGCCATGCTGTGGCAGGTGTCCCACATGTAAAGTAGAGGAAGATGGGCATGGATGTTAGTTCAGGGCTGGTCTTCCTCAAAAAAAAAAAGAAAAATAATTGGTAGAAATATGCAAAAGTGGGCAGTTCTGGGCTGTTGAAACTGACCATTAACTTTGTTAATTGAATCATAAAGTTTGATAATTCTTTTAAGGTCATGGTGATTGTCTTT
This sequence comes from Equus caballus, assembly GCF_041296265.1. NCBI lineage: Eukaryota > Metazoa > Chordata > Mammalia > Perissodactyla > Equidae > Equus > Equus caballus. The sequence goes on along the minus strand of NC_091700.1, from coordinate 24,337,539 downwards.
CACGAAGTTTTGTTTTCATGTTTATTTTAATAGGATGAAAGTTAAAAAACTGCCCATGATTCTAGCTCTGCACCTGAAAAGATTTAAGTATATGGATCAACTTCATCGATATACAAAACTTTCTTACCGGGTAGTTTTTCCTTTAGAACTTCGTCTATTTAACACTTCAGGCGATGCAACCAATCCTGACAGAATGTACGACCTTGTCGCCGTTGTGGTTCACTGTGGAAGGTAATTGCACCCATGGGACCTGGTGGTGAGGGTCTGTGTCAGCGGCGCAGCACCTGCAGGTGCTGGGGAGAGAGTCCAACAGAGGCCTTTTAGAGGTCTTTACCCTTCACCGCTTGAGTATCAAGATAAGTGTAGTACAAAATGGATATTCCAGATACAATACATTTTATCGTTTCCTCCTTAAAACTTCTATATATTAAAATACTATGTTATTGTCTGGGTTTGATTTTCATTCCTGTTATTTAAATATTACTCTAAGAGAACTTTAAGGCCTGTTTTTCTCTTAGTATTATTATTATTATTTTTGGGTTGTTGGTAAAAATGATGCTGCCTAAATAGATTTTGCAGAATAAATTATTTTTGAGATAAACTGATTATGTTCATGTTAATCGTTGTGAAAAACATTTAAAGTGGCTTTGAAAATAATCTTCAAAGATAAGTTTTCTGATTTTACCAAATGATTTATTTCCTATTAACCAGTTTTGTGTGATCTTTCTCTATATATCTTAATTTATAAAATAGCTCAAAAGATTCTCAAACTACGACAGCAGAGCGTCACATAATAAAAATTTATATTTGGAACGTCAGAACAGCCTGGGTTTCCGTTCTGTTTCTGCCATTTATGGCCAGTGTGACTTCATACAGAATTCCCTGAATGTCAGTTTTCTCTTCTATGAAATGTAAATGTTAGTAACTACCTCGCTGCATCCTTAGGACTAAAAGGGAAATGTAAACTGCTTAGCTGCTGCTGCTATTTTAAGAGCAATAATGATCATGCTGCCTTCCCACACTGTCACTGTGCTGTTCTTCAGCCTCTTTGCATTCAGCGGCAGTTAATTTTGCTCGACTTGGATTATGCTGGGTCTTTTGGAATTGCTCTGCCTGCAGGATCTTGAACTCTGAGCTTCCTGCTCGCAACCAGGCCCCGCGCCTCCTGCCTCCTCTTCTCTCGCTGTGACTACCTCATGCTTTCCTCTTGTCCCCTCCTGTGCCTTTTAAACTTTGCAGGAAGCCTGTCTCGGTGCTGTTCTGTCCAGCCTGTCTCCACTTGGGGCTGTGCCTCTGAATTCACACGACTGCCAGATGCGTTTAGCTAGCTGTAACGGGCCCTCGTGTATTTATTTATCAGTTTATATGTCTGTTTCCCTTATGAGAATGGGCACTTCTTAAATCAGGAAATACTTTGTTCATTAACAAAAGACTAATATTTTAAAACCTCTCTTCACTTTTCCTTTTATTTACAAGGTTTATTTGTAGGTACGCCTCACCTGAGAGTGTGAGGGCTTAAACTTGCCCGTGTCCTTCGCCTGTCGAGGAGCCTCATGTTCACGTCTGTGCCGTCCAGCATGCTCGTTCTCTATCCCTGCTGTCTGGCATAGAGTAGATTTCCAACAAGTGTTTGCTGAGTTATGAAGTATTTTCCTTTAAGCCCCTCTCAGACCCCAACCCCACTGTGTAACCAACCTGTCTTGACTCCTCAGCCCTCGCTGGCTGAGTCTCTCCCTTTGACTCCCCCTGGGGCTCTGCTTTCGGATCCTGCTTTGCCCTGTCTCGTGTTTTTGGAGTAGTCAGTCACTGCACTGATGGTGTCTTTCCAGTCCCCACAGCAGCCAGCACGGTCGTTTGCACACATTAGGCATCGTGTGTACTGAACTGAGCTGGTCTTAGGTTCAGGATGCAAATCCCTAGGTAACAAGTTCCTTGCGTCTAAGTTTCTTAGCCTCAGCCCTTCGTGTTAGTACTAGTTTCTGTAATTAACTTTTTTCCACCGTTCTTCAAAGTAGCTCTTTGCCAAAGGAATGCGCTGCCTCACCTTTTCAATCTTATACCTCCTGGTCCTCAACCTACCTGCCTCCTTCCCTCTCAGGCTGTTCCTCAGCCTGTCTGTGAGTTTTCTTTATTCTCAACCCCTTAAAATTTTTTTCTTTCATTTCTTACCCTCTCTTTATAAAACATAAGACTCCTTAGATGAATCCTATAGAAATGGAGAAAGTAGACTTATTTTAGTAGTAGATGATTTTTTTTAAGAAGTTTTGAGGTGTTTTCTTCTGTATAAAAAGTACTTTTGTGGGCTGGCCCTGTGGCATAGTAGTTAAGTTCAGCACACTCCACTTCACTGGCCTGCGTTCATGGGTTTGGATCCTAGGAATGGACCTACACCACTCAGCAGCCATGCTGTGATGGCAACCCACATATAAAATAGAGGAAGATTGGCACAGATGTTAGCTTAGGGCTAATCTTCCTCAGGCAAAAAAAGAAAAAAGAGGAAGATTGGCAACAGATGTTAGCTCAGGGCAAATCTTCCTCAGGGAAAAAAGTACTCTTGTTTGTGTCATTTTCGTCACCTAACAGACTCATCTCAACCACAGGATCAGAGGATCTGAGTCATTGGAAACATGAGAGGTGGCTTATTCTAATATCTGAGGTTGCTATTTTTAAAATAGTCTTCACCATAAAGAATAATTTGTGTTGAAAATTATTTCAAATTCTATAATATAAGAATTGTAATAGAATTATACTTTAAACAATTATATGTGAGCTTTTATAATGAATCATACTTAAACTGGGAGAGGTTAAAATCTTTGCCATGGCTTTTAAAAAGCAAAGAATTTCTTTTAAAAGAAATAGTCCCATCTTTGTTTTTACACATTTCTAGATTTCTGTATTTCAGATTTGTTTAAAATGAGATGTAGAGGCAATTATAAGAATTATAATGGTGCTCAGAATTAGGTACTTAGAGATAGCACTTCTTACACTAACAAAATGTCGTTTGTTTTTAAAGAAGTTTTTGAAGTTTGAGTTTGGTTTCAGAACCATGGGTTTGATCCCTTTGCTTTTTCAAGCCTCCCATAGGGTCTTTCCTCAAGAGAAAAGCTATTGCCAAGGGAGTAAGACTTAGAAATAGTTCTACATGCATCATTTTGTAGTATAACTCAGCATGTTCTGGCTATGACCCCCCCCCTTCCCAAAAAATGTTAGGAAATTTATTTAAATCTTTCATAGAAGCAAATTTGAAAATTATTTCAAAAAATAATTAATTTAAAAATTATTATGAAGACAGTAAAGAATTGTAATAGTATAGCTTTATACAAATGGAATACTGATTACATCTCTCAAAATAGGGTACTAATTATTTGATTTTACAATTGAATGCCAGTTCAAATCAATGTAGCTTTACCTTTTTTGGAAAAAACTAGGTAAGGAGTATTTTTATCTGTTTCACTTTTTCTTCTTTATCTAAGATGAAACTTAGGGCATAGAAGAAGAATATTAGTAATAAATATTGTATGAAAATAACTCGTCTTTCTCTTTGTTTCAGTGGTCCCAATCGAGGCCATTATATTGCAATAGTTAAGAGTCACGATTTTTGGTTGTTGTTTGATGACGACATTGTAGAAGTAAGTAGTTTCTTAATTTCTCATTTTTCTTCAAAGTTGTGTGTATGTTACTCTTTATTTTTTCTCCGAGTCTCTCGTTCATATGTGACAGGTGATGAGTCTCAGACAGATGTCTGGGTCCTGGGATTGTCGTCTAATTCCTACTTCTTGCTCCTTAGTAGCCAATCCCAATGCTTCAGTGGTCAGCTAGCTTTTCAAATGTTTAGAATAAAACAAGGGAAAGCTTTAAACAACAGAGCTAGTTTTTAAAAAAATCTTCTATGACTAAAAAATAAATGTACTGAGCTATAACATACATACAGTAAAGTACACAAATCTTAAGCAGTAACTTGAATTTGTGCTTGTGAGTGCACACACACTGACATACACACACACTTGTAACCACCATCCAAATCAAGATATACTGCTTTCTCACTACCCCAGCAAGCGCCCTTATTCCTCTTCCTGGTCAGTACCCCCCGCTTTCCTCCCCTCCGCCCACCGTACCCTTGAACCCACTGTTTTGACTTTTATCAATATGGTTACTTTTGCTTACGTTCGAATATCGGTGGGCTCATCCAGTATGACTTCTCTTGTGGTGGGCTTTGTTCCTCGGCATTGTGTCTGTGCAGTTCAGTCTCGTTGCCTGTAGTAGTAGTTCTTTTTTATTTCTGCGTGGTTTTCTGTTGTATGAATATACCAAGTTAGAAATTTGGCTTTTGCCCATAATTGACTATTAGGAATAAAACTGCTTTGAGCGTTCTTGTAGACGTTTTTGCTGGACATATGCGTTCATTTTTCTTGGGTATGTGTTAGGTTGGACTGTATGAAATTGCCGTTTTCGTAAGTCCCACATGGTTGACAGCTGGTCGTTTCATATATTTCATGTAGTATTTAGTTCAGCCTATCTCTAGGAATTGAATTGCTGGGTCAAAGTGTAATTGTATGTTCCACTTTAGAAGATAATGCCAAATCTTTTCTGCAGAGTGTCTGTACAATTTTACATTCCCACTAGCTATGTATGAGAGTTTCACTTGCCCCGTAGTCTCACCAGTACTTGGTATTATTAGTCTTTTAAATTTAAGCCATTCTGGTTGTGCAGAGCTGTTTTATAAATGAGAACATGAAAGGCATGATTCTAAGAAATGTTGAAGCTTTTACTGGATTTAAGCATTTCAGAGAGCTCATTTGTGTCCTAATGTTTACGTTCTTGCCTTACAGAAAATAGATGCACAAGCTATTGAAGAATTCTACGGGTTAACATCAGATATCTCAAAGAACTCTGAGTCTGGTTACATCCTTTTCTATCAGTCTCGGGACTGAGGGGGAACCGTGATGAAGAGAGACTTTCTGCCTCATTTCTTCTCTGGTTATTTTGGAAAGGATCAAGCACTGATTTTTCAAGAAAAGAGAAATGCGGGAAGCTCAGGGGGCAGTAGCACACTTTGCACACAATAAAGCAAAGACTATGGATTAACAGGCTCTTCCTATCATGGTAGTTGATTTATTTGCTCAGGTATCATGCTGTCTGCGCAGTTCCACACAACAAGGAAGTGAAATCAGAGATACCAGCTCCTCTTGTCAAACAGCCTTCCAGTCATTGACGTGCATTTTCTCTTTTTTAATTGCACCAGTAATGATGTGAACTCCTTGGGGGTGCAGTAGAAAGAATAGGAATCTGTGCTAGGTTGTATTGGTAATTTAAGGAGATAATATTGAACACAATGCATGAATTTGCCTGTGTTGAATATGTATAGAAAGAGTGACTATTTGGTGGTCTTTTCAAGCGTAAACCAGAAATACTTTTGGGCCCAACACTTGCAGTTGCCTTCCTGATGTAAAAAAACTAACAGTTGCTCGAATCCAGTGTCGGGAAGACAAATATGTTTTGCTTCTCTGAAGAAGCTTATAATAATATACAGTATATGTATATGTAGGGAGCAATTGGTCAAAAGTGGCTTCTTGTTTCCCCAAGGGGAAAGACTGGCTTTGTAATTATAATTTTTTTCCTTATTTATTTTACTGAAAACTGGTAGAGTGTAAGTATTGTATGAAGTGCCCATGATTCTGTCAGTAAATTGGAGCATATGTTTATTAGCTTTGTCAGTGTAACTGGTCCTTTTGTCTGTCTCTGTTTAAGGTGGGCTGTAGGACACCCTGGGAGGGGCCGCAGCGAGGGGGGCCAGCGCTCTTTACGGGAGGAACTGCCATCTCTGGCTCGGCGCCTGTCCTTTTGTTAATCCAGCTTTAATTTCAGTAAAATAAGAAACTGTCAGAAATTCCCTGTAGTTGTTGGAATGATAAGAGAAACTCTGGTGCAGCGGTGGCATACCATTTAGAATTCTTAAATACTCTAATGTTTCAGGTTGAGGCCATGTTTAGAAAATTCATGTCATAGCAGTTACGTTATTTTCAGATGTCGTTCTTTACCCTGGAACGAAGTCATCCGTCATCCCCCCAGCAGCAGCTAACTGAAAACCCTTTTAAGATGAAATTTTAATGAACTAAACCGGAAATATACCAAAAAAAGGTGTTTTTTTCCTTCCACCTTTACGAACGTTCAGAAGTTAAACTTTGTGTTTGTTAAAGACTTCATTCTGTTGGGAGTTTTGAGAAGTAATATATGTAATGTATTAATGTCTGTAAACCACTGCATTTGACACTTTTCCATGCATCAGTAAGTTGTCTGACAGTGGCCGAATGTAACTCGCAGAAAATAATTGAATACACATTCAAAATAAGAGCAATCAGGCCTTGGGTGTTCTTTATCAAAGTCTTTTCAGGCAGTAATCTTTTTTTTAATTGCTGTAATTTTCTAAACTTATTTTACTAATACTGTTGATTATGAAAAACAACAAAAAAGAATGTTTTTGTCTGCTGCTATTATTAACATTTATTATCTGTATCTTTTAGCTCAGGAAATGACTTCACCTATTCGTTCCATGAACAGATCTGTGACAGGGTCGCTCAGCTAATTGGGCTATTTGAACAGATGTGCTGGGAGAAAATTATGATGTATTTGACAAATTGCTCTTTAACACATAGTTTCTAAAGCCTTACCCTGGCTGGAATGGTTTGTACCAATTGCGCAGCCTGCCTGATCTACCAACATTGCACAGAGAGTCACAGCCAAGATGGTGGGAAGGTCATAGCATGGGAGTAGGTACATTCTTCATTTTGAGGGCATAAGCCAAATTGTCTCAGAATTTAAAGCTGTATTCCTGCAGCTTTCAGTACAGAGAAGAGGACAGTGGGGCAGAGTCAGCTTTTCCTTGGGGGCCACAGCATGTATGAGAAAGGTAGATGAAGTCATTTGCATAAAGGTACAGCGTTAGAATACTATGTTGTGTTTGTTTTTACATGTTGCATTTAAAACATACAGTAAAAGCCAAGGTTACACTTCATATTAAAGCATTTTTATTGAGTTCCATGGTAGTCACACACTGTCCACATCTACACCGTATTTAATAGTATGATTTGTCAGGCGAGGGACTATGGGGTGATGGTTCTCAATTTACTTTTTACTCTTAGTGCAGCTGCATCTACGTACAATGTTTCGAAGCTTATCAGAAAGTCAGTATACTTTAAAACATATAGGGTTAGGGTTGGGTTAAAAACATGCAGATATAGTAAGTGAGAAAAGTGACCCATGATGGAGAGCATTGTGAGCTTGTCTGTTGGTTGACTGTGATGGAGATGCGGGGCGGGTTTAAGTTGTAAATGGTGGCTGACTGCTATCTAACTATGTACATGTCTGTTGGGATGGCTGTCCCATAGTGTGTATATTGGAATAAAAATTTCTATAAATTATCGTAACTGAAAGTAAATATTCTAAATTAAGTCTCACTTCTAAGTCATATGGCTTCTGCCTTAGAAACTTTACCTTGAGAAGATTGCTTAAGACAGGAGCCATGAGACTTTAGAAAAGGGAAAAGAGAAAATGTATAATATATGGGTCTTGTTGCCTCTAACCATCAGTATAGGGTTTTTTCTTTCCTTGATGGCAGTAGAAAGACCTCACTTTCATAACATACTACTCTTGATACTTTCTTTAAAGACACTTTTCATTAAAGATTCTCTCATGAGGTATTTAACTGGGAGCTGGGAGGCTAAGGCGCTCAGGTCCTGGCTCTTCAGTGAATTTAACTGTGTGACCTTGGGCAAGTCACTTAACCTCTCTGTGCTTCAGTCTCCCTATCTTGTAAAATGGGAGTAATACCTACCTCACAGGGTTGTTGTGGGGATTAATTAGATATAATGTCTGTAAAGCATTTAAGGTTCTTGAAGAAGGCGCTATATAAATACAAAATAATATCTATTAAAGTTGGTTTATTTGTGCTTGTGGGTTTTTAGTGTGTTTTTTTCCTTTTTGCCTAAAACGTATTTCAAATTTGAAGTTTACACTTTGGGAATTGTCTTACTGCTTTTGCTCAAAAGTTACTACTTTTTTTATGCAAAGACATTTTCCTAGACAGCCTTCCACGTTTGTAGGACAGTGTTCCCTGTGAGCCTCCTCTGATCAGCACGAATCTTGCATTTGCCTTCTGTGGTAGCATTGTCTTGCCCCAAGTCCCAAGTTTAAAAGTTTAAATTCAGTATCATACAATCTTAGATGGGAAAATACCTTAAAAGTCACTATTTCCAGCGCTCCTCCTCCCTTCCAGTTCAGTAATCGCCCCTGTAAGACCTGTCACGTGTAATTGTTCACCCTGTGCTTGAAGCCTGGTCCATTGTTGAGTAACTGAGGCAGTTGCTTACACCGCTGTGATGTGTCATCTGTCTGCCATCGCTCCTGGGAACCCGGTCTTGGAAGCACTCTGCTCATTCATCTCTCTGAAAGAGCGTTCTTAGAAGAAACACAGTAACAGGAGAATTGGACTGTCCTCGGGGACCTCAGATTGCGTTCTCTTTTCTAAACGTCTGTATCACACACTCCATATTGAACGTTTAGTAAATGAACTTCTCCGTATTCAAGAGAGTTTTTCATGAACTGTTGAGAATCCGAGACTGCCCCTCCTTTTCTTCAAGTTCCCTTGTTACCCGGTCCCTGTGCATGTTATTTTCTACCTCTCTCCTCTCATGTGTTGTCTGTGATGACCCACGATCTTTTTTATCTCCAGTGCTGCTGAAATCACGACCCATCATTTTTGAGTTGATAGCATGATAGGCCCTATCCTCAGCGTTTTCCTTTTTTTTTAAGTGTTAATCTTGATGACAAGCTTTATGAAATAGTGACATCCTCATGTTACAAAACAGGAAACTAAGGCTCCTCGGAGGGTAAGTAATTTTCCCAGTCACTCAGCTGGGAAGCAGCAGATCCGGGCTTCAAATAGGTATAACTTTATTGCCAAGCTCTTAACCATGGCTGTCATTATCAAAATTTTTTTGTGTGGAAAATACACATAACATAAAATTTACCATTTTAACCATTTTTAAGTGTACAATTAAGTGACACTAAGTACATTCACAGTGTTGTGCAACTATCACCACTATCCATTTCCAGCATTTTTCATCTTCCCAAACAGAAACTCTGTACCCATTAAATAGTAACTTCCCATTTCTACTCCTTGCCAGCTTCTAGGACCTTCGTTTTTACTTTATGTCTCTCAATTTGACTGCTCTACATCTCTCATATAAGTGGAATCAGGATATTTGTCCCTTTGCGTCTGGCTTATTTCACTTAGCATAATGTTTTCAAGGTTCGTCCATGTGGTAGCATGCATCAGAATTTCCTTCCTTGTTAAGACTGAATGATATGCTGTTGTGTGTATGGGTTTTCTTTATCCATTCGTCTCTTGATGGCCATTTGGGTTGTTTGCACCTTTTGGCTATTGTGAGTACTGCTGCTGTGAACACGGGGGTACAAGTATCCATTTGAGTTCCTGATTTCAGTTCTTTTAGGTATATACTAGGAGTTGCTGGATCGCATGGTTCTGTGTTTCACTTTTTGAGGAACTGCCATACTATTTCCGCAAAGGCTGCACCACTTTCCATTCCCACCAACAGTGCACCAAGGTTCCAGTTTCTGTATATCCTTGCCAACACTTAATGTATTCTGGATTTTGTGGGGTTTTTTGGGAGTGGTCATCCCAACTGGTGTGAGGTGATGTCTCGTCGTGGTTTTGTTTTGCATTTCCCTGATAAGTGATGTCGAGTATCATTTCATGTGCTTATTGGCCATTGGTTTATCTTCTTTGGAGAAATGTCTATTCAAGTCCTTTATCCGTTTCTTTAAATTGAGTTGTTCGTTTTTAAAATTGGGTGGTTTATTTGTAGGAATCCTTTGTAAGTTCTGGATGTTAATCCCTTTTCAGATGCACGATTCACGAATATTTTCTCTCATTCTGTGAGTTGTCTTTTCACTCTTAGGCATGATATCCTTTGCACAAAAGTTTAATTTTCATGCAGTCTAAGTTATTTTTTCTTTGATTGCCTATGCCTTTGGTGTCATATTCAAGAAATCATCACCAAATCCAATGTCATGAAACTTTTCCTCTATGTTTTCCTCTAAAACTTTAATAGTTTTAGCTCGTACATTTAGGTCTTTGATCCATTTTGAGTTAATTTTTGTATATGGTGTAGGTGAGAGTCTAACTTCATTCTTTTGCACGTGGATATCCAGTTTTCCTGGTACCACTTGTTGAAAAGACTGTTCTTTCTCCATTGAATGATCTTGCCACCTTGTCAAAAATCAGTTGGCCATACCAATAGGCACATGAAAAGATGCTCCACATCACTAATCATCAGGGAAATGCAAATCAAAACTACCCTAAGACCACCTTACACCCGTTAGAATGGCTATAGTCACCAAGACGAAAAGTAACAAGTGTTGGAGAGGTTGTGGAGAAGAGGGAACCCTCATACACTGCTGGTGGAATGCAGACAGGTGCAGCCACTGTGGAAAACAGTATGGAGTTTTCTCAAAAAACTAAAAATAGAAATACCATATGACCCAGCTATCCCACTACTGGGTATCTGTGCAAAGAACTTGAAATCAACAATTCAAAGTAACTTACTCACCCCTGTGTTCATTGCAGCATTATTCACAATAGCCAAGACATGGAAGCAACCCAAGTGCTTATTGACCGATGATTCGATAAAGAAGATGTGGTGTGTGTATATATATATATATATACACACACACACACAACACACAATGGAATACTACTCAGCTATAAAAAAGACAAAATTGTCCCATTTGCAACAAGGCAGATGGACCTGGAGGGTATTATGTTAAGTGAAATAAGCCAGACAGAGAAAGACAAACACTGTATGATTTCACTCATAGGCGGAAGATAAACACATGGAAAAAGAGAACAGTTTAGTGGTTACCAGGAGAAGGGGAGCACCTATATGGTGACAGACAAGTATTGATGTACAAACTGAAATTTCACAATGTCGTAAACCATCAGGAACTCAATAAAAAAATCAATTAGCCATATAGGTGAAGGTTTATTTCTGGGCTCTTTTCTATTCCGTTGGTCAATATGTCTGTCCCTATGCCAGTACCACACTTTGTATTACTGTATCTTTGTAGTAAGTTTTGAAATCAGGAAGTGTGAGGCTTCCAACTTTGTTGTTCTTTTTCAAGATTGTTTTGGCTCTTCAGCCTCCCTTGAAATTCCTTAAGAATTTTAGAATGGGTTTTTAAATTATGCAAAACTTGCTCTTTGGATTTTGATAGGGCTTGAATTCGATCTGTAGCTCACTTTGGGTAGTATCATCATCTTAACAATATTAAGTCTTCCAATCCATGAACATGGGATGTCTTCCCATTTATTTGTGTCATCTTTAATTTCTTTGAGCAATGTTTTATCATTTTCAGTATACAAGTCTCTTACCTCCTTGGTTAAGTTTATTGCTAAATATTTTATTCTTTTTGATGCTGTTGGAAATGGGATTGTTTTCTTAATTTTCCTTTTTGAATTATTCATTGTTAATGTATAGAAACAACTGATTTTTGTGTATTGATTTTATATCCCACAACTTTGTTGAGTTTGTTTACTCTAACAGTTTGGGGGGAATCTTTAGGGTTTTCTACATGTAAGATCATGTCATTTGTAAACAGAGGTAATTTTACTTCATCTTTTCCAAATTTGGATGGCTTTTATTTCGTTTTCTTGCCTCATTCCTCTGGCTAGAACTTCCAATACAGCATTGAATAAAAGTGGTGAAATCAGGCATCTTTTCCTTGTTCCTGACCTTAGAGGAAAAGTTTTCAGTCTTTACCATTGAGTATGATATTAGCTGTGGGTTTTTCATATTTGGCCGTTATCATGTTGAGAAAGTTTCTTTCTATTTTGAGTTTGAGTGTTCTTATCAGGAAAGGGTAGAGAATTTGTCACATGGTTTTTCTGTATCATTGAGATGATCATGTTGGTCTTTCTGCTTCATTTTGTTAAACTGATGTATTATGGTGACTGATTTTCATATGTTGAACCGTTTTTGCATTCTGGGAATAAATCTCATTTGGTCATGGTGTATAATCCTTTTAATATGATGCTCAGTTTGGTTTGTTAATATTTTGTTGACAATTTTTGCATGGATATTTATAGGGGATACTGGTCTGTAGTTTTCTTGTAGTGTCTTTGTTTGGTTTTGGTGTCAAGATAATTCTGGCCTTATAGAATGAGTTAGGAAGTGTTCCCTCCTCTTGAACTTTTTGGAAGAGTTTGAGAATATCAAAAGGCTTTTGCAAATAACCAATGCTTATATACGCACTGTAGGTCACTATTAAGAAAGTTGAAGGCATCGTCTTGCCCTTGAGGGATTTGTCATCTAAGAGGGAGTCAGAGGAAACATTGCTATGGAAGTCACCTGTGTACTTAAACATATACACAACCACACAGAATAGGTGGAGAAAGGCGGGGTAGAAAGGTACGGTTGACATCCACAGAGATGCAGGCAGATTGTTAGGCCCAAAGAGGGAATCTGGAAATCCAAAATAGTCAAAGGCACTGGGAATACTAAGTGTAATAGGAATTTAAGAATATTAACTCATGGTCCTGGTTAGTAATAGAATTTTTAAGCCTGCTTCAAATGCTTTTTTTTGCCCCTTGTTTTCTTAAGGAAAGGCTCTAAACTACTCTCAGAAATTCCACTCAAGCGGCCACTATGGACCCCTGATTCCGGAGGAAGCAAGCTTACATTATTCTGCATCATATGCCACTTACTATAATTCATCCCAATAATTGGCTCCTTTCTTAAATTTCCTCACCTTCAGTCAATGATTTGCCCTATAAACTCTGATGTAAGACTTAATTAAAACTTCATACCGCGTAATTATTTTCAAGTAAGCAAAACTCCCTTTTAAGATAAAAAAGAAATAGTCCCACTGTACTGATTTGGCGAGTCATTCCCAAATCTGGATGATTTAGCAGAGTCACTGAGGGAATTTTATAAGTGTTCAGATTCCTGAGATCTGTCCCCAAAGCTTTTGATTCATTGGAGATGAGAAATCTACTTTTCAAAAGCTCCCAGGTGGTTCTAATGCCGGTTTGGGACTCCCTGGGTTGAACTCATCTGAAGTTCTATATCATGTTTCTCTAAGGTCACTGCCGATCTGGAGTTGACCTGACGGAAGTGTTGTCAAAATAAATTATCTAAGGAATGGTCACATGAAACTCAAGGAGGGATGGAACGCTTGTCTTCACATAAGGTATTTGAAGGGATGCCATCTAGAGGATGTTTTGCTTCTAGGGTTGAATTGGGATGGAGATGTGGAAAGGGCAGAGAGGCCATAATAAGTACAAGGAAAAGCTTTCAGGTCAGCAGTGAGGAGCTGACATGCTAAGAAATAAAAAAGATACACGCGCACACACACACACACACACACAGTGGAATACTACTCAGCTATAAAAAAGAAGATCGTCCCATTTGTGACAACATGGAGGGACCTTGAGGGTATCATGCTAAGCTAAATAAGCCAGACAGAAAAACAAATACCATATGATTTCACTCATACGTGGAACATAAACACATGGATAAAGAGAACAGATTAGTGGCTACCAGAGAAGAAGGGGGTGGAGGGAGGGCGAAAAGGGGTGAAGGGGCACAGATGTATGATGACGGAAAAACTAGGAAAAAGAAAAAAAGATGTTTTAAGCTGATGCCATTTGACTGTAGGTGAGGTTCTTAGATGGTGAGGAGGTTGTGCTTAGATAGCCTTAGGCTCTTTCCTCCATGAGCCGGTGAGGACCGAGGGTAAAGGGCTAGCCATGGTTTTGATTCTAGGGCTCAGACTTAGTTCTATATGACACTGCCCTTTCTCTTTTAAAATAGTTGGACACAGAGTGCTATCATTTGCAATAGGAAGAATTTAGGTTGCCACTGGTCCTTAGGATGGGAAGCATCCCGTCACCATCCCGTGACTTGAAAAGAGGGAGGTGGGTTGAAGAAAACACATCAGTCTCAAGATTTCAGCAGTGGCAGAAGCTGAGCTAGTATTGCCTTCAGTTTGAGCGGGCAGGATGGCCTGGGGTGAATCTACACTGCATAGATAAAGCACTTGCCACTCTCTTCAAAATGCTTTCCTTTGAACAACATGCAGGTTCTTTAGATTTAGGAACCTCTGAATCGTGGCCAACTTAACAGAAGACATGTTCAAAGTACCTGGGGGACGACCTGCCCACCTCATGTGTGTATAACACTCGCCTAACGGATCCTGGACAGTGTGTGTTGGGTCCTTTATAAGTAAGATTGCAGAAGAATAAAATAGAATTTTGATTTTATCACACTCGGCCATGTCATCACAGTCTTTCTCCATTCAGCGCAAGGCCCAGAAACAAGATAGTAATACACTGTGCACATTTTGGGAGGATAAATGCAATGATTGGTTGTGTTATTTTTAACTTTTTATTGAAACTTTTGCTTGCTGGCAGTTTTTCCCTTCAGATAGAATCCATTTTGCAAGTGGTGTTTATTTTAGGCTGCAAAAATGAATATTTTCTTGGCTGGACTTTTACTGGCTAGTATTTTATAACCTGCCAGAGTTTTGTACTTAGTTTAACGAGGGAAAAAAAGATGATAGAATGATGAGGAAGGTAGACTTACAAAACTGCATGTCAGGGAATGAGATTATTACATGGAATAATGAAAGCTTCAGGAGATATAACTACAAGTAAGCATCTTACCTGTATTCCCAGTATTACATGTATTTGTCACTCTAAAATTTGTATCAATTGTTGCACTCTGTTCAACAGATCTATTTTTTAAATTCCTATCGTGAACACAAAGGATGGGTAATGTAGTGTCTGGATTTCTATACATCATATTTACTGTATATTTTACTATATATTAAGCTATTGATTAGAACTGGTTTGAAATTACATGAACTTACCTTACTGAGTGTAAAGTTACAAACTGAGGTAAGGTTTATGATCCTGTGCCAAAGCAGGCAGGGGTGGGGAGGTTTATATTTTCAGAAGATAATCCTGGGCTGTGGTGTGGTGGGGGGCAGAGTGTGTGTGATGAGGCCTCAGGGTGACAGGACGTAGCAGTGGGCTGGCCAGCGGGGGACGAGGGAGAGAGGCATGGCAAGGAAGATTCCTAGATTTCTCCAGCTTGTACAACCAGGGAGATAAAGAAGCCTTTCGTTGAGAACCCAGGAAGAGCACCAGGCGTGGAGGCTAGATCATAGTATTCCACGTGGGGATCTACAGTCTGTTTACAAGCATTTGCTTTTGATAAACTGACATTGCCTTGCAGTTTGGGGAGGTCTCGCCATGACGGCATGTGAATCATCGGAATTCACATGCTCAGGATATCCCTGTTAGCTTCTCTTCCATGTGCCCCAGTGCAAAGTTTTGACATTAGAAGTTGAGATTAGGTAGAAAGTCGAAATGGCTATTATACTTCTGAGATCATAACTATTTGGATGAACTCAGAGACCGTGTCACAAAGTCTGCAGTGACTTTGAGGCATTTCATAACTGAGGACAGATTGATAAAACAAAACTAGCAGCCTCATGTTGAAGAAGGTTGGATGTCTTGAAAGTTTTTACTGGAAGCTAATTGTATCTGTATCCTTTGCTCTGGCATAAAAAATTTCCTTTTCTCTATGGAAAGATGATAAATTTTAAGGACCCTGGAGAGGCTTTAGGACAAGAAAAAAAATGCAGTTGATAAATAACTTGAAATTTTGGGGAGAGTTTTGTGAAGTGAATTTACTGCTAGGTAGACTGAAGTCCCATCTAGCGAAAAGTGATGGACCTGTCCCGGAAGCTGGATGCTGCTCTCTGTTAGATGCCGAAGTTGCAGTCACGTAGGAGGGAGGCTGATTCCAGTGCAGTCTTTCAGCCCCACCTGGTGTGTGATGGCTCCCTGCTATCAGATTTGCTACCGGCCTCTCCCGGGGAATTCTCTTGTTGGAGGTATCTTTGACAACGTGTCCAGTTTCTCTGACACAGGTCTCTTGGCATCTTTTCCAGCCCAATCTAGATATGAACTGATGATACCTGTGACCCTGATGTTTAGCGCCTTCTCCTTTGTTTGTCGACTAATCATACACACTTAGGTAGACAGTGAGTCAGCCCTTCACAGCCTCGGGACCTTGGGCAAGTGGCATAACCCGCCTGAGCCCATTTTCCTCATTTATAAAATGGCGAAAGTAATACTACCTTGTAGGAATGTTGTAAACTGAATTGAGATACATGTAAGATAATCCTGGTGCAGTTCATGGCAACATTTCCTCAAATAGTCTTGTCTAGACACTTAGGCTGAAACCCAACACTAATTTCTTAGATATTGTTGAATAGATATTATTTAGTACGTGTTGACTAGCATCATTTGTTGTTAGTGCCGTTGAGTTGATTCCAACCCCTCGAGGCCCTTCCTGGTCTTTTTGCTCCATCCTGTCACCTTCTGGTGCTCTATCAGACAATATTCTGCTGCTGTTCACAGGGTTTTCATGGCCAGTTTTTCTGAAAGGGGTGGCCTTGTCCTTCTTCTTAGTCTGGAAGCTCTGCTAAAACCTGTCCACTGTGAGTGCACCTGTTGGTATTTGAAATTCCAGTGTCATAGCTTTCAACATCACAGCAACACACAGTTGCCACAGTGTGACAACCAATAGACAGGCGGTGTGGTTCCCTGATGGGGAAACAAACCTAGGCCACAGCAGTGAGAGCACCAAGTCTTAACCACTAGACCACCAGGGCTGCGAGTAGCATCGTATCACAGTGACAAACATCGTATCAGTTGAGGCAAGGGATATAAAAATAACTAAGATGCAAGTTCTGTTCTCATTGAGCTTACAATGGAGAAAAGTTCATTTTTTAAAAAACAAGACAAAATGTAAGTAAAATGTTCTTTGGGTTCAGAAGGAGGAGTTCTTAGAAGTGGCCTCATGCGGTTCGGAGCACAGATACTGGAGACAGACCCTCTTCCCGTCCCAGCGCCCCAGTCCCTGGGTTCACTTGAGCAAATGCGTGTGCTTCAGGTCCTCATCTGCAAAATAAGACCACTGTGGACATCTGCTTACCTCAGAGTGTTGTGAGGATTACGTTGAAAGTGCTTGATAAATGTTAGCAGTTACATATTTATTCAGTTCATATTTATTGAGTGCCTACTGTGTGCCAGTTTCCAAGAACACAAAGTTGAGTAAGACTTTGTATGTGCAGTTCAGTGAAGGAAACAGACAAATCAATAGTTAATTGCAATGATACAGAGTGTTGAGTGCCATAATGGGACCATAAATAAGATAATGGGGGAACACAGGAAAGGCATCTAAATCACTGTGGGGCAGGAAGGGCCTCTCAAGGGAAATGCCACTTGAGCTGAGCTTTCAGGGAGAAGTAAGGGTTATTCACATCAAAGCAAGGGTAGAGGGGGAGGCATCCCAGGAATAATGAAGACAGTACAGGAGAAAGCACAGTGGCACAGAAAAGATTACCCATTTGGGAAGTATAGGTAGTATGGCTAGGGCGAAGAGTACATTTGGCAACAGGAGGCAAGAAATATGGAGTTCTAATTCCAAGAGGCCTAATTTATCAAGCTAAACAGTTTGCATTTGCCTAAAATGGACATAGGGTATTTTTAGGAGATTTTAAGTAGATGACTGATTTCTCAGAATGACGTTTTTGGGAAGATCATTTTAGTAGCAGTGTGGAAGTAGATTCCTCCTGACAAGAAGAAGAAGACCAAGAGGAAAAGATTGTAGTAAACCAGGTGAGAAGGCGTGAGAGCATGGACAAGGTGATGGCATTGGGAGTGGAGGGGGGAGATTGGGACACAAGGTCCTGAGGTAGAATCTATTGGATGTGATTAAAGGCAGCAGGAAGGATTCTGCTCTGCTCCCAAATGTTGGTGTTCTTCAGGGCTCTCTTCTAGGCCATTAGCTGCCTTCTCGTCACGCTCTTCCGGGGCAACCTCATCCACTCCCATGGCTTCAATCATCTGATGCCAAATCTTTACCTCTAGCCCAGATGCCTTAAGTTCTAGGCCCAAATATCCAGTTGTGTCTCCTGGGCAGTTCCACACAGTTGTTAAACAGACACCTCAAACTCAACTTGGTCAGCCCCCCTCCAGCCCCAACACTGACCCATCCTTCCTGCACCCTTCTCTGACTCAGTCATGGCACCATCTTTCACTCATGTGCGCAAGTCAGAAGCTGGAAATCGTCCTCCCTTCCTTTATCTTCATCCTATACATACGTTCAGGCACCAAGTCCTATCAGAACTGCCCTCTATAACTCTCCTGAACCTAGCTGCTTTCTGATATCTTTAGTCCATGGCCCTGGTCCAGGCTACCATCACCTGTGCCTCCGAATCAGCCTTTTGGCCTCTAGTCTTGCCTATGTAAGTTCATTTTCCAGAGTGAAATTCGAGGGCTCTTTTTAGAGTGCACTCATTTATTGAATAAATGCTGAAGGAACTCATCTGCTTAAACACTTCAACGATTCCGTGTTCCTCAGGGTAAAATCAAACTTCTTTGACAAGGTCTCTGATAATTTGGCTCCTGACCACCCCTTTAGCTCATTTGTACCATTGCCACCCCATAGACACACACACACACGCACGCACGCACATCCTCTCCACAATCTAGGCTTCTGCCATACTGGTTTACTTTTAAGCCCTGGAATATAATGTGCATATTCTCTCTCCCCTCTAAGCATTTGCACATGTTTCTCCAGCCTGTAAGACTCCTTCCCCATCCTCTGATTTCTTTACCTTGAAAACTCAGTCATCCTTCAGGTTTCAGCTTCTGTCACCACCTCAAGCAAGTCTTTCCTGATCTTCCAAAGTCAAGGTTTGAATGCCCTCCTAAGTGTCTCCACAGTCCCCAGCACTTGCTCCCTTGCAGCACTTCCACGCTATAAGGTAACTGCTTCTGTACCTGTCTACTAGCTTACAGCACCCCCCACATCACTACTGGCAAGCCACCCTTCCCACCTCCCTAGATTTTAAATTGTGAGCACAAGGCTGTGAGGGATGTGTCCATCTTGTCCACAGGTGCCTAGTGAATAGTGAATGAATAAATGAATGAGTGGATGAATGGACTTCCTAATTTCTGGTTGGTTGACTAGTTAGATGGGTAACGGCACCTACACTTAGAGCACATGGGAGGAATTAATTTGGGGGAATGATAATGTTTGATTTTGAGCTTGGTGAGCTTGAGGTGCCTGTGATATGACAAAATGGAGTTATCCAGTAGGCAGTTTGATATCTGGAGCAAGACCTCGGGAGAGGGTTGAGCTAGAGATAGACTTGGGAGTTATTAGTGTACAGTCGCTATTTGAAACCATTAGTTTAGATGAGAGCACATAGGAAGCAGATATAGGTTAAGGTGTAGAGTGGAACCCCAATGATGTCCTGGAGAACACTGAAGAGGTGAGAGAAGGAAACCCGAGAAGCAGACAGAAGAGGCAGAAGAGAGAAAACTGGAGGAGGATGGTAGCCTAGAAACCAGGAAAGAGAGAGTAGCTAACTGTGCCAAATGCTGGAGAATCGAGTAAGATGAGGATAAAAATATGCCCCATGGATTGACATTAAGGAGGTCACTGTTGACCCTGGGGTGGGGTGGGGGAGTGGAAGCCAGGTGCAGAGATGTGGGTGAATGGGCAAGAGGAAGTGCAGAGGGCTAGGGTTGACTGCTCTTTCGAGAAGCTGGCCTGGGAAGGAGAGGGGAGAGCGAGGGAAGTGAAATAAGTGAAAGGCAAGCGGTTGCCCCCTTTGCACATTCACTGTTTGTAGGATATGATGTTTAAAATTTTTGTTTATGATTGCTGTCGTTGCTTTTTCTTCCCTAGTTGTGGCAGGGATATTTTCTCATTAGGGAGAATTTAGAACACAAAACATGATATAATGAAGAAAAAAATCACACAACCAAGAGACAGCCAGTCTTACCATTTTGGTATATTTCCTTCATGTGTGTGTTTGTCCCCATCCATATGTCGGCCACCTGGATGTCCCCATGTCCTTCAGCCTGATGAAGGCATCAGGACCCGTGGTATGTAAGTAGAAACAGCTCAAACCTATCCCACCTTGATGGGAACCTGGCAAGAGGCCAGCACCCCCTTCCTCCTCCACACGCTATGTCCAGGGATACTTGGTGGGGGCAGCGGGGTGAAGAGGAGGGTTCTCCTGATCGCATCTCGTTCAGAATTCCTACATTTGCTGATTTTTCACTTGCTTTCCCTCTCTCTGTCCTGAGTGTGTCAGCCATGCTGACCTGCCTGCTCGTCACCTGCAGGCAGCCTTCCCCACTCGCAGAGCTGCGCTGCGGCTGCCATGCTGGAGTCCCTCTTCCTGGGCAGACCTCTCGCGTTTACTTCCCGCACTCTAACTGCCTACTCACTTCCCTGTCCTTCCCCCTTCAACGGTAGGACCCTTCGGGCAGGGAATATTTCCTGCCAGCTGCTTTTTGCCTGATACGTGGTGGGTTGCTCAAGGCAAATATGTTAAATAACTACACCAACATATCCCCATGACACTAAAATTCATCTCAATGGGCATATAATTTTCCATACACTGATGTTTATTTAGTGGGCTTGGTTGTTTTAAATGTTTCAAATTCTAAATTCAAATTCTAAATGTTTCACAGGACGTCTAGACGGCATCTTAAAATTATGAACTGTGATTGTGAGCTTAAATCAGTTTTCCACATAATATAGCTGCCTAACAAACTACCTGAAATTGAAGGGTGTACCATAACCATTTTGCTATGCTCAGAAATTGTCTGAGTCAGGACACAGCAGAAACAGCCTGTCTCTGCTTCCTGAAATTGGGGGCCCAGCTGGGAGTGACTTGGCAGCTAGAGTTTGGAGTCATCTGAAGATTGACGTGGGCTGTCACCTGGAACCTCAGCCGAGCTGTCACCTAAACATCTACACTTTGCCTCTCCATACAGTTTCTCCACATGGGCTGGCTTGGGCTTCCTCACAGTATGGTGGCTGGGATCTAAGAAGAAGCACCCCAAGAGAGCAAGGTGCAAGTTCATGACATTTTTATGATTTCCCCTCACAAGTCACATAGCATCACTTCTGCCATATTAGGTTGGTTGAGGCGACCCCAAAGCTCTGCCCAGATTCAAGGGAAGTGGACATGTATCCCATCACATGGTGGGAGGGATGTCAGGGTCACACTGCAAGAAGAGCAGGTGGGATGGGAGACACTGTGCAGCCATCTTTGGAAAATACCATATGCCACAGTCAATATCACATTCTTTTCTGTTTGACATTGTTGAAGACAGCTGTCATTACAGAGCATATCAGGATATTTATTTAATAAAAGTATTTTGGTTATGCCCCTCACTAAAAGTTCAAGGCCAATATAGAAGGCACAGAGGAAAGAGGTAAAGATGAAGGAAGGAATTCTGGCCCTTGGGAGATATCAATAGTCAAAACTGTTGGAAGCGAGTATAGGTGTTTGCCTCGGTCACATCATGTAAGGAAGTTTCATAGTCACTTGTCATTAGACTTGGCCATGGATAAGCCTCTCCGGGTCTGATGCTGCTATGAGCACAGAAAATAGAAGCAGGAGAGGGCATGTTGCCTTGCATAGCATATAGTAAGCAACACACACACATACACACACAAACATTTTGTAATCTTTGTAGACAGAACACTGGCTGATAGAGCGCTTCTGCCCTTTGGCAGTCCACCCTGCACTGAATGTGGGTCCAGCAGGCTCAGGATGCATCCGAAAGTCAATAAAGAAACTGGCTTGGAAGCAATGTCTGTCATCTCTTGGTGTCAAAGTATTAAATACAATCAACCAACATATTAGTTGCCGAAGTTACAAATCATTGCCTTTTCAAGGCAATATAAATATAGTGCTCCAGTAAGTAAAATTTCTTTAACTCAAAATACACAAGAAGTAAACCAAGCTCAGGTGGGTAGACATTTAAAAGTAAAACAGAAGACTGGAAACAGGTTTGCTAGTGAGGGTTCCATTGTGGTAAAAAGTAGAAAAAACGTGTCCATCTCCTTGAAAAAAAGGTGTCATTCAGCACATATTTAAACTGAAGGGGTCGTTCACTCCTTGGTTCATTCAAGGATATTTGTAGGGCATTTGTGCTCAGCACCATTCCAGGCAAGAAAGAAGTGAATGAGACTGGCTGCCTTCTCCTGACTTACGTTCTAATAGGGGCAAACGAGGCCGAATTATTAGATACCATGACGTGCAGGAAGGGAGTGCACGGGGCTGTGTGCTAGAAGGACTGAACTGGGGGAGGCCTGCTGTAGACTGGGTGGACAGGGAAGTCCTCTCTGAGCAGAGACATCTGAGCTGAACTGGGAGGATGAGAAAGGGTCAGCAAAGAGTAAGGCGGAGAACATTCTGGGCACAGCAGGGGACAAGGAATGCATGAGCCTTGAAATGGGAATGAGTTTTCGGTGCAGTGAGGTCGTGGGGCTGATTCAATGGGAATCCTAAACAGGAGGGGCTTTCCTGCTGTGTCTTAAACATAGCAAGTTTTTTTTTGTTGAGTGTGAAAGTAAGAATATTCTTTAGGTGGGGACTTAAAAAATGAAAAGAATTATTACATCTGTTTTCTGTGCACATCATAGAATATTTGATGTAAGGAGTGAAAAAGGAAATCAAACAGCTAGCCTGTTGTTCCAATGTTGTTCGTTGAATAAAACCTCTTTTCCCCACTGATTAGAGGAAATGCCATCTCTATCATGTACCGAAATCCCATGTGAACCTGTAGCTATTTGGAGTCCTCTCTTCAGTTTCATTGATCTGCTTGTCTAGTCCTGTTCCCAGGACAATATTGGTTCTTTTGTGGGTGAAGAAGATTGGCCCTGAGCTAACATCTGTGCCAACCTTCCTCTATTTTATGTGGGATGCCACCACAGCGTGGCTTGATGAGTGGTGCCAGGGTCCACGCCTGTGATCCGAAACTGGAAACTCTGAGCCACTGAAGCAGAGCGTGCGGATCCAACCACTATGCCTTCGGGCCGGACCCCAGGACCATAATGTTTTAATCACTGTGGTTCTCCCTGTCTCAGCTGCACCTTAGTGAAAAATAATATGGACAACCATATAGGAACGTTTTGCATTTCACTTGTATGACTATTGTAATTTCAGAAAGGAGTACAGGCATTGATTTTTTTCATAGAACACTGTGAGAATCCCGTGGAACATACATGTTTCCTAATTTCAGTTTGAGAAATACTAAACTTGTACCATCTTGCTTCAGAAAGGACTACAAGGCCTGGAGTTGACCCTAGAGGAACTCAGATTCACATAGCATTTCCTAAGTACCTACCATGTGCCAGGCACTGAGCTGAATGCTTTCAGTATATCATCTCATTTAATCCTTACCTCCACCCTTTGGAGCAGGTCTTATGACCTCTGTTCTACTGGGAAGGGTTAGAGAGGAGGTTAAGGGACCATGTGTCCAATACATCCCAAGCAACGTGCTAAATGCTGGGGATGGAAAGATACTTCTACTCATATTCTGTCCTCCAGTCAAATCAGGCTGCTTGATGTACCCCCAAATAATAACAGCTAACGTTTACGGAGCACCTCTGTGTGCAGGAATGAGTCTTAGCACTTAACATGCATGGTCTCATTCCACCCTCACACCATGGGACGGTTCTCTCCTGCAGGCACGCTAACTCTAGCTTCTTCATAAGTGATGTCGAGGGACGGTTAGGATCCTTGAAGTTAGACAGAATTGCTTCTCATTTTACAGGTGAGGAAATGGAGATGTGGAGGGGTTAGCTTACTTGCTGGCAAGGTCACACTGCTAACAAAGTGGTGAACCTGGGCCGGGAGCACACGCCTGCACGGCAGACCTCCCTCCACGTCTGGGGCTTTTCTGCTCTCAGGCCTTCAAGCATGCAGTTTCCTCTGCCCTTGTTTCTGATGCCTCCTTCAAGGTCTCTCTGAAATGCCAGCCGCTTCACCAAACCTCATGGATTCTTCAGCGGGATGTAATCATTGCTTTCTTCCACCTCCCCTGACCTGCTGTGCTCGGCAGCTGTGCACCTGGGCTAGCTGGAACACCAGAATTCAACCTCCCTGAGGGCTGGGGCCATGTCTGGTGCATCCCTCGCTGCACAGGGCCCTGTGCCCTGCAGACAGATGGATATTTACTGAGTATATTGAGCTGACTCTTGAGGAGCCAAGCCCAAGACCCTATACAAAAGAAATTGGGCCAAGGTTGGAACCCACCATTCTGGACAGACAAGAGGTCCTCTCTTGGGATACTCTTAGTAAGTGGTACAGAGAAAAGAGCATGAGGCTCGAAGGCAGACAGAACTGATTCGAAAATTGGATCCACCATTTATTAGTCACGTGTTCTCCGGAGCTCAATTTCCACACTTGGGAATTGTTGTGAAAATTATATAGTGTGAAAATGCAATAAATGTATAAAAAGTCCCTACCAAAGTCCTGGGGACATGCCACCCCCGTCCTCACCTCCCTCATTTACTCAACAAATATTTATGAACCTCCCATGAAACTGGAGGCACTGTGCTAAACATCGTATTTATCAGTTGTTTCTATGGAACAGTATTTCAGGGTTCAGGCTGGGAGTACCCCAAGAGCAGCCAAGCAGAGAATCATCACAAACTTGTCAAGCTGAGTAAGATGTCCGAAGGGGCACGAGTCTGTGTTGTTGTGAGGATTCTTCCTGTGCCTACACTGTGGACAGCATCCCCAGCACTGTGCTCGTTGTTGACCTGACTGCTGGAGCCCAGTCTCCAGTTTACAGAAGGATGTTACTTTCATAAGCAATGGGTGCCTTCAGCAGAGTTCCACGTGAGGCAGTGTTTGGATAACTCAGCCCAGCTCTTTTGTTTCCCAGCAGCTGTTACGGAACCAAGAGCTGGTGCAGCCTGTCCTCTGATGACTCAGTGACAGGGCCATCCATCTGGGGGTGTGCAGAGAGAGGGGCGGCCTCTCCCTACAAGGCTTTTAAGGTGATGCCGTGGACTCTTTGTACCTCAGGAGTTACTTCTGGAATTACAGGACTCTCCCTTTCGATATTTTATGCACTAATTAGCCACTGTTCCACGCGTGAGTCTTGTCAGATTCAGGCACTGCAGTAAGTCTGCAAAATCAGGGTCAGAGTGAGTTTGATGGGGGAAGTTATTATTTTCTCAAGGATTAAAATAAACAGAGAAGATGGGTTATGACGTAATCAATAACATTGGCCCCTTGATTAAAAACACAAATGTAATTTAGCTCAAAATTATCCTCTAGTTTGCTGTTCTACAAAATAGATTATGATAATAAATGAGTTGGGCCTCTTGCGCACAGGCAGTTGTCTTCGCATCACTAGCCTCTGGAGGGACAGTCTTCTCAGCCTGGATTTTCTATGGATGGAATTTTGGGAAAAAGCATTACTAATGCGAACATTCGAATCACAGTTCCTACAATCATTAAGGGTTGAGACAGCATGGCATGCTGGGGAGAGCTTGGCCTCTGGAATCAGATAAACCTGGATTGACATACTGGCTTCTTTACTTAATCAGCTGTGTGAGGTGTGGTCAAGTTACCTAACCTTTTGAGTCTCTTTTCTTAGCTAAAAAATAAAATAAAACATTTAGAAATGAGGATAACGATATCTTCCTTACAGGGCTGTTTTTAGGTTTCAGATGCTGTACAAAAAAGTGCATAACATGATGCTCGGCACGTATCAGGCCCTCAATAGACGGCGACTAATAATATTACAAGAGCTCAGTAGAATCCAGATCAGAAGACCTCTCAAACTGGTTCCAGGATCCAAGGGCTCTGTCTTCGTCTTAGAATAAGAGATACACTAAGCCAGTGGTTCTCAGCTCTGGCAGTCCATGAGGATCTCCTGGGAGCTTTTAAGAAAAGCCACTGTCCCAGCCTCACCTCCAAAGATTCTGCCTTTAACCGATCTCGGCTGAGGCTGGGTGTCCACATCCTTTTAAACGCTGGTGCGATCGATGCATGGCCAGGGCTGGGGACCGCTGCCCTGCGTCTTCATCAGCTAGGACCGGCTGACCAGGCGTCGGGAAGCCTTGCAGAGGTGTTCACTCTGGGGTCTGGCCCTCAGCTTCACAGGTTCAGAAACTGTCTTGTCAGAACCCTGGAGGTGGTCTCAGAGAGATGGACACGTGCCAAGAGTGAAATGGAGAAAATATACCTGCCAAACGGACCACGTATGTGCGCTGGCCTGTACGGCATATCTCCCTTTAAGCAAACTCCAGAGGAAGCCAAGTGATGAGAAATGACTCAGAGCAGAGGAAGTGGTTACATGGTTGAAATGTGGCCTGGCATCTGGAAAGGGTCTGTGCCCTTCAGGCAGCCAGGAAGCGCCTACCTTCCTACCCGGCCCCTTGTCACTCATGAACGAGTCTATGTGGCACGACCAGGGTCTGCCACTGGGATGGCCCTTTCTATGAGTTTCAGGGTCTCCCTTGCGAGTCACCATTATCAGGTCATTCAGAAATGGACCCCATAATGTGAGTCAAAACAGTAGAACCAGCCCACAACTGAATCTAACAAAATGACTTGCCGACACACCAGAGAAGGGGAGGATTTGCACCTTAGCTAAGGGTTGATGGAAGCGAGTGTCATAACCACACGCGTGAGTGCCCAGAAGGAAAGCATCTTGGCCTTGACCTTCATCTTTCTCATTCCAAAGGAGGAACTGAAGCTGCCTTGAAAGCTGTAGCCAAAATGCCTGCATTTAACGTTGCTTTTAGAGCCAGTTACTGATTCCACAGTTGCCTAGCCTGGCCCGACCGAGGCGCACATAGTGTACCAGGGTGCGGGAAAGAGAAGGTGCTGGGCTTCTGAAGCCCACACATCCGAGGACGAGGGGGCAGGATAACATGTCGTGACCAGTGTGTGCAGGTGAGTTCCCCACAGGGTCAGGATCCCAGCAGCGGGGCCATTAGAAGGGGGACTGGCTGAGTGACAGGATGGGGTGTGTTGTTGGACAAGATCCACAGCTGAGGCCAAAATTCTCCATCAGCGTGTGGGTGACAAATGAACAGAAGAACAGCGTGGCTGAACGTCTGGGGTGTATAAAATGTTACCAGCGGGGAAAGTGAGAGTTAAAAGTTAGGCTCACTCTGGGTTCAGAAATCTGTCTTTAAAAATACCCGAAGGGATTAATTTATTCAGGATTTAAAGGACCACAAAGGAATTTCATTCTGACTAGAGAATGAGAACTAAGTTCAGTTTACTGACCAACGATACAGGATAACCGTATTTATCCGAACCCGACTTTCATCATGGCTCTCATGCCAACTTCAGTTCCTTCTCAGGAGGGACATTTCCTTGGCCAGGAGGGCAGAAGGAAATTTCCTGCCTAGGCTGTTTGCATCCGTGTGGCAGTTAGCCGACCTGATTTTGCTTTTCCTATTCTCTTCTGTGGGGTCCATACCAGTTTCCATCAGAATGGCCCCGTGCTTGTGTCAGGAACTTTTATATTACAGAAGAAATTCTATTTTCTGACTTCCTCTAAGCCGGCTCGCTGGAGCAAAGTGGCTGGCAGGTGCCCACAGCCCAGTGAACATGAGCGGTTCTCCAGTTTACCCCTGCACCTCTGAGTCGAGCGGTGTTGGTTCTAAACCAGTTTACGCCCATAGTACATGTAATCGTACTTAAGTAACCTAATTACACGCTATGTTGACCACCTATATTATGCAAACCAATATAACCAATGTAAACAGGGCTGTTTCTTTGAAAACTAAGTTGAAGGATTTGGAAAGACACAATGAAGGCAAGTTGACAACGATTTGCTTTAAATTAAGTATAGGGGAGATTAGGGGGAAATAATAAGAACATGGAAGAGCTCTATACTGAAAATGCTTTTCAAGAGTCTTTAACATCTCATGCCACTTTAAAGAAATTGAAATTTGAAATTGTGGATAACATATAAATTGAAAGGAGACAGCGAGGATCCCAATGAGGGCACCATGCTCAAAGAAAAGGCTTTAGCCCTGGGTCAGAATATTGGCAAATAAATTACCATGTATGTGTTTTAAATGAAAATAAAATGTCTAAAGTATTTATATAATTGTTTTATCGTTGATTCATCCATTTAACACATTTATTGAGTGCCCACCGTGTGTCAGTCTGGAAAGGCAGAGATGAGCATGGCCAACAAAGTCCCTGCCCTCAAACTGTGCAGTCTAGAAGGAGCCTGCAGGGAGCCAGGGTGCGATGGGCCGGGTGTAACACCCACCGTCATGCACATGTACGCACAGACCCGTCAGCAGGAGTGACTCAGGGACGGGCTAGCCGGGGACAGGCCTCGCTCTTGAGGAAATAGAGCGGAGACGGAATCGTGTGGGGAGCGGGAACCGTGTAGAGACCTATGGGAACAGTCTCTGGGGCAGGGGTGCCCTGGGGCAGGGGTGCCCTGCGGCAGAGCCCGAGCAGGCCTGAGCTGGGCGAATTCAAGGAACAGCGAGAAGGCCAGTCCGCGCAGAAGGGCAGGTGGGAGGGCAGGTGGGAAGGCGAGAGCTAAGGGGTAGGGTGAGACATGGGCTGGGCCAGGTCACCCAGGGCGTCGGCCCCTGGGAAGGACTTTAGATCTCATCCTGACAGCAGGGGAAGCCACTCGGCGGTTGAGAAGGAGACTGGCCAGGTCTGGTTTCTTTTTTAAAGATTGGCCTTGAGCTAATACCTGTTGCCAATCTTCTTTTCTTCTTCTTCTTCTTCTTCTCCCCAAAGTCCCCCACCCCCACCCCATTACATAGTTGTAGATTCCAGTTGTGAGTGCCTCTGGCTGTGCCATGTGGGATGCCGCCTCAGCGTGGCCTGACAGCGGTGCCATGTCCTCGCCCAGGATCCGAACCAGCGAAACCCTGGGTCGCTGGAGCGCACGAACTTAACCACCCGCTGGGCCGGCCCCTGATTTCTATGTTTAAAAGGTCACCACCCTGCTAGGTATGGAGAACTGACGACAGGCGGGCAACATTGGAAGCAGAAAGTCACAAATGGGACAGACAAGGAACAGGCAGCGATGTCCGAGGAGGACCCGGGGAGAGGAGCTCCCGGAAAGCAAAAGCGCGGGCAGCGGCCGGCGTCGCGGAGGGACCGAAGGTGCCCTGGCAGCCCGGCGGGGCGGCGCGGCGCGGGGAGGCCGGAGAGCCGGGTGGGGAACGCGCAGGAGGCGAGCAGGGAGGGGGCCTGTGACCCTCTTCCAAGCAGCCTAATGGAAGGGTGGGAGGGACAGGGGTGCATGGGGAGCCCTGCAGATGGCAGGGTGCAGGCGGGAGCGAGGCTGGCGGGAAGGACGGGGGACCCGCACCCCCGAGCGAGCGAGCGGCGCGGGGCCCTGCCGCCCGCGCTGTGTCTGCCCCGCAGACTGGAGCCTCCGTGAACGAGGGGGGACCGCTGTGTTTACAGCCACCAGAGAGCAAGGCGGGGCTGGATTCCCGGCTCGGGAGCCATCTCCTTGTTGACTTCTGCTCTTCCGGTTTCCTTTTCCTTCCCGGGAGGAGGGGCGAGGGAGGAGGGGGAGGCCTGGGGACCGAGGTGGGCCTGCGGAGTGTCGGCAGAGGTGGCCTCCTGCCCGCAGGGGCTGTTCTTGCCCATGTTTGGCGCTTGCTCTTGGGGAATGCTACTCGGCAGGGTTCCCATGTCGGAGGAAAAACAAGCTCAAGGCTTACATTTCTCAGGCTTTAGGTAGAGAATCTGTGGTTTAAAAGCTTTTGAAAAATGTCTGTTTATGGGAATCTATTTTATATATAGGTGTCAGCAATTTAACTGGAGACAAAGCGATTCCTGGAAGCCTAGGGCCTTGGCTGGGACCCCAGCGTGGACTGGTAATGTCCTGGCGCCAGGTCACATTTGGGGACCAGATATTTCTGGCTGAGGAATGGAAGGAGCGTGGTTCAGAGATTTCACCCCAAAGGCCGGGCTTTAATTTTCTGCCATTTTTGCCTCCACCCTTCAGTACCGGCCTTTGGGAACAGACGATGACAAAGGGTTGAAGATCCTAAATCTTTGGATTTTGCCCCAACAGTGCCCTCCCTCCCCTTGATGTGCCCAAGAGAGGGAAGTGAAGGCCAATGCATGCTCTGTATGACAGCGAAGCCCAGTGTGTGTCCTTACAGACTAGTGTGGACCCCGTGGAGAATGCCTCTTTACCGGGCTGGAGGCAGGACTGGGCCTTGAATGAAAACAGGCTGAGCAGGCATTTCCTCTTAGCCCACACCTGCAGCTTTCCGTGGTACGAAGTCGGCGTTCCTGCCTGGGAAGGAATGGGGAGAAGCTGGAGCTGGGAACCTCCACCCCAGGACCTGTGGCAAGCAGCCGGCTGGGCCCCTAGGCCACCTGGGGGTCGGGGGAGGGCTCCCGCGGGGGAGGAGGCTGAGGGCTTCATGAAGAGCAGGCAGGGAAGGGAGCAGAGAAAGGGCTGGGCAGAGCCTCTCTGGCCACACAGCCCCCAAGGGCGCTCTGCCCAGCGTTTCTTAAGTCTTTGAAAACGTTGTTTTTATTGGTAAATACAACCAACGTAACATAAACTTGCATTAAAATATATTACAGTTTAATAAAGAATTATAAAGGGAACACCTGGGTAATCACTGCTTAGTCAAGAAGTAGAATAGACTCTGCACCCTAGGACCCCCGTGTGTGTCTCCCTGGTCACCCCCCGACCCTCAAGAGTGACCATCAGCCTAACTTCTCTGATAACCATCTCTTTCCTTTATAGTGTCATCACTTAGGTCTGTATCTTAAACACTCAACTTCGGCTTTGATTGTCTTTAAACTGCATAGGAGTGGAATCATACTGCATGTGTTTTTTTTCGTCTTACTTCTTTCTCTCAACATTGTTCTTTGCGATTCATCCATGTGGTTATGTGCAGTCTTAGTTCACTGATTTTCATTGTGGTATAAGATTCCCTCATGTGAGTATACCACAATTACTTATTCCTTTGACTGTTGAGGGGAAATCGGCTGTGGTACCGTGCTGCTGGTAGTGGACAAGGCTGTTAGGAATATTTTTGGATGTGAGTCACGGTGCACATGTGCACAAGTTTCTCTGCGGTCTGTACCTAGGATTGGAAGTTCTGGGTTTGCATATCTGCAGTTTTAAAGATAATGCCAAACTGTTTTCCAAAGAGATGAATTGGGTTGTCGAAATCTATATCCTTGCTGATTTTTATGTCTGTTAATTACTGACAGAAGCATGTCAAAATATCCTGCTATGTTTGTGGATTTGTCTATCATTTTAGTTCTGTCATTTTTTTTGGCTTTATATATTTGAAGTTACGTTATTGGATGCATAAAATTATTATGTCTTCTTGGTGAATTGATCACACTCGAAACAATTTTGACTTCTATTCACAAACCTTCATAAGAGCATGTGCTCTGCCAATAACATTGAACAGCTCCAAATGGGAAACTATCTAAACGTTATCATTTTGTCACTATGAAGTGACCTTTAGTTATCTCTGCCAATGCTTTTTGCTTTAAAGTCTGTTTTGTACTTCTAGCTTTGTTGCCTCCAGGATCTTGGGAGAAAGAGCCCAAGAGAGAATGAAGTTGCTAAGAGTGAGCCAGAAAGGCTGGGAAAAATAGAAGTGAGGCTGCTCCCCAGGGAGCCAGCCGGCCCCTCTGGGCTCAGGGAAGTTGAGAGATCCTGAGCTGCTCCCTCTGGCGGTCAGGAATGAGGCTGGGGAGGTGGAGCAGAGCCTTGAAGACAGCCACTCCGCATCAGGACACCTGCTGGATCTGGGATCAGAGCAAGGAGACGCAGCTGTGTGCACACATGCTCGCCCATTGGCTCCAGGGCCTTATGGTCAGTCCCTCCCTCTCCTGGATTGTTGCCTGGAGGGTTGGTTTTCCTTGGGCTCAGGGTGGGAGGGGGCGGGGCTAATGCTCAGGTGCTGTGTAGGGATGTGGCTCTTCCTCCCAGCTCAGGCTAGAGCTCCAGGTATTTGTTAATTTGTCGTTCTCTTCTTCCTGTATGCATTTAGTCAGTCAACAATACTTATTGAGTGTCTACTGTGTGCAGGCACTGGGCCCATTCAGGCTCATCCCTTTGAGCTTCTGGTCACTGTTTCAGGGGCACTGAACAGATGAAGGCCTGAGCTGCTCTCTGGGCCCTGTGGTGGCCGGGAAGGCTTTGGCCAGGAGCAGGGGAGAGCAGGAGAGCCTCCTCTCCTCCGAGTAGGAAACCTCTGATGTGACACTTCCTGCTCCCGGGCAGTTCCCTACTCCTGAGAACGAGAAGCCTGCTGGCCAGGAGTGCCCTCCGAAGCTGCCCGGAGATCTGCAGTTTGAGGGTGACACAAGGTCACAAGTGTGCTGCCAAATGTCCCCACTTCTTTCTCCCCAAACGGACAAGATATTCGTTAGGCTTCACCCCAGCAGACAATTCAAGTCTAAACCTCCTGCCTGTTGCCCGGCAGGCTCTAGAAGCCTGGAGGTGTAGCAGCCAGCTCCTGGAGGTGTACCCCCCGGCCAAAGTGGGGCACTAGGCGCGTGAAAGGAGGTGCTGTCCATATGCACACTGAAACACGGCTGTCCGCCAGGACCGTCTCCGGCAAACCGAGGCACATGGTCACCCTCACGAGCGTTTCTCAGAAACCATCTGCAATGAAAGGAGTTAGTCCGCTCTCTGCCTTCTCAGAACGTGACCTGGACCTTGTGCTGACTAACAGGAGTCTTTCCGAGACAAATCTGCCCCCTTTTTCCAGAACATACAGCAGGTGAACATCCTCAAATGCTGCTGGGTTAGGGCCACTTTATAAAGCCACTCTGGACCTCAAGGGCAGAGAAGGCCACTGAACAGATGCGAGCAACGCTCCCGTAAGGAAATTGCATCAAGACTGGAGTCGTCGGGATTCTTTGAAGAATTACAAGCAGGAGGGAGGAAGTCATTTCAGCTGGCGGGGTCAGAACACAGGCCTCTGCTCCACGCTGACATTTTCCTAGAAGGTCAAGAATGTGTTGGGACTTTGTAGCTATTTGGCTGAGATATGCCCTTAAGGGAAGTGCCAAGCTCTGAGATTCGGTTTCCAAGGCTCTTGTTTCCATGCCATGATGTGGTTATTGACAGTATTTTTAGAAGATGATATTAGGAAATGACAGGCATTGATGACAGTGCAGTGACTCAGCCGTCGTTGGCTGTGCCTCTGCTCTGGATGACTTGGGGGCTGGGCAGGGGGCGGCATTCTGGGACGCGTTTGGGACTTGCAGGAGCATGGCCTGTTACCGTGACCAGGAACCTAGAGCCCTTCAACTGGGAGGCAGGCTCCTGGGAGCCCAGAGAGGTGGGGCTGGACCCTGGAATTTGGACTCAATTGGAGGGCGGGAGTGGAGCTGGCGGCGTGTGGTGAGTCACAGCTTCCATCTGTGTGCCAGTGTCACAGTGAGCACAAAGCCGAAGCAGGATTACACTCCCCCCCTGCTAATCTCTGCCTTGTGTTGCCTTCAAGCTGTACGGTAGAGACCACATGTGTACGTGCACTTCACAAATGAAAACCTTCCAGATCTTCTCGGCTTTCCACCTAACCAAGAAACGTCCGATCTTGTTGCAGCACTCTAGCCGCAAAATTCAGCATTCTCTTCCGAGCAAAAGAGAGCTCCTTGCAGTAAAGCATGTGGCTGCGGAGAAGGATGTGCTTCTTCTAGGCTGAAGGCATGACAAGGGGAAAAGGTTTTATGTGCCTTTTTTATTTCTAAAAAATAAAAAGGAAAACCCAGGAAGACCGAAAGAACAGACTTTATAACTGATTCTTACAAATAAGATAGATATGCTAATAATAGTGTTAGTGGTAATAATTACTAGATATGGTCGCAAACACTGAACATGCGTAAATGCAGTGTTTCAGTGAATCCTCGCTGTAACCCTCCGAGGTTGGTGGTGTCGTTATCCCACATTTTAGTTGGGGAAACAGGCATGGACAGGCTGAGTCATTTGCCTGATACCCCACTGCGGGAAGTGGCCCCAGCTGGACCACAGCCTCCATGGCTTGCAGGACACAAGGACAGTGACAGCTGGTCCCCCGGGAATGTCCTTGGGCTCCCACCACCAAACCCTGCAACTTGCCTTCTGTTTCTCCCCATCCTTTCCCCTTTCTGCCTAGTGCAGAAGGAGGAGGTGGCGGCTCTGCCTGTTGGGGCTGGCCCATCGGCGGGGCCCTTCTGCTGGCCCTGTCTTCGGTCTCTCCCTCCCTGTTTGGTCCTGCCCATCAGAATGCAATGTGCTCAAGTCTCCCATGGAAGAGAAGCAGAAACAAAGCCCTCTTCTTGCACACACTCCCCTCCACCTTCTCTTTGCTTCCTCCTCCCACCACTAACCTTCTAGAAAGAATTAGCCTGGGCTCACTGTGTCCACTTCCTTTCCTTTCACTCCACAATCTGCCATCACCTGCATTCTGGCCCATCCTCACTCCGAGCTCACCAATAACCTTATAACTAGCCCAGTAATGGTAATACGGTAAAATGGTGTCCATCTCTGTCCTTCCCCTTTCGCCTTCTGGCAGATGGGTCCCTGCTGACCGCCCCTGCCTTGTTGGAATGCTCGCTCCCTTTGGCTTCCCAGACCACCTTCTTTTGATTTCCTTTGGGTCCTCTAGCTGCTCCTCCCAGTTTGCTTGCAGGCTCTACTCTTTCCGCCCATCTGTGATGGTTAATTTTACGTGTCAACTTGACTGGGCCGTGGGGTGCCCAGATGTTTGGTTACATGTTATTCTGGGTGTTTCTGTGAGGGAGTTTCTGGATGAGATTAACACTTGAGTCGGTATACGTGTATAGCAGATGCCTTCCCCAACCTCGTGGGCCTCATCCAACCCACTGGAAGCCTAAATAGGCAGGAAGTTTGAGTAGGGGAGACTTTGCTCTCTCTGCCTGACTGTCTTCAAGCTGGGACGTCGGTCTTCTGCCTTCACACTTGGACTCGTGCCGGAACTTACACCATCGGCTCTCCTGGGTCTCCAGCTGCCGACTGCAGATCTTGGGCCTTCTCAGCATCTATAATCATGTGAGCCAATTTCCTACAAATCTCCTCTCTCTCGCACTCTCTCTATATATCTCTGATTGGCTCTGTTTCTCTGGAGAACTCTGATCAAAGGGCTGGTGGCCTCGAGCACTCTTCACTCCTCCTCGATCCCCCAACATAGGCCTGTGATAATAGAATTGTTTCACCTTGTCATAAGCCTAATGAGCTCTTTAAGGACATGGATTGTGTCTTATTCATCTACCAAACCCATAATAAGTGCTCAGAAAATGTTTATTGAATGAATGAACTAACTATGAACTTGGACACACATAGAATTAAGTACAATATTTACATCCACAGGTGATTCTCATCTAATGTCCAATGCTCCCCATGTTGGTGACAGGGACTGCCTTTAGGCCCAGGAGGCTAAAGACCCCACCGCTGCTTGTCTGCACTGCTGTGAGCCTTGCCCACACCCTCAGGGCCGGCCATCACAGTGGGCATGTGCCTGGGTACCTCAGGAGCCCTCTGACCCTAAAATTAAGGCTTTTTGCCTTAACTGCTTGGGGTTACTTTTTAAAAAATCTTTCATCCATTTTTGTCTCTGCATTGTATTGCATGGCCTAAATGGAGTCTCTTCTCCGTGTCCAGAAGGACAAGCACCCAATTTTTCTTACCTGTTACACACTGCAGGAATCCAGGTCCGTGGTGGGCTTGGTCCCCCATGGGCTCGGTCCCCCATGCTACAGCACCTCCAGGCTGAGGGAATTGGCATTTCTTTTCTTTTCTTCTTTTTTTTTGCACTTGCTTTCCTTTTCGCCAACTGGCCCCAGGCTCCCAAAGATTCTCCTCTGGCCTTGAGCCGCAGGGCCAGGACTTCCCCATCACAACCTCAGGGTGCGAGTGCCCTGCTACCTGCTTGAGTGGCCTCCCCTTGCGGCGTTCTGTGGAGCAGACCCGCCCTGACTCCCACCTCAGTGCCTCGGCCCCTCTCCGCCTCACCACCTGTCGGTTTTCCTTCTCAACTTACGTGCCTTCATATCTGTCTCTCTCTCGGCTGCCCCACCAGTCTCCTTCCAGCCTGTAAACTCCTTCACATGGGTGCTTTGTCCTGCTTGTTCTTATGTCCACAGCACCCAGGACACAGCTTGGCCCACAGTAGGTACTCAGTACGTATTTATTGAATAAATGTTGTTGAGTGAATATTTGCTTTTGTTGTTGTTATTGTTTTAAATATTCTGACCTGGACAGGACCGAGCCATCTTGTTTCTTCAGGCTGTGTGACTCTGAGGCCTTGGTGATCCCTCTGGTCTCAGAGCCCCTCTGTATTCTCTTCTCAGCGGTCTAGGCGCCAGTGCCTTGTGGCAGGGCAGGGCGTCTGTAGGAAAACTGTCCTCTCAGGCATAGTGTATTCTCCTCTATCCTGTCTCTTCCTTTAAACGCTCGTCTTCTCTTATAAGGCTAGGCAAAATGTCCCTGTGAACGCTTTGAATGCAAAACCTCTTTCAGGCAGTTAAAGATTTTCATTTCTTCCTGCCCCAATTCATGTGGCCCTCACATACACAGAATAAATATATTTTTATTTATATGACTGCCACTTTTTGACAGTTGAATCCTAGGACATATATAATTTTAAATTCAAGAAATCCAGATAAGATAGTTATTTTATTGGTAAGCAATAATGGTCCCTCATGGAATGACCCTCCAATGAATGGTCCCCATGGAAAGGTTCCCTGTAGAATGATCCCCATGGAATTGTGTCCTATAGAATGATCTCCATGGAATGGTCCCCACAGAATGGTCCCCCATGGAATGGTCACCATGGGATCTTCCCCCTAGAATGATCCCCATGGAATGGTCCCCTATAGAATGATCACCATCGAATGGTCCTGTCCGTAGAATCATTCCCATAGAATGGTCTCCTATAGAATGATTCCCATGAAATGGTGCCCATAATGGGCTCTATGGAATGGTCCCCTATAGAAATGTCCTCATGGAGTGGTCGGTCCCCCATGGAATGGTCCTCATGGAATAGTCCCCATAGAATGGTCCCTATGGAAAGGTTCTGATGGAATGGTCTTCATTGAATGGTCCCCCAGAGAATGGTCCCTCCCCCTTTTTTTTAAGTTAATTTTTGTGTAAGGTGTGAGGTTCAGGTCAAGTTTCATTTATTTTGCATATGAATGTCCAATTTTTCCAGCACCATTTGCTGAAAAGACTTCCCTTTCTCCACTGAATTGCTTTTGGGCATTTGTAAAAAGTCAATTGGCCATATGTGTGGGGGTCTCTATCTGAACTCTCTATTCTGTTCAGTTGATCCATGTGTCTGTCCCTCCAGCAAGATCACGTTGTCGTGTCTGCTGTAGCTTTACAGTCAGTCTTCATATCAGGCAGTGTGATTCCCCTGACTTAATTATTTTTCTAAGTTTTAAAAACTATTTTAGTCCCTTTGCTTTTCTATTTAAATTTTAAAATTAGCTTGTCTATATCTGCAAAAAATCCTGCTGAAATTTTTATTGGAATTGTGTAAAATCTATAAATCAGTTTTGGGAGAACTGACAAGCTCAGTATGTTGTGTCTTCCGGTTTGTGAGCACATCCTGTCTTTCATATCTCTAGATCCTCTTTGGTTTCTTTCATTAGCATAGTATAGTTTTTAGCATATAAGTTTTGTACGTGTTTTGTTAGATTTATTCCTAAATTAGGGTTGCCAGATAAAATTCAAGTTGTCCAGTTAAATTTGAATTTCAGATAAAGAATGAATGATTTTTTAGTGTAAGTATGTCCCGTGCAATACGTGGAGCATGCTTATACTAAAAATTTATTCTATAACTAATAAAATTCTAGATTTTTATTTACTAAATCTGATAACCCTAACTTAATTATTTCATTTTGTGGTGAAATAATGACAACTTTTTAAGTTGGTATTTAAAAAAATGTTTTGATTTTTCAATCAGTCGTTCCTAGTATATGGAAGTATGCTTGATTTTTGTGTGTTGACCATGTATCCTGTGACCTTGCTAAACACAGCTAGCTCTAGGAGGGTTTTCTTTTTTTCTTTTAACTTGGGATTTTCATGTTGTCTGTGAATAGGCACAGTTTTTATTTCTTCCTTTCTGAAATTTTGTTGTGTGTTATTGCACTGGCTAGCACTTCTAGTGTGGTGTTGAATAGGAGTGTTGAGAGTGACATCCTTGCCTTGTTTACCATCTTGGGGGGCAAGCATATGGATTTTCACCATCATATGATGTTAGCTGTAGGTTTTTTGTAGATGCTCTTTATCAGGTTGAGGCAGTTCTCTTCTATTCCTAGTTTGTTGAGAGTTAACATGAATGGTTGTTGAATATTGTCAAGTGTTTATCCCTTCATTTATGATCATGTGGTTTTCTTATTTTGATGTTAATATGGTAGATTACATTAATTTATTTTTGGATATTACGTGAGCCCTGCATTC
Source organism: Equus caballus (assembly GCF_041296265.1). Taxonomy (NCBI): domain Eukaryota; kingdom Metazoa; phylum Chordata; class Mammalia; order Perissodactyla; family Equidae; genus Equus; species Equus caballus. The sequence continues at coordinate 24,299,150 of NC_091700.1, read as the reverse complement.
CCAAGATAAACCTATCTGGTTGTGGTTTATTATTCCTTTTATGTAAGGCTAGATTTGATTTGCTAATATTTTGGTGAGGATCATCATGTTGATGTTCATGTGGGATATTGGTCTACAGTTTTCTGTTTTTTTGTACTGTTTCAATCTATTTTTGGCATTATGATAATGCTGGATTCATAGAATGAATTGGGAATTATTCTTTCTCTTCTATTTTCTGGAGGAAATTGTGTAGAATTGGTTTTATTTCTTCTTTAAATGTTAGATAGAATTCACCAGTGAGAACATCTGGGCCTGGAAATGTCTTTTTTGGAAAGTTTTTAACTATCAGTTCAATTTCTTTAATAGTAGTAGAACTGTTCAGATTATTTATTTCATCCTGAGTGACATTTAATTTGTGATTTTTGAGGAATTGGTCCCTTTTATCTGAAATTTTGTATTTATTTGTGTAGAGTTATATGTGGTACTCCCTTATTATGTTTTTAATGCCTTTGGGGCCTGTAGTGATATTCCCCCCTTAATTCCTGAAATTGATCATTTGTGTCTTCTTACTTTTTTCTTTGTTAGGCTTGATAGAAGTGTACCAATTTTATTGATCTTTTCAAATAACTAGATTTTTATTTTCTCTTTTCAATTTTATTGATTTCTCCTCCTACATTTATTTTTTCCTTCCTTATGCTTCCTTTGATTTTATTTTGCTCTTCCTCTTCTAGTTTCTTAATGGTTAGGCTTATTTAGTTGAAAATTTTCTTCCTTTCTAATGTAAGCATTTAATGCTATAAATTTCCCTCTTTGCACTGCTTTAGGTGCATCACACACATTTTGATGTGCTATATTTTCATGTTTGCTCGATTCAAAATATTTTTCTAATTTCCCTTGAGACTTCTCTTTGACTCATTATTTGGAAATGTGTTGCTTAATTTCCAGTGTTTGGAGATTATCCTGTTATCTTTGTGTTTATTTATAGTTTAATTGCATTATATTCCATATTTTGTATGATTTCAATTCTTTTACTTTTGTTTAGATTGTCTTATGATCTAGTACGGAGTATATTTTGGTGAATATTTCATGTGCACTTAAAATGTATGTATAATCTGCTGTTGTTTTGTGTACTACTCTATAAATGTTAATTGGATATGGCTGGTTGATGGTATTGTTTAGTTCATCTATATCTTTGCTGATTTTCTACTCGTTCTATTTATTAGTAAGAGAGGAACTGAATACTCCAACTATATTTGTAAATTTGTTTGTTTCTCCCTTTAGTTCTGTCAGTTTTTGCTCCATGTACTTTGAAGCTCTGTTTTTAGGTATATACACATTTAGAATTGTTTTATCTTCTTGGTTAATTGACTCTTTTATCTTTACATAATATCTTTCTTTATCTCTGGTAATTTTCTTTACTCTGAAGTCTCCGTTGTCTGGTATTAATGTAGACACTCTAGCTTTGTTTGACTCATGCTTGTGTGGCATATCTCTTTCCATCCTTTTACGTTTATCTATATCATCATATTTTAAATGACAGCATATAGTTGGGTCATATCTTTTTTAATTCATTTAGCCAATCTCTGTCTTCTAATTAATGTATTTAGACCATTTACATGTAAAGTAATTAGTAATATTTTTAGATTTAGGCCTACCATTTTATTATTTGTTTTCTGTTTGTTTCCTCTGTTTTTCATTCTTATGTTTCCCCTTTCCAGCCTTCTTTTCATTTATTTGACTGTTTTTTTTAGTATTTTCTTTTAATTATTTATTATTTGAGTATCTCTCTTGGTCTAGTTTTCACTTATTGCTCTAGGGATTATAATATAAATACTTTTAACAGTCTACTTAAAATCAATATTTTACCACTCAAATGGACTGTCAAATCCTTACCACCATATTGATGCATTTACCCTCCCCCTTATTATTCTTGTTATAGACTACCTTTACATAGATGAAAAATTCCATCAGACAGTGTTATAATTTTGGCTTTCAACTGCAAACATAATTTAAATAACTCAACAGGAAAAGAATAACCTGTTCTATTTACCCAGATATTTATCATTTCTATTGCTCTTTGTTCATTCCTGTTGTCCCAACGTTCCTCCTGGTGTCATTTCCCTCCTGTCTGATGAACTTTCTTTAACAATTATTTTAGAGCATGTCTGCTGATAATGAATTCTTTTACTTTTTCTCATTCTGAGAGTGTCTATTTCACCTTCTTACAGAAGGATATTTTCACTGAATGCAGAACTCTACCTTGCCAGTTCTTGTGTTTGAGCACTTTGAAGATGTACACTTCCCTTATTTTCCCTTTTTTTTTGTGAGAAATGCACAATCATTTGAATTGTTCTTCTATAGGTAATAATTTCAATTAGAATGGGATCAGCCAACACTGTCTTAGTCTTACTGGGTAATTCCAGTGTTTTTAATCTTCAAATATCTTAAATCTAATATGGAGCCTAAAACCCCCAAATACACTACTTCAGTCGGGCCCTCTGTGCTTTGGTATCAGTGGTCAGGCATTCTCGTCTATTTAGAAAACTATCTTTGGGAAAGAAAAGAGTAAACCTAGATTCTCTTCCTGAGCTGACGGACGCAATTTCCAAACCACATCTCCACCCCTAGATTCCCTTGTGACATCCTCTCTCTCTTTCTCTTTCTCCCTCTCCCCACCACTCTCCTACCTGTCACTGAGTGATGTTTAAAGGGCAGAGCTGTTGGAGACGAGAATAAGCCTACATGCTTCTTTTCTGTACTTAGAAATTATTTGGCAGGTTAACAGTTAGCCCTAGGCCTTATTGTCTCTCTGTCTTGAGTTTATAGATGAAGTATGTAAATTCCTCTAAGCTGGTGTAAAACAACAACAACCTGTTTTAGCTTTTTTGGATGAGTTGAGACCAGTCTGCAGGGACCTGTACAAATGGGGCGAGGTAAATGTTAGAAGGCACGTCCAGGCCTGAGGGCTGCTGATGGTGACAGCAGGAGAAAGTTTTGACAGATGCTCATAAAATAGAAAATAGCAGAAAAACAGGTTGTGAGAGTTCATAGGCCAATTAAGTAGAACGTTTCGTCTCATTCCTTGTGTGTTTTTCCCAGGGATACAGAACTAGTTTTTCCTCTGTGGATCATGTGCTTCCCTAGGAACACGAGAGGAGGTGCCTGTGCTTGCCTCCAGGATGCTCACCCTGTGCCGTAACTTTGTAGTGGGCTACAGCAGTTCCTTCTTTTTAAGGGGTGAGCACCAGTTCCAACATCCGTTTCCAATGTATAGTGTGTGGAGGATACGTTCCCTTCTCCCAAAACATTTGTTAAGTGCAGGGCACTGCCCACAGCTAAGTCTTCATATTGAAAATGGCTGGTGACTATTGGTATTAATCAGGGTGACGTAACTCCATGGAGCTTGGATAAAGCTGAAATTCTTCCTCAATTTTGAAAGCAATTCTAGGGATAGAAGTGAAAATGCCCACAGTCCAGTGGTACAAGAGGACGCCACCATGGTCAGCGGGGATTTCTCCTGAGTTCTTACCTACGTGGTTGGGCGTGTTCAGCACATCTCTGTTGGGGATAACTCCAAGGCGCCCTTAAAATCAGTTACTTTTAAGTTCGAAGCTGATGAATGTTTGGAGTGTTCATCGTCCATATCCAACAGGACAGAGGCAGATGCCGAGGACTCTCCATAGAAGTAACAGCTAGCAGCTACCTCTCAGTGAGCGTCTCTTTGGGGTCAGGCCCTTTGCGTGTTAGGCTTATTCCGAATCAAGCCAGATCTTTTTATGGCTCAGGAAATCCGGGCCTGAAGAATTCTTCCCCAACCCCCTAGCTAGTGACCAGCAGAGGTGAGAGTTAAGCCCTGTTGTTTCTGACCCTGAGGCTCGTGATCTCTCTGTTACCACATCCAGCATATTTTCCATGTCTCCTTTGTCCTTTTCATTCTGCTACTCTTTTTCCTACTCTCCGTAGAATCTATCCAGAGGAGACTCCTGCTTCCTTGGTGCTGGCAGTCCTGGAAAGCCCAGGCACCTCCCGAGTGCCCTCACATGTTAAGATCTCCATCAGGCGCCTCCGATTCCTGCTGCGTCTCCCTTCCCTGCACAGGTGCCACCCCCGGCCGTGGACTGCTGGTCGGCAGAGTCTGTGTCTTATTCACCTTTGCCTTCCAAGGCCGAGCCCCACTCGAATACGGAAAGTGCTCAGTGTGGACGGAGCCTCCCTCCTTCCTCACCCCACACCAGGCAGGCTAGCCCTTCTTCCCACGGCCCAGTGTGCTAACCATCCCATAGCCGCCTTCCTGGCTTTCTGCAACACGCCACGCTCTCTCAGGCCGCCAGGTCTTTGAAGGCAGCTCTCCTTCGCAGGGGGACAGGACATCACAGAGGAGAGACTGAAGCCTGGAGAGGTGATAGTTGAGGGGATGAAATTGCTGTATTAGTTTCCTGTGGCTGCTGTAACAGATCTCCACAAACCTGGTGACTTAATACAACAGAAATGTATTCTCTTGAAGTTCTGGAGGCCAGAAGTCTGTTGGCAGGGCCGGGCTCCCTCTGAAGGGTCTAGAGGGGAGTCTGTTCTCTGCTGCTTCCAGCTCCTGGTAACACCAGGTGTTCCTTGGCTGTGGCCGCATCTCTCTAACTCTGCCTCCCTGGTCACATCGCCTCCTCCTCTTCTCTCGGTGAAATCTCCCTCTGCCTTCCTCTTATGGGGACACATTTAGGGTCTGCTGGATAATCCAGGGAACTCTCATCACAAGATCCTTAATTTAATCACATCTGCAAAGACCTTTTTCCAATGAGGTCACATTTCCGGGTTCCAGGGATTGGGACTTGCTATCTTTGGGGGCCGTTATTCTGTCTACCACTGTCCTTGAAGAATGGGAAGGGAGGGAGGGGACCCAAAGTGCGGTGGGACCCCGAGTTGGGCAGCAGCAGGGACACTCTCCCACTGTCAGAGGAGGAAGAGGCAAGGCTGGGTGTGGATGCAGGTCTGTTCAGAAAGGGGTTAGAGGAGGAGTGGCAGGTGGCGGGGGAGTGGTAGGAAGGGCTCGCAGGAACGTCAAAGACAGTGAGAGATGACTTCTGGGAGAAGCAGAGAGGTGACGGGAGACGTGGAGAAGGACTGCCGGGCAGTGCAGAGACCACTTGTGGCTGGAGGCCACAGATTTGTAGTGGCACCAACCGAGCTCACGCTGGGGAGACAGCCTGGGTGTGTGTGTGTGTGTATGGGAGAAAGAACATAAGGGAGAGAGCTGACTTCATCCAGAGTAGGAGTTCTGCGGGGTGGGTGTGCAAGGAGGACAAAGGGCCTGGGACATGAGAGTACTGGTGAGAGAGTGGTTTAAGTCCCGGCTGCCCGGGAAGGAAGGAACATGAGGAAGGGCACAGACTGGTGAAAGGACTGGCCACCTCGATGTCGTCAAAGAGCAAGTGTGGTGGCTGTCACTGGCATGATAGAGTTTAAAGTTTCAGAAGTGCCAATTAACCAGATCGAGTTTAAAGTCTGGGCTGACGATACAAGCCTGGATGTGAACCTGCTGGGATCACAGCGGGATTTATGGTCAGAAGAAGAGCGGGCTTGGGGCCATGGCCTTCCGTGAACGTGAGAGGGACCGGCGTGCAGGCGTGGTGGACGTGAGCCTTGTGGTGGCAGGGTTTCATTTTTCTAAGTAAGGGTGGAGGAAAGGAGTTTAGAAGTGCTTTTAAAAAGCAAAGGTGCAGAGGACACTGGAAGCTGGAGAATACGTGTAAGTAAAGGCCAGGAAATAAATGAAGATTTCTTTGATAACAGTGAGGACATAGGGGGACTTGACCACAGAACGAGGACGTCAGAGGCACAGTGGGCGGCCCGAGGGGAGGGAGAGCCGTGGGAGTTTGGCTCAGTGAATGGAAGCCCAGAGAGTACAGGGAAGGTCTCAGGGGAGATGTGAGGCGTGGTGGAACTGATCTGTCCCAAGGCTTCAAACATAACTGGTTTCTTTAGTGCAGGTCTATGCGGAGGCTGCAGATGGTGTGGGAAGTTGGCATTCGTGTTAGCTTCTGTTACATATCGGTTGGCAGTTGGTTCTGTGTTTGAGAGGTAGCTAAAGTTGGCATGAGCCCATGAGAGCCAGTTTCGAGACAAAGGAAGAAGAAATGGCCTATTCATCACTTAGGGCCTGATGTATGGTTTTGTTGCATAGGGTAGCCATTTATTTGTGTAAGCGAAGGCCTTTGCTCAGGAAGCCTGTACAGCTTAGCCTGGCAGCTGACGGGAGCCCCTGCAAGCAATGCGGGAAGAAACATAATCTAAGGGCGGCGGTGCATGCCTGGGGAACCACCACAGGGGACTGAGCCCTTGGAGAAGCACCCTCAGGACTGGATGGGCCAGGGCTGCTCTCCCGGGGCGAACCCTCCAGGTGGGAGACTCAGAGCTGTATACCAGGCAAGACTTCAAACCCTGTAGTCTGGGCGGCCACTATTCGGGGAGAGGTGACCTTTGACTCGCATGATCCAAGACCTATTTTGCCACAGAAATAAATACAAAGTAGCAAGACAAAAACTTCCTAAAGCATGTTAAGTCTTTATTACTGTTTGCTTTTTCCTTAGAGTTGCTTTCGGTTTCTCGGCTGTGTCTCTCCTCTTCTGCAAAGTCCTGTCTCCTAAATTCACAGGGTGGGGGAGCAGGGTGCAGTGTGGGCTTCTTTACAGCATGTTTTGTCACATTTTACTTCTGCTCCAAAGTTAATGAATTTCAGGCAAATTTTCCACCACATGCACATGGTGAATACTTGGATGACATTTTTATAGGCACCAAAAATACTTTAAATTATAATGTTAGCAAATGATAAAGTAATAGCTCACCAGTCATCAGAATCACTCACAGGATTTCCAATGTTCGAGAACAGCTTGGCTCTGGGAGTACTGAGCCCAGTTTCCAGCTAAAATGGTGCCCCCATTGTGGTAGTGTACACAGTAACAAATATACATTTGGTTTTTCTCCCCAGTTGGGTTCCTGGCACAGAGCTTCTAGGTCCCTTGGAATTTTCTGAGTGATAGAGGTGATTGGAGCATCTTTTGTAATTTATAGCAAACCCTTTGCAACCTTACCTGAGTTTATGTTAAAGGAGTGACTCTTGGAGGATGAGGGCTGGTTGCCAGGGGAACCAACCACGTGATTAAAGGGTGGGAACTTTCAGCCTCACCCCTTGACCCTGAGGAGGGGAGGTGGGTGGAGATTGAGTTCAGTCATCAATGACCAATGATTTAATCAATTGTGGCTGTGTAATGAAGCCTCTATAAACAGCCTAAGCAAAGGCGTTTGGAGAGTCTCCAGGTAGGTGAACAGGTCGAGGAGCTGGGAGGCCGCCGTGCCTGGCATGGAGCTTCCATGCCCTAAGCATCTTGTCCACGTGGCTGCTCCTGAGGCGAAGCTTTTATAAGAAATGGGTAATAATAAGTTAAACTGTTTCCCTGGGTTTTGTGAGCCATTCTAGCAAATTGTTGAACCTCAGGAGAGGGTTGTGGGACCCTCCAATTTGTAGCCACGTTGGATGGAAGTCGTGCATAACCTGGGGACCCACTACTTGCAATTGGTGTCTGAGACTGGGGGCCAGTCTTATGGGACTGAGCCCTTAACCTGTGAGGTCTGGGCTAATTCTGAGCAGTTAGTGTCAGAATTGAGTTAAATTGTAGGACATCCAGTCAGTGTCCCCTGAGAACTGGAGAACTGCTTGGTGCGGAAAAACCCACACATTTGGTGTCAGAAGTGTTAGGACTACAGAAAGAGCAGTTTTTCTTTTAACCATGGTTAGCGCATAAACACAGCTTATAATTTCCCTGTCCTGCCAGCTTTGAAGTCTTGTGACTCTTGATGAATTCTTACAATTTGGAAATATCTGAATCACTTCAAATTTTGCAAACAATGTGAGGCTTTATTAATATTTTACATGGCACCATTTTAACTTTGCGTAATTGGAATTTGCATGAAATATATTCATTCATTCAATGAATCTTTTTGGAGTATCTTCTGTGGACCACATTGTCTTCTAGGTGCTGGAGATTCAGCAGTGAACAGAACTGAGTCCCTGCCCCCGAGGACTTTATAGTCTAATGGAGAAACTGGCAATAAACAAGTAGTAGGTACATGATATGATGTCAAGTAAGGGTAAGCTCTGTGAACAAAAATAAAGCAAGAGGAAGGGATAAGGAAAGATGGAGGACGAGGTGCCATTTCAGGTAGGGTACCAGAGGGAGTCATGCAGACATGGGAGGGCATAGCAGCAAGCAATAGGAGGCTCCTTGGTGACTATTTAACTCAAAAAGGACTTGGTCTGGCATTGACATAGAAGGTAGGTTAAACGCACCAGTTAGGGAATCAGACCTGAGTTCAAAACCCAGCTCTACCGGGGCTGGCCCTGTGGCCGAGTGGTTAAGTTCGCGCGCTCCGCTGCAGGCGGCCCAGTGTTTCGTTGGTTCGAATCCTGGGCGCGGACATGGCACTGCTCATCAGACCATGCTGAGGCAGCATCCCACATGCCACAACTAGAAGAACCCACAACGAAGAATATACAACTATGTACTGGGGGGCTTTGGGGAGAAAAAGGAAATAATAAAATCTTTAAAAAAAAAAAAAAAAAAACCCAGCTCTACCACCTATTAACTGTGTGCCTTTGGGCACGTGATGTAATGAATCTTTCTGAGTCTGTTTGCTCATCAGTGGAGTTGGGATAAGAGTAATACTTGGCTCCTAAGGTTGTGGTTAGTAAAGTGATAATGTACATAAAACCTCTATCTCTGACCCTAACACATAGGATGTGCTCCCATCTAGATGGCTGTCACTATTATTATTATAATTACCAGGAACAGCAAGCAACATTTGTGTGGTTACTACTGTCAACGCATGGGACTCAGGCAGAGGACAGAGGCTGTCTCTGCTGGGAAGTGTCTAAAATGTAAACATGCCTGTGGATATTCAAACACACTAACTCTCCTCCTGACACACATGGGTGAGGGCTGAGGGCAAGAGAGCTCAGTTCAGAACAACCTAAGAGACTGGAGACTGAGCGTGTAAACAGGATGCAATGTTAGAGGACACGCTCATAGTTTGGACGTGCAGGGCCCTCACCAGCTGGGTCTCTAGCTGCTAGAGCAGACCCTGTGTAAGTCCTGCTGCCTTTGGAAGGCAGAGCACATGGCTCTGTGTGCACGGCCAGGCTGTCCTACGCAGCTGCTCTGCGGAGATGACGGCTGGATCACCACTGCTGATGCTCGGGGCTTCCTCTCAGCTCCTAGATGCCCAAATGTTCCAGAACCTTTGGCCCAGCCTCAGGTGACCAGAGTCAGACATCAGCATTGGGTGGAGCCCCTACAAGTGGAAAGTAGAGAACTGAGTTTGGCAAAAGGAAGCGCTTATGTTTTTATAAATCTAAAATTTAAGAACTCATCCTTCTTTTATTCCTGTCAGTGGCATATCAGCTGTATTATAATTGCCTGTCTCTGCCGTAAGAATGTGAGCTTCTTAAGGGCAGAAACTGTTTTCTGTGTCCCCAGCACCTGATACGTAACACATACTAAATGATGAATGAACGACTCAAATGTCAAGGAAAGGAAATAATAATTAGTCTTAATATAACCATGTATTTATCTTGCATTTTATAGTTTTCATAACACTTTTGCTTAAATTATGACATTTGACCTTCACCCCAGACCTGTGATGTTGGTGTTGCTCTCCTTGCAGATGGAGAACCTGAGGCTTATAGACCATAGTAAGATTAGTCAGATAACAAGAGGTAGAAGGCCAGGAGGCCCTTCACTGGACCACACAGCCTTGTGACGATGAGCAAAGAGCAGCTTTACAAAGATCTATGCTTCATCCACCCACCCACCCATCGTTCATTTATTTATTAACCAGCATTTACTAAACACTTTCTCTAAACAAATGGATGGACTGAGCTCAAGTTCTGGAACACAACAGACCTGGATTCAAATCCAGCCCCACTAGTTCCCAGCTGGATGATCTTGGGGACGTAAGTCACTCTCTCTGAACCTCGCCTTCTTCACCGGGCAAGCACCTATCACAGTCTTACCTGGCAGGGCCGTGACAGGTAGGATGTGGGACGCAGTCATGGCGTCCTAGCCAGGCAGCTGCTGGTCTACGAAGGGAGGAAAACACAGAAGCTGATCATTGTAGCAAGTGTGGTGGGTGCTGGGGTGGAGTCTGGGAAATGCCACTTGGAAGGAGGGTCAGGGAAGTTTCCAGAGGAATCTTAAGCGTCATCAGGCAGACCCAGGAAAGGAAACGAGCGTTCCCAAGAGAAGAAATGCATGTTCTGGATTCACTTTAAATCACATTAAACATTTTTATTAAAGCCTTTCTAAAACTAATTTCCAATTTCCTTGCGTTATCCAATAGAATACAGAAAGCCCCTTTACCCTGAGTGCCGTGTCCTCTCTGTGATTCCTCGCGGCCTCCAGGCGGGCAGTCTGCCCTGCGCAAAGCGCCGGCTGCCGCCTTCCACCGGCCTGGCTTCATGTTCTCTCGGCGCTGGCTCGTCTCAACAGTGCCGGTGCCCTGCTGTCTGCCACCCCGTTCTGCTCTCGTCACATTGCTCTTCTGGGCCACATCTGCAGGCAGCTCTCTCTCTGACATATTTTGATTATTGCTCTATCCTTTTCTTTTCTCTCCACCTTTCTTTCCTACCACTACTGTGCTTGTTGACTTTTGTGCCAGAAACGCCTGGCCTGGCCAGCCAGCAGCCCTTCAGGTTTCCCGAGCGGCGATGGCCTCGCACCTCCTCTGCCGTCAGGTCTGGCAGGTGTACACAGGTGTACCATGGCCGTTCACCTGGGAGGTCTTTTCTGTTTGCTCAGGCTTGTGGGTGTCTGTGAGATTCTGGGCATGTGTGTCAGAAAATTGGATGGAAGTGGTCCCCAGAGAATTTGGGGGAGTGGGGAGGATGGAAGGCTGTGTGATTTGGAAATCTTGGGAAGAAAGAGAATCTTGAGCTGGAGTCTGGAAAGGAGGCCCCTGGTGTACCCCAGGCAGCCGGAAGGGCCTTGTGGGGGGATTTTCCTGGATGCAGGCAAACAGGTCCCTCTTTGGAACAGTCTGGGGAGTGCTAACCCCCCTGGTCTCCTTTGTGTCCCAGATGAAGCCTGTTCTGTCTGCTCTCTATGGCAGAGCTGGCAAATTTTTTCTGTAAAGGGCCAGGAAGGAAATATTTGAGGCGTTGTGGCCATACAGCCTGTCGCACCGACTCCACTCTGCTGCTGCAGTGTGACTGCAGCCATGGCCAATACCGTCATGAAGGGGTGCGGCTGTGTTTCAGTAAAACTGTGCGGAGAGACAACCCGCAGAGAGATCTGACCGGGAATCTGCTGACTCCTGCCTTGGGACCCTGGCTCGGTGGACCATCTGTCGTGGTGAATGCTCCACACTCCCCAAACCCCCCCACGGTGGCAGCTGTTGTAGCAGAAGTAACAGCAACAACAACAATGACATCTATGACACCGACAGCGGCCGTTTCCTGACTGTTCAGTGGGGAACAGGCACTGGGAGGAAAGTTTCATTTATCTCATTTACTCTTCTCCATAAACTGAGGTCAATATTATTGTTGGATTTTGCAACAGAAAATATTTTTTTGCAATACATACAACACATTTCAGAGAAGTTAAGTGACTTGCCCAAGGCCGCCCCTCTAGTGTGTGGTGGAGCACAGAGCCCGGCCGGCGCAGACTTGACATCCACAGGCGCTCACCACGACCCGCCCCTCAACCTGGCATCTTGTTTTAAAGAGGTTTGTTTTTTTTAATCAAAAGAATACATTTAGCCACTTATTCCTCTGCAAAGTTGGGCAAGTTACTTCTTACAGGGAGATTGTGAGGTTAAAATGAACTATTTCGTTTCAAGAGATTAGAATGGCGCTTGGCTCGTAATAAGTGCTCAATAGGAAGTTGCTATTATTGTAGTTATTATCTTAGAGCATTTGAAAAACACAGGTATAAAGAAGAAAGTGAAAAATATCTTTAATTCTACCATCCAGAGGCAGCCACTGTTTACATTTTGATATATTTCTTTCTAGTATATATTTTAATATGGTTGATATGTATATCTATAGATTAAAATTTTTATTATTTATTTAGCATGCAGATATGTTAATTGTAGAACACACAAATTTTTAAAAGTCACAAAGAAAACTATTTTTCCTGTATTTATATTGATTTATTTATGTGTAAATGTGAGCGAATGTAATACAGTTTTATTTCTTGACCTTTGATTTAGTATTATATTGTCATAAAATTTTCCCCTGCTAGAAAACTGGACAGCCACATTTAAAAGAATGAAAATTGACCATTCTTTTTCACCATTCACAAAAATAAACTCAAAATGGATCAAAGACTTAAAGGTAAGACCTGAAACCATAAGGCTTCTAGAAGAAAATATAGGCAGTACACTCTTTGACATCAGTATTAAAAGGATCTTTTCGGACACCATGTCTTCTCAGACAAGGGAAACAATAAAAAGAATAAGCAAATGGGACTTCATCAGACTAAAGAGTTTCTTCAAGGTAAGGGAAAACAGGATTGAAACAAAAAAATAACCCACCAATTGGGAAAAAATATTTGCAAGTCATATATCTGACAAAGGGTTAATCTCCATAATATGTAAAGAACTCACACAACTCAACAACAAAAAATCAAACAACCTGATCAAAAAATGGGCAGGGGACGTGAACAGACATTTCTCCAAAGAAGATATACAGATGGCCAATAGGCACATGAAAAGATGCTCATCATCGCTGATCATCAGGGAAATGCAAATCAAAACTACACTAAGATATTGCCTTACACCCATTAGAATGGCAAAAATAACCAAAACAAAAAGTAACAAATGTTGGAGAGGTTGTGGAGAGAGTGGAACCCTCATACACTGCTGGTGGGAATGCAAACTGGTGCAGCCACTATGGAAAACAGTATGGAGATTTCTCAAAAAATTAAAAACAGAAATACCGTATGACCCAGCCATCCCACTACTGGGTATCTATCCAAAGAACTTGAAATCAGCAATTCCAAAAGTCCCATGCACCCCTATGTTCATTGCAGCATTATTTACAATAGCCAAGACATGGAAGCAACATAAGTGCCCGTCAACTGATGATTGGATAAAAAAGATATGGTGTATATATATACAATGGAATACTACTCAGCCATAAAAAAGGATAAAATAGTCCCATTTACAACAACATGGATGGACTTTGAGAGTATTATGTTAAGTGAAATAAGCCCAGATAGAGAAAGACAATCTCTGTATGACTCCACTCATATGTGGAAGTTAAGCATGTAGACAAAGAGAACAGATTAGTGGCTACCAGAGGAAAAGAGGGGTGGGGGTATGTGTTAGAAAATTGTATGGAAGTGGGTGGGGGCACAAAGGGTGAAGTGGTGCATCTACAACACGACTGACAAATAATAATGTACAACTGAAATTGCACAAGGTTGTAAACTATCACAATCTCAATAAAAAGTTAAAAAAAAATTCCCCGCTATAAAAACTCTCAAAGTATCTTTTTTTAAACCATTGCATGGTTAATTATATTTAAATGTATTTAAATTTAGTAGTAAATGTTTACATGTATGGCTGGGCCATGTTGGACTATTACCCACCCTTTGTTGCTGAGCAGCTCCCGTCTCCCTGGCTGAGCCTCTGTGCTGGTCAGGCTCTTCCTGGTTCTTCCCAGGCTGTTGTGGAGCTCTCAGGCTGTCACACATCCAGGGATTTTGTGGTGACTGACAAAATGACCCCCTGTGACCTGGCAAGGAGCAGGCAGATCTGGGAATTCTGGGAATTGAAAGACGGAGTTGCAGATAAGGCCAGGAAAGGCCTGCCCTCATGTTCCCAGCTCAGGTCGTCTCAGGAAGTCTCCCTGTGCGGGTGGCGTCAGGCCGGAAGGGGATTCTCGCTGAATTCTTGCTTAGCCCACTTTGACCTGAGGTACAGGACTCATTTCCTCCCCACCCTGATTCTCCTCACCTATGCTTTCCTGCTGCCTGGCGAGGCCAGGGTGCTGGGCCCCGTGAGGGAGATTTGGTCTAGCTGGCTCTCTGTGGGATTCCCAGGGCTCAACATGATGCCTGGCATGCAGCAGGCACTCAATAGATGTCTGTTCTTCCCCTCTGAGTCTCTCTCCTGCATCTCTACCTCACACACTGTCCTTGACACTCTCACTATGTCGGTGCTACTCTTTCTCCCTCATGCCCTGTCCCCTCTCTTCCGTCCCTCCAGCCCCTCGCTGTCATGACCATGATGGGGGTTCTGGAGACCAATCCACCCGAGCTGCCTTTTTTCTCAGTCCTCCAATAGGCAGAGTGTAGACTGACCTAATTCAATTAATTCAATTGACAACTTGGAAGCAGCATGTGAATGGGGCTTGTTATGGAAACGGAGCCAGAGGAGGAAAGCTCCTAATGGAAAAAGAGGTCCACAGCCTGGTCTGTCCTCTCTGACTGCAACTAGTGCCATCCTCTGAGCTAGAAAGCAGCCCAGAGAGGAGGGTCGCTGAGTGTCTGCCTGCCCATCAGCCTGAGTACTGGGGTGCAGGTGGAGCATGTGGTTCTGGGCCACAAGCTCCTGGGTGTGCCCTCCGCAGGTATGAGCCAGCATTTCCTAAATGCTGTATTCTGTCCTGGGCGAGTGGTTTCTATCTGGAGCCACTTAGCTTTTGTCTTGACTTCCTAGCATTATTGAGTTGGTTACTTTAGGACTGAAACTGAATATGACTTTAGAAGAATTCTTAGCCTGATGTAAATGAATGTAATCCAGACACCACTAGTGCCATCTTTAATTTCTTTTGTCTGTGCTCTATTGATATGGGGGAGCATTTTTCAAGCTCCTATTGACTCCCCGGAATTACGTTTAGGTATATGAAGGAAGGTATATAAGTGCACGCACGCACGCTCCTCGAACACGCACCAACTACCAGAAAAAGATGCAGCTCCCTCCTCGCTTTCCTCCTCCTCCTTCTCATCCTGTTCTTTCATATTCTTTTAAAGTTTTAAAAAATGTTTTATTCTTTATAGTTGATGAAACCTATATTCAGGAGTGTTACAAGCGTTTATGAAGTAAAATGCATCAAAATCAGTAGATCATCTACTGCAGAGAAAGGGCACGGTGCCGGGTAGAAAGAACATCTCTGGGAGAGTGGCAGTTTTCACTTGCAGTCAGTTCATCTCTAACGCTTGTTTTAAAAACCTGAATTTGGTCCAAAGCAATTGATACATTAAGGAACAGTTTGAGCATGATGTGACTTCCACGTTTGCCTATGGACATCAGACTGCGCCCCACTGAGCTGGGCTGGAGAGGACGCGTGAAGCGCACACACGCACTCCTCACACAGCTGCCGGCCACCTCGCGCACCCGGGTGTTCCAATTAAAGGTTGCGCTTTGCTCTGCTTTGCACTTGTGAGCTTTTCTATATTAAAAAAAAAATCATTCAACACCTGAAACACATCTGAGCCTGCTGGTTCAAAACTCCAGAGAGTACGTGTGACAGGAAAGCGTTGTTTACATACAGAGACCCTAACGGAAATCCCAGATCCTGCATGAGTGACTCCTTTAGTGCTGTAATGGCTGGTGTAGTGGTTTCAAGCATTTGCTACAATTTTCAAAGCGTTGAGTGCAGATGAGGAAAACAAGAGAGTCTGAAACAAGTTTCCAGCAGTGATACAGAAGTTAACTGTAAGAAAGTCTATACTATTGGATATGATTTTCATTTTTGATGAGATGGGTATTTATCACACACACGTGCCCCACAGGACCTGTGTCTCTAGGCAGAAAAACGTGCGTCAGGATTTCAGGTTCCTTCTGATAGTTGGTGCGAAGGAAAATCAAGGACAATAAGCCCCGCCATCCACAGGGCTGTCACATCTCTCTGTGCCCAGGTTTCAGTTCAGAGAACGCTCCTTCTGCCAGTCACAGCAACAGGCAAGCCTCAACCTGTCGCAGCCCCTCCATGAGCAAACTTCAGGTCATTTTCAGGGTGAAGTGCCCTCTCCATTGTAATATTTTTGTATTTATTAATCATTTAACATGTTAAAACTGTGCGGCTGCTTTCATTAGGGCCCTACGTTGTCCTGGCATATGTCACTGATGACATTTAGAGTCGTTCCTCATCCGCATTTACTCCCATAAGCCCTGCGCTGTTTATTGAGTGATTGTGTGCGCTGTGGCGATTTTTAGGAACACGTACGTCACATTAAAGCACAACAGACTGTATCTGAAAAGGGTTTGTCAGCTGCATTACTTAATTATGCTTAGTAATCTTGCCACATGGCCCTGAGTGACTCACGGAGTGTGGGGGAGGGTTGGGATGGGGGCCTGGAACCAGGGTTAATATTCTGAGGGGCCTCACATTTCTTTCTTTATTTACTTTTTATTGCATAGTTTTCCAAACATACACAAATGTTTCTTTTGTTTTCAATGTTGAAAATTATCTACCTGGAGATTTTAATATAAGAGGCCCTGGAACTGGCAGAGTTAGGAAAGGACACCAGGGCAAGCACTGAAGACTCAGCTAAGGGAGTGAGACCTACTGACAAAACCAACGGAAGGCAAATCGAGAAAACGCCCCTGGAGTGGTCTGTGACCTGGGGCTGGCTCTCGACCAAGTGCCGCAGGGTCAGAGATGTGAGCTAGGAGTGTGAGCTGGCACGGTCAGAGAAGGTGTCCTGGGGAGAGGGGCGGGGGCTGGGGGGTTTCAGGGAGAGGTGGGAGTTACAAGTAAGAGAAAGAACATGTTCAAAAGCCTGGGCGTGAGAAGGAGGTAACCAAACATCATGTCCGTACAAGACCAGGAACTCACTTGGGGCTCCTGACATCCAGGGTTTGGCTTTGACGATTCGACTGTCTCAGACAGTCAATTAGCAGTTTCGAGCCACACAGCTGCTGTCCTTGGTCTTCGAAGCCAGAGTGAATTCATTAACATTTGTGAGAAATGCACCAATAAAAGCCGCCAAATCCATAAGTGGAGGGAGCAGAGAGTGTACTTCATTTCACAGCGGCGTACCAGCCTCATTTCCTCACTAGGCACCCAGTTTTAAGAGTCAGAGAGAGGCTGTGCAAGGCAAGAAGGCCAGGGAGGTGGGGAATGGGGTGGAATCTTGGTAACCTGACTCACCAACCGGGTTATCCCAGCTGAGGCTGACTGGAGAGGCAGAGAGGGATCCCGGCCAGCAGAGCACATCTCTGGGAGCACGCCGCCTCTCGGGTCTCACACTGCTCACTCTGCTGTTCAGCTGTTGGGGACTGGGTCGCAGCAGAGGGAATAATCCTTCCCCAGCTGGTCTGTCAAACCTGCCTCACCCTTGGGCGTTGTTCCTGCTCTCGTCTTGAGGCTGGAGTCCCCTCACTTGCTGGGAAGTGGTGGGGGGAAAGCTCCGCCTCTCCTTCTCCATGAGGGCGAGGGGCAGCACCACAGCCCTGACAGCTCTCTGGAGGGAACCCTTCCATTCCACTAACCACCTCCATCCAACCTCCGCCCGACCCTCATCTTCTCTCGGCTGGAGCATGTCTGGGGGCACTGCGGGGCAATATCGACACAAATTATGTCCACTGAAAGGCCTAGAAACAATGACACTACAGTAGCAATGAGCACACCTGGTTTCTTAGTATTAGGCTGAAACCTGTGGAATTGCTATTTTTGTACGTTTAAGTCTAATACAGATCCTCACTAAGGGAATCAGGGATTTTGGAGAAATGGCTGATTCCAGGTTTGCACTGAGAAAATACAAGGTGAGCCTGGTGTCATGTGCCAAAAGTAAGGAAGCTGACAAAGATTAATGGAGTTGTACCAAAAACATACAGGGGCCGACCTGAAGGGGTCTCCTAATTGCCAAATTTGGGACAATTTGAGCATCAGAAAAAAATACTAAGATTGATTATAAATAAATAAATAAATATTTTATTAACTATTGAATAAATAAAAATGCATGGCTGTATAGTTTTCTGGAGAAAGAGAGAGGAAATCATTTACAATCCTGACATGTTATGACATGTTATGACAGTTACACTATTTTTTTCTGTGAAAATTTGTAATTAAATGGAAAGAATTAACTATTTATCTTGCCTTTTGAGGAGAAAGTGCATTTCATTCCTAACTGATGAGAAGCAGTTCTTTACAGACTAGTGCCAGCTAGTGTTTGTGAAAAGAATGATTGGATTAGAAAACTACCATTTTGCAAACCTCAATGAAATCATTGATTCAGGCAATAAATGTGTTCTATAAACACAGTCCACCAGTCAAATCCAGCCCACCACCTGATTTTGTACATCCCATGAGCTAAGAACGTTTTAAATATTTTTAGAAAGTGGAAAAAATCCAAAGAGAGCAATATTTCTTGACACATGAAATTTATAAAAATTCAAATTTCAGCGTCCATAAGTAAGGTTTCTTGGAACACAGCCACGCTTATTTACCTACAGATCGCCTGTAACTGTGTTTGTGTTACAATGGAATATGGTCCACAAAGCCTCGTATCTGGAACTTTACAGAAATACTTTCCTGACTCCTGTTATAAGCCATTTGGTGAAAAGGATTTGAGGAAGAGGCTATTTGCCTGGTGCCATTGTATCACTTTCTAAATCAATTACTAATTGCAAAAAGAAAAATGCACTTTATAATGGAAAGATCTGGCAGTCGCCACCCTCCCATATTAGCAAAACATAGCATCACTAATACAGGGACAACTTGACATCGTGTACCTGCTGAGAGACAATGTGAAGTCTGAAGTATTCTTGTCAAACATGTTGAACTTGAAAAATTTTAAATAGCTTTGTTGAGACAGAGTTGACAGACGATAAACTGCACCTATTTAAAGCACACCATTTGATACATTTTGACACATGTATACATCCATGAAACCATGCCACAATTGAGATAATGAACGCCTCTTTCACCGACAAAAGTTCCATGGCGCCCCTTTGTGGTCTCTCCCTCCCACTCCCCATCTCTCTGTCTCATTGATCTGCACCTGTCACTCTAGGTTGGTTTACATTTTGTAGAATTTTAAATAAATGGAATCATGCGGTATGTATGCCTTTTGGTCTGGCTTCTCCTACTCATGTAATGATGTTGAGATTCATCCATGTTGTTGCATGCGTCGGTAGTTTATTCCCTGTAATTCCACTGAAAACTATGGCTATATTACAATTTGGTTTTCCATTCACATGTCGATGGGCATTTCAGTTGTTTCCGGTTTGGGGCTGTTACAGCTACTGTGGACATTCATGTACAAATCTTTGTGTGGCTATTTACTTTCATTTCTCTTGGATAAAGATTTAGGAATAGAACTGTTGAATCTTATGATAGGTTTACGTCAAACTTTTTAAGAAACTTCCAAACTATCTTCTAAATGAGAGTTCCAGTTGCTCCATATCCTTGCCACACTTGGTATGGTCAGTCTTTTTAATTTTAGCCATTTTAAGAGATGTGTAGTGTATTTGTGGTTTTAATTCACTTTTCCCATAATGACTAGTGATGTTGAGCATGTTTTCATGTGTTTATTAATCATCTGTATATCTTTTGCCCATTAAAAATTGTTTTCTTTTTTATTCTTGAATTTTAAGAGTTTTTAAAAATATATATTCTATTTGCAACAACATGGATGGAACTTGAGGGCATTATGCTGAGTGAAATAACTCAGACGAGAAAGACACATACTCTATGATCTTACTTATACGTGGAATCTAAAAACACCCAAACTCATAGAAAAAGAGATCAGATTTGTGGTTACCAGAAGCAGGAGAGTTTGGGGGGATGGGAGGGAGGAAATTGGATGAAAGTGGTCAAATGGTACGAACTTCCAGTCATAAGATAAGCACTGGGGACGTAATGTACAACATGATGACTATGGTTAACACTGATGTCTGGTATATTTGAAAGTTAAGAGAGTAGATCCCAAAAGCTCTCATCACAAGGAAAACAGTTTTTTGTTTTTTTCCCCTGTATCTATATGAGATGACGGATGTTAACTAAACTCATTGTGGTAAACGTTTTGCAATTATGTAAGTCAAATCATTATGCTGTACACCTTACACTTATATAGTGCTGTATGTCAATTATATCTCAATAAAACTGAAGAAAAAAACTTATTTAAAAATATATGTTCTAGAAACAGATTCTTTATCAAACATACAATTTTTTTTTAAGATTTTATTTTTTTCCTTTTTTCTCCCCAAAGCCCCCCGGTACATAGTTGTATATTCTTCATTGTGGGTCCTTCTAGTTGTGGCATGTGGGATGCTGCCTCAGCGTGGTTTGATGAGCAGTGCCATGTCCGCGCCCGGGATTTGAACCAACAAAACACTGGGCCGCCTGCAGCGGAGCGCGCAAACTTAACCACTCGGCCACGGGGCCAGCCCCTCAAACATACAATTTTAAAATATTTTCTCCCAGTCTGTAGCTGTTTATTTGTTCTCTTAATAATATTTTTCAAAAAGCAGAAGTCTCAGTTTTGACTAAGTCTAATGTATCCCTTTTCCTTTTATGGATCATTTTTCCACAGAGTTGCCTTTGCATCTTTGTAAAAGATCAGTTATCGACATACCTGTGAGTCTGTTTCTTGAATATTCTGTTTCATTCATCTGTTTATCTACTGCATTGACTTGATAATTGTAGCCTTATGCTAAGTCTTGAAATTCAGTACCGTTAATTTTCCAACTTTCATCTTCTTTGTCAAAGTTGTTTTGGCTCTCCTAGGTCTTTTGGCTATTTACATTTCCATATGAATTTTAGAACCAGCTTGCCAATGTCTGCAAAAAAGCCTGTTGGCATTTTTATTCTGATTGTGTTGAATCTATAAACCAATTTGGAAAGATGTGATATCTTGCTAACATTGAGCCTTCCAACTCATGAAGAAGATGTATCTCTCCATTTCCTTAGGTCTTGTTTAATTCCTCACAGCAATGTTTTGTAGTCTCCAGTATACGGGTTGTGGTTGGCAGTGTTCTAAGATGGCCCCCAAGATTTCCACCTCCTAGTACACATGCCTGGTACAATTTCCTCCCCTTGCGTGTGGGCAGGACCCATGAATATAATGGGATTTCACTCCTGTAATTAGGTTATTAATCAGTAGATTTTGAGTTAATAAAAGGTTAATATAATCTTAAGTGGGCCTGACCTAATTAGGGGAGTTCTTAGAAGAGGATGAAGCACCAGAGAGACACTCTCCTATTGGCCTCAAAGAGGATGAAAGCTTCAGGGTTGGCCCAGTGGCATTGTGGTTAAGTTCACATGCTCCACTTTGGGGGCCTGGGGTTCGAGGGTTCGGATCCTGGGCACCGACTTACACACTGCTCATCAAGCCATGCTGCGGCAGCATCCCACATACAAGATAGAAGAAGATTGGCACAGATGTTAGCTCAGTGACGATCTTCCTTACACACACACACACACACACACAAAAGAGGATGAAAGCTTCCATGGGTTCTGTAGTGAACTGAATTCTGCTACAAGCTGATTGAATGTTTAAGAGGTTTCAGATGAGACCACAGTTCCAGCCGACACCTTGATTGCAGCCTGGGAGACCTGAGGAGAGGGTTCAGATGGAGCTGTGATCAGACTCCTGACTCACAAAAGCTGTGAGAGCTTTTCCAAGCTGCTCAGGTTGTGATGGTTTACAATGCAGCAAAGGAAAATCTAGTGCTCAGGCCTTGAACATCTTTTGCCAGATTTATCCCAATTTCATATTTTTAGTAACAACTAAAATGTGAATGGAATTGTTTTCTTAATTTCATTTGCAGGTTGTTCATTGCTAAAATAGAGAAATACAATTGATTTGTGTATGTTGATCTTGGATTCTGCAGCCCTGCTAAACTTGTTTATTGGTTCTAATAGTTTTTATAGATTTCTTAAGATTTTCTGCATATAAAATAATGTTGCCTATGAAAAATAAAAATGTTGTTTCTTCCTTTCCAATCAGCATGCCTTTCATTTATTTCTCTTGCCTTACTGCTCTGGTTCGGACCCTCAGTTCAGTGTTGAACAGAAGTGGTGAGAGAGGACATCTTTTCCTCGTTCCTGATCTTAGGGGAAAGTATTCAACCACTCCTAATTATGATATTAGCTTACGGATTTTTGTAAATGCCTATTATCAGGTTGAAGACGTTCCTTGCTATTCCTACTTGAGAGTTTTTCTGAGAGATAGATGTTGGATTTTGTAAAAAAAATTTTGTATCTGTTGAGATGATCATTTTGTCCTTTATTCTACTAATATGACGAATTACACTGATTGATTTTCTCATGTTAAACTAACTTTGCATTCCTGGGACAAATTCCATTAGACCGTGATGTGTTATCCTTCAATATATTGTTGGATTCTATTTGTTAATACTTTGTTTAAAATTTTGTATACTGATTTGTAGCTTCCTTTTCTTAAAATTTCTTTGTTTGGTTTGAGTATCAGATAATGCTTACCTCGTAGAATGAATTAGGAAATATTCTCTCTTCAGTTTTCTGGGAGAGTTTGTGTAAATGTGTATTATTTCTTCCTTAAATATTTGGTCGAAATTACCAAATTTATCACCAGAATTTGGTTTTCCTTTTAGCAATATTTTAAAATTGCTAATTCAATTTCTTTACATTTTAATAGGTCTTTTCAGATTTTCTATTTGTTCTTGAGTCAGTCTCGGTAATTTGTGTCTTCCTAGGAATTTTTCCATTTCCTCTCAGCTGTGTAATTTGTTGGTGTGATATTGTGGTTTATAATAAGAAATATATATTTAGTCTTTGTCCCTGCTCTCAAAACCTTTGAGCATTCCTAAGTGATGAGGGTGATAAAAGTATCTTTTGTTATGTTAATGAGGCGACTTTTGGAAAACCCCTAGGGAACCTAAGGATGGGACTGGTTGCCAGCAGAACCAAGCGTGTGATTAAAGGGCCGGAAATTTCAGTCTCACTCCCCACTCCCAACCTCAGAGGGAGGGAAGAAGGGCAGGAAATTGAGTTCAGTCACCAATGGCCAATGATTTCATCATCATGCCTATGTAATGAAACTTCCATAAAAACCGAAAGAAATGGGCTTCAGAGAGCTTCTGGATGTGTGACCATGTGTGGAGGTGCTGGGAGGCAGCATGCTCAGAGAGGGCAAGGAAGCTCTGCACCCATTTCTCCATACCTTGTGCTATGCATCTCTTTCATCTGGCTATTCCTGAATTATATCTCTTTATAATAAACCAGTAATCTAGTAAGTAAAATGTTCCTCTGAGTTCTGTGAACCACTCTAGCAAATTAATGAAACCCAAGGAAGGGTCATGGAAACCTCTGATCTATAGCCAGTCAGAATGAAGCACAGGTGACAACCTGGACTTGTGATTGGTGCCTGAAGTTGGGGGCACGGGGTGAGCAGTCTTGTAGGACTGAGCCCCTAACCTGTGGGATCTGATGGTATCTCCAGGTAGACAGTGTCAGAATTGAGTTAAATTTGTAGGATACTCAGCTGATGTTGGAGAATTGCTTCGTGGTGTGAGAAAAATACACAAATTGGAGTTGGCATAAAGTTATTCATAATATTCCTTTATCATCTTTTAATTTCTGTAGAATCTGTAGTAATGCTTCCTCTTTCATTCATGATGTATGATTATAGCTTCTCTCCTTTTATCTTGGTTAGTCTAGCAAAATATTTATCAATCTTGTTGACCTTTTCAAAGAACCAGCTTTGGTTGCTTGATTTTTTCTATTGTGTTTCTGTTTTCTATTCATTGATTTATTCTCTGATATTGATTATTTCCTTCTACTTGCTTTGGGCTTGTTTTGTTTTTCAGTTACTAGTTTCTTTGGGCAGAAACTTAGATGATTGATTTTAGATATCTTTTTCTAATGTAAGTATTTAAAGCTATAATTTTTGTCTTTAAGCATGGCTTTCCTTGCATACCATAAATTTATGTTGTGTTTGCCCTTTTACCCAGTTCAAGATATTTTTTGAATTTCTCTTGTGATTTCTTCTTTGACCCAGGGATAGAAGTATATTGTTTAACTTCAGATAGTAGGTGATTTCCCAATTTTCTTTCTGTTTTTGGCCACCAATTAATTCTGCAGTGGCTGGAAAAAATAGGTAGTATCATTTAATTCCTTTTAAATTTATTGAGACTTGTTTTATAGTCTAGGATATGGTCTATCCTGGAGAGTGTCTAATGGGTGCTTGAAAAGAGTGTGTAATTCTGCTGTTTGGGGAAGGACTGTTGTTCAAGTCTTTAATATCCTTATTGATTTTCTGTCTACTGCTGTCAGTTCCTGAGAAAGGAGTATGGAATTCTCTGACTATAATTGTGGAATTGTCTCTATGTCTTTTCAGTTCTGCCGGTTCTACTTCATGTATTTTGGGCTCTGTTGTTAGGTGCGTACATATTTTTACTTTTTATATCTTCTTGATGAATTTTTTTATCATATTTGCAAAATTTGGGCCAATACTTCTTCAGATAGTTTCTTTTCTCTTCCTCTCGTCTTTTTTGGAGACTCCTCTTGCATATATGTTGGTACACATGATGTTTCACTGGTCTCTGAGTCTCTGTTCATTTATTTTTATTTTATTTTTAAAATTTTTATTCATTTATTTATTTTTAACGATTGGCACCTGAGCTAACAATTGTTGCCAATCTCTCTCTCTCTTTTTTTTTCTTTTTCTCTCCAAATCCCCCCAGTACATACTTGTATATTTTATTTATGGGTCCTTCTAGTTGTGGCATGTGGGACGCCACCTCAACATGGCTGGATAAGTAGTGTCATGTCTGCGCCCAGGATCCGAACTGGCAAAACCCTGGGCCACCAAAGCAGAGCGCATGAACTTAACTACTCGGCCATGAGGCCAGCCCCTCTGTTCATTTTTATTCAATCTTTTTTTCTTTCTCTTCTTCAGATTGGATAATTTTTATTTATCTATCTTCAATTTCACTGATTCTTCTGCCATCTATAATCTTCCACTGAGCCTATCTAGTGAATTTTAAATTTTAGTTGTTGTCTTTTTAACTATAAAATTTCCATTTGAATCTTTTTTATAGTTTCTACTTCTCTATTGAGATTTTGTTCAGTCATTGTGTTAGTCTGCTTGGGCTGACAGAAAACCATAGACTAGGTGACTTAAGCATCAAAAAGTTATTTTCTCGCAATTCTGAAGGCTAGATGTCTCAGATCAAGGTCCAGCAAAGCTGATTTCTGGTGAGGATTCTCTTCCTGGCTTGCAAACAGCTGCTTTCTTGCTGGGTTCTCACATGGTGAAGAGAAAGAGAAAACAAGTGTCTCTTCCTCTTCTTATAAGGACCCAAACCTATCAAAGTAGGGCCCCACTCTTCTATTCTCACTTAACCTTTATCATCTCCTCACAGGCACTATCTCCAAATACAGTCACGTTGGGTGTTAGGGCTTCAACATAAACATTTTGGGGAGGGCACAAATATTCAGTCTGTAACAGTCATTGACATAGTATTTTCTGTTAGTTATTTGACATAGTTTCCTTTACTTCTTTGAACGTATTCTTAGTAGCAACATTGAAACTTTTGTTTACTAAATCCAGCATCTGGTTCCCTTCAGTCAGCTTCTATTGACTGCATTTTTCCTTGAGTACAGGCTGCACTTTTCTGTTTCTTTGCATGTAATTTTTTGTTGAAAACCAAGCGTTAGATAATATGAAGATTATTGTTGCTGTTGTAGTAATTGGCCCTGTTCATGCGCTCCTGCTGATAAACTTCCTAGCTTGTGGTGACAGTGCCTGCCTTAGAACAGAGCTCTCGTGGGCCCAGGCTCAGTTCTCGAGGACAGCCATTTAGTGCCCCTCACAAGATGACCTTGTCTCAGAGGGGTCTTCTCTGTACGTCTTGCCTGGCCTTCTGAGCAATTGCCTTCCTTGTTGTAGCTACCTAGTCTTTGAGCTGTGGGGGCGGTAAAGGACAGGGGAGGAGGGAAATTCGAGAGCTAATCAGTTTTCCCTGGTTGTCACCTGTTCACCCTCTCGTTGCACTGGCCTCTGTTATTGCCACAGATTTACTGTGGTGTTTTCTCATTGCAAGGGCTGGAAGGCAGGCAACAACCACTCAGGTTCTATGGCAGAGAAAAGAGCACAATGTGGCCTCTTCCTCAGTCGTGGTCCTATGCCCTCCTCTCCCAGGCTACTCCATACCAGGTCAACACCCCCCTCTCTCTTCCCTAAGGGTTTGTCTTTGTCTTTGCTTTAGCTCTTCAAATCCATGCATTTTACTTGATCTTTGGTATCTCCAGGGTTGTGCTGGGGGAGGGGCCAGCAGCCGGCGCTGGTTCACCATCTTGCCAGGAGCCCTCCTTTCTTGGTTAATGCCTGTCTTCTCCTCCAGACTGCTGGCTTCATGAAGGTAGGGCCCATGACAGCCTTGTTCCTCTCTGTCAGGGCCTGGAACAGTGCCTGCTACACTGTAGATATTCAATACAAATTTCCTGAATCAATTGCCTACTTCCCTCTGGAAATACTCCACTGTCTCTTGATTTTCTCCTGCCTCTCAGGCCACTGCTTCTAAGCGTCCTTCTCAGACTCCCTCTCTTTACATGCCCTGAAATACTGTATCTATTTCTGGCGTCAAACTGTATCTTTCTCTTTCCCTGGGAATCTCATCCATACAAATAACTTAAACTATATGATGATGACTCCCGATTCTGTAATTTTTCCAGCCTAAATTTCTTTCTTGCATGTAAGACTGTGATATAATAATGGTTAGATGTCCCACAGATGATCTAAATTCAATGTGATCAAAGCCGAGTGCAACAGGTATTTCCCTGAGCCTGGTACCCCTCCTGCCATTCCTGTCTGGAGGGGCCCCGCTGACTCCTCCCTCTGCTTCACCACTCCCAAGTAAAGTCGTTCATGAAAGCTTGGAATCTTATAGACTCAGCCTCCTTTTACATGTTTCATGCTTATTTCCTTCTCCCTAACCCCATGAACCCTGCTCTTGCTCAGACCTTGCTCATTTCTCACCTAAATTACTACATGGGCAACGGTCATCTTGCCTTTCGTCACCATCTTCCTCTACTTCATCCTCCACATGGGTCCTAGAGGGAACTTTTTGAAATGCAAGTCATATTATGCCATTTCCCAGATTAAATCCTGTATCACTTGGCTCCCTGTGACCTTTGGGATAACTCCAAATTCCTTAGTGTGTATCCAGGATAATTCTATGATCTAGCCTCACTCCGCCTTTACCCACACTAAAACTTCCTACTTACTCGCGTGTAACTGAACGCATCATCTTGAGACAGCAGAGATGAGGTAGGTCTGGCCCACAGAATAAGTGATGCCTCTCCCCGTCCATCCCAAGTATCTATTTATAGCTACTGATTTAAATGAGGGCAGAGAAGCACCCTGTGGCAAACAGTCAAACGACACCCAGAACTGGGCTCCACGCGATGCAGGAGTGTTTAGCTATGAGTCTGGGGCCAGGGTGTGGAGCACGGGCTGATGGAAGGGAGTCACAATGGGAAGAAGAGCTCTGAGGCCTTGGAGAGAATTCATGGAGGGGTCTGACACGACAGACAGGGAGTAGTGCCTTTAGGAAGAGTCTAGCATGTAGGCTGGCATGTAGACCTGCTCTGATGCAGCCCTAGTGATGAGGTGTGGGCTATGGGGAGAAAAAGACTGTGAGTGTTACTCCGAGGAGCGATCCCCTAAACCCCGGCACTTCCTGGCCAAGCAAACCTGCTATGGGAGCTGTTCTCGTTCCTACTTCTCAGTGTCTGCCAAGCTGTTGGGTCACACGAAATCTGAGGTCCATCAACAGAGATCTACAGCTTAAAGCAGTGGGGCTACATGGCAGAGTTAGGCCCAAGGAGAGTAGAGGTAGTGAGTAGCACCCTGGACTGCATCCGAGGAAACGGAAGACACTACTTTGGGACTGCTGGATATAAGTGGAAGCACAGAGGGGGCCCGGCCGTAGAGGTGGGAGCTAAGAGCCACAGTTAGTGGATCTTAATTCTGTGGCACTGTGGCTTGCCTGCTCATAGCCACTCCTCCTCTTCTTCTGTGCTAAAGAACCCTGGTTTTGCTCAGTCCGATGCTGGTGGCAGTATGCACACAGAAGTTGGGTCCAACCTGGGGCGGGGTTAGCCCTGATTGTTTGAGGCATCATGGGACCCTATTTTTCTTTGTCAGCAATTGGTTCATGAGTGGGCACATGACCCACTTCTGGCCAACGAAACATAGAGGGGGCCTGCCAGGAGGTGTGGTGGTTAATTTTATGTGTCCACTTGACTGGGCTACAGGGTGCCCAGATGTTTGGTCAAATATTATGCTGGGTGTTTCTGAGAGGGTGTTTCTAGATGAGATTAACATTTAAATCAGGAGACTGAGTAAAGCAGATGGCCCTCCCTAACGTGGGTGGGCCTCATCCAACCAGTTGAAGGCCTGAATAGAACAAACAGGCTGGCAACCTTCAAACTGGAACGTTGGCTTTTTTCTGTTTTCAGACCCAAACTGAAACATCAGCTCTTCCTGGGTCTAGAGCCTGCCAGCCTTCTGACCAGAATGTACACCACCGACTCTCCTGGTTTCCAGGCCTACAGACTTGGACTGGAACTACACTATCAGCTCTCCTGGGTCTGCAGCTTGCCGCCTCCTTCTGTAGCCCTTGGCACGTCTCAGCCTCCATGATTGTATGAACCAGGTCCTTATAATAAATCTCGATAGCTAGCTAGGTAGCTAGATAAATAGATCAATGTGTATGTGTGTGTGTGTGTGTGTGTGTGTATATATATGTATATATTTTCTGGGAGAGATTTTTCTCCCTGGGCAAAAGAAAGAGGCCTGTGGGGAGAAGCTGCCTTTGTTCTTGTCTCTGAGGCTATACTGTGGGAGAACTGGCTGTCGAGAGCTGTAACAGCCACACTTTGATTATAAGAGCATCAGACAAGGAGGAGAGCTGTGCTGAGGAAGCAGTGCCTGAGCCCTTGGTGACAATGCTGAGCCACGGGACCCACCATGGAACAACCTTGTCCAGGCATCTTGCTACGTGAGACAAGATTTCTCCTCGATGTTTAATCCTTGCTTCCAGAAGTCTGGTCCACAGTTCATTTGAGTATATTGCCAGTTCTATTGGCCAATTGTATTCTGCATTTCCAGAAAGCCTATGCAAGATCTCGGGCCCCGCCCCAGATTTTCTCGATCAGAGGCTTCATTTTAATAAGATCCCCGGGTGATCCGTATGCACTCTAAAGTTTGGACAGCCCTGGCTTGAGTGACTTATAGCTGTGGGTTATCTTTCTTGCATCTGAGCACATGCCAGCATAACGGATGTGCCCTCATGTGGATCTACAACCTGAGGTCTGTGAACACTTGGCTTATGTGGTTTTCCGACCATGCGATGCCGCTTCTCTCTTGCTCGTCCCTTTGGACAGTCTGGTTTCTCTCCCTTCCTCCCACTTTTTCACACGGCTGACGTCTCTCCTTCAAGACTCAGCAAAGGCCTCGCCTCCACCAGCAGGCCCCCTGACTCCCTCCAGGTTGGATCAGGAGCACTTCCTATAGCAGTTACTGTGTTGCATTTTATTTGCATCTTTGCTTATTTCCTCTTCGGCTAGACCCTGAGTGCCTTGAGGAAAATCTATTTTTACTCTTTGTACCCTCCCCGCCTATCCGCTGTCTGGCAAGTGCTAACAGCTGGATAAATGCTTCTGAAAGACTGGATGAGCAGCGCTTTGCCACCCTGCTCCTTGCGGCCGCTCCTGCTTCCCCGGGGCTCAGGCATCTGAGGTGCTGCGGGGCAGGCAGCCGGGCGTGGGGTTGGGAATTAGCAGCTGTCCTTGCCTGCCATCCCGCCCCTCGCCTTCCAGAAAGCACACAAATCAGAAGCATCAGAAGCAGTCGCCGGGGGTGCCTCCCCCACCCCCACCCCCTTCTCACTCTCTTTCCCAGGAACAAGTGTCACAAGGCAACCGACAGCTGAGGGAGGAATGTTTGGGCAAAAAGACCCCGTGGACTGGAGCCGGTCTGTGGACGCCACCCAGCAGCTCAGGCCCCGGCTCTATTTTGGAAGCAGAGTGGAGGGTGATAAAACTTAACTAGGACAAGGGCCCATGACGGCCTCTGCTAGTCACACTGGGAGAGCCTCAGCACGTCCAATGGCACGTTTTCATTAAGAATTGGCTAAAAATGTGATATTTCTCCCTTGCTGGATGCAGTGCCATCCATTTCCATGCACCAAGGTTTCTAGTAGAAACAGCCCGGCTTTGGTCTGGGGTATGTGTGGGGCCCTTGCTGGGAGAGGGGTCCCAGGGGTGGGCGCGTGAGCCTGCTGTCCAGGCTGGAGGTGAGGGACTCTGCTGGGTGGGCGGAGGTGAGGAGAGTGTGTCGCTTAGTCCCCGCAGGCTGAGGCCAGGTGCCGTTTCCTCATTAGCGAAAGCGCTCCCGTGTGGCTGGCGCACACACGTGTTAGGGTCTGCTCGGGAAATCAACTCCAGAGCTGAGATGCACCCCGCCAGCTGGTGCCTGCCACCCCCGTGTGCAGCTGTGCTAATGGCTTGGTCTGGCTTCAAACGGAGACTCAGGATGAGGAAGCATGAGTGTCTGTCCCCAGAGGGGCCTGCATGGAACATTCCTTTGGGAGGTGTTGGAAACTGTAAAGCCACGATTAATTCATTTACTTTGCAAATGTTTGCCGAGCAAGCCCTGTGACCAGGAGCCAGGGTCTGTGGTGGGCCCTCAGGATTCAGTTCTGGAAGACCCCTTCCTGCCCTCAAGATCTCCCTGTCTCACAGCGGAGAGAGACAGACAGATGGACACATGCAATCTAGTGTGATAAGTGCTGAGATACAGGCAAGTGCATGGCATGAGGGGGACAAGTAGCCCAGGCCGAGGGGTCAGAGGACATCCCAGAGAAGGAACACCTGAGCTCTCTCTTGGAAGGACAAAGCTGGGGAGGAGGAAACTGACATCCACTCAGTGCTGATTCCATGCCCAGCGCAGTGCTGGCCACCAGCCACGTCTGGTCCCGTGACCCTCCACAGATGGGTAACCAAGGCTCAGAGAGGCTCCCTGGCCGACTGAGGTCACGTGGGAGCCTCTAGAGCCTTGCACTGTGACATCTTGCCCATCAGTCATGACATGGATGAAGAGAAGGGCATCCCAGCCTGTATTAAACATGCTTCCTAGCTTTTGTACTTGATATTTTGACATCTAGGGCCTTGCTGACCAGAGAGGGACCACCTCTTCCAGGGTTAGCTGGTTCCTAGAGAAAGCAAAAGACTGGCCCAGGAGCGCACCTCTCATCTGCAAACCAGCCAATCCAGAGCCCGCACCCCCACCACGTCCTTTATTGGTTCTCACACTCCAGGCCACTATCCACCTGCCCTAAGCCCCCAAGGGCCAGGTACCAACCGACTAGTGTCAGCCCCTATGCCCTAGAGCCAGCTAAAATTGTTCAAACCAGCCAATCCTAATTCCACTTACCCTGCCTCACCCGTTCCTTCCCCAGAAACCACAAGAAAGGATCTTGCCCACAATTTCCCCTCGCCCCCTGCACCCTGAGTGACCCCAGTGCTTCCCCGGGTGGCCCTGCATAGCGCGGTGTGACCCTCTTCTTGGGAACTGTGAGTAACAACTATCTTCTCCGTGGTAGTTGTCTCCTGATCTGTGGGCCTCACCATACTTAGATAGCAATAAAACCTATATTTAAAACACAGGCAGAGAGTCACGGGTGCAACGGGACTGACAGGAGCAAGTCATGCGCATTCCATGAGCTGTTTGTGGAGCTGGAGCCCAGGGGTGCGGGGGGCTCGGGAGGGTGGGTAGAGCCGGTGGCTGTCCTGAGAAGCCAGCCTTGCACCCCAGAGGTGCTGAGGGTGCTGCTGAGGACGAGAGGGAGACGTGCTGTATCACAATCCCTCCCTCAGCAACCAGGAGAAGGTTCAGGAGAGAGAGAGAGAGATGGGGACCCTTTGTAGTAATCCTGGTGTGACAAGAAGGGAACCTTAACTGAGGCGGGGTTGGCGGGAATGGAGTGGAGCGGATGGATCTGAGGGCTGTGGAGGAGACACGACGCTCCATGTTGGGTGACTGGATTGATGAGGAGGTGAGGTGGAAGGGAGGACATGGTCGTGGCGGGTAAATGCACTGCTGGTGGCTCCTCCCCCAGGGAGGAACCACTGAGCTGACCCCTCAGAACACCCAGCTGGTGGGAGCCAGGAGACAGTCGGGTCTTTGGATTCAGAGCTCATGAGAGGAGATTAAAGCAGAGGATTAGAGTGACATCTGAGGTTTGTCCTTTTAAATAACAATTTAAACTTATTTATCTTTTGTAATTGGTTATTGTTAAACATTTCTCACAAAAATTTAATGAAAAATCGAACTGAAGAAATTTTATGTATCTTTGCACACTGAACAGAACTGCAAATAACTGTGTCATAAAAGACCAACGCCCTTTATACGTTCTCTGTGGTTCTCCTTAGGGAGCCACTATGTTCTACTTAGGGAACTTGAAGACACTCTTTGACCACCATCCCTTAAAAAATTACCACCACCTGTCAAAGGAGCTGGGAAAGCTGGTGGGTGGGGCTGGGGCAACGCAGCGAGGTGGAGAGCTCAGATTTGAAATCTGAGATCGATTGGGAGGGCAGCCAGTATTCTGGGATCACAAACGTTCAAAGATCAGATGGGTCAGAAGTGCCTGACAAAGAGGAGAAAACGTCCGAGAGCTGGTTGAGGATGAGGGAGCAGTTGGAGGCTACGGCTGGGTGCCTGTTCTGGACCAGTTCTGAAAGGGCTGCAGGACTCTTCCGGCCCTAGCACGGGATTAGGTGTGATGTGGGCACTGGGAACCTACCTCTAGGCCCTGACAGCTTTGGGGCAGCTCTGCAATAGACCTGAAAGATTAAAAAAATATGCGTGCATGGATGTATCAGGGAGGTTGGTAGTGAGATTTTATTGTAATAGCAAAGGTGCCACCACAGAAGTGCCTCAAATGTTCAGTACTCAAAAGATCCCAAAGTGGACGCTGCGGTCCTCATTCCCAAGGAGCCTCCGGGCTAGCGGAGGGCCCCAGACGTGTGTGAAGGACCTGTAGACGTTTCTGAGGCAGAATAAACACAAGAGTGAAGCCATAGCTGTAAGGACCAAAGCAATTTGAAGCGGGAGCAGATCTCCATGGATGGCCCAGAGAAGACCATGGAGAGTGATGACCTCCAAAGCAGAGCACGCCATCTTGATTTCTCTCTCGTTCTTCTGTGGGGGAACTGGGCCGTTCTCAGCACCCCTTTCCTTCCCTGGGTAGTGTCTCAAGAGCTGAGGTCAGGTCTCCTGCCTCGGATGAGCTCAGGCCCCTTGAGAGCCTGGAGGGTGGTAACTGTTCCATCAGGCCGTGCACCTTTAGAGGAGAGAACAGCGGAGCACCGGACAGCGCATTGCAGGTGCCTGCACCACGGTCAGCGGAAATGGATTCTTCTCGGCGCTTTCTGAGGGGAGGAGGGAGACACACAAACTTTTTTTAGTCTCCTAAGGAATCACTGAGCCCATTTAGTAAAGACAAAGATTACCATAAACAAAATGAAAAGACAAACAAACCATAAAACAGTACTGGCCACACAATGACAGATGAAGGGTTAATATCCTTACTCGATAAAGCTCATGCAAGAGGGTGAGAAAAAATAATGATTGCAACAGGACAAGGTGCAAAGGCGAGTGGGAATGCTTTTCCCTGCTGGGAAAGCCCACTCCCAAACAGAGGCAGAGAAGTGCCAGGAGCTTACATTTCCAGCTCCCCTTGCCACTGTGATCCGGGCATGTGTCCCAGTTCTGAGCAGTAAGACACAAGGCAGATTCTGAGGCTCTGAGGAAAATGCAGGAGAGAGTGGTGCAAGGGAAACCCTTCCCTCTCTCCTTCCTGCTCATGAAGAGGGTTGCATTGAGGGTCTGATGTTTGGAGGCTCGTAGCAGGCTGTGACCATGAGGGTATCACAAAGACAATCAGAGAGAATTTGACCACAGCCCTGAAGTCACTGGTGCTCTGAGCCAAGCCTCCAATTGGCCACCTCTGGGCTGTTTGTGATGTGAGATTTATTAATAAATTTCTGTTGTTTAACCTACTTTTAGGTAGGTGTTCTGTAACTTGGGATGAAGTCATCTTAACTGATAAAAGATGAAATAGACAATTTTCAGAGGAGGAAATTAAAATCAGCTAATAAATGTACGAGGAATGTTTTGCCTCATTAGCAGTTAAAGGCAATGCAAACCAGAGCAAAAATATCACTATTTGGTTATCAAATTTGCAAACATAATGATGCAGTGAGGTGAGATGGCTCCCTTGTGTACACGTGATGGGAGAGCTAACTGGCACGACGTCTCTATAAAGCCATGTAATGATATATATGGGGTTTTAAAAGTTCTTCCTCTTTGATTCACGATTGTACTCCTAAAAATAATAAAGACGCAAACAAAGATGTATTAACTGTCTAATTAGCGTCTCCACATAGAACTTTTTATGGGCTATATTAGTTTTCTGTTGCTGCTGTAACAAATGATCACAAGCTTAGCGGCTTCAAACAACACAGATTTATTGTCTTATGGTTTCTTACGGTTCTGGAGGTCAGAAGTCTAAAATCAAGGTGTCAGCAGGGCTGCTTCCTTCTGGAGCTCCAGGGGAGAGTCTGTTTCCTTGCCTTCCCAGCTTCCAGAGGCCGCCTGCAGTCTTTGGCTCATGCTCCTTCCTCCCACCATGCAAACCTCTACGCTTCCATGGCCGTTGTGTCTTCTGTCATCAGATCTCCCTCAACCTCCCTCTTATAAGGACCTTAGATTACACTGGGCCCACCCAGTAATCCAGGATAATCTTCCCATCTCAAGATCCTTAACTTAATCACACCTGAAAAATCTCTTGTGTCGTGTAAGGTCACACAGTCATAGGCTCCAGGGATCATGATGTGGACATCATTGGGGGCTATTTATTTTGTCTACCACATGGACATTTCAAACTTGAAATGTCAAAAACTTAAATTGTGTTTTCCTCTTCTCACAAAACATTGTCCCCATTTTGGCTCAAATCTCTGTGGCATCATCATCCACACGGTTGTCTAGTCCAGCAACCTGCGTGTCATCCCCAGCACTTCTCTCTCTCATCTCCCACATCCTGCGGCCATCTGTGAGTGTTTGCTGAGTGTCACCTGTGTGTCAGGCACTGTTCTAGGCACAGAAGACATAGAGATAAATGGACATATGGGGTCTCTGCTCAGAGGGCAAACAAATAAGAAAATATCACTTGGTTCTTGATACTCTTGGAAAAACCAGGCAATGTGATGCATAGACTGCTGGAGGTTACTTCAAATTGGGTGGTCAGAGGAGGCCTCTCTGAAGATGTAATATTTAAACTGGGATTTGCTAAGAGGAAACCAATTATGCAAAAATCTGAAGGCAGTGCAGCCCAGGTCGGGGAAACAGCTTTGCAAAGACCTTAAGGTAGGAATGAGCTTGTGCTGTTCGAGTAACTGGAAGAGGATAGATGTGGCTGGAGCAGAGAGATCAAGGGCAAGAGTGAAACAAGGCCAGAGAAGAAGGTAGGAGCTGGGTCTCACAGGGCCTAGGAGATCAGAGCAAGGACTGTAGATGTTTCCTTCAAGATATAAGCTTAACCCTCTTGCCTCCATCTCACCTCTGCCCTTTGAACCCACCCAACCATCATCCCTCACCTGGACTGGTGCAGTAGTCTTCTACCTGGTCTCCCTTCCCTCCCTTTGCCTCCCCCATCCATTTTCCACATGGCCACCAAAGTGACCTTTTAAAGAGGATGCGGTACTTTGGTGTATTCAGTGCCTATTCCAACCTCCTCCCAGTGTACCTTTCTCTCCTGCAGAGGCTGGAAAGCTGAAGACCCCATTTCCCAGAGTCCATGCAACTTTGGCTCCAGACGCAATGCTCAAGTCATCTGAGTACATCATGCATTCCTGGATGAGGTGAGTTAGCGCAGAGTGAGGCGGGGGGCGGCGGGAGGGGCTGGCACAAGGCATTCACTTCTGCAGGTGTGGCTCTCGCAGGTGCACTGTGGCCCTGCAGCTACAGTTGAAGCTGTGGCCTGTGGACGACGGACTGCTCCCTCCCTGGCATGTTCTGGCACCAGCAGGTAGGCACAGCCTCACCTTCCCCATTCCTCAGCTTCCTGACTGCAGGAGAAGGAACGGTTCCCCTGGTGGGTGAGCTCTGTGGCGACGTTCTAGGAGTCTCTCCTCAAGGCCCGATCCACGGCCTGCTCCTCCAGCCCATCCAGCAATCTGCAAGCAGGTCATTCCACGATAGATTCCTCTCTGCTTAAAAAAGCAAGAGTGGTTTCTGTTGTTTTCTACTGAACTCTGGGTACCAAAGGGCCACCCTCATCATATTGCTTCCCCGCTCGTTGACCAGAGAATGAACCCAACATCCTTAACATGCCTATAAGGCCCTGGATGACTCAGCCTCCTCGTCTTCATTTCGGCACAGCTTCCTCTCCTCTTCTCCTGCTGAGCCCTCCTCATCTGCTGCTTTCTCAGAGAGGCCTCCTTCTAGGGCTGCCACAAGGAGGTACCACTGACTGCGTGCTTAAACAACAGAAATTGACTGTCTCACGTTCTGGAGGCTAGAAGTCTGAAATCAAGGTACCAGCAGGGTTGGTTCCTCTGAGGGCTGTGAGGGAGCATCTGTTACGGTTCTCTTTCCTTGGCTTGTAGATGGCCATCGACATGTTCACATTCATGTGGCATTCTCCCTGTGTGCTCTCCATGTCCAAATTTCCCCTTTTATAAGCATACCAGATTAGGGCCCCACCGTAATGACCTCATCTTAACTAGTTACATCTGCAACGACCCTATCTCCAAACTCCAATTCCATTCTGAGGTCCTGGGGCTTAGGACTTGAACCCATGCATTTTGGGAGACACAATTCAGCCCACAGCAGTCAGATTCCCAACCTCAACCTGTCATCAAACTCTCCTTCATTGTCAGGGTGGTCAGCACAGTGTGTGAATCACGGCGCTCGGCTGGATGATGTCTGTCTTGCAACTGGACCGTAAGCCCCTCAGAGGGGAGACTGTGTCTGCCTTTTTGATGGTGGTCCCCCAGTGCTCAGCACAGTGCCCGGTGCATAGCAAGTGCCCCAAAAATGCTCGCTGAATTGGTAAATGAAAGATTGATGAATAAATAATGATTATTTCTAATAGCTAATCAAAGACCTAAAAGGTCAATGATAGATAAGCGGCCAAATCAACGAAGAGGCAGTTGTTTGACACATTTATTAAAGTATGTTTCTGAAGAATTTTCAACAATGTGGGGAAATCCTTATGATTTGTCATTGAATGGCATAGTAGAATATAACTGTTTATGCACTATTACTTGAAAAAACAAGGGGAAAATGAGATAGAGCCCAGCATTGAACTTCACAATAACTGAAAATCCTGATATAAACTCTGATCTTTTCCACATTGAATTTGTTTAACTCTTCTGATGTGTTGGCTCAGTGCCTTCACGTCAAGGCTGAAGAATGACTAGCACCTTTAAAAATTAACTATCTTATATTCTTTGGGGCATAAAAAATGGGGATATGAGGACATAAATAGGGCCTTGTTTGTACATCTTTGGGCCAAGATAATCTTATTTTCAGTCACACATTCTGCCGTTAATAAAGCCATATCCAATCATATGTAAAAATGATGAGTTTGAACTTCTTATTTTGCATATTTGTTCTTTAAAACAAAAAAACCCCTATTTTTTCTGTTTTCAAAACTAATACATGCTCATTATCAAAAATTAAATATCAAAGTAAAATAGAAAATTCAAGTATCCTAAAATTCTGCTTCAAAGCAATAACCATTAGTTACCTTTTGGTAATATTCTTCCAGAGTTTACACTAAATATACGTATATGTATACATTAACACATACAAGCATTGGGCAGAAATGGACCCACACCACACAATGGTCTACCAATTGCTTTTTCATTTTTAAAACATTTCTTGGCCTCTCTGGTTCTTTTTATCTCAATAAGATCTCAGACTCAGACTTGGCAACTTAGGGTCTGAGAAAAGTAGCCAAGATACAGGAAGGTGACCGATCATCTTCCCAAGGGCAGAATGGTCAGGGTCCAGATGCCCAGAATGGTCCTACTCTGTTGCTTATTCTCGTCAGCCATGGAGACCAAGTTCACTCTCCACGTGTGCCGATGTGATGGACGGACCATACGTGGAGTCCTCTTTCGGTGGAAGCTGCTGTGTAGGTGACAAAAGAACAGAACAAGGCCTGCCCTATGCTGCTTGGAGTTAAAAATTCTACCACTGCAGAATTCTCCAAAGCTTCCAAAGGTTAGTGGAGTTATTTCACCATCATTCAGAGCTGTGGCCAAGCTTGCGAAACTTTGTAACAGGGCTAAGAATATAGATTAAACATCTTTTAAGTGGCGTGATGATGGTATGGGGTGTGGTCTCTGTGTGTGTGTATCTGTGTGTATTCTAACAATTTAGTAAATTTTGGTCTCTGCATTTTGTTGTAAACCCATAGTCTTTACGTGTCCTCAAAGTTTCTCAATGATTTATAGACTGCTTTTTCTGTTTGGTGAGTAAAAAATTATGTCTGTAAGTATATTGATACGTCAATACGTCTGAGACATCAGCAGTATATTTTGCAGTATCTGAAGAGTATAGAGGTTACTGTAGAGTCTGTAAACATCCTTCTTCCCTCAGATTTGGAACAACAGGAAGCTCTGGGTTTTCATAAATCTTTCAAGGCTGCTTTTTCCGAGTGAAGTCTTCCCTGCTCTGGTTTCCAGCCTCCTCTCTGGGTTAGGCTTGCGCAGGGGGCCCTGGTGTCACATTCCCAGGGAACGACGGAACCGAGCACGATGGAGTAAACGAGGATGTGCGCTTGCTGCAGCGGGACACAAATCTCCATGGAGAGGAGACCTGTGACGTCAAGTTATTTTTAAAACTGATTTCATTGTCTTGTATTCTAGAATATTAGATAATCTGTTAATTATCTCATACTTAAGACAATTTTTTTGTTAATTTAACAAAGCAACTCTGTTCACCTTCTCTCAAGGTATAGTACAAAATTTAACAGCCAACAATTGGGAGAAAGGGGCCCTGGGGAGCATTATTCCTGTCTGCGATGCATACGTCACCCTCGTTTATTGGCTTCACCTTTGAAACCAAGCAAGGCACCAAAGACATCCTTTTATGTCAGAATCAGGAGATGTGTTTCCAAGAACAGCCATCACACGTTATTTCACAGAGATGAAGACTTAGGTGGAGCAAGTGACAAGGAAACACAAAGAAAGACCTTGAGCTTGACCCTTGATTTTGAACTATCGCTGGCACGTTATGATGCTGTCGGCCTCATCTAACGTCTGGGCAGCAGGCAGGAGGAAACTGTCTGCTGGCCCATCTCCTGGGATCATCCACAGTCTACCTGCTGCCCAGTGCTGGTGGGAGAGAGTGCGGATCTTTCCCTGTCAACCTGTGGCTCGAGCTGGGTCCCCACCACAACAGGAGCAGGCCTGACGAAAGCTACTCTGTCACTTGGACTTAGTTCACTTAGAATTCTGTTTCTGTTTCTAGCGTTCTTCCTGAAAGAAGCTCAAGAAGCAGAAGCAGAAGCAGATCAAGGCTGGTGTTAAAGCCGCTGCATCTCCCCTGCGTGCATTGTGCTGCGTGTATTATTGTATTTGTGTCTTCCCATGAGATAGGGGTCTGGTGGGTGCAAGGTTGGGTGGTACACCTTCAACAAATGTTTCCCGATGAATAAATAAATGCGAAAGTACATAAATGAAGTCCTGGGTTGAGCTGAACTGCTTGTGGAGCACGTTGGCCTTCCCGGACTGGCGGAGCCATCGGGCGTGATGGCCCTTAGACAATGGTCAGTGCCGCAGGCCCATATGGACTCTGCTTCCTCGAGGGTGGGGTCTGGCATTGTTTGCCCCTGTTTTGGGCAAACAAAATTTCTTGTTTCTTTAAAGAGATGGTTAATTCTCTTGTGTCAGAGACCACAGCATGTACCTCTTTCATAGGAAAAGCAGAAAAGCAAGGAAACAATTTGTCTAGAGCAAGAACGAGATGGGGAGGGAGAAACGGAGAGGGAGGAAAAAATAATGTATTTAGTATTTACTATGTGCAGTGCACAGAGCTAGGGGCTTCACGTGCATTGTTTAAATTATCCCCTCCAGAAAGACTCTGAAGTAGGTCTCATTATGCCCATTTCAAATATAAAAACCAAAAGCACAGAGAGATTGTGTGTCTCACCCTAAGGCACACAGCTATCATGTGACTGACCTGTGGTTTGAACACTGGCTTGACCGCTCCAGTCTGGGACAGTTTGTGCTGAGACAGGGCCAGTTAATACTGGGAGACTGACTTAGTCTTCCTAAAGATGCAGGCTACACATGAAAGATACATCACAGCTGGTAATCTGGAAGAGGCAATAACTCATTAAAGGAATTTTTATATCATTTTACATTAATGGAAATTCTTAATATATAACTTACTACATCCCATACGAAGTGCTAAGTGCTTTACACACCTTATCTCATCTAACACACACTCGCACTCACACACACACACACACACAGGATCCAGGGAGGCAGACGCAAGTATCTTCCCCATCTTACAAGTGGTGAAATTCAGGCTTCAGACACTACACGGCCAAAACAATCTTGAAACAGAAAAATGAAGTTGGAGGACTCACACTTCCTGCTTTCAAATCTTGCTACAAATCAAAACAGTGTGGTACCGGCGTAAAGGCAGACATAGACCAATGAACAGACTAGAGAGTCCAGAAATAAACCCTCGCATACACGGTCAAATGATTTGCGACAAGGGTGCCAAGGACATTCAATGGGGGAAAAAGTCTTCTCAACAAGTGGTGCCAGAAAACTGGGTATCCATATGCAAAAGAATGAAGCTGGACCCTTACTTACATCATATATAAAAATTAACTCTGAGTGGATCAAGAACCTAAACATAAGAGCTAAAACTAAAAATTTTTAGGAGAAAACATAGGACAAAAATGTCATAACATTGGATCTGGCAATGATTTCTTGGATACGACATCAAGAGCACAGGAAAAACAGAAAAAATATTCAAATTGGACTTTATGAAAATTAAAAACTTTTGTGTATCAGGAGATGCTATCAACAGAGTGAAAAAGCAACCCACAGAATGGGAGAAAATATTTGCCAATCATATAGCTGATAAGAGATTCATATCCCGAATATATAGAGAACTCCTAAAACTCAACAGCAACGAAAAACAAACAACTCAGTTCATAAATGGGCAAAGGACTTCAAGAGACATTTTTCCAAAGAAGATACACAAAAGGTTGTTAAGCACATGAAAAGATGCTCAATATCACTAATTTATTAGGGAAATGCGAATCAAAACCACAATGAGACACCACCTCACACCCATTAGGATGGTTATCATCAAAAAAAACGGAAAATAAAGGTATGGGCGAGGACGTGGAGAAATTGGAACCCTGTGCACTGTTGGCGGGAGTATATTACAGCCACTGTGGAAAATGATGTGTAGTTCCTCAAAAAGTTAAATATAGAATTACTATAAGATCCAGCAATTCCACTTCTGGATATATATCAAAAAGAATTGAGCAGGGTATTGAAAGATATTGGTACACTCATGTTCCTAGCAGCATTATTCACAAGAGTCAAAAGGTGGAAGCAGCCCAAGTTTCGATGAACGGATAGGCAAAACGTGGCATATCCCTCGAGGGGAACACTATCCAGCCTTAAAAGACAAGGAAAGTCCAACACACGCTACAACAAGGATGAATATTGAAGACATTGTGCTAAGTGAAAGAAGCCAGTGACAGACGGACAAATTCTGTATGATGCCACTTAGATGAGGTCCCCAGAGCAATCAAATTAATGGAGATAGGAAGTAGAGTGGCGGTTGCCAGGGGCTGGGGGTTGGAGAATGGGGAGTTAGTGCTTAGGGTGCGATAGTTTTTTTTTTTAAAGATTTTATTTTTTTCCTTTTTCTCCCCAAAGCCCCCCGGTACATAGTTGTGTATTCCTTGTTGTGAGTCCTTCTAGTTGTGGCATGTGGGACGCTGCCTCAGCGTTGTTTGATGAGCAGTGCCATGTCCGTGCCAGGATTCGAACCAACGAAACACTGGGCCGCCTGCAGCGGAGCGCGGGAACTTAACCACTCGGCCACGGGGCCAGCCCCGCGATAGTTAATTTTATGTGTCAACCTGGCTGGGCCGTGCGGTGCCCAGATAGCTGGTTAAACATTATTTCCGAGCGTGTCTG
The DNA here is from genome assembly GCF_041296265.1 of Equus caballus. Lineage (NCBI taxonomy): Eukaryota > Metazoa > Chordata > Mammalia > Perissodactyla > Equidae > Equus > Equus caballus. The sequence continues at coordinate 24,256,933 of NC_091700.1, read as the reverse complement.
GGAGGCTGTGGTTCTGTTTCTCTGGAGAACCCTGACCAGTACAAATAAACACAGGGTTTCAGTTTTGCAGGAGGGAAGAGCACTGGAGATGGATGGAGTGATGGCTGCACAACACTGTGATGTATGTAATGCCGCTGAACTGCGCACTTAAAAATAACGAAGATGGTACATTTTACATTTATGTATAATAATAATACATAATAAATGATATAATAAAAAAATTGGGGAAAAAAGATGCTACACGATTTTCTCTTAGTCACACAACGAGTTAATGATGGAGTTCTGATCTAAAGTTGGATCTTTCAGATCCCAAAGTTCTGTCTAAACACCGTGCACTAGGTCTGTGTGACTGCGTCTGGTCACTTGCTGCTTTAGTGGACATTTTGCTGTTGAGGTGGCTGTGTCTGTGGTACCCTGGAAAACAACCACTTACCATGCAGAGAGCGAGCAGGGGGCCTCCAGGAAGTCTGCGGAGCCCCAGGCAGGAGGCCGCAGGGATGGCAAACATGAGGGAGGTGTGGGCCCCGTCCTGGATGCCACCATTGCCTCTGTGCTGGCCTCACATTCTCACATTGTGGAGCTTCATGGCCACAGTGGCTTCGCTTCTCCAGCCAGTGGGGAGGAAGTGGGTGGAATCAGCTGCCAAGCTCAGCCGTGGTGCCTTCTGCCCCTGCTGCAGAGCAAAGAAGACAGAAATTAAGCTCTGGTTGGAAAAATTCAACAAGTGAAATAGAGCAAATCCCTCACTGTGCCTGGAAACTTCCACCGTCTAATTAGAACTATTGAGGATGCTAACAGAACAGACACAAAGTTCATAAAGCGGGGAAATCTTTCTATCTCTGTTTAACACCCCTGCTTTTCAGGTGCGGGCACTGGTGTAGGGTGGGAGTAGCTTATGACTAATCATGGCTCCTGTTTCATGAACCTTTCCTGTGTGCTGGGGACTGTGATAGCCCGTCATCTGCACGCTCCCTGATCTTCCCTCACCTTCAGGAGGTAGCATTGCAGACACTGAACCTTCCTTGGATTCCACAACATACCCTAGAATTCCCTCAATTAACTACCCTTTTTTTGGCTTAAGTCAGTTCAAATGGGTTTCTGTTACTTTCAACCAACTGCCTGTGACTGAAGTGGTTACACCCATTTCACAGATGATGCAACTGACCTCAGAGGAGTTTAAAGACAGGCCCAAAGTTAGCAAAAGGTGGCACCAGAATCTGCCCCTGGGTCTGTTTGACACCAAAGTCAGTGGTCTCTGCACGCTGCCTCCCCGGTGTGCTGTGCCAGGTGGTGGGGGCCCAGGATGTGGACAGGTGGGCAAACAACGCCACTGGTGTACATGGGAGGGCGAGGAATGGACTGGACAGGCCTGCAGGGAGAGGTTAGTCAGGGGTGGAGGGCACAAGGACCACCCAGGGAAAGGCTCACCTGGATGAAGAAGCCTGTGGGACAGATGCCTCTGGCATACCTGGAGCATGCAGGTCGGCCCTGCCCCTGAGGGTCCCAGAGCTGGCTCTCTCTCTAGGCTGTTAACATCACAAGGACGGGCACACGTCTTGGCTGGGTGTAGATTTTTGAAAGACGTAGGATTAACAATCAATATTTTATTTCGAAAACCATTAGCTTGATGGCAGTTTTGGCTGGAAAGCTCTGGGGTGGTTTTTGATCTCCCACTTTCCTGTTGTCTGCCCTGCCCCAACCACACACACACACACTCACACGCACACATCAGGTTGGCAGAGCCCCATCTGTTGAGGAGAGAATGTCCCTGCTGGTGTTTTGCTGGTGCATACAGGGTCTACTTGGAACACGTCAGTCTCGTCTTGAGCTGTCTGTGCTCTCAATCTCTGAGTGTTGGGACCACCAAGGGTGCCAGCAGTGCCTGGGACAGCCCCTACTGAGGTCCACATGGGGCAGCTCTGGCCTTGGAGAGCTTTTCCAGAACTGAAGGACAGTCTGCGTGACTGGAGGACTTGTGTGCTCTGCTGGAGGAAGCCTGCCTTGCCCATTTTCTTCAAAGACAATCAGGCATGTCTCTAGGTGTAGGTAGACAGCTTTCTTTCTTTTTTCCTTTTTGGCAGGGGAAGATATGACCTAAGCTAACATCTGTTACCAATCTTCCTCCTTTTTTCTTCCTTTTCTCCCTGCAAAGCCCCTGTACATAGTTGCATATAGTTGTAAGTTCTTCTGGTTCTTCTATGTGAGACACCACCACAGCATGGCTACTGACAGAAAAGTGATGTGGTTCCACGCCCGGGAACCAAACCTGGGCTGCTGAAGCGGAGTGTGCCAAATTCCAACTGCTAGGCCATCAGGGCTGGCTCTGGATACCTTTCTAACTGGTTGTTGCTTCCAAGAGTTTGTTGAGGTGGAGCTAACATCTTCACCTGCCTTCCCACCTGGGCTGCTGCCCTGACGGCAGAGGCATCGAAAGAAAGAAACCTCGTGTTGAGGTGAAGCAGGTGGTGTCCCCAGCCCCTTCCTGTCTCCTGCCTTAGTGGTTCAGTGGCTGAGTCAGCACTGCCTGACGACTTCGCCCTCTGCTGGGCTGGAGCCCCTTCCCACCCACACTCCAGTTGGCCTTCGGAGATAAACCTGTCCTGGCTGCTCTGAAAACACAGAGGCTTAAAGATATTATTGAATGATTGTCATACTGAATAAGAAATCAATACCTGAGCCTCCATATTAAATACATTCATATAGACACAAAAAACAAACATAGAAACTCCTCAGTGTAATAACCTGGACTTGCACAGTGGCTGAATCGCTCCCTAATTCACTCATCCTTAATATTGCTGATGTTGCACACAGGCCTGTGCTTGGGGTAGACATGTAAGATATTTGGGAAGCTAAGCAAGCCATTAATTCCCTGCTCCTCATCACTTAAGATAAGCCATTTTAATTTGAAAAATCATGAATTCCTTAGTTTGAACTGAACATGTATAGTAAGCGGTCTTAGCAGAGAAAACCTTGTCAGTTTGTTGCTTAAACAAAGTGATTTTGAATCACGATTCTTGCCACGGTGTAGAGCAATCCAGCTTCTGATGGTTTTTAAAAAGGTGTCCAGGGGCTGGCCCTGTGGCCGAGTGGTTAAGTTCTTGTGCTCCGCTTCGGTGGTTTTGCTGGTTTGGATCCTGGGCGCAGACATGGCACCACTCATCAGACCATGTTGAGGCGATGTCCCATATGCCATAACTAGAAGGACCCACAACTAGAATATACAACTGTGTGCTGGGGGGCTTTGGGGAGAAAGAAAAAAAAAGATTGGCAACAGATGTTAGCTCAGGTGCCAATCTTTAAAAAGGGGTCCATTTATTCATTCCTACAGCAAATACTGGTTGAGCTCCCACCTAGTGTCAGGCTCTGTGCCAGGCACTGGGCACTGGCAGGGATAGCTCCGTCCTCACAGAGTGGCCCTGACCGAGCAGAAAGACAAATAAGTGGGCAGTCACTGTAGGATCCCCGCTCTGCTGGGATGTACAGGTTGTGTGGGACATGCACCTAAACAGGACTCAGGGCTTCTAGAAGGGCTTCTGAAGGAAGGGCGTCTCAGACCTGGCAGGAGGAAGGTGCTGCAGGCAGAGGAGTATCATATGCAAATGCCCGGAGGTTAGAGACAACACAGCTCCCACTCCAGGGACTAATGCAGCTTCAGTGTGGCTGAACTTCATTCGGGGAGAGGGAGAGAATGATGAGACATTCTTCTGGAGAGACAAGCACGGGCTAGATGGGAATTTGGACTTTCATCCTGATGGCAAGGGGTGCAGGGAAGTTACATGATCAAATCGGCATTTTGGAAAGGTTGCTTTGGCTTCAGGGTGGGAAATGGGTTGGAGAGAGGAAGAGTGTGGGTGGGAAACCCTGTTAGGAAGCTGTCGGAGGGCTGTGGGTGAGAGATCTGGAAGCCTGAACCAGAGAGCTGGCAGGGGAGAGGGAGCGGCAGATGGAATTGATATTCAGTGGCTTGAACTGAAAACCCCAATCATCAATCAGATCTATGAAAGGAGAGAGGAGGAGGAGTGGAGGGTGGCCCAAGATTTCTGCTGGAGCAGGCAGATGGAAGTTTGTGGATTCTCTGAGATGCGGGACAGAAAGAGAATCAGACTGGGGGTGGGGAGTTGCTGTGGGGAGAAGCAGGAACGCTGGTTTGGGACAGGTTAAGCTCCGCGCGGAGATGTCCAGAAGGCACCCCAGTGTGAAGCCACCAGGGAGGGGTGAGGTAGAGGAGTGCTTTGGAGAGCCATCACTGCAAACGTAGCACCTGAGGACAGAGGGACGAAGGTGTTGACCCAGGAGAATGTGTGGGCAGAGGAGAGCTTCTCGCCCCCAGCACTCCTGACGGCTTGGACTGGATAATTCTAGGTTGTGGGGGTGTCCTGTGCATTGTGGGGTGTTTAGCAGCGTGTCTGGCCTCTACCCACTAGGTGCCAGTAGCACCCCCTAGTGGTGACAAACAAAATTTCTTCAGACATCACCAGATGCCCCCTGGGGGCAAAACTGTCCTCTGTTGAGAATCACCGGCCTGGGACAAGATGATGAGAATTAAAGAATGAGAAGAGAAGGAAGAACCTGGAAAGAAGGTTGGCATGGAGTAGCCAGAGAGGAGGGAAGAAAATCAAGATCATGTGGGGTTTGGGGACCAGAAAGTATTTTAAGAAGGAGAGTGTATCAGTGCTGTCAGATACCCTGAGAGGCTGGGGATGAGGACCAGGGGCCCATCGAGGTAGGGGCAAGGATGTGGCCTGTGCAACGAGATCCCAGGGAAGGCGGGTGGGACAAGGTGGCAGAAATCCTTCATGAGGGTTTTGCAGCAGGAATGGGAGGGAAACCGATGGAGATGGTGCCTGGACTGCTGTTTCAGGAGGTGCGGCTGAGGACGGGGAGGGATGGTCCTGAAGGGATGAGGGCTCCCAGGAGATTTAGGTTAAGAGGAGAGAGACCGCATGTGGGTTGGTGCTGGTGGGAGGGGCCAGTATTGAGAGCAAGAGAGAGAGGAGCAGGGCGAAGGCTTGACAGGGTAGGAGAGGCGGCCAGGGGAACAGCAGGAGAAGCCTCTCCTTTGAGTGCCACACTGTTCTGAGCCCCACTGCCCGCGTCTCTGGGGGCTGACCGGCCTCTTGCACTTGCATGAACCTGCCTCCACACGACGCTCCAGGAGAGCTGCAGAGATCAAAATGAGATGCCAGTGACAGTCCTCAAACAGCTTTGTGCATACACGCCACAGGTTACGACTGTCCCAGAGGAGCGGCACTGGGCTCGGAGAAACCCTGCTCGTTGATGCAGCATCCCCGCACCAGACACTCACAAGCATCATGAATCGATTCTGGGTGGGGCCCCCTAGGGACAAAGCATTGAACTAGACACCGTTCTTGCTCTCGGGAATCGTCCATTCTAACAGAGGAGGCAGACAGTAAATCAAGAAGCAAACAAGGTACTTTCAACCGTGGCAAATGCTCTGGAGGAAAGAAACAGGGAACTGTCATCAGGACTGCCCGGTTGTGGCATAGGGCTCGGAGCAGTGGGGCCTGTGCTCCTGCCATGTTGTCGTTGCCCTGGGAGCACACTGGAGACAGGGCAAAGCTGTCTGGAACCTTGGCGCCTGCCTCAGGCTCTCTAATTTAATGCATCTGGATCGACGGGAATATCACCAAGTCAGGAGCTGTCCCCAAATACAGACGTCCTGAGCAGCAAAGGCGAGCTTTCTGAGCTGAGCTGACGCCATCTCTTGAAACAGCCCGTAAGGAAGCAGCACGGTGGCTGACAGACGCAGTCACTTCTGCCTGCACAGAACTGGAAAGAGCCACCAGAGGCTGCACGTTTGGTTTTCAGATTCGAGTCTTCTTCAGTCCCAGCACGGCCTTAAATGCAGTCTGCACGGCTAACTAATGAAATGTGCTCTCCGGCTTAGCTCCATTCCCTCAGTGGGAGAGCTCTGGGTACCTGGGAGATTATCAAAGAAGTGAAAAAGAGCTGCCCCATAGCCTTGATGTGCTAACACGAACAGATAATACCCAGGGTGTCAAGAATCCTTTTGCTCACCTATGTCATTTTTATGAATGGAATCGAGTCTGTTGGGAAAGCACAGCTGGGTTGAGACACTGGTCCCGAGGACCCACTGACAGTAGCATCTTGGGATGGGTGCTGGGTGAGCTGCCACCCAGGCAGTCAAGAGAGGGCCAGCACTGGGCCAGCCCTGATGGCCTAGGGGTTAAAGTTTGGTGTACTCCACTTCGGCAGCCTGGGTTCAGCACCTGGGCTCAGAACCACACCACTCATCTGTCAGTAGCCATGCTGTGGTGGTGGCTCACGTGGAAGAATTAGAAGGACTCATGGCTAGAATATACAACTCTGTCCTGAGGCTTCGGGGAGAGGGGGAAAAAAAAGAGGAAGATTGGCAACAGATGTTAGCTGAGGTGAATCTTTCCCAGTGGGGGTGGGGGGTGGGGGATGTGTCTCAGATGGTTGGGAGTGTGTTTGTACGAGAGCGTAGGGGACGTGCCCGCTGGGACATGTGCCTGTTCATCCTAGCTCCTCAGCCTGGCAAACTGGCTAAAGGGAGGAGCTCCTTCCTTCAACAGTGCAGTGTCCCACAGGCTGAAGACGACACGGGAGCTGGGACAGGGCGTGAGGACGGGCATGTAAAGTCATCTGAAGTTTCACTGATTCCACAGACTTTTCCAGCAGTTCTGTGTGACCCCAAATCTCCCTGAGGGGCCCTGAGGTTCCAGCAGGTAGCCCAGACTCCCCAGGACTCAGTTTCAACACCAAGCTCTGTTGCCACCAAAAACACCTGTCACAGAATTAAAAACGGGGGTCCCCCTCCAGGATCCCTGGCCAGAAGGAGGAGCCCCCCTCTTCTGAAAGGTTAATTATTCCCCCCATGATGGCAGTTTAAGAGAGCACGGATCCAGGCAGGATGGAGTAAAGGCAGGCGTGAAGAAGGGCTCCCAGCAGGAGTGCGGGGGGTGCTGGGTGGGGCTCAGCTTCTCACGCCATGGGCCTGTCTGGGAGCTGGAGACGCCTGAGGACTCCTCCTGGAATAGTGTGTTTGTGAACATAAGATAAAATACATAGGATGACCAAGGAAACTAATGACATTAAAATGCAGTTATAAAAACAACTTTAAGACAAGTTCATGAAATAGTAATACCTGTGCTTCTTTATTAATGCCTTAAATGTCACACTCGAGGGCCTGGCCAGGTGGAGCAGCGATTAAATGCGCACGTTCACTTCTCGGCGGCCTGGGGTTCGCCGGTTCGGATCCCAGGTGTGGACATGGCACCGCTTGGCACGCCATGCTGAGGTACGCCTCCCACGTATAAAGTAGAGGAAGATGGGCATGGATGTTAGCTCAGGGCCAGTCTTCCTCAGCAAAAAGAGGGGGGTTGGCAGTAGTTAGCTCAGTGCTAATCTTCCTCAAAACAAACAAACAAAAAATGTCACACTCCAGCAGTGGGTCTAACAGTGAACACAGCTTTGAAGAAGCACTGGGTGTGAAGGATATTTTGAGCTATCTGCAACAGTGATGCGATATGAAAATAACTGATTTCTATTGGTGACGGTGTCACAGCCTCTGCGGTTCCTGCCGTGATTTGTGTCTGTCGTTGGCTCCACTCACAGTTTAAGGAAATGTTAAGTTGCAGTTAGAGGTGAGAGAAAATGAAGATCTAATTTCTTTCCTCCAGCCGAGTTCATGGACGTCTTGGATCTGCCCACAGACCTCTGGGGCTCCGTGGACGGGGCTGAGGAGTCCCTGCTGTCAGGACTAGTCCTTGTCAGCTGGGCCGAGTTGGGGCAGGGGAGGGACCAAGGGTCCTGCTTGCAGGAGGGGGCGGAGGAGGAGACCCCGATGATCGCTGCAGGTCTGGGCGTGTGTAACCCTGGATTACGGCCCGGGCTGGGCCTGCTGAGAGCCCCGAGCCTGGTTCTTTCCTCTCACTTGAACTTTCTCATCTGTCACGAAGCAGACTGACTAGACAAGAAAGCCAGATTGACAAGGCTCGAGGGAGGGGCAGTAGCTGTTCATGTAAAGCCCACAGCGTGGAGGGGCTGGGCTGTGGAGCACGCTGCCTGGCTGTGGCCTTTCCAGGCCACGGCCCTTTAAAATTTTACTCTGTTTGTTTTTTTGCCTCTTCCACTCTGGCTTCACCTATATCACAAGAAAAGGGCATGGCCTTCCCTTGTTTTTGACCCCATAGATTATGCACTTGAGGGCAAGGGTGACGTCTCCCTGGCAAGGGCTAGGGCACCATAGTGGGATGGGGTGCTGGGTGGTATCCCTGGGATGTGACACGCCACGCGGCCTGGCTTCCTGCCCCAGCTCTGCTCAGTTATGGAACTGTCGATAGCCTGGCGACTGCCCCCGCCGGCCTCAGCTTCCTCATCTGTACAGTGATGCTGGTACCACGTGCCCTGCATCTCCCAGGGTGGCTGGGAAGCTCCAGGCCCGTAATGAATGCACAAGTGCTCTCCACCATGTTTATTTATGCAGGCCCCAAAGTGACGGATGGAAATATATACAGCAGGACAAAAGAGTAAGTAAACAAGCAAATTGGAGAGAAGGGAAAATATGGGCAGGAAAATGAAATAAAACGTGCAGTTGCCTAAGATCCCGCACAGAAGGTGGAGGAGCTGAAACGCAGGTAGTTTAGGTGGGGAAGCAGGATGGGAAGGAACCGGTACTGACTGGCACTGGGGGAGGCGGGGGCAGAGGAGGCAGGACCCTCGGGTTTCCAGCGTGGACAGCCAGGAACAGTGGAGGAGGAGCCAGGCTCGGGGGCAAAACCGTGAGTTCATTTGGGACTCGAGGAGTCTGAGGTGACCCTAATGGTCCTATGGAGATGCCTATATGATTTTGGAGCTTCATAGATGGGCCTGGACTGGAGGTGCAAATTTTAGTTATTGATAACTGAAGTGATGTGGGAATGGCCGAGATCAGAGGAAGTTGAGCAGAAGACAAGAGAAGCCGGCGTGAGGCAGGGCATTCAATTCCAGAATACATTAATGACATCTATACTCTCCCTGTGCAGAGAGGTAACCGCCAACCAACAGGTAACTGCCTTTGCACCTTCTATTAAAATATTCTCAATTCCATTTTTGCCATTCTGTATTTTAATTGCCTTTCGGCTCTCTCTCTCTCTCACCCTCTGTCCTCTGTCCTTATTTATTATCATTATTATTTTTTACAAATGTGGTGGCATCAGTGCTTGGGCCTGGGGTACACCGTGTTTGGAGAATGAATGAACAGATGAAGTGAACGACTTGAATCTCTGGAGATGCTGGGGAGTTCAACAGGCGGGCCACCTGCCTGCCTCTGAAAGCTCAACAGATGTCATTAACGTAATTTATGAGAAAGCCAGGAACACAGAAAGACATTTTCATTTGCAAGAATTGGGGAGGGGAGGTCACAAAAAAAACCCACTGGACGAATCTCCCAGGAGAGTAAATGGAAGTGTAATTATTCGTATGTCTGTGGCTCTAGCAATATTCATGAGCTTCTTGATGGCAGATAGTGCATTTAAGGCAACTATTTGTTCCACTTATAACAACAAGAATAATATTAGGAAGCCTTTCCTGAGCACTTACTATGTAGCAGGCACTGTTCTAAGAGCTCCTGAGTCCACGAGATAGACATTATTACGGCCCCATTTTATGCTTGAGGAGACTGGGGCACAGAGAGGTTAAGTGGACCATCCACGGTCATATAGCTGGCAGGTGGCTAAGCAGAGATTCTAACTCACTACCTGGCACATGGTAGGCGTTCATTAACCATCTATTGAGTGAATGGATGAATAAATCAACACCTTGCACTTCCAAAGCTTGGAGCCTGTGCTTCTCCATATTGAAATCTCACCATTTAAGGCTTACACCAAAGGTCCCCTCCTTGGTGAGGCCACCTCCTGTTCTGCCCCCCGTGAAGTTTGGCCCACAGTACTTTGGATCTCAGCTGGAGCGCTGGCCCTATCTTATGCTGAGCACACATCCCATTTGAGAGTAAGGATGGGGAGTCCTGCATCCTTTGGTGCTTCGGGCTAGCAGGTGCTTAACACGTGATTATTGACTTGAACTAAAGTGGAGCTGTAAGAGGAGCCAGGATGTTCCCTGGGAGAAACCGAGAGCAGTTGGAGCACAAAGGTCACCAGAAATGGGGCCAAAGAGCCAGGTGACCCTGATATCTGATGAGCAGCAGAGATCAGAGAAGAGCGGGATCAGAGATGGGACAGGTGCCAGGAGGACAAAAGACCGGACCTTTCCTTGGAGTTAAGGAAAGAAAGCCTTCGCTGAGTTAATGAAGTGTGTTCAGCTCAGTATTCGATTGGTGCTCTGAAATTGTGTTCTCTTAACACTTCCTCTACAGGGAGCTGTGGTTCATGAGCCCAAAGCAGAAGTCGAGAGGGTTGTATCATGTTATTTTAATAAGGTTTGATGTTGGTTGAAAATTCACAAGTGGATTGTGTCTTATGCTATCCTTAGCTCTTTATAAATATTAGCTCACAACTGTAAAAGGAGGATGCTTGCAACATCACCATCTTTATCATCCCAATTTTACAGATGAGAAAGCTCAGTTAAACAGAGAGGTTGAGGGACTTGTCATAGGCCACACAGCTTTAAGGAGCAGAACCATGAAGGGATCCCAGACGTTCTGGCTTCAGAGTCCCTGCTCTTAACTACAGTACTTGCAACTTCTTTCAACTCACCCCGCAGAAAGACCGTGCACCTGTTGAATCTACGTTTTCTTTGTTACAGTGGCTGATAATGAAATGTGGACTCAATGACTTAGAGGTCTCAAAAGCCCCATGGAGAGCTGGTCTTTTAACTGCAACTCATTTCAAGGACCAGCTGGGGGACACAGAGTGAGGACAAGACTGCGTGCCCGATGCGGCCCTCCTGGACTTCCAGACCCCGTGGCAGCAGGGGCACTGAGTGGGCTGCTGTGTGAGGCTGTGGGCCCTGTGGCTCTGGTTCCACTGCCCCGGGCGTCTGTGTCACTAGTTGTTAGAAAGCAGAGGGTGAGCACTGTGTTACTGCCATTGCCAGGGACATCCAGGGGCTCGCTAGGTGCATCTGCTCTGAACAGGGGAAGCAAGAGAAGGAAAAGGTTGGGAGCAGGAAGAGGGGTGAGCACAGATACGTGAGATTTGAGGAGGAAAATATGAGAAAATGTCCACCTTTCAGGGGATCTTCTTTACAATATTTCAGCCTTGAGCTGAGATCTTAATACCTAAGATCTGAACATTTAATTTCATCAGGGTTTTGGCGGAACAGTAGTCATTTTCTCAGCCATCTCTGGGAGTCCTTGAGGTGGAACCAGTGCACAATCCGTCGAGGGGGAAGCTTCCTCTCACAGCCGTGGCTACGCCGAGCGTCCCAGGAGGGCCTGTCATCCAGGCATCCACACAGCGGTCTCTTGGGCAGGAGCTGGACATCTAAGGCGTGCCGACACACGACGCGGTCTGTTCCTTGCAGTGGGCTGCACTTGCCAAACCAAACAGGGAGCTTCGTCTGAAACACAGACAGGCCGTGGTGTCGGGTGGGTGCTCAAGCCATCGGCCACACTGCTCCCCACGCCGTATGCAGCCTTAGACACTCCCTCGTGCCGTCGCCTGACTTAAGAGGCAAATTCAGCCGTTCTGTAGCTGTGGGCAAATGGAACCTCTCCAAGCCTCACTTCTTTAATCTGTATAATGGGGAGAATTACAATCACCGCCTCATCGAGTTGTGACAATTAAGAGAGTGAATGCACACTGTCCTTCTCACAGGCCAGGCATGAGGACATGCTCAGGAGAGCGTACAAAAATCAAGGGATCCTGGTTCTACCTGTATGAGGAGCCTGGGAAGACGGAGAAAGAAATTTAATATGCTTTGGTGTCTGAGCTGCACAATTTATCAGTTAATTACGTAATCTTGGATGTGGGGCAGTATCCCTGACTAGTTAGCTAGTTCTCACAGGTGCAAGACAGCAGAAGCAATGTGTATTTGTTGGAATCCTTCCAAGGGTCAAGCATAGTCTTTGGTGCTGGAGACCCCGCAGTGAGTTTCCTTAGTCTGGGTGCTGGGAGAAGTGACAGAGGAGTGAGGAATTCATGCCCAGAAGGCAGAGACCCCGCCTCAGGGGCCTTAAACTCTGCAGCACCGAGCAGGGCCCCCAGTACTCAGAAGAACCTCCACAAACATTTTCTGATGAGGCAGTGAAGATAACGCCTCAGTGAGTTTGGGAACTCCCACAATTTAATTTTCCTATCTTCTTTTTCTTCTTCTTTTTTTTAAAGTCTCAAAATCATCACATTCCACACTAAACTGTTTTTCTAACTTAGCATATCCTTCCTGAGTTCCGATATCTATTTAAAAGTAGCTGGGATCAAGAGAGGCAAAGAAAACAGGTTGAGAAAAGGAGCTGTAATTCCTACAGGACTGTTTGCTCACTAAGATGTTGGAGTAATGACAGAGATTTGCCTTATTTGATAAGGGGTCACACCTTCTTTGGGTCCCCACACAGGCTCAGAGGTAATTATCAACCTGGTTGGGGGCTGGGGGCAGAGGGCAATGCTTCACAGAGAATAGGTTGTCTTCGTCTGACATCTGCTGGCCGACCCTGTAGTTACATGTTTGTTACATTTTGTATCCTAACTTGCATGTACGTGGCGTCCATGATTGTTTTTAATTTAAAAAATCCAGTCTTTCCCCTTTACCTCCCACTTTCATGTCTAGTCCTCCCCTTCCCCTTGAGCCTGAAAAGTGGAAAGCCTTGCCCCGCTTCCTTTCTTCTCCTGACTTATTGACCTTTCTTTGCAATGGGCCACAGGGGGCATCTTTTCGCTTTTTCTTTCTGCACTGCATTACCTTTTGCTCAGTTTCCAGCCTGTTTCACAGCCAGCATCATGCTGCGGCCCTTCTGTCTGCTGGTTGCTACCCTCCAGAACCGAGCGTGGTATTCCAAGGGTCTAGGACGGAAACGTGGTGCATCCTCCAGACCCCAGCACCAACTTGGTTGCTCTCCAACTGTTACAGTTCAGGGAACGCATTTCCAAAGATGCTTCCAGGAACCGACGGCACTGTTTCACATTCCTGGAGCTGTGGCTAAGCCCTTAATTAAAAATGATCCCCACCAGAGCCTTTGCGGACAGGGGGGCACAAGCCAGTGTGTGGGGAGGGGGGCACATTCACGTTTATTTTCTCTAGAGCAACATGGACTCATGCAACCAACATTCTCATCTCTACCGAATCACTTGGTGTGGACAAGTTCACATACTGATTTGAAAAGAGAAGAAGGGAGAGCAGGAAGCGCAGAGGAGTGAGGGCCATTCCCTCACTTAAAAACAATCGGTCTTCGATGAGAAGAATCAGTCACAGCTCCCCACATCAATATGGATGGAGATCACAGACACAAGGTTGTGCAAAAAGCCAGACACGTGGAGGAACTGGTGTGGGATTCCATTGACACAGTGGAATTTACACGGGGCAGACAGACACCCGGTGCAGAAGTGCTGGGGCCCAAGTGTGGGCGTGTGATCAAGGACAATGGAGGGAGGAGGGGAGGAGAAAGGAGTTATCACGAGGTCACATTCTCGTCTTTTAATTACGAAATTAATTTAAAAAACTGTCCCGCAGGCGTCGCTTTTTAAAATGGCAGCAATCTCTGCATCAGTGAGGGTGATGCAGCTGCGGCCGCCTTCCCTGCTCCAGGGGTTTCCACCCCGAGTACAGAAACCTCTCTGGAGGGACCCTCACTTTCCAGGAGGCGCCTCGACCTCGTTACCAACAGGGGCGGGTTGGGAAGGCTCTTCTGGGAACCCTGCTCCTCTGAGCCACGGCGACGCAGCTCCTGATTGAGTGCTCATGGAGCTCGGCTTTCGGAAAACCAGTTCCAGGAATTTTCAGTTCACTGAGCTTCGTTTTCCGGGAATTGAAGGACCTTGCAGCTGGTGTGGAATGCGCTCGAGCTGCCCTGGCTCCAGGGCCAAGCAGCCCAAGCTGGGTAGGGAGGATGCTGATGAAATAGTCATTTGTAACCCAAAGACGTGTAACGTAAACTTTCTTTCATCAGCATGCTGGCCACATAACTATGCCATAGAAGTTATGAGTTTTTTATTGGTGCTTCAGGGTGACACTCTGAACGGCCGTGGTGCTTACTCATGTCTGGTTATCAGCGAGTTGTAATGCTTCAAACTGCCAGTGGACGGTCAGAGATAAACGTGGGCCAGCCGCAGACTGAGCGGCGCCCGCGACGGGTTTCATATGCAGTGAATTTCCTTTCTTTCTTTTTTTTTTTTCAGATTGTAGAATGATGTGTTATTTTTTTGACCTAGAAATATATACGCAAAGTATTGAAAGAAAAGAATCCCCTGAATCTAAAGGCATGAGAATCCCACTGATGTTCTGCTCTTTTCTTTGCTTTTTTTCTTCTCTATATTTGATGACAGAAGTAGCAGAATATGCAAGATGGATGGTCCAGGTTTTGGGAGAAGAGCGTCCGAGGAGAACAGCTCACGCCTCTCATCTACCTTTACACCTTTCATCTCCTTTATACCATGGGCACCAGACCTCCTCCTGGTGGTATTTCTGTGCCCTAGGGACCTACTGAAAAACTTACTTGAAAACCAAATTGCACACCAATCTTTCAAGCACTGTAGAAGATCTGAGTATTTGGACACTTTTGGGCTCCACCATTTTATTTGAGATGGTGGCGGGAACCACCTTTGAGTCCAAGGTATGGCTTGACATTGCTTAAGGATGTCTCAGATTTGATGAGAATCATTTAGCTCCTTCAAAAATGACTTTGGAACAAGTAGACTCACACGAAATGCCAATTATTAGATTGAAAGATAGGATGAGATACGTTTCGTGGAAACCAACAGAAATAAAATGGAAACAATGCACTCCAAGTTGCTGGAACAAGGATGAGCAGCATCCCACCAGCCAGGGACAGGAGCTGCTTGTGATGTGGCCACCTGCTGGTGCCAGAGTCCCCCTGCCAGCCCTGAAGGGCTACGGTTCCCAGAAGCACAGGTAACACAGCCACGCGACTCCCAAGTTGATGTGGGGACAGATGGCCCGGCTGCTTTTTACCTCTGCAGCTTTAGCTAAATTATGGAGGCTGAGATATGCAGAGAAACATCTTCAGGAAATACACACAGGAAGCGCAATAAAACACTTCTGGGGCTATGTGTGCTCTGTTGATTTAGCAGTTTGTAAGGTGAAAAACACATCAGAGTAAACCACTTTTACTCCAGATTTTTATCTTGCTTGCTTTTATTACTATCTTTGGGCTTTGGAACACACAGCTCTTTTTTCTTGAATACAATTTAAACTATAATTTGGGTGGGGACGAGGAGATCTCTGTGGAAAACAATTACTATAAATTGACTGCCGCCCACCATGGGCAGGGCTGTGGTCCTTGTTCCGGAGGCGGCTGCCATGGTAACTCAGCATGCTGCCGGGATGTGGGGAATGGTCAGCAGAAGTCTCTGGAGCAGGCGAGTGAAGCCTGGGGGAGAGCGAGTGCAGACCCCTTGGGGGTGGCTGGGCCTGGTTCAGGGCCCCGGACATAGGACACCTGTGTTCTGATCTGCCCTCTCTCACAGCCCACCTGGTCACCCCTTCTAAGTCCGCCAGCTGTTCATGTTCTGATTTCTCAACAGGGAAGTAGAGCTGAGGATGATGTTTAGGGAGAAAGTAAGATGACCTGTTCGTCCCATTCGGGGCTAGAACTGCCTGCTCTTGCCTTTGTTCCCTGCCCCTCTGGCCCAGGTGCCGGGGGGGATGAGGCATGGGGGAGGGAATAGGAATGAAAGATCGAGAGAGCAGGAGCTGAGCAGAAAGTTCTAGAAAGCTGTCTTCCTAACTGGAACATGGCTGCCAATAGGGAAAACTGACAAACCAAGGAAATTTGGGCCATGGCTGATGGCTCCCTGATGGAGGCCACTCGGAAAGCCGCTCTCCTGTGAGCAGAGCTCCGCAGGCACAGTGGGAGCATCCTCCTGGAACCCGGAGCCGCACGTCCCTCCAGGCCCGGGTCCCTGGGCCATCTCTGCCCCCGTGAGCATGGCCGCTGCTGCGGTTGGTCAGGACAAGTGGCACCCAGGTTCTGGAGAGCTTTGTTGGAAACCTCAGTGGAAGCCGACCGCTGTCCCTGGAATCGGAAGGAGTTCCTCTGACGAGTGAGGTTCAGCTGGCAGCCATGTCCCCTCTGTGCCAGGTCAATGGACACAGCACTGGCAAGGTTCACTCTTCCTGGAAGAGCCAGTGTTGCTTGATTTCTCAGGCCAACAGTGAGCGCACTTCATCACGGCCTCAACTATCCACGTGGATGTTGATCTGGCCGTGGCGACAGCCTTGGAGGAGCTTCCAATGGGGCTTTGCCAGCCACGTCGTGGCCCCACTGGCTGTCACACTGGTTCCCGGGGAGGCGCTGTTGGCTGCCTGTTCCCACAGCATGGGCTGAAAGCTGGGGCAAGGCCTCCAAGAGTCATCTCACCTGTCTCCCTGCCCCCTCGAGAAAGAGCCCTCAAACCATGGCAGATAAAAGCCTGGGAGTTTCCCTAAGATCCAGTGAATCAGGAACATAAACGCCCTCTCATGAAGCTGGGTCCCCCGTGATCCCTAAAGAGCTCAGGACCGAAACCCAGTCCTTCCGTGGCAGCAGGGCCCCCACCAACAGTCTTGTGCTTTTATCTTCACTGTTAGAAAATTCACACGTGAACGAATGTGTTCAAACCAGGCTCTGTGCAGGCCAAACAGTTTCCTGTCGTTGCACACAAACGAGGCCAGAGTTCCTTCCCTGGTACGTCCGCGGGGCCAGGGAACCCAGAGAGTGCCCAGTTATAATGAGTGACAGCCCACTGGCTGTCACATCCTGTTCCGTGAACATCCCTCCGTGTGGTCATCTGCTGCTTCCTTCCTCTGTTGCAAGCTAGAGGCCATAAAGATTCAGGATCTTTTTGAGTTATTCAAGCTCTCAAGGATATTTGAGAAGGAACGGATAATAACATGAAAATAAAAGTCACATGTCGGCTGGCCCTCCAGAGACACCCTCTGGTCATATTTTGGGTGTCTCTCTTCCATCTTCTTCCCATGCATGTGCCTTTCAGGTTTGAGAGGCAGCAAACAAGTGAGGAAAGGGGCCGTTGCACGCCATTTAGAAGGGTGATTTCAACCGCTGCGGCATGGCTCACAAACCTCAGTGCTCCCAAGAATCGTCTGGAGAGCTTCTGAAACACAGATTGCCAGACCGACCCAGGAATTCTGCTTTCCATGGGTGCTGAGGGAGATGGCCTCCCACATCCAGCCCAGCACCCTCACCGCCTCATTGGCCTGGGCTTCCTGTGGAGGCCATGACCTGACAAGACTTCTGGCTGGGCCTTCAACCAGGAGGATGGAGAGGGAGCCCCCAGGTAACTGCAGAGGCAGCAAGCCGTGGTCGCATGGGGTCTTCCGGAAGCAGTGGGTGAGAAGGGTGTGGATCCCGCACTGCTGCTCCTGGCCCTGTGACCTTGGGCCAGTCACTTCCCCAAGCCCTAGTTTCCTCCTGGTCTCGGGATAGTGAGGTAATGGTGTCAATGCCCTCCTGTCCTGACTCAGCCCATAGCGTCGCCCCTCAGGGACTGACTGTAAAAGCTGGGGCTCACCACACAGTTGTGTCCACGTGGTCTTATCACTTACCTCTGAGTTCCCCATCTACAAAGGGTGGGACTGTGGGTGCTGGCCTCATGAGTCTGAGGTGCTAACTACAGCAAGTAAGGCATGTGCAATGCTGAGTACGAGCTCAGCCCCTGTCGTGTGGCCAACGAACATGAATCATTATTGTAACCATTTAATAGCTTTGTGTTGTGCTCCATAATCCTGGAGATCCACCAACAGTCTTTTTAGTTTTGAATCTTCATTGTTACAAAATTCAAGCGCACACAAACATAGAGAGACTAGAATAAGGGACCCTGTTACACGCATCACCCAGATTCAACAGTTAGCGAGGCTGCACTACCCAACCGTCTTTTCCTGGTGGATGCTGGGCTTAGGTCTGGTCTGGGGCCTCAGAAGCAGGGGCAGAGGTGGGAGCCTTTGGACAGAGGTCCAGGGGGTGGGGGTGGGGTGGTGGGAAATCTGGAGAAATCAGCAAGTGAGGACAGTGTGGGCTGCCAGTGGGGCTTTTGTGGTTCCCAGGGACGAAAGCGTGAACGTGAGTTCCAAACAAGCAAACCCAGAGATGCTTCTCAGTGCACATTAGACTCAACAATGATCCCACACCACTTCGTGCTGCCATTCCTGAGTACTCCTCATCAGTATCAACTCTGGCGCTCAACAGCATGACGACAGACCTCAGTGATCCTTAATCCTACAGCGTTTCCCTGAGCGACAGGCCCTGGAGCTGAGGTAGTACCCAGGCCCAGGCAGAGGGAGGGTGATGGATGGAGCTCTGGCACCTGGGGTCTTTCCTGCCTCCTTGGGGTCAGGACCATCAGTAAAGATGGCCATCATGACTAATTTTGCCAGTTCATGGCCCAAGTGACTACAAGCTGTTCCCGTTGATGAAATGACCATGACAGGCTGAAGAGAGGTGTGCAGAGGGCTTAGGTTGATTTATCAAAACTAAGAAGAGAAGATGCTACACATGGTAGGCACGTTCCTGGGTTTGCCATGTCCTGACAAATTGGAGAGAGCGAGGTGGCATACACTACCTGGGGCCCAGGACTTAGGGTCTCAGCTAGGTCGTCAGGGCATGATTGTGGGCAAATGACTTCATCTCTGCCTCTTTAAAAGGGACATCCTCCCCCTGCCTAACTGGTCAGATAGGTGGAATCCACACTATTACCCAAAGATCCGAGAAGCGGCCCCTACCCATTGTAGGAGTTATTTCCCCTACACCCCCGCCACCAGCAAAAGGGAAATTTCCAGATATCAATGACCTTTTACACTTTCTACTGAGTATGTTGTACGAAGACACTTAGTAAGAATGAAATGAACATTAAATAGCTTTTAGGACTTTATTGATGGATAGGAAGAAAAATATGTACTATTAATCCTAACAAATTTCCTTAGAAAGCAGAGAGAGCGTGGCCGGGGAGCGCGGCCTGTGGCAGGGCTGTCCTTCCAGGACGGGGCAGGATTGCTGAGCCACCTGCACAGTCACACCACCTCGTCCAGGGCAGCAGGATTCCAACTGGACTTGTTCTCGAGCTGCCCTCCTTCCCAGCGCCTCCAAGCCAAAGCAGGAGTTTAAATTTCTGTGTTAGGTACCACACGTTATCCGTGATGAACTCTCCCTCCCCCTAGATGCCTTTGGCAGGACGAAGAGCCTGGGAAATATCTTTAAGCAAACGTAAGAGACCTATGTTACTTGCAGTGTCTTAGGGCTTTATCTAAACTCATTTAATCCTCAGAACAACCATATGAGGTAGCAACTATTGTTATCCCATTTTACAGATCGGGAAACTGAGGCTCAGAGCGGCTCATGCCCAGCCTGGGATCACACATCTAGTGACCACTTTGCTACCACGTCCACATCTCCTTCCTCTTACCCTTCCTGGCTGCTGCCTTGGGCTCTGTGGGCCTGGAGACGATGCTGTAAGATTTCTCATTTTCCCCGCTGCCTACGATGATCCTAGTGGATGTGCCAGCACTCTCCCTCTGTCCTTTTCTGTCCCCCCTGGGCGTCCTGCCTCCTCGCCCCCCCCCCCCCCCCCCCCCCCCCCCGTGATACCTGATCTCTGCCTGATAATAGTCTCTGGAGGCCTCCAAGAGGAAACGCATCCCGTGTCTGCCCTCCAGGCCACCGATGAGGGTTCTGAGGCCAAACTCAATAAAAACCCAAGAGGTGGAGATCTGGGATTGCAAACAAGGGCAAGAGAGGCAGCCTTGCCATCTGAACTTCAAAAAGGGTTTCTTGAGGGATGATAAGACAAGAGCGTGGGGGTGGTGATGGGGAGCAGGGCGGGGACCCGGGTAGGTTTGAACAGCTGCTCCCTGGCAGCCCCAACAAAAACAAACCGCCAGTTCCTGCTGCGCCCACTGAACGATTACCCAGGTGAAACCCGGTCTTCACACTGGATACGAAACCGGGAGGCCTCTCTGGAGGCCCAGGGCCCTGGGCCCCTGTGATGGGCTCAGCTCTGTGAACACGTGGTGGAAGGCAATGTCCGTGTGCAGATGTAGCTGCATAAGCGGTCAGCTCTGTGCAGCCTGGAGCCCGGGCGGAATGAGGACTCAGTGGAAAGGAAGACTTATCTGGGTGGGCTGCGAGGGCCCCGATCATTTCTGTTATTCTGGCCCCTGGGCAGGCTCCTGGAGACAGTTAACATGCGTGTCCTGGGGGCTCGGAACCTGTAGTCCTTACCAACAAGTGAGGCCAGGCTCCAAAGTAAACAGGTGCATTGATTTTTAGGGCTAATATATTCAGCAAATATTTATCGAGCATCCACTGTTGCGAAGGGCAGTGCTGGGCTCTGCTGGGGTCGGAGACGGTCCTGTCTTCCAGGAGTGACACAGGGAGGAGGAGGCCGGCCTGCAGGGCTTCGTGCGAGGGGTCCCAGAGGTGGGACTGGGAAGTTCTCGGGGAGCTGGACTGCGCAGTCCACTGCGGGGGCCTTGCTGCTGCCATCTTGGGCTGTGGTTGTGTGGGCAGTGCCAGGACAATGTGGGATCCTCTCATGGCACCTGCTTCCACTTCTGCCACTGCCGTTCTAGCACGGGCTCCTTTGTGCCTCTGTCATCTCCCCCTCTCACTGCCTGGGGGAGCCCAGAGGCTCCGGAAGAGTTGGGCACTGAAACTGGCAAGGGCAGCTCACCCCAGGCCTCAGGGCCTCTTCCAGGGGTCCACATCCCTGCAGCCAGTTCACTGACCCACCAGGGTCATGAGCGCTTTTCTGCTACTGGAACTTTGTGAAGGAGAAGGACATTTGTCTGTTCCTGCTCCTGGAACTCTTCACGTCTTATAAGGGGTATTCTACGGTTTGGATGAATTAGTTACTCCAAAGAAGGAGGGTTTTGCTTATTTGGTTTTCTTAGAAATAGGAAGGCTACCTTTGCTAACAGATTTGGGGTTTTGGTAATCTGGTGAAGATCATTACACCAACACTGCCTTGTGAAATGGGCCAGACCAGAGCCCATGAGCCCCGCGCCAGGGGCCCGGGGAGGCTGCAGGTGCACCCCCACAGTAGATACACCCGGTTTGACGGCTGCCATCCCCTCATCACCAGGAAGCAGGGCTGGCCTGGGCTGCCCTTCTGAAGGAACAGCAGTGCAGCCCTGGGGCCAGGGGTGCGGGGAGCAGGGGTCAGCCCTGAGCGCCTATGCTGCAGGCATTTCCACATCAGCCTGCAGTTTCCTGGCAGCGAGCCCTGGGGGCCCACAGTCCAGGGTTCCCGCAGCTGCCTGCTGAAAGGAGAGCTGCTGTGCTCACATCAGGAAAGCTGAGCTGGGGACAAGGAGCAGTGAACCTTGGGGTGGGGTGTGTGGGGGGGGTCCTCAACATCTTCACTTGCCCAGAGAACAAGGGAAAGTAGGAATTCAGGGGTGTTCTCTACTCCGAGGACTTGGGACGAGGATTTTCAGGGGCCTGGAGTTTAAGAAAAAGAATACAAAGTTTACTAAAGTTAATTTTTTTAGAATGAGAAGAGAAAAATCTCATCAAATGACAAGTTTTAAAAAGCTGACAAATGCCACAAACAGAAAGGGAACATGTTTATGAATCAACTGTCTATAAAACTGGCACGCCCCTATAAAACTTCTTTCCTACATTGTTTTACTTGCACGTATTTTGATTTTGCAAATGTCATTGTCTGTAGAGAGAATATGAAGGTAACACAGCGTCCTGGGCGGCCAGGGTGGGGCGGCCTTGCTTTCCCAACACCCTCTCAGGGATGGAGGCTTGGCTGCAGGGGCCAGGTGACGTCCTGGTCAGCCTGAGTCACCCAGCAATGGAGACCAGCCCCTGTCCTCTGGGTCCTGGAGAACTTGTCCCAGAACAAACCAGGGAGGGATGCCAAGAGAGTTCTCTGAAACAGGAGAAGAGAGGCAGGTGGTCCCAGCATTCCCTGCTTCACTGCATCTGCATTTGGCGGTTGACGTATTTCCTTTTTCCAGCTGTACTTTCTGTCATGCGTGGCTGTGGACGCCTGCCCCAAACCTCATGATTCACAACTGTGTGTGTGTGCATGTGAGTGTGAGTGTGTGTGAGTGTACTTCTTCCCCCAGAGAAAGAAGGCTGCTGTGCTGTGGGACACATTCTGCCTTCTTTAGGATCAGAAATGGCTCCCAGGGAGGCTGAGCTCTCCTCTCCTCTTTCTGGCTGTGAATAAGATGAAGTCTTCCTCCCTGATCCATCCTCTCTGTAATAACCTTCTTGAAGAATGGTCCTGATCAAAACTACTCTCTCTGCAAAGGTCTCCAAATGGCTCCCCATTGCCTTCCACATAAGGTTCCAACACACTGGGCAGCACTCACGGCCTCCACAGCCTGGGCCTGACCTACCTCCCCAGGCTTAGACCTTGTGCTACTGTGTTCTTATGCCCTGGGCTCAGAATCCCTCTGCTGGCTTGCCCTCCTCTTCCATATCCACCTGCTGAAATCCCCTTCAGGGTCTAGCTCAAATACCACCTGCTCCAGGAAGCCTTCCCTGATCTTCAGAGAGAAGTGATTGTCTTCAGCTCAGAACCCCTAATGGTATTTGCCTCTCGGATGGTCCTTCTCCCATCCAGTCTTGTGTAATATATTCCATGTGCTCATTTCTTGCTCCTTAAGTGCAAGGATTGTTGTCTACTTCATTTTCACATCCACCACAAGTGTTTGTTGAACGAATGATTCTCCTTCTTTTGGTAGAAGAAAACATTGGTGTTCTGAGAGCTTAAGCGATTTGCTCAACGTCACTCGGCTGGTGGGTGGCAGAGTCAGATGTAGGCCTCAGTCCTGAGAATGCAGGCTGGCATTCTCCTGTGCACCCATGTTCAGTGTTTCCTGGATCTGTGTTATAACTGCCTTTGGTTCAGAGTCTGATGGGCCAGTTGAGGGTGGCATAAACCTTCCATGTGCCTCACACCTGTGCCCAGGAACTGTGCCCATTCACGATCCTCGAGGAAAGGGGGCCTTGGAGACAGCACTTTAACCAGTTCAGCCAGGTGCTCCTGGGGACCCTCACCTAGAGGTCAGCAGGGAGGTGACGTGCGAGAAAGAGCCAGGTGGAGGTTCTGGTCCTTTCTTCAGGTTTCTGTCATCACTGCCTCCCATTACAACAGGTTATGGAAAGGTTTCTGATTGGATGTTATTTTGGATCTGTGTGTGTGTGTGTGTATGTGCCAAACACTTGCAGGTATTTTTAACCCTTAACTATAAAAATTTCACATTCACAAAAGCAGAGCAAATAATACAATGACCCGCCTTGTACCTATCACCCAGCTATAACAGGGATCAACAGACAGTTTCCCACATTCCAGGTTCTACTGACTGCAACCCTGGGTGTTGTGTAACATTTTTTTCCTAATCCTGTATTTCTTGTAAGCTAGTGGTTAGATCTGGAAACTTGATTTTACTGTTTTTGTCAAGACAACTTAATTTACAAGAGGTGGTGTTGTTTCCATCAGGAGCACATAATGCTGTGGATATTTTAAAGCGTAGCTTATTAAAAGCAGAACAGTGTTATCATACACATCTGAAAAATGTGAAAACTGACTTACCCAATAGACACTGACTGGAAATGGAACTGCTTTGCTCTGGGTGGTGTCTTAATAGCAGTTATTTGAGGAATTAGGCAATAAACGAAAGGATACAGGAGCATTGCTCAGTGATTGGTTGGTCTCCTAAGTACTATTCCAGAACTGGGCACTCGTCTTACCTCAGCATTGCTACCTGCGTGCCCAGTACGTCATATTTGTCATATTTGATGACATGTGCCATATTTGATGAGTTCCTGGGACACTTTGAGTAACATGTGATGGGCGTGTTGGTAGGAATCAGGACTAGTTTTTTCAAGAACCGTATGTGGCTCCTTCTCTACAAGACGAATTTGGAAAGTGTGTGAAGAGCCTCCTGGCTTCAGTGTTCGGGAGAAAGGATGCTTCTACCATAGCTGTCGGGTCAGAGGCGGTGGTGGACTTGAAGAGAAGGGAGGGACAGACAGTGTGGACGTGGGAACACTTTGTGCAGAAGAGCAGGTGCGGGAGCTGGGGTTCGGAGAGCAGCTCATGGTGCCATTTTGATGGGCACGCTCTCGGGTGAGTCACTTCTTTGTGCCTTCACTTCTATCTGAATATTGGGAGACCCCATCAGTCCCCAGGTGACATTGTGATTGCCTAGAACATTGAGAGGCTTTATAGACACTTCATCTTAGAGTCCTTTTTATTATTATTTTTTCCTCTATGTTGGCCTTGCCTCCCAGTGGAAGAAATCTTTTGAGCTCTGTGCTCAGCACCACAGTAGACACATGGCAGGGGCTTAGCAATCCTCATTAGTTTGAACTGAAGCATGAACTGCATTTGAAATTGTTTAGGAATTTCAGAAGAAAGTTGCTGGAGAACTCCTTTGCAAGATGCTAAAGTACGAAAAAAAATCAGAGAGCAGAAAGTCTGACTGAAAACTCTTTCCGTGTTTCCCTCAAACAGAGCGACCCTCAGTGTCTTAGGACATGCCAGACAGCAAAGATAGGCAGCGGTGTTCTCTTCTCACAAGGGCTTCTCAGTCTCAGGTTGGGGGACAAGCTGCCTCCTCGGAAGACGCTCCCATTGATATCTTCACCGTGGACTTTACCAGGGCCCATGTCCCTGGGGTTGTGATGTCAGCTCTCCCGTTCCCATGGGGAGGCGCAGTGTTTAGTCGTTGACAAGAGCACGCCCAGGAGGGGGCAGGAAGCGTTTGCCTATGAGTTGGCGCCAGCCAGGGCCCCTCCCCGGGCCCTCTGCACTTGAGATAGCTCAGGGAAACTTTCTCATTATCACTGTGACCTCCAGGGCCCCCTCGCTGCCAGTTAATCATTACAAGGGCAGGGCTGTATTCCCCGGCCTCTCTGACCTGTTTTTGCAGCCGGCTGGATTTATTACTGGCCGAGGGGCCTTGGCCTGTGTTTGGATTGCATACTGATAGGTGGCCAATTGGCTCCAGCTCAGCCCTTGCTGGACACAGGAGTCAGGCCCCTCTTGGGAAACTGGAGCGTCTGGGTTGTTAGCACCCACTTCCTCCAGCTGCGGAGAGGTCTGGCACTGAGCACTGCACATCTCCTCCTGGAGAAAGCCCTGAAATGAAATTGGGCCTCAGGGAGCCCAGATCCAGAGCAGAAAAACCTCAGAATTGGTAAGGCAAAGATGCCGGGATGAGTCAGTGCCCTGCTCCTTGTGGACGCTTTGCTCAGGGTCCAAACAGCGGGGCCCTGATTGTGCATCCTGTGTTGAAATCCTCTTCTTCATGGTGTCTCCCCCATAGAAGCTGAGACAAATCAGAGATATTTGCGCAAATTGCAAAATCACGCTGACTTTCCCCAGAAGCACCTCCTAGTTTTCTGGACAACTGTGAGAAAGTTCTTAGGAATTAAATAAAGTTGGGAGAGTTCCATGGTCATCTGCCCAAATGACTCCCCCTGAACTAATCAGGTTTTACAGGAAAGCCTGGCCGTGACCAAGTCACCCCGTATAAAATGAGGAGTGTCCATTCGCCTCTCCAGCTCTGTCTCATCTATCCCATCTCATGCCTGGTAGCCACAGCGATGCTACCCATCTCTGACCCCCGTTGTCTGTGCTCCCCTCTCCTCCCCTAAGCAACCATTTCTTAGACCCTCCTTTCAGCCGCTCTCCTTATCTAGACTGTCCTTATTCTTGGCCTAACATGTCCTTCCCTTCTTCAATGCCGTGTCGAGCGGCGTCTGCTCCTGCCTGCACCCCTCAGTGCACACACCGTGGCGCTCAGAGCTGGGGTCTGTGCGGCACGAGTCTACATTTCCTTTGATCTGAGTGGATTCTGTGCTGTCCTTGAAGTTAGTTCCCAGGCTGGGGCTGGGGCTCCCCTTGCCTTTATGTCTCTCCGGGGAGCTCAGGGCTCTTTTCCAAATATAGGGACACCACAGGGGGTGACATTGAGCTCTAAGTGGCCCCTCACTACCACATCTGTGTCCCTGGTAAGTCAGGCTGGGAGTTGGGTGAGTATTTGTACAGTGCAAGAGGGGAATAGTGATTCAAAGCTACTTCCCTCCCTCCTGTGTGTGTGGTAGGAGCTACTCCCACCCACGTGCAGTGATGGGGGAACCCGGAGTCCCCCGGTGCTGGAAGTCACAGCTCCTCCACTGGTCTCACGTCCTTCAGTTTGAAGTGGCCATTCTTGGCCACAGACCTCCGCTCTGGAGCTCGCTGTGTGAAGGCTGGGTTGGGTGTGAGTGTCCTGGGCACGTCCTCCTCTTCCCCTCCATTCCTCCCACCCACACTTCATCCACTGCCGTTGCCCTCACCAACCGTCAGCGAGGCTGCCTTCTCAGCCCCACTGTGTAGGCCTGGTGAAGAGAGGGGCAAAAAGGAGCCATTTGGAGAGGCTGAGGGAGAACCTGCCCAGGAAGCTTCAGGAAATTTGAGGAGGCAGGCAGGATGCTGGGGCATTGCTTCTCAGGTGGCTTTGTAGACTTGAGCGCACTGGGCACCCTGCTGGCTTCTTTGAAGAGATGGGAGAAAGGGTGGCTGGGGCCCAGTGAGAGAGGAGCAGCTGCAGGACTCCAGGCCCCAGCTGGGCCGTGGCCAGGGAGGGTGCTGTTGGGCAGGCTCTTCCAGGCCTTGGCTATGGCTGCTCTGAGCCCAGTAGGGGTGGTGATAATGGTAATGATGGCAGCATCTTCCTCGGGGGGATGGGGCTGCGGGGAAAAGGTGTAGACACAGACTAGACGAGAAGACTCTTTCCCTCTTCTACCCTGAGTTCACGTGGAGGGGAGCTCTCCAGCTCACGCAGAGTGGAGGACACCATTGAGAGGCGGTTACCTGGAACCAGTGTGTGGTCTGTTCTTCCAGAGCTGCCTACTGGTCCTCCTGGGCCTCATTTCTGCTCTTTGTGAGGCAAGGAGAATTTGTCATTACAGACAAAGCCTGCTTCCTCCCTTTTATTACACAGTTGATAGCATTAGTTTCCTCTGTGATTTCTTTTATTACCCTCCATTTTTATTAATCCTGTGGCTGTCAGTGATAACAATCTCATAAAATAATAACTGGGTGAACTATTGCTGGGAGGCCCGTTTTGATGAGTTAGACAACGTCTCTCTTCTCCCTCGAGTATGGGGGCTGCGGGGTGCGTGAGCAGGGGCTCCCGAACACATCAGCATGGCCTCAGGTATTTACGGTGATGCTCCTTCTCCTGCGACAGGCATGCCCGAGCTTCACAGCTGCGTGAGTCCAGAGGCCTCTCTGTGACCTGTAAACTTCACAGTCGAAGGGCTCCGGTGCAGACACAGCTGATGGGGAAGAAGCTGGGGGAGATGTGTCCCCATTCAGCTGAGGAACTCATAGGGCCAATTTGACTCATCAGTCATTCCAGACACGCTGAGAAGGGGAAACTGCGCCTCACCATATTTCCTTTCCCCTAACCTGTCACTTTCCTTTTGTGGCTACAGACCGGTATTTTCTTCAGCATCGCTCCCTCCCCTCACCAGCTTCACTACCACCTGCCCATCAGCCACCTGTGTGGCCCTTCAGATGGAAAGAGAGCAAGGACCACCTCCAGGACCACGGGCAGCAGGAGCTGACCTGGTGGTAGCTGCTGAGAACAGAGGGAACAGCTGGCCGGGCCAGGGGCCCCAATGTGGCTGTGGCTCTCCCTGTGTTTACATCCGCTGCCCACTTAGTTGACAGCTTTGAACTGGATGCGGGGCTCACATTGAAGTGGCCTTAACTGCTTTGGCTTTACTTGTGGGCAGCGGTCACTGGGCTCCAGAATGAAACCTCCACGGAACGCCCTACAATTTGATTGCTTTCCTTCAGGCTGAATTTTAAAGCGACGAACCAGGGCTCCCGAAGTGCTGTCGATGTTTCTTTTCTTTCTTCCAGCTGCCCCTTCCTCGAACCCTCAGCTAACTCCAGATATTCACAGGGATATTTTCTAGAAGAGGCACCTTCCTACTGGAGACCTGCTCCTTTTTCATTAACAGAGAGAGGAGAGCCTTTATGGAACTTTGCGTGGGGTGGGGGAGGCCTGACTGAGCACACTGATCCTACGTTCAGGCGATGCTCTGTGCGTGCACTGGAGAGGAAGAGGAGCCAGCCAGAGCACAATGGGAAATTGCTCTGCTTGTTCCTCCAATGGTGAGGGAGCCAGAGACAGGGACATGGGGACCCACATGAATGTCTGCACCTCCAACACCCAGGAGGAAGGGGGTGGAGGTGGTGACGTCATTCTCATACAGCCTTCACTTCCTGCTCCATGGGAGTGGGCTCCTGCAGGAGTGAGTGGCCAATCCCTGCCCAGTAACACCAATGCCTCCATCCTTCTCCAATCAGTTCTGCCCAGCACCAAAAACTCTCCCCACAGCACTGCATCTCAGATGCTCCCCCACTCACACTGTTTCTACCTGCCAGCCACATTTATGACCCACTTACTGGAAGCTGTGAGAGTTTTAAGAGCCATCAGCCTGCATTTTAGTAGCATGTTATCTCTTTCTCTCCCAGCTTTTATACCCACTTTCATTAAAAGTCAACGCTATACAAACATTCCATTTTGATATTCACAGCTTGCCTAACTCAGAGAGAAAAAGGACTTCACAGACCCCCCAAAGTCCAGCCCGTTCCCCATCCTGGTGTGGACCCAACAGAAATACGTACATATGTCCACTAAGAGTTCATGCACATCTATTTCACTCATAATGGGCCAAACTGTAAACCCCGCTCGTGTCCGTTAATAGTAGAATGGGTAGATAGATTGTGGTACAGTCATGCGATGGAATGCAATTCAGCAACGAGAATGACTGAACGATGACCCTATGCAACCACACATGTGAGCTGCGCATGGCCCACGCTGAGCGAGAGGGCAGACACGAAAGGCTGAGTGAGAGCACAGACGCAAAAGAGAACTTGCGGTGTGGTTCTCTTTACCTAAAATTCAAAAACAGGCATAACTCATCTGCTGTGTCTGAAGTCAGGATGGTGGTGACCCTTGGGAAGGAAGTGATGGAAAGAGCCTAAGGGACGCCTGGGGTGCTGGTCACGCTCTGCTTTTTAATCTGGGTCAGGGTACACAGGCAGGTGCACTTGGCAGGAATTTATCCAGCTGTGCACCTGTGGTTTGTGTGCTTTTCTGGATGTATGTTATATTTCAAGAAAAGATTTTCTGGAAAAGCCATCAAATTCAGTCTGGATTTGTTGCCATTTGGGAACTTATTTCAGCCAATCGCCTGTCATCTAAATAATCTATTTCTTCACCTGTTTCCTAGGACGGCTCTGTGACATTCGTACAACCACTGATGGCTTTCATACCTGCGTCATGGTTTTTAACAGCTTCTTGCTGTCTAGTCCCACTCCAGAGCACTTTGCAGCACTAATTGGCATGGTGAACAAGAAAGGTGTTAATTTCCTCTTCTTCCTTTATTGTTTGGAGCCAAGGGGCAGGCAATAGACAGCAAGATGCTCATCCTGGGGACACATTGAGCTCTTTCATGCCCTCTCAGCCATCCCACGCCTGCCTGGGTGCTCTGTGGTGACGAAACTGAGGCCCAGGAGGGTCATGGCCTTGCCCAAGGCTCTCAGAAAGAATGACTCCATGTCACTGCCTGTCAAATTACATTTGTAAAATGGGGGCTTTTCCAAGGAGGTGGAAGTTTTCCAAGATGTGATGACTAAGCACATGGTTTTCATGGGTCTGGCTTTGACCTTGACAGCACAACCTCTAAGGAAGACCAGGAGAAGAAGGAACAAAGAAGAGGAGAAAAAGGCTGGGGGAAGCGGGCCATCGATGGGGGGGAGTCCAAGAGGAAAGAGGACAGACAGGCCCCACCCAAGGAAGCCACGAGCATCTCTTCTCCCCTGGCCTTCCAACCCCGTGGGCTCTCTGCTGCCCCCTGCCAGCCTCACTCTCTACGCCTGTGCCGGGCGCTCCAGGGGGTTGGCTGGGGCCTCACTGCAGAGCCCTCTTGTCCGCCCTGTGGCTCTCACTGCCTCCACCCCATGCTGAGCATGCTGTGCTTGGCTTCCAGAATCTGTACTTTACTTTCTTTGGCTCCTCACGTTTCTTCTAAGGAAATAGACTCTAAAAGGCTGATTTTCTCTAAAAACATGAGTCTTTCATACACCCCAGCCTCGTGTCCAGTTTGCACTGGTAAACGGCCTCTCCTCTCTCCTCTGGGAAGTGTATTTGGGGTCGTACGTGGAGGTGCTGACGAGATGACGGAGTTCAGCTCTCAGCCGTTGCTCCTTAACCTTTAAGCTGCACTTTCTTTTCTGCAACACGGAGCCACCACCCCTGACCTTGATGCCCTGTCCTCCTCCAGGGTCAGAGGTCATGGGCTGAGCCATACTCGTGTCTGGTGACTACAGCTGGAGAACCAAGGTCTGTTTGGGGGCAGGTTGTGGGCTCCAGCGGCTGAGCCTGGCCCAGGGCTGGAGTGCTGTGGCCCTTCTCCTGGACTTCACTTTTCAGCAGGGTTTGCGCCCAGCAAAGGATGACGTGCCCCGATACAGAGAGCAGAGGAGCAGACCGAGGGTAAAACCTCGTTTCTGCACCTGCCTTGAGAGTGGCCTCGAGAGTGACTGGTTATGCATTAACAGGGGACCAGGCCATGTGGCGGGCCCAGGTCTGCAATCGAAAACCGAACGGGCATGTTTATAGCCAGGAGCCTTCCAGTAAATTACCTTTCCTGCCAAAAATGTGCCCTCTTCCCTCTTTCACGTCAGCCTTGTCACAAAGCTGAAATGACAGGTGAGCAAACAGCAGGGGCGACAAGCGAGGAAAATCCCTGTGCCTCAGCAAGTCCACAGAGCCCCCTGAGCCTGACCCGAGCTGCATTATCGCCTGGGAACATTCCGTGCAGATAACGGAACCGCCCGGGGTGGGCTGGGCTGGGAGATGTGAGCCTCGAGGCCCGAGAAGCCAGAGAGGAGGAGGGGTAGGGGCAGGAGAGAGCGGGCAAGGAGAAATATACTTCATCTCCATGAGGACGGGGGCCTTCTGAGTTCCTTGCGCTGAGATATCAAGAAGCAATGGGGGAGTAGGTGTCGTTAAGGGCCCCAGTGGGAGCGGGGGAGATGAGCGGGTTTGGTGAGTCTGAACCTCTGTGGCTGCTCCGGCGTTTGCTGTGAACACTGACCACAGGCGGCAGGGAGCATGGCGCAGCTCTCTCTGAGCACGTCCAGGGCTCTGCACCGCCCAGGGCAAGTGAGCAAGTGACCTGGAATACCGTCCTGGCCCACCACAGCTTTCAGAATTCTAGGTAGTGAGATAAGGGAAGAACACATCAAGTCCTAAAATGAACCTCGGGTAATCCATGGCAAGTTCAGAGACTCCAGCCGTATGTATGCACACAAACCAGAGATTGAGACGTGTCCGTGTCTATCCCCAGAAAAAGTTTCTGTGTCTCCCCTCCATGCATCCATTCCTCTCTCTCCCTCCCTGGTTCCCTGCCTTCCTTCTCTCTTCCTTTCCACAAATATTTATTAAGCACTGTGTGTGGGGCTCTGCGTAGGCAGCTGGGGATATGGAGAAAAGTAAGCATGGTCCCTGCTCTGGGCAGCTCTCAGCCAAGCTGGGAGGGAACCAGGTCTGCAGGGCCACCCCAGACCCTACAGGTGCCCTGTGGGATTTGAGGAATGCACCCTTCTGAGCAGACACAGCGCACGGGCACAGGGCTGGGGGAACCAATGACATCTTTGTGCAAACCAGGAAAAGGCCCCCTTCCTCTGGGCTGAAGCAGCCCTGCACCAGGACACGAGCTTGCTGAGCAGGGTGTGGGCAGGTGGCTGTGGAGGGAGGCCAGGGCGCCCCCTCGGGGCAGGGGAGACAGCTTCTTCCCCAGACGGTAGACCGTGTCAGCCCACTGTGTCTGACGGTGTCAGGACCCAACATCCAAACTTTTAAAAAATTGTAATAAAATACACATAACATAAAATTTACCCTCTTAGTCATTTTTAAGTGTACGGTTCAGTAGTGTAGAGTACATTCACATTCTTGTGCAACCAATCTCCAGAACTCTTACAAAACGGAGACGCTGTATCCGTTAAACACTAACTCCCCATATCCCCTCCCCCAGCTAGGCCCCTGGCAACTTCCAGTCTACTTTCTGTTGCTATGAATTTGGCTACTCTAGGTACCTTGTGTAACCCAAATCATGTAGTATTTGTCTTTTCGTGACTGACTTATTTCACTTAGCATAATGTCCTCAAGGCTCACCCACGTTGTAGCGTGTGTCAGAATTTCCTTCCTTTCTAAGGCTGAATAATATCCATTGTAGGGGTAGACCACATTTTGTTTATCCATTTAGCTGTCGATGGACATTTGGGTCGCTTCCATCTTTTTTCTTTTGTGAACAATGCTGCTACGAACATGGGTGTACAAATACCCAACAGCCAAGCTTTTAAACCATTTGGAAGCCCACAGTGTCTGTCAGAGCGATGGACCCCCACACTGGTGGGGAAGGCAGGCAGAGGGGTGGGATGGTGACAGGATTCTTAGGTGCCACGCTGGGTCTGGGTGAGCCCCAGACAGGGACGTTTGTGGAAAATGGGAGACAGCAGAGGGGCAAATGGTGGCCAGCCTTGCCTGTCCCCAGCCCAGCTGTGAGGAGAAACATGCCACAGCTTCGTGGCAATGTTGCTCACCTTGACCTCAACTGGGGTGTCTCGGGCTGGGTTCTTTGTGGCCTTCAACTAGGGCATCCCCGTGCTCTGGTTTTCCCAGGATGGCCCCGGTTTGACCTATTGTAACACATCTTGTCTCACTCTCATCTCAGTCCCTGCCTTTGGCCTCCCCCTTTGCAGCCTCTTCTTGGCGGGTCCCATTCAGTCAGGTCCCAGCAGAGCTGAGGTTCACGCCCTGGTCCACACCCGAACCAGCCATGCTCCGAACCCAGGACAGTGCCAAAGCTCGGTTGCCTTGCCCGTAAAATGGATGATAGCCGCACCCATTTTATGTGTTTTTGTCATCATTACGTGGACAATGCTGTGAGATAGTGAGTTGCGATTTTTAGAGGATCTAGGTGGCTGATGTAAGAGTGGATAAGAGGAAGCAGAAGAAGCAGAAAATGCCAGCCTTCAGGGCAAACCCCAGGCTTCACACAGAATATTTTGTGGACATGAAAAGTGCATGAAAATCACAAGCTATATATTCTGAGCACTAAAAAGCAAAAATGCTGGTGACATCCCAAAACCCTAATGATGACGGCTGACAATTAATTGCTGAGCCTTTCTACATGCCAGACTTGCGTTGTCTCCTCCATTCCTCACAGCAGCCCAGCGAGGACCGTGGTTTTATCATCCTGCTTTTACAGACGAGACACTGAGGCACAGCCTTTGGTGCTCAAGGTCACAGGAGTAGTAAGTGCGGCCCTGGCAGCTGATGGAGAGCGCATGCCTTATCCCGGCACTTCCCTGCCTCTTGACTTGTGGAAAGTGCCGGGAGCTTCCTGTCCTGGGGGAGCCTGTGTGCCTGTTCTAGAGAACGGGGTGGCCTTAGGCATCCTCCTCATCTCTGCCACACAGCCCTCCCTGAGTGATCAGTCCCCTGTTCCTTGAGGCTGTGGTTCACGGCACCACATGGAGTCCTGTGGCCTGAGACAGCAGCAGACGGGAAATGGCACATCTGACGGGATTTCCTAAATATAACGCTTGGGCTGAATTCTCCATGAAAGTCTGGCTCTGGTCTGTTCCAGAAGCGTTTGGGGACACTTCAGATATGAACCTAAATAACATGGCCTATTTACTAAAGGAGTCTTATGTGTTATAGGATGATGAGTTCATTTCTGCGTCCCTTGATGGATTTTGGCCAAACCACTATTGACCAATGCTGATGACCAGCACTTTGGGGCATCTTAGATGCTGCCAGCTACATATCCTTGATCACCAGTTACAGCTGAAACCCATCTCTACTTCTTCCAGTAGACTAGGCATCCTGGCTCTCAATGACTGGAACACTGAAGTCCATCAGAGCCCACCTGCCCCTGGAGCCCACCTGCCCTGGAGCCCCTCTGCTGGGCATTGGTCCAGGAAACTTAAACAGGCAGCATAGAAATGCAGAAGCTGATCACGGGGGTGAGGGCCTCCAGGTCCCCATCTTTTCGCACTACTCTCTGGACCACCATCATTGTCAGCTCCAGGTGCCTGGCGCTGGGGCAGGTGCTTACAAGGTTAGTCATGGTTGTCTCCTCCCTCCTGAACACAGAAAAATTGAATGGAAAAAACACAGTGGACACACAGAACACTCACAGCGCTCAGGGGCCCATGTGAAAGGGTGTGTAAGGATTTATTTTATGTTAAGCAATGAGGCAAGTGTGGACAATGAAGAGAGCGATGAGCTGAGCTTCCCAACAGGTGCGTGCTGAGGAGGCAGAAACAAGGGGAAATCTCTCCTTGCTGGGGGAGAGAGAAGCTTCCGTGCAGGGGAGTTGCTCGGCCTGGGGGTTTTGTTCCCCATTCCCCCCTGAGTGTCCTCCTCCTTCTCTTTTTTGGTCACCAGTTTGGGGCAGAAGAGTTGAAAGATCTGGAAATCCCGCCTCCCCCCAATCAATACAATTATCCTTCGGCTGTGTTGCCTGTCATTGCCTTGAATGCAAGGCTCTAGTTAAAGAGGTTCTCTCCGCTCAAGTGTGCTGCTTATCTTCCCTCAGATGCCTGTGGCACCACTTCTTCTTTCTTTCATTTGCCTAGTCATCATTTGGCAAACCCTCACGGTGCCTTCCTTCTCCTGCGTTATACCTACGGCCAGCGTTCCCTCCCTGAAGCAGAGGACTGCCCCCTGGAGTGTCTGCAGTCTCACGCATTCCCCACCTTCCTCGGGGCTTGCTTTACGTCTTCATTCTTTGAAGACCTTTGGTTTAAGCAACCGAACACACCTGACGCTTGCCCAGGAAAGTCAACTCAGAAAATTCCCGGAGAGCCAGGGATCGTTAGGACTCGTTCTACTTCTGCTAAACTCAGAGAGCTCGATTAATTTCCCCAGAAAATAAAACAGAAGGTAAAATAAATATTTCCAACATTATATGATATGCTACTGAAATGCTACTCCTTCTTCTCTTTTCTAAGCTCAGAGATAGAATATTAGTTTACTTTGTGCCATCAAATGACTCCTCATTTCTCCATGACTGAATTTTTATTGTCACTCTGGCCCCTCTGTGCCCACGTCAGTGTGGAGAATTTCGGGCAGGGGAGGGGAGCTGGTTTCTGAATAGGGGTAAGACTCCAAACAAATTCTGCTAATCTCAGGGTTTGGTGAAACTCTTTGCTCAGAGACTTTATGGCCAGCGGGAATTGGTGGTTTGTGTTTGCTCTTCAAATAAAGGAACCTTGGAGGGAGAGAAGGGCATTTTCTGTGGAGCTGCTGACTTTTGAAATCTTGAGCTCTCTTCCTTATCAGGCCTGTTTATTACGGGCCTCATAAATGTTTTATGAGGGAATAGCGAGGCTTTGCTGACCAGGGGTGGTGGCAGCTGTCTCCGACTTTCCACATTGTTGACAAGATCAAAGGACAGATTTACCACCTGATAAGATGGGCTGGATAAGATAGGGCGGCATCCCGAGCTGACTTCTTGCCTCCATGCACCAAGACAAACAAAATGGGCTTGGACTGGCTCTCTTTCTTCCCTTGCTTGGAGTCCTTTGTTTCTCGCCTCATCTGTAGAACTAGTGACACCCCCCAAGACACTCCTGCCCCTAAAAGCCAACTACTATTTCTCCTTAACAGTTTTAGGATTTTTTGTTTTAAAGATTTAAAAATATCTGAGCACTTCAATCCCCACACTGTTCACACAAATGACACTAATTTGAAAATAAGCACTGTGGAAAAGATGAAAAATGTGTGCATGAAAATAATTTATGGCCAAATAAATCATCTCTAGAACATTTATATTTTCAGGTAGAGAAATTGTATTGACTTTATTTCCAGCCTTTATTGACATTACTACAATTGCCTTGACAATCTTTGCGAATGTTCTTTAATCTGTCTCATTATTATTGGCAATTGGAAACTTTCTTTTATCACTAGAAAGTCCTTTTTTTTAGAGATGGAGAGAAGGATTCTTTCCTGAATGAAAAGAAGTTTCTTTGGTTTTCCAGAACTATCCACGCTGCTCACCTTCTGTGCACCTGGCCCCTCCGATCCTTGCTCCCCTGTTGGTGTCGGGCGAGATGGACGAACTCTGAGGCTTCTGCCTATTTTGGGATGGACTCAGAAACAGCAGGAATGTTCTGGCAATGGCAGTGCGCACATCCAGGTAATTCATCACAGCTGCCAGACTCAGTCCTCAGAAAAATATTAAGGGGCTACTTTATAATTCACATTGTTCTAGAAAGGTTGTAAAGCAGATTCAGAGAAAACTTATGAAGACAGCTCTGCTTATCTTGCTTTTGTGTTTCTGCTACTCTAACCTCCTTCTCTCCAGCCTGAGGGTCTCCTTTTTCCCTGATTTTTCTCTGCTGCGGTGCACCCCCCCGCCCCACCCATATACCTCCTTCCCCCACAGGCATGCCTTCTGGAGCAACTGTCTTGCTCTCTTCTTCATTTATCTCTCTTCCAAATGCACCTGTATGTGTCCTGAGGCCTCTTGAAAAGCAAGTTGATAAACTAATCCTCATTAAGGTGAGAATGCCAGACAGCTCTAATTTGTTATACCTACTCCCCTCTCTCAAATTCGCAGTTTTACAGAATATTGAACAGGAGTGGTGGCATTTCTACCATTCGGATCATACCACGTGCCCTGCCGCCCCGTACGTCAATGTCCACCATTGCTCTGTGAAATGCTGTTGTCTTCCACCTCTTTGGCCTCACTCTCCGGCACCTTGGTCCAAGTACAGGGCACATACAGTGACGGCCCAGATTAGAAACCCGCCTCTCCCCCAGCTCTGGGCACAGGTTAGGGCCGGGGTTCCATCTTCCAACTTGCATTTGGGAGGATGAAATCACAGCCACGTTCTGTAAGTGTTTTTCAGGGATGCAGTGGGGTTGACACAGGGACTGAAGGACCAGCCTTGGATTGGATCTGGCCTGGAAAGAGAGAGGAAAAGCCATCTGAAAAAGGATTTGCGGGGAGGGGAAGGTGGTTTTTAAAGATTTGTGTGAAAATTCAGAAGCGGCAATGTGTGCCGGGGGTGGGGCTAGATTTAATTCACCATCGTGGAGCGGCCTCTTTGCCAGTCCCTCATTTAAAATGAATCCAAGAAATATGCCCGCTGGCGCCCAGTCCCTCTACCATAGTCCACAGAGCAAAAAGAGGCCTCCAAAGATGGCACTGGGGCACCTCATCTCCTAGGGGACGAGGGGCAGGGTATGGCATGTAAAAGACATATATGTCTGTTTAAATGTGGATTCCTGGTCAGAAGCAAGCTAAGACGGCCTTGGAATCTACATTTGAGCACAGACTCCCCAGATGGTGCTGATGCAGGATATGGCTCACTGCTTGCAAAGGCTCACCTGGCGCGATGAACAAGCCCTGAGCTGGGAGGTGAGAAAGCCGTCTTATAGTCTCCCGTCTGCCTCTTATCTGCAACATGCCCTCAAACAAGTCATCTTGCCTTGGTGGCTTACACGATCCTCGAGCCCCCACAGCCTCACATGCCCAACACCAGCTTCCAAATTCAGGGAGTCTAGATTTGTATCTAGTTATTTTGCTTGGTTCAGATCTGGGGAACACCAGTGCTCTGAAAAACATTGTTTATCTTTATGCTTTGATTGGGAGAGCCAAGTTGGCAAAGGAAGGGCTCCAGTCCCTTCTCGATGGCTTCATATGCCAGCCTGACTCTGGGTTCCTGCAACCCACAAGGCCAACTGACCACACTGACAGCATTTCTGTTTTCCAGGCTCCACAGCCCATCACCCCCACAGCTTCATGAGCAGCACTCGGTGGTTAAGGACACGGGCACCGGAGTCAGGTCGCCTCTGTCTCTATGTGACCTTGGACAAGTCCCTCAGCCTCTCCGAGCCTCAGTTTCTGCATCATTAAAATAGGGATAATAATAATACCTCCATTATAAGGTTTTGGGGGGTATTTAAAGAAAGTAACATATATGAAATGCTTAGCCCGCTGCCTGGCACATAGTGAGTAACTGTTTGGTGTCATTATATTATTGTTGTCATTGTTATAGCACTTTACAGTTTACAAAGAGCTTCCGTGTATATTACATGTTCATGTGATTTTCATAAAGGCTCTTAGAGGGGGCAAGTAATTCCATCGTACAAATCAAAATCTGTGACTCAGAGAAGTTGTGAGAGTCACAGAGCTAGTTTCTTTGGACTCCAAGCCAGAGACAAGGCTGTCTCCGATTCACAGGGTAATACCTTATTTACTGTTGGTAGAGGCTCCTGTTTGGAGAGGATTAGAGTCTGTGGCTGTAAAAGTGTTCTGCACCCACAGCTGTATCGAGAGCATTTGTAAGAGTCATGATGACAGTGGGCGCTGTCTCTTCTGAGCCATCTCAGTGCACCGGACCGTCCTCAGCAGCCTGGCTGGTGGGATCGCTGTGCCCTGGAGGGGTGGGGGACGTCTCCCTCTCTCCCCAAACACTCTGTCCCTGCGTCCCCAGCCACCATTTCCTTCCAGATTGTGATGCAGATAGAGAATTAGAACTAGGGAGCAAGTTGCCTAGAGAGGGGCTTCTGGAGCACAGACTTTAAGCCGGACTTGACACTGGGAAACTCACGTCTAGAGCCCGGAGCCAGTGCTTCCCTAGGGCTGAGCCTCAGCTTCTTCCACAGCTCAGCCCTGGCGATGAAGGTGTGCGTGGGGCACAGGACTGAAGTCACCTGGAGAAAGGAGTGCCTTCCTCTAAAGAGACAAAAGCACCATGTGGGATGGAGGCAGCCTGCCCGGAGTTTGAGGCAGTGCGGGCTGAGCCAGTCCTGGGGGCTTTGAATGATTCAGGGCCCTGAGGAGGTTGTAGGGGCTGAGAAAGGGGCACAGACCATCTCCCCTTTCCATCCAGAACCAGCAAAGTTCTCTGATGAGAACTCTCCGTTCTACAGGGAGCCTCGGTTTGAAAACAGTGGCGTGCTTGCCTCGGAAGGCCTGGGTCTCAGTTCCAAGTAAGTCGGGAAGTACCAAACGTTTGACGCCATGTTCTAGAAAGAGAACACCCAGATTGAACACCACGCAAAGGGCGTCGGGGAAGAGGGATCAGCCTGACCGCAGAAGGGAGTGGATTAGAAAGAAACAGCTACTTCAGGGAGGGCAACGGTACCTTCTGGGGGTGTTGGGCTCAAAAGCACAATATTGGCCCACAGATCCCTTCAATATAGCTACACAGTTGGCTAGAGACGTTCCAGGAGGCAGTTTTCAGGGACCAAAGGTCTGGGCTGCTCCTTCTTCCTTTCCCCTGAAAAGTGTGGAGCATGCACTCCTATAAAGGCCTCTGAAAACTGGCTGCTTGCAGGCGGCCCATGCAGGTGGCAGGCAGGCTCCCCGCAGGCCGGCCCGGAGGAGGCTGCCGATCGATCGGCCGAGCCGGCGGGTTCCATCTGGGCCCTTGAGGCCCTGGCTTTTATGGTCAAGTCCATGCAGGAGGCTGGGCTCGGGGTTGGGGCTGGGGTGGGGGCTGACGAAGAAGGCTAAGAGGCAACTTTTATTATCTGTAGATTGCTTCCGAAACATTATCAACCCAGATTATTGGCCACAAATTTTCATTTGAAATCAGAGAGTAATAGGCTTTTACAGTGCAGTAAAAAGCATATTAGCTGGTTCTGGGGTTGTCTCACCTCCCGTTTACTCCACTGTTTTATCAATATTGCCATAATTTGACACTTGTGAATAGAGGAAGATTGTAAAGTGTCCATAGATCCCGTAAACTGTACTAAATAGAGATTAGTGTTACCACTAAGTTTAAACCCTAGTAAAAGATAATTAAATTGATGGATGTGGCTGTAAATCTCCCTTTTATCAAGTGCTCACCCTCATGCGGGCGGTCTCGAGCCTTATTATTTTACAGCATCATTAATGCTCTGGCAGAATCAGTGCTGCATGTGGATGCTGCTGCCTGCTGAGTGAGGAGACAGTGAGATATAGAAGACGCGTCCAAAAAAATCTGCATGGGCTCTCCCCTCCCTTCCCTTCCAATTGCAGCGCACACCTGTGGCTCGAGCCTCCACGCCGGGACCGCCTGCTGCCCAGGAGCAAGTGCAAGTAAACCAGAGACATCCCTCCAGCATGTCACCTGCTCTGTCCTCCAGCTCTTCAGTGCTGAACGCTGGGTGTCTTTAAAGGCTGCCATTTCTGGCGCTTGTGAGAGCAGCACTTTTCTAGAAGCTCCTATGGGGCCTCTGCTTTCTGTAGGAACAGTGTCACATGTGGCAAATTACACTGCCTCTGGGAGAAATAAAACTGTCAAACCACGCTGCAGTGGGGGCAGCGGACAGGCAAACATACTCTTAACAGGTGTCCTGCTAGAGGGGAGATCTCTGGATGCAGCCTGCATCTGGGCAGCTCAGTCCTAGCAAGGAGGTGCCCTTCACAGAATGGGCAGTAGAAAACTTTTCTGCTCTTGACAGGTGTGGTGGTGGCGCAAGGGCTGAACGGAGCGGGTTGGCGCTGGCACAGTGGAGCCCTGAGGGCCTGCCTCCTCTCAGGATGCTTCTCTGGGGCTGCTGCCCTAAGAAATGACTAGTGGGGCACCCCCATCCCCACCTCACCCTTCCCACATATCCACCAGCGGATTTGAGCCTTTGCCAACTGCAAAACCAAAGAGAGCCAGGGCTGGGGCCAAGACTGTGGGCTCAGAGCCACTCTGGTGCATGTGTCTGGCTCATCCTTCACCTGGTCCTGTCTCTCAGAGGCCTCTGAGAAGAAGCGACATCTGCTAGTTGCCACCAATACATTTCCCTTCCCCGACAGTGCTGCTAACCAGACGCGGGGACCATTGGCAGGTAAAGCAGGTAGCGGCAGGGCTGGGCTTCATGTCTCTGGCCCCCCCGGCCTGTCTCTGGCCACCCTTGGGGCTCGGGTACCGCCCAGAGTCAGGTGGTGGCTTCTTTAGGCATTAGTCCCCCTGGACCTCCTAGAGGTCTAACCTGGCCTAAAAAAGGGATTTACTTAGATATCTCCAATGCCTTCTGAATCTCAGTTGACCAGCAGCCCATTATTTATGGAACAGAGAGCCTGAGAGCCAATGCTTTTCTGCATAAGTGCTCCTGACCTTGGCAGTGACCCTGAATAGAGCCTGTTGGGTAACTGGGTGCAGGGCCTTCTGACTGACCTCGTTGATGAGGCCAAGTTCTCAGGCCACTGGGCGAGCCTTGATCTTTGGCTGGCCTTGACTGCAGAAACTGGAACACGGAGAACAAGGAAATAGTCCCACAGAAGAGTCATCTGGGAGAGACTGGATTTGGCCACAGCAGATAAACATAATTTTTTTCTTTTTATTGCCTAAAGCTAAGCGATATGTACTTTGGTTGGAATTAGCAGGCTGAAAGTTCAGGAGATAAGCAGCGTTTCTTGGCGTGAGTGATCTGCAGGCCCAGCGGCAGGGGCTTGCTCGGGAGGCCTGTTCGCCTTTTGAACTCGGGGCTGATTCCTCTTTGCTGTTCCACAATCCCACAGCAGCACTGCGAGCAGAGAGGAGACGCTGGCCCCGCCACCTGCGTGGCCCCTCGGCTGAAGCTAGTGGTGGGGTTTTGGTTCCTGATTCCAGGATGGGATGGGCCAATGGAAAGCATGGCAGCCAATATTTAGGGTCCTGTTTTGTGCTGCACCTCGAGGCTCCAGAACCTTCCTTGGGCCCTAGACTTGCCCTCAGCGAATTCAGAACCCAAAGTGGAGCTTAACAGCATACTCATAAATTCTGCTTCCGCTTATGGTGTTGCTGGAGAAAAGTGGTCTCTGTTAGGATGAAGTCATTTTGAGCACTTGCAGTTTCGCAGTGCGCTTGTTAAAAATGTGGTTTCCTGGGGCCCTTCCCCAGGGCTGCTGTGCAGGCAAATTTATATGGTCACGGTGGGGAACTATGGGCCTAGGCCTTGATCCCTGACCCTGTGGTGTGAAAACCAGGAGCCGAAGGCCCCAAAGTGAAAGAAATCACACATCATCATTTACTGAGGGCTGATGAAGGCGAAAGAGCTTTATTTCTGTAAACAGACGAGCAATCGCAGTTGACAAAAGCATGGTCAGGTTCTAGTGAATGAACCGCCCAGCTGTTCACCCTGATTTGGACATTTGAGGGTTTAGCTATAAATAAGCACACGACAATGAAAACAGTTCTGTAGAAATAGACAGACAGGTGTGAACTTCCCACCGCCGCACAGAGGTCCTCCCTGAAGAAGACGCACAGAGGACTCCTGGGGTGGGAACCAAGCTGAGGCCTAAAGAAGAAAGAATCAGGTGCCATTAGCACAAAAAGTCTGTTCTCAAAATGTTATAATAAAAATGATTTCTCTGGTTTGAGGTCGACTCATTTACCACCTCGTTCCACAA
Source organism: Equus caballus (assembly GCF_041296265.1). Lineage (NCBI taxonomy): Eukaryota > Metazoa > Chordata > Mammalia > Perissodactyla > Equidae > Equus > Equus caballus. Next base: position 24,214,404 of record NC_091700.1, on the reverse strand, counting down.
GTGTTTATGAAATGCCTGTCTTCCAAGCACTCGCAGGCTGCCAGGACGCAGCTGAACGAGACCCAGTCCTTGCCTCCTGGAGCTCCCGGGCGAGTGGAGCAGACAAGCAGAGGACGTGGCTGCTAAGTGTGGTGACAAGGTAGCACAGGGCCCTGAGCCAGCCTCGGTTCTCCCAATCCTGCCGTAGGTGTGCGTGTGAGAATGTGTGTGTATTTGTGTCTGTTTGTGTGTGTGCGTGCGTGCACGTGGGCTGCCTGGACACACAAACCCATCAGACTTGCTCCCAGACCTGGTCAAGCGTCTGAACTTTAGCTTCCAGACCTGAAATCTCTCACTTTGGGAAATTATGACTTCTAAGAATTTAGCGTCCGACAAACATTCTTTTCCCTTGAAGGATATTTTTCAGTTAAATCAATATACGCCACATTCGAGAATAAGTTCTTTAAAAGCGTTGCCTTTGATCCTTTTTGGAGTGGGAGGGAGGGGAGAAAGAAAGAAAAAAAAGAAAAAGGTAACAACAACAACAACAAACAAAACCTCAGGTGCCACAAGCTGAGTAAACCCCGGGAAGACAAGGGCTGAGCTGACTCTCTCGCCGCTTGGTGCTTAAGCTAATAAACCCGACTATCTTGAAGAGTAAACACCATATTGTTTTGCCAACTATTAGATTTTTACTACTCTCCAATAAACTGAGTAGTTATTCATTTCAAATAATATTCCACTCATTGTTTCCTAAAGATTAGCAATTGAAAGAGATGTCAACAATTTTCACTCTTTAAATTAAGTATAATAGGCTTTTATAGCACAGTATAAAGATATCGAAGGGAAAGGCTGCCATCACAGCAGCTCGATTTTTCTTTTATCTATCAACACAGCTCCAATTTGACACTTGAGAGCAGAGGAAGCTTGTAAAGAGCCCACAGCCCCCATAAAGCCGGTCACACGTGGATTAGTCTTATGGCTCGCTTTGGGCACAGTAAAGTGATCATTTAATTAACTAATGGGGCTGTAAGCACGAAGGTTTATCTAATTGGTTCTCTTCTCCTCTGCCTCCTGGTGATTCTAGCCCTCGGTGTTTACACACTAGTAATAGCCTGGGCCTGGACGGATCCCGACAGGGCATTTGGTACAGGCGTCCCCCGACTCCGCTGGCTCCTGTTTGGGGTGTTTCTGTGGAGTTGTGACATCCTTGTTGTTCCAAAAGGAAAACAGGGCAGTTAATCAGAGTGAGTTTTGAACAGTTTCACAGGGGCTGCCCCCACTCCCCCTTAGTATGTTGTCAATGCACATTTTAATAATGTAGCTGCCCGATGGTGTTGTGCGTCTGCGTCTGTGCATATATGCGCCTGTTTACACATGGGAGAGTGAGTGTGTGTGGGTATGCTCGTGTTTGCGCGTGTACAGCATAGTGGATCTGGGGGACACTTTCAACTCTGCGTACCAGCTTCATGTCTGACCTGGCTGGTGCGGCAGGAGGAAGGGCAGGCTGGGCAGAGACCCCTGGGGGCAAGAGGTGGGGGTCGGGCCTCCCTCCCAGCTCCCAGGATGGCCCTTCCATAGCCCTCTCACCCTTAAATTATCGGCATTTCTTTCGAGTCTGTCCACTCGTTCCACCACCCCGCAGGCCACTTCTGCAGTCCCCAGGCCCAGCCCACCTCGCCCAGAGGGGCAGCTCGGAAGAAGAGAAAGGTTCCTCCCACAGCGCTGCGCCCCTTGGGCCTTGCTCGGGGCAACTGCAGTCCTAGCTGGGAAATGGCACCCTGACCCAAGGCTAAGCTCTCTTCTTCAGGGTCCCAGGAGGCCACTAGGTCAGTTTATGGTTCTGGGGCTTAGACACCAAGAGGGTGAGCCCTGGGAGGGGCGTCATGTCCATGTGGGGCCCAGGCCAGCTCAGACAGGCATGCTGGATGGATGAAAGCTCTCGGCTGAAATACATACTCTCGAGGCTGGAGTGCCCCTCAGAAGGTCACTGCTGGCTTTTATTCAGGGTAGTACTTGCCGTGGGGCAGTCGGGGCCTACGAATGGGCTTATTTCCAGATTTCAGTCCTAATGGAAGCTGTCATCACATGGTGGTCCCAAAGCCACTACCCAGCTTTGAATTCTGGTGACTCCTGTACTCACCCAGAGCACCCCTCAGCCTCCCGGATCCTAGCGGCTGAGCACGGGGAGGCTGGAGGGTTCGGAGTCCGAGCTGGGCCGGCAGAGGGCAGAAAGGAGTCGCCCTGAGAGTCCCAGCATCCTGAGATTCTCTCCGCTGCTTTCCCTTCCCGGCTTCTTCTCCGAATGACCGAATGACCCACCCACTCGAGGACTTTTCGAATTCCCAGGGCAGTTGTTATAAGATATTGATGCCTAGACTATACCCCAGAAACTGGGATTTCTGTTGTTCTGGTAATTTCTCTTTAAAATGTTTTTGAAAAGAGAAAGACTTTAAAAAATTGTGGTGAAATATACATAACACTAAATTTACATTTTAACTTTTTTTTTTAGGGAGATTAGCCCTGAGCTAACACCAGCCACCAATCCTCTTATTTTTGCTGAAGAAGATTATCGCTGAGCTGACATCTTCGCCCATCTTCCCCCATTTCCTATGTAGGACACCATCACAGCATGGCTTGATGAGCAGTGCCGGGATCCGAACCGGTGACCCCTTGGCCACCACAGCAGAGTGAGTGAACTTATCCGCTTTGCCATGGCAGGCCCCCTTTTAACCACTTTTAAGTGTGTAGTTCCATGGCATTAAGTACATTCTCACTGTGGTACAGACATCACCACTATGCATCTCTTGAATTCTTCTGATCTTGCAAAGCTGAATCTCTGTCTCATTAAACAACAGTTGCACACTCCTTCTTGCCCCCAGACCCTGACAACCACCGTTCCTTCCATCTCTATGAATTTGACTCTAAGTGCCTCATATGAGTGGAATCGTACAATATTTGCCCTTTAGTGTCTGGCTTATTTCACGTAGCATAATGTCTTCACGGTTCATCCAATGTTGCAGCATGGGTCAGAATTTCCTTCCATTTTAAGGCTGAATAATATTTAATTATGTGTATATACCACATTTGTTTATCCATTTATCTGTCACTGGATATTGGGATTGTTTCCATCTTTTGGCTATTGTGAACAATTCTGCTGTGAAGATAGGTGTACAAATCTCTCTTTGAGTCCTTGTTTTCAATTCTTGGGCATATATACCTAGAAGTGGAATTGCTGGATCATACGGTAATTCCCTGTTTGACTTAGCAGGACCTGCCACACTGTTTTCCATAGCAGCTGTATCGTCTCACGTTCCCACTAACAACGCATAAGGGTTCCAGTTTCTCTGCATTTCTTGGCAGCGCTCGTTATTTTCTGTTTGTTGTTTGATAACAACCATGCTAATGGATATGAGGCGATATCTCATTGTGGTTTTGATTTGCGTTGGGGATTAATGCTTAAAAAGTTCCCCAGGGGGTGCCAGTGAGCACCCAGAGCTGAGAACCATTGAGTAAATGACTATCATTTATTGAGCGCGTACTATCTGCCAGGCACTGTTCTAAGTACTCGTTTACTCCCCACAACACTCAGTGAGGGAAGAACTATTCTCTTTCCTACAGATGAAAAAATCAAGCATGCAGAGGTGAAAATCGCTCAGCTAGCAGGTGGCGGGGTCAGAATTCAAGTGCGGATCTGTGGGCCCCAGAGCCCCCGCCTCTCAGCAACTTTGCTGTTTAGCCCTGGGCTAAACGAGCTCATTGAGGGATCCTTCCACTTCAGGAAGAGAAGGTGTCAAGGGACACAGGGTAGCTCCAATTTGCATGGGGTCAATGTGGGCTAAAAACAATATCAAATGAAATCTTTACTTTCCTGCTTGAAAGGAATATTTTTTCCACAATACATTTTTAGTAAGGAGGTTTAATAAAGAAGAGTTGTTTAATTTTAAATAATCGTAATTCTTTCCCTTTTAATTAACAGTTTAATAGTTATTTTATAATCATTTATTCAAGTAAAACTCAGGCCTATGTGATTTCAGAGGCCAGAAAACTAGAATCCATTTCGTTGATGTCTCCTGTTCTTACTGAGGGAGAACGGGGCCGTGTGACAGAATTTGAGTGTGACAACACTGCCATCTCGTGGGAAATGGAAATGTGGCTGTTTATACCTATAGTAACGTAGTCCTGAAGCTAGGATTAAGAATTTCTGTCCACAGAACTGTCTTAGATCCATCTCTGGTCAAGGGGAGATAAAACTCATGCTCTATCAAAAGTAATTCATACTATTGGAGCCCAAAGTAGCGTCATGCCCCCTGAGTGACAGAGGCAATGGCATTACCGTCCTTGTTCCCTTTGCCACTCCCAGACACTACTACCCAGAGGGCAAGTGTGGCTGGAGCCCCTGGGGCGCTGGTGGGAGGCGAATTATACCAGCAACCATGCTCCCCCTCTACCCACAAGGTCAGGGAAGAAAAATCTGAGCCTGGGGCGTACCCTAATTGTCTTTAGTTTTAGAAGGTCTGGAATGGGCAGGAATCTTCCTCTCTCTCTCCTGCTTCCCTCCCCTTCTCCTCCTCCTTTTTCTTCACAACCACTTTATTGAAATATAATTCATACACCATACAATTCACATATTTAAAGGTACAATTCAGTGATCTTTTTTGTGTATTCACAGAGTTGTGTAATCATCGCCATAGTCAATTTCAGAGCATTCTCATCACTCCAAAAACAAATCCATGCCCTTTGGCCATTTCCCTCCAAACTTCCCATCTCTCTGAGGCCCTGCCCCAACCACTCATCTACTTTCTATTTTATTTTTTTTAAATTTTAAAAATATGGTTGCATATGAATCCCACTTATTTATTTTTGTAGTTGAGATATAATTGACATATAACTTTTTATTAGTTTCAGGTGAACAATATAATGATTTGATATTTGTATACACAAAATGATCACCACAATAAGTCTAGATAACATCCATCACCATACACAGTTACAAATTGTTTTCTTGTGATGAGAACTTTTAAGATCTACTCTCTTAGCAACTTCCAAATATACGATATAGTATTGTTAACTAGGCTGCACGTCGCATCCCCGAGACTTATTTATTTTGTAACCGGAAGTTTGTACTGCACTAATTTACTTTTTGTCTCTATGGATTTGTTTATTCTGGACATTTAATATAAATACAATCATAAAATTATGTGGTCTTCTGTGAATAATTTCTTTCGCTTACAAAGTTTTCAAGTTTCATCCATGTTTTAACATCTATTGATACTTCATTCCTCTTTATTGCTGAAGAGTATTTCATGGTATGGATATACCACTTTTTATTTATCCATACATTAGTTGATAGCCAGTAGGGTTTTTTCCCTTCAGTTTTTGGCTACTATGAATAACGCTGCCAGGAATACTTGTGTACACATTTTTGTGTGAACATATGTTTTCATTTCTATTGTTGTGTATACCTTGGAGTGAAATTGCTGGATCAAATAGTAACTTTATGTTTAATATTTTGAAGAGTCGTCAGACTGTTTTCCAAAGTGGTTGCACCATTTTGCATTCCCACCCACAGTGTATGAGGGTTCCAAATTTTCCACATTGTCAATAACAACATCCTAGTGGGTGTGAAGTGGTATCTCATTGTGGTTTTGATGCTCATTTTCTTAATGGCTAAGGATGTTGAACATCTTTTCATGTGCTTGCTGGCCATTTATATATCTTCTTTGCAGAAATATCCATCCTCAATATTCAAATCCTCTGCCCATTTAAAACTGGCTTATTTGTCTTCTTGTTATTGAGTTGTAAGAGTTCTTTATATATTCTAGGTACAATTCTCTAATCAGATACAAGATTTGCAAATTTTTTTTCCCCATTCAGTGGGTTGTCTTTTCACTTTCTTAATTGTGTCTTTTGAAGTGCAAAAGTGTTTAATTTTGATGAAGTTCAACTTACCCATTTTTTCTTCTGTTACTGTACTTTAGGTCTTATAGCTAAGAAAACTTTGCCAAATCTGAAGTCATGAAGATTTACTCCTATGCTTTTTCCTGAGTTTTATAGTTTTTACTCTCCCTTTTCTTTTGATTTGTTACATTCATATATTGCAATATAATTACCACTATCGCGTTGGCTAACACCTCCGTCACATCACATAATTATTATTTCATTTTGTGGCAGGAATATTTAAGATCTAGTCTTTTAGCAACTTTGAAGTATATACAGTAGGCCCCCCTTGTCCGTGGTTTTGCTTTCTGAGGTTTCAATTACCCATGGTCAACTGCATCCAAAAGTATTAAATGGAAAATTCCCCAAATAAACAATTTGTGGGTTTTAAATTGCACCCTGTTCTGAGTAGCTGTTGAAATCTCCCACCGTCCTGCTCTGTCCTGCCTGGGACGTGAACCATCCCTTTGTCCAGCGGATCCACACTGTATATGCTACCCGCTGTTAGTCAGTAGCAGACTTCATTATCAGATCAATCATCACGGTACAGCATTCGGTGCTATCCGTGGTTTCAGGCATCCACTGGGGGTCTTGGAACGTATCCCTGTGGATAAGGGGGGACTATGGTAATCCAGTATTGTTGACTATAATCACAGTGCTGTGCATTAGATGTCCAGGACTTATTCATCTTCCAACTGCAAGTTTGTACACTTTGACCAACATCTCCTCAATCTCCCCATCTCCCATCCCATGGTAACTAGCATTCTACTCTTAGTTTCTACAACTTCAGCTTTTTAGATTCCACATGTAAGTGATATCATACAGCATTTGTCTTTTTCTCTCTGACTTATCTCACTTGGCATAATGTCCTCAAGGTCCATCCATGTTGTCACAAATGGCAGAATGTCCTTTATCAGGGCTGAGTAATATTCCATTGTGTGTGTGTATATATACACCACAACTTCTTTACCTGTTCATCTGTTGACAGACATTTGTGTTGTTTCCATGTCTTGGCTGTTGTGAATAAGGCTGCAGTGAACTTGGGAGTGCAGCTATCTTTTCGAGATTCTGTTTTCATTTCCTTTGGATATATATACCCAGAAGCGGAATTACTAGATTATATGTTAGTTCTATTTTTATTATTATTTTTTAATTGAGGTAACATTGGTTTATAACATTATATAAATTTCAGGTGTACACCATTATATTTCGATTTCTGTGTAGGTTACATCACATTCACCACCCAAAGACTAATTACAACCCATCACCACACGTGAGCCTAATTGCCCCTTTCACCCTCTTCCTTCCCCCCTTCCCCTCTGGTAACCACAAATCCAGTCTCTGTCTCTGTGTGTTTGTTTGTTGTTTTTATCTTCTACTTATGAGTGAGATCACATGGTATTTGACTTCTTGACCACATCTTCTTGATCCATTCATCCCTTGGTGGGTACCTAGGTTGTTTCCAAGTCTTGGCTATTGTGAATAATGCTGCAATAAACACAAGGGTGCATATATCTTTATGCATTCATGTTTTCATGTTCTTTGGATAAATACTCAGCAGTGGAATAGCTGTATCATATAGTAGTTCTATTCTTAATTCTTTGAAGAATCTCCATAGTGTTTTCTATAGTGGCTGCACCAGTTTGCACTCCCACCAGCAGTATGTGAGAGTTCTCTTCTCTCCACATCCTCTCTGACACTTGTTATTTCCTGTCTTGTTAATTATAGCCATTCTGACAGACTTGAGGTGATATCTCATTTTGGTTTTGATTTGCGTTTCCCTAATAATTAGTGATGTTGAACATCTTTTCATGTACAGGTCAGCCATCTGTGTATCTTCTTTGGAAACATGTCTAATCAGATCTTTTGCCCATGTTTAAATTGGGTTGTTAGTTTTTTTTATTGTTGAGATGTATGAGTTTTTAAATATATTTTAGATATTAACCCCTTATCGATATATAGTTTGCAAATATCTCCCAGTTGTCTTTTCATTTTGTTGATGGTTTCCTTTGCTGTTCAGAAGTTTTTAGTTTGCTGTAGTCCTGTTTGTTTATTTTTTCTACTGTTTCCCTTGCTCAGTCAGACCGGTACTTGAAAACAAGCTGCTAAGACTGATTTCAAAGAGCCTACTGCCCATATTTTCTTCTAGAATTTTCATGGTTTCAGGTCTTACATTCAAGTCTTTAATCCATTTTGAGTTGACTTTTGTGCCTGGTGTAAGGTAATGGTCTACCTTCATTCTTTTGCATGTGGCTGTCCAGTTTTCCCAACTCTATTTGTTGAAGAGACTCTCCCTTCTCCACTGTATGGTCTTGGCTCCCTTGTAGAAAATTAATTGTCCATAGATGTGTGGGTTTATTTCTTGTCTCTCGATTCTGTTCCATTGATCTGTGTGTCTGTTTTTGTCCCAGTACCATGCTGTTTTGATTACTGTAGCTTTGTAGTATATTTTGAAGTCAGGGAGTGTGATACCTCCAGCTTTGTTCTTTTTTCTCAGGATTGCTTCAGCTATTCAGGGTCTGTTGTTGCCCCATATGAATTTTAGGATTCTTTGTTCTATTTCCATGAAGAATGTCATTGGCATTGAATCTGTAGATTGCTTTAGGTAGTCTGGACATTTTAACTGTGTTTATTTTTCCAACCCATGTGCATGGAATACCTTTCCATTTCTTTATGTCATCATCGATTTCTTTCAGGAATGTACTACATTTTTCATTGTATAGGTCTTTCACCTCCTTGGTTAAATTTATTCCTAGGTATTTTATTCTTTTTGTTGCGACTGTAAATGGGATTGTATTCTTGAGTTCTTTTTCTGTTAGTTCATTATTAAAGTATAGAAATGCAACCGATTTTTGTAAGTTTATTTTGTATCCTGAAACTTTGCTATAGTTGTTGATTATTTCTAATAGTTTTCCAATGGATTCTTTAGGGTTTTCTGTATATAGAATCATGTCATCTGCAGACAGTGAGTTTCACTTCTTCATTGTTAATTTGGATACCCTTTATTTCTTTTTCTTGCCTAATTGCTCTGGCCAAAACCTCCAGTACTATGTTAAATAAGAGTGGTGATAGAGGGCATCCTTGTCTCGTTCCTGTTCTCAGGGGGATGGCACTCAGTTTTTGCCCATTGAGTATGATGTTGGCTGTGGGTTTGTCATATATGGCCTTTATTATGTTGAGGTACTTTTCTTCTATCTCCATTTTGTTCAGAGTTTCTATCATAAATGGCTGTTCGATCTTGTCAAATGCTTTCTCTGCATCTATTGAGATGCTCATGTGGTTTTTATTCCTCAATTTGTTGATGTGGTGTATCACGTTGATTGATTTGCAGATGTTGAACCATCCCTGTGTCCCTGGTATGAATCCCCCTTGATCATGATGTATGATCCTTTTGATGTATTGCTGAATTCAGGTTGCCAAAATTTTGTTCATAATTTTTGCATCTATGTTCATCAGCAGTATTAGCCTGTAGTTCTCCTTCTTTGTGCTGTCCTGGTCAGGCTTTGGTACCAGAGTGATGTTGGCCTTGTAGAATGTGTTAGCAATTGTTCCATCCTCCCTAATTTTTTTGAATAGCTTGAAAAGTATAGGTATTAAATCTTCTCTGAAAGTTTGGTAGAATTCCTAAGGAAAGCCATCTGATCCTGGGGTTTTATTCTTTGGGATGCTTTCTATTGCTGTTTCAATCTCATTCCTTGTGATTAATCTGTTCAGATTGTCTGCTTCTTCTTGACTTAGTTTTGGGAGATTGTAAGAGTCTAAGAATTTATCCATTTCCTTTAGGTTATCCATTTTGTTGGCATATAGTTTTTCGCAGTATTCTCTTACAATCTGTTATATTTCTGTGGAGTCTGTTGTTATTTCTCCTCTTTCATTTCTGATTTTGTTTATTTGAGCTTTCTCTCTTTTTTTCTTTGTAAGTCTGGCTAGGGGTTTGTTAATTTTATTTATCTTCTCAAAGAACCAGCTCTTTGTTTCATTGATCCTTCCTACTGCCTTTTTTGTTTCAATAGCATTTATTTCTGCTCTGATTTTTATTATTTCTCTCCTTCTGCTGACTTTGGGCTTTATTTGTTCTTCTTTCTCTAATTCAGTTAGGAGTAATTTGAGATTGCTTATTTGGGATTTTTCTTGTTTGTTAAGGTGTGCCTGTATTGCAATGAATTTTCCTCTTAATACAGCTTTTGCTGTATCCCATATGAGTTGGTATGGCATGTTATCATTTTCATTTGCCTCCAGATATGTTTTGATTTCTTCTTTAATTTCTTCAATGATCCATTGCTTGTTCAACAGCATATTGTTTAGTCTCCACATCTTTGTTACTTTCTCAGCTTTTTTCTTGTAATTAATTTCTAGCGTTATAGCATTATGATCAGAGAAGATGCTTGTTATTATTTCAATTTTTTTAAACGTACAGAGGCTTGTCTTGTTTCCCAACATATGGTCTATGCTTGAGAATGTTCAGTGTGCACTTGAGAAGAATGTGTATTCTGCTGTTTTTAGATGGAGTGTTCTATACATGTCTATTAAGTCCAACTGTTTTAGCTTTTTGTTTAATTCCACTGTTTCCTTGTTGATTTTCTGTCTGGATGATCTGTCCAATGATGTGAGTGGGGTGTTGAGGTCCCCTACTATTATTGTGTTATTTTTAATATCTTCTTTTAGGTTTGTTAATAGGTGCTTTATGAACTTTGGTGCTCCTGTGTTGGGTGCATAGATATTTATAAGTGCTATTTCTTCTTGATGCAGTGTCTCTTTAATCATTATATACTGCCCCTCTTTGTCTCTCTTTACCTGCCTTATCTTGAAATCTACTTTGTCTGATATAAGTATTGCAACACTTGCTTTCTTTTGTTTGCCATTAGCTTGGAGTATCGTCTTCCACCCCTTCACTCTGAGCCTACATTTCTCGTTGGTGCTGAGGTGTGTTTCCTGGAGGCAGCAAATTGTTGGATCTTGTTCTTTAATCCACCTTGCCATTCTGTGTCTTTTTATTGGCGAGTTCAATCTGTTTATATTGAGGGAGATTATTGATGTATGAGGGCATAATGCTGTCATTCTGTTACGTGTCTTCCCATTTTCCTGCATTTCCTTTGTTTCTCGTTCTGTGTGTTTTGGTCTACTCCTTGACTTCTGCAGTTTCTTATGCTGTGTTTCTTAGTTTTTTTCTTATTTATTTTTTGTGTCTCTGTTCTGCTTTTTAGTTTAGTGGCTACCCTGAAGTTTGTATTCAGAGTCTTGTGCATAACATAGTCCATTGTCTGGTGACCTCTTATTTCCTTAGTCTAAACTGATTCAATCCTTTTCCTCCTCCCTTTATTTTTATTTTTATTTTTTTATTTTTTAAATTTTTTTATAAGATTTTATTTTTTCCTTTTTCTCCCCAAAGCCCCCCGGTACATAGTTGTGTATTCTTCGCTGTGGGTTCCTCCAGTTGTGGCATGTGGGACGCTGCCCCAGCGCGGCTCGATGAGCAGTGCCATATCCGCGCCCAGGACTCGAACCGACGAAACACTGGGCCACCTGCAGCGGAGCGCGCGAACCTAACCACTCAGCCATGGGGCCAGCCCCCTTCCTCCTCCCTTTTTAAGTTATTATTTTAATATCTCATTCAAACTTGTGTTGTGAGTTTGTGGTTAAAGTGACAAGATTGTCTTTGTTTTTGGTGTTTTCCTTCCCTTTATCCTAATGCTATAGTTGAATATTTGCTATTCTATTCTGATTCTGTCTGTCTCCTTAGTCTGTGTTTTGTGACCCCTTTCTCCATTTTTTTCTTTTTTCAGGTATGAGGGCCATCTTGAGGATTTCTTCTATGGGGGGTGTCTCATGGCTATGAAGTCCCTTAGCTTTTGTTTGTCTGGGAAAGATTTAATTTCTCCCTCATATCTGAAGGACATTTTTGCTGGATAGAGTATTCTTGGCCAAAGATTTTTATCTTTTAAAGTTTTGAATATAGCATTCCATTTCCTCCTAGCTTGTAAGGTTTCTGCAGAGAAATCCACTGAAAGTCTGATAGGGGTTCCTTTGTAGGTTATTTTCTTCTGCCTTGCTGCCCTGAGTAGTCTTTCTTTGTCATTCATTTTTTCCAGCTTTACTACTATATGCTTTGTAGTAGGTCTTTTTCCATCGACAAATCTACAAGATCTGGAAGCTTCCTCCACACACATTTCTCTCTCATTCCCTAGATTTGGGAAGTTCTCTGTTATTATTTCTTTGAGCAGGCTTTCTGCTCCATTATCCTTCTCTTCACCTTTTGGGGTACCTATAATTCTTATGTTGCATTTCCTCATTGAGTCAGCTATTTCTCGGAGATTTTCTTCATTTCTTTTTAGTCTTAATTCTCTCTCCTCCTCTATCTGGAGCCATTTAACATGTCTATCTTCGATTATGCTGATTTGCTCCTCTACGGTGTCCACACGAGCATTCAGGGAATCCATATTTCGTTTTATCTCTTCCATTGTATTTTTCATCTCTAGTATTTCTGATCGGTTCTTCTTTATAGTTTCAATCTCTTTTGTGAAGTAGCTCCAGAACTCATTGAATTATTTCTCTATGTTTTCTTTTACCTCATTGAGTTTTTTGATGATAGCTATTCTGAATTCATTGTCATTTAGTTTACTTATTTCTGAGTCTTCAGGACATAATTCTGGGTATTTATTGTTTCCCCTCTGGTCTGGAGATTTGATGAATTGCCAGATGCTGGAACTATGGGTCCTGCCCATTGTGATATTATTCAGTTGCAGTTACAGCCTATTGCCACTAGATGGGGATCGAGAGCCACATATTCTGAGCCCTCCACCTTCAGCCGAGATGGCGAGGCACAGCATGGGTTGGGGGGGGCACTTTCTCTTGCTTGCTGACCCCGGTTTCCCCATCAGCTCTCACTACCTGGTCTCCTGGGGTCTTGGCTTGATGAGGTCACCCCACGGGAAAGCTTTCACCCCGTTAGAGGGCTTCTCTCTAGGCTGCAAGGGCGCTAGGGAGTTCTGGATGATCCTGTGGATGCCTGACCTCTCCCCCACTCCTTCCCTCATGCAGCCTTCTGCAGCAGCAATCCCAGTCTTTAGGGGAGGGAGTGGAGTTCTCTCTTACCCTCTTCCAGCTCTTCTGAGGGGGCTCCAGCCTCTCCGCCCTCCATCATTTGGCTGCTGTGGGTCTCCAAGGATTCCTGTGCTATTAGGATATTTTTTGTTGGAATATGGTTGCTCCTTTTTGTTGTATGTTGGAGGGGAGAGAGTCCTGGGAAAGCTCACTCTGCCATGACGCTGATGTCACTTCCGAGATTATGGTTATTTTTTATGTTTTCCTTCCCTTTATCTTTAATGTTAGAATTTAGTGTTTGCTAGCCTGTTCTGATAGAGAACTGCAATTTTCTGATTTTGTCTGCCTATTTATCTCCTTGCTCAAGGCTTTGTAAACACTTTCTCTTTTCTTTTTTTTCAGGTATAAGGGCCTTCTAGATCATTTCTTGTTGGCGGCGGTGGGGGGGGGGGGGGTTGGTCTTGTGATGATGAACTTCCTCAGCTTTTGTTTATCTGGAAAAGCTTTTATTTCTCCATCATTTCTGAAGGATATTTTTGTTATATACAGTATTCTTGGCTGAAAGTCTTTCAGTATTTTGAGTATATCATTCCACTCTCTCATAGACTGTAAGGATTCTGCTGAGAAATCCACTGAAAGTCTTGATAGGGGTTCCTTTGTATGTTATTTTCTTCTGCTTCACTGCATTTAATATTTTTTCTTTTTCACTTACTTTTTCAGTTTTAGTACTATATGCATTGGAGAAAGTCTTTTTACATTGATATAATTAGGAATGATAACTAGCTTCTTTTACTTGTAATTCCAGCTCCTTTTCCAGGTTTGTGAATTTCTCAGCTAGTATTTCTTTGAACAAGCTCTCTGCTCCTTTCTCCCTCCCTTCTCCCTCTTGAATATCTATAATCCTTATGTTGCATTTCCTAATTGAGTCAGATATTTCTTGGAGAACTTCTTTATTTCTTTTTAGTCTTAGTTCTCTTTCCTCCTCCACCTGAAGCATGTCTATATTTCTACCTTCCAGAATACCAGCTCTGTTATTTAAGGACTCCAGATTTTTCTTTACCTCATTCATTGTGTTTTTCATTGCCAACATTTCTGATTCGTTTTTCTTTATAGTTTCAAACTCTTTTGTGAATACTTGCCTCTGTTCATTAATTTTATTCCTGATTTCATTCAACTGTCTTTCTGAATTTTCTTGTATCTTGTTGAGTTTTTTTAATAATAGTCATTTTGAATTCTCTGTCATTTAGATTGTAAATTTCTGTGCCTTCAGTATTGATTCTGGGTGCTTGCCATTTTCCTTCTGGTCTGGAGTATTAATATACCTCCCCATATTATTTGATGGGGTGGATTTGTGCCTTTGCATATTGATAGTATCTGGTCACAGATTTCACCTCCTGCTACTGGGTGGGGGCAGGAGCTGTGTATTCTGAGCCCACCATGATCTCTGGCATCTTTGGAGTCCATGCTGACAGGGCCCATCTCTGATTGCCCACTCACAGCTGCTGCTTTACTAACGAATGTGCATGTGCTTGGGTGGCGGTCTGTCGCTCTGGCTGACCAGTCAAGCTGGTGCATTGGGTGTGGGAGAAGGACGCTTTCTTTCACATGCATGATCCTGGGGATGTTCTCACTCTGATATCACTATCTACCCTCCTGAGGTGCTGACTTGATGAAGACACCCCTGCAATAGCTTAGTCTCCTCTGTGTGGAGCTTTCCCATGGCTGGGAGGCAATTCAGAGAGCAAAGGTGTTCCCACAGAAAGCCACCCCTCCCCACTCTCTTTTCAGAGCTGCACACAATCCCACATTCTAGGTTGCTGCCAGGGAGGGAGAAGAGATCCCCTTACCTTCTTCCACTGCCTCCTCCTTCACCTTCAGACATATGGCTGCAGGGGTCTCTCAGATGTCTATTGTGTTGTGTGATTGTCCTCTGTTCGTTTATGAATATCCTTTTCATTGTATCTTAGTGGGGAGTCTAAAAGAAGAGCTCACTCAACCATGATGCTGACATCACTCTATGTGTATGATCCTTTTAATGTGCTGTTGAATTCAGTCTGCTAACATTTTGTTGAGAATTTTTGCATCTATATTCATCAGGGAGTTTGGCCTACAGTTTTCTTTTCTTGTAGTCTTTTTATCAGGCTTTGTTAGCAGGGTAATGCTGGCCTTGTAAAATGAGTTTGGGAGTGTTTCTTCCTCTTCATTTTTTCAAAGAGCTTGGGAAGAATTGATGTTAATTCTTCTTTAACTGTTTGGTAGAATTGCCAGTGAAACCATCTGGTCCTGGGCTTTTCTATATTGGGAGATTTTTGATTACTTATTTAATCTGCTTGCTCATTATTAGTCTGTTCAGAGTTTCTCTTTCTTTATGATTCAGTCTTGGTAGGTTGTATGTTTCTAGGAATTTATCCAATTTCTTCTAGGCTATCCAACTTGATGTATAATTGTTCATAGTAGACTCTTACAATCCTATGTGTTTCTGTGGTATCATTTTTAATGTCTCCTCTTTCCTTTTGCATTTTATTTATTTGAGTCCTCTCTCTTTTTTTTCTGTTAGTCTAGGTTAAAGGTTCATCAATTTTGCTTATCCTTTCAAAAAAGCAGCTCTTAGTTTTGTTAAGCTTTTTTTTTTTTTTTTTTTCCTGGTCTCTACTTAATTTATTTCTGCTATGATCTTTGTTATTTCCTTCCTTCTGGTAACTTTGGGCTTAGTTTGTTCTTCTTTTTCTACTTCCTTTAAGTGTAAAGTTAGGTTGTTTATTTGAGATCTTTCTTTTTTCTTAATATACACATTTATTGTTATAAACTTCCCTTTAAGAACTGTTTTTGCAGCATCCCTTATGTTTTGATGTGCTGCATTTTCCTTTTCATTTGTTTTGAGAATTTTTTTATTTCTCTTTTGATTTCTTCTTTAACCTATTGGTTGTTCAGGAGTGTATTGTTTAGTTTCCCCATCTTTATAAATTTTCCAGCTTTGTTCTTGTTGTTGATTTCTAATTTCATACCATCGTGGTTGGAAAAGATATTTTTATAATCTCAATCTCATTAAATTTGTTAAGACTTGTTTTCTGGCTGAAGAATGTTCTGTGTGCACTTGAGAAGAATGTGTATTCTGCTGCTATTGGATGGAATGTTGTATATATGTCTGTCAGGTTCAAATATGGTTCAAGTCCAATGTATCCATGTTGATTTCCTCTCTGGATGATCTATCCATTGCTGAAAGTGGGGTATTAAAGTCCCCCACTATTATTGTTGTTGTTTATTTCTCTCTTTAGATTATTAGTATTTGCTTAATATATTTAGGTGCTCTGATGTTGGGTGTGCATACATTTATAATGGTTATATCTTCTTGATAAGGTGATCCTTTTTTCATTATATAATGACCTTCTTTGTCTTTTGTTACTTTTTTTGGCTTAAAGTCTATTTTGTCTGATATAAGTATAGCTACCGTTGCTTTCTTTTGGTTTCTACTCACATGGAATATCTTTTTCCATCCCTTCCATTTGAGCCTGGTTTGTCCTTAAAGCTGAAGTGAATCTCTTGTAGAAAGCATATAGTTAGGTCTTGTTTTTTAATCCACCCAGCCACTTTGTGCCTTTTGATTGGAGAATTCAACCCATTTACATTAAGAGTAATTATTGATATGTAAGGACTTACTAATGCCATCTTATTAATTTGCTGTTTTGTAGTTCCATTGTTCCTTTTTCTCCTCTCTTGCAGCCTACCTTTGTGAATTGGTGATTTTTCTTGCTGATATGCTTTGATTCCTTTCTCTTTATCTTCTATAAATTTATTATATGTTTTTGCTTTGTGGTTACCATGAAGCTCACATAAGACATCTTATAGATATAGCAGTCTATTTTATGCTGATAGCAACTTAACTTCAAGTGCATACAAAAACACTAGACTGTTATTCCCTGTCCTTTTATGTTATTGATGTCACAATTTACCTATTTTTATATTGTGTATTTGTTAAAAAAATTATAGTGGCTGTAGTTATTTTCATATTCTTTTCCTTTAACTTTTATATTATAGTTAAGTAGCTAACACATCATCATATTACAGAATTACAGTTCTCTAGATCTGACTGTATATTTATCTTTACCATTGTGTTGTACATTTTCATATGTTTTTATGTTACTAATTAGTGTCTCTTCATTTAAGCTTAAAGAACTCCTTTCAGCATTTCTTGTAAGGCAGTTCTAGTGGTGATGAACTCACTCAGCTTTTGTTTGTATGGGAGAGATTTTATTTCTCCTTTATTTCTGAAGGATGACTTTGCCAGATATTCTCGGCTGGCAATTTTTTTCTTTCAGCACTTTGAATATATCATTCTACTTTCTCACGGCTTCTAACATTTCTGCTGAGAAATCTGTTGATAGTTTAATAGGGGTTCCTTTGTAGGTTAAAATATTTTTTTCTCTTGCTGATTTAGGATTCTTTTTTTGCCTTTGATTTTTGAAAGTTTCATTATAATGTGTCTTGGAGAGGATCATTTTGTATTGAAATAATGGGGTGATCTATTAAGTTCATTACCTTGGATGTCCAAGTCTCTTCCCAGGTTCAGGAAGTTCTCAGCTATTATTTTTTCAATAAACTTTCTTCTCTTCTCTTTTTGGAACTCCAATAATTCTGATATTTGTTCTTTTGATGGTGTCCCTTAGATTACCTAGGCTTGTTTTGCTCTTTTTTGTTATTTTTTTCTTTGTTCTCCTCTGACTGCGTTATTTCAAAGTTCTTATCTTCTAACGCACTGATTCTATCTTCTGTTTGGTCTATTGTGATATTGATGGTCTCTGTTGCAATTTTCATTTCATTCACTGAATTCTTAAGCTCCAGAATTTCTGTTTGGTTCTTTTTTATTATTTCTATCTCTTTGTTAAATTTCCCATCTTGTTCATGTATTGTTTTCCTGATTTTGTTGAGTTATCTTTCTGTGTTTTCTTGTAGCTCATTGAGTTTCCTCAAAACAGCTACTTTTAACTTCTTATCCAGTAAATTATAGATCTCCATGTCTTTGGATTTGATTACTGGAGGATGATCTTTTGTTAATGTCCAGTTTCCTTGATTCTTCATGTTCCTTGGAGTTTTGCATTGCTGTATTTTTCATATGAAGTAGCAGTCTCCTCCTCCAGTCTTTACTAGCTGCCTTCAGGCGGAAGGCACATCTCATTGGTCCTGCTTATATCTAGGGCCTCTTCCCACCTTGTTTTGATACACCTGCTCCATGCTTCTTGCTCCCTCTCATGGCGGAATTCTTAAGATGGTATGTCCTCTCACTATCTTACAACACACCAGCCTGGCTGCTGGAAACCTCTGTTTTGTTTTCCAGAAGGTGGCACTACAACTCAAGATTGTGGTTTCCCCCTTGCTTGACGATCTTGGTTTGATTCCTGTGTGTACTCCTTGTCTACTCTAGCGCACTGTCACTGCCACCCTCTGGAGTGTGCACAAGGAGCTGGCTGCAGAGTGCAGGGAGGTGTAAGTTTGGCATTGGGGTGTTGGGGATTCCAGTGAACTAGGTGAGGGGATCCTTGGGTGAGGTTTTCCCAGTGCCTGATAGGCAGGCTTCCTACTGGAGTCCAGAATGCAGTTAGCAGGAACTGTGTCCCTTCAATGCCCTCTGATATTCTTATCTGCCTCTTTCCTGATCTCCTCCCCTCTCCACTTGTTGCTTTCACTTTAATACTCTGGGAGAGAGATGGGTTTCTTTAGCAGCATCTTCCACAGCTGGGAAGCTGGGCAGTCACTCACTGCCTTTCTCTTTCCCCCACAGGAGACATCCCTGGCATCCTATAGCTCTCAGCTGTGCTACCTTGTGGTGAGAGGTGATACTGATAAAGTTCCTCTTACCCATTCCAATGTGTCCAAACTTGCATTTTTCTCTGTTTTGCACTAAAGGAGTGCTGGAACATCTCCTCTGTAAAACCTGGACTTCTGCAAAGGCTGTGGTTGTCTGCCTAAGTCAGAATTCTCCAGTTGCACCAAGAATGTGGCTGAATGGGGTTGAAGCTTGTTTATAGGCTCCTTCTGGTTCCACAGCCTGTCCCAAGGTCAGTCTGACTATCATCCAAAGCACAGGTGGGCAAGACTCTTCCCAGGACCTTTGGTGTCTAGTGCCTGATCTCGCATCTCCCACTTTTGTTCATGGATGGATAATGAATTTTAGTTGTTAAAGAGGGGACAGAAAGGAGGGATGTCTTATGCTGCCATGATGCTGATATCACTCATTTTATCTCTTACGTTTAGGTCTTTAATCCCTTTTGAGTTATTTTTTTGTGTTTGGTGTAAGGTAGGGATCCAACTTTATTCGTTTGCCTGTGGACACCCAGATATCCTAGGACAATTTGTTGAAAAGATTATTCTTCCCTCCCATTGAATTGTTTTGCACCCTTGATGAAAATCAATTGACTGTAATTATGAGGATGTATTTCTGGACTGTCATTTCTTTTCCACTGGCTTATATGTGTATCTTTAGCCAGCACCACACTATCTCAACTACTGTAGCTTTGTAACAAGTTTTGAAATAGGGAAATATGAGTTCTCCAATTCTGTTCTTCTTTTCCAAGATTATTTTGGCTATTCTGGATCTCTTGAATTTCTATACACATTTTTGAATCAGCTTGTCAATTTCTGCAAAGAACCAGCTGAAATTTTGATGAGAATTGCATTGAATCTATAGATCACTTTGGGGAGTATTCCCATCTTAACAATATTAAGTCTTCTGATCCATGAATATGGAATGTCTTTCCACATATATAGATCTTAAATTTTTTCCGACAATGTTTTACAGTTTTCAGAATACAAGTTTTGTACTTATTTTGTTAAATTTATTCCTAAGTATTTTATTCTTCTTGTTGCTATTATAAATGGAGTTGTTCATTTCATTTTTGGATTTTTCATTGCAAATATATAGAAATATAATTGATTTTTGCAAATTGATCTTGCATCCTGAAACTTTGCTGAACTTGTTTATTAGTTCCGATATATTTTAGTCGATTCTTTAGGATTTTCTACATATAAGACCATGTCATCTGTGCATAGAGATAGTGTTACTTCTTCCTCTCCAATTTACATTGCCTTCATTGTCTTGTCGAACTGGCTAGCCTGTTGCCCTAGCCTGGCTAGAACCTCAGGTACAATGTTGAATAGAAGTGGCATAGTAATCCTTCTTGAGGTCTGCCTGTGGTCACATTCAGCTGTTCGCCACCTGCTGGTATGTGACATCTTTGGATCAGAATAGTATCAAGGACTGGGTCCATGGCCAAATGCCAAAAGATTTTTCTTTCTTGGTAGATATCAATCTTTTAATCAATAGTCTTTAAGTATGACAGAAACAGCTGCTAATACACCTACCTATATCACTATCATAACCCAAATTCCTTCATCTTGACCAAAAATACTCTCCATAAAATACTGTCAAATATCTTCCCAAATCCATAAACATTATGTCTGTATTTGTTCTCATCTACCAGTCTAGCAACTTGATAGGCTCTCAAGAAAGGAAATTCATACACACACACACACACACACACACACACAAACACAAAAGGGTCTTCCTTTTTGCCTTCTTCAGTCTCCTAAAGCTGGACCAGGTTCAGCTGAAGATGTATGCATTCTATTTTCCAGATTAATCAGAATATAGAATGAGCTGCATTTGGTGCTGGGCATGTTTCGAGATCTGGCCTGTTTGGGTCCTTCAGAGTCACTAGCATGTGAAGCTTCTGGAAGCTGGGAGTCCTCTGTCTTGTTCACTTCTGTACTCCAGACCCCAGATGGTGTTTGCCACACAAGGAACACTCATTATATATTTGCTGAATGAGTGAATAAAAAGCACATTGTAGGCTTAGGGAGGGAGAGTGATGGGGTGGTTAGGAGGGTAGAAATGGAACCAGAGGGAGTCAGGAGTGGAGCTTGGTGAGAGGAGGAAGAGAGGCAGAGACCATGTCAGCCCTGTTCACCACTGTGTCTTCCATGCTTGCTGGTGCCTGCAGTGGATGATGCTCAGTAAATATTGTTCTCATAAATTGATGAATATAAGAAACAGAGCAAGGAGTAGAGAGACAAAATGAATAGAAAAGCATAAATATACTCAAAAGGTGAAAGAAGTGAAAGATCTGCAACTTCAATAGGTCTCCATCACGACTCATGAAAAACAGTCTCCAGGACCCGTCTACGAAACTCGGATTCTGCAGGGAGAGTGCGCTGGGCTGATCTGGCCACAAGACCAATGTTTTCTCCTCCTGGTCTTAGAATTTTCCCTTTATCTCTGCTTCTTTCATACCCTAGTAAGCTGGGCTCAACAACTAGAGGTTAATATGAATATCTTTTCTCTCTTTCTCTTAAAAACCACAGCACCCAGGCTCCTTGCTTCACGGTTCCACTGCTCTGGGCCTTCCTCTGGCACCTTTCGGATTCCTAGAAGACTTCCAAGCCGAGAACACACCAAGACCAAGAGATATATAGAGAATGCTAAGAAGAAATGGGCCCTAGACTTCAAAATCCTCAAAGACCAAATGTCCCAAACTGAGTCTGCCCCCCCACCCTAATCAGCTTGGCCAAGACATCTCTCTTAGTTTCACTAATGCTCAGTGTTCTAATCTGTTGTTGCCAAAGGTCTCACCTCGGAATGCCGGTGCCTAGGGGTTTAGGGTCAAGGGTGTCCCTGCCAATATCTAAAGTGGCGGCAGAGGAAGCGAGTCCTCAAAGGAGAATGAGAGAGTAGGAGGGAAACCAGAGCAGTGCAGCATCAAAAAAGAAGAGTTCTAAGGGGGCAGGAAGAATCCACAGTACCAAATGCAGACAGGAGTCAAGAAAGATGAGAACTAAAAAGTGGGAACTGGGGACTCTGGGGCCTCTGTTCACGAAACCAGTTGCCATTCTCATGGAGCTGGGGGTGGGATAAAGATAGTAGGAAGTTAGGGAGCGAGTGGGAAATGAGGAGAGGAGAAAATGCCTCTCTATTTCAAGGGGTAGTGGAATGCAGGGCCATTTGATGAGAAGGAAAGGAAGGGAGGGGGGCAGATGGTTCTAGAACAGTGCTCACAAGTCTGGAATAGCTGCGGAGAAGGATGAGCGAGAACGGGCGTACTGCCGGGCTGAGCTGAGAGGTCCTCTGAGTTGGGGTCCCTCAGCAGTGAGGCTGTGGGGTGTGGGGAAACCAGACGTCTGAGTGCGCCAGTGCCATGGGAGGTGGTGCTGCGGGACCGCCCAGCATCCTGGTTTGCTGGGTCTGTCCATAGCAGTGGTGGCTCCCACCTTACAGTCATCTGACATTGTGTGTGCAGGCACTAGGTGTCCACGAGGGCATTGCAGGAGAGTTTCCGAATGGTAACTGTGTCTCTGGTGACACAGCCTTCCTCCAGAACGCTAAGGGTCTGTGCACTGACCCCAAAAATATGCTATGGCTCAAAAGTGGTTGAAGTTTATTTCTGACTTAAGAAGTCCAAAACTGATGTTCCAGACCAGAGAAGAGCCCTCCTCCAGGCAGTGACTCGGGGCCCCTTCATCCCTCTGTCTTGTGGCTCCTTCATCTTCCACACGTGGTTTTATACTCCTCCGCATCAGCTGGCTGAGAGGGAAAAGCACAGAGGCCCGGCCACAGGAAGGTTTTTTGGGCCAGGCTGAGCGAGTGCATCAGTTCTGCCCACACGACCACACCTAACCAGAAGGAAGCCTGGCAGATATAATGTAGTTATGTGCCCAAGAAGAAACGGGTTTGGTGAACAGCAGGCAGCAATTCCTGCCATGGAACAGTGCAGAACGAAGGAATGAACAAGACCCCCGCAATGACCGCTGCCTCTCACAGAGCGTGTTAGCTCTCTTTACAGTCTGTACTTTGTCACCTAAGACTAGGAAACTCGCCTGGAAATATACGTGTTTGTCGGAGGTCCGTGGGCTCTCAGGACTGCCCCATTCTTGGCAGAAGCAGCGGCAGTGGAAGACAGCAGAAGCTGTTTTCTAAATTCTCAGCCACCACCTCAAACAGCTCCAACTCCAATCAGCATCCTCCTCAGGAAGAGCAGGGACCAGCGGGGTGCTCAGGCTTGGCCACAGCGG
This sequence comes from Equus caballus, assembly GCF_041296265.1. Classification (NCBI taxonomy): domain Eukaryota; kingdom Metazoa; phylum Chordata; class Mammalia; order Perissodactyla; family Equidae; genus Equus; species Equus caballus. The sequence goes on along the minus strand of NC_091700.1, from coordinate 24,191,385 downwards.
GAGGGTCCCAGGGTGGGTTGGTTTTACTGGGGCCAATTCAGACGGAGTTTACGTGGCATCAGCCCCGGGGCCTCGTCATGGCCTTGCGTGCGACGCTGCAGGGCCCAGGCCCCCCGAAGGCTGTGGCCATTTTCTTGGACTCCTTCCTGGCGTGGGGAGCTATGGGGAGGGGTCTTTCCTAGAGGAGGCCTGGCAGGGCTGGTGCACAGCCCAGGAAGAACCTCAGTGGGAGCAGCCTCCTGAACTGGAGGCAGGGGCGGGGTGACTGGCACCCCACCACCCTACACCCGTCCTGCACCCGGCATCGCTGACACTCCTCCCGCACGTCCACAGCCTCCGGCTGGCTTTCCAGCCCTTCTCTGCCTTGTCTAACCAATAGAGGGGTCAGGGCCGTGGTCCCTGCGCTCAGACGACCCAGCGCTGCGACCGGGAGTGAGCACCCCCGGCAAGCTGGCCCCGACGCCGCCCTGCCCCGGGCGTCCGCGAAGGTCCACATCTTCTCAGCGCGGGTCCTGCCAGTCTTCTCCTCCAGCCTGCGGTGGCGCTGACCGGACCCCCGGGGCCCCTTTCTCCAGGGACTCTCTTACCTCCATTTCTGCTCCTGTGCCCCGACTCGGCCATCTTCCCAGGGCTTCAGGGAACTCCCTGCCCCGTTGTAACGCGAGGCCCCGGGTGGGGGCGGTTGCTGTGAGCGAGTTGTCGTAGACGCCGAGCACCTGTTGGCAGCCGCTCCGGGGCCAGGGCTGCCCCCCACCCCTCCTGGCATCTATGGCCCTGCTTCTCAGCATCTGCAGGCAACACGCGCTGCCTGGGTTTTGTTTTTCACGCAATGTCCCTCTTTATCAGTGTCTATGCCAAAGGAGGGCCTATCTTACCATTTATGAGTTCCTTTAGGTACAGAGGGGTGATTTAACGGCTAATAACGTCTACGATGGGTATCGCGTGTTGGGTGATCACTAGATTTTAGACATTTATCTCTGATCTCTAAAACGACCCGTGAAAGAGGATATTCCACTTATTTTCATTTTCTGGAGGAGGACCTGGGGGCTCCGAACGCTGAGAAGGGAATCCAGGGACGTTAGGCCTCAACGCCGCTCTCCGGGGCCGCCCTCCGGGCGCGCGGTTCTGCTTCCCTTGGCTGTGGGTGCGCGAGGCCGGCTCCTGCCCCGCCCGCCAGGGCCAAGGCTTCCCTTCCTTGGCACGCGAGGTCGGGGTCACGGGGCTCTCAGCAGCGGTGGCGCCGGCGTTTCTGGAGAGCAATGGCCTGAGCAACGCTTCCTTCCTCCCTTCTGGTGTCTGGCACACTGCCACTCCCCACGGGCAGCTTTCCTTCCATCCTACTGATCATTCAAGCAAAATATTTTTGTAGTTATTATAATAGTTGTATTGCAATGGCAATTTGTTCATGAAAATGGGACTAACCTCCATCCTTGTTTTTCTTTTTTACATTGCCGGCATTCATATCACCCACAATTTGTTGAAATAACCGTGATGGTCACGGCCCCTCTCTCCTGCCCGCATCTTTCTCACGGCCAGTGGTCCCCTCAGCTTCCCCTCTCACGGTCCTCTGTGCCACCTCCCCTCCCATCCCCACCAAGTCGGGTAATCTTGCATCAAGCCTTCCCCAGAGGCGGGGCAGGACACAGGGGTGATGTTCTTTCAAGGGCTAGGCCCCACGGAGCCATCCGGGAGAATCCCTAGGACGCAAACCACCAGGAGCTCCAGTCACTTACTGTCTTTTTTGTGCAAATTGCAAAGACTTGGCCCCTGTGGACGGACCTGTTGGATATAGGAGCCCTTTCCTCCAGATTGGGTGCCATCTCCTGCCAGGGGGCTGGCTTGGAATATGGCCTGTGTCGAATGCCAGCCCCCCGTACCCTCTCATGGACCTGGGTGGGTGCCTTTGTTCAGTGCACAGATTACACAACTATATGTGTTGACCCCAAAAGCTGCCGTTGCTCCAGGCCCCTGACCTGGAAAAATATTTGACATTTGTATCCCCCAGTAGTCACTGCCCTGGCTGGAAGACCCCTGGAATCCGTTATAGCAGTGGCTCCACCTCTTGAGGGCCACCCCATGTGAAAGTCTGAATGACACTCGCGTTAGCTCGTTTAGCTCAGTGCCTCTGCAGCTGGCCACCCCCGCTTGCAGGCCTCACGCTTCTTGTGCCTGCTTGGACTGGGTGCTGCGATTTCTCTCTAGTTCCTCTCTGAACTGGCCTGAATCTATCTTCAAGGACGGGGGAGGCTGGGTCTCCACACATGTGCATTTCCTTGTTCAGCTCTTAGCTCAGACTTGCCTTGGCTTTTCTGCAGCATGGGCTGCAAGAGCAGGGCAGTGAGCCCTGCTTATTGACCTCTTTCTGTGAACCTGACATCGCATTTCAGTCAATCCGCACCGTCAATCCTTTGAGGGAGCTATTGTCAACCCCGTCTTATGCATATGCAAGTTGAAGTTTGGGAGAGCCCGGCAGCCTCCCCAGGCCACACAACCAGAATCCCACCCCAGAAATGCCAACATCACAGGCCAGCCCCTGACCGCTGCCCCCTGCTGGGCACATGACCTGCTGACGTGGAACCTTTTAAGATGGACGATTTCTTTCTTTAAGGATTCTTTGAGTAGGAAATATGAGGTTGGGGAGAAGAAATGGCAGTTAAAAGAGACACTATGATTACAAACATGCACTCGAGCCAGGGAGACCTGAACCCAGGTGTCAGCTCCACTACCTAAAATCGTGTGGCTTTGGGCAAGTAACTCAACTTCTCCCTGCCTCGGGGTGTCCGTCTGTAAAGTGGGATTAATAATGGCTCCTCCTCGATACGGTTGTCGTGGGGAGTGAGTGAGAAGATCCATGTCAAGTGCCGAGGACAGGGCCTGGCCTGGGGTAGGGCTCGCTAACTGATGCTTTTGTTGTGAACATAGCCCCCTCCCATTGGTGTCACCTCCCTGCCTCAGCTCCAAGCAGCCTGTGTGCACATCTTAGGTCTCTGGATTCTTTATGATGATGGCTTGCCAGTCTACGGGGATGGAGACATTGCCCTGAGCTAATGACAAAGGTTCTAGAAAGGGGCCAACAGTTTCCATTGCTGCAACATCTTCAAAGAATGTAATTTCACTAGATGCCTCTGTAAGGTCCCCAAATGCCTACTGCCCACTCAGCAATGCTGTAACCTTTTGCTCAACGTTGTGCTGCTCTCAATTGTTTTACAAAGTGGTGGTCAGCAAGAGGCTGGCAGGCCACCCGTGGTTCTTGGGAAAGAGGCCCATGGAGCCACAGGGCTCCTCCACCGACTCTGGAAAATGATACCCTTGAACATTCCTTTCAACTCAAGACTCAGTAGCTGAGTAGAGAACAGTTACCACATGTCACCACTAGAGGGCGCCAGAAAGCCACCTCTTAATGTCACCGGGAGGAGACCAAGGCTTCCAGACCTTTCTCACAGAAAGCAAACACACACCAGGATATAACCTCCACCCTAATCCAGCTATGCCATTTAAAAGCCTGTAACTCTGTGATCTCATTTCCATTCCTTAATTGTTAATATTCTTGCTGTTCTCTGCGCGTCAGTGAAAAGATTGGGAAATGTTTTGAGAACATAATGAGCACACGTAAGGTACTGAGACAAGCACTTTTTGTTCATTACCTCTAATTCTCACAACAACCCTGTTAGGGGGATGCTGCTAGGCTCTTTTTCCTTTGTTATTCCTAAACTTAAACTTTTTTTACTATGAAAAATTGTAATTATACAGAGAAATGGAGCGAAGTGAAGAGTCTAACGAACACCCACATAGCCATCACCTAGATTTAAACAATTGCTAACATTTTGCCATATTTGCTTCATCTACTTCTTTTTGGCTGAAGCGTTTTAAAGTATGGTCATTATTCACCCCTAAAAACTTCAGTAGATGTCTCTGAAAAATAAGGTCATTTCTCACATAATCATAATACCATTATTATAACAAATGAAATTAACCATGACTCTCTAATATCTCCCAATATGTAATCCATATTCACATTTCCTGGTTGTCCCAAAAATGTCTCTCACACTTGGTTTGTTCTGACCAGCATCCAAACAAAGATAGCAACTCTCTGCTGTCTCAGGTCTCTTTTAATCTGGAGCGATTCTTCTCACACCTCCACTCCTCCCCCCTTTAAAAATGACGTTGACATTTTGAAGAAACTCAGCCATCTTGTACAGAGTTGCACATTAGATTGTCTGTTTCCCTGTTTTGTACTTAACTTGTTCGTCTATCTTTCATGTTCCTATAAGCTGCGTGTTAGAGCTATATGCCTGGCCAGATTGAGATTAATTATGTTTTTGGATGATACCATGTATGTCATATTGCATCACACCAGGAGATACACCGTATTGGTTGTTCACTGTGTCTGGTGCTAAGATTGATCACTGGGTTAAGGGCGAGACGTCAAGTCTCTCTATTATAATGTTATATTTCCCTTGTGATTAGCAAGTAAGCTGGAGGCTGATTCCTGGGCTCCATGTGAATGTCCAGTTCCCCGTCAACTGTTTGCTGTGTGGTGTTGGTATTCATCATGATCGTTGCTGTAATTAACTATTGCCTTAGGGTTTGAAAAATGGTGGTTTTTACATTCTGTCAAGCCTTCTACATTTATTTAACGACATTCATATCTAAATCAGAGGTTTTCTTTGTCACCTGGGGCTGTTTGCTTACTCTGAAGTACAGCTCTCTCTAGAAAGGTTGAAAAAGTGCTTAATTCTTAATTACCAGTGTTCAGAAGAAGGAACCAGCTTAGTAGCCACCTCTAATAGTGGCAAATAAGGTTTTGTGGGGCTTTTTGGTCTTTCTTTTTTTGGCCTCAATATGGACTCATGGATTTAAACAAATCCATGTATTTCAATCAATAATAGTCACTATTCTTTTTGATACTCAAATTGTAGCAACTTTGGGTAATAAAAGCCTCTTCAAATTAGTTCTTGTAAGAAATGATTATTTAATGACTTGAATGTGGGGGCCTATAGCTCAAGCTGATAGAAAGCTAAGAGCTAAGAGAAGAGGAGAGAGAGATACATAGAGAGTTTGGGATGCGAGCTCAAGGAGAAATTAGAATTAGAATTAGAAATTGGAAATTAGAATTCAAGGGGAGTAGGTGGAGCAAAATGGCGGGGTGAGCTGACCCAGGACTCTCTCCCCTCCAAAGTACAACAAAGGACTGAAAAAAACCCCTGAATTTCAGCTAATGAACCCAATGCCAGGACTCAGAGACCTACAGTATCAAAAGACAGAGGACGGAGCCCCTGCTGCCCCCCTCGGAGGAGCTGGAATGGGGTAGGAGAGAACTTTGCTCCCTCCCCTAGAAACCGGGATCACCGCACAGGTCCGGGAAGGAGCGGGGGAGGAGCCACGTGACCGGGGGATCATCCAGGACTCCCGCCACCGGTACAGTGGAAACCCACTGGCGGGGGAAAGCTTCTGTGCATGGGGACCCCATAAACCCAGGGCCCCAGGAGACCAGAGAACAGAACTAATCAAATCCAGATCAGTGTGTGAGACAAACCGCCCCTCCCCGCCCAGGCAAACTGCACTGGGCGCCGCCATCTTGCCTGAAGGCGGAGAGCTCAGAAGGTGTGGTGCTCGACCCCCATCTAGTGGCGACAGGCTGTAACTGCAACTGAATTCTACCATCATGTGAAAAAACCGCTCCTCTACCATCCAGCAATTTATAAAAGCCCCAGACCAGAAGGAAAACAATAAAAACACAGAATTAAGTCCTGAGGACTTGGAAATAGGTAAACTAAGTGAAAATGAGTTCAGAGCAGCTATAATAAAAAAACTCAATGAGGTAGAGAGAAAGATAGAGAAACAAGCTGAGTTCTGGAGTTACTTCACAAAAATTTACTTCACAAAAAAAAAAAAAAAATAAAGAAGAATCAAACAGAATTACTAGAGATGAAAAACACAATGGACCAGATAAAACAGAATGTGGATTCTCTGAATGCCTGTGTAGACACCAGAGAAGAGCAAATTAACATAATTGAAGATAGACAGGCTGAATGGCTCCAGAGAGAGGAAGAAAGAGAACTAAGGATTAAAAGGAAAGAGCAAAGTATTAGAGAGATAGCAGATTCAATGAGGAGAAAGAATTTAAGGATCATAGGAATTCCCGAGAACATGGAAAAGGACAATGGAGCAGAAAGTGTGCTTAATGAAATTATAGAAGAGAACGTCCCAAATCTAGGGATTGAGGGAGAAATATGTGTAGAGGAAGTTTTCAGATCTCCTAGATTTGTCAATGTAAAAAGACCTACTGCAAGGCATATAGTAGTACAAATGGCAAAAATGAAAGACAAAGAAAGAATACTCAGGGCAGCAAGAAAGAAGAGAATAACCTACAAAGGAGCTCCTATCAGACTTTCAGCGGATTTCTCTACAGAAACCTTACAAGCTAGGAGAGAATGGAGTGACATGAAAGATAAAAATCTTCAGCCAAGAATACTCTATCCAGCAAGAATATCTTTCAGATATGAGGGAGAAATTAAATCTTTTCCAGATAAACAAAAGTTAAGGGAATTTGTAACCAAAAGTCCTCCACTACAAGAAATCCTCAAGAAGGCTCTCACACCTGAAAAAAGAAGAAAGGGAGAAAGGGGTCACAAACCACAGAGTAGGGAGACAGATAAATAGAACCAGAATAGGATAGCAAATATTCAACTATAGCGTTAGGCTAAAGGTAAGGAAACTACCAAAGCAAAGATGATCTTATCACTCTAACTACAAATTCATAACACAAGTTGGAATAAGAAATGAAAATAATAATTTAGGAGGGGAAGAGCAAAGGGATTAAATGAGTCTAGGCCAAGTAAGTAAGAGACCACCAGAGAATAGACTATATTATACACAAGATTCTAAGTATAAACTTCAGGGTAGGCACTAAACTAAAAAACAGAACAGAGACACAAAACATAAATAAGCAAAAATCTAAGAAACCCAGCATAAGAAATTGCAGCATCAAATGGGTAGGATAAAACACACAGGAAGAGAAAAGCAGGAAAGCCAGATAATGAGCAACAGATTGACAGCTTTAAGTCCACATACATCAATAATCACTCTCAATGTAAACAGATCGAACTCTCCAATAAAAAGACACAGAGTGACAAAATGGATTAAAGAACAAGATCCAAAAATTTGTTGCCTCCAGGAAACACACCTCAGCCCCAAGGACAAACACAGACTCTGAGTGAAGGGGTGGAGGACGATACTTCAACCTAATAGCAAGAAAAAAAAGCAGGTGTTGTAATGCTTATATCAAACAAAGTGGATTGCAAAATAAGACAGGTAAAGAGAGCCACACAGGGACAATATATAATGATCAAAGGAACACTTCATCAAGAAGAAATAACACTTATAAATATCTATGCACCCAACATAGGAGCACCAAGGTTCATAAAGCAACTATTAACAGACCTAAAGGAAGATGTTAAAAACAACACAATAATAGTAGGGGACCTCAACACCCCACTCACATCAATGGACAGATCATCCAGACAGAAAATTAACAAAGAAATAGTGGAGCTAAACGAAAAACTAAAACAATTGGACTTGATAGACAGAATACACATTCTTCTCAAGTGCACATGGAACATTCTCAAGGATAGACCATATTTAGGAAACAAGCCAAGCCTCTACAAATTTTAAAAAATTGAAATAATAACAAGCATCTTCCCTGATCATAATGCTATAAGGCTAGAAATTAATTACAAGAAAAAAGCTGAGAAAGGCACAAAGATGTGGAGACTAAACAATACACTACTGAACAAGCAATGGATCATTGAAGAAATTAAAGAAGAAATCAAAAAATACCTGGAAACAAATGAAAATGATAACATGCCATACCAACTCATATGGGATACAGCAAAAGCAAAATTCATCGCAATACCGGCACATCTTAACAAACAAGAAAAATCCCAATAAGCAGTCTTAAACTACACCTAACTGAACTAGAGAAAGAAGAACAAATAAAGCCCAAAGTCAGCAGAAGGAGAGAAATAATAAAAATCAGAGCAGAAATAAATACTATTGAAACGAAAAAGGCGGTAGAAAGGATCAATGAAACAAAGAGCTGGTTCTTTGAGAAGATAAATAAAATTGACAACCCCCTAGCCAGACTTACAAAGAAAAAAAGGGAGAAAGCTCAAGTAAACAAAATCAGAAATGAAAGAGGAGAAATAACAACAGACTCTGCAGAAATACAATGGATTATAAGAGAGTACTATGAAAAACTCTATGCTAACAGAATGGATAACCTAGAGGAAATGGATAAATTCTTGGACTCCTACAATCTCCCAAAGCTCACTCAAGAAGAAGCAGACAATTTGAACAGATCAATCACAAGGAAAGAGATTGAAACAGCAATCAAAAACATCCCAAAGAATAAAACCCCAGGACCAGATGGCTTCCCTGGGGAATTCTACCAAACTTTCAGAGAGGAATTAATACCTACCCTTTTCAAGCTATTCCAAAAAAATTAGGGAGGATGGAACACTTCCTAACTCATTCTACAAGGCCAACATCATGCAGATACCAAAGCCTGACCAGGACAGCACAAAGAAGGAGAACTACAGGCTAATATCGCTGATGAACATGGATGCAAAAATTATGAACAAAATTTTGGCAACCAAAATTCAGCAATTCATCAAAAGGATCATACATCATGATCAGGTGGGATTCATACCAGGGACACAGGGATGGTTCAACATCTGCAAATCAATCAACGTGATACACCACATCAACAAACTGAGGAATAAAAACCACATGATCATCTCAATAGATGCAGAGAAAGCATTTGACAAGATCCAACAGCCATTTATGATAAAAACTCTCAAGAAAACGGGCATAGAAGGGAACTACCTCAACATAATAAAGGCCATATATGACAAACCCACAGCCAACATCATACTCAATGGGCAAAAACTGAGCGCCATCCCCCTGAAAACAGGAACGAGACAAGGATGCCCTCTATCACCACTCTTATTTAACATAGTACTGGAGGTCCTGGCCAGAGCAATCAGGCAAGAAAAAGGAATAAAAGGAATCCAAATAGGGAGGGAAGAAGTGAAACTCTCGCTGTTTGCAGATGACCTGATCTTATATATAGAAAACCCCAAAGAATCCATTGGAAAACTCTTAGAAGTAATCAACAACTACAGCAAAGTTGCAGGGTATAAAATCAATTTGCATAAATCAGTAGCATTTCTATATTCTAATAACGAACTAACAGAAAAAGAACTCAAGAACACAATAGAATTCACAATCGCAACAAAAAGAATAAAATACCTCAGGGTAAATTTAACTAAGGAAGTGAAGGACTTATATAATGAAAATTACAAGGCCTTTCTGAGAGAATTGGATGACGACATAAGGAGATGGAAAGACATTCCATGTACATGGATTGGAAGAATAAACATAGTTAAAATGTCCGTTCTACCTAAAGCAATCTACAGATGCAACGCTATCCCAATCACAATCCCAATGACATTCTTTACAGAATTAGAACAAAGAATCCTAAAATTTATATGGGGCAACAAAAGACCCCGAATTGCTAAAGCAATCCTGAGAAAAAAGAACAAAACAGGAGGCATCACAATCCCTGACTTCAAAACATACTACAAAGCTACAGTAATCAAAACAGCATGGTACTGGTACAAAAACAGGTGCACAGATCAATGGAACAGAGTCGAAAGCCCGGAAATAAAACCACACATCTATGGACAGCTTATCTTTGACAAAGGAGCTGAGGGCATACAATGGAGAAAAGAAAGTCTTTTCAACAAATGGTGCTGGGAAAACTGGAAAGCCATATGTAAAAGAATAAAAATTGACCATTCTTTTTCACCATTCACCAAAATAAACTCAAAATGGATCAAAGACCTAAAGGTGAAGACCTGAAACCCTAAGGCTTCTAGAAGAAAACGTAGGCAGTACACTCTTTGACATCAGTATTAAAAGGACCTTTTCAGACACCACGTCTTCTCAGAGAAGGGAAACAATAGAAAGAATAAACAAATGGGACTTCATCAGACTAAAGAGCTTCTTCAAGGCAAATGAAAGCAGGATTGAAACAAAAAAACAACCCACTAACTGGGAAAAAATATTTGCAAGTCATATATCTGACAAAGGCTTAATGTGCATAATATATAAAGAACTCTCACAACTCAACAACAAAACATCAAACAACCCAATCAAAAAATGGGCTGGAGACATGAACAGACATTTCTCCAAAGAAGATATACTGATGGCCAATAGGCACATGAAAAGATGCTCATCATCGCTGATCATCAGGGAAATGCAAATCAAAACTACACTAAGATCTCACCTTACACCCATTAGAATGACAAAAATAACCAAAACAAATAGTAACAAATGTTGGAGAGGTTGTGGAGAGAGTGGAACCCTCATACACTGCTGATGGGAATGCAAACTGGTGCAGCCACTATGGAAAACAGTATGGAGATTCCTCAAAAAATTGAAAATAGGGGGCCGGCTCCGTGGCCGAGTGGTTAAGTCGCGTGCTCTGCTGCGGCAGCCCAGGGTTCGGATCCTGGGCGGGGACATGGCACTGCTCATTAGGCCACGTTGAGGTGGCGTCCCACATCCCACAACTAGAAGGATCTGCAACTAAGATATACAACTACATACCGGGGGGTTGGGAAATAAAGCAGAGAAAGAAAAAAAAAGATTGGCAACAGTTGTTAGCTCAGGTGCCAATCCTTAAAAAAAAAAAATTAAAAATAGAACTACCATATGATCCAGCCATTCCACTACTGGGTATCTATCCAAAGAGCTTGAAGTCAGCAATTCCAAAAGTCCTGTGCACTCCAATGTTCATTGCAGCACTGTTTACAATAGCCAAGACATGGAAGCAACCTAAGTGCCCATCAACAGACGAATGGATAAAGAAGATGTGGTACATATATACAATGGAATACTACTCAGCTGCAAAACAGAACAAAATCGTCCCATTTGCAACAACATGGATGGACCTTGAGGGAATTATGTTAAGTGAAATAAGCCAGTTAGAGAAGGATAATCTCTGTATGACTCCACTCATATGAGGAATTTAAACATGTGGATGAAGAGAACAGATTAGTGGCTACCAGGGGGAAGGTGGGGTGGGGGGTGGGCACAAAAGATGAAGTGGTGCACCTACAACATGACTGACAAACATTAATGTACAACTGAAATCACACAAGATTGTAACCTATCGTTAACTCAATTAAAAAAAAAAGAAATTAGAATTCAATTAACTCAGGTTCCTGGGGCCACCAAGAAAGAGGATTGTAAAATGATCTAAAAGTCCAGGGCAGAGAAAGGTGGGCAGGGAGGTGGATAATGGGAGCGAACACATGCATGTTGGGGAGGGCAATACATGTGGCAACCTCTGAAGGACCAGAAGCCAAGGGGTAAACCAGTGGTCCAGACAGAAAAGGATCACTCTTGTCCATAGATTTAAGCGGTCTTAATAGCTGACCCAGGTCAGCAGTAGAATATTTAGAAAGTAAAAAGGTCAAGGTTAGAAGGGTCAGGTGAAAGTGGCGGGGAGGGGACAGTGCTATGGACTAACCTCAAAGTTGGACTTTTCACTGTGATATTTTCTCAGTTAAATGTCCTGGGGAGGCAGTATAAAAAGCCCTGATAAGTGACTAATTAATATCGAATGATGAATTACTAATTTTTGTTTAAATGACCAACCATGTTCTTTCCATGTATTTTACAGAAACATGAGATAACAAGAGAGCTTGTCCTGAGGCTGCCTCTTCTATCTTCCTGTTTCTGGAAGGCTAATGAGGATCTTCTTTTATTTTTAAATACACCCCAGAAACTTTCTCCCATGGCTCGCTCTGCTGTCCTTCTGGAATGTTGGAAGGTCTTCCTTATGTCTAACTTTAAGCTCTCATTGTTGTTCAGCTTTTAGTTTATATTTTTTCTATCCTTCTACTTTCCAACTTTCTTCATCCTTACGTTTAAGGACTAGCTCTTACAAAAAGCATATAATTATTTCTTTTTAAATCTAGTCTGAGAAAATTGATCTTTTAATTGGGTTCTTTAGTCCATTTACACTTATTGTAAACACTGGTTTTTTGTTTTTTTTTTTTTGTTTAAATCTACAATCTTACTGTTTTCTTTTGGTTACTCCTATTCTATGTTCTTACTCTTTCCTATCTTTTCTTCTTCTTTTTTAAAAAATTGAGATGTAATTGACATATAACATTATATTAGTTTCAGGTACACAACATAATGGTTTAATATTTGTATATATTGCAAAATGATCACCACAATAAGTGTAGTTAACATCCATCACCCTCACATAGTTACAAAATTTGTTTCTTATGATAAGAACTTTTAAGATGTACTCACTCAACAACTTTCAAATATACAATAAAGTGTTATTGACTGTAGTCACCATGCTGTATATTAAATCCCTGGGACTTATTGATCTTATAACTGGAAGTTCGTGCCCCTTGATCCCCTTCACTCATTTCGCCCATCCCACACCCCCGTCTATCTTGTCTTCTAATTGTCTTTATTCTACCCCTCAGTTAGTTTGTTAGATATATGCCTTCTTACTATTTTTTTAGTGGTTGCCCTAGTGATCTCAACGTGCATCCTTGACTTATCAAAGTCCAGTATAAATTAGTCCTTTTGCCACTTCTCAGGAAATTTCAGACCTTAGGATATTTAAATCCTTTCTTCCTGCCTTAAGCTATATGGTTTGTATTGATTTAGATCTATCTATTACTGTATTTACAATTTCCAGGGCTCTTCATTCCTTCTTGCATTTTCATGCTTCTACCCCAAATCATTTTCTTTCTGTCTAAAGAATATTCTTTAGTTTGTGTGTGCTGGAAACAAATGGTCTCAGGTTTGTCTGGAAATATTTTTAGCTCACCTTAACATTCGAAGAATATTTTGGTGGCTATAGGATGCTGGGTTGTCGGCTATTCTCTTTCAGCCCTTAGAAGATGTGAGTTCGTGTCTCGTGGCCTCTAGTGTTTCTGATGAAAGTTAGAGGTTGGTCTTATTGTTGGTCTTTTGAAGGTAACATACTTTTCTTCCTCTAGTTTCTTTTAAGATTTTCCCTTTTTCTCTTTGGTCCTCAGCACTTTTACTGTAATATGCGTAGATTTGATTTTCTTGGTATTTCTCCTGCTTGGAGTTCCTATTCTCCTTGAATCTGGGCTCTGTCTTTTGTCAGTTTTAACTATCTCTTTAAATATTGCTTCTTCTCCGTTAACTCTCCTCTCTCCTTCTGGGATTCCAGTTACACATGTTTTAAACCATTTTTAACTTGTCCAATATGTCTTTTATGCTCTTTTCTGTGTTTTTTATCTTATTTCTCTCCATGCTTCACTCTGGATATTTTCTTCTGATCTCTGTTAAAGGCTATCCAATCTGGTGCTAAGCCTATCCATTAAATGTTTAATTATAGTTGCTGTAGTGATCCTTTTGGTTTTTTTTTTTTTAATACTTCACAGTTTACTCATAAAATTCATCATCTTACTTAATTCCTTGAACATTTTAATCATGGTCATTTAAAGATGCATGTCTGATGACTCCACTATGTGGCCGGATCTCTTAGGGTCAGTGTCCATGGTCTGGTTGTGGGGAGCAGGCCGCCTAGGGCTAGCGTCCATCCCAGGTTCAGAGTTATCCCTCCAGCCAGCTGCACGAACGGGCCTTTGTGCTTGTGCTATTTCAAGTCCTTTAGGCCTGCATAATTTCTTCTAATATTATAATCAGATTATTTCCTACTGGTTTATGTTTTCAAAACTTGTTGTCACTTCAATTTAATGAATCTTTGCTGAGGAGGAAATTGAAGCACAGAGCACTTAAAAGGTTTCGCCTAATACCCCACAGCAATCAGTGATAGCGTGGACATTTGTAACTTTTTTCTGCAGCTCAGCATCTCAAAGCCGTTCTGAAGTTTGGGGAACAGGAGTCAGAGGCTGGGATTCCCTCAGTGCAAACATGTGGCTCACTCTTGGCCAACCAGATGTTCCCGCCAGGACTTTGCATCTGGAGTGAGTGAGGTGGAGATGTGGGGGACCCTATAGACTTCGCACCAGCACTGGTGATGGAGGCTCTAACACTGAATCTGGCAGGTCCAGCAGTGGCAGCATCCATGGCGTCCCTGCCAGACTCGTCCCCGTGTGTGAATTCAGCCGCTGTTGCAGCCACCTGGCACCCCCTTGTTCTGGTCTCTTTCTCAGACCTCCCTTCAGTCCTGAGAGTTATCTGATACCCTTTCAATAAATTCTTGTTCTGCATAAGTTATCCAGAGTGGGGTTTTGTTGTTTGCAACCCCAAATCATGACTAATACAGTGGCCAAGAAGTTGAGAACTCAAGGGGGCCAGGTGGCTGCTCCATCCTTTACTGAAGGCTCAGCTGACAGATGACTGTTCAGACCCAGAAACCAGAGAGCTTCAGACTCCTGCCCGGGATTGGTACAGGGGAACTCCAAACATGCCTCGGTGCCCTCACTGAATTGTGTGCAATTTTCCTGGAGAAGTAAAATAATAATTTAGGTCTTTCAACAGGCTTGAAAGAATTAGTTAGGGAGAGAGCAATGAGAAACAAATTAGGGAGAGAACAATGCACGGCAACATGGTTGACAGATGGAGACTGGGCCTGCGCCTTGACCTGGCTTGGCCGCCCTGGTGGCCTGTGAGCTGTGGCCTGACAGCCATGGAGGAGGGGGTGGAGACCCCTCCTCATCAGGACCTCCCCTCCTGGGAGGCTTCTAGGGTGGTCTCTGATGCCTTTGTGAAGTGGTCTTGGGGCAGCCAGACTCTGCCAGGTCCTCCAGTCAGGGCCCTGGCTCAGCTCCTGACCCTGACATGACCTTCAGCTGCATTGCACAGGCCTGGCCATCTCATAAAGAGTGTTGGAGTCAGTCTCCCTTGCCTGGAGGACTGGAGGAGCCTGTGATGTGCCTCTCGGATGCCTCCGTCCGCCTCTCCATCCAAACCGTGAGCTCCAGGAGGCAGGGCCCAGGCCTTACAGCTCTTTGCATACTGTGCACACACAGGTTCAACACACATTCCTCGGTGGTGATGTACTTGCCTGGTTTCTCCTTCTTCTCTTTGCAATCTCTTACTCCCAAATTGCCATGTTGCTGGGCAGGTGGATTCAAGTGGAAAAGTACACACAGGTTCAGAATGTTGCTGCTAATCAGAAGTTCTAGAGTTTAGGGTGAGAGGAAGAGGCGGACTTAGGAGGTGGATGTGTAAGTCTTGCCTTTTTTATTTCTAGAAGGCCAGTTCCTGGCCTGAGGCTCCTACCTGCATATCAGCAGCCGTCCACTTGATGGTCTGTAGGTTTATGATGTATGCTGAAGATTCTGGCATATATTTTCATCCGCGTCTAGAGGCATACATGACCCAAGTATTCCAGATGCATGCCGGGGGTGTTCTGCCACCTGTGCCCAGTATTGATGTGACTTTTCCATCCGGGTACTTGAATGCCAGAGGAGGGTGCATATGAACTAACATCAGCCTCCTGACCGATGCCCCACCTTCACTCTTGCCCAGGCTGCTATTTAAAGTATACATCAGAACAAATAGCTCCCCTCTTGAAAGCCCCCCAAGGTGGCCTATTACACTGGGGCTCTTCCCCATGGTTTTTTATAAAAGCCTGCACAGGCTGGTCTCCTTCTGCCTCTCTGCTGCCATTTCTTGCCTCTCACCTCCTTGCTCACAACTCTCCAGCCACACTGGCCTCCTCCCTACCCTTTGAACACTTCAAACCTCAGGACCTTTGCACTTGCCATTCTCTTTGCCTGGAACACCACCCCCACGCCAGCTCACCTCTTGTTGCTTCTCGTTATCATTCAGGTCTCAACTCGGATGTCCCCTCCTCTCTGACCACCTTGTCTAATTGAGCCATCTCTTCCTCCAATCCCTGTTCATCCCTTTGCTTAGTTTTATTTTCTTTACAACACTCATCTGTTCCTAAAATTATCTTATTCATTTATTTGTATACCTGGAACCATGCCCACTGCATAGTTGGTGCCTGGTCAAGTTTTGTCGAATAAATGAATGAAGGAAGGAACTAGTGGGAAAAGTTTTTAATGTCTATAGGTGTAGTTTTAAAAGTTGATGTGACTTTTTCATCCTACTTCAAAATATTTATGTTAGTTTACTACAAAAAACTATAATTTAAATTACCTATGGAGTGAAAAGACTTAGTCTACGGCAAGTTGAGTAAATTCATTGTTTAAAACAAATGAACGAATTCGTTACTGAGTAAGTGAATGAATGAATAAAAAGTTGGTGCTCCAGGGAAATGTGCTACTTTTATCCTGTGGCGTCTGTACCTTTTGGCACAGTGCTGGCTACACAAACCCAAGAAACACACGATCCTGGGAAGTCGAAGGGAACGTGCCACACTGTCGGTTTCCCTCCTCCTTATGGAGAAGGCAGGATGGCCTGAGTCACAGAATGCTTCCCAAGGCTGAGAGAAGCAAGGCTTCCAGACGGTTTTCTCCTTGGGATTGCACACCGCTCTGTGAGCTCAGCCAGCTGAGAACCAGGGTCCTGATCATTATCTTCGAATCCAGACTTCCAACAGGACAGGGGGACCAAAGTTCCCGCCCGCAAGAGCATTTCAAGGGCATTTCACTGCCGATCCCTCCCTCGCTTCCTAGGTCAGCATGTCTGAAGGATGCCCCTTAATGGTCTCTGCTCCAGGGTTTTTTTTTTTTTTTTTTTTTATACAGATTTTCATCCCCTGCATGGAATTAGCCACCTTTTGGATCACTTTCAAGAAAATTATACCTTCCAGGCTGTTTTCCCCCTTTCTCCCAACATCGTTTGGGCAGTCACTCCTCCCCTGGGCATGTACTCAAGAAATAAATCTCTCTATGCAGATTGCTGGCATAATGTTAAACATAATCAGACAGGGAAAATGCTGGAAAAAAATCACAGCTTGTGTCCTCGATCAACTGGAAGTGCCTCCTGTTCTTTTAATTAGATGCAGTCTTCTTCAATTTCTAACTTCTGGTTTATAGATTTTTATAGCTTCTCAGGAGACAATTTTCTGTGAGTCTCTTGCATTGTGAGCAGAGACAATGATGGTCTTTGTTCTGGGTGAGTTTTCAAGGATGTTTATATAGCAAACAACTTTGAAAGGTAGAAAAATTCCTCCTTCTGGGACACAAGGCAGATCTGTTTCCTGACCAGGATAATAAAGAACGTCTCCATCCGGGGCTGAGGCTGAGCAGGTGTGCCAGCAGCCTCCTTATAAGATGGGGGGTTTCCCAAAGCACAGGGCTCCTGAGCTGTGACAAAGATCCACTGTGACAACCACCCACCGAGGCTGCTCTGTGTCACCCCTGAACTCGAGGGACCAGGGGAGCTGACGTGAACATGAGGCTCATGAGTCTTGCTGTGCTGTGAATGTTAAAATCCTTTGTCTCTGGCCCAGCAGTCGTATGCCGTCTGCCCACATCCCTGAAAGTGTGGCAGGCCAATTGCTAGCTGGCGAGCATGGGAAATCTCAGCGCCTTCTTGACACTCCTCTGGCCTGTACCCTGTAACTTACCTGGAGGTATATACCACTTGTATACATTTTACTGTAAACTGTACTGAATTTCAAGTAAATATATCTTGTCTCCTCAAGGGCAGGCAGGTTGCACTCTCCAAATTGTCCAATAAATACAGGGCACATGGTAAGGGCCCCATAACTTCCTGCTGGCAAGTCATCCCTTGGAAGGCCTGTAGTCGGGGATGTGCCTCTCCTGTGTCCATCAGGGCCACTACTGAATATTGACTCCGTGGTGGTGGTGGGTCTCCTAGTTTACAGGAGTCTCTGCATTTAACCTTAGGCCATTTCCTCCACCACCTGGGGCCCTTCCCCACCACCTGGAGAGCCAGATAGTGCCAGGCGGGATGGCAAGAAAGGGCTGGTGATAAGAGCAGGCCCAGATGAACTGACTGGGAGCCCTAGGGCCCGAGTCAATGAGATGAACACTTAGATGTACAGGAAAACATCCCGTCCCAACCGCAAACAAAAGGCTAAGTGTCCAGACATCTGGGAGGCCGCTCTGCCTGGGAAACAGAAGCTCCTTGCTCTGGGTATCAAGAATAGGAGACTTAGTATCTAGGCCAAGTCTGGATTAACTCCAGGCTATTCTTTGGCAGAAGACACAGGGCTGCAATGAAACAGAAGGAATCAACACAAAGAAACCACCAAATCCATCTCCGAATCAGGATTTGGCAGCTCCTCATTCCCCTTTTCATTGTGTTGTACTCGATGATGCTATAGTTAGAAGAGGCACTAATCATAATTTTATTTAAACCCCTCTCCTCCAAAAAACATAAAAAACTGCAACCAAATGTAACTCATGCAAACAAGGAGAGCCAGCCTGGTGGAGGGCTGGGCCTTGTGTCCGGAGCCAGAGCTTACTGAGTGTGGGTCTTGGCTCTGCCACCTCTGTACAGAGGGAGCCCCATTTTCTCTGTAAAAAAAGGAGATCATAAGCTGACACTGGTCACTGTGTGTGTGAGAGCGTCAGACAATGGGGTGCAAAAGTGGGCGTAGCAGGGAGATCAGGTGAACTGGAGGGAGGGGAGCGATACTCATCAGGGGACGATGATGATGTCCCTCCTGAAAATCCTTCCCCCATCATGACAGCCCACACTTCTTGGCTCTGAGTCACAGTAATGTTAATAGTAAAAGCCCTGATTTCATACATGTTTGACGTTGCAGTGGTCCCCTCTTATCTGCAGGGATATCTTTCAAGACCCTCAGTGGATGCCTGAAGCCACAGACAGTACTGAACCCTGTATACACTGTGTTTTTCCCTGTACATACATACCTGTGATAAAGTTTAATTGATAAATTAGGCCCAGTAAGACATTAACAACAATAACTTCTCTGGCATATCTGAATTACCAGCTTCACTACTCTTGTGCTTTGGGCCATTATTAAGTAAAATAAGGGGCACTTGAATACAAGCACTGGGGTACCATGACAGTCGATCTGATAACCCAGATGGCTACTAAGTGACTAACAGACGGCTGGCGTGTACAGTGTGGATCCACTGGACAAAGAGATGAGCACATCCCGGGTGAGATGGAGCAGGACGATGTGAGATTTCATCACGCTACTCAGAATGGTGCCAGCTTAAAATTTATGAATTGTTTATTTTTGGAATTTTCCACTTAATATTTTTGGTTCATCATTGACCAAAGGTGACTGAAACTGTGGAAAGCGAAACCGTGGACAAGGAAAGACCACTGTATTTCTCATCTCTAATCGTGATGACATTTATAACATTTACAATAGCTTTGAGCTATCTTAATATTTCAAATGAAGAAACTGGTTCTCGAGAAACTTGTGATGCATGGCCGAGGTAGTGAGGAGAGCTGAGAGTCACCCCCAGGTCTGTCTGATCGTGAAAACAGCCAGAGAAGGAGAACCCACGGCCCTGGGACAGCTCTGCAGCCGCTCAGAGCGACGCTCAATGGAGGGATGCAGGTCCTCTCCTTGGCAGACGTATACTTAACATTGGTCCCACGATTCATTAGAATGAAAAGTCTTTTCCTATATGTGGTCTATCTAATCATCACAACCATCCTGTGAGGCGGCTTTATTATTTGCACTTTTCTGTTAGAGACAGTGTGGCTCGCGGAGGACAGTGGCAGCACCAGAGAATGCAGGGAGATGCAGACAGCCACCAAGCAGCTCCGCCCAGGGGAGGGATGCTGATGTGGCAAGGTGCTTGGCAGCACTCCTGCTCCACGTAGGGGGCTGTGGATGCTGGTGGGGGTGGCCAGTGCCCCGGGGAGGACTGGCCTTTACCCTGCAGCCAGAACAATGTGTCCTGTGGGCCAGGCCCGGTCCGGCCCTGCCTCTCCCCCTATCTGGGACCTGGCCAGTGGAACATGGCGGCCTATTGTCTGGGCTCCTCCACAGAGCAGATCTAGGGTCCAGGCGCTAAGAAGACTGGAGGACAATCTGGAGGCTCAGGAGTGTTTTGAAATAGGGTCCCAGGAGTATTAATCTCTGATACAGTCTTTCTCATTCCTCAGCTCACAGAAGAGCCCAGAAGATATCCAAGGGTTACTCTGAAGTCAAGCAGGTCCGTCCATTCACTCCCAGAGCCCAGGAGCTGCGCACTGTTATTCTCATTTTGCAGACCAGGAGCCAGAGGTTTAGAGAGGTTCTCGTGCCTTTCTCTCTCCTTGCCCGCAGTGACCGGCTGGGAGGAGAAAACTGGGATTCCAGCCTGACCCCTGGCCCTGGAGCCTGGCTCTCTGTCATGGCATCTTCTCCTCCTCAGCACCTGATGACCCCAGGACACGTCTGCTCATCCCTCAGGAGCAGACCAGAGGCAGGAAACCAGTCCGCCTCTAGGCAACAATAAAACCCAGATGGAGCTGTCCTGGATCTTTGATGGACGTGGGCCTTCTCTGTTGGGTACCTCTCTGGCTCCCTTCCTCTTTTCAAAAAACCATTTCAAGCACTTCTGCTAGGAGCCAACTGGGTGCCTTTGTTTTGCAACAGAATGTTGAACAGCAGACCCAGAAGAACATGAATTCTGAATGCAAAATCTTTTCCTGAGCCGCGGCTGGGCATCCTCGAGCGGGCTGGGCCAGGTTCCTGGGCACCCGTGGGGGCTCGCTCCTTCTCTATCCTCCCCCGCAAGGCACAGTGAGAGTGGGTTACTGCACAGGCCAATGGGACACATGCCTGTCTGCAGAGAGGGAGCCTTCAGAACATGGTTGTGGCATCTCTCAGCCTCCAGACCGGGATGGCATTGGATTTATTTCTCTGGGCAGCTCTGAGTGATTGGGAGTGTCCGGCTGGAGCACTGGTGATGAGGTCACCCCTGAATGGGGATAGATTAGTCTTGCCTGCAGGGGGCAGAGAAAGGATGTGGGGTGGTACAAGGCTGCTCGTTGGTCCACTGTCAGCAGGTTTGGCTGTGTGCGACAGAGAGCCCGAAGAACAGTGGCTTAAACAGGCAGAGTGTGTTACTCTCTCGCAGAAAAGCACATGGTGGTGTGGTGGCTGCTCTGCAGAGCCATGGGGCCCAGCTTCTGCCAGTCTCGCCTCACCTTCCCCAGGCGTTGCCCTTGACTTCGTGGTCAGGGCTCCCTGCCAGGTGCTCATGGCCAGGTCCACTCCACCTGGGTCCACGCCACGGACGCTCGTGCACAGCTGAGTGCTGCCTCTGAGGGAGCCTGCTTTTGGCAGAACGTGTCTCTGATGCCAAGATCTAAGGAAAGATGATGAACTGTATTAGAGTTCTAGAGGGGCTTTGTTTAATTAGAACCCCATACAGAAGAAGCGTTCATAATAGGAATCAATCTTTTCTGGGGCCTCAGGAAGCAGGGTGGTGAAAGCTGAAGGAGCAGCTGTGGATAAAATGCATTTTTATTCACTTTCTGTTTCTTTAGTCGGCCTGGAAACTGAATGGAGGAGAAACACTCTGTATCAAGATCCAAATATGAAACTGCAAAGTCCAGCCAGCCAGCCTGAGTCATGGTATGTGTTCTGCTCTGGACTTTCATCAGAAAAGCTCTCGTGGAGGGCACAGGCAGAGTCACACAGGCCTGGTATTAAATTCTGGTTTTGCAAATTGTTGTCTGTTTGGGCAAATGGCAAAGTATTTGCTTGCCTTTATCTCATGTTCCCTGAAGATTTGTGGGAGGATTCAATGAAATGCAAGTGCCTGGCCCGCTTGGTGTAAAGTAAGTGTTCAAATAACAGCCACTGTTATTTCAACAGATGAAACTCCTGGGCTCAATCTCCTACACCCTCTGCATCTTCAGCAGCCTGCGGTAGAGTTCTGGGCTCCTAAAGAGAGATCCAAAAGTCCGTGGTAAATACTTTCTGACTCTAAGAAAAGTTTACTCAGGTTTAGTAATTTGGTAATACATGTTATTTTATTTTTATCATTTAAAAACTTTGAGATTGACAAATAAGCACATGAAAAGACATGTATCATCATTAGCTATTAGGGAAATGCAAATTAAAACCACAACGATACATAACTACACGCCTATCAGAGTGGCTAAAGTAAAAAATAGTGAAGACACCAATAGCTGGTAAGGATGCAGAGAAACTGGATCACTCACACGTTGCCGGTGGGAATGTAAAATGGCACAGCCACCCTGGAAAACAGTTTGGTAGTTTCTTTTAAAACTTAAAATGGACTTACCATATATGACCCAGCAACTGCACTCGGGTATTTCTCTCAGAGAAACAAAAACTTATGTAATGAATAACATGTACACAAATGTTCATAGCAGCCTTCTTCATAATAGCTGAACACTGGAAACTACCCAGATGTCCAACGGGGAATTATTAAACTAACCGTGGTCCATCCATATCATGGAATACTACGCAGCAATAAAAAGAAATGAATGATTGATACACACGACAACCTGGATGAATTTCAGGAAGTTATAGTGAGTGAAAACAGCCAATCTCAAATGTTATATATTGTATGATTCTATTTATAGAACATTCCTTTTTTTTGCTGAGGAAGGTTAGCTCTGAGCTAACATCTGTTGCCAATCTTCCTCCACTTTACATGTGGGTTGCTGCCATAGCATGGCTGACGAGTGGTGTAGGTCCACACCTGGGATCACGCACATCTGGGATCCAAACCCGCAAACCTGGGCCACTAAGGCAGAGTGTGCCGAACCTAACCACTACACCACGGGGCCGGCCCCTAGAACATTCTTGAAATAACAGAACTACAGAGATGGAGAACAGATTGATGACTGCTTGCCAGGGGTTAGGGATAGACAAGGAGAGGGAATTGCTACAAAGGGGTATGATGAGGGAGCCTTGTGGTGATTAGATAGTCCTTTATCTGGATTTTGGTGGTGGTTACATTTAGCTACACATATGATAAATTTGTACGGAATCTCTCTCACACGCACACATAAGTGCGTGAATAACTGGAAAAATCTGAATAAACTCTGTGGCTTGTCCCAGTGTCTGTTTCTTGATTTTTATCTTGTCCTATAGTTGTGCAGGATATTAGCTTTGAGGGAGGCTGGGGGAAACGTGCATGGGACTTCCCTGCAGATTTCTGTGCAGTTTCCTGTGAATCTCTGATTATTTCAAAATAAAAAGTTAAAAGACATCTTGTAGTGTAAGAAAGCAAGGAAGTGCTAAAAAAAAATGTATATTGATGGGAACCTCTCAAAGGGACACAGAAGTCAACAGAAAGAGCTCTCAAGGGCCAAAGGTGGAAGAATTTGAGCAAGAGAGTAAATAAAATAGTGATATAAGCAAAATAAACAATAGTTTAAGACAACAGTAAATAAACAAAATAAATAAAATAGTATATACCCATAGTATACAGTAAATATCCATGAGTTCATTTTAACATAAATAAATGATTGAAAAAATAAATCAATAGGGAAGAAGAGACAAATATCCATCGCAGGAGAATTCTAAGTAATTTCTGTAGATACTCTACCTCAAGGAGTTGGAGCATAGTTTTCCATTCCTTAAGTGCGGACTTTGCATAGTGACTTCCTTCCAAAGAGTACAGTATGGAAAGGGAGAAAAGAGTAACTCTGCAGTGGAGAAATCTGAAACCACGACCTCTGCCAGGTGGTCAAGGCCAACAGGACCAGTGACAAGTCATGCATGCACCCTTCTATGATGTGATGAGAAGGGCACTTGACCTCTGGGATCTTCATTACCAACCCATAACCCCAGTCTAATCATGGAAAAAATCAGATGAATTCCAGCAGAGGGACATCTTGCAGAATACCGACTAATACTCCAAAACTGGAAAGGTTGTTGGAAACAAGGAAAAGTCTGAGAAACTGTCACAGCCAAGAGGAGTCTAAGGAGATGTGCCAACCAAATGCAATGAGGACGCTGGAACAGAAAGAGACATCAGGTAGAAACCAAGGAGATCTGAATGGATTACGAACTTTAGTTAATAACAACATATCCCTATTGGTTCATTAATTGTAACAGATGCAGCCCATCAATGTAAGATGTCAATAATAGAGAAAACTGTGGGCTGGGGATATGGGAACTCTCTGTACTATCGAAATCAAAAACTGTTCTAAAAAGCATGAAGTCTGTTACCAAATAAAGATCTGATATAACAGTTTTGAGCAACTACTGTGAAGCAGGCCCTTTCCTAAGGATTTTATGGTCAAAGTCATCCTCTCAGTGGGTGTGCCATTATGAGCCATGTCTCACTGAACAAGACTCTGAAGCTTCAGCCTGGGAAGCAGCTAAGCTGGGATGTGCACCCAAGTCTTCCGACTTTGATCTCGTGCCCCTTCCCATTATGCCACACAAGGACCCGAGAGAAAAGTGGCTTCATTTGTGGAGGGGAGACCAGCTAGCCAGAATGCTCTATTACCTGGAGCTCCCATTCCTCAGCCTTTCAAAGCTTTGTCCTCCCTATGGGACTCAACATAATTCCCTGAACTTCACATATGCGCGTTCTAATTTTCACAACCATTCAGGATGGTGGGAATTGTTTGCTCCATGTTAGGGATGGAGAGACTGAGCCTCAGAGAGGTAAAGTAACCTGCTCAAGCTCACTCAGCTAGTGGCAGACTGGGCTTCAAATGCAAAGCTTGCACTCTTCCCGCTGTGTCAGGCTCCTCCCTGAATGACTAGTGCGGCCCCGCCCACCGAGAGATTTCACATAATCCCAGATATAGCCGTGATTCCTCAGTCTTTGGCTGCTCTTTGCTTTGTAGGGACAACGAGTGAACAAGGATTCAGTTTCATCTAGTGAGGAAAGTCTTTGCAACATTTTTGTAAGAGGGATGAGGAGAGAGTGTCACTGCCATGACAGGGCACATTACAGAATCCACGCTATAAGCCAAGTTGGCAAAATATTACACAGCAGCCCCACGGTCCCCACGCCTGCTCCCGAGCAGACATTCTTAATCAATCTTGAGCTCTTGCCTGCTGAGCCTGGACTCAGCTTGACAGTTGTGCTCAGCGAGTGCTCCAGGCGCCCACCTCTAATCCTCAGAGCTGACCCTGAGATGAAACCCTTCTGCCTTCCCAGCTATGGGCACTGGCACACTTTTGCAATGATATTTTTCAGCGTTTGAAAAACTGGATAAGAGTGTGCACAGGCTGCTTACTGCATTGGCTGCTAATGTGATAGTCACAACACAAAATTATTTCTCCAGCCTTTACTGAGGATGTGGAGTCGCAACCACGCTGTTGGTGTGATACGCCCATGCTCTGGGAGGGGGCAAACGCCAAAGAGCTGCCGAATGTCTGAGTTGCAGTGCCACCACGTCCCTGTGCCGCCTCTGGGCAAAACCACGAGGCAGCCTGCCAGTGGGCTCTGTAGGCCAGCCACCCATGGGAGGGGACATGAAGATTTATCCTCGGAGGAAGCCCCGGGCAGCTGTAAGAAATGAGGCCTGCAGGAGGAGGCTGTATGTTTTGTTCCCCATTGTGACAACAGCCAAGACAATAACAGAAAGCAATAGCCTACAGGCTCGGGAACAAGCTGGAAAATTACTGTGCGATCCCTGTCCACTTGGTGACCATTTCAGGCCCAGGAGATCGTAACAGTGAGAAGTCCACGGTGTTAATCACAGACAGTACACGTTATTCTGAAATATGAAGCCAAATTACTTGCAATTTGTACCTACGGGAATTTGCCAATCCTGATGAAAGCTAAAAAAAAAAAAAATTGTTAGGTTATAACACTTCTAAGTAGCTCACAAATTGTGCGTTGGCTTAACTCATATTTACTGACATTTTTGTTTTCCTTTATAGCCATGTTTCCTCCTTCTGTGGGTTTCCACAGTTCGGGACTGAGGGGCCACATGGCCCCACATAACAACACAGGAACATGCTCTTTGCCGTGTGAGTGAGTGTGAGAACATCTCCCACTAGAGAGGGAGGGCCAGGTGTTTCGGGCCGTAATGTCCCTCCTTCTTTTCATTCCTAAAGGTGTCACCACTGTCCTGCTGCAGTCCTGTCTCCCTGTGAAGCAAAGAAGGGGCAGTCATTCCCCTTCCTGTCAGGTGTGCACGTGCATAGGCACGCAAACACACACACGCACAGAACTTCAGGGGCAGAACAGTTTTCCCACTGAATTCCTTTGACGAACTTGAAGGAAGAAGTAGACGGACGGAGCACTGGCCACTGCCTTCCTCTGTGGGAAAGTTTGGTCCACGTGGAAGTGAATGAGTTTCACTGACAGAGCGGACCAGTTCCGCAGATGCTAAGCTCAGCTTGTTAATGTGGTAAGGAAGTGAGTGTGTGTCCAGATGACCTTTGACGCGGGGGGTTCAGCGAAAGATACCAGGAACCTGAGTGGCAGAGGACATCAGCTCCTGAGCCGTGCTGTCCCTCTGGGTTCCTGCACTTCTCAGATGGGGACGGACAACAGGCTTTGTGGAGAAGACACAGCCTGCACTCAAGTGGCCCGCCCTCTGGGAGTGCACCTGACTCCACACTTTCCGAAGAGCGGATGTCGTCAGTTTGTCACCATCCAACGTGGACCGTTAGGTCAAGTTTTGTGTTGCTCCACCTCACCTCGTTCTTATAACCCAGACATAATTGCCACGGGATTGGGCATCCATTCATTTATTCATTCACTCAAGTGTTTCTTGAGCACCTACTGTGTGCTACGTACTGGAGCTTCACCAATGGTTGAGACACTGTCTGCTCTCACAGCTTGGTGGCCTAGTCGGTTATGGTCGGGGTGGCAGAGCTCATTTTGGTTGACACAGGGTGCATGCCATACAACTCGGGGTAGAAAAACCACCCATGGCTGCTCTCCTCAACGGAGGCCGTGGCCGAGGCGGGGATTTCAGACTCACCTACACACCAGCGGGGAGAGCTCCCTGCTCTTCTGTCCGCCCACTCTAGAAAACCAGGGTGCTGTGGTGACGTGTTGGGGGTGGGGTCTTTGATCAGAAAGCTTTGGCCCAAGTCCCAGCTACCCCTTTCTTTCAGTGTGTCCTTGGACAAGTCATCTGGCCTCTCTGAGCTTCAGTTTTCTTGTCTGAAAAATGGGATTGATAACCACAGCTGCCTGATAGTGTTGAGGGTGAAATGGCGCTGACAGATAGTAAGAGCTCTGTAAATAGTGGCTATTATTCCTACAGCCAAATGGGCAAGGCCCTGACACTCCCCAATTCCTGGATGTGAGCCAGAGAAGCAGGAGAGGCAATATCCATGGAGCCAGGCAGGATGTGACGTAGCGGGAGGCCCTGGAGCAGCATCTTGGGCTCAGTGCATCCTGTCGCTCTTCCTGACAGGCTGCTCGATGCCCCAGGAGACCAGCAGCCCCAGGGGCAATAGCTACAATAGCCATAACGGTAGAGAAAGCAGTGTTCAGACTGTAGGAGAAACCCCGATGCACGGCTCACCCAAACTGCACCCAGATGGCTGCCGGCAGCAGATGTTTATACGTTAATGCACAGGAACCGGCAAACGGGACCTTGGTGGTTACGTTTTTAGAAAAGAACACTGATTTAATAAGCAGGCACTTGGATTTTATTTCTGGATGCAGAAATGAAAATAATCAGATGAGCATTTTATAGCGTGGGCACGAACAACTCATTCGTATGCTATGGAAACACACACCCCACACGCAAAATCAAGACAATTTCCAAATCCTTTTGCTGCCTCTGCTTGTGGGAGGACTCTTCCTGGGACACACCACGGCAGTCACAGGTCCTACTTTCACGCCGTCACAGACGACCCCAAACCTGCAGGTTGGCGAAAGATGAAAGGATGGATGCAGTGCATTTTGTCTCTCTTGCTGAGCTGCGGTCTGTGGGGTTCGGCCTTTGCCTTCCATCTGCACACCTGCTGGTGTGTTTGCATTCCTCTGCTCTGCTCTGAGCCAGGACCCTCAGCCCTTGATCTCGTTCAGCGTCCCAGGACATTCACAGGGGACAGCCACCTCTCTCCACTACCCACTCCTTGCTGACCTGAGTGGGCAGCATCACATTCCCTAACAGGTGTCTCTGTCCACAACACTCTCCATGTCCCTGGCACATCAGAGACTGAAGCAGCCACGTCCACGTCAGGGGCCTCAGCAGAGAAGAGAAAGAACGGAAGGGAAGCACAGATGTTGGGAGAACTGGGCTTCTTTCTGCCAGCTCTTCCCCTCCTGCACTATTTCTGCAGCTGGCAAGCACAAAAGCACAGTGTGTGAAGTTCAAATCTGTTTTTGCACAGTCAGAGCAAGCCTGGGAAGCAGACAGATGAAAGTGCTCTTTTGAGATCTGAGATCAGGCTGAAGAGAAGCAGGTGGCAGCATTGCCAGGCTTGGGTCCTCATGGCCAGAGCCTCTGCACCCAAACTTGTCCCCAAGTACCCAAGCAGGCAGCTTTGGGGCACACCCTTTGCTGCACTGGGCTGTGCCCTCATGCCTGGGAGCACACTTTGAAGTGCAGGCTGCTCTACAGAGCACCAGACAAGAGCCCCTGGGCTCCGCGATAGATGAAAGCTGTCGTCAGCCATTTATTTGTATGGTGCTGAGTCCTAAGCAGGAGAGAGGAGGGCTGGGGGGCTGCAGAGAGCTGGCCAAAGACCTACCCTTAGAAAAGTGGGGCCAAGAGTTACATTGAGCGCCCCAGGTGCTGCAGCAAGGGCGCACGCTGGCCACAGAGCACGGGTGGATCCCCGATGGGCATCTACCTCCCACCTGGTCAGGTGGGCTCCTGAAGCTCTGACACACGCTGACTGGATGGTGGCTGGGTGTGTGCCCCATTAGCAGTGGGCAAGAGGAAACTGCTCAAATGTACAACATTAAGTATGTGCGTGCTTCGAGATGTGATTGTCTTCTGTATGAGCCGGCAATGAACTTGGCACGCTACATTAAATAGCCCTGATTATCCTGTGAAGTCACACCCCGTATTTGGTGACCATGTTCAAAATGCAGAGGACAATTCTCGGTTGCTGGTGTGACAGCCTCAGATATTTTTGAACGTTGTTTCTTTCTTGTGCACTGACTCAGGGCCCCAAACTGCAGAACAGTATTTAAAACACCTCCATCTGAGACCTTCCCCTCCCCAAACACGGAGGCCCACTGTCCCTTTATTGCCATGCGTCTGCACGTTTAAAACAGGACTGATTCTGTCTCAGTAGTAAAAAGCCCTCCTAGGAATGATCTAGGAGAAAGGAGTACCCAGGTAGTAAATAAGGTCTTTCATCACAGATAATGAATAATGAATGTTATTCAGTGCGAAAATGACAGCAATTCTTCACCTGTCAGATGAAAAGGGCACAGAAAAGAGGGTTTTAAAAATAGCGACAACGCTCAGTGTGTGATGGGGACAGCTGGCAACCTGAGAGCCATGCCTGGCAGGGAGGCTGCTGGGTGAGCCGGCCGGGCACCCTCAGAGAAGTTCCCCGAGCTCCTTGGCCAGGAGCATCCTTGGTTAGGATTGAAGAACCAGGTGGGGTTTCTCCTTGTGACCACGACCTTGGCACAAGGTCTTGCTCCCCTATGACTCTGGAACCTCAGCTTATAGCCCATCTTCATTCACTCGAGCACTGAGGAAATGTGCGGAGAAGACTTCCCCACACGGCACCGTGGACGTCTCCCATTTCAGCTTCCCTCCAGCTCACCAGCAGACCATCCATTAATGAAGGGGATGGAGGAGGGTGTTGGGAGGCAGCGTAATGAAAAGAACCCAGACTTTGGAGTCAGACGACCCAGACTTGAAGCAATTGTACCAACAACGCCCCGCACAGCCCTGGGCGGTTACCCTGGCCTCTGGGAGCCTCAGCTTTGCCGTGTATATTTGGAGGATATGACAATGTCCCCGATAGGGATCTAATGAGATTTTCACATGAGCCAGCTGCCTGAGGATCTCAATAAATACAAGTCCTTCCCCTTCTAGCTTTACCGCTCTGCCTGCAGCTCCCCGCCTCTGCAACTGTGTTCCTCCAGCCCTTGTCTCTGTATGCACGTAGGTTCTGTGTTTCCATCATTATTGCCTCTCTGCCTTAGGCAAAGCCAGCCCATGAAGGCAGTGGCTGCTTCTCTTATCACCACTGTTACCCAGGGAGAGGAACGGTACCCAGTGCCTAGTAATTGCTCACTGTTTATTAAGTAGCCTGGTCTTTCCTAAATAACTATTAGTTTTATGAAAGCAAAGGTGCAAATTCCAAAAAAAGTTGATTTAATCAATGCACAGGTTGCTGGTTGGCTGCAGTAAGGGCATAATCAAAACTTCTACTTTAGTAGAATTTCTTATTTTTCCTTTTTACTAATGATCCTGCTTCCCACCCCAGATCAGACACCTGCCACCCAACCCTGTGGACCTCAGGGGATCTGGTCTTCCTCAACAGGCTGAGACTCTGTCCTCTGAAGCTGCTTTGAGCTGCATGGGGAGAACTGAGATGACTTAGAGAAAGCCAGAACCCAAACTTCTGACCCTAAAACCACCACTGACCAGTCTAGCCTTTCTTGCTAGATTCTGCTTTGAGAGAATAAAAGAGAGTAATCTTCTTGTGTCATATAAATCACTATGTCGACAATATATCTGCCTATTGTGATAGAATAGAACAGTTAAAAATTCTCAAGAGAGTGTTTGTGGCTGGATCCTAAATACTCAGCTTAGATTGAGACCCCGAAGCAGAATCAAGAATGTTTCCCAAAGAGGACCCAACTCTGGTCCGTAAGAGGCTCTGCTTTCTTGCACCTACAGACTGCGGACCTGGGCCTCCAGCACTTCATTCATTCTCTACCTCAGAGCCTGCTTGCCAAGGCCTCGAGGGGGCCCCAGGAGGTCGCAGGGGGAAGCTTCTCAGGGACTGGAAGCACCTCCTCTGGGGCTACCTGGCCAAGCGATGAAAAGAACAAAGGGCTCCCAGTGCAGAGCCCGGCTAAGAAGTTCCCATTCAACAGGGTTTGCTTTGGGAAGGAAGTGCGAGAGGAGGAGACGTCGGAAACGGTGCTGGCTGACGTTGGCAAAAATCCAAGAGAAAAATCAGCACCTCCTGATGGGGTTAGTAACTGTGGCTTCTGCAAATGAAACCAAATTTGCACCTCCCGCATCTCAGAGTCTGTTTCATTAAGTGCAGGGAAGAGCAGATGACCTCCCTCTGCAGGGCACCAGCTATGGCACCCGCCCTGCTCGCCCCAAGGACGGCTATCAACTGGACTCACTCTCTCAACCTCCAGGGCGTTTCCTGCCTCACTCCAGCAGGCTGCCCATTTGTGTCCAGGGCCGTTGAGTTTCCAGGGAAAGCCATTTTCTCCGGGAAGCCACAAACATTGACCTGTAACAGACTAGTAAAAATCATCACAATGTCTGGAGAAAAAAGTGAAACAGTCACATTGCTATCTTCAGTATTGTCCTCCCAGAGGGCCAGTGATTCTCTTATCAGCCACTGGGGACAGCCAGAGCACGTCCATTATAGACTGGCTTTTTGTAGCAACTGGCACCACACAGGCATAGGTGGGAACTAAAAAAGTAAAAACCCCAAACTGATGGAGATGATTAAAAGGTTGAAGATTTTCAAATAATCTTTCTAAATTTCTTTTAGAAATTGAAGCACAATTTGCTTACTTTATCCAGTGGTAGCTTTATTGCTTTCTCAGTGTTGCGACCCAGATTTAGATGAAAGGAAAAGTGTAACTCACGCTCTGGTCCTTCCTTGAGGTAGCTGGTGACTAATGATAAATAGATGTATTAAATGAATCTATCTGAGCTGGGATGCTGACACTTAATATTGCTAAAATGGCGATATTTTCCAAATTGATCTATGGATTCAAAGGCTCAGCTGGGTTTCCTTGTATAAATTGACGAACTGATCCTAAAATTCACACGGGATTTGAATAACTGAAACAATCATGAAAAGAAAAACAAAGTTGGAGGACTTATACTTCCTGATTTCAAAATTTACTATAAAACTGAAGTAATCAGGACAATGTTATACTGGCATAAGGATAGACATGTCAATGGACTGGAACTAAGAGTCCGGAAATAAGCCGTTATGTTATAGCCAGTTTATTTTTGACAAAGATGTCAAGACAGTTTATTGGGAGAAAGAATAGTCTTTTCCACAAATAGTGACGGAAAAATTGGATATTCACACGCAAAAGAATGGAATTGGATCCTTATCTCACACCATACACAAAAATTAACTCAAAATAGGTTATAGACCTAAATGTAAGAGCTAAAACTATAAAATTCTTAGAAGATTAGCGCAAGAGTAAGCCTTAATGATCCTGGGTTCAGCATTGTTCTTAAATATGACACCCAAAGCACAAGAAACACAAGAAGAAGTAAATAAATTGGACTTCATCAAAATTAAAAACATTTATACTACAAACTATGCCATCAAGAAAATGAAAAGACAACTGACAGACTAGGAGAAAATATTTGCAAGTCATCTGTCTGATAAGGGACTTGTGTCCAGAACATGTAGAGAATGGTTATAATTTGATAACAAGAAGATTAATTTATGTCTTTAAAATCACATTCCACTTTAAAAATGGGCAGAGGATATGAATGGACATTTCTCCGAGGAAGATATATGAAGGAGGCCAATACACACATTAAAAGCTGAATAACACTATTAATCATTAGGGAAACACTAGTCAAAACCACAATGAGATACCACTGCATATCCCCTGAGATGGCTATAACCAAAAGGAGGTGATAACAAGGATGTGGAGAGGTTGGAATCCTCACTCATTGCTGGTGGGAGTGTAAAATGGTGCAGCCACTTTGGAAAACAGCCGTTCCTCAAAAAGGTAAGCATGGAGTTACTCTATGATGTCATTATGAGAGCCTCTCATCTTTTCACCACTGAATTATTTTTAAATTATATTTTAATAAGAATAAAGCCTATGACAATTTATTAAGTATTTTCAGAAACCATCTTTTAAAAATGTCATTTCAGTGTACTGTACATAATCTAAAACTAGCAAATGGTGGGCTGATTGAGATAGTGATTTCCTATTATTCTGTCAGTTAATTGAGTAGGCTCAGATCACTTGACAAAAATGGGCAAACACTGACACTTAACAAAGGTTATACTTTCTTATGCATCGTCATTTATGAGGTTCAAATGTGAACCTAGAGTGAGAAAGATTTCTCTCAAATCCTTGATTTCCCGTTGAAGTTCAATTTTTTTTTTTTCTATTTCATGCACTGTTGATGTTCACCCATCTCAGCGGCTTTCCTTGTCACTGCTGCCATTCCAGGTATCTAGTCAACGTGAGCTTGTAACACCTTGGAATGCTGCTTTTTAAACTTCATTATTGTACCCAGATCATCCTTTTGGTTAGTCATTAGCAACCCAAATATTTACTCTCAATATTTGCTCATTGTAAGTCCCAAAACCTACTGACCTTCCTTCAGGGATGTATGACGTTTTTCCAGCTCCTGTTGCAATTCTCTGACCTCTTGCTCTGCCTTGGCCAGTACCTCGGGACTTCATTCAGTTCTTGAATTTCTTCCTAATACTGCTTCACCATGTCTACTCTTCTTGAGGGCCATGGTTTGCTCATAGAGAGATTTTGCTGCTTTGTCATGGTCTCTTAATTTTTTTAAAATAGGAAACAGATTTTTGTTTATTTTTTGTTATTTCTTTATTGTGGTAACACTAGTTTATAACATTATATAAATTTCAAGTATAGTTCATTATATTTCAACTTCTGTATACACTGCATCATGGGCACCACCAAAAGTCTAGTTGCCATCCAGCACTGTGCACATGTGCCCATTTACCCCTTTCGCCTTCCCTCTACCCACTTCCCCTCTGGTAACCACCAATCTGTTGTCCCTATCTATGTGTTTGTTTATCTTCCACATATGAGTGAAGTCATATGGTAATTGTCTTTCTCTGTCTGACTTATTTTGCTTAGCATAATACTCCCACGGTCCATCCATGTTGTCGCAAATATCAAGATTTCATCTTTTTTTGTGGCCAAGTAGTATTCCATTGTATATACATATTCCACGTCTTTATCCATTTATCTGTTGATGGGCACTTAGGTTGCTTCCAAGTCTTGGCTATTGTGACTAATGCTGCAATGAACATAGGAGTGCATATATATATATATGTATATGTGTATATATATATATTCAAATCAGTGTTTTCATGTTCTTTGGATAAATACCCAGAAGTGGTATAGCTGGATCATATGGTAGTTCTCTTAATTTTTTGAGGAATTTCCATATTGTTCTCCATAGTGGCTGCACCAATTTACATTACCATCAGTAGTGTCTGAAAGTTCCTTTTTCTCCACATCCTCTCCAATGCTTGTTATTTCTTGTCTTTTTAATAATAGCTATTCTGATGGATGTGAAGTGATATCTCCTTGTAGTTTTGATTTGCATTTCCCTAATAATTAGTGATGTTGAACATTTTTTCATGTGCCTGTTGGTCACCTGTATATCTTCTTTGGAAAAATGTCTGTTCGTACCCTCTGCCCGTTTTTTGATTGGGTTGTTTGGTTTTTTGTTATTGAGTTGTATGAGTTCTTTATATATTTTGGTTATTAACCTCGTATTGGATGTGTGTTCTGCAAATATTTCCTCTCAGTTGGTGGGTTGTCTTTTTGTTTTGTTGATGGTTTCCTTTGCTGTGCAGAAGCTTTTTAGTTTGATGTAGTCCCAATTGTTTATTTTTCTTTTGTTTCCTTTGCTCGAGGAGGCATGATATTAAGAAAGATATTGCTAAGACCAATGTCAAAGAGCATACTGCCTATGTTTTCTTCTGGGAGTTTTATGGTTTCAGGTCTTACATTCAAGTCTTTAATCCATTTTGAACTGATTTTTGTTTATGGTGTAAGACAATGGTCTACTTTCATTCTTTTGCACATGGCTGTTTAGTTTTCCCAACATCATTTACTGAAGAGGCTTTCCTTTCTCCATTGTATGTTCTTAGCTTCTTGTCAAAAATTAGTTGTCCATAGATGTGTGGGTTTATTTCTGGGCGCTCAGCTCTGTTCCATTGATCTGTGTGTCTGTTTTTCTGCCTGTACCATGCTTTTTTGATTACTGTAGCTTTGTAGTATATTTTGAAATCAAAGAATGTGATACCTCCAGCTTTGTTCTTTTTTCTCAGGATTGCTTTAGCTATTCAGGGTCTTTCGTTGTTCCAAACAAATTTTAGGATTCTTTGTTCTATTTCCGTGAAAAATTTTGTTAGTATTCTGATTAGGATTGCCTTGAATCTGTGGATTGCTTTAGACAATATGGACATCTTAACCATGTTAATTCTTCAATCCATGAGCATGGATCTTTTTATTTCTTTATGCCATCTTCAATTTCTTTCAACAATGTCTTACAGATTTCAGTGTACAGATCTTTCACCCCCTTGGTTAAATTTATTCTTAGGTATTTTATTCTTTTTATTGTAAATGGGATTGTATTCTTGATTCCTCTTTCTGCTCGTTCATTGTTAGTGCATAGAAATGTGACTGATTTTTGTGTGTTGATTTTATACTCCATGACTTTACTGTATTTATTAATTATTTCTAATAGCTTTTTTGTGAATTCTTTAAGGTTTTCTATATATAAAATCATGTCATCTGCAAATAGTGACAGGTTTACTTCTTCTTTTCCAGTTTGTACACATTTATTTCTTTTTCTTGCCTAATTGCTCTGGTGAGGACTTCCATACTATGTGGAATAAAAGTGGCAAGAGAGGGCATCCTTGTCTTGTTCCTGTTCTTAGAGGAATAGCTTTCAATTTTTCACTGTTGAGTATGATGTTGGCTGTGCTTTTGTTGTATATGGCCTTTATTATGTTGAGGTACTTTCCTTCTATACCCATTTTATTGAGAGTTTTTATCATAAACGGATGTTGAATCTTGTCACATGCATTCTCTGCATCTATTGAGAAGACCATGTGAGTTTTGTTCTTCATTTTGTTAGTGTAGTGAATTGTATTGATTGATTTGCAGATGTGGAACCATCCCTGCATCCCTGGAAAAAATCCCTCTTGATTGTGGTGTATGATCCTTTTAATGTATTGTATTTGATTTTCTTTTCTTCTTCTTCTTTTTTTTTTTGCTGAGGAAGATTCACCCTGAGCTAACATCTGTGCCAATCTTCCTCTATTTTGTATGTTGGTCACCACCACAGCATGGCCACTGACGAGTGGTGTAGGTCCACGTCTGGGAACCAAACCTGGGCCACCAAAGTGGAGTGCGCCAAACTTAGCCTCTATGCTATGGGGCTGGCCCCCTCTGTATTTCATTTACTAATATTTTGTTGAGAATTTTTTCATGTATGTTAACCAATGTTATTGGTCTGTAATTTTCCCTTTTTGCGTTGTCCTTGTCTGGTTTTGGTATCAGGGTAATGTTGGCCTCTTAAAATGAATTAGGAAGTGTCCCATTCTCTTCAGTTTTTTGGAAGAGTTTGAGAAGGGTAGGTATTAAATCTTTGAATGTTTGGTAGAATTCACCAGAAAGGCTGTCTGGTCCTTGACTTTTGTTTTAGGGGAGGTTTTTGATTACTGTTACAATCTCTTTACTTGTGATTGGTCTATTCAGATTCTCTATTTCTTCTTAATTCAGTTTTGGGAGATTGCATGCTTCTAAGAATTTATCCATTTCTTCTATGTTACCCAATTTGTTGGCATATAGTTTTTCATAGTATTCTCTTATAATCCTTTGTATTTATGTGATATCTGTTGTAACTTCTCCTCTTTTATTTCTGATTTCATTTATTTGAGCCTTCTCTCCTTTTTTCTTTGTGAGTCTAGCTAAGGGTTTGTCAGAATTGTTTGTCTTTTCAAAGAACCAGATCTTAGTTTTATTGTTCCTTTCCATTGTCTTTTTAGTCTCTATTTCATTTATTTCTCCTCTGATTTTTATTATTTTCTTCCTTTTACTGACTTTGGGCTTCGTTTGTTCTTCTTTTTCTAGTTCTCCTAGGTGTAGTGTTAAATTGTTTATTTGAGGTTTTTCTTGTTTCCTGAGGTAGGCTTGTATTGCCATATACGTCCCTTTTAGTACTGCTTTTGCTGCATCCCATAGATTTTGGTATGTTGTGTTTTCATTTCCATTTATCTCCAGGTATTTTTTGGTTTCTCCTTTGATTTCCTCATTGATCCAATAGTTATTCAGTAGCATGATGTTTAGTCTCCACATATTTGGGGATTTTCCAGCATTTTTCTTGTGGTCGATTGCTACTTTCATACCATTGTGGTTGGAAAAGATGATTGATATGACTTCAATCTTCTTAAATTCATGAGGCTTGTTTTGTTTCCCAACATATGATCTATCTTTGACACTGTCCCATGTGCCCTTGAGAAGAATGTGTATTTTGCTGCATTTGGATGGAATGTTCTATATATATTTATTAAGTCCATCTGATCAAGTGTTTTGTTTAAGGCCAATGTTTGCTTGTCAATGCTCTGTCTAGATGAACCATCCATTGATGTTAGTGGGGTATAAAAGTACTATTATTATTGTGTTACTGTCAGTTTCTCCCTTTAGGTGTGTTAATAGTTGCTTTATATACTTTGGTGCTTCTATGTTAGGTGCATACATATTAATAAGTGTATGTCTTCTTGGTGGAATGTCGCTTTTATCATTACATAACATCTATCTTTGTCCCTTGTTATATTTTTTGGCTTGAAGTCTATTTTGTCTGATAAATCTATGGCTACATCCGCTTTCTTTTGTTTGCCATTTGCTTGGAGTATCATCTTCCATGTCTTCACTCTGAGCCTATTTTTATCTTTAGAGCTGAGACAGGTCTCCTGAAGGCAGCGTATTGTTGGGTCTTGTTTTTTAATCCATCTAGTCCATCTGTGTCTTTTGATCAGTGTGTTCAACCCATTTACATTTATGATGATAGGGCTTAATATTGCCATATTATCTTTTCTTTTCTGGTTGTTCTATATTTTCATTGTTTCTTTTTCCTTTTCTTTCTCTCTACCATTTCAGTTTGGTGGGTTTCTGTGATATGTTTTTCAGTTTCCTTTTTTTTTATGTTTTGTGATTGTGCTCTGAGTTTTCATTTTGTGGTTTCCATGAAGTTTGTATGAAAGAGCTCATTGATGAGATAGCCCTTTTTCTGCTGATAGCATTTTACCTTCATTAGCCTATGCAAGTTCTTTCCTTTTCTTCTTCTCCTTCTCTGTTTTTGTTGTCGCAAGTTGCTCCTTTTTGTTTTGTGAGTTTGTTACAAAATTTTAGTGGTTATAGTTATTTTTGATGCTTTATTTCCCTTTAGACTTTGTGTTTTAAGTGTTTACTATTTTTTATTTTATTTTAAATTTATTTATTTATTATTGTTATTTATTTAAATTTATTTATTTATTTTATTTATTCTGATACAAAGGTGCAATTTTCTGATTTGGTCTATTTATCACCTTGCTCAAAGCTTTGTATACCTTTGCCTTTTTGTTTCAGACAGGAGGGCTCCTTTCAACATTTCTTGTAAGGCAGATCTGGTAGCAATGAACTCCCTCAGCTTTTGTTTGTCTGGGAAAGCCTTTATTTCTCCTTCATATCTGAAGGATAATTTTGCTGGATAGAGTATTCTTGGCTTATAGTTCTTATGTTTCAATATTTTAATATATCATTTCAATTTGTTCTAGCCTGTAGAATTTCTTCTGAGAAATTCACTGATAGCCTAATTGAGGTTCCTTTGTAAATTATTTTCTTCTCTCTGGCCACTTTTAATATTCTTTCTTTGTCATTGACTTTTGACAGTTTTAGTGTAATGTGCCTTGAGAAGGTCTTTTTGCATTGAGATAATTGGGTGTTCTATTAGCTTCATGTACGTGTATACGCAATTCCTTCCCCAGGTTTGGGAAGCTCTCAGCTATTATTTCTTTAAATAAGCTCTCTGGTCCCTTCTCTCTCTCTTCTCATTCTGGAAGATCCTTTATCCTTATGTTGTTTTTCCTAATTAAGTCAGAGATTTCTCATAGGATTTCTCCACTTTCTAAAAATCTTAGTTCTGTCTCTCTTCCACCTGAATCATTTGTAGATTTTTATTTTTGAGCTCACTGATTCTCTCTTCACACGGTCTGCTCTATATCTGGTATTGTCTGCTTTATTTTTCATCTCATTAATTGTGTTCTTCAGGTCCAGAATTTCTGCTTTTTTTTTTCCCCAAGAGTTTCAATCTCTTTGGTGAAATACTCCTTCTGTTAATTAATTTTATTCCTGAGCTCATTGAACTAGCTTTCTGAGTTTTCTTGTAACTCCCTGAGTCTCTTCATGACAGCTATTTTGAATTCTCTATCAGACTGCAATCTTCCATGACTTTAAGTCTGATTACTAGAGAGTTGTCATTTTCTTTCTGTGTTACCATGTTACCATAGTTTTCATGGTACTTGATGAGTTGATCCTCTGCTGGTGCATTTTTGGTAGTAAACACCTTTCTTATTTAGATAAGGCTCTGTTTACTTTGATCTGAGCTGCTTCTGGTTTTATTTGAGAGCCTGTGCTTTCCACCCTCCACTACCTTCACCAGAGGTGTCATCAGTGCCCTCCTGTGCTGCTTGTGCCTCCGAGGTTGCTGGTGACTTGCTGCTTGTGGTGTAACTGCAGTCTCAGGTAGCACTACTGAGTCTTAGGTATCCCAAACTGAGAGCACCTGTGCTGTTTTTGGAGTTGCCTGCGTCTTGTGTTCCCCCACTGGCTCTCCATGGGCTCAGGTGCTGCTTCCATGTGCACCACCTGCACTGCTGATCCTGGGTTATCTGACAGTGCTGGCAGCACTGCTCACAGGTGTTGTCACCACTGCCAGGGGCCTGGGATCTTGTTTGTAGCCCCCACTGCTGGTAGGATCAATGTCAGGGATGATGACACTGGGGGCTGTGTCACAGGTACTGTTGTGGATCTTGAAGCATCAGGTCATAGGCACCACCCACCACTGCTGGGGGAGGGAGATGGCTAAGCCATGAGTGCTGCTACATTTACTGAAGACTCAGGTTGTGGCTGACATCCACCACTGCTGGGGGCTGAGCTATGAGTGTCACTGCTGCTCCTGCAGCCTCTGGTCTCTGGCACTGGTGTGCTTTCTGAAATCTCAAGTCAAGCGCACTCACCACCACTGCCAGGGGATGCACACCTTGGGTGCAGCACTTGCTGCTAGGAGGGCTGGTGTCAGAGTCACCAATGTTGAAGGAGGTGGAGGGAGCTGGGTCCCTGGCATCTCGTGTCTCCTGGACTCTCCAGTCATGGACCCACAGGGATTGCTGGCACCTCCAGGAGCATGGGCTGCTTGGATCCGGGGCCTCCATTCATGGGTGTTACTTCAGTTCTTGGGGCCTCTGTTTGCAGGCTCAGTTGTAGATCCTAGAATCTCTGCCTTTGGGAGCTGCCACCACCAATCCCCTAGTTCCACTGCCTCCAGGGGGTCCAGTACACTCACCTTCAGATGTAGAGATGCTTGGATCTCTCAGGCATTCTGGTGTGCTGTGCAGAGAGTTCTTTGTTGGTCAATGGATGTCTACTGGTTGTGACTTAGAGGGGAGAGACAAAGGGAACAATTCAGTCCACCATGATGCTGACATCACTGAGCTCTCTTGATTTTTCAACAAAAGTTTTAGCATCAGCAAGGGTCTTCTCCATTGTACAACTCATTTTCTCATCTCCGTTCTTTGAGCCAAAATGGTTGGTTGGAGGCCAGTGTTATCTCCTTAACCCTCATGGTGAAGGGACAGGCAGCACAAATCCTTTCAATGAGGGAAAAGTAAAGTGGCAAGAGGAACCATTTCCCAAGCTTTCACTGGGGTTGACTACCCAACTCTCTCCACTGAATCCCCTTACCATTGTTCTCTTTCCCTTCCCTTTAGCCCAACATACTTACGCTCAGGACCATGCACGATATGTGCTCTCTCCCGATACGGAGGGGTAAATGATTTCCCATTGAAACAGTGAAATGAAATGCTAATCCCTAACTGAAAATGGGAAAACACCGCAAATGTGATTCCTCCCTGAGGCAGATCTGTCAGGGCTTTTACCTCAGCATAGGCCTGCTTTCCTACCGCGCAGGATGGAATATGAGCACATTCCACCATTTTAGTCAGCTTGGAAACCTTGGCTGTGGTGAGGGAGTATTCATGGAGTATCTCAAATTATACAATATCCCTCAGGCAGGACTTCTGCTGGGCAACCCTCCATCTTTGGGGCTTCCCTCTCAGACAACAAGGGCTCCAGGCGAAGATGAGCCAGCTGCTCCATGCTTCCTGGTCTCAGGCGGAAGGGTCTAGAAGGCTTTCAGCATTTCTGACAGTGCTTCAGATATGGGGCTGCCTTGAGCTGTAGAGTATGAAATGCTTCCTGACAGGCTAAGCCATGCACACAGGCGCCGACAGCAGTTCTGTAATATGTGAGGACGGTTCTAACAGGACATCCTCTGCACTGGCTCTAAACACGCACTCAGATTGGTGCACTCAGAATGGATTCTCCTCACTCCAGCTTCCAATAAATTGTAAATACTCTTCACACTGGATGCTGATAGGGGGGATTAGAGTGCTCTCAAGAAAACCAAATACATTAAGCCTTCAACCCCAGTCCTTAAATCAGCATTTCTCAACGCGGGGCTACAGATCATTACTGTCATATGATTACCTGGGGAGCTTGTTAGTTTGATAGACACACCTTTTCCAAGACCTACCCTAAACTTATCCCCTTCAAAGCTTTAGGGACAGAGGTGAGGAGTTTGCATTTCAAACAAATTTATTTTGCTTCTGAGTTTAAGAACTCTAAGTGCTGGGCTGAAGTCTGACCCCACAATTCTAAACCCTGGGGGATTCAAGTGTCCATCAGTTTCCAAGGGCAAGTCACCATGTAAGAATAACTGATGAATGCAAATCTCATCATATCAAATAAGTAAATTAGGTGACTATTCAATTTTTTCCACACAGGGCTGCTTTAAGATATCTGTGGGGCATTTTAATAGAATTTAGTTCACAAATCTGGTTCATGTTTGAAGAACCTACAGATTGCATCGTTTAAGGTATTCCTTCCTTGCATAGCTATCACCCATCTTTCACTTTCCTCTCTCACCGCCTGGCCTCAGGCTATGACATGCATAGTTACCTGCCTCCTCTAAGCCAGTGGTTCTCAACCTTGGCTGCACATCTGGAGCACCAGGGGAGTTTTCAAAAATACTGATGCGCAAGTCACAACACAGACCAACAGCATCTGAATTTCTAGGGGTGGGACCCAAGTACCAATATTTTTAAAGCTGCTCAGGTTATTCCAATGTGCAACCAAAGTTGAGCCCACTGTTCTGAGGAAACATTTAACTTATTCCTAGTAGACTTCCAGACCATCCACCTCTGGAGCAGTGGTTCTGCCTCCATGTTCTTCCCCATCTGCTGGAATACATCGTCGCGTGACTCCACCCATCCCCTGGATTCTGTCACCCCAAGGAAAAGCTGGCATTGTCCTAGCGCAGCCTTGCAGACTCTCCAGCACCAGTAAAGCCGTACCATTTGGCTCTTTTCTAGGCTTAGCCTGTTCTGTTCCCCAGCCTGCATAAAGTGAAGCAGTCATTTGCTGCCTGGGGCTGCCTTTTCTCTCTCTCTTAGACTGGCTTTCTGCCCTGACACAACCAAGCCACACAGCTCCCTGTGCCCTCATCAGAGTCAAATTTTAAGGTCCACCACATCAGGAACACGTCCCTGTGTCCATTAACCACTTACGCCAGCTCACCTCATTGGCCAGTGCCTGAGGTGCTGATGGAAGGGTGGGATGAACTGGTGACCTGGTTGACATTCTGTATTAAAAATTAAGAAGCCTGTGTGCCTTCCCCCTATATCCTCTGAACGATGATGATCCCCAGGAGCCCAGAGAAACAAGGGACAGCTCTTAGCTCCCTTGGGAGGGGGTCTGGCAAGAGCTCGGCTAAGAGTCAGGGTCTCAACCAAGTTGGCAGGACAGAGCTCTAAATTTGGCAAAGAAACAGCACCAAGCAAATTCACTCATTCAAGAAATATTTACTGAGCACCTTCTACATGCTAAATCTAGTGCTAAGTGCTGGGAACACATAGTTAAGAGCAGCTTAAGTTCCTGTCCTCAGAGCTTACCTTTAGGCTGGGGGCATTGTCAATAAGTAGTCACAATGATACACGTAAGATGCAAATGTGATGTGGTAGTGGGAGAACTCGTTACAGAGGAATTCGATAGAAGGATTGGGGAAGGTTGAAAGATAAATATAGCTAATTAGGCAAAGGGCTGGAGCAGCAGGTGGGATGGAGGGTTCCAGGCAGACGCGACAGCTTGTGAGACT
This sequence comes from Equus caballus, assembly GCF_041296265.1. Taxonomy (NCBI): domain Eukaryota; kingdom Metazoa; phylum Chordata; class Mammalia; order Perissodactyla; family Equidae; genus Equus; species Equus caballus. Next base: position 24,148,182 of record NC_091700.1, on the reverse strand, counting down.
GCAGGGGAGGAGGTTAGCATGTTGAGGTCTAAGGCTGAAAGGCAGCCAGCCTTCCCAAGGGAATAAGGCAGGAGGGAATGTCAGGAGTGGAGGCGACAAGGCCAGACCATGCAAAGTCTCCTAACCGTGTTCCCAGAGCAATGCGAAGGCACTGGTGCTCTCGGAAGGTCTTTGCTTTAAATGGTCACTGAGGCTCGTGCTGAGAACCGAGCTGGGGAGGCCAAGTGGGGAGGGTAGACCAGTTGCTTGCTGCTTTTGGTGGCGGTGGCAGCAGTAGTATTGGTTGTAAAGGTTTCAGTTGCTCAATAGTGCCCGTAGCCTGGGCTGGGACGGTGAGGGGAGACAGGAAGAAGAGAGAGGATTCCAGAAACATTTGGGAGATGCAGTCAGTGGGACCCGCCAGTGGGCTAGTAACTGCAGCAGGCTGGTTAAGTATTCCCTCCCTTCATACCTTCTTCTTGGGGCTCAGCACAGACTAATCCCCTCCCAAAGGCAGATGCTTATTGAGTTCGGACCATACAAGCAGGGAGTCCTTTGTTATACAACTCAAAAGGAGCGACAAGCGGCAGAGACCTTTTGAGTACAAAGACACGTGGGAGTTACACAAGCAATCACTCTTGGGGGGTATAAAGATTCCATTGTCCTGTTTGTGCCTAACACTGAGGCCAGACCAGTGAGGGATGACTTTGTTCTCTCCTCCACTGGGGCGGTCCTCAACCTCCCAAGTTCTGTCCATGGAAACCAATGGAAACCAAAGGAATGAGTGAGCAACCCTGGCTGAGGCCAGAAGCAGCAGGACCCTGGAGTGGGCGTGATCCAGGGGCTCACATAGGAGGGCAGTGAACAGAACGAGGCAGTCGCAGAGATGGGCTCCAGTGTGGCCGCGCCCAGCAGGAGGGTACAAAGGAGCCACGTGGGAATGGGTTCTACACTAGTCACACTCTGAACAAGGAAACTCGCAGACCAAATAAGAGAGCAGGACCCTGAGCCTGAAGGCTAAACTCCTCGATGTCACAGGTGAGCAAGGCCAGACAGCAGAGCTAGATGCCAGAGAGAGGCCCAGGCCGACTCGGGGTCCCTCAGAGCTCTCCCTACTTACTTTGTAGCAAGGAACTCAGATGCCAACTCTCAGCGGATAAAGAAGACAAGAATGACAGAAATGTAAGTGGGTCATTCAATTGGTTAATCAGATGGTCTAGGCAGACGCCACATACAGAAAAGTATTGCCTAGTTGCACAATTTATTTTAAATTGCATTTGTTCTGTAGCACCTTTCTTGTTTCACAGAGAGAGAGTGGGAGAGAGAGACAGAGAGAGAGGAGGGCAGAGAAGAATGGAATTAAAGTCAAAAGTGTTAAGAAGGAATGTCTAAGGATGGATAACATGTTAAGGAAGCCCTGGGGAGAGGGCGACCCTAATCCCTGATGGCCCCTCCCCTCAAGAGGTCCAGATGGGACTTCTATTGGAGAGCGACATCATCGACCTGGTTCCAAGCTGTGTCTTTAGTCTCAGAGGCCAACGCCGTCCTCCCTTCTGGTTCCGTTGTGGAGCAGTCATCATACTTGGAGTGATACAAACCACACGTGTTTGGGTGTGAGGGTTCTGTGGCATTAAGTCCGTTCACCCAGGCGGCCAGGCACCCACAGGCAGGGTGTAGCCAGAATGTGGGACAGGGGCCCACGTGGGGACAGATTTCTTCCTGGGACAGCGCAGGTGAACTCTCAGGTCTGCTGAGTTATGTCAAAGCACTGAAGATTTTATTTTTATTTTTCATGTTCCATCATAGTTAAAACTTTTACATTGTTACAAAGGCGATGAAGTGTTGACTTTTTTCTCAGTGTACAAAACTTTTTTCCTGTGCTTTCAACAGTTCTATTTCATGTACTTCTGTCAGCAAGAACACTCCCTTTGGGCAGCCACCCCGTCATCTTCCCTATCTCACCACTGCCAGCTTCCCTCAGGGGCCAGGCAAACAGGTCAGCTAGACGTGATCTTTGCCCCCAGCGTGTTCACAGGATTGACCAAACACCCAGCTGCGTGCATGTCTCCCCCAGCCCAGCGGATGAATCTGCAGTGTTGAGAGAAAAATAAGAATGCTTCTTGGACCACAACTGCCACAGGCAGAGGCTCCACGTCCAGCTTCTACCGCCCTGAGCTCGCTGGACTTGGTACGTGAGCCTTCCAGCTCTGAGCCACACAAGCCTAATCTGCCACTGGGACTGAACGTGCATAGAACACGCAGACAGGAGCAACGGCGGCGGGCAGGCCCGTGCAGTGGGTGCTGGGGTAGAGGAGAGCGCTGGGTTTCACTCGGAGCCTGGGTGTGAGCCCTTCATTCAAACCCCTCCTTCCGTGGTCCTGGGCAAGCAGGAGCCAGTGCGCCGGAACACATGCCCCTCTGGGTCCTGATTCTCCTCCTCCCTGGGCATGTGGACCCCTCAACTCCTCGGAACCACAGTTCTGTCACTCCTACACTTGACGCAGAGACACCGGCCCCCTCAGAGAGGATCCAGACAAGGCAGGTGTGGCAGCCTTCGGATGCATGTAGTGCAGCCCATCGCTAAGGGGCTGTGGCTCTCAGCACTGTTCCTCCAGGCCTGCGTCGGGGTGACAGGTAGACTGCGATAGAGGCTTGTGGGTGAGAGGAGGTGAAAGCTGGCCTAAGGGAAGCTGACTACATGACTCCCTCCTCTGCCAAGCTGCCGGCTCTGGCTGGCCCAGGGCTTGTCACCTGGCTCTCTGTACCTCTCCCCCTGGGCCACCTGTCTGAGCTGACACTTATCAGGTCCTCACGGTCCACAGGCTAGTGAAATCCGATGAGCTCTGCTTCCTCCTGGCCTCTGGGCATTACAGGAATCTCGACCTTTGGGTGGAAACAAAGCAGGAGTGTGGTTCTATTTACGCTGCTAAATCCATCTCCAACCCCATCCTCATTCTGGGGTCCTCCCCCTAGAATTACTACCTTCGTTGACATCCTGTACAAATGTCCCAACCTTGTCATACGGGAAAGAACAGTCTCCCTCCTGGGGAAGACACTGGTTAAGCTAGTCCTTTCTCCATGGCTGGTCTCACTTGTCATCAGGGTTATTTCCACCCGTCCCACTGTGTCTCGGAGCTCTCTCCTGACAATGGCAATGACCCCATATACTGCAGAGGAAGCAGCAGCAGTTCCACTTAAGCCCGTTGCAAAGGAGAAAGGGATCTACAGGCCATTAGCCAGATGGCCTTTGCCTGCCATCTTGTGTCTAGGACCTAGAAATCGTGGCACTCTCGTTTCAACTGTGCAATATTCTGCTTCTAAGCTGTTTATGTAATGGGAAGAGTATGTGTGTGTGTGTTTACCATATTAAACAGATGTGGGTTTTTTGTTTTTGTTTTTGCTTTTTTTTTGCTGAGGAAGATTGGCCGTGAGCTAACATCTGTGCCCAAAACTTCCTCTACTCTATAGGTGGGTTGCCGCCACAGCATGTCTGACAAGTGGTGTAGGTCCACACCTGGGGTCTGAGCCCATGAACTCAGGCCTCTGAAGCAGAGCACGTTGAACTTAACCACTAGGCAATGGGGCCAGCCCTTAAACTTATGTATTTTTTATGCCGCATTGATTGATTGTTTTCCTATGGCTCTTCACATGATGAATCAATGAAGTTTATTGGCAGTGGTGGGAGAGGGAGATGGATACCACCTTAAAAAAACAAATCGGGGGCTGGCCCAATGGTGCAGTGGTTAAGTTTGCACGTTCCACCTCGGTGGTCTGTTTGCTGGTTCCGATCCCTGGTGCGGACATGGCACCGCTTGGCAAGCCATGCTGTGGTAGGTGTCCCACATTTAAAATAGAGGACGATGGGCATGGATGTTAACTCAGGGCCAGTCTTCCTCAGCAAAAAGAGGAGGATTGGCAGCAGTTAGCTCAGGGCTAATCTTCCTAAAAAAAAAAAAAAAAAAAAAGACATCATTATATACTTTGAGTCTCCAATTAGAGATTCTCCAGTCTGTAAAGAAACAGTCTTGAGAGCCAGACCTCACTGATGCAGAAAATTTCTAAATCGAAAAGCGTCCATTTATGTGACAAGAACCAGTGTTGGCTGTGTCAACATGGAGTGTTACCATAAGACATGGTGCAGGGGGAAAGCAGGGTGTACTGTCAGGTAGAAGATCCCTCCTGGCCCTGGAAGATGCTTGCAGAAGTTTGAACGAGACCATTCCTGGATGAAGGTGTTGCTTGGGTCTCTGAGCAGGAGAGTAAAAGGAACCAGACAATAAAAATCTCCATAGACACCCCAGATAAGCTGAGAGAGAGTCCAAGAGCACCAGGCCCAGGAATCTGCGTCTGCCTCTACCCTAAAATGATCTTTTAAATGCATTTCCAAGAAACTCTAGTTTCCAGCTCAGTTGACCTACTTCTGCCTCCTTAGCACTCGTCTCAGAGCTCCTCAGGCAGAAAACGTGTGGTCTGTCTTTCTTCGTTTCCCCTGGTCTTCCTTCCTCCTCCCTCCCTCCACTCCTTCCTCCCTTCCCACAGTAATCCATGAATGTACTTAAAATAATTAAGCTTACAGGAGGCCATAAACAAAATGTTAGCCTTTGTCTTTACAGCTCCTTCTCTAAAGCTAGCAATCTTTTCTTTCTTTCCCTATTCTTTAACCCTCTTATGGTGATTACTTGTAACGCTGTTTCTTATCTTTCAGAGCAGAGAGAAATAGTTTCTATGACAATCTGCCCTGAAGGATTAGGAATTCAGCTCCAGAGTTCCTCTCACCATCCCTTCCTAATTCCCTTTCCCAATTTTTGTTTAGTTATTTTTATTTCTTCTAATAGTTAGTTGCCTTTATGACTTTAAATAATAAGCATAGACCCCAATTTCTTGATCCATTCACTTTGCATTGTACCCATGGACTCCCAGCCTTAAAGATCAGGAAATGAGTCCACTCCCCCACCCCCAGCGTCAGTTAGTTCAATCACATTTAGGTAGTTTAGGCTTGCAAACTTTATATTCACTTTTGTGACTAAATATGTCTTTCATACTTCATCTTTAAGTTGATTTTAAACATTGAAACTGCATAAATAGACCTATAATGTTATAATTATACAGAGTCATTGCATAAATGAGAGTGTTATTGAATCTGTAAAGCAGGAAATATAATGTTTGCCCTCAGAATCTTGCCTCTGAAAGCAGAATCATCTAGCCATCAAGTTACAATAGTTTTCTTTGATCCTGATCTCAGTGATCACTGCTTATTTTTCCATACCATTCTCCCTCTTTGATTCCTTTTCTATTTTGCTGGTGTGTATCTAGGAATAACTTCATTTGTCTAAAGTTTGTGAAAATACACGACTTTTTCTGAGTCCTTGCATACCCCCAAATGTCTATCTTTTTGTTCCCATTTGTTTGGCAATTTTGTTTTGATTTTTACTTACATTTTTTTTCTTTTTTTTTTTTTTGGTTATTGAGGTATAATTTGTAAACAGTAAAGAAAGCAAGTCTTAAGTGTACAGCAGGATGAATTTTTGTGTGTAATCATCACCCATATTAAGATATTGAACATGCCACCTCCCAGAAAGCTCCCTTCTGGGTCAGTGCTGCTGCGTCACCAACTCAGGCAACTATTCTGGTCTCTATCACCATGGATTATTTTGCTGTTCTGAATTTGACATAAATTGAATGAGTTTCTACTCCATATTTGCCGTCTTTCATTCAACATATCGACTATGAGATGATTCCATGTCGTTGCATGTATCAGTAGTGTGTGCTTTTAAAACTGCTGTGTAGGAGGGAGTTCATCCATTCTCCTGTTGATTGACATTTGGATTGTTTCCAAGTTTGGGCTATTACAAATAAGTCTGCTAGGAACACTCTTGCACATATCTTTTTGTGAATGTCTCTTGGATATGTAGTAGATACTGTCAAATAGATTTCCAAAGTGGTGGAATCATTCACTCCCCTACCAGCAAAGATGAGAATGGCAGTTGGTCCACTTCTCCAACACTTGTTGTTGTCAGTCCTTTTAGTTTTAGTCATCCCGGTGGGTATCTCATTGTGGATTTAACTTGCATTTCTCTGATAAGTAAGGATGTTGAGTCCCTATTTGTATGTTTATTGGCCACTTGATATCCTTTAGTTGATCATTTGACTGGAGATATAATTCCAGGTTCAAAATCACTTTCAATGTCAATGACATTATTGTCATTGACAAGATGACTGTGGACAATTTTTGTTCATCTTTTTATATAAGCCACTTGCTTTCATCCCTCTGGAAGCTTTCAAACTCTCTCTCCATTGTTGAAGTCCTGTAGTTTTAATGGGATGAAGGTAACATGGTTTTTTTTTTATTAAAATTGCTTGGCTCTCAGTGGGTCTTTTCAATGTGAAAACTCCTGTATTTCTTCAGCTAAGGAGATGTTCTTCTCTTAGTTACTTGAAAATGTCTGTTAGACAGCTGTTGGATAACCTGGATTCATCCTCTGCATCTTTTAACTTTTCTCTCATTTTTTATCATGTTTTACTTTCTGCCTTGGGTCCTGGGAGACTTCCCTAACTTCCCTAACATTTGACATAATCAAGTCAAATGAGCTTTTGTCTTCCAAGAGACCTTTGGAGGATGAGTCTAAGGTTCCTGTGGGCTAAATAACCATGGGATTAAAAAGGCAAATCACAGACCAAAGAGCCCACTGCCTCATTGTTGATGACAAAAACAAACAACTGAGCCTAGATCAAAGGACTTCGTCGGGGTCATCCAGCTGCGAGTAGCAGTCATGGCTAGAGCGCCTGGTTACTTTTCCATTATATCCCATGAGTGACCCCAGAGGGGAGACAGATTTAGCGGGGGCTCTTCACGGCCCCACTAGATACGTCATCTAGTCATGACCTATTCCCTACAGAAACCCTCTCCCAGCAGCCGGGCCTCCAATGTCTCCCTCTTCCTGTGTCACCCTGGAGCATGGATCTGTCCCACATGCTCTAACACCCCCCAATGATGAACAGCCATGTACGGAGTTGGCTTATTCTTAGACGTTTCTGCCTGGATGTCTTTTCTTCCCAGCGAAGCTCCTTGAAGGGAAGGATGCTCACGTTCTTCTTCTGCTTCCTCCAGAGCATAGTGCTGGCTCCATTAAGAGGGTAGAAGGTATATTTGGGACTCTCTGGGCTCCTGCAGGTGGGAACACATCTTACTCATCTCTGAAATACCAACTAACCCAGCAGAGTGCCTGGAGCATTGCAGGCACCCCATGTATCTTTATCGACCGAGAGAATTTCCATCAATCTGAACCAGAAGACCATACACAGCCTGTTTTTCTTAAAACTGTCTTTTCAACTCTGGGACTCCATGTGGCACAGTTAGTTAAAAGCTAATCTGCTTTGGGGACAGGAAGAGACTTCTCTTATTAACTCTGGGTCTTCAAGCAACTTATATAACTGTCTGACCTTCATATGAGGTAGGTCATTTCCATGGGACCTACGCAGGTGGAGGGGAAGCGGGGGGTGTGGCAGAGGCAGAATTGCTGCTGTATGTGGTTGTTTCGAGAGTAAAATGAGCTAGAGAACTCGAAAGTCTGTCAGTTAGGGGTCATAACAGAAAAGCCCGGTTTCCTCCCCTTTCCCTTCTCATCCACAAGAGCCGTCAGCCCAGCCACCCACTCCCTCAGCCCCTCACTTGTGGGTCATCAAGAAAGGCTTTGCTATTGGGGCTGGTCCCGTGGCTGAGTGGTTAAGTCTCCGCTGCAGGCGGCCCAGTGTTTCGTTGGTTCGAATCCTGGGCACGGACATGGCACTGCTCATCAAACCACGCTGAGGCAGTGTCCCACATGCTACAACTAGAAGGACCCACAACGAAGAATATACAACTATGTACTGGGGGGCTTTGGGGAGAAAAAGGAAAAAATAAAATCTTTAAAAAAAAAAAAGAAAGGCTTTGCTATAAATTAAATGGAAATGTCTTTAGTGATCAATCTACTGAGCTTTGCTGAAGGAAAGGTTGTTAAAATTTAGAACCTTTCATTTTCTTCTTAATGAGCTACCTACACTGGAGGGAGTGATAAATATAGCCTTTCTCATCCATTTGAATCAGGCAGCTACAGAAAGATTTTTAAAAACTTGCTCTAATTAAGCTTTACACAGGCTGTGCTCAATATTCATTCAGGTCTTTCCCTTTCTAATAAGCTGCAAGTTTCGCTGCTGCAGAAGGCTCCAGGGATCCCACAGTGCTATTGGAAAATGGAAGCCAGACTGCCCCTCAGGACCCCGTGTCCACTCCCCTCCCTGCGTCAGGAACTGGCACTGGCCTGTCGTCTGGTGAGCTCAGCCACCTAACCCTGTCCCCTCCCTGCCAGGGGACCCCAGGAGCCTGAAAGGCAAGCCGGCAATGCAGGCCAGGGCTGCAAAGCCACCATTTATACTTCTATGAACAGGAGCCCACGTCATGGCAACTTCTGACAGAGGCCGGATGGAGGTGGGAGTCAGGCTTTTTATTTTTAATTCCTTTCAGTCAAAATGCAGGTGGGAGTTTCCAAAATGACACATGCAGATTCAATCAAGAAAGATTTTCTGAACACCAGCAGTGTCACCTCACTGTCAAATTCTCCACAGTGAATATTCCTAGCTTTCTTCACTCGCCCCCCACCCCACTCCTCTCCGACCCTCCACTGACGTCCTCGTCTCCTGGTTCACGGAGAAGACAGTTGGGAATCCTCAGAGCTTTTATCCACAAGTCAGGGGAGCAGCCAGCCACTCCCAGCCTTCCTCCCTTCTCCGTCTTCCACAGAGGACGTGGATTTTCTCCCATGAAGGCTGATTCCCATCCTGGCTCTGGTTCCTGGGCCCTTGCACTTTCTCAGGGTCCGGGGATTGTTGATTGTTACCCACTCCGTGTCCTCTCCCTCCCACAGCTTCCCCTTCACGGTTGCCCTCTCACTGCATTTCAGGACCACCCAGTGTTGATCGAGGGGAGCCTCCCGGCCCCCCTCTCGCCTAGCCTAGCCATGAGCCTGCCCTTCTCAGGCAAACTTCTCAAAGGAGATGTCCACAGGCCCTGGTGCTCCACAGCCCCTGGGTGCTGGCCGGGGCCCTGCTCAGGGGCATTAGTGCTCTCTGAAGGGGAGCTTCCAGCTGCCTTCTGCAGGGCTCTAGAAGGTGCCTTTACCGACATCTTGAAGGACATGATCAAATTTTATAGCTCGACTAATTGGCTTACAAGCATTTAAAATTGAGTCCTTTTACTACCTCAAATTATATTGCCTTCATGCTATATTTATTTATTGTCTGCATGTCTGTCTTCCCTACAAGATGAAGCCAAGTTCCACAACAATAGAGATCTTGTGTGTTCTTGTCACTGGTGTATCTCTGGGTCTGGAGCAGTGTCTGGCTCCTGTGAGTTCATTCTTAATAATCATTTGTTTCCAATTGTTCAAATTATAAGTAAACCCCAAAGCTGCCAATACCATCAAGAGACACACTAAAAACCCAGTTCACCAAAAAATGTTAAAGATGGGTGAAATTAGGTCAAGGGTATCCAAGTATTCATCAAACTATTCTATTCATTTTTTCTGTAAGCTTAAAATTAAAAAAAAAAAAATCAATGGGAAAAAAATCCCACCTAAAATAGTGTCTTTCAGTTTCAGAGCTATTTTTCATGATTGAAATTAATATTCTAGTAAGAGAATTCCAAATCCTTCCCTAGTTTCTCAAAAAATCACCTTCATCTTTTTATTCACACTTGAGAACCAAAAACTGAGCAAGAAATTAATTTTTCACATCTTTTTTCCTACTGGAGAAACTCATTTTCTCTTCACAAAGTCAGGGAGTGTTTTGTCACTGTCCTCAGAGCTACAAGGTTCCCCTGCCTGGCACTTTGGGTGGGTGGGCGGAGATCACAGAAGCCGAAATTCCCAGAGGATCCTGGGATGATGTCCCTGAGAGATGAATTGTCAGTGTCTGATATGCTGGGTTCCGTGTCTGCCCAGATCCCTGTAGTCTCACTCTCCTCACTGGGCTCAGACACAACAGTGATCTTGATTTCTTTTAGTTAATTTGGGGAGCTTTGCTAAGTTTGTGTCAGATCCCCTTTTTATCAATAAGAAAAAGCAGTGAATGTTGCCAACCTGTTTATCACAGCCTACAGCGTAACATCAGTATCCCAGAAGACTTGAGACATGTTCTGATGCAGGTTCTGGGTTTCTTGTTGGTTTCTTGGACATGGTTGTATAAAAAAAGTAGAATTAAAATGGCAAGTAGAATTAACCAATGGCAAAGCATATCAAATGAACATAGCTATTAAAAATCACAAAACCATGTGAACTCAGTCATTATGATCCAATAATTGACAGATCTCTTCATCCCCTACAATCCAATCCAGGGCCTATGAATGAGTGGGGCTCATGTACACATTCAAGAGAAGGCACAGAATAGGTCAGAGGTCCTGATCACAGGCAAGTGGTCAGCCAGATACAAGGACTCAGGACACAGAATCTAAATGTCAGCCAGAACCACGGGCTGAGAAAGGTCCCCTGAGAGAGCCGGTAGGAGAGCACGAAAAGTAAAGGCCAAAGGGAAACTCTGTAGACATTGATACTTAAGAGGTAAACAGAGAGAGACAACTCCACAAAGGGTACTTCATAGAAGTGAGCAGAGAGGTAGCAGGAAAATTAGAAGGGAGAGACATCTCAGAAGCCATGGGAAGGAACAGTTTCCAGTCCAGGGGTCTCTCACTGGTGCTACATGCCAGGCAAGAGCGTAACTTGTCCAGCAAGAAAAGGAGAGGAAGTGTGTAACAGATTTAGCAAAATAAAAGGTGGAAACCATTGACAAATTTAAGGGGAGCAATTTCAGGAGAGTGGTTTGCAGTATATTGAAAAGGAACATATACAAGAACGGATGGTGGCTGGAGGGAGATTTGGGATTGGGGTCATTTGGTTTTTCTGAAAGATGGAAGGGGCAAGAATGTTTATGTGGCTTCAGGGAAAGAGTCTATAGGGAGGGTGAGGTTGCAGCCTCAGAAAACAGCATAGTAGTGGTTGTTTGAACAAGATCTTCGAGGATGTACTAAGGTGAGTTCCAAACGACAGGTGGGAGGATTAACCTTAGAGGCAGAAGAGCACACCTATCTGACGGAGCCAGGAGAGGGAGACACAGGTGGATGCAGACGCGGTAAATCTACAAGGCTGCCTGGGAAGGGGCTGCTTGGAGAGTCCCTATCTTGTGACTTTCATTTTCTTAGTAAAATGGGAAGAAAAACTGTCTGCTAGAAAAGAAGAGAGGGAGGACTCCGGTACATAGATGACATTAATGCGCATTCCAGGGTGGGTGGAGAGGGGAGCTGACGGAGGAGGTGTGCAAGCTGGTTGGACTGCGTTGAGAGCCCATCTGGGTGGCAGCATCAGTGTGCAGAGGGCATGATTTTCTCCACTGGGACTCAGGGGTCCAGGTATAGGGCTGAAGAAGTCAAGTGGTTGGGTTGCCTTAAGGTTGGGGTTCTTTAGGGTAGGTGTGATGGGAGGGCAAGAGAGTCTAGGGAGCTGGGGAGAGGAAAATTGCTGTGGTAGATGTGGGCTCTGGGTTGTTGGGGAAGAAACCAAAGCCAGAGGCAGCTGATGATGAGAGAAAATGGCTTGGGACCACACGTCGTGACAAGATGGCAGTAAGAAAGTGAAAAGGCTGGAAGGAGCGCACGTCCATAAGAGGATGGGAGGCTGGAGTTACAGTTGATGGATGGAACGGTGCTGGTGATGACAAGGGAACAGGGAGCCCCATGGAGTGGGATGCCGAAGAGCAGTTGAACCTTCTGAGGGGTAGATGTCCAAATGAACAGAGAATTCCTCCAAGGAGAGGGTGGACCTCAGGGTGGAGACGAGAACCCAGGGCTGAGATGAGCGTGGATGCAGAGAAGAGCAGCACAAACCGTGCTCAGCCTCTCGCAGCCCCTGTGCCTCATTCCAGGGTACTGAGTGCCTATCCACTCTGATAAATTATAAACTCCTTTGACGTTAGGGGTATTTTTCTCCTTTATGTCACTTCATCAGGAGCAGTCCTATCAAAACATAAACATAAGTGGGAGGCAGGACTGCTCAGATCAGCCCACCAGACTGTGTCCTTGGCTTCTCGATTTGCCCTGGGACCTCCTGTAGCTGACAAGAGCAAAGCTGTGTCTAAATTCAGCTGGGTTTGAGATCACGAGTCAGAGCCTGTTTTCTGTGACGGCCTCCCTACCCCTCAGATTTTCTACCTGTGATGAACATGGGCACCTCCCCCACTGAGCACCAGAACATTTCCAGGGCGAATCTCCAGTGGGCATTTCTGGCTTCATTTAGGCTTTAGGGTTTGTCTTTTCACTGTCTTCCAGGGGCCCAGTCCAGTCTCAACCTGGGCCCCCTGGTGCTGTCACCGCTTTTCTCCTGGTACACTGTGGCATTATTGCCCTTTGAAACAAAAGAATAGTCGTACCCTCTTTTCCCAAGACAGAGTTCTCCTACCACCACTTGCTCCTGGGAACGTATTCCTTAACTATTTCAGTTGTCCAAAGAGAACGCTTCTGTGCAGGAGCTTGGAATTCTCATTTCGTCCTTTGTTCGGGAAAAGGTTGAGAGACTGGGGCTCCTTTAGTATTGGGGGCTGCAGCTCTCAGGGCCCTGGGACACGAATAAAAACCTTTATTAAAGTTAGTCAAATGCAGTGGACTGTGTTTGAGGGAAATGAGGGCGAATGCCGAGAAAAAGAGAAAGAAGGATTTACGATGGGCTGGGGTGGGCCCGCTCGGGCTGATGAGCACGGCGGTGGGGTCTCAGCACATCAGAGCCCGGCTGCCAGTGTGATTTATATGGAGCAGAGCCCTCCCTAGCCTGGATTTTAATAGGAGCCAGAGGAAACCATCAGGTCAAACCAGCTGCCCCATCCCTGTGGTTTCACCTGTGCACGATTAGGAGGCTACTGCTTCCACATCGCCATGACAACAGAGGATTAAAGAAATCCACTCACTCAGAATTCTGGGCTGACAAGTGCCAGGCAAACATTTCACTCCTGCTTTTATAACGGGTGGTGGGGAATGTCAATTTCTGTGCCAAGAACCAGAAACGTTAAAGTGAGCTGGAAAGCAATGGCAATTTCATCAGGCGAAAGTTACAGCCCATTACCCCGGGGGATGGGAGAATGGCCCTCCTGGAGAGCAGAAGGCCAGCTAAAGATCCAGCAAACCCATCCCTGCGGCCAGGCCCGCTGCCGCTGCCAGGAGAGCGAAAAGGGGAGGGAAACTCAGCTGCATTACAGGGTATTGTTGGTTCCAGCTGAGCGCAGCTGTGTTTCAGCAGAAGACAAATTCACCCTCCAGGACCTCAGGGCTGCATCAGCCTGCCGACTCCCAACGCTGCCCTCACGTGGCATCCCATCCTCTCTCTTCTGCTCACCCCCTCCCCCTCCTCCAAAAAGGGGGGCCCCTCACCACCCATCTCTTCTCTTTGCTATGTGGTAGTGAATCATAGCAAGCAACGTCAGGGAAAGTTTCTCCTGGGAGACTAAAGCTCTGAGCCCTGCATTGATGCTGATGGAGTCACTATGAATCACACTTCAAAATGATTCTAATTTCCTCAAGCTAAAATAATAAGAGAAAGATCCATCTGAGAAGAATCTCATGCTTAGGGCCACCAAATATTCCCAGGATCTGGGACACTTGTCACTCGGTTCCTTTACCTCTGCCTACATCACGCTCAAGAGAATAATTCCTTAGATAATTCCTTTGCTTAAGAATGCCACTGTCCACCTAGTGCTGTGACTGTGACGCCGGGCTGGAATTTGCTTGCTGGAGGCTAGTTTATTCCACGGGCTTAGAATTAGGTCATTGGGAGAGCCACATAGTAATTTACGTAAATTAGCATGCACCAGTATGCAGACATATAACAACACATTTTTCTAAATTTCCTGAAAAATAATATCTTGTAAGCTTCTCAATATGGCAATCCATCAGTTTGGCAGTTATATTTAGATCATATCAACTAAAATGCACTAAGTACCCAGTATGTGCTAGGTGTTGTCAGTACCTAATTTCATCTAATCTGTGCAGACCTGTGTCGGCCTCACTTTGCAGATGATGCATCTGAGGGTAAGTGGCTGATCCGAGGTCAGGCGGAGGTGGGGTCTCAGCCCACATCCTGTGCTCTCCCGCCTCCGCGCATCTTTGCACAGATGCCTCCCTGAGCAGCGAAGGACCCTCTCCGCGGAGAGCTTTGTTCTGGCGTGAACAGTTTCTCCATGTGATACTTTCTGGAAGCCTGGGAGATGAAACAAGTAAAAGTGGACTCGCTGGTCGAGTGTGTGGGATGCAGCCTTTCAACTGCTCCCTGCCTCTCCCTCCCTCTAGAGCACCCCCTGGGCCCTGTGGCACCACCTGAGGACCCCGCCCTGCAGCCCCCTCATAAGCTGTTTGCTTGGGGCCTGTTGGCAGGACGCCTGCAAAGCACAGGCCCTGACTTTGCACTTTCAGTGCTGGCATCGTGCAAAGCCCTGTGCCTAGTCTGCCAACTTCTCACCAGGTGGATGAGGACTCCAGTGGTTCTCAGAGCCGCCTGCTCTGCGGTGCTGAGGGAAGGGTGATGTCAGGGCTGGGCTGGGCTCCCGGTTGCCCCTCTGACTGTTTAAATGAAGCAGGTCCTCACATGCACTGCCTGTGTGGCAGGTCCTCAAACAGCACCCTTAGGAGCTGTTGCTAACTTTTCAGGTATGATGATCACATTGTGGTCATATGAAATAAAAGCCTGCATCTTTTAGAGGTACATCCCAAAGACCTACAGATGTGCTTAAAAATGATTACTTCAGCATTATCCAGGAAGGGGGTGTAGGTGTGATAATAGATGAAACATTTGTTTTGTTGAAGTTGGGTAATGGGTACATAAGGGTTTGTTATACCATTCTTTCTACTTACGATGTTTGAAATTTTTCAAAAGTTTAAAATATATAGGCAGATGGATGATGACAGATAGATGCATAGATAGACGACAGATTAGATGGATAGATAGATAGATAGATAGATAAGGGTACTGGCCAAACAAAAATCAGTGGTAGGCCCTTGCCCCAGAACCACCATCTTTCCCTCTTTCAACCTGTTGCTCCCTGCCCTCAGGGGTCCGTCCTGCTGCTCTCTGCAGAGTCCGCTCCTTTTCCTGCAGTGGTAGAAGCCTTTACACCTGCTTCTCTGACTCGTCGCCTGGGATTCTGCCCCAGCTCACAGTTCTGCCCACGCCTCTGGTTTCGGTCTCTCCCCCGGGTTAGAGTGTGACATGTCTCTCCATGAAGGTTTCTGGCGGAGCCTTCACCATCCAGTTCACCCTGGGAACAATTAAAACTTCTTTCCAAAGCTCAGAGCCTTTCATGATCTCCCATTTTACAGATGAGAAGACAAAGGCTTAAGTAAGCTACTCAAGCCCACACAGCTAGAAAGTGGTAGAATGAGGCTTGTGAACTCAATCAATTCGACTCCAGAGACTGCCCGGCGACCTCTGCATCATGTAGACACTGTTTGTGACCATTGTAAATAACCAACCCAGCAGGAGCGGACCTCACAAAACCGATGGAGCAATTGTCATCATTTTTTTAGTATTAAAAATAGTATAATAGAGAAAGTAATCCACAATGCAACCATTCTAACAAAATAGAAAACTTTTTCTTTCTGCATATATCTTATATAGTTATGTTCATAACAAATAAAATAATACACATTTTTATGTTCTGATTTTCAAATATTATATCACAAGCATTTCTTTGTATTGTGTTTCTTCATGATGTCATTCCAAATGTGCTGTAGTTTTCTTACAAATCCTCCTCTTTTTGGAACTTTTTGTTTTGCTTAATTTTATGCTGTTTGAAATAATCTGAGAATTAATATCTTGAGGCATATAGCTGTTTCTACTTTATTTTTTCTTCCCTGTTAATTCCCAGAGATAAGATTATTGGATCAGAAGCTAAATAATCTATGGCACTTGAAATTTATTGACAAATGAATTTCAAATTGATGGTACTATTTTATATCCTATGGTATTTTCACTATATCCTTTCAAGCATTGGGTATCAACACGTATTTTCTTTTCTGTTTTATATGCAAAGACCACGAGGTTAGTTGAATTAAAGTTTGTTCTATCCATAGTAGATGGAATATTGGATGAATGGCTGCAATTCTCCTGGAGCTGCAGCGTAGCCGGGCGCTGCCCATCACTTACACACGCACGCACACACGCATGTGCTTAGAAAGAGGAGCCACACTCCGCCTCGTTAGTGCTGCCAACACATGCAACGGCTCAGGCTCATAGCAGCCTCTGCGCACACAGCAGAAATTGTTCGAGGGAAGAAGGAACAGGAGGAAATGTAAGAGCACGAGGTGCTGACGTGTCTTCTTCACTTAAAGTTTCGCCACTTAATAATTCCACAGCGGCTGTGCAAATAGCTCCAGCTTCTATGAATTTCTTCATAATCCTCTGTAATTGCCATCTCTCAGTCTGAGAAGACTCTCTTTCAAGTTACTAAGGCTCGATTATATCTTTTTGTCTTAAAAAATCTCTATTTTGTTCTCATTATAAATTTAATTAAGACATGCAAATTGTGGAAAATCTAAAAAGCATAGAAGAGTTTAAAAAAGGGAACAAAGTTCGCAATCTTGTCACCTCAAAAAAATCACTGCTGTATTTCTTCTACTTTATTACCACATGTATGAAACAAAATTGCTAATGTATGTATTCAGTTTTGTAGCCAGATTTTTTTAATTCAATATTAGGAGTATCCTACCAAGTCATATTTTTTCCAAAAATGATTTTCAATACTAATATAATATATAATTATAATATGCAGTATATAATTATAATTGTATGATATTCAGATAATATTACCTAAGTATATCACCATTTGTTTTATGATTTTCTTAATGTTGGCCAGCTAGCTTGTTTCCCAGTTTTCACCGTTATCAATGTTGTGAGCATCCTGGGCTGTTACTTGTGAGAGCTCAGTTCAGGCAGCAGGATGTGCAGATGCATCTATAAGGACAAAGCCTCCGCAGAGCGAGCCTTCAGGACGGGAGCCCGGAGGCCAGGGTCTGGTCTCACTTGGTGATTGTGAGACCCCAGCAAAGGGCATTACACATCTCTGAGCCTGAGCTTCCTCAGAGATAAAATCAAAGGTCTTTCCAGGTCATTTCAACGTTAGCATTTTATAAGTCTAAGCTAAAGCCGCAACTTTCTCTTTATGAACATTATACTTCCTCATCTCTCCATGGAATTTTATAGTTTTTATTATTTTTGCCTCCGCACACATCAAGTGAGAATATATATGGGAACGTTTAGTGACGGTAATGAACGAACGACTCTTCCAGATCTTTCCACGTGAAACTTCTAAGCTGTGCCCATTAGCAAGCACATTAGAGTTAGATCACTGCTGGCAATTAAGAGGAGAAAACAGTAATTAAGCAAGCAGAATCACACGAGCCGAGACTCGGTCTGCACCAGCTGCAGAACGTCTGCACCACAGACGCAGAATATATGGTGGGGGTGGGGGACGACACTTTTTATGGCAAGTTTGAAATAAGAAATCCAAAGTTTCCAGCTAGGAGTCTCTCTGCATCCAAGGGCGACTAAAGATCACATAGGGCAGAGGAAAATAGGAACGAAGAGAGTCCCTGGAGGGCCAACACAAAAGCTATTATTAAACCGAATTACTGTCATGCTTTAACACCCTCCAAAACTCTGGCACAGAACTGCCCTCACTGGGTCACTGCCGGTTTATTCCACAAAGCCCAGAGAAAGGCTCTAAGTCTCAATTACATTTCCTTCTTAGCAAAGAACAAAGTCGCTCCATGCGCGTCCTTTGGATAACAGCACTTCCCTGGCTCTGGCCTTGCTGGTCTGGCCATCTCCATGAAGCTCTCCCCAGGCTCGCAGGACACAAGGAGGGGAGGGGTTTGGTATTTACAGTGCCCTAGAGCCAAAGATACCACTTCCCAAGTCCCTTCTCATCTAATCTGATGGAATAATCCATCCGAGGGAGGGAGGGGCCCTGTCACCCCAGACCCCAGGTGGCTCATTTAAAGGGTGTAAGTCCAAGCCCGGAGTGGATGGGCTGGCAGTGCACAGACGATCTGCTTTCTGTGGGCAAAGCTCGTAAAGACAACAACAGAGAAAAGGGACTGGACATCATTCTTGTCTCACTGGGAAAAGAGAGCCACATCTGCTATTCTAAAACACTTCTTGGGATATCAGAGTAAAAAGTTTAAGAGGGAGAGAGCGAGAGAGAGACTGGACCAGAGGAAGCACCTCCTCCCCACTGTATGGGCTTTATTTTCCATTCTGAAGTCATAGTGCACAGTTGTCAAATGCCTAGGTCCGTTAAAAAGATAACCACTGCCTGATGAAAGCTGAGGTCCGAATAACTTCATCCATTCTCATTAAAGACGCAGTTCATTTTACCCAGAGGATTCCTCTTGTAGAAAAGGATTTCTGCAAAACAAGACTTTCGGTAAAAGATTTGCTTTGTAGAGACTTGGCTCTCGAGGTGAAATTGGGCAGCCCCCAGGGCTGATGCACAGGCCTTGAGCAAACACCAGAGGGCGCCCTTTCCCTGGAGTCCCGTGAGCGGGGCCTGCCTACCTTTGTAATTTCTGCTTTCCTCCTCTGTCTGGTAGTTCGGTCTCAGGACAGCGCTTGGTAGGAAAATGTTTTCAAGCTCAGTTAGGCAGGGAGATGAGCGTCCCTGGAAGAAAGTAAAAGAGCAGAGCTGCTGGTGTTTTCGCGTGCGCCTGTGAGTCCTAAGGGAGAAATGGAGGCTGCACAGGATCAGCCATCTCTGTGGCAAACCCAGGCCCACGGGTTAAAGAAGCAGCTGGGTGGGTGACGGCATCGGTGCAGAAGGAAACTGGAATCCGGACATACTAAGCTCAATAACAAAACAGCCTCATGCATGGGTCGGAAACCACAGACGTGATGTTTTTTTCACTGTTGGGCCACGCTGCTATCTTTCTGGCCCCTCCCGCCTGCCTGCAACAGGCCTTCTGTGGTTCACCTGAGAAGGCGACCATCTGTGTGCACAGAGGGAGTGTGGATCCAAACCTGGGGAGGTTGCTTTTGAAAGGTTCCCAGCGGATGTGTTATAACATCCATAATCACAGCCAGTGCTGTCGAGCCCTGCCATGCCCCGGGCCCTGGGCTAAGTGCTTTAGATTCGTTACCCCTGAGACTCTCAGCAACGCTGTGAGCAGGAATGAGGACAAAGAGGCTCAAAGAGGCTGATGGACCTGCCCAATATTTCACCATAGTAAGGGGCAGAGACAAAATTAACTCCCAGTGTGCACGGCACTAAAGCAATATACTGTCCACACCACACATTGCATCCCAATTATTAGTCACTGTATTACATATACATATATAGGCAGAGAGCACATGGCTATCCATATAATTAGAACTAGTAGTAATTTAAAAATTAATAAGCCTCCCTGATCCAAACTAATACAGATTTCCTGAAGAGAATAAAGGTGTTCATAAACCAGAGACGACAGCCGGTAAGGACCTTGGGTGAGGTCAGCATCATTACTGAGCAATTTTACTCTGGAACGAGAATTGTTCCAGCAGGCAGGCCTGTGCTTCAGTTAACAGGCAGCAGTTCCCTGAAGATTCCTACACTCCCAGCTCTCCCTGGAGTCAAAGAAGGCAACCAGATATTGGACCCTTACTTTCTCTTCCTTGAGAGTATAGTCATAAGTGGGAGGGGAGAGCTGGGGAATGTCTCAGTTTGCAACATTAGACCCTAAAAGGAAATAACAGCTTGATATTTTCCCAGCTCAAGACATATTTTCAACCAAAGGCATAGCACAGCCTGTACGTAATACAGGTCGAAGCTCTTCCTTAGAGCCGGAGAGCAAACCAGCTGGTTAGTGTCACTAAAGGGAGAGGCTCTGTGCGGAGCAGATGTGACATTGTCCCCAGAGCCTGGGCTCCAGGTAGAAATAGCTTAAGCTTCAGAGCTGACTGCCTGGTTTAAATTCTGCCTCCACCATTTCCTAGAGGTGGGGGTTCTTGAGGGATTGCTAACATCTCTGTGCCTCAGTTTCTTCATCTATAAAATGGGGGCAATGGTCACTCCCTCCTCTTAGGGTTGTTGTGAGGATTAAATGAGAGATTCATGGAAAGAGTTTAGAGTGGTCTTTGGCACATAATTGGCGCCATTTAAGGGTTAGCCATTCCCTGAGAGTGGGTGTGGGATGGAACTAGCAATTTTAATTTCAGAGAGAGTTGAGCTAGTTTTGAAATAGGTAGGTCTTATAGAGCCTACCAAGGACTTTTATAATTGTTTTCAGCTGGCTTGAAACCAGGCACTCTGGGCACGGGAAATCTTCATCCATACCACAGATCCTTACTGAGCAGGTAGCTCAGATGAGATATGTATGAACCGGTACACGCCCCCAGCCCCACCTCAAAGTTCCCAGAGGAAAAGTAAGTGAGTAAATGTGTAACTCCCAGTAACATCTGTTTATTCAATACATATTTATCGAGTGCCGGCTTTGAGTCAGGCACTGTCCTTGACACTGGAGATAAAGAGGTGAATAAAACCAAGTCCCCATGCTCAGGAAGCCCACAGCCCAGTGTAAGGGACTGACAATAAATAGACACCCAGAGAGGTGGCAGTAATTTTTGGACTCACAGCCGGGGAACTCCGCTCTGAGGGGTGCTATTTGAGCAGAGTCTCGATGCAGTAAAGGAGAACCAGGCAAATATGTGGGGAGGTAATTCTCCACTTGAGGGAGCCTCCATGTGAAAGCTCTGAGGTGGGGGTACCTGACGAGAAAGTGCGGAACCTGGAGTGGAAAGAGTGGGAGCAGAGGGGCAGAAAACGAGGCAGAAAAGGGTGTAAGGGCCACATGGGGAAAGGCCATGCAGGTCGTGGTGAGAAACTTAGATTTTTTTTTTTAAACAGTTATACTGTGTTTATAATGAAATGAAGAGCTTCTGTACAGTAGAAAGCACAGTGTGTGCCTGGCCCTACGGCAGGAAGCTGAAAGAAAGAACCAGGCTCAGCTGGAGAAGAGACAAACTGCAGAGCTCAGAGAGCTGGAACATTCTGCTTGGTGGAAAGGTCTTGGGAGAAGTGAAGCAAAGAAACTTACATGGAAATCACATTGTTGAGAGCGTGGTCCAGCTCCTGGCTGATGGCTTTGTACTTCAGTTTCTGAGCGTTCAGCTCCTCTTCTAAGTCATCAGTGCTTTTCTCCAATTTAATTACTGACCTCTTTGCAAATTCAGCCCGAGTCTCAGCCTCCCTCAGCTTGTCAGAAAGGACTTTGATCTCTTCCTCATATTTGTCTTCCTTCTGCGAGTACTTACCTTCTGCAACCATTAACACTTTCAAGGTCTGGTCCATTATTCTTAATTGTTCTTCCAGCTGTCGAACTTGGCCATCTGTGAGCTCAGCCCACTCCTCTGCACATTCCGAGTCACTGTCAATAAGGCCCAGCCTACGGGCCACCTCTTCATATTGCGGTTGGCATCTTCAGCCATGTGCTTAGCCTCTTACAGTTGGATCTCCTGAATTTCCATTTTCTTTTCATCCTTTTCGGTTCGGCTCTCAATGACATTCATGCCTCTCTCCCTCTCATCTGCTGCCTTCTTGGCCTCCTCCAGCTTCTGCAGAGCTGTTGCCAGACACTCCTGGGCATGACCCAGCTCTTCCTCAAGCAGTTGGATGCATCTGTTCAGAGAGGCCGCATTGGCTTCGGCGTCGGTGGCCTTTTGCTCTGCCGGCTCCAGCTTCTCCTGGGCATCTCTGAGAGCCTCTGAGTATTTGTCAAGTTCATCTTGGTGGTCTTGAGTTTCTTTTGCAGCAACGCTAGCTCATCTTCCAACTGTTTGCTCCTGTCCTCCTCCGCCTTATCGGCCTCCGCCTGCTCCACTCAATCCTAGGCATTCTCCTTGTTGAGCTCCAGCATCTGCATCTTCTTCTTGATGGCGTCCATGGTGGTGGTGGTAAGGGGCCCTGGGGCTGTGGTGGGAGCAGCAAGGCGAGAGTGTGGCGGGGCGGCCGAGCCGGAGTGCCCGAGGAGCTTGGATTTTTATTCCAAGTGATGGGAAATCACAGGAACATTTGAGCAGAGGAATGACCATGGCCTCCTATGTTTGACGAGGATCTCCCAGGCTGACTTGTGAGAGTAAATGGGCAGGAAAGGGAGGCGGACGAATAGAAGCTGGAGACCATGTGGGAGGCTGCTGCAATAGTCCAGGTGAGAGAAGACCGTGGTTTGGAGTAAGATGGTAACGGGTTGGTGGGGGGCATGACATGTAGTTGAGTATGATATATGTCTTAAAAGTAATGAAAGATAGGATTTGCTGATGGATTAGATATGGAGTTTGAGAGTAACAAAGATTCAAGGGTGAATGCAAGGTTTTTGGCCTGAGCAACTGTATAAATGGTGCACCATTTACTGAGATGGGAAGCTACAGAGGGAGAAGATTTTGGGGAAAACCAAGAGCCAATATTGGGCATGTTAAGTTTGGGAAGGCTACTGGATGGTGTGGTGGCAGAGTAACGGCCCTCTACAGACGTCCGTGTCGTAATCCCTACAACCTGTGAATGTTGTTTTACGTGACATGGGAGAATTAAGATTGCAGATGGAATTAAAGCTGATAATCAGTTGACCTTAAAATAGGATTATCCTGGATCATCTGCTAGGGCCCAATATAATCACAGGAGTCCTTAAATATGGAAGGGAGAGGGAAAGAGTCAGTGTCAGAGTGATGTGATGTGAGAAAGACTGACCAGCCTTGCTGATTTTAAAGATGGAAGTGGCCACAAGCCAAGGAGTTCAGGCAGCATCTTAAAGCTGGAAAAGTCAAGAAACAGATTCTTCACTAGAGCCTCCAGAAGGAACGCAGCCTGCTGACATCTTGACTTTAGTGAGACCCACTTTACAGAACTGTACAGTAATAAATTTGTGTTGTTTTAAGCTACTAAGTTTGTAGCAATTTGTTACAGCAGCAATAGGAAACTAATATAAGTAGACACATAATATTTCACCCAAACTGGGACATTTTTGAATGGAAGAATTGCTATTAATACCTAAACAGGGACAATAGTCATGAATCAGAACTATTCTGGGAAAACTGTAATTTGGGATCATCCTACCCTTCTGTCATATGAGTGGAGATGTCAAGGAGGCAACTGCCTCAATGTGTCTTTTGTTTCAAAGAGAGGTGAGGCTAGTGGATGAAATTTGGGAGGTGCCCCCATGTAGATGGTGTTTAACGCCATGTAACCGAATGAGATCACAAGGGAGTGAATACAGATAGTGAAGAGAAAATATCCAAAGACAGAGCTTACCCTTAGAGGTTTGGAGGAAGAGGAGGCTTCAGTAGAGAAGACTAAGAAGACATGTCCAGTGCTTGCTTCAAGGAAGCAAGACTGACTGATTGCATCAAATGGGGGAGGGGTGAGAGGTCAAGAAAGAAGAAGAGCTAAAGCTGATCATTGGATTAGCAATGTGGAGATAATCAGCGATCTTAAAAGAGTGATATTAGTAGAGTGGCAGGGTAGAAGACTGACAGGAAAGGGTCAAAGGGAGAGTGGAAACAGAAAGCATAGCCACTATTTTCAAGTCTTGCTATAAAGGAGAGCAGAGAAGTGGGGCAGAAGCTGGAGGAGGATATAGGCTTAGGGAGGGTTTCTAAAAGATGGGAAATATTAGAGCACATTTGTATGGACAGGAAATGATTCAGGACAAGGAAAATATTCAGTCAAAGAGAATATAGCTGCTGGAGCAAAGTCCTTGACTAGATGAGAAGAGAGGGCCCCTGGAACATGAGTGAAGGATTTGGCCTTTAGTAGTCATGTGGATGAATCTCCCACTGGGCAGGAAGGAAGACACAGACATTTATATCCATAACTTTTTTTTTCATTGAGAGGATAGTTCGTTTCTTATTATTTTCAATTGAGAATTGTGAAATGAAATGAAAATGAAACGAAATTTCATTGTGAAATGAGAAGTAAGGTCATCAGCTGAGAGTGATGGAGGGATGAGTGGAGAAAGGGTATTGAAAATCTGAGAAAAGAGCAGAATAATATCCCAGAGTATAGGAGAAGAAATTGATTTTCATTAAATTATCTGCCAATGATGTGATAAAATTGACAACAACAACAAAACAGCCACAGAAAATCAGCTACAACAATTATAAAACATAAGGGACATAAATTCTAATTTGTTATGGGCAGTGTAAAGAACAGATATTTTAAGAAGGAAAAAATAGAAACAAAGACAAACTATTAGCACCTAAGAATAGTTGAGAATATCACTTCAGCCATTCCATTTCTGCCTAGCTGGCATTGCCAGCTTGTGTGAATGTGTTTGTTCAAGTTGGCACTTGCACACACAAACCGTACACTCCTTTAGGGGTTCACTAGTTCATCCATTTTTGATTGTGGCTTCTTTCTTGTTAACATCAATAATTTGGATATAACAGCAAAATTTTGTTTTCCTGGAGAGTAGCTATGCCACTGTATCTTTCTCTCTTTCCTATATCCTGTATCTTATACCCCCTCTCCTCTCCCCATACATATTCCGTAACCTGGTTTCTACTTTGCCACAGAGTTTGGACGTGGAGTAGTCTGCGTGCTTCCCAGCTGTACTATTTCAGGACCATGGACAGTAGCCCAATTATTCTCTCTCCACTGGGAGGATTTTGGTCATATTCAGCTCATATTACTATGTACTGGGCACTGTGATAGATGTTTGAATAATAACCAGTCCTTGTCCTCAAAGAGATTGAAGGTACAGAGGGGCAAACAGGCCACAAACACATGTACAATGCAGAGAACTATGATGTGTAACTATAGGACTCTATGGGAGTACTTAGGAAGAAAGGACCCTAATTTAGTCTTTGGATGGGGGATGGAATAAGGGAAAGCTTCCTAGAATAATAGATATCTAAGTTGAAGTACTAAAGCATTAGTCAGCCAGGGGAGAGGGGTAGGGAAGAGTGCTCTAGGCAGACGTGACAGCATATGTGAAGCCCTAGAGGCAAGAGGGCATGGCTCACTCAGACAAATGCAATTAGTACTATACAGCTAAAGTGTGAGAAAAATAAGGTGCCAGTAAGGAAGGAAGAGAGGCCCCATGCTGTGTGACAGGTACTGGCAGGGGTAAAGTGATAGGGAACACAGCTGGAGGAGTAATTAAGTCTAATGGGGTGAGGAGGAGGTGACAGAAAGCTACATTGAGACACTAACATTTAAATTTGCCCTTGATGATACATAGGGGTGTTTTGGACCCCCAGTGGGAGTAAGGGGAGGTAGAAGGACAGAACATTTCAGCTATAGCCATGGTGTCCAATATGGGAGCTGCTAGCTACATATTACTATTGAATATAACGATGGAAATTTAAATTACATTTTATTAATTAAAAGTAAGAAATATTAGGGCCAGCCCTGGTGGCCTAGTGGTTAAGGTCAGCACATTCTGCTTCAGCAGCATGGGTTCAGTTTCCAGGCGCGGACCTACACCACTCATCTGGATGGTGGCCACGCTATGGCGGCAGTTCACACACAAAAAGAGGAAGATTGGCAGCAGATGTTAGCTCAGGGCAAATCTTCCTCAGCAAAAAAATTAAGTAACATTATAAATTCAGTTCCTCAGTCGCACTTGGCACATTTTGAGTGGTCAATACCCACATATAGCTAGTGACTACCATGGTGGACAGTGTAGATATTGAACATTTCCATCATCACACAAAGTTCTATTAGACAGCGTTGGGTTGGAGGGAAAAGCACATGCAAAGGCTCAGAAGCTTGCATGTGTGTGGTATGTTCAGGAAATGATGACCAGTCACGGGAGCTGCAGCAAAAGGCAGGTGGATGGAAGTGGCTGGAGATGAGACTCCAGAGACAAGCTGGAGCTGGGTCACAAAAGGCATTTTATGTCATTGTAAAGGAGGGTCAACTTATCTATTTTGACACTGAAGAGCTGATGGAAACAGGAGCACATCCAGATTTATGAAGTTATTTCAAGTAGCAGTTGCAAGATCTGAAAGGAAAAGTGGGCAAGCAGAAGGCAGGGAAAATAAGCCAATTGACTTTCGCCAAATAAATTTTGATAAAATGGTAACTTTTATCCTGTCACTTTACAGTCGCCAGTTTCCATTGCTCCCAGTGAAGTTCAATGCTCTCTGCCTGGTTTTGAAGGTCCTTACCTTCATGCTCACTACTGTCCAACACATCAGCTCTACCCAGTGACAGTAGTTTCACTCTCCCCCCACGTGAAAGTTAATCCCTGTCTTTGTTCCTTACATTCCCTGGGTGGCTGAAAACTCATTGAGGACACAGTCACGTCTGACAGTAGATGAGCCCATAGGAGAAGCTTACATAGCTCATAGGATAGTCAATGGTCATAGCTGGGATGGCCCTTCCAGGTTATGGTTCTCATGGGTCACGGAGGAAAAGTCTGTGTAAAGCAAACTCATAAAATGCTGACACTGTTTGATCATGAAGGTGCTGGCTAGTAAGATAAGCAATTCTCCCACTGGCCTCACTTGGTCTATCAGCCAAGATCCTAGATGGAAACAGAATTCTACTAAAATGTATAACTAAAGGGAAATTAAGCAAGGGATGATTTGCAGAAGTGTAGCCACAATAAAAGGAACCCACAAAGGTTGCCGAGCATCCCAGAGATTAGAAATATTGAACAGCCATTATTACCTCATGTCTAAAGAGATGAGAGGAAAAAATAACTTGGCCAGGGCCCAGAGAACTGGAGACACGGAGGAGAGGTCTCTGGCAAAAACCGTAGAGTAAGAAGGAGGAGCAAATGCCACTGTATCAAGACACTGAAGCACTGATGGAGCAAGGAAAAACATATCCTTCTCTCTCTCTCAACTCTCACCCTCCATTCTCTTGCAGCACCTACCATTGGCTAGATGTAATCAAAAGCCAAAGGGCAAGGAATACAAGTGATGCGGCCCATGGGATCTGGGTAGAAACAGGTATAAAACAACCATCAACATTAGGATTATAATTGGCTGCATTGATAAACAACCAGGATAACAATGGCTTAAACAATTTATAAGTTTGTCTCATGTAATTGAAGCCCAGGGTGGACATGTCAGCTCCCAATAATTGGGGACCCAGGTTCCTTCTATCCAGCTATCTCCCTTCCTCAGCATCTTACCTCATGATCCAATATGGCTGCTTGAACTCGAGCCATTATGCTGGCATTCCAACATTCAGGAAGATGAAAGAAAAGGGAAGAAGAAGAGCACACGTTCTTACTTTAAGGGCACTTATTTGAAGTCACACATGATACTTCCATTACATTTCATTGACCAGAACTTAGTCACATGAGCACACCTACCTCCAAAGAGGGTCAGAAATGTGATACCTATGCCAAGAAATTTTGTGTCCAGCTAAAAATCAAGGCTTCTCCTACTAAGTAAAAGGGGGAGATTAGATACTGGAGGACAGCTAGCTGTTTGATACAATCCCAGAGGAAAACTCCCAGTCTTTGAACTGCTAGAGAAACTCCAGGGCCAAGCTAGAGCCTTGTCAACTTTCAACAACCAACAGAAGGAACACGTTAATGGTAACGACAATGTGCATCATGACACGTTGCATGTCCTTTCACTACGTGATAGTTATTTAAACGCCAACTTCAAGGGAAAATCCATTTTGCTGCATATGAATAATGCATATTCCACGAGGAAGTGCCAGTTAGAGACATTTGCCAGAGGAGATTTAAAGACTCATTCCTGGAAAATATGAGGCCCATGGATATTACGAAGTGAGCTGTTTTGATACAGAAGCAATGGATCGTGTTTTCAGAGTTGAGGGATAAATCTGCATCTATCAAGGTGGAACTCTAAGAGATGACTGACTAATTTTCATGGAGAAAAGCCGTGGTTGCAGCCGGCCGCAGTTACAGCGTGCACGCCGCTGACTGGCTCTGCTCCAGAGCCCTCCCTTGGGTGCACTAGTTTCCTTCTCAGGTGCCCATGCACGTCCCCAGCCTATGCAGCCTGCTCTGGCACTCCCAGGGGGCTGCTCCCAGAGGAGTGACAGTGGGGACTGCCCCAGTTCGCCTGTGAGTGCCCCCACTCTCTGAAGCCCAGGACAATCCCAGCCACTCCGTCCCCAGGCTGCTCCCAAGGTCCACAGGCAGAGGACGTCTCTACTTCTCTCTTCCAGCATGCTTCCGAGGCTTTGGCCAGCCTGCCCAGAGGAAGAGGGGGAGAAGTCTTGGCCCATCAATCATTCATTCAACCAACCTTTGGGCAGCAGCTAACATGTGCGCCCCTGTAGGACAGCAGGGGGCACTGAGAAGCAGACCGTAGGGCATGCAGTCTAGCTAGCGTGGGCAGGAGTTCCACACCTGGAGTTACATCACCCATGGCAGCGGTACAGACAACATCACACACTGCAGTGTCCCGGGAATAGCAGAGGCTGTCAGCCGCACGGTGCCATGGATGGACGGAGTTACTGTGAGTTGGACGGCTTGAGGAGGATCCATGGACAAAGTACCATTGGGTAGGGCTTGTTGGCTCCTGTGGAGTGACCAGGAGGGGAGAGTGTGTCCAAAGACAGAAGCCTGGAGGCAGGAAAGAGCATCTGACCTCAGGGACGGCAGGGAGAGCAGTCCAGCTGGGAAGAAGGGCTGTGCAGCATGGCGCTGAGAAAGGAAGATGGCGGCAGGCTGGCGGGGGGGTCCTCGCTGCCAGGTAAGGAGACTGGCTTTCAGAGAGGAGCCACTACAGTTCTGAGTGGAGGAAGTGCATGAAGAAAACAGTGTTTGGGAAATGCTATCTGGCAGTGTGCAGAACGCATTAATTATGCATCAAAGGAGCTGGCCTGCATATTTGAGGACACACATGATGTTATGAGTCAGACCAACAGTAATCCAGTGGAGTACTCTGTTCATGACTTTCAAAAATAGCTCCCAAAGGCACGTGATATTCTTTTATTCAGCAAACGTGTGCAGGGTGCTGCTATTCAACAGGCACAGGGGTCTCAGGTGACCTCCGTGACCTATACAGGCGTGGTCCCAGCCCTGTGATGGGAAACCATCCGTCACCCCAAGCAGGAGGGCCTGCTGGGAGTGGGGGCATGAGGCTGAGCCGGAAGGGCACAGAGAGGAGGCGCATCCTGGAGAGGGGGCTTACCGTCACAAATGAAGCCCCATACGGGGCACAGCAAAACTGCAGTCAGACCCAGGGCAAGAAGCCAGACTCTGTGTTTGAGGGAGAAAGATGGGACAGGGCTCAGAGAGCCGGGGGGAGGCCGTGGGGTCCTGATGCAGAGCTGGTTCGTGTCCAGGGAAGTCTTTCCGAGATGAGGTGAAGTAGAGGGGGCGGTGGGACGCCCTTCTGGAGAGGGGCTGGTTGCAGAGAAGTGGGAAAGCAAGCTTCAGCCTGGAAGGTTGAATGCTCTCGTTATCCTTCACTTCCCACCTCCAGGCAATAGTCTGGATCCTTCTAAACCCTCCTTGAGATGGAACACTTCTGTAGCCCACACAAACTCGCACTGTAACCTGTTCGTGCACGCTACCCACACACTCCCTCACCCGCTCTGCTCACTCTCCCCTCTCTTGTGAACAAGCACGCTCCCCCGCAGCCTCCTGCCCACCTTAGCAGGACCTTCCGCAGGCCGGCGGGGGTTAGTTTGTGTCTGGAGCAGGGCCAGCAGCCACGCTCTCAAGCACAGGCTAGGCTGACATCTACGCTTGGGATGGTGAACAGGGACAAGGAGTAAAGAAGGAACAGTCCTTTTCAAACTGACAGGTTAGCGATCAAGACCATTTCCGGAGCCAAAGAAACCTACTGATCTGTGTGATTCGTGAAACAACCAGTCACTCAGTTTTTAAAAATCTGGTTATTTGATTAAACAGACAAACCAGTCAACCTTTCAAGCTTTGACGCCTCTGAAGACATAGCTTGAACAAGCCTGCTGGGCAGAGCAGCAGCCCCAACGGGCCCCGCCACGGGAAAGGGCAGCCCCAAAAACCGCCCTCGAACTCTCAGCTGCAGAGAGAATCCACCGCCGGCGGGGAGGGAACACGGGGCTCACCTCCACCCCGCAGCGGCCATCCCCTCGCCTTGCGCAGAGACCAGCAATTGCAGGCCTATTTTAGGAAGCGGGGAGGCCGTTCCAAAGCTACCTAAGTGTGGACTTTCTTCAGGGTCACGTAATTCCAATCACCTGGGAAAGGACAAGGAAACGAAGGTCCATTTACTTCCCATTTTGAAAGTAAGGTATGAGGTTGGCGGGGAGAAATCCAATCCAGAAACAGCCCTGAGGGGCCGAAGCAGGTGCTCTCCCTTGGAGAGTATTTGAGTTTTCCGGCGGCATCCTCATTCGGCGCCGCTAACTGAGCCTTTAGGTACACAAGGTATAGCAAATGCGAGCTCTCCCCGCCCTGGAGGAACTGCGATCCACAATGAGCAACAGTGACAGGGACGCAGGAAGGGAAGCAACTGCAAGAGCCAGGCACGTGGAGTCTCAGTCCTGTGTGGCACTGATGGATCATGCCCAGTTCTCATCCATTTTAGCCCCAGGATATCACTTGCCCGCTGGATATACCCACAATGCTCAGCTCAAGGGACCCTGAGGCTGGGGCTCAGGAGCCCTCGAAGAAGCCAAAGGCCAGTCCCCTCTGCCCCCTCACTGGTCAGACTGGGCCACACGGAAGCTGCAAAGTTCCTTTGTGCCCAGGGAAGTGGGACTTTGGCCTCAGGCCAGCAAAGCTGTTGTCAACGCCAAGTGTCCCTTTTGCCCACGGATAATTGAGAGATGACTGCCTGCCAGTAGAAAGTAAAACTCACTTTATATGCAAGAAAAGTGAGAAGCAGCAGAAGCTAGAGAAGCTAACATCCCACGAGCATTTCCTATCATTTCTAGAATTATGGCATTATCGAGCTTGGGGAAATTTTTAAAAATTATCTGATCCAACACCCTTGTTTTACAGATAAGAAAACCGAGGACCAGAGAAATAAGAGAACTGCGGGTGGTCCCACAACCAGGACGTGACAGAGCCAGAATCCAAACCTAGTTCCCACGCCCACTTTAATGCTCTTACCACTACACAAGGCTGATTTCCTAAGCGAGTGAATCAGGAAAAAACTGGAAATTTACCTTTGCATCTGAACAGCAGTCTGATGGGCAGAATATCCACAAATGTACCTGTAATAAAAATGTAAGCCAGTCACTTAATCATTCCATTCCCTCGGAACCCTGTGGAACACCTTCCCAGAGGAGCCTGGCCTGGGAGAGACCTTGACCCAGTCTCAGGACTGAGGGCTGGATTCTTCTTGTTTGAGATGATTTCTTTCTCTTAATTGCGAAAGTTGTTATAAATTCCTCGGTGGCATTGATCCAGAGAAAGGCAATTTGACAGTTAATTAAACAAAGAACTCCTGTGTCCAGCACATGCACACGCACACACATTCACCAGTGCGCACACACGTGGGTGTTTGCTCTCCACGTCCCCCATTCAGAGGGCTGCTTAGGGAAGCTGCTGTGAGGGGTCTGGGGAGACCCTGGCGCCCGTGCTTCCTGGAGCGCCTCTCAGATGGGGTGAGAGAGGAGGAGTCAGCGAGTAATGGAATGTAATGTAATGGAAAACGAGATCAGGTATAGGGCTTGTCTTAATAAAAGTATAAGACCAGATAGACACTGAGACGATGTTACTATTAAGGGATAAGACTCAAAAAGAGACCAAGAAAAAAGGGCTTTTAAAGATTTGAAGTTAGAAGTGATTGAAAATAAATCCCTTAATTTTGAATCAAGTAGCCTTCTGTTGTTTTCCAAGATACCCACAGAACTTAATGTTTTTTTAAGACTAAAAACTATTGTTATTTCATTAATTAAAACAAAACCAAAAAATTTTGAAGGGACTGCTTTTGTTATCTAGGGCTGCCGTAACAGAGTTCCAGAAATTCATATTCTCACAGTACTGGAGGCTGGAAGTTTGAAATCAGGATGTTGGCAGGATCGGTTTCTCCTGAGGCCTCCCCCCTCGGCTTGTAGATGGTGGTCTCCCTGTGTCCTCACGTGGTCTCCCCTCTGTGAATCTGTGTCCAGATTTCCTGTTCTTATAAGGACACCAGTCAGCTTGGAGGAGGCCCACCCACATGACCTCATTTATACTTAATTACCCTTTTAATGACCTTATCTTCAAATACAGTCACATTCTGAGGCATTTGAGTTTTGGGGGAGACAGAGGTCAGCCAAGAACAGGGACTAAGGTAAACAGGCAAAAAGTGAAAAAAAAGATTAAAAAGTTCCAGGACTCCAAGCCCTCGGAACCCTGTGGAACACCTTCCCAGAGGAGCCTGGCCTGGGAGAGACCTTGACCCAGTCTCAGGACTGAGGGCTGGATTCTTCTTGTTTGAGATGATTTCTTTCTCTTAATTGCGAAAGTTGTTATAAATTCCTCAGTGGCATTGATCCAGAGAAAGGCAATTTGACAGTTAATTAAACAAAGAACTCCTGTGTCCAGCACATGCACACGCACACACATTCACCAGTGTGCACACACGTGGGTGCACAGGCGCACACACACACACACACACACACACACACACACACACACAGGGTGGGAGCCTGCTCTGGTTCTAAACTGTGTGATGAGTGGATGAGCAAGAGCCCCTGGGAACCATCTTTATGGTGCTGTTTGGCTTGAATAAGAGGAGGTTTGTGCTTGAGGACCTGAGAGAGACAACTACGGGGAGAAAGGATGCCATGGCAGCCCAGGACCCAGCAGCCTGGGGCTGAACTCTGGGAGAAAGTAGCTGGAGAATGATGCTGAAGAAGTGGCTTCCAAGGACCACTCTTGAGAGGCCAGTCCCAAGCAGCAGGTGGCACTGAGCAAGGATGAAGGACGTGTCTCCTGCCCAGTGAGGCCCCGGGGAATGCAGACTGCCCTGGCACCTCCAAAGATGAAGGATCAGAATGCAGAAGTGAGGACCCCAGAGGAGTGTTGGGGGTGAGTCTTTGAGGAGGACAGAGAACAGCTACAGGATGAAGGATGATGAAAGGCTTATTCATGATGCCAATTGAGATACCCCCAGGGCTCCCTAGAAGGAGTGGTTAAGACCTTAGGAGGGGCACATGGGGGCCTGAGGCAGTGACGTTCACATCATTACCCTTGGTGTGATCCCATGGGTACCAGAAGCTGGCAAGGCCTGGGCAACAACCTCAGCAGACACTGCATATACTGAGGCATGGAGGATGCACAGAGACTCTTGGGATCCCTAAGACCCCCTACAGTTAGTGGGGTATAGGATGAGCTGTCCTGTCATTAGTTCACATAAATCCCATGTGCCCCAAGGTGACACTGAGTATAACTGGCACCTGATATCCTGGTGAAGATCTAGGTGTCCCTCGGCAGTGAAGCCAACCCCCACATCCATCCCAGGTGATCTGGTGCCAATCACTCCGCACCTGGAGCCCCAGGCTCCCCACACCCAGTGGATCAAGGTGAGAAAGAGCTGCCAGCCATCACTAAAACACAGAAAGTCCTTTCAAATATGGCAGAGAGGACAGGTGACCTCAGTGCGGGCACCTGACCACCAAGGCTGTGGTGTACCTGTTCCAGCCTCCCCAGAACGTGCACGCCACCCCAGAGCCCAGACAGGGACTCTCGCTCTGCCCCAGGTCACTACCGCCAAAACTCTTCCCCAACTGTCAGTCGTTCCTTTAACGAGCCGCTCCAGCCCAGGGCTCTCCTTGGGCCTTGGGAGGGAGTGCAGTGGCTCCTGCTTCTTACATTCTGTACTTCGGCAGTAACTGACATTTGCATAAGGAGTGTGGACTATTTTTCCAATTGAAAAAAAAGACCTATTAAAATGAAAATAAAAACAAATGTTTACTGCGGGCCAGGCACTGCATCCGGGCACTCTTAATCTCCTTGACTCTGTTCTAATTTTTCTTTCTTTCTGTGGCACTGATCACCTTCTAAAATACCGTTAAAATTACTTGCCTGCTAGGGTATTCTGGTTGCCTGCCTCCGACTCCTCAACTGCAGCTCCGTGGCACAGAGACCTTTGTGGTTTTGCTCACAGACGCATCCTGGTGCTAGAATGGAGCCCAGCACGGAGCAGTGCTCCACAAATGTTTACAGGATGAAGGAGACAGTTTCTACCTCCCCTGAGCTCAGGAAGTGGGAGACAGTCCAGACAGACAAAGGACGTGCACTGGCGGGTTCTACATTAAGACCTGCAAGCCCCCGTTAACTTTGGGACAGCCACACCCAGGTCGGGGCTGTTTAAACTGGTGCTTGTGGAATG
Source organism: Equus caballus (assembly GCF_041296265.1). NCBI lineage: Eukaryota > Metazoa > Chordata > Mammalia > Perissodactyla > Equidae > Equus > Equus caballus. Next base: position 24,113,923 of record NC_091700.1, on the reverse strand, counting down.
AGTGGCAGTCTGGAGGGCAAAGAGGGTAGGAGAGCGGGCAGTTCTATGGAGAGAGCTGCAAGGGCAGGTGGCCACGGAGCAGTGTCCTCAGACGCAGTAGAGCTGCTGGGCTGGAAGAGCAGGGCCTCTGAGTGGGGAGGGGGAGTGGGCCAGAAGCCAGTTAAAGTCGGGGCCATGGGACTCGGTGACCCTGGGGGCTGAGGGCAGGGACCCTGGGGGCTGCTGAGGGAGGGGAAGTGGATGCCAGTCAGAAATGCTCAAGCAGGGGTTTGTCACATGCAGCTGGTTCCAGCGTGTCTCCAAATCATCAAGTGTCTGGCCTAGGGACAGTTGGGGCTGTTTTTCCAGAAGCAACCAGGGGATGAAGGGCTATTTTGGGGTGACTGCTACTTCCTTGTTGTGGCAGCACCTGGCCCCAGTGTCCAAAAGCGCAGAGATGACATCTGCACCCGTGGGTGCATGGGAATGAGGGCTGCTAGACCCTCACAGACCCCTGAGAGGTCGAGGCTGAGGGGAACTGGTGGCCAGTTTGGGGAGACTAGTGTGTCCTCGATGGAGACCCTGCGCTTCTCTCGAGGGGAGCAAGTACAATGGGCCAGTCTGGGACACACCACATATGAGGCACTGTGGGCTTCCGTGATTCTAGCCATGTCCCAGAATCCCTGGGCCTTCACACGGGCAGAGAGATAGACATCTGTAACCCTGCACCCCACAAATAAAAGACATGAATTGTAAATCCACTTTCAAGCAGTTTTTTTTCTTTCTTTTTTTTTTTCAAGGAAGATTAGCCCTGAGCTAACATCTGCCAATCCTCCTCTTTTTTCTGAGGAAGACTGGCCCTGAGCTAACATCTGTGTCCATCTTCCTCTACTTTATATGTGGGACGCCTACCACAGCGTGGCTTGCCAGGCGGTGCCATGTCCGCACCTGGGATCTGAACTGGCTAACTCTGGGCCACAGAAGTGGACGCACTTAACTGCTGCACCACCGGGCCGGCCCCTCAAGCAGTTTTTTTTTTATATAAAGATTTTTAATTTTTTCCTTTTTCTCCCCAAAGCCCCCCAGGACATAGTTGTATATTCTTCGTTGTGGGTCCTTCTAGTTGTGGCATGTGGGACGCTGCCTCAGCGTGGTTTAATGAGCAGTGCCATGTCCACGCCCAGGATTCGAACCAACGAAACACTGGGCTGCCTGCGGCGGAGCGCGCGAACTTAACCACTCAGCCACGGGACCAGCCCCCGCTCGAGCAGTTTTTTAAAGGTAGAAATTTCTTCAGTCAAAAAACATTTTAAGGCACCTCCTAACCATAGCATTTACAACTGTGAATAAGACATACTTCCTGCTACAGGAGAGAGACAGAGAAGGGAAATGTGTGTTCAGGATGTTCCGTGCTATTGTGGGAGGGCACGTGCAGAGCTAATAGCACGCGGCAGGGGCACCCAACCCAGACTACTGGGCATGCAGGGATGGCTTTGAGTCTGGGCCTAAAAGAAGAAAAGCAAGGGGCTGGCCCCTTGGCCTAGTGGTCAAGTTTGGTGTGAAGTTGAGTGAAGGGAGCAGAGGCCAGAGAGGAAAGTGGGGCCAGGTGCCAAGTGGCCCGGAATGCCACATTGAGCAATTCCAGTGCGGTGGCGTCAGAGAGTCAGAGCACAGTGGGCCGGCAGAAAGGGAAGGTGAGGAGGTGGAGGCTACGCATGGGGACACGTGCTCCAAGACGCTGAGCAGAGAAGAGAGAGGAGATAGAAGGCCATAACTGTGAGGAGATACATGGTCATTGTTGCTTGGTTGGTTGGTGTTTATTTTTAGGATGCTGGAGACTTGAACGTTTCAATGCTCATGTCAAGAAACGAGTAGGGAAGAGAAGGGTAAGAGATCAGGTGAGGGTTTCACAGAGAGGCCTCCTCTCCCCAAACAGGAAGGTGGGAAGTGCAGATGCAAGTGAGGGTGCTGGCACTAAGCTGGAGGGTCCCTTCTGACGGTTGACATTTTTCTCTGTCAAGTAAGAATTGAAGAAAATAGTGAGAGGCAGGCGATAGTGGAGAAGTTCTGAGGTCATGCTGGTGAGTTAAGGTCACTGGGAGACATAGAAGGCTTTGGAGCAGGGTTGGGGCTAACCTGAGATAGGAGACCTTGAGGCCATCCCCATGGTTGGCAATCCTACACAGCAAAGCACGGCAGGGGCTGTTTACTAATAGATGGACTGATGGAAAATCAGTGGGTTGCCATGGGGGCTGGACACACAATGGACAATGGGAGTTAAGAATATTGGCAAGGGCCGAGGCTGGGTAGGAAAGGACATGAAGGGAGGAGTGTGCCAGGGGGACAATGTCGAAACGTTGGGTCAGGAGACCTGGCTGAGGAGCTAGGGCAGGGGCAGTGATTTCCTGAGGGGCTAGAGGCAGAGGGAGTCCAGGTTCGAGAGCAACAGATTGGAATTCAGGGTCCTGTGGTCAGTTCCAGGTAACGACAACATGCAGAGTGGCCAGAGTCAGGCGTTAAGATGGAGTAAGAGTAAAGATGTGAGACGCCAAATGTTGGTGAGTCCGGCCCACGTGCACTGAAGTCACAGGAGCTTGGCAGGGCCCAGGGGGAGATGACAGCTGTGAGCCGCGCTCTGTGTCTTCAGTGAATGAGGGCGTCTGTGGAGGACATCAGACGACCGTGATGGGGAGGGCAGGATCACCAGAGGCAGGAGGAACATCAGCCCAGCATCCTGAGCTGAGAGGCATGCTTCCCCAGAGGGTGCCTGGGGAAACCGCGTGCTCAGGGAAAGACGTGGAGGAAACCTTCCGGGGCAGGGTGAGGAGGAGAGGGATTTGCTTACTGAGGAATGGTCTGGAGACCCTGGGAAGCAGATGATCTGATGAGATAAAACCAGCCTCCACTTTTTAAAAGGTTACTGTGTGCCAGGCCCTGTGCTAGGAGCTTTATATACAGCATCTCAGAACACCTCTATGGAGAAAGTATTATTACCCCAATTCACAGCTCAGTAAGCTGAGAAACAGAGAAGTAAAGAGGTAAGGATAATGTACGTGGAAATGCTTTGTGAATTCCTGAAGCAGTGTGTAAGTGTTCGGTCTTCTGTTGTCCTACTAACCAGCTCTCATCAAACAATCTCTAACACAGCACACCACCCAATATCGTGCAAGTTTGAGTTGACTGCCCACTAAACAGTAAGAAGGAAAAATAGAAAGCTCCTGGCAGTGTCACTAAAATCTACTCCACTTCCATTCTTTGTGTTTGGAGATAAGTTGATATAATGATCTGACCTAAATAAATGTTTAATGGACTTTTCTGGAGTTCTCTCCAGATGCTGTCATGCAGCACGGAGGCCTGTCTTAACCACCCCTCACCATCCATGCTTGGAGCGGGTAGTGCCAATCATAACCCATTGGACATCTGGTGACAAATGGCAGTGAAACCTCACCCTAAGGCATCTGGATGGATCACAGGGAATCACTTGGTCTCGAGAAAACAGCTAGGTTTTTCATGGGACCAGACGAGTCCTGTTCCAGTGTCACTTCCTGGGCCCCTGGGATCTTTACTCCTTTTATAAGTGCAGTATGATTTCAGTACAGCAGTACTGGGGTGGGAACAATTTGAGTGAAAAGTCACTCTGTTCATACAATTTAGACTACATATCCAAAGGGCAGAAACAAACAAGGAGAAAGCATTGACTAAGTAAATAATATCATACATATTACTGAGAAACTTTAACTAGAAGGAGCACCAAGGGTCCAAATCCACAGAATATGGTTTCTCAAGAGGGAAGCACATTGAGGTGCTGGCCAGGCAGACATGCCCAGCCCATCCCTTAGCCCACCTGCCTTCATTTTAGACAAGGAGGTGAGAGAAGGCTCCACGGTGTGTCTGCCTTGTAAGGGGCCAGCTGTTGAGGAGTAACTGTGACTGTCCTCCCCAAAAGGTGACATTGCAGACTGTCAGCGTGGCTTCCAGGATACAGGGGGCAGTGGTTAGCCCTTCTCACAGTGCTTTACCTGGCCCAAGACTGGACTATGTGGCTTAGTCATGGGAAGGTGTATTTTTCTGGAGCATCTATAAAATTCCCCTTTTACTCTATGATTGTATATTTTGGAGGTATGCTAATGAGATGTCATCAATAACTAGTACAACTTTTCTTCTGTGTAGAAATATCATGATGATTTCACAGTTTGAATAAAGAGTTTTGAATGTACTGAGCAAGTTGGCTTTTTATACCATCTGAGAGTGGGATGGGGCTTGGGAGAAAACTCAATGATGAATTTTAGATTTTACTGGCTAGCAGATTGTATCAGTAAGCAATTATGCTGCATTCATTCAATGTTCAACGAATTTTTATTAAGTGCTTGTTCCATTCCAGGCATAATATGCAGTAATGAACAAAGCTCATGCCCTTGTGGAATTATATTCCAGTGAGGAGAGATAAATAAACCAATGAAGGCATGCAGGTCATCAGATGGCCAAATCAGAATGGCTTAAAGCACACAGGGATTTATTTTTCAGTCACAATGAAAAGTCCAGAGGCTGGCAGGTGCTCGTGTTGGTTTACTGGCTTAAGGATGTCAGGGCCAAGGCCTCCACAATTCTCTTGGCCTCTCCCTCATGGTCACTGGAGGTTGCTTCAGCTCCAGTAATCAAGTTCTTTTTCCAGGAATAAAGAAGGAAGAAATGCCTAGAACATACCTCCAGCTGAGTCCACTTCGCTTATGAGACTCTTTAGCAGAAGCCCCGCCTGACAACTCAGCTTGCATCTCATTGGCCAGTCTTTGTCACATGACTGTCCCTATCTGCAAGGGAGACTGGGAAATGGAGTTCTTTAGCCTGGAAACTTCCACCCGCAATACAATCAGAGGATACTGGATATTGTATAAGCAACGAGCAGCCTCTGCATCTCAGATGCACAATATCATCAGTGCAGAACATATTGCTGAGGAAATCTTGCTCACTCATTCTCCCTTTGGGTCTTTAGCTGCAAAGCAGTGGTTAAAGTATTTGATTGACTGATTCAATGTTGTCTTTCTAGAAGAAGATGCTTCAAACATTTTATACCTGAAAGGGCTTTTCTTGGACTAATCCCCCATTTCTTTAAGTCAGTAAGAAAAACCATCGCTCAAAAGAAATGTAGAGTTAAGTGGATACGACTACCTTTCTTTGTCTCGCTCAACAAATTTTGAAAATGGGAAAGGAAATATTTTCCTTTTATGGCAAAATAGCACGCTGCCAGAAGAAGCTTAATTACAGAATGATAAAATTAGGCTGTTAGAATTAGATAGTTGGATGAATTATAATTAGTCTGAGGCAACGGCCCTAGCATGTCAAGCAGAAAGCCTGGGAACAGCACTTGGTCCGGGAATAATGAGACTTCTAAAACCGGTGAGATGGAATTTCAGCCTGTGGCTCAGTCATTATGTCTCCTTTTCAATGCCCTGTGCAATCACAACCACTGTCACAGGATAATAAGATGGCATTTTATCCTACGAAGAATTGCGGAGTGAAAAAGAACTTAACCATAATCACGTGCTTTACCTCTACAAAAGGGCTTTAAAGACAGGAAATTCCCCTGAACATTGTTTATGGAGAGTGGAGGTGGGGGAGGATGCCAGGAAATGGAGTGCATTTTTCCTTAAACAAAGGGCAACTCCTGGAACTCAATACAGTTAAACCTACACCGCTGCAGACAGCACAGAGCTCATGTGTCTGTCACCTACCTGTTGTCTTCCACAGGCTCTCTCTAGGATGGGTCGTTTTCTTTCAGTCCCTTGATCATATTGAACCTGGTAAACTGAGGCTGTACCAAGAAGTCCCAAGGAATCTTTACACACCGGAAACATGGTTGTGGGTGCCCTAGGCCAGGCGGTCCTACGGGACAACCGAGAATCTAGTCGGAGGATGAGTCTCACATTTTTGTGTGTATTGGGGAGGAAGGCAGGGAGTTCTGCTGTCCATTGTGGTATCTTTGAGAGCTAGAGATTACAGGCTAGAATTGTGACAAACGTCCCCCTCTAATTTGGGAGGGTCATCTAGCCTGAGGACTGACAGGAGTTTAAAACTGGAGGGGTCTCAAACATCTAGTCCAACCTCTTCCTTCTACCCAAAAGAAAACATGCCCAACTGGGGAGAGCCTGCTGCTCAGAGCGTGCTCCTGGCCCCCACGGCTGGGCCTGCAGGACTGTTAAGGGACAGTAGTCAGGTAGAGAGATGTTGAAGCTGGTAAAACAAACAAACAAACAGCAACAACACCAATAAAATTCGGCTAGCCTATTTTTAAAAATGATTAAATTTGACCCAGGATGATTCGGGGAATATCCAGAAAGGAGGTGGCATTGGAATGGAGCCTTGAAGAATTAGGATTCCAATCAGTGAATAAGAGGAGGACTGTGCTTCAGGCTGACATTGCAAAGCACAGAGCACCACGAAGCACTTGGGTCACCGTCTGTGAACCTGGGGATGTTGGAACCAGGTGGGTAGAGGGACATTGCAGCAAATAGGCCTTGGGAGGCCACTTGAGGCCAGAGCGACACACACTTGTTGACTGTCCTGCAAATTCGCATTATTGGGATTCAGAGAAGATTTTTGGAAGGGATTCATTCTTTAATTCCCTGCATTTTGATTTTTTATTTGCTACTTAATGAACTCACTTATTCAACAAATCTTTATTGAGGCCGTAGCTATGCACAGTAATAAATAATGCACATTTCTGGAGAGCTTTCCATAAGCCAAGCAGTGTGCTGGGAGCTATCTCTGCATCACTCTATTTAATTCTCACTAAGCCCTCTGAGGTAGGTACCATTAGAATTACCATTGTACAGATGAGGAAATAGCCCCAAACAAGTATCTTGCCCAAAGTCACACAGCCAAGAAGTGGTGGGACCAGAATACAAACCCAGAAAACATGACTCCCCATCCCTCCTTTCCACTGCCTGGACCAGAAGTCTCCCCACTCTTCTTGACTCCTCTCTCCCTCTCTTCACCTCTCACTTCCTTTCAGGAAATTTTATAAAAAATAAATCACCAGGGGCCAGCCTCGTGGCGTAGCAGTTAAGTTCACGCACTCAGCTTTGGCAGCCGCGTTTGCCGGTTCGGATTCTGGGCGCAGACTTACTCACTGCTTATCAAGCCACGCTGTGGCAGGTGTCCCACATATAAAGTAGAGGAAGATGGGTATGGATGTTAGCTCAAGGCCAATCTTCCTCAGCAAAAGGAGGAGGATTGGTAGCGGATGTCAGCTCAGGGCTAATCTTCCTCAAAATAAATGAATAAATATATAAATCAGCAAACACAATCCTGTCAAATCATCACATAAGGGCATCACTTGTAAAAAAAAAAAAAAAAAAAAAAAAGAAAGGATCTGAAGTGTCATGTAGAAAACCCTGAGTCCTGAAAGAAAAATGCCCTGAAACGGAAGGAGTAATAACTGAATGGAAATCAAAGCGGGCTGTGGCTACGAAGTTCACTGCTTTCGTTATCACGTGTCGCCTCCTTTAATCCCCTCTCCCACTCTGACGGAGTATTCTACTCCCTGCAAATGGGAGTGTTGAGGCTGGAGACGTGTTAAGTGATTTGTCCAAGTTCACCGGAGTGAAAGTCCGAGTCAGGACCAGCGCCCGGGCCGCAGAACGTCCCCGCCCTGGGTCTCACCGAGACGCTCTGCGTTCCTCACGGACCAGCTCGGAATCATCCGGGCTGGTTCAGGACCAAGGACAGAACCTCCTGCGGCGAAAATCCGAGGTTTAACCTTCTGGGGCTGGCATTTCGTCCTGGAATCCAGAAAAAAACCAATCCCTGCTGCTCACTTTACCGAACAGATTGCTTTGCATATTCAGCCTTTCAGGAAAACGGAATTCTTTATTTCCTTCTTGAGTTCTAAGAAATAATGAGATATAAATTTTCTGTAATTCTTAGAAATTAAAAAAATTCATGGATTTGTTCCATGATTTCCTTATTTCATAACTACATTAAAACTCTCAGTGTTTTACAATAATTTTTATCAGCTCCTCCCTGTAGATTCAAGACTCACGAATCAGCTGCCATTGTCCTGTGACTAAAATGAAGACTTTAATCCGTTTTTCTTTTAGAGTCTGGAAATCCCTGTCTGCTTCTTCTCCAGGCAGCGCTTGTCAACAGGCCTTTCTTCCCATTAATTATTCTCCGACGAAGCACAAAGAAGCTTCCTTGGTTCCTCTTGGTGAACACATACCACAGTCAAGGCAGAAAGACGGCATCTATTTTGGGAGCACGTATTAGGAGGAACCGAATGAGTGAATGAATTATGTAGGCTGTTCACGGAGTTGAGGGCAGCCTGCCAAAAATGGAAGACAGGAAATACATCTTTAATAGATTATATCACTTGGATAGAATTCTTTTTACATCGTCTCACTTTACTCTCCGTCTGAAAAGGTGACTGAATGATCTTGTCTATGTGCGCAATTGCTAGATTAAACACAGACTCAGCAGCAAAATGCTCATGACGAGTGAACCCAGGAGCTCTTCTCCATGAATTTTCTTTGAGCAATAAAGATAAACGACAAAGGGGCAATAGGGACTGGTTTGTTTTCCGGGCTTTCGCGGCTCTCTGCCTGAGGTTGTCATAATTAAGGCGCAGACCTCAGCTCCAGCCTTCTCTGAAACCCACGACCCAGTGCCGACAGAGAGCCGGGTCATAAAGCACGAGATGTTTAAGGGAAATAAGCTGGCAATTAAAAAGCAGGGCTGTCCAAGACACTGTAATAAATTATCCATCTGGAGGGAATTGAGAATAACTTGCTTAAAGGAGAAAGCAGACTGGCTGGAGATTGGGTTCAGTTCAAACCCAGATGACATCCTTTTGCTGGAACAGCACAGAAATACTCAAAACAGGAAAAAAGTTAGCTTCAACCTGAAGCTTCTCACTCTTGGGCTAGTTGCTTACTGGTGCAAGGCCTCAGGTTTGCCCTGCCGCATGGGAGAAGGTGTGTTCAGACTGTCGATTTCCAGAAGGGAAACTAGTCACCTCATTAGCCACACAAAGGTGTCCGTGGATCGTGCCAAACGCCTTTCTCTACTTTTACCCTCAAGTCACCTCGCTCAGAGCAAGTCTTCAGTGGGCTTCTGGGCTCCCTCCTTTCCTCTCCTCCACTTATCCCCTTAGCCGCTTATCCTGTTTCCAGATCCCTCCCACCTCTAGGGCCCTGACCCCATCCTGGGGAGCTGGAGTGGATCTCGTCAGTTCTGGGAGAAGCCCATGCTCAGTCCTTCCAGATTTTTCAGCACAGAGCCTCTCTAAGGCTAGAAAACCTTTCCTTTAGGTTTGTGCATCTCACACTGGGGTCTGCACACCCCAGAAGCATGACACTCTGTGCTGGACAATCTCAACCACAAGACGAACACCACACGTCAAAGCATCATGTGCTTCAAGATTGGATGGGCAGGAGCACAGGTTTGTGTTAAGATTACCGGAGGTTTATCATGTAGATAAATGCAAAATTAGTATTCATTTTTTAAGATTAAAATGGAATATTACAAAGAATATGCTATAGTCTTAACCTCAGATCCCTGGGGGATATGTTCAAATCAGGTGATGCCCGGGCGACAGGTCCATATGGAGCAGCGGGAGCCATTGTAGGAGGGGGATCTGCACCACCTTCCTCAGAAGGGGCTGTGGGCAGGGGGCAGTGCATGGAGCCTCTCAGTCTGCTGGGCACCAGAGTCAACAGGTGGTTACTGGTGGCCCACAGAGCACCCAGCACAGCGTTAGGTCTGCTGAGACTGCCGCAAAGTCTAGGCCAAGGTGTGGGGTCTAAGTAGTTACAGCCTATGGGGAGACAAGACACCAAGACATCCCACTGTGCCAGAAATACAACCCTCAGCCCAGGGAGAGGTGGACCAGGGGCTAGAAGGGGTCTGGTGCTCACCCAGAAGGGCTTTGTGGGAACACACTCCTGCGAGGAGAGACTACAAGCAGGGCTCCTTCAACCTGGCTGCAGACAGGGCTCACCGGGAGAGCTTGGTAACCCCCCAGATCTCTGAGCCCGTCACAGACACACCAGAACACTCTCCACCAGCAGGCCCAGAAATCTGTTTTGAAAAGCTGTCCTGATGCTTCTGATGTGAGGTGGCTCCAGCCTCCAGACACTGAATCGAGAAGATAACAGAGAGAGGAAAACTGCCTCAGCACTTGCATAAGTTGGTGTTTCTTAAACTGGAATACCGAAGTGTTCAGTATCTCTGAGCTGTGCATGCTATTTTCTGGGCCAAGTGATCTTCATCGACAAACACCAGAATTGGAATAATATGCCAGAGCTCTTGCTCTGTACCTGAACATCCCACCTTTTCGTTTCCAGAAATCTCCAAAGTAAACACTGTCTGTGCAGACCTGCTGCTGCAGACACAGAGCAGCTGTCTCCCCTGCAGCCGGGGTTGCGTCTCCTCAGGGCAGAGTCCATGTTAGGTAATCAGGGGGTGCACACAAGAAGACCCTGGGGACAGAGGGATGGGTTTGCGAATCTCTTTAGAACCTGCAGCTCCAGCCAAAGAGGGGTGTGGTCCTTCTCCCAGCCCCCTCCCAGCCCAGACTCCTCTCAACTCTCCACGTCCCCACCCTCATCCTCTGTCACAGCTGTTCTCCAGGAAACCATTTCCAACTTCAATTTCATTTCCCCGGCAAGTCCTGATGGATATTACCTACTATTATCCATAAGCAAGAACCAGCCCCTCTCTCTACGGTTGGCAGCTCAAAGGATTTTTTTTAAAAGAAAACAAAAAAGGAGAAAGTCATGCTTCTCTCATATTTCTGAAACACAGTCGTTCTTTCCTGAGGACATGGGAGGGACTCCATCCCCATTCTGTACAGTTGGACTCTGCTTTGTTATTTGGTGGGTGGCAGTCCACGAGAAAGACCAGGTTCTGCTGTGCCTGTTGCTCTAGCCATAGCCTTTGGCCTGGATGCATTGCTATTTCTGGGACACAAGCCACCATGTCTCTGGAGAAGAATCTCAACCCAGGAAAAGCAACGACAAAAAATGAACACTTTTAGACAGACGGGGATGGTATGTTAGAGGAAGCCACCCAGTCAATGGGAATTTAGTAAACATTTACGACCGATAGGATGTTCCCTATGCGTACAGATAAAAATTTCACTCTCTCTTTAAAAGAAAAGACATCATAGTTTCAAGGACAAATTCTAGGTGAGTTTTCCAGAATGTGCTCCATGAAGCACTAGCCTTATGAAGTGCTCCACTAAAAAAATCATTTTTGTTCAATTAAATTAGGCAGACACTGCATACTCGATACCTTCTTTGGTGCACTCTAACCTCTGAATTTTCTAGAAGCGAGTTGTTTAATTTCCAGATATTAAGATTTTCCCTAGATATATTGTTACTGATCTCCAATTTAATCCTGTTGTGCTCAGAAAATACAGTTTGTGTGACTTCAATTCTCTTAAATTTTACTGGAACTTGTTTTATGGTGAATATACTACGTGTATTTGAAAAGAACGTTTATTTTGCAATTGTTAGATGTAGTATACTAACAATGTTAATAAAATCAAAGTGGTTAGTAGTGTTTCTCAGAAATTCTATGTCACTAATGACTTTTGTGCCCAGATGTTCACAAATTGCTTAGAGAATTTTGGAATTACCCATTTCTCCCTTTAATTTTCTCCATTTCTGCTTCATGTATCTTGCTCTATTGTTAGTTGCACATACATTTATAATTATTATGTCTTCCTGAAGAACTTTCCTTTTTATCCTAATGGATTGCCTGTCTTTATCTCTGGTAATACTCCTTGTTTTCAAGTCTCTTTTACTTCATATTAAAATAGCTACTCTTGCCTGCACTTGCTTGCTGTTTGCATGGTATATCTTTTATTTTCAACCTATTTGTGCCTTTGTATTTTTTTTTTTTTGAGGAAGATTAGCCCTGAGCTAACATCTGCTGCCAATCCTCCTCTTTTTACTGAGGAAGACTGGCCCTGAGCTAACATCCATGCCCATCTTCCTCTACTTTATATGTGGGATGCCTACCACAGCATGGCTTGCCATGTGGTGCCATGTCCGCACCTGGGATCCGAACTGGCAAACCCTGGGCCGCCCAAGCAGAACGTGCAAACTGGCTGGCCACAGTGCCTCTACATTTAAAGTGTGTGTCCTGTAGGCAGAATATAGTAGAGTCTTGCTTTTTAGTCCACTCTGTTAATCTATATTTTTTGATTAGAGAATTTAGACGATTAACATTTAGTATAACTATTAATATGATGGGATTTAGGTCCACTATTTTATCATTTGTTTTCTTTTAGTTTCTTCTGTTTTTGTTCCTTTCTTTATATTTTCCTGCCTTTTTGGATTACTTGAATACTTTTTAAAAATTCTATTTTAATTTATTTGTTGGACTTTTTTCTCTATTTTGCTTTTTAATAGTTGCCTTAGGTATTAAAATATACTTATCAAACCTTTCAAAGCCTACTTAGTTAATATTGAAACTTAAATTAGACCACTTGCAAGCTTTCATCTTCCCACACTGATCTTTATGTTATTTTGTCATGCATATTACATCCGCAAACATTGTAAACTACAAAGACAATTTTATAATTTTTGCTATCAACAGTCAAACATATTTTAAAGAATTCAAGAGGGGATAATAGTCTTTTATATTTGCTCAGATATTTGCCATTTTTGTTGCTCTTCCTTCATTTCCAAAGACCCAAGTTTCTCTCTGGCATCATTTCCCTTCAGCTGGAAGAATTTCCTTTAGCGTTTCTTTCAGAGTAGTCTGCTGTTGCTGAATTCTCTTAGCGTGTATGTATATATACATATCTGAGTCCTATTACAACCCTATGGAGGATGTCGATGTCTTTGTTGTAGCAGGCAATCAGCTCAGTTAGATTCAGATCACAAGTGCTGTCTCACCTTCTGTGGGCCGTGGTTCAAGTCCCAGTTTAATCTTCAAAGGCTTTGCTGCACTGGTTTGGGTCTGTCTTGTGCGTGTGCATGACTCAGAAGTAATGCGGAAACTTGGAAAGTTTCTATATGGAATTAGGAGACCCCCTCTTTCTGGCTCTCTCTGCTCTGGGCTTCTCCCCTCACTCTCCAGCTCTCAGGAGGTCTCTCTTCCTGGTTCTTCTGACCAGAATGATGTAATTTCTATTGGAGTTTTAGTTACCTATAGGGCCACCTCCTGCCACATTGCTTGGTCACTAGAGGCCATCCTCAGAGCAAACCCGTAAGAGGAAGGGAGATGGAAACTCACTGTGTGTGGTCCCTTCCTGAAGTTTCAACTGCCCGCTACAATCCACTTGCTTTTATTTGCTTTGCGGAGTCAGAGTCCTCGGGTATCACTTTTCGTATTTTTTCCGTTCACAATTTCTAGTTGTAATCTGTTGGGAAAGGCAGTCAAATGCAGTCTGTTGACTCCCACTCAGCTGCATAAGAATGGGCCTTGGACCTGGAATATTCCCGTACTTGGAGATGAAGAGCCTTCACAGCTTATGCTGAGTTTGTCTCCTTGTGAGGGAACATCTCTCCCTGTTTCAGACTCAGTGTGCGCCCCTTTGTTCTGCTTCTTGTGCCTGTGTCAATGGCCCTCAGTCAGGTCCTCAGCTTCCCATATTTCAGACCCCACAGGAGGAGTGGTCCAAGTCCTTCCACTGCAGCACATGGTGGGTTCATGCATTCACACTGCCCACATCAGCTGTGGAGTGGCCATGGGGGCCCAATGAATTGCTAGGCTGTTACTGCACAAAATTGGGGTTCTCTGCCTGAGGTACATAGACAAGCCAGTTAATTACAGCATCAGCCTTTTGGGGAGAAATCAGCTTTTATTCTGTGAGATCAATCTGCAAGGAGACAGTGGGTGTGTGCCTTCAGATCCATCTCCCCGATTCAGGATTTGGGGCAAAATTTAAGAGGTTAGGGAGAACAGGCTGGTACGTGGTAACACTCGTGGGCCAGGTTTTGACTGGTGGGCTTCAAGCACCTATGGTGCTGTCTTAAACATTTATTGAATGTTTATTTATGGTGCTGTCTTAAACATTTAGGTGTGGAAGGGATTCTAACACTGGATCTTCTTGAATGAGGGACCTCTCGCTTCCCATAAGAGTCTGACTTTCAAGTTCCGGTCGTGTCCCGCCGGTCCTTGTGTTCTGTTGGGGGGAGGATCTTTAGTTCCAAGGTGGTTTCAGGTCACGATTTCTTCTTTTACGCATGCCCTGGCTATGTGACATTGTGGGTTTTCTGAAAGACGATCCTTAATCACTTTGTTGATAAGAGATGGGGTCTGTTCAAACTGGTCCTGGAGGGCCCTCAGTTGCAAGGGGCTGGATCGTGTGCACTCTCTCCTCTCGCTGTGAGTAAATGTGCATGATTGAACCTGGTGCGCTGTCTGTTCTCAGTGACCTCGAATCTTGCACTGGTTTCTTCCCTGGGAGGCACTTATCTGCCTTTTAACCTTGGCCACACTAATGCTGCATTTTATCCTGCAGCTTGGCCGGACCACCCAGTGAATGAAACATAATCAGATGGCAGGATGGCTGTAGTGGGTTTATGTTGCTTTAGTGAAACTGGAACCCCACAGAGCACTTTAGAATATTAAAGGCTCTGAGAAATCTTGTGGTAGTGAGACAGGAATGAGCCTAATGAGATAGGGTTGTCCACATGGCCCCTGGCCTAACAAGATAAGGCCCCTAAGCAATCGGCAAGCTAAGAGAATCACGTAGAGACCACTGTGGGGGATCAGAATTGGCCACCCCAAAATGCATCTCTTTGCCTTGGCTTGATTATTTTTAAGAACAAAAGCCACTGAAAGAAACTTTGACCTCCCCCTTTAACTGCCTAAAAGAAATTTAAGATAAAAGGCCTGTCCCCAGGACAGGGCATCACCATAGACAACTCTGGGTATTGATAGACTGTGAGGGTCTTTGCTAAGCCCGCTCTTATCAAAGTTCTGTCTACCAAACATTTGCTTTTCCATTTCCACGTGAATTGCCTTCCTCCCCTTTGAAATCCCAAACCACTAACCGCAACATCCTCCTTTGTCTTTAGCTGAAGATGGTATTTAAGCTGGCAGCCTGGGCCATTTTGGTGAGTTGCTCAGTTTTCCTGGGTTTCTCCCATGTATACATGTTATAAAGCTTTGTTTGATTTTCTCCTGTTATTCTGTCTCATCTCAATTTAATTCATAGACAAGCCAGAAGGACCTGGAGGGTAGAGGAGTTCTCTTCCTCCCCTACGCCACCAAGACCCACATTCTGCATCCTCTGGACTTTCCTGGGCTTATGCATGTGCTGGAGCACCCAAGAGTCCACTGAAGGTGACCCTAGCCCCATTAGCACAGTAAATATCACACCCAGGGGTGGAGAGCTAGCATGCTAATGATCCATGTGTTGCATGTAGTAGCATGCTACATGACAGCACAGATGCAAGCACAACCCCACCTCTGCATGCCATGACAAGGCCCTCCTCCCCAGCCTGTGCCTAACAAAAAGCCCCATAATCCCGTTCCCTAACAAGTTGATCACCTGCCTCTTTCCTTTCCACACCGGTTCCCTTGTGCCTCCCCTGTGCACAAGCTAATAAACTTTTACTTTTCTACTCCCGTTTGTTGCCTCTCTTGATTTCCATCCTAGGGGACAGGAACCCAATGCACCAGTAACAGTAGTTACTTTGGCACAGAAAATTTCCTTCCAACTTTGAATGAAGCTTTGGCACAGTGTCTTATATACAGTAAATATTCAATACGATGACTCTGCCTCGATGCCTTGTATATAGTCAATATTCAGTACAGGTGTGTTGAACTGAATTTTATGAATTGATTGCTTTGGGCACCACATCTTAAAACAAATAAAGAGAAGGATGTCTTAAGCCAATAGCCAATAGAGAGAGAGCCATTCTCTTTTTCCTTCATCTTCGTGCCGCGATCTGTAACATGGGAGTGTCCCCAACACGCCCTGCCTCAGTGGGGAAGAATTAGGAAACGAGCCTTTTGTTTGTTTGTTTCCTTCCCCATTCTCTCTTCCCCATGAGAGAAAGGAGAGAATCTGACATTCCTTAATCTCTGTTTCCCAAATGATTGGCTGTAATGCGTTGAATGTAACTGCTCATTCTTGAGTATACCTGCCCATGGCTTGGCTCTCTGGAGTCTTAATTATTCAGGCTCTGTGGGATTCCAGGCAGGCTGCAGTTTCCACGGCTGGGTGAGTTCATGCCGACCGCCCTGCCTCCATGTGCGAGTCTCAAGGTCTGGACTGTTTGGGAGAGGGCAGTTAGAAAAAGAATCCGCTTCAGCAGCAGGTGCAAACCTCCTTCTCCAATAAAACCGTAACAGCAATTAAATGAATATTGTATGCTAATTTCCTCTGGGATCTGTGTCTGGTTCTCAATTAGCTTGAAATGTGGAGGCAAAGAAAAGGAGTGATTAGGCTCACACAGAACCCTGAACAGCCAACATTACTCTTAGTGTGAAATCTTAGAGGTCGTGAAAGGGCAATGGAACAGAGAGGTGCTGCAATCACCAGGAAGGTAACAGCGATGTTGCCATTGGCTCACCCCCACTACACGCCACATACTGTATCTATGCCCCAGGACGAACTACAGGGGAAGCACCATCCCTCCACTTCGCATGGGAATACGCGGGCTCTGGGTGACAAGGAAGACTCTGAGCTGGGACTTGAACTCAGGTCCCAGGACTCAAAAATCTTAGGCTTTGTGTACTGAGTTCCCTTTATAGTACTTTTATTATTAATTTCATCTACTCGAAGCAGCACATCATGAAACAGAAATAATAGTTAGAAAAGCAGAGGAAAGATATTCGCGGACAATTTATTTATGCACTAGAAAATCTAAAACAATTAACTGAAAAGTGGTGAAAGTTGGTATTTAAATCTTTCTTTGCCCTTCATCAGGAAGGTTCAAGTGGCAAGAAATAGTAAGAGCTGTAAGGCCTTTCTCAATTTGCCCAGGTCCTCTCAGGAACAAAACATGCTCATCAGAGTCCTGACAAATTGAACTACATCCTCAGAGAATCATTCAAATTCCATCTCTTTAAGGGAAGCATGCTGTCATATATAGAGACATGCGTAATAAAAATGCTAATCGACTCCTTTTTTCTTTATGGAGAAGGAAGAGGGTAGCATTGCATCTCAGATATCTACATTCACGGTCTGGTTTTGTTGTGTCTAGTATAATGCCCAGGAAATCTCCAAATAATTAGAGTTGAGTGAATTAAATTGCTGGAATCATATTTCATTGAACAAATCTCTGTAAGGGTAGCAAAGCATCATTTGCAGGACCCTTCGGGTCACGTTTTGGAGATTGGCAGTCTGTGCACAAGTTCCTGGCTCACCGTGATTCCAGCAGAATAAAGGGGAGATGCTGGTTTTTATTTGTAAATGTTGGGTTTTCATTACTCCCTTATGCTTGTGGCTCTAGAAAGTAAGCTCAGGACATCTGGGTCAGAAAAATATCTGATAATAGCAAAGAGGTAGGAGCGATTCTTGCTGAGAAGAGACCGGTGGCGGGAGCAATTCGCTCTAGCAAACTCGCTTGTTGGGCTCCCAGGGCCTCATGGTCCAGTCTCACCAGCACTAGTTTTCCACGGTGAGTCATCTGTGTGGATTTTTATTCCCATCCAGATTCTGAAGAATTGGGATGGGGCTCTGATTTCATGAGAGATCATAAACGTCATCTTGATATAGTCACCCCTTTCTCAGTGAAATTGGAAAAAAAAATCAAGCTGCACCAAAGCTCGTAGGAGGCCCAGCGATGGACGCTAGACGCTCCGGCTTCAAGTCTGTCTTGAAGTGAACTCTTTCTTTAGTTTGTCTGCTGAACAGTTTCCTTTCGTGGAATGAGACCAGTGAGCTTTTCTTAGTTGTGAATTTTCTACTTCAGAGGAGAGCTGTTGCCATCGTCTTAACAAATCACTTAACTCCCTGTGGTTTTTCTTTTGCTCCTGAAAGCATCAAGTTCTCGCCTGGCACTAGGTCTGAAACCCAGGGGAGCAGTGATGCGGGGGTTTGCTTATTTAGTCTAAAAGAGCTCCAAGTTCCTTAGTAAACTGAGTTGACAAGCAGTCCAACCTGCTGTAATGCTTTTCATTTAGTCATTCACTCATTTCCTCCAGAAACGTATACTGATGACCAGCTGTGTGACAGGCACTCTGTCCAGTACTAGGGACACGGAGGTGACAAGCATACTGTTTAGAGTCCATGGTCCAGTGGGGGAGAGAGTCGAGTAAATAACAAACCTGCAATGTGCCAAGTGCGCAAACAGAAGGAGGCAGGAAGTGCTGCGGCCACACAGCAGAGCGGCTCCTCATTTCCCGGGAGAGTCAAGCCGGCTCTTCGAGTGGGGGCCTCCAGAAGAAACGCTCATGTTCGAGACAAAAAACAAAACATCAGTAGTGGCTATTTTTTTAGAGGACTCTCCACACGCTAGGACCTTTGTTTACATGATCTCTGATCCTTTCGATAGCCCTGTACCTCCAACAAGCCCTGGAGAAGGAAACTTCCGTGAATTCTACCCCACGCCTCCATGCCCTGGCTGGCCCAAGTGCCCGCCTCGGTCCAGCTCACTTCCCTTGCTCCACTGATATCTTACTGAAAGTATCTGTTTATGCATCTTTCTCTCCCCCAAACTGTAAGCCACTGACGGTTTTGGCCCATAATGTCTGGCACAATGTTGGCATACATAAAGCATCTAATAAATTTGTGCAGAACTACTCATTGAAATGATAATAATATATTAATAATAGTGGGGCCGCCCCAGGGCTGAGTGGTTAAGTTAGTGTGCTCTGCTTCGGTGGCCCAGGGCTTCGCCAGTTTGGATCCTGGGTGCGGACATGGCACCGCTCATCAGGCCACGCTGAGGTGGCATCCCACATAGCACATCCAGAAGGACCCACAACTAGAATATACAACTATGTACTGGTGGCAGGGGTTTTGGGGAGAAAAAGAAGAAAAAAAAGATTGGCAACAGATGTTAGTTTAGGTGCCAATCTTTAAAAAAAAAAAAAAGAAGCCTCACTCACAAGGGCTAAGGATAGCATTTAAAATAATAATAAAAGTATAAAATATATTAAAAATCATTATTTCACTTTATTTATTGTAATCCACATATTATTTACCTAATAATATATTAGTATACTGCTATGTTATGATTATTATGGTTCCGAGATCCAACTCCTGAGAACCCTTACAACTTTCAAACAGCCATCATATTTCTTGGCTCTCTGAGTAGAAGTTGAGCCCTTTTATCTCTTCTCTCTTTTGAGGGGGCAGAGGAAAGTGTATTCACTTCAGCCAGGGGAGGGTGAGAAATGCCACCAGCTTTCTCAGACAACTGCCAGCAACAAGGGAACTGTAGGGACAAGAGAGTGGACAGTGCCATCCCACCAGCAAAACCCACTCCCCCTGCCTGGAAAGACCTTGGAGTGACACTTCCTGTCTTCAGGAACCTCCTGGCCCCCTGGATCCCAGGGTCCAGAGGAGCATGTTTCCTGAGGATGGTTTTTCTCAGGACAGGTCAGCCAGTCGTTCCCCTTTGCCCTACGGGTATGTTGCAGCTGGTCCCCCATTTCCCTTTGCCAACATGGGAAACATCCAACATCTGCCATTTGCATAATGTGTGTGCTTTTGCAGCTTAGTGTTCTCTATTTCTACAAATAAATACTTTTACAATAAAACCGAAATGCCAGAAAAAGAGAGACAACCTACTTTAAGGTCGCTGCTGCCTCCCAGCAAGGGTGTTTAAAAATAACCCCCAATCTGCCATGTGCTCACAACTCTCATTGCGCCAGCTCGATGGCAGGCCTAGTGCCAGCCGGGATGGCAGCATGGAAGGTTCCAGGCTGTGTGTGTGTGATTGAGAAGGTGAGGGAAGCTATTCTCAGCAACAGTGCTGGCATCTGGCTTGCAGTACTACCCTGTTGATCTCTGCCTAAGAGCAAATGATTGACCCTCTTACAGACCAGGTCTAGTATCTGTTTCCAGCTATGGTGAAACAGCTTTAGGTCCGACTTGGAAGGGCTCTGTAGGAAGGAAAACTCTGAGGGGCTGAGTTTGCATGGCCAAGATGGGCATGAATGCCAGGATGTGGCATTGGGTAGACACTGGGCAGAGCCCTCCATGAGCACTAGGGCATTACCTCCGGGATCTGCTCCAGCAATGCTGACAGAGGGGATCCTGGATTTTTGCAGCTGAATCTTACGGATGGACTTTACCAGTAATTTTCAAGCTGTGTTCCACAGATCCCTAGCAGTTCTGTGGCACATCTTTAGTCCTTCGTTTATACTGATGGATTGTTTTCTGTTACTCCAAATATGGCCTCTTCCAAGGATTGTTTTATTTAACTAGGGGTCATATTCTTAAATAGAGGAATGGAGTTCTGTTGTGGGCTTCCTGTAAGCCAACAGATAAAAGAGCATCTGAAGGCCATGGGACCCAGCCCCCGTGAACTTCACCTTGGACAGATGCCCCACATGTCTGTGCCCACACCTCACTCTAGACAGCACTGTCTGCTCTGCTCTTCTCATCCGAGCTGGTGGACAACAGTAGAGATAAATCAGATCTTTATTTCTTGAGAGTTCCCTGAAAGACACGAGGGAGTTAGGGCTGGAATCTCACCAAGCAGGGACAGCTAATGCTTCCTTTCCATCTCTTTCTGAGGGGCCAGTCTAAGGGTTAATGATGGGACCAACGTCTTTCCAATCAAGTCCTTCAACAAGGACACCCCCTTGCCTTTTGCTGATGATAATATAAAGAGAATGTGGGTCTGGGTTGCACACGGGGTCACACCAAGGTACCCACATCTACATGTAAATGAAGAGGGAGAACCCAGGAAGATCTAGAGTCACAGGAGCAATTAAATCCATGAAAGGTTAAGAGTCTAATGCTTTTACCTGCCTCACGAGCATCTACTATGTGCCAGTGACCATGCCAACTGATTTATGTACATTATCTCACCTTGTCTTACCCCTAAGAGGTATCTATTATTATCCCCATTTTAGGCATGAGAAAACTAAGATTCAGAAAGTTTAGGATCTTGCCCCAAATCTAGGCTTTAACTCAGGCCTTTCTAACTTTAAATTCTGCCGTCTTGGGAGTGATGTCAGCAACATGGCAGAGTGAGTGGTTTTCTTTGTCTCTCCCACTTTGAACTACAACTAAATGGACATTCATTGATCAACAGAGGATACTCACACAGCACCTCAGGATGCCTGAGAGACCCATGCTGCTATGCATTGGAAGGTGGATGGACTAACCCCAGGAGGAGGTGGAGATAGGTGAAAACTTTCTGGCCCTCAGACAGCCTAGTACCTGTAAGTGACTCTCTCCTGGCTAACATGTCCATAGCACCACTGTGGCCCTGAGGGTAGACATGTGCATCAGCACGACCATGGAAACAGGTGACCACAGGCCTAAGCCCCCATAATTGCTCTGTGGACCCGTGGGAAAATCCACATTCCCACAGCAGCCCTAAGGAAAGTCTCTGGTTGGCCCTAGTGTAGAGGCCCCACGGGCCAAGCACAAAGGCTGGGCAACCTTGGAGCAGGAGTAGCTCAGATGGGTGAGCTACTCGCCAGCTGTCTTAGATGCCCATAGCTCTACTGCAGCCCAAAGGGGGCAAGTGAGACCCAGCGGGATCAGAAGGCAGCAGAGCTGTGAGTCTGGTGAACCAGCTCCTGGCTTCCATGAAAGCCCATAACACTCCTGCAGTCCCTAAGGAGGGAGCGTGTTGAGGTAGGTCTGTGGGAGCAGGCAGCAGCAACCCGAAGCCCCCATGTGGTTGTTCCCACAGCTTATGGGAGGTCCCATAGGGCCACTGTGATCCCAAGGAGTGTGCCAGGCTTGGTCAGGAACAGCTGACAGGGATCCTTGTTGGCAGAGATTATACAGTTGCCGCTGCCTCTCCCCTGAGTGGCAGCAAGTGGAAGCAGTAACCAAACTCTCTCTATGCAGAGGCACAAATGCACACCATCAAGCAGTATGAAAAAAATATATTAAATCTTCAGAACAGAAGGAAAAAGACAAGTACCCAGAAAACAATCCCAAAGGCACAGAAATCTATAACCCAAATGACAAATAATTCAAAATAGCTATCATTAAAAAAACTCAATGAGTTAAAAGAGAATACAGATAGACAACTCAACGAGTTCAGGAGCTATGTCACAAAAGAGTTTGACACTACAAAGAAGAACCAATCAGAATGTGGTAGATGAAAAACACAATGGAGAAAATTAAGAAAAATCTGGACTCCTTGAATAGTAGGACTAATAATATGGAGGACAGAATTAGCAGTCTGGATGATAGGAATATAGAAATGCTTCAGATATAGGAGGAGAGAGTACTATGACTAAAAAGAAGTGAAGAAGCTCTCTGAGAAATACCCAACTCAATTAGGAAATGCAACATCATAAGGATTATAGGTATCCCAGAGGGAGAGGAGAAGGGGAATGGATCAGAAAGTTTGTTCAAAGATATAATAGCTGAGAACTTCCCAAACCCAAGGAGGGAGCTGGAAATCCATGTGACAGAAGCCAATAGATCTCCAAACTTTATCAATGTAAAAAGACAAACCTCAAGGCATATAGTAGTGAAGCTTGCAAAAGTCAATGACAAAGAGAAAATATCAAGGGCAGCAAGGCAGAAGAAAATAACCTACAAAGGAACCCCTATCAGGCTGTCAGCAGATTTCTCAGCAGAAACTTTACAGGCTAGGAGAGACAGGAACGATATATTTAAAATTCTGAAAGACAAAAACTTTCAGCCAAGAATACTCTATCCAGTGAAAATATCCTTCAAACATGATGGAGAAATAAAAACTTTCCCAAATAAACAAAAGTTAAGGGAGTTCATCACCACAAGACTCCCTCCACCCCACCCCGAGACACACACACAATAAATACTCAGGAAGGTCCTCATACATGAAAAAAAAGGAAGAGGTTACAAAAGGCTGAGCAAGGAGATAAGTAGAAAGACAAAATCAGAAAATTGCAGCTTTCCATCAGAACAGCTTAGCAAATGCTTAAGTATAACATTAAAGATAAATGTAAGGGAAACACCAAGAATAAATACAATCTTGTCATTTTAACCACAAACTCACAACACAAAAGAAAAAAGATGTGACAATAACAACTTAGAAAGGGAATAGGAAAAAGATGGAACCAGCTTAGTCTAAGAAAATAAGAGGCTATCAGAAAATGGACTATCTCATCTATGAGATGTTTTATAGAAACCACATGGTAACCACTAAACAAACAATTAGAACAGAGACACAAATGACAAATAAAGGAAAAACTAAGAAAATCAACATAGAAAACTACCTACGTGGATTGGTAGTCCGAAATTCATGGGACGAGAAACAAAAGAAATGCAGCAGAACCAGAAAACAAAAGATAAAATGGTAGCATTAGGCCCCCACGTTTCAATAATCACTCTAAATGTAAATGGATTGAATTCTCCAATCAAAAGACACAGAATGGCAGGATGGATTAAAAAACAAGATCCAACAATATGCTGCCTCCAGGAAACACATCTCAGCCCCCAAAACAGAGACTCAGAGTGAAGGGATGGAAGACGATACTCCAAGCTAATAGCGAACATAAGAAAGCAGGTGTCACCATACTTATATCAGACAAAGTAGACATCAAGGCAAAACAGATAAAGAGAGACAAAGAGGGACAGTTTATAATGGGACACTCCACCAAGAAGACATAACATTTATGAATATATATTCACCCAACACAGGAGCACCTAAATATGTAAAGCAACTATTAACAAAACTAAAAGGAGATATAAACAACAATACAATAATAATAGGGGACCTCAACACACCACTAACACCAATGGTCAGATCATCCAGACAGAAAGTCAACAAGGAAATAGTGGATTTAAATGAAAACCTAGACCAGATGGACAAAATAGATATATATAGAACACTCCATCCAAAAACAGCAGAATACACACTCTTCTCAAGTGCTCACAGGACATTCTCAAAGATAGACCATACGTTGGGAAACAAAGCAAGCCTCAACAAATTCAAGAGGATTGAAAGAATATCAAGCATCTTTTCTGACCATAATGCTATGAAACTAGAAATCAATTACAAGAATAAAGCTGAGAAAGGGACAAAGACGTGAAGATTAAACAACATGCTACTGAATGATCAATGGATCATTGAAGAAATCAAAGGAGAAATCAAATATTATCTGAAGACAAGTGAAAATGAAAACACACCAGATCAATTCATTTGGGATGCAGCAAAAGCAGTCCTAAGAGGGAAATTCATTGCAACACAGGCTCACCTCAAGAAATAAGAAAAATCTCAAACAAGTATCTCAAACTACACCTAACAGAACTATAAAAAGAAGAACAAACAAAGCACAAAGTCAGTAGAAGAAGTGAAACAATAAAAATTAGAGCAGAAATAAATGAAATTGAAACAAAAAAGACAGTAGAAAGGATCAATGAAACAAAGAGTTGGTTCTCTGAGAAAATAAACAAAATTGGCAAACCCTTAGCCAGGCTCATTAAGAAAAAAAGAGAGAAGATTCAAATAAATAAAATCAGAAATGAAAGAGGAGAAATTACAACAGATACCACAGAAATGCAAAAAATTATGAGATAATACTATGAAAAACTATATGCCAACAAATTGGACAACCCAGAAGAAATGGATAAATTCTTAAACTCTTACAACCTACCAAAACTGAATGAAGAAGAAATAGAGAATCTGAATAGATGAATCACAAGTAAAGAGATTGAAACAGTAATCAAAAACCTCCCCAAAAATAAAAATCCAGGACCAGATGGCTTCTCTGGAGAATTCTACCAAACATTCAAAGAAGATTTAATACCTATCCTTTTCAAACTATTCCAGAAAATTGAGGAAGATGGAGCACTCCCTAACACATTCTATGAAGCCAACATCACCCTGATCCCAAAACCAGACAAGGACAACACAATGAAGGAAAACTATGGGCATCATATCACCGATGAGCATAGATGCAGAAATCCTCCACAAAATATTGGCAAACCGAATACAGCAATACATTAAAAGGAGCATACACCATGATCAAGTGGGATTTAAACCAGGGGCACAGGAATGGTTCAACATCCATAAATCAATCAATGTGATACACCACATTAACAAAATGAGGAACAAAAACCACATGATCAACTCAACAGATGGAGAGAAAGCATTCGACAAGATCCAACATCCATTTATGATAAAACCTCTCAATAAAATGGGTATAGAAGGAAAGTACCTCAACATAATAAAGGCCATATATGACAAACCCACAGCCAACACCATACTTAATGGGGAAAAATTGAAAGCCATCCCTCTGAGAACAGGAACAAGACAAGGATGCCCACTCTTACCACTCTTTTTTTTTTTTTTTTTAAGATTTTTTAAAATGTTTTCTTTTTCTCCCCAAAGCCCTTTAGTACATAGTTGTGTGTTTTAAGTTACGGGTCCTGCTAGTTGTGGCACGTGGGACGCCGCCTCAGCATGGCTTGATGAGCTGTGCCATGTCCATGCCCTGGATCTGAATGGCAAAACCCTGGGCCACCACAGTGGAGCAAGCGAACTTAACCACTCGGCCACAGGGTTAAGTTCTTAACCACTCTCACCACTCTTATTCAACATAGTACTGGAGGTTTTGGCCAGAGCAATTAGGCAGGAAAAAGAAATAAAAGGAATCCAAATAGGCAACGAAGAAGTGAAATTCTCGCTGTTTGCAGATGACATGATCTTATATATAGAAAACCCTAAAAAATCCATCAGAAAGCTACTGGCAGTAATCAACATTTACAGCAAAGTTGCAGGGTACAAAATCAACTTAGATAAGTCAGTAGCATTTCTATACTCTAATAACGAACTAAGAGAAAGAGAACTCGAGAACACAATCCCATTCACAATCACAACAAAAAGAATAAAATACCTTGGAATAAATTTGACCAAGGAAGTGAAAGACCTATACAGTGAAAACTACAAGACTTTCCTGAAAGAAATTGATGATGACATAAAGAGATGGAAAGACATTCCATGTACATGGATTGGAAGAATAAACATATGAAAATGTCCATACTACCTAAAGCAATCTACAGATTCAATGCCATCCCAATCAGAATCCCAATGATATTCTTCACAGAAATAGAGCAAAGAATCCTAAAATTCATATGAGGCAAGAAAAGACCCCAAATTGCTGAAGAAATCCCGGGAAAAAAGAACAAAGCTGGAGGTATCACAATTCCTGACTTAAAAATATACTACAAAGCCATAGTGACCAAAAGAGCATGGTAGTGGTACAAAAACAGGCACACAGATCAATGGAACAGGATTGAAAGCCCAGAAATAAAACCACACAACTATGGACAGCTTATCTTCAACAAAGGAGCTGAGAACATACAATGGAGAAAAGAAAGTCTCTTCAACAAATTGTGCTGGGAAAACTGGACAGCCACACGTAAAAGAATGAAAATAGGCCATTTTATGCCATTCACAAAATAAACTCAAAATGGATCAAAGACTTAAAGGTAAGGCCTGAAACCATAAAACTTCTAGAAGGAAATATAGGCAGTACACTCTTTGAGATCAGTCTTAAAAGGATTTTTTTGGATACGTCTTCTCAGATAAGGGAAACAACAAGAAGAATAAACAAATGGGAAGACTGAAGAGCTTCTACAACGCAAGTGAAAATAGGACTGCAACAAAAACACAGCCCATCAAATCGGAAAAAATATCCAATAAAGCGTTAATCTCCATAATATATAAAGAACTCACACAACTCAACAACAAAAAATCAAACAATCCAATCGAAAAATGGGCAGGGGTTATGCACAGACATTTCTCCAAAGAAGATATACGGATGGCCAATAGGCACATGAAAAGATGCTCATCATCACTGATCATCAGGGAAATGCAAATCAAAACTACACTAAGATATCACCCTACACCTGTTAGAATGGCTAAAATAACCAAAACAAAAAATAACAAATGTTGGAGAGGTTGTGGAGAAAAATGAACCCTCATACACTGCTGGTGGGAATGCAAACTGGTGCAGCCACTATGGAAAACAGTGTGGAGATTTCTCAAAAAATTAAAAACAGAAATACCCTATGACCCAGCCATCCCACTACTAGATATCTCTCCAATTGAAATCAGCAATTCAAAGAGACCTATGCACCCCTATGTTCATTGCAGCATTATTCACAATAGCCAAGACATGGAAGCAACCTAAGTGCCCATCTAATGATGACTGGACAAAGAAACTACAGTATATATACACACACACACACACACACACACACACACACACAAATGGAATACTACTCAGCCATTAAAAAGGATAAAATTGTCCCATTCACAACAACCTTGTGAATGGACCTTGAGGGAATTATGTTAAGCTAAATAAGCCAGATAGAGAAAGACAATCTCTGTATGACTCCACGCATATGTGGAAGCTAAACAAACACATGGACAAAGAGAATGGATTAGTGGTTACCTGGGGGAAGGGGAATAGGGGGTGGGCACAGAGGGTGAAGTGGTGCACCTATAAGATGACTGACAAATAATAATGTACAATTGAAATTTCACAAGGTTGTAAACTATCATAAATTCAATAAAAAATAAAAATTCTGCCCTCTGAACCTCTGCAGACGGGGACCAGGGCTACAGGCAAAAACGCAAAGCAGGTCACATTTGTCCTCGGTGGCCTCTCCACAGTCCTGTTATGTGTGACACCCTCTCCCCCATGGTGGTGACCCCTGTTTCTCCCTGCACATGTACACATGCACACACCCTCAGTTATCTCAGTGCCCCAGCCAATAGCCAGCCAACCACCAGTCATATGAATGGAGTCACCCTAGACTAACTCAGCCACCCCATCTGACCTCCAGCTAACCAAAGAAGCATGAGGGAGCCCAGTCAAGATTGGCAAAGCTTGGCCCACATCAGTAAAACTGCCCAGAAGACTTGGAGACTCATGAACAACAGGAAATATTTCTATTTTTTTAAGCCACTGAGTTTGGGGGGGTGGTTTGTTATGCAGCAACAGCTAACCAGTACAGCTCCGTGCACAACAAGTATACCCTGTCCCACAGATATTATACAAAATGCATCCTTCTAATATCAGCCGTAATGAAAAAGTAGCGTTACCTCAGCCATATGAAGTCAAACCAGGCCTAAACTGGATTCATAACCTACCTTTTCAACACATAGTAAAATAGTACTCGGATTTTGTGACAGCCTAGGCTGCATTTCATATAATTTAGATCTGTTTAACCTGCATTTTACTTATTAAAGAGAAGAAACTAAACTTTACTTTCAAAGCAATACTTCTAAAATGTCAGGATCAAACTTTAAAAAGCAGTTTCTTGAAGGCTTGTTTGCATTCCAGGAAGCCTCTGCCCACAGTCGTGTGGAGAAGGCACTGTTCTGCCTCTCAACCGGCTTTGGCAAAATCGGGGCTCAGGGGTCTCCTTCTGGTACGAGTCTCGAAAACAGCGCTCTCCCACGAGGAGCCATACAGGACGTGCTGTAAAATGCCTCTTTCGTTCCTGCTTTTAGCTCCCAGCCCCCCTTCCACTGCTGGCTCTACGCTGTTACGTGCTGAACAACTTTCATTTTCCACTTTAAAACATTGTTCAGAACATAATGATCTGTCACAGAGGATCCAGGGTTCTGCAGGGCGCAGTTTCAACCAAGAGCAGAGCTAGGTCTGCAGGCTCGTGTGCCCCCAGATTCATGTGTTGAAATCCCAACACGCAATGGGAGGCTAGCTGGAAGTGGGGCCTTTGGGAGGTGCTTAGGTCATGAGGGTGGAGGCTTCGTGAAGGAAATTAGTGCTGTCAGAAGACAGGCTCCAGCGAGCTCCAGGAAGAGAGTCCTCACAAGGATGCAACCATGCCAGCACCCTGACGGTGGACTTCCCGGTCTCTAGACCTGCGAGCAATAAACTGTTGTTTAGGAGACAGCCCGTGGTATCGTGCCACAGCAGCCTGGACGGACTCAGACAGTTTCACCAGCTCGCAGGCTGTTAAAGAGTTTCTAAGGGAAAAGTCACTGTTGAAAGAAAAACAAGCTGTTGGTCAGAAGTTAGCATTCTCCACCCAAACATTTTGTTGTGTTTCCTTGGTATTAGCTAGTTGATATAACACTGCAGGTCTAGACAAAGTTTCATGTGTGCTTGTCCCTGATCCGTTCCACTCCCTCCTTCCCTGAGGTAATCACTGTCCAGAATCCCCGTCACAAGCACAAGGCTGTTACCAGGGATTTTTGTGAAAATCTCTGCTAAAATCCTATCTACTATAGCTACAGCTATAAGAAGATCAAAATAAAAATAAAATAAAATGAGAATAACGCTCTAAGAAACCCAAATTCATTCCTAATTATTCATCATACTGTATTATAAATTATATATACTGTAATAACATATACTGTATTATACATTATATTATAGCATATTTTATGGAATATTTACTCTGTGCTGGATACCGTGCAAAGTACTTTTCACATTTTCATTTAATTCTCACAATGATTCCTTGAGAGAAATATTTTTACCCCTGGTCTGCAGACCATAAAACTTAGCTTAAAAAAGTTGTTCATGGACGTAGAACCAAAGATTTACATACGGCGAGTCCATCTGACTTTGAAGCCTGTGCATTCGACCTCAATCAACTCTTTAAGATTTTCTAGATTTTTATATAAAGCTCAGTAGTAGACTAATTGGTATTCAGTTTTGAAACATGTTCTTTTCATCTTTTTAAAAATTGGAATAATAATCCTTGATTTTTGGAATCCCTGAGTTCTAGCATTCCTCTTCCTCAGGCTTTTAGAGGGGATGGCTCTGAGATCCCATCTGGAAGCTGTAACCAAGACAAGCTGAAAGCCAGCTCATGTTTTAAGATTCAGCTTAAACATCACCACCTCCCCAGGAAAGCTCTTGGCCCTCCTCCGCCTTCTCCAGCAGGTGGAACAGCTGCCCCCTCGGCACGTCACTCCCCTGCTTCCCTGGGCCCACTCCCAGCAGAGCCTCGCTGAGAACGCTTCTGCCGGTCCACACGTTTCCATAGTTGCGTCTCCCGCCCACTGCCATCCCCTCGAGAGCAGCCACTGCTCCTTGCTGCCATCACCTCGTCCTGAGCTTGCAGAGGCACACAACAGTTCACGTTTTTAAGCCTGGCAAATGAATGGACATTGACTTACCTGAAGCAGACAGATAAGTTGAAGCAGAATCCTTGGGTGGCAAAGCATTTTAAAAACAGCGTTAAAAATAAAAGATCTGTCCTGAGGTTCAGGAAACAGGGTTCTAGTCTTGACTCTGCCACTAAACAGCTTTGGGTTAGCTCAGCCTCAGTTCCCTCATCTGTAACAGGAGGTCGTTAGAAACTTTTAAAGATTCCTTCTAGCTCCAGCAACCTATAGTTCTTAGCAATAGCTCGCTACGTTATTTTCAAGGCTAGTGTAGTTCCAGCGCAGTTCTGAGACTGTTCGGCTGCAGTGAGGGTCCTGCTTGTTGAAGTGCGTGGGGGAGTCCTAAGTCTGGAGCTGTGACACAGATATGGTATCCATGTACCCCGAGCCCCAGGGAAACCCCGTCTTGTGTCTGTTGTCCTGGCCAACTTTGAATGGTGCGCTCATTTCGCTCTCAGCATCCTCTGGCCTGGACAATAAGCCATGCGGTCACCCCAGTCATAAAGCTCTAAAGACCAGGGTCGGGGTGTGGCCTGTCAGCCCTCCATGCCCATCTGTGTGCAGAGAGGCATAAACGGCTCAAGGGCACAGCACGTCTTTGTGGGCTGAGTACCCAAGCCCCTAAAACTCTTGTTAGAAGTTCTTTGGGAGGGGAGTTCTGTGCATACAGGAAAGTCTGAAGGGCGTCCTGAGGAGAAGCACACATCCAGGCCTCAGGGATGCTGGGATGGACCAGAGGTTCCCACCCTCAAGGAGCCCAAGCACATACAATGTAATAGTAAAAATTTCAAAAGCATAAAAGTAACCAAAAGCAACTTAAAAAGTGCCACACAGCAGGTGCAGCAGACAAGCTAGGCGTCCTCACTGAGGAGTGATGCGGTCAGAGAATGCGTACAGATGCTTGGGATCTCCTGGGAGACTGCCCCAGGTGGTGGCATCCCGCAGGCAGCCCAGCAGAGTGTGGTACTGACTTGCAGCATGCAGGGCGGCAGCTGCCCCCAAGCAGGGCCCGAGACTGGGGCCCCCTAATTGGGTCTGGGGGCTACCTGTGTCCCTGCTTGCTGGACGTTTCAGCCCCCTCCCTGCAGCAGAATTTGGGGACACAAGGAGGCCCTTGGTTAGGCACAGTGAACACAGGGAAACCACAGAGAATTCCCCCAAAAGCATGTCCATCGCCCAGGGGCCCTTCTAGGCAAGGTGGAAGGAGTGGGGGGCGGTCTTGGGCTCTCTCCCAGCCAGACATCCCCCCCCCCCCAACCATCACACGAAAATATGTCTTGAGTATTGCCGTACCCAGCTGCTCACCTGCTTAACAAAACAACCGGGCTTCCTGTTAACAACAACCCCTCTCTTTAGAAGGCCATTTCCTTGGGTAGGTTTTTTGGGCTTCACGCCTGACCACAATGCATTTCTCTGTACAAATTCAGTGCATTCTCTTCAAAAAGAATTTTGATTTTCTCCATCTTGTTATGTGGGTCAGCTGAGGCTCAGAGAGATTAAATACTTTTCCCAAGCTTTTACAAATCCCAGTCAAATTTGAGTTTGAGCTCAGGTCTGGCGCAGGCACTTCTGGCCCTACTATTCCACGGCTCACCCATTCAGAAGGAAACAGAAGTCTGCGCTGGCCCAGGTGACACTGGTCCCCGTGGTCACCATGGCAATGGCAGATATATTCCATGTCCTCCTGTGAGAGGGATACTAAAGTGATGTGCCAAATCCATACCAGTAAAGCATTTGTTGATCTCTTTTGAGCTCAGAAGACCCTCCAAAAGTCCCGGCTTCCACAGGGCAGTCAGAGCTCCGGGCCCGATGGGAGCGGGGAGGCTGCAGCCCAGCCTGCGAGTTGCCTGCACTCCTCTGCCCACCTTCCCCAGCGCTGCAGTGGGGTGTGCAAGCGCATTCTAGCATTAAAAGACGCTCAGATACAAAGCAAGGACGCGGAAAGACTCCTGTCCTCTAACCGAAGCTCTGCCTCAGCCTCGGGGGAAAAAAAAGCCCAGGTCAGACATTGCCATGGGAGGGGCGGTGTCGGCTGGACGCTTCCTATTCTCTGCTCTACGTTCTCTTTCCTCCAGGGCCTGTCAGGCCTCCGTCGGTGGCTCTGCCCTCACAAGGAGCCTCTGCCGACGTGATGGCTCTGTCCTGATAATGTACCTAGGAGACAGTCCCTGCCTCCAAGATGTCCCCGAGCCCACCTTAGTATTATCTGATTATCTGTGGTAATAATATTATTATTGACTCCACGACCAGACTACCCCGGCTTAGGGTAATGAACGCCGTTACCATTTCCCAGACCACAGGCAGGATGCAAAGTTCTTCCTCCCACACTGGCCTTTCATCTTTGCCTCCCTGCTTCCCAGCCTACAAAGGCTCGCCTTCAAGACCGTCTCTCTGAGTTTTAGTATCTTCAGGACTCTGCAATAACTCCACCACTACAATAATCATAAAAGGAAATAATGTAAAATGAAAGGTGAAAGAAAATTAAAAGAAATGCCTTTTGGGGGGGGTGTTTGTGGGCTGGTCTGACTCCCTTGACACAGGCTCCTGGGCCTTCTTCCTTACCTCACCGATTCATTTGTAGACTCGGATGATGGAACCTACCTCACACGGTGGGTCTTCAAGGACCACAGGATCTGGCCCAGCCTCTGGTCAACTGCGAGCCTTGCTCCTTGTTTACCCACAAGCAAGTTCTTATCAAGCACCTGCTATACAACCAACTCAGTGCTCCTTGGCTCCTTGAGTGTGACCCACAGCTGGGGCGGCATCTCCCTCTCCAATTCAGCATCTCACAGAGCCTGGCATGGCCTACCATCTCCCCTCCCCAGCCCCACTGCCTGACGGTACATTTGTCTTGAATGCCGGTAGTACCCCCATCACATTGGTGGTCCTGTTCCTGACGCTGAGCTCCTGAGACCAAGGACTGCGGACTATTCATCCTGGATCCCCAGGTCCCAACCTAGACCATGTGATGGCATCCCAGACATGGGTGGTCCACGACCCCGGACACCAGATCCTCTCCCAATTCCTCTCTAGACCTAGACACCCCGTCCCTCAACTGCCTAGAGGAGAAACCAAACACTGTGAAGTCTGCTATTCGCCCAGGCTTTTCACCAACTTTCTTGGATGGCTGTACCGCAGAAGTAGAAACTCTCACCCCTTTTCCTTGAAACCTGAGCCAAGGCGGCCTCAGTATTGTGCCCCTGACCCCCTCCTGGCCCTGCCTGGCCCTGCAGGGCTGAGGACAGCCTTACCCCAGAAGAAGCACTCGCTGCAGCGCCCCTGCCCCAGGAAGGGAGGAGAGAGGAGGATGCCCCACCTGGAGAAGTGGAGCGTAGAGCCCGTGTTTGCTCCTGCTCCCTGAGGACCCTGGAGATGTCCCCAGAGCCCCCCTGTGAGGAGCTGTGACTGAGGAGGGGGGCAATGGAGGCAGGTGGGATGTATAGGCAGGTGCCGGCCTCTCTCAGCAAATGTATGGAGTTCAACTGAAATTGTCATGGAAAGTTCAACAGGCCTCAGCAATGTCGAAGCTGAAACTGCCCCGAAGCCTTGTCCTTGGCACCCCATAAGGGAAACCCCGTACCCATTAAGCAGTCACCCTCCATTCCTCCTTTGCCACAACTTCATGCTTTTGCACGGGGGTATTCGGCATTTGTTTTTAAACGTTTAGCTTTATAGCGCCCGGAGCCGGGCTGCCCCAGAGGAAGAAGGCTCTGCAGCTGTGAGGGGGAGGCGCCCCAGGGAGGGCAGTGGGATTTCCCAAGCTTGGGAGGCTGAAGCACAGCAGGGGTCTGCACTCCACCTGCCGGGGCTGCCCTGGGGGCCGTGGGACCCTAATGGCAGTAGCTACGGCCCGGGAGAGGTGGGAGCCTCGGCGCTGATCCTGAGCAGCCTCCTCCCAGGCCCGAAGGTGCAGACCCTGCCTCCAGAAGTGCCCAAGGCCGCGGGCAGAGGCACAGAAGACGGGCAGGGACTTCTCCAAAGCACAGCGGGCTCCCAGAGCCTCTTGTTTCCCTAGTGATGGTCACCCTCAAAGTGATGGCGGTTGGGGGCTGGGCCAGGTGTGAAATGACTGAGAAAGACGAAGGGATGAAACCCTGCTTGCACGTCACATGTCTTGGAACAAATTTGTACCCACTGTATAAACACAAGGTATCTGTGATTACCAGAAGGCCATTGGCCTTCTTGATTGAGACCCTACATTTTCAACTTTATTAAAACATTTACTTGTTTGTTTCTTTTCTTTTCCTTTTTTTTTTGTGAAGAAGATTGGCCCTGAGCTAACATCCGTGCCCATCTTCCTCTACTTTATATGTGGGATGCCTGCCACAGCGTGAGTTGACAAGCGGTGCGTGAGGTCCCGGCCTGGGATCCGAACCCCGGAACCCTGGGCCGCGGAAGCAGGAGGTGCGAACTTAACCACTACGCCCGGCCAGCCCCCTTTACTTGCTTATTTCTTAATTATCAAGACCTGGGCCTGGGCTCCCGTGTTGGCTGTAGGAGTTAGTCTCAAGGGAAAAGGAGAAATAAAATGAAATAAAAAGG
The DNA here is from genome assembly GCF_041296265.1 of Equus caballus. NCBI lineage: Eukaryota > Metazoa > Chordata > Mammalia > Perissodactyla > Equidae > Equus > Equus caballus. Next base: position 24,079,217 of record NC_091700.1, on the reverse strand, counting down.
CTCAAGGGTTTCTGGACTTCTATGGGAAGTGACAAGACGTTGTGAAGGAGGACACTAAGAATGGTGCCCCGACAGGCACAGACATCAGAAGACTCAGCGGTCACAGCCCAGGCTTCGCGGAGGCGCGGTCCCTCGGCCGCTGCGTGAACTCCTGCCGTAGCCATGGTTACCGCGGAGCCGGGACTGAGGCTGCGAGCAACCTGGGTGCGCGATAGACTTCTCAAAACAGAGATTGAGTCCAGCAGTGCGGAATATAGATAGTAAATCAGCCCCACATCCCTGATTATTTTTATGCCAAGCTAATTTTAAATGCTCTATTTCTATAAGAATCAGTGAGACTTCCACCCATCTGCGGCTCCAGCTTCTTTTTCTTTCTCTCTTCTCACAGCCTGTTTTTTCACAGCACGAACTAAGATCTTGGGAAACCACATTTACACCCCAGATGCCTCAGGCAGCCATTTCTCATACGCTGCAGCGCAAGCTTATTTCTCCGAGGACAAGGACATTCATCATGATTATTGTTTTTTTAAGGCTTAATCTCCAGTGATGCTCTCTCCCTCTGAATTTGAATACTGCCATTTCCTCATAAGAATTTCACATTGTATCCCACGGAAAACCACAGGGGTTACTTACAGACGGGAGGGAGAGGAGGAAGCCACCCCGGAACCGGTGATCGGGAACGGAGAAGAAGGCTACAGTGAGCCAGGTGGTGGGACGCGGGGGCCACTGCGGCCTCCCTCCGGGGGCTCTTCCTGCGGACCGGTCTCTCTGTGAGGAGCAGGGATGCCGTCTTGGAGGTCGCCTTGCCTGATTCTTTGAATCACGTCTGCCTTCTCCACTAGACTGAAACCTCCACAAAGCCAGGGTCCTTGTCTTCCCCCCCAGGCCACTTCAAGAGTCTACCACAAGGCTGATGCTCAATTTATTTAAAGAATAGGAGTGCCAGCTTGTTGATATTTTCCAGCAAATTTAAAAAACATTATTAAAGTCTATTTTGTGCAAGGCACTGGGCCAGGAACTTTGAGATTATGTATCGTTCCTTGTTCTTACCAGATCATGCTATTGGCTAACTGGCTCTCTGGAAACCTACAAGTGAAATTTTCCAAGAGAGAGGATCTGGTCCAGTGAGCTGTGGCCTGTTGGCGAGTCCTGGGCTCAGAGCTCCGGAATCTGTGCCCATGGACCCCTGGCTGGGTGGGTTTGCTGACAGAATATAGATGGCCCAGGTCTACCCCAAACATTTATGGGGCTCCGGCAAGAGCAGAGAGGAAGGCCCACTTACATTGGCATTGTTTTGATTAGAAATTAAATCTTTGCATGGTAAAGAATATGAAGTTTCAGAGATCTTATTTGATCTGTTCAATTTGTTGATTTAATTAGAATAATTTTCTTTTCTATTTCCGTTTCCATTGTCTTTGTTAGAAATTAAATTTTTATTACATAAAGAATTGGTTACATCCTGTTGGTAAATTCTATGTGGGCTGTGCTCACCAGAGGTCTGCTAAATTCCATTGTTTCTTGCTTTTAAAAATTTAAGCAGAGTGTCCCTTTGAAGTTTTTCTGTTTTTTAGTTTTATTTTTCCATTTTTATATTTCCCAAACCTGTCACAAGCTCAACTGCACTCATGCTCAATGATTCAAAGGATTGAAAAAATACATAGACTTGTATTCAAAGTGTATAAAATTTGAATGTATTTCATCAAAAATGTAAATTAAAATTAGTTTGTTTCAAAACACTCATTTTCCTTTTAAAATATAGTCATTTATGAAATTTTAAAAGCAAATAGGTTACGATTCATGAATATCAAAAGTGTAAGCCAAAATTATTTAAACAAATCTGTAATTTTTATTTATAGTTTCAAAAAAGTGATTAAATCTCATTACACATTTTTATAAAAATAAAGCCATTTACAATTCTAGCATTCAGTGTTCACCCAGTTGCCAAGGCTGAGACTCGGTGTCATTGTCTTGCACACGCATTTGAGAGTGCTACGAGGGGTCCAGGAAGCAAGACCCCGGCCTCCCCTGGGAACACCGGGCCGGCCATCACCTGCCCGGCAGGTGCGAGTCCGACCCGAGGAGAGCAAGGAGCGGGCGTCGGCTCCTGGGAATGAGACTTTGCTGCGCAAGAATCGATTGCATTTATGCCGAAAGGAAGGGTTTCACAACTTAATTAATTTGTCTTTCTCTTATCTAGAAGCTTCCACAGCTCAAATCCCACCTACACTCTGACGTAGCGTCCTTTTCTGGTGTCACACTGCAGCTCCTGCAAGTCTCACAGTATTGGAGCCGCTGAGCAAGAGAGTGGAACGGTGTTTGGAGCAGCGGGGAGCACAGAGCCAGCACGGAGCACGGGGTCCTGCGCAACAGAGGTGCTTGTGTTCCTTCCAGAGTTGATTTTGCAGGTTTGTGATGTGCAGGGCACTCTGAAGCAGGTCCCATGGCAGGGGCCCCTCTTGCTCAGGTCTAAGGGCAGTGCTGTATTGGCCTGCCCCATAGAAACCTGGAGAGAAGTGGGTCTTGCTCTGAAGAGGTAGACTGAGGGAACTTTCCAAGTCTGGGAGAGCATCGTCTGCCATACTTACAGGACTACAAACCCAGGGCTCTCTGCACGTGCATTGGAAGGCAGGCAAGTTCCCTCCAGGCCCCGCCCAGTCAACTTCAGCACAGTGAAATTAGGGGCCCTGCAGAAGGCCTCCCAGAAACCCCACTGCCCTAGAATCAGAGCTCTCCCAGACCTCGGAGGAGAGCGAGCAGCACGCTGCGCTGGCAATGCAGGCCTGTGAGAGCTGGCACGTGTTTCCTGCAGGCACACGGGGGTTATCCTAAACGCTTCTGGCCTCAGGGAAGGTGGGGTTGAAGGAAATTACTTTTACTGAGTTTGAGTTGAGTGTCTGGTAGCCAGGCAGTGTCCTGTGATTAAAACCATCTTTAGTTGGGTTTAGTCATGTTTGCGCTCCCAGGCCCAAGACACAGGGATGTTTAACAACAAATGCTTGGAACACATGACAGACAGCATTTTCACCTTCCCTTTCGTGTCACCCAACACTTGTGAGTTCTGGAACATCTACCCTATCCAGCCCACTGATTCCTGCATTAATAATGGCGACGGCAGGGCCTCCCAGTGGTGCAGCGGTTAAGTGCATGTTCCAATTCGGTGGCCGGGTATTCGCTGGTTTGGATCCCAGGTGCGGACAGGGCACCGCTTGGCATGCCATGCTGTGGTAGGCATCCCACATATAAAGTAGAGGAAGATGAGCATGGATGTTAGCTCAGGGCCAGTCTTCCTCATTGGAAAAAAAAGAGGAGGATTGGCAGCAGTTAGCTCAGGGCTAATCTTCCAAAAACAAACAAATAAATAAATAAAATGGCGATGGCTACCATTTACTGGGAAACTGTTGTGTAGGAGCCCCGTGCAGGTGTTACCTTTAGTCCTCACAAAACCTTGCAGGAGGGGCTGGCCCCGTAGCCGAGTGGTTAAGTTCGCGCGCTCAGCTGCAGGCAGCACAGTGTTTCGTGGGTTCAAATCCTGGGCGCGGACATGGCACTGCTCGTCAAACCACGCTTAGGCAGTGTCCCACATGCCACAACTAGAAGGACCCACAACGAAGAATATACAACTATGTACTGGGGGGTTTTGGGGGAAAAAAATAAAAATCTAAAAAAAAAAAACCTTGCAGGAGAGGCGCCATTATCCACCATCTTACAGCTTCAGCGGTTCAGGGAAGATGAGGAACAGGGTCAGCCACGGCTCCTCAGTGTAGAGCTGGGACTGGAGTCCAGTCTCCAATCAGTGACTCTGAAGCCGTGTCTCCCTCCCTGCCCCGTCCAGTCTGTCTTGTGCCATTTGGACTCGGGCCTTCACAAGAAGCTGCAGCCCAGCAGAGACCATGGTCTGCAGGTTCCCCAGGTCCTGCGGGCACCTGCTCTCCCCATAGCACCTTTGTGGGGCCCCACGACAGACTCCCACTCCTCCGTTCCTGCACTTGCCTCTGCTTAGCTTCTCCCGGCGCCCCATTGGTTGGGAGACTGAGCTCGCCGGTCCTGACTTGCTCTGCGGTTCTGGCAACCCGCCCTGCTCCAGACTCCACGCACGTGGCCTGGGCCTGCTCTCCAGGGCTCCAGGGCTGTCCACTCCTCTCTCTGCACCAAAGACCCGAAGATCCTTCACTCCTGGCCCAGAGGAGTGTCCAGACAGAGCCCTCTGCCTTTTCCTCCCTCTCCCTTCCCAGCTTTGATCCCCAAATTTCTTCTGCAAAGTTTTGCTCTTCCACAGGCCACATTTTGAATGAAAAGCCAAAAAGAGGTCAGGAAATTCAACGTTTATGTGTATTTGGGCCAAGTCTCCTGGAAAGGCACAGTTTCTCAGGGTCTTACGGTAACAAACTAGAGGCAAAATGTTTCACTCAAGGAGCTTAGAAAAAAATTTTAACCAAGTGTCCACCATGTATACCCCACATACCCTGTTTTAGTCAATTCAAGCTGAGACAGCAAGATACCAGGGATTGGGCGACTTAACCCACAAACATTTATTTTGTGCAGTTCTGGAGGCTGAAGTCCAAGACCAAGATGCCAGCAGATCCCATGTCTGGTGAGATGCCTCTTCCTGGTTTGTGGATGGCCACGTTCTTGTGTGTCCTCCTCATATTGGGGGAGAGAAGTCATCTCCCTCGTGTTTCTTTCTCTAAGGGCACTAAACCCATCACGAGGGCTCCACCTTCCTCATCTACTCACCTCCCAAAGGCCTCACCTCCAAATACCATCGCACTGGGGATTAGGGCTTCCATGTGTGAATTTTGGGGGACACAAACATCCAGTCCGTAGTACCCGCACACTATGCATGCATTGTCCAGTGAGCTGCAACCAGCCCTAAGCAAAGCCGTGCGTGGGCTCCTAAGGCAGCCCCGAAACACAGCAGGGACCGCGCTACGCAAACGCGGGGCCGTTCAAAGCTGGGTTCCCTGAACCTCAAGCTTGGGTGGAGAATGAAGGAGAGGGCGGATGCAAGTCTTCAGTTGTGCTTCCGCTGATTTGGTTTGAGTATTAGGCTTCCTTTCGATGAAGTGAGGCCTGGGTAGCATCTGGCCCCTGCAACCTTAACTTGTTAGCACTCTAAGCTAACAAATTGAGCACCTAAATGCAGACACGAGCAGATGGTGTTGCAGGCACTCAGTACCCGCAGGGAGCCTTGCACCCCGTCTGGCTTTGGAGTTACCACGCCGCGCCGGGGTCAGCAGACAGGCTGTTGACGGGATCGCAAGTTCAGAAGCGCGCGTCCGTCAAGCGGGAAGAGTCCGGACTCCATGTTGACATCTTCCAGGTGACAACATTTAACTCTCGAATTGCAAGCTGTCTCTGGGTCCAATGTCTAATTTCCAGACCAATGGAGACTGTCACCCTGTGCCTGTGGAGATGTCCCACTCCTCTGAGAGGGCTGCCTGGCGGTGCAGCCAAGAGGCCCTTGCTCAGACCTCAGCCTGTTTCGGGGGGGTTGGGGGGGGGGCAAATCCACCTGCGGATTGGAGGCTGAGTTATGTCCCAGTTTGGGACAAATCTCAAAGCAGATTTTTAAAACTTGAATGAAAATTTAAAAACTACTTTCATTAAATTACAAGTAAGACGCTGAGTCCCCCCAAAAAGTAGATTTTTTATAAAAAGTTTTAATCTTTTCAATTCAATGAAAATATTTTAAAAAATAGTTTCTACTTAATCTCTATTCCATTGGCAGGCCAGCGCGTTCCATTCCAAGTGGTGGGAGCATTAGCACCAGCAGGTGGAATCGGTTCCTCCAACGGTTTAGGACGAGTGTGCCGGACACGCTGTTGCTTCCTGCGGATCACACACCAGCCTTCTCCACTCCGCTCGCAGCCCAGCGTCACAGCTGCGTGGACAGGGCTGCCCGTTGGAGTTGGCCAATGGAGGCAGGGGGGAGGGGAGGGTGGGCGAGGGAGGCCCCGGTGGGCAATGGCTGCATTCCTCTACCAGGGGCTGCACTCAGACCCTGCACCCTCTCCTCCGGCTCAACTCTGAGCTTCCATAACCCCCTCCTCTCCTTGTCCTGTCATGCCTAGGGAGGCGGTGGCTTCCCGCTGTCCTTAGTCCCGGGGCAGGGATTTCACCCTCCCTTGTTGGATCACCTTGACCCTGTCAAGAAAGTCCCTTGGTCACGCTCTCCTAGATTACCCTGGTGTCATTGAGCCATCTGTCTCTTGCTAGAACCCTGACTGACACAGGCAGGAAAAACCTATTGAGAGCTTCTGGGTAAGTTGTCTCCACATTGTCTGCCAGTTGAGCCTTAGTTCCTCTGCCAGGTAGATCTGTTCACTCTGCAAACATTTACTGTATGCCTTCTACTGTGGAGATGCCTGCAAATAATTTAGAGATTAGAGTGGATATCGGCTCAGTCTTGGGCTGGGTGCGTGGGCAAGGAGGGCTTCCTGGAGGAAGAAACTTATATAATCCTGAGTCTAGAAGATGAATAGAAGACACCAGAAAAGAGGAGGAGGGGTAAGAGTGTTCTAAATGTGGGGAACGGAACGTGCAAAGGCCCTGAGAGCACTAGGAACACAGTATAGTGGAGGAACTGAGTTTCTTCAGAATAGTTGTCACCAAGGAAGCTAGGTGGCAGGATGTGAGAAACCAGCTCCAACAGGTATTGTAAACATGGGAGGAAATGTGATTTTATACTAAAAGCAGCTCGCAGCCATTGGGGGCGTTAAGGCAGGTGGATGTGCTTGGATCTGCATCTGTAAGAGTCTTTCTCACCACAGAGCGGAGGAGCAGATGGGCAGAAGCGAGAGGAGCAGGGATGGAGTTAGGAGGCCCTTGAAGAAGCCCAGGTGTCCGGATCTCAGACAGTGGCCGTGGGGTTGCAGGAGGTGGATGGCCTCACGGGTACTTGGGAAGTAGATGCACCTGCCTCTGCAGCCGCCCCGCCTTCACGGCCTGGCTCCGACCGTGGGTCTGAGGCTCCCTGAGGCTGAGCTGCTCGCTTGGAGGTTCCTTGTGCCTCTGCTTCCCCGAGTCTGTTCCCCTCTTTGCCAATCTCCTGCCCAGGGCCCCAGGCCTGCCTCCCTATTTCCCAGCTCTGGCTCCTCAAAGCTCCTGTGAAAGCACAACAGGGACAGACGTGTGTGTCCGTGCAAGCCCAGCACGTGTTTTTAGAAGTGCCTGCTGTGGGCTGGGTCTTCAGGGTGTGATCTTATCTAAGCCTCATCATAATTCTAGAACATTTTTATTATTATTCCCATTTTCCCAACAAGAAACAGCAGGTCCAGCCTACTAAGCGTGGTGGCACAGTGACAGAGTGACGGCAGACAGGAGATAGGTGTGTCTGGCTCCCAAAGCCGTGCTTTTCCCAACAAAATGCACTGTGTTAAATGTAACTCTATTAAGAGACTACATTATGTAAATGCCTGCGAATTAATGGTTGTGAGTATAGGCAGCCTTGATCCGGGAGGCCCCGTCTTGAATCTCGAGCAAGACGAACTTGCTCCCACTTAGCATCAGCCGAGCCTGAGAAGGAGACTTTTCTTTAAACGTAGACCATCTGCAGAGAGGGAGCCGTTCCCGGCTCCTTGTGGCCCCCGCCCCCTATGGCTTTTTTCCTCTTAGCCCATCACTGTTTGTTTTGAAGCCAACAGAAAGCTCACACCTCACAACTTTTGTTCTGCAATTTTAGCACCCAGCTGGTGGTTTCACTGCTTTTTCAAAGCTTTCAGTCTAGCTCAAGACAAAAGTGTGGTTAGAAAAGTAATGTAACTTTTTTTTGATCTCTAGAAAAATGTTTGCCAGTTCATCATAAAACTGTGAGCTCTTCCCAGGCGGCAACAGTGTACCCAGCTCCTAGCACACAGCACCTGCACAGAAAATGCCGCCAGCCGGCACACCCGTCCTCCGGGAGGACAGCATCCGCCCCTTCGCTGCCTCTTCAACAGCTCGCCGTGCTCTGAGCCTGGACCACGGAGCAGCATCCTCCGATCCCCTCTGAAAACTTTACCTTGCTCCTGAAGGATGCACCCTGACCCATTTCACACCCTGATGTCTAACTTGCTGCTGGTCCTCCCACCTTTGGATTCACAAATCGTTCTCCCCAGAGGTGGACTTTGTTGTGGGCTGAATTGTGTCCCCTGAACTTCCTGCATTGAACTCCTAACGGCAGCATCTCGGAATGGGACCTGATTTGGAAACAGGGTCATTACAGATGTAATTAATTCAGATGAGAGCATACTGGAGTAGAGTGGGGCCCTAATCCGAAGTGACCGGTGTCCTTAGAAAAAGGGGAATTTGACCGCAGAGACACGCAGACAGGGAGGATGCCATGTGAAGACTGGAATTGTGCTGCCCAAGCCACTGAGCCACCAGCAGCTGGAGAGGGCCTGGCACAGGTCCTCGCCTCGAGCCTGCAGAGGGAGCATGGCCCTCCCGTCACCTTGATTTTGGACTTCCAGCCTCCAGAACTGGGAGACAATAAGTCAGCCAGTCTGTGGCACTTTGTCACAGCAGCCTAGCAGACAAGAGGGCCTGGCTCCTGGCGCCGGCCCTGCTTCCCCGGCCCTGCTTCCCCGGCCTGGATCTTGGCCTTCTCCCTGGCTCAGGACTGCTGCCCTGCTTCCAGCTCCTCTGCCTCTGGCCGTTCTGAGGGATCGGCTGCCACTCCTGGGTTGTGCGGCATCCAGTGCCCAGGCTACACTGGCCCCTTGAGCAGGAGCCCGGCATAGACATGCAGAGAACTGTGGCCCAGCTGCTGCATCAGCCTTTGCAGGTCATCATCGGTCTCAGAGGTGCCCCTCAGAGGTAACTGGGGGCAGCATAAGGGAGCTTGTGGTGTGGCTCTTTGCTGGGCACCGAGGACCCCACTCTCCTGTGCTCCACTGCTTGGACCACTAGCTTGAAGAATGGGGGCACCCGGGAGTGAAGGAGTCTGAGGAGGAGGCCCAGACCTCAGTATAAGTCTCCATCTTGTGACTTCCACACAGACACTGAGCAGGGAGGGTGTGGCGTTCACACCTTTCCTTCCTTTTCTGACCCAGACTGACTGCACAGCCCTGGACAGGGCAGGTGTTGGGGACACACATGAGGCCCTTTCCCAGTGGCCACTTTGCTGCCCTCATAGGTTCACCCAGGCTAGCCGGTGCTCTGCCCCGGGGCTGTGATGGTGAATGCTGCAGTGACGGAAGGCAGACGTGATGAAAACGTCTAAGTGCCTGGGTGCACTTAATAAACGAGGTGTTGCACCCTCTTTCAGGGGCCATTTCTTCCTCTTGTTGTTTAACTGGGAACCACGGTGGTGCGTGTTTGCCCTGCAGCCTGCAGAGCCATCTCTGAGGAACCCGGAGACCTTGCCTGCAGTGGGATGGCAAGATCCTGACCAGGCATCCATGAGTCCTTGAGGGAAGACCAAAGGCTAGGACCCCGTGGTCATCTTCCAGATGGGCGTTGCTGGGGGCCTGAGAGAGGGGAGGAGCCATGGCAAAGTTGTGTACTGCCTGGTCAGGAAATTACTCCAATAGTTAAGAATTGTTAGAGAAGAAAGCACAAAGCCAGGCTCGGGATGACTGGCAGTCCCTCGGTCTATTCAGAGGCTCCCGACACTGTGTCTCTAGGCTTTTACTAGGGTGGTGCTGGGGCATCTGGTCACCCTGCCCAGCAAATGGGCAGATGAGAGGCTGCTGTGTCCTCCTAGAGCCACAGGCCCCAGGAACAGGGACAAACAGCTAGGAGGACACCCAGATATGGAGGTGGGCGGGACATGTACCTTGGCATCAGCTAGACTTGCGTGACCCTGGGCAGGTTACTTCACCTCCCTGAGCCTCACGTGTCGGCTGTGAAAGTCAGGATCGTGCCTCCCTTTGAGGGTTGTCGTAATACTGAAGACAAAATCATATATGAAGAGAACCTAGAACCTGAGAGACCCTGGACCAAGAACGGCTATTACTGAGAGAAGCAAACTCTGCTTATTTGCCAAAGAAAATACAAGGGTGGTTTAGGTCTAAATGTCCCCGAAGCCCCGCCTCTTGTGCTTTCTGGAAGTGTGGCTTCAAGCGTCCCCACGAGATTAGCTCACAGGGCACACGGAGCAGGGTTCCCTGGCACTGACTACAGAATAAAAGTTATTGTGAAGGGAGCGAGTGATGGACGACCAAATCTCCTGACTGATTATTATGTAAAGTGAAATTTAGAGAGGAAAGAGTTCGTAATCAGATAAAGCAGAGAAACTGACAAAGAAAATTGATTTGTGTCCTGAAGCGCTTAACGCAGGGGACACAGAGCCGGTTCATTGACCAACGGCAGGTGGTGCAGGCCGAGCCACCATGGGCGACCCGGACCGGCCCAGCCAGGCCACAGAGCTTGCTCCTGTGCAAGAGCCGCGCCCTTACTGGAGGAAATCAAAGGCCATCTTCCTTTTCCTTAACAGAACCACGATGGAAATGTCAAATAACTGCACACACTTTATGAAAAATGAAAAATCCACAAATGCAGGTATCTTAATTCCACTTTTAAACATATATCCATTCACTTCTGAATAGAATACCATAAGCAAAAATTTGAGTCTCTTTGAAAAATAAAGTAAATAAAGTTAATTACTCATTGCTTCTCCTGACCTGAAATTGGTGACAGCTCTTTTGTTGAAAAGTGACATTTCGTAAGATGCTGAGTGTGAAAGCTTAACAGATGGTAAACAGGTTTTCTACCTCTCCCAACACGCGACTATTACAGAAGGAATTGTGGAGTTTAATACTGTATTTAAAGCCAACATTGAAAATTTCATATGTCAGTTATGTCTCTCCCATTAATAGTCATTTTTTGTCTTCTCAGAAATATACTTCTCTATGTGGTTTTTTTTTTTTATTTTGACGTCTATCAAACTTGCAGATATAGATATGAAAATAGATAGGCAGCTTTCCTAGGTCAAGAAATACAATGCCGTTTGAGTTATAATCTGAACTGACAGAGTCACTGGAGACCCCAAGCTCCTTCAGCAGGTCAGGAGAACGGTCCAGTTGGCTCCATCAAGCACCAACTTTGAGACTGTAGATGAGTCACTGACCACTCCGACCCTCAGTAAGGCTCACCTGTAAATGGGGAAAACAGTAGTATTAATTGCCAATTATAACATGTTGCATACGGTAAGCCCCTTACTGTTTGTCGTTAGAAAAACGAGATGCCATCTAAGGAGACAGCTCACCAGGGCCTGTCTCAGGCCCCTATAGGAAAGGGTTTGGTTTCAGTTTCAGATTCAGAAACTGGATTTTGCTCAGTCTTTTAGGGACAACCCCACCAACCAAGCTCAGGGAAAACTGCAAGGGACATCCTTGGAGCAATGGCCTTCATGAGGCCCAAGAACCGGACACCGCCATGGGATGTACTTTATGATTTGTGGTGTCTCTGTCAGTCAGGTTGCAGTTGCAGAAGACAGAAACCACCCTGGCTATTTTCAGCATATTAAGATTTAATACAAGGATTCGTGCTCTTACAGAATCTTTGGAAGGTCAGCAAGTCACGGCAGTATATCCCCACAGGCTCCCAGTTCTGCTCTTAGAAGATAAATACAAAGGGTACCTTTCTCTCTTTGTACCACCCTTGGTTGCTGAGACCTAGCTGTAAGTCACAGGCCACCCCCTGTGGACCCTCCCCCTCCAGTAAACGATGCCAGCTTTGGGACCAAGGACCGTTCAGAGAGATGAGGCATCCACAGCTCGGGCACTGAGCAGGAGCAGTCAGGTAAAATCTATATATCGCTGTCACTGTCTTTGGTCACTACAGCGGGAGGGAAACCCTTCCTTCCTGTGGCCTTTGTCCACTGCAGGCCTGTGATGGTCATCTATTTGCAATCAAAGAGAAAAAAGGCAACTTTCAAGAGTGGAGGCAGCCTCTGTTTGGCAGCACCTAGAACACAAATAGACATCAGGTGAAAAATTAGCCACTTGCCATGAGAAATACAGCTGCCAAAAAGACTAAAGTACTCAGACAGGGGTGGGGCCATAGCGCTTTCTCATAGGAGAGTCCAGGTGCCTTCCCCCGGCAGCACTGGGGCCACAGGGCCACACTCTGGCCTCCTGACTCCCCCATCGGTGGGCTCCATCTCCACCTGTTGGCAGTCTGTCTTAGGACCTCGTGCAGTGCCGTCAGTTAGAATTAGGTTGGCTTCATCCATTCACTTGAGATCCACTTGAGATGATCACCCTTTCCTGAGGATCCCCTTTGCCTGCCAAAACCGCTCCTTAGGACATGATGTTTCTATAAAAGTCTGCTTCTAGCCATTCCAGTTTGGTTCTCCCTAGTTTTGCTCCTAGAGGGAAACCCCATCCGGACGTTCAGAGGGCACATTACAATCCCCGTGAGCACTTCCGACCGTTCCACTTTGCAGCAGCACTAAGAACTGCCACCAGCTTCACAATCATCTCTTTCTCCATCCCTGAGGAAGATGCAGGGCTCAAACCACACACTCCTTCACGGGCATTCAGAGGTTGTCCTTTCTCGGAAAGGTGGAAATGGATACAGGAAGTGGAAGGGTAGGAAGAAGGAATGCCGTCTTACTAGACCAGAGGAGGAGCACCTGAGGTCGGGACCAGGGAGAGGAGCGGGAGGAGGCCCCTCTGTTCTGGAAGCTGAGGAACCTGGAGTTTGGGTTGGCATAGGAAAGTTAATGCAATGCAAAGCAGAAGTTGAGATGGAATACAAGGCTGCGTTTGGCTTTTCTCTTCATTTGCGTCTCATCTGTCTTCTTTGCTTACCTTCTTTATTCGGCTCTTTGATGCCCAAGGTGTTCATCAGTGTGCTTTAGGTTCTGAAGCACAGAGCTAATTTTTGTGTTTGATTTCAGAAATTTACCCCAATATTCTACTTATCTACATCTTTAAACAGTTTTTATTATTATTATTCAATTTTCATTTTTAAGCTTCCTGTTATATGTGTGTTTTAACTTTTAGAATCATCTCAAAATTATTTTGTGGGAAAGTAAGATAACAAAGTGTAAATGACAAATAGCTAAATTTTTCTTCGATGATTTTTACACAGGTGCTCTGCTGCAGTATGGTATATGGGAAAGAAGCTATAATGATTTCCGCTATGGGTGTTAATAGATTATATTTTAATCAACTCGTGTATTCGTCTATTTACTCTACAAAAAACTATCTTAGGCATCTGCTCTGTGCCGGCCTCCTACTAGCTGTGAGGGATACGGAGATGAATGTAACGTTTGAGTCCTGTAAGAACTTACCGTCATGGTCGATGTTTCTCAAAGTGCAGCCCCTGGACCGGCATCGGCATCCCCTGGAAACTTGTTAAAAATGCAAATTCTTGGGCCCCAACCCAGACTCATTGAATCAGAGACTCTGGGCGTGGAGAGGAGAGCAGCAATAACCCGTGTTTTGATAAGTCGTGCAGGTGATTCTAATGCAGGCTAAAGTGTTAGAACTACTGGCCTAGGGGAAGATGGCAGAGACACAATTCCGTGTGATAAGTCAGCCAGAGCTGTGCTCCAGGTGCTCTGGGAGCCCAGTGGCAGTCACCTGGGAGAGCTGGCAATGCCTCACAGAAGAGGTGATGCGGTAACTGAACCTGACGGGCTGTCTGGGGCTTCGCCAGGGAAAGAAGATAGGGAAGGGTGTTGTAGGCAGAGGAAGGACAAGAACATGTGAAAGAGCATGTTGGCTTCAGTAACTACAAGTATTTCATGGTAGAGGGATTTTAAAAATAGGATACTGAAAATGGAATTGGGTTGATCTAGACTGAGTTCTCAGCTGAAGGGGAGAAGGGGGAGTCAACATCTTAAACCCATCTCACTGATTCAGCCTGAATTTCTCTCCCTCTTTATGGCTTTGAAAGGTTAATATTATTAACAACACACGTCTTTGTCTAAGGTTGGATGTGCCAGTGACATCCTACATTACTTTTATCTTAGAATACCTCGTAGTCGCATTTCATGACTAGGCTACAGCCATGAAGTGATAGACAGACACAGGTCCTTTATCTTCCCCACGTCTGCTCTGTAGTTTTGCGTTTGCTTCCCTTTGACATATGATGGCAGATATTGACAGCCCTGAACCTGTCCTTGTCCTAACCTATTTATCTCTACTATTGCTTTATTAGCGACAACTCTTTGTTTTGTTTTGTTTTAGTGGTTGCTCTAGGGTTTACTCACAGTCTGTCTGCAAATAATGTTCCTCTGCTTTGTGTAGAGTTAAGAACCTTCCAGCAGCGTGCTTCCATTCCCCCCACCCCGCCTTTGTGCTATTATTATCATACCTCTTAATTCTACATGTTATAAACCCCACAATACATTATTACTTTTGCTTGAGGCAGTCGGTTATCTTTTAAAGAGATTTGGAAAGTGAGGGAAAAGTATATTTTCCGTTTACCTGCACATTTACCGTGTCCACTGCTCTTCATTCTTCTGTATAATGTCAGTTTTCCATCTGGTGTCATTTTTCTTCTGCCTAAAAGAACCTCTTTTAACATTTCTTATAATGTTAGTCTGCTAACGACAAATTCTCTCAACTTCTGGTTGTCCAAAAAAGTCTTTATTTTGCTTTCATCTTTTGAAGATGTTTTTGTGCAATATAGAACTTTATGTTGACAGTTTTTCTTTCAGTGTTTTAATGATGTCACTTGATGGTCTTCTGGTTTGCATAATTTCTGGTGAGAAATTTGCAGTCTTCATTCCCTTTACATAATATGTCTTTTTCTCTGGCTGCTTTTAACACTTTCTCTTGAGTCACTTGTTTTAAGCAACTTGATTATGATGTACCTTGGTGAAATTTTCTTCATGTTTCTTTTACTTGGGGTTTGCCGAGATTGTGAGTTTATAGTTTTCATCAAATTTAGACATTTTTTGGTCATTCTTTCTTCAAATATTTTTTTTCTCTCTTCCTTGCTATGCTTTTTCCCCCTCACAGAACTCCAATTATATGTTAGATTGCTTGATATTATCTCACAGCTCACTGATGCTTTTAAAAATTTTTTACAATCTTTTCACTTTCTGTTTCATTTAAAATATTTCTACTATTATGTCGTCAAGTTCATTGATGTTTCTTTTGCAAAGTTTAACAGATATTACTCTCATCCAGTGTATTTTTTATTTAATATATAGTATTTTTCATCTCTAAAAATTTGATTTGGGGCTTTTCTATATCTTCCATGTCTCTCATCACGTTTAGGTTTTCTGTTTTAACATCCTGTATGCTAATTCTACCATCTGTGTGTCTTAAAAATCAGTTTATATTGTTGATTTTTTCCCTCATACGTATCGGTCATAATTTCCTGCTTCTTTGCATTCCTGGTCATCTTTTATTGGATGATGAAGAGCATAAATTTTACGGATTATGTTGTAGTTCTTTGTACATTGTTGGGGTTTGTTCTGGGGAGCAATTTAATGCTTCAAGGCTTGCTTTTCTGTTTTATTAGGGCAGATCTAGGACTAATTTGGTCCCACCACGAAGGCAATATCCTCTGAAGTTTCTCCTCAGTACCCAATGTATCACGAGGTCTTTCCACCCTGACTGGTGGGAGCACAAATTACTTCCAGCCTTGTGTGGTCCCCTTTGATTTTGCACCGACTCCTCTCTGTTGGTCTTTCCTGGCCTCAGGTGCTGTCCTTGCACACATGCACAGAGCAGTCCTCATCCTAACACTCCACAGGACCCCCTGCAGATTTTTGGAGTTCTCTGTGTGTGACGCTCTCCCCTCTCTGGTATTCTGCCCTGGAAATCCTAGCCAATTTGTCCTCCCTAAACTTTGAACTCTGTCTACTCCTCTCAACCAAACTGCCAAGTGCTCCTTGGGCTCGGTCTCTCTGAACTTCAGCCTGGAAACTCTCTACAGGCAATAAGCAGAAGCAATTGTAGGCCTCATCTCACTTATTTCCCTGCTCTCAGAGATTAGCATCCTGTGCTGCCTGTTGTCCAATGAATGAAAACTCTCATGTCATATATTTTGCCCAGTTTTCTAGTTGTTAAGGTTGGAGGAGATTCTGTGACTCCATCATGGGCAGCTGGTGTGGAAGTTTCCCCGTCTTAATTCAGGTGGTGCTTTCAAGGACTGTGTGTTACAGTGTCTCAAGGGGCTGAGGAGAGAAAAACTACAAAACTAAAATTTAATGCCCTCCTCCTCTTGTTGGGGGTCCTCGCTGTTTATTGTTGGGTGTGGGCTGCTGTGGTGATACAAGCGGGCTGAGCACCGGGGAGACTCGTGGACAATTTGAACTGTGTGTTGAGTTTGATGCAGGTTGCATTTGTAAGTATTTCGTACAATGAGTTAGGCTGGAGATATCACATCATATTGTGTTTTCCGAGATATATTGGGAAGTCTACACGGTACCCTGGGAGTCTGCTGCATAATTGGGTGTCCACCTCTACAAGGTTTTTCTTGCTATCCTGAAAAAGCCCCAGCTACTGGTATGCTTATCATTTTCAGTGTGGGTACAGGACAAAGTGCGTGAGAGGGAATCTTGGAGAGGATGGTGGAAAAGAAGGCGAGGATTGATCATGAAGGCCTGAAGACCAAGCCAGGGAATTTTGACTTGTACCACATAGTTACTGTGGAGCCACTGAAGGAGGGTGGGCATTGAGAAACATGTGAGCTGGTGCTCGTTGTAGAAACATGATTTCAGAATCTATTGGTGCAGTAGGTACAGCAAAAATAGGTGTCGAGTTCATATGCTGTTCTATAAAATCAAATAGCCAGTGGTTTCATGAATCTGAACTTTGAGTAAACTATTCTATACGTATTTGATAAAAGGGCTTTCAGTATGATCAATTGCAGGGAGGAAGAAAAAGAACAAAGGTACAGAGACAACTTTGCAAATGCACTGCTTTTAAAGGAGGGAGTCTGATCCTCAAGCAAAAACGGAAAGGCTATGGGTTCACAAATCATAAGTAGGATTGAAACGAGCAGAAAATCAACCAGAAACACTTTCTGGCTGATAGGGGAGCAACACCCCCAGAGCTGGACTAAAGGGTGGATTAGCCGGGCAGCCGGGCTCGATGGGGCTGAGCTAAATGTAGTGAGGTGGAAAATATTTTATTTTCCAGAACCTTTCTCAAGTTTAGCACGTCCTAGGTGTGGCTGAAAGGAGTGTTTTGATAAGTCACTTTGGGGGGCTAAGGCCCCAAAAAGGTGTGCCCCCGACATCCTGAGATGTTTGAGAGGCTTCTTTGTAAGGAGGCGGGTCTGGTCAGCTGCAGAGGTGCTGTTTCCCTCAGCCGTGTCTGCTGGTGCTTCTCGGCAGGGTGATACTGCCTCCCTAGGGGCCTTCAGGAATGTAAGAGGAGGGGAAGCTATTGGCATTAAGGAGACAGTGGCCAGGGATGCTGGGACGCCTGCAACGCTCAGGAAAGTCCGCATGATGGAGAGTAGTCCCACCCAGATGTGATGGTAACGAGGGGACACCAAGTCCTGCCAGCGGTGGTCTCTGTTCATCCCTCATGCAGTACCTGCTCTCTCTCCCAAGAAATGGTGAGCATGTATTTAAAGAACACTGGTTGGAAGGGATGCTAAATTATCCCGCCCGAGTATGCTAAATTATCACCCTGCCCAGGGCATCCACACACCCTGTTTGTCTTAGAAGGGGCGACCAAGGGAGATTTCTAGCCCCCTGAAGCTCAGTGCTGTGGGAGTTTCTACTCCTGCTTGGAGCCAGGGGAGAAAACAATGTTCCTTCAACCTGTGGATTTAGAATACCGTAGCATGTGAGTTTCCCCAGGTCCAGGTTAAAAACCAAGATCACAAAAATAGTATAAATAGCATACCTTGGCTTCTGTCCTCACCCCTGCCATTTTTTTCTTCTTATAGGGGAGGTCCTTGAAGTGGCTGCTGCTCAGGTCTCTGATGCTACATATGTGACCAAAAGCCAATGAGAGCCCCTGCAAAGTCACAGAAAAGCACCTCCCATCACAGCAAAGCTGCTGTTTCCTGCGCCTGCTGATGCCTAGTCCACACGATCAGTACCAGGCTCCCCAGTGAGCCTCCGCTGTGAGCCCAAACCCTCTCGTACTGCCGATGCTGCAGTATAGAGTGTTCTGGAGTCAACGCATCAAATCAGACTGGGATCTTTGCCAATTCAGGGAGACTCCTTCTCCCTGTGTCAGTCCCCAAATTCCCCATGACTTTTGCGGGGACTGTTCTTCCTGGTTTTGCCCACACCCCTTCCCCAGGGCTCAGAGTGGAACAAGTTCATGGGGCCGGGCAGGAGGAAAAATAGGATTGGGGCCCTGCTGTGCCCCCAACAGCCCACTAGCTAGCATTGTCCTAATGCACGGAACTCCTTCCCTTGGGTTTGCTCCGTCCCAGCAGAGCCCCTGTTCTGTCACATAAATAGGCACCTGGCAGCCTGTGCTATAAACGTCCACACAAGCCCAGACTTGCCTGAAACTCTGATAAACATAGGCTGTGTCAGGCCAGACCCCTCCCCTCCCGGCCTATGGAGGGTTTAAACTGTGTTTAATGGCGCTCTCCGCGGACCTAAATTGCTCTCTGAATCGTTCTGAGATAGAAAAAGAGACTTTTAGGGGAGAGGCAATGGCTTCCAGGCCCCAGCGGCCTCTCCATGTGCATTGTGGCGGGAATCCATCCATCCGTCCTGGCCTGAGGCTGTCGGTGTGACCCACCCAGCTTTCAGACCCTCACAGGAGCATCATGCGTAGGACAGCAGGTGAGGGGCTTAGGGTCCAACTGAATGGAAATTGCTTCTGGCTGTGAAAGTGTTCCGGTTCTCTTCATGGGTGAGGGAAACAACGACAATTTGTACTAAATTCTGCACTAGAAAATAACATTAATAATTTGTACATTATTTGGTGCATCAGATGGGAAAAGCTACTACTGAAATTCACCAGGCCAGAACCCTGATGGAAGTACGCCAGCAGGGAGGGCCTCTCCATCCGTGGCACCCTGTAGCGGTGCCCAGAGGGCCCTGTCGCACATCACCCACCGGGAGAGGGAAAGCCTTGAGCCTGACTGAGCCGTGGTCTTGAGAAAGTTAATGTCGTATCCAAATTTGCTCCAGACCTGGGGAAAATTGGGTAGCCTCTCTCTATATATATATCTATAAGAATAAAAACAGTACCTGCCTCATTAGTTGTTGTGAGAATTCAGAGAGTTTTTACACCAAAAGCACTTATAGTGCATTACAAGCGCTCACTGAATTTCCAGTCCTGTCTCCCTGATACTCAGTCATCTCTGTGGCTGCAGAAACAGTTGTAGTCGAGCCTGTATTCCCTATTTTGCGTGTAGATGCTCTCACGCCAAGATATCTGTCCTAGAACATCCACTTCAGCATTCTGCACCCTAATGACGAAGTCTTAGCAATTGCTCATATGCTTGCTTACAGTAGTATTTGCAAGCGTAGAGTCTTTCCTGATTTCTAAGGAGGGCTTTGCTTTGCCTGGATGTGAGCTTCCAAAGGCTAGAGGTGCCCCGGCTTCTGTGCCTCTGCCTCTCTCATCTGAGTGCCTGTGTCTGGGCCTATGCTTCGTTTGCCATGACAGCAGTTTCTTCTCCGAGGGCTGTTGCTGCCCTTCTGGATTGGCACTTTGTTACAATGACAGAAGGGCTGGAGTGTGGTGGGTGGGTGGGGTGGGAGGAAACCCATTCTCCCTGCTTGGAGTTGGAACTGAAAGCAGGATTCCGACTGTCCGGAATCTATACATCATGATCCTTCTGCGCAAGAGTCCTGAACATCTACCAAGAGAGCTGAGCTCCTAGGTCTTACTGAACCCGGCAGACAGTTAGCCATTGATGATTAAGTAGCCAGCAACTAAAGTTTTTTTCCTTTTTGCAATTACTGATTATAGCTTCTAGCTGTTTAACACACCCATTATTAACTGTGCTGCTTAGGCACTATGCTATCTGACTCCCACTAGGCTCCTATAGCTAACATCTCCCCGGAGCCTGGGTCACCATGGTAATGGGTTTGCAAGCTGCTTTTAAGGAATTAGAACTCCTTGTCCACTTCAGGCCAATTCAGACCACCAACTCATCAACTGGGGCCACACAGATGTCTGATAAGTGACCTTTTGACGTCAAGAGGCTAAAAACTCCACCCTCAGATCATTCTAAGGCCACCATTTTGTGAACATGGGTCCTATGAAGAGGCATGAAATCTGACCACGCTTGTGCAGATGATCAATTACCTCACCTCTCCTCACCTCCAATCACCTACCTCTACATTTCAGATCACCTTGCCCCCCATCCCATAAATATCCCTGAGTCCCTATTTTCAGGGAGGCAGATTTGAGACTCATTCTCCCATTTCCTCACTTGGCTGCCTTGTGAGTAAACCCTCTCTCTGCTGCAATCTCGTCGTCTTGGTGTTTGGCTTTCTGGGCGGTGGGCAGAAACGAACCTGGTTCAGTAAACTTACTGTCTCATCATGTCAAGCCCAAGGCTGTGTGGGTTACACCTGCATTTCTCACAGATGCATGGGAAAGTGGACAGGGATCCCAGAGAGGAAGGCTGCCTAGGATGTCTCTCTTCTCTGAAAGATCCTCTCGCCTTTGTCTATCACAAGATGGGAGAGCCACAAGATGCAGCCTGCCTGGATCCCTTAGTCACCACCTGGAAGGGAGCGGCCTTGGAGAGTCACTGGATCCTCAGAAGACTGTGTGAGTGGGAAATAAATTCCTACACGTTAAGTAGCCCAACTATTCTGGCTAATACAGATAATCATGGCACTGTTCTAAGAGCTTTACATATGTTAACGTATTCAAACTTCACCATAACCCCGTGAAGTAGGGACTATTAACACTCCCATTTTACAGATGAGGAAACTGAGACCTCTAGAGGATAAATAACTTTAAAAAGTGTCAAATGAATACAGCAGGTCACACAAGTGCTGTAGGAGAAACCCCACAGCATTGCTAGATAGGACCTTGTCCCTTTCAGGAGGTACTTAATGTCGTTTATCTCATCATCCATGTGGGTAGGTCAGACAGTATCTTTACCCAGAGTTGAAGCTATTGATGCTGAGAGTGAAGGTGGGTACATACGGATGCTCTTACTGTCTTTCTACGTCATCTTCTGTCATAGAATGCAGGCACCAAGCCTGCAGAGGTCATATCTGCTCATTCTGCTTCTGTCTTGATCTAGTAAGAAAACTAACCTAAAGCACTGCCTTGACTCAGAGATGGGGGGCAGGAGGGTGGTGGGGGGACAGACGGACAGACGGACAGACGGACTGACAGATGGAGCCTGTGGCGGAGCGGTGATCAGGATGCAAATTCTCTGACACGGGCTTTTCTGCTTTGGGAATCACCGGTCCCAGGGCAGCTCTCTCTCAGCTGCAACCTTATTTTCCTTAAGAGCCAGCCTCCCACCTCACCCTCAACAGACACCGGCTCCCCCTCCAATACAAAGGGCAGAGGAAGGTGAGCAGCCTGGGGCAGGCATCCTGCCTTCAGCTGTGGACGAAGGGCTGCCCCAGCCTCCCTCCAGGGGAAGACGTGCCACCTCCCGCCTCTCCAGCAAGGCCCCGATTCCTGGCTTCCCCCTCCTGTGACCGAACTCTGTGGCTCTAGGAGGGGAAAGGAGAAAAGAGGAGATCCTTTTGTGACAGGAGGCAGTTTCGTTAGTTATACCTCTGCTCTGATAATAATGTTTTTTTCTATTTATTTTATTTTGAATAATTGACCTTAACTATTTTCTTCACAGGAGCAGAATAGTGGCATTTTAAATCCTTCCCACCATATCATTAGCAGCGCTGCTGACAGCCCTGGCACATCTTCCAGAGCCAAATCATTGTTAGGGGGACAAGTCAGCAAGAACTTACTGCTCATGGAAAAAATATTGCCTACTTTGTCACTGCGTTTCCTTTCCAATCTTATGTTAACTCCTCTGCAGGGCTTAGGAAAGTCCATAATCAGGAGTCAGCGACCCTCACATCTCTTTCTCACAGCAAGGGTGGGTACTGGGTCACAGGTGGGCTTGCAGCTGGAGCTGTTCTGACCCCAGAGGGGCGGAGGGGACAAGAGGAGCCTCCCTGGGAAGCAGGGCAACGAATACCCACACGTATCAGACACGATGATCAGCGTCTCCCTTCTCTGTATTCATAAACAAAGACAATGAGAGACACTCGCTAGTGAGCTAGAGAACATACCAGATGTGTGTCAGAAAGCTAAGATGGCCATTGGCTCCTCAGGGCGTGAGTGTGTGTGTGTGTGTGTGTGTGTGTGGTTTTCAACAAGACCATTTGAAAAACACAGGTAAAAGATTGTATAGACAGGTGATGCTCTGAACGTTAGGAAGCGTGGAGGAACAAATATTGTTACATTGGTGTGATTTGAGCCAGTTGCTCTAGACAAATAGCAGAATTCCTCGTAGGGAGAGAGCTGATCTTTAGTTTGGGGGAAAAAAAATACTTGATGAGATTTTGTTCAAGGACCACAAATATAGGACAAGTCCGGGAGAAGGTCATACAAAGAGGGAGTTAAACCTCCTGTACAACAAACACACTGGTTATTTTCATAGTCTTCTTGGCCCACATTGCTCCTCCCTCTCTGCTTGTTCTGTGTCCAAGGAAGCTGGCCTCCAGGAGTGCATCTCCCAGGCTCCCCCGCCCTGTGGCTGTCACTGGGCTCAGATGACAGGAGGTACCTGCAGGAAAAAAGAGGAGGAGAGGAAAGAGAGATGTATGTGTGTATCACACCCCCTGCCCCCAATCCCTACCTGCCGCCAAGGGCCCAGTGTGGGCTGCCTTTCTGTGCAGCCTTGGCTCCTCACGGGGCCCCTTCTGTGGCTGCAGTCCTCACCAGGTTCTGGCAACACTGGTCAGACCCAGGGGTGGTAACCGCCTCCCGCCATTGCTAATCCCTGGGGACTTCACCACCTGCTGTTACTTCCCTTTGCCCCTGTGAATAGCCCCTTCATTAAACTGTCTTCAGTCAAACGCTTTCATCCTCTATCAGCTTCCTGCTGGCGCTCTGGCTGCTGTCAGTTAGCTGGGTGATATTATGATTTATAATAAGAAATACGTATTTGGTCTTTATCCCCGCTTCTGGCACAGAGCTAAAAGCCTTGGAATTTCCTAAGTGATGAGAGTGACAAAGGGATCTTTTGTTGTGTTAATGAGGTTACTTTGGGACCTCACCTAAGGATGGGGGGCCGGTTGCCAGGAGAACCACCCACATAGTTAGAGAGTGGGAACTTTCAGTCCCAGCCCCCTGCCTCTGTGGAGAGGAAAGGGGCTGGAGGGTGAATCCATTGCCAGTGGACGATGATTTAATCAGTCGTGCCTGTGTGCTGAGGCCTCCATAAAGACCTGAAGTGACAGAGTTTGGAGAGCTCCCCGGTTGGTGAACACGTGGAGGTTTGGGGAGAGTGGCGCTCTCACGGGCATGGAAACCCTGAGCCCTTTCCCACATGGCTTGCTCTGTGTCTCTTCATCTGGCTGTTGATTCGTATCCTTCATTATCCTTTGTAATAAACTGGTAATCTAGTGAGTAAACTGTTTTCCTGAGTCCAGCGAGCCCAAGGAGGGAGCCATGGGGCCCCAACAACCTGGACCTGCAACTGGCCTCTGAAGTGGAGGGCGGTCTCGTGGGGCTGAGCCCTTAGCCGGTGGGATCTGATGCTGTTTCCAGGTGGGTAGTGTGATAATCGAGTTGAATTCTAGGACGGCAGGCTGGTGTCGGAGCTTCCTTGTTGGTGTGAGGGAAAAACCCCACACACGTTGGCACTGAGTGCGGAACCCTTAGCAGGGATGTTCAGTTGTCCCCTGAGACAGAAGTGGGAGGCGGCTGTGAAGACAAGGGGGCGAGTGTCAGATTAGGCCACAGGAGCGACTGCTGAGATTAAGTGGCTGTTTTAAGCTGTTTCCTGGTTGGGATTGTTTTCTTCTTCATGTCGTTTTATTTATTTGTTTGACTTGTTTATTTACTCTAATTCTCCATTATCTCCACACTCTCCAAACCTTTATTAACGGTTAGCCGCACTAACTAGCCGTAGGTTAACAGGACTTTGATAAGTGCAGGAATCCAGGTCCCTTGCACATTTTAGGGCAACATGGACTGAGAAAATGGCTCGTTTAGAAACAAGCTCCAGAGTGGGGTTAGAGGCCAGACCCCCGGCTGCAGATGCCTCCTGCCCGAGAAAGCTCAGAAGTGGGGGGGGGTGGGGGGGTGGGGGGGAGGGCGCCCCCGAGCTCCCTGCAGCTGCGGCGAGGGCAGCACGCTCTTCAAGGAAAAGGGAAACCCAGAAAACTCACATTATAACTTAAAAAGAACACTGTCCAAGCCTATAACCACAGTGACATGACGTATAGGCAATCTTTGTCAGAAAGCTATGAAATCAATGTCTGAAATTTTGTTTCAATTTAAAAATTAAACTTTCCAGAATTTTAAAATAAATTATGTCATACACATGGGATCTGGGAAAATAAAATCAAAACCAAAATACAGCAGGCATGAAAGGCACAGAAAAGCACATAAAACTCAGGATCAGCCCAGGGCGCACGATCTCCGCCTTAAGCATAACAGCTAGAAAGAGCACATTTCAGGAACAGACATGGCCTTGCCTGTCACAGAAAGGCCAGGGTTTACAATGAATTCTGTCATGAGCTTCCATCTAGAATAGTTACTAAGCGTGTACATATTTTTTAAAGAAAAAAAAAGTAGTCTAAAGCAATGGTAAAATGTCTTGAATTTCCACAAACATTTTATAAATATAAAAATTATGCAACGACGGGGCTGGCCCTGTGGCCGAGTGGTTAAGGTCGCGCGCTCTGCTGCAGGTGGCCCAGTGTTTCGTTGGTTCGAATCCCAGGCGCGGACATGGCACTGCTCATCAAACCACGCTGAGGCAGCGTCCCACATGCCACAACTAGGAGGACTCACAACTAAGAATATACAACTATGTACCGGGGGGCTTTGGGGAGAAAAAGGAAAAAAATAAAACCTTTAAAAAAAATTGTGCAATGACTACCTGTTTCAAACACCCTGAATTATATTCAAACATGACAAATGTTGACTAATGAAGGGGGTGCGTCTAGAACCATTTGGCCATTTGATAGTTCTTCTGCCAAGGGACGCCGTCATCTTGTGAACTTCTGCTCAGGAACATTTAGCTATCAGGAATAGTCAACAGTGCTAGAGCCATGCTAGTATTCTCCCCCATACCCCTACACTCCCATCCTGCTCCTGCTCTCTCTCTCTCTCTCACACGTGCACATACACACACACACATACACACACACTGAGCAATTACCCTCTAGCGTTAGAATGTTCTGGGGCAGAACAGAGCAACAGACATCCCCCAAGTCACCAGAGCTCAACCTGAGCTGAGAAGGGCCTTCCATGGCTTTAAGGCCTTTCCCATTCTGGTCTCCCCTGCCTGTCCAGTCTTGTGACCCCCCCACTCTCCCTCTACCCGCATCCTAGTCTGCAAACCGGACCAAGGCCCAAAACACTCCTACATGTCCAGGCCTTTGTGTCTTCTGCCCCCTGCCTAGAACATACTTCTCGCTTCTCTCCCTGCTTCCCCATAGGGGCTACACAGTCTCCGAGTCTCCACTCGGGTACCAGCCCTGCAGGAAGCCATCCCGATTCTCCAGCTGATTTTATTTATTTAAAAATAATGACTGAGGGGGCTGGCCCCGTGGCCGAGTGGTTAAGTTCGCGCGCTCCGCTGCAGGCGGCCCAGTGTTTCTTCAGTTCGAATCCTGGGCGCGGACATGGCACTGCTCATCAGACCACGCTGAGGCAGCGTCCCACATGCCACAACTAGAAGAACCCACAACGAAGAATACACAACTATGTACCGGGGGGCTTTGGGAAGAAAAAGGAAAAAATAAAATCTTTAAAAAAAAAATAATAATAATGACTGAGTGCCAAGTGCCCCCTTCTGTGCTCCCAGGACACCTCATGTCGCTCTAGCACTTACCACACGAACTGAAATTATCTGTCCTCCTCTCCACCTTCTGCCACTAGGCTATACATCCCTAACCCGTGCTTGGCATGTAATAGGAATTCAATGAACACGAGGCGAGTGAGGGAATGGAGTGAATGAACACGCCCTCTCTCACGACCTCAATTCATAATCTGGCCACAAGGACTCTCTGTCTTCTTTTTCACACACTCAAGTTACAAACCCTGAATGATGGTTTGTTCTCGAATCTATAGGGCTAGGTTTACAGCTCAGAATGATCCATATTATGAATGTTTATTTGGATCCTCATTTGAGCCTGCTTAAATCTCTTTATATATCCAGTCTTCCCTTAAACGTTATTCCACTGAAAACATTCTAGAATTGACTACCAACAGACACAGGGAAAAAAGCAGGGGGATGACCCTCCAAAGACTCTCAGCTTCTAGTCTCAACTTTGCAACCGACTAGCCCTGTGACCATAGTCAAGAAACTGTTTATCTTCGCATTTCATTTTCTCATTTGATCCCAAAGTTGTTAGACGAGATGATGTCATTTATTCAAGAGTGATTGCAGAGTACCTATCCTGTGGTAGGTCTTGGGTTACAGTTCTGGAGTTTACAGGAGGAGGGCGGTGGAGGGACATATGCAGAAGCCAGGGACCGAGCTTCATTTGGCTCGGAGCAGTGGTGACAGAGGCATACACGGTGCCTAGGGAGGGACACAGCCGGTGCTGCTCTGATCAGGCCAGGCGGGTGCTAGGAAAGCTTCCACAAGAGAGTCGTACTTAGTGTACGTCTCAAAGGTCTTGAAGCATAGGGAGGAGTTAGCCAGGTTGAGGGAAGATGGCAGAAGGGACCCCAGCTCAGTGAATCCCAGGAGAAATGGTAAACAATGCAGAATGAATTAAAGACGAGAGTGAGGTTACAGGAAGACTGAGACCCATGACAGTGACATGGCCCTGGGTTCTCTCAATCTGACCACATCGCTGAGGTAGGCAGACACCAGGAGGGACTAATAAGGGGACCTGGTCTAGGCCTGGGGGGCTGTCATGACGAAAGGATTTCTGAGATGTCAATTTTGCTAACATGGGAGGTGGGGCAGGAGTTTGTGGCAGGGAGAGCAGCAGGGTGGGCGGAGGGGCTGGGTGGGCACCAGGCGCAGGGATGGAGCCGAGGGTCGGGTCTGGCTGGAGAGTGAGGGGCGCTGCCTGTGATCACAGCCTCCTCCCTCTTTTGCACTTTTCCACGTTCCAATGCCTCCTTGTTTCTCTGCAGGATTTATGTGCATGTCACTCCCTAGAGAGCAGATGTGGGGGTTCCAGATCTTGGAAATGCTGTACCTGCTCAGTACCTGCAGCCCCAACACAACAACGCAGCTGAAATTCAATAAACTTCAGAAGGAGCAAAGGCTCTCTTCCGGTGGTACAAACCCCATGCCTTTATTTGCAGCTCACAGGTCAGTTTTTCTTAAGGGCAGTGAGGCTGTAATGACGTTCTCTAGATGAGAAGAGCGAGTTTTGAATCTGTCTTCCCTGAAAGCTCCATCTGTAACAATGAAAACCATTCCGACCCTCCTCAGAGGGGAAATGCATAGAATCTCGGAAGAAATCCCAGATAGTGATGGTCCTCCGGACCCCGTAGGCAGTGTGTTTGCTCACCAGCGTGATGCCTACCTCCTGTCTGTGTGCCTGTGAGGAATGCCCATCTTCATTTCCAAAAGTTTTTACAAATGACACAAAATGTAGATTGTGTGTGAAAAAACCCAGATGTCACCATCGCTTGATGTTAAAAGGGTGAGGATGTTGTTATCAACACAATATGTCCTGTGTCCTGACGACAGAAAGGATGCTGGTAGGGGACCAGGGTCCTGAGCGGGGCTTCTTCCAGGAGCGCACTCCTGCCTCACCCTACACGTCCCACACCCCACTGTGTGTGTTGAATCAACCTGAGGAACAGCATCCTCTTGAAAGGTGAGTGCCCAGTTGGAACATGTGCAGAAGGACAGAAATTTCCTTCCCTTTAAAGTTATGAAAATGGTCTTATCTAGCCTCCAGGCTAGATACTCAAATTGAATTTTCAAATTCAAGTTATTTGAATTGTAAAGTGCCAGCAGGCTGTGATGGAATCTACTGCAGAGAAGTTTTGCTTAAACATTGGATGTGAATGGAGGATGTTTTTAAAAAACACTCAAACTTTTACATAAATCATCTCCTGAAAGGTGCTTAAATTAAACGGCAACTGTGAGAGTCACTCTTCTTGGAAAAATCTAGTTACAACTAATAAGATGTGCTATCTTAATATGTAGTTATGTTAATCAAGTGGGTATGACATTTTTATAGCTAAATGGTTTCTGTCTTTTCATCATTGACTTTATTTGTTATTTTTATTATGGTTAATGGGAATAAGCATTTAAAGAGTCATCAATGTATATGGCAAAATAAAAATTGTTATAAAGGAGGTTTCTGATGAAATAACAAGCAAAAAGGCTACTTTTTGCTGAACTGATTGTCTACACCTGTAGGGAGAACTCCAGGCTAGCCCTCAACTGCAGGTTAGTCCCGAACCTCTGGCCCCAAGGTAAACACTGGGCTCTGTCCACTCCCTGTGTCTCAGGGAGCCTCTTTCCGGAAGAGCACACCTGCTCGTCTGACAGTCAGCAAACATCCAGGAAGTCTCTGTGTGCCGGGTATTATTTTAGGTCCTGGGACAGTAGCTAAGACACAGCCCCTGCCCTCACTCAGCTGTAAGTCTAATGGGGGATAGAAATAAATAAAGCCGGTGTGTTGAGAACTGTTCTGGGGGAAACCACGGGGTGCTGGGAGCTCAGAGGACATCTGCTCACACAGGCTTAGAGGATCCCAGAAGGCTTCTGGAAGGAAACTCAGTCTAACCTGGAAACCCAAAGATGAGCCGAGCCTATTTAGGCAAGGAAGGCAAGAGAGAGTATTCCAGGTGAAGGAACGGCATGAGCAGAGGCCTGTAGTTACAGGTCATTTAGGGAACTGGAGGTTAACAGAGCAACCCTGGCAACCACCAACGCCCAACCATGTGTTTGTAAGTTCAGACCCCTGGCTCTGGATCTCTGAGTAGCAAGTCAGTCAGATAAACTCTACCGAAACTCCGTTAAAGAACCACCCAGAAGATAGTGACAGACACTTCTGAACAAAGTGGGTCAAACTGAGTTGAGGTAAATCCTTAAGTTAAATAAATATATTTTCACAGAAACAGAGCTGGTGGCTTCCAAAGCTTCTGTGTGTTTCCATCTTGAAGTGGTTGCTGCATCCGTGACTGAAGTCGGGATAAGGGCTGAGCTGAGGAGAAGTGCCGGTGGAGGGAGTGGGAGGCGCCGAGCAGGCAGGCGGGACAGGAAGACAGCTGCCCGGGGATGTGTGAGCCCTCACTGCCTGCCAGCACTGCAGACAGCTGAACCGAGGGCACAGAGCCTTCCTAACCTTGTCATCGCAAACCCTTTCAAGCCATTACGTTTGATTACATGAGAGAGGCCGGGAAGTTAATACATGCACATGCTTTGCTGAACAGTTAATGAAATCACAATGAAAGAATCCAATGACCACATCAATTATTAACATAAAATTTAACTTAATAATGAAGAATAATGTCACTGCCTTCATATCTTCCTAAGTGATGCCTTGCTCTTTTCATTCAACAAGTGTTTATTGCATACCTACTTTCCGTCACACGTGAGATGCTGAGCGCTGGGGATACAGAGATAAATAAGACCAGTCCTGGACCTCAATGGTGAGATGAAAATCACCACAAACAGCTGGGGAAGAAGAACACCCTTCAGCCATGTTTCTGTTTTCTCCCCTGCGATAGCCTATTTCCTGTGTGTTCCTTTCCGTCAGTCTTTTTCCTAGAAATCCTCCCTCGTAGTCATAGAGTTCTGTGCCCTGAGGGGTCCTTAGAGGTCATACAGCCTTTTGTTTTCAGCCTGTCTGGATCCTAAGGTTTCTCGGCAGTGCCTAGGGGCCACTGGTGATAAATGCCCATGGTTCTCTGCTTACTCACTCATTCATTTGACCAAGGTATAGAAGACCTGGTTATTCTAGCCACAGCATGAGACATTGAAGGCTTGGCAGTGAGTAAAGGCTGGAGATCCAAATGCTGATGGAGGTCCCTGTCTAAGTGGCTTTTAGAGTTTGTGGGGAAGGACATTAATGAAATCATATCGCCAATGTGTACTTACAACTGAGACACGTGCATGAAGAACAAGTACATCTCACTCGAGGATGTGGAATAAATATGGGATCTGACCCAGGCAGCAGGTTCTGGAAAGGCCTGCGGAAGTGCGGGTTGACAAGAGGCCTGATGGGGAATGTGCATTCAATGGGGAGGGGAGGCATTCACGGAGAGGGATGGTGTGTATCAGTGGCTCGAGATGGGAGGGATTTGGGTGTTTTCAAGAGAAAAGAAGAAAGTGATGAGATGGAACTCAGA
The DNA here is from genome assembly GCF_041296265.1 of Equus caballus. NCBI lineage: Eukaryota > Metazoa > Chordata > Mammalia > Perissodactyla > Equidae > Equus > Equus caballus. Next base: position 24,048,906 of record NC_091700.1, on the reverse strand, counting down.
GAGTGAGGTGGATTGTGGAGCAAAATGAAGCCGAGTATGTAGGACCCTGTAAACCACATTATGGATGTGGGTCTTTGTGCTCAGAGCGATGGGAAGCCATTGAAGAGGAATTTAATGGGAAGAAGCACAGGGCTGTTGAGAGGATCACATCTGAACTTGAAAAGTTCGCTCTGGCTCCAGTGTGGAGAATGTACTGGAGGGCACTGCTTGAGAGTCATGCTTGGCAAGGGAGTTATTGGAAGTGGTTCAGGCAAGACATGATGCTGTGTGGACTCAGGAGCTGGTGGTAGAAAGCAGGTGTAACAGCTGTGACTTGCCCCATGACTCCCAAGGGGTGGGAAATGCTCCCTTTCTTTTTTTTTAAACTAAACCAGATTCGGCTCCAAGTGACCACTCAACATCGGGAGTGAGTGATAACCTGGAGCCAGGTTTTATTTGATTGTCATGCTTTCCCTCCCCATCCCTGGGGTCACTCCAGGGCTTACACATGAAAAATGGGCCAGAGGCGTCATAGAATTTTTTCACAGCTTACAGTCTGTTTCTGTCGAGAGAAGACTTCGCTTAGCTGCGTCTATTGCCTGATTCTAAAATGAATTTGAATCTGCATGAGCCCAAATGCCAGCCATCTATCCTTGTCTAGAAGTCAAACCGTAACAAGGGGTGCTGGCACCTGGAAACATTTATTTGAAGTATTTGGCCTCAAAAAATAGATTGCTTGTAGATCATAGTTCTTTAGATTCTAGCTTTTCAGTTGCTATAAAATTTTACAATTGCCACCAAAGGAAGGCACTCTCTATGTGTTTAAAATAAACCCAAACAACGTCTCTGCAAGTCTGAGTGCACTCTGTGTTCTGTCGCAGAGCTGCTGGTCAGCATTCACTGTGGCCTGTGCTTTCTGTCCTGCCCTTCATAGACCATTTGGAAGTGGAAAGCTCTGCCAGTGGGATCAACCTCCCCACCTCAGCTTGGCCATGCTTCACCATGGCTCCCAAGACGAAGGTGACAAGTCTGAGTTCCCAGGCATCTCTGCAGCCTCCCCCATCCAGGGCCCTGAACCCTGGGCAGTGCAGTGAGCATGGGGCAGGGCTCTGCCGCCCCTGGACCTTGCAAACCTGTCGCCTTTCCCAAATACCCTCACCCTTTTCCCCTTGCAGCCTCCACCTCCTCTCCCTTTTGGGTAAGTTATACCAGCCTAGATATTTCAAATAAAGAGCTGTGCAGCTTGGGGCTGGGGTGATTTTGGGGGTTACTTACCCCAACCTTGCCTGAAACAGAAAAATCTTACCCCTAGGGCAAGGGAACCCACAACTCTGGAACCCAAAGGCCCAGTGCAAGAGGAAAGAATACCTTTTTCCATTACAGATGAATGGAAAGTGCATTCCCACTGCTGCAAAAAAAGACAAGGCACCAATTAATCCATCAGTGAGTCACACTGTGTCTAGCTCTGCCTGGCTCCATATACTGCCATCTCCCTGCCTCAAGTCAACACTTGGAGGTCAGGCAGTTCCTGTGGTCTCTGGGCCCACCACTCCCTTCTGTGTGGATCCTTTCTCAGAGGGAGTGTTTGTACTGCCTGACCGCTCCTCTGTGAGCAAGCGGATTGGACCAAGGATGCACACCTGCGGGGCCACTGCATGTGACTGTGAAGGTTGTACCTTGGATAGGACACATAGCCCAGGGCAACGGGGACTGAAATCCAGGCCATACCCAGCTGCAAAATGGCACACCTTGGCTGGAGGTGCAAGAGCCTGGGGAACGGACTTCTTTTTGAATTTGTCCATCCAGAGACAGACCCTTTTGTAACTATCTGTCCTGGAGGGGAGTCTTTTTCCAATTAGCATGAAGACACTGCAGGCGGTAGCAGGAGCCCTGGGCACTGGACCCAGAGAATGGGACAGTTGCCCAGGAACTACCCTGATGCCCAAAAGCTCTGCTGAAAACTGACGCTCCATACAGGATGAGGACTAACCCAGCTGGGCAGAGGATCTTAGGGAGTGAGAATCTTACAAAAGAGGATCTTAAATGATTTGGAGAGACTGAGAGGGGGTTGCAGGGACAGAGCACAGAGAATTTGGTAGTAAGTCAGAGCCACGAGGTGGAGCCAGGCTGGTTAGTGGCAGCATCAGCGTGGCCAAGCCACACTGGAGATGGGGCCTGGCTAGGAGCAGTGGGTGGGTACCTGCTCCCTGGGGATGATGACTGGGGTGGTTCTGTACCCTAGAGCCGCAGGTGGCCACCAGGCTCCTGCCAGGTGCTGAGTGGCACCTGCCAACTCCAGGCTGCTGCATGGCCGTTGACATTTCCTTCTTCCTCTCTTGTACCTTAATAATGAGACCTATCACTTGGGGCAGCCTGAGGGTTTTCTTGGTCCTGGCAACCTAAAGGAGTACAGTAGCCAGCACAAAGTACGAGCGTGAATGGGCGAGACAGCACACAGAGAAGTGCAGACAACTCCCACTGTAACACACACCCGAGGCCAGGCCACTACTTGCCTCAGTGCGGCACTGACTTATTCTCCAGTCTTGGGTCCTGAGCTCAGTGAAGAGCTTCTCAGCTGCTGTTTACTGCCTCTACTCCATCCACCAGCCCATCCTACCACCGGGGTCGTGGGTCCTCACAGGACAGCGAGTGGGTGTGTGGCATGTGATATAGAGAGGAGGTAGGACTATGGAGCTATCCAGCTCCTGTCCTGACAGAAGCCTGCTTCTAAAACAATTCCTTCACAGCACTTGTTGCAATCGCGATCATTGTTCGTTTATTTGCTTGATATCCGACTCCCCCACCAGGTGATGAGCTTCCAGAGGACTGGGGGCCTCTTCATTGTACCCCTCACGTCAGGCTGCTTAACACATGCGTACTGAGGGGAACTGAACACGGTGCAGTATACGTCTACAGAAATATTGTTCTCTACAAAATAATCACCTTGGTAGGCATTTTTCCCTAAATGTTTTAGAAAAAGGCTTTCAGAATTGTCTTCAGAATTAGTTTAGACGCTTCATGAGAAAAAGAAGCCTTAATGCTTTATGCAACCAACAGTAAATGAGAGCAGGACCACATTAACATACACAAAATCAGCTAAAATCCAGCTGATTAAAGAAATGCTTTTAAGTGGCTGACTCTTGCACTTTTAATTCCCAGGGTTCCTACTTGTCTGGCCTCTACACCCCTGAGCTTGTTAAAGCCAGAGAGCTGACCCGCTGCTCTAAGAGCCGGAGGCTCGCGTGCACCCATCAGATGTAGGAAAACTGCATTTCCTTTCTGATGAACAATAACTCACTGGCAATACTTAAAATCCATATTATGCTTTTGTTCTCACTTTTGTCGTTCATATTCAGACTTTAATTCCACAGCCAAGGTTGTCCATACTTGGTGTGGTCATGCTCAGGGCGAAAGAGAATCATCAGCCCTGGGGTTTCTAAGTCCTGTCACCTCCCCCAAGTCACAAGTGTGACTCTTGGACAACGACCTCTGCTCCGCTTATAGGGAAATGTAGATTCCACCGTGCGGTTGGAGCACAGCAAACCTGAGACCACCCCAATCACCCACAGCTCAGCTCAGGCTTTTCATGTGCTCCCGTGTCTTCCCCCTCAGGACATAGATACGGGGACCCCAAGACTAAAGGGGATCCTTGGCTTCCCTGAGGAATTAACTAAATGGGCTCCAGGTGAGAATAAAACACTTTGCATTGAACTGAAGGTCATGAGCTCCATTCCAGACTTTTCCAGCTTTTGCTGAGTGTCAGAGGAGTGTGATTTGACAGGCACCTGCCCATGGTGCCATTTCACAGGGCCCCACGTACCTTTGAGGACAGCATAGCAGGGCTCACCAGAGCAAGGCAGGTTGTGTTGGCTGGTCCCAGAGGGTCAGCAAGCACGCCTGCATCTTCCTACAGCTTTGCCCCAGCAGGAGCTGTGCCTGCAGAGTTCTGTAGCTTGGCGGTCACAGGGTCACCTCCACCAGGAGACATACATGAAGTGCAGAGAACATTCGCCTGAAAGCCAGACGGTCTGCGGTCTCTTCCCTGGACTGCTGACCTTTGGCTGTCTAAGCCCTGCACTTCTGCTGCCTCGACCTTTGACATTCCTGCTTCTCCAAGCCTGTCTGAACCCCGAAGCATACCCAGTGCCGTCCTTATCGCAGGAGCCTTCCTGACTCCCAGTCCCTGCTTTTGGTCCTGGTTCCTGACCCAGCCCTGCTAATGCCCAGACCCCAGGCAACACTGAGCTGGGGGGCTTCGCTGGGCTGTGGGAGAGCAGTGCAGCACACGTGAGAGAGACTGCAGAACGTGCAGCCAGAGATCCTGGCTCCAGAGCCTCCTCGGTGACATTTGTGCCCCAGCCCCATCTTCTGACTCATGTCCTACCTCACTCCAGCCCTGCTCTTTGCTCCATCAGACTAGACTTCACATGGCTTTTGAGAAAGTCATGCTTCCATACCCGTGGTTAATTTTCCACAGGGCAATATGAATACTTTTCTGAAGAAAGGCAATATGCTGCTGTACAAATCTGCTATATAAGATTAGTTTTAATTTGAATTTTTAAAAAAATCCTTACAGATTTTTAAACCTTATATCTTTGCTGCAGTGGCAAATTTATTACCAGAAATGGGCTTCCATCTGTAAGGAAGTATGTATCAGGCATCTTGCCAGCTGTTTCACTCTATCTCACTTAATTATTCAACAAAGTGGATATTGGCATTTCCATTTACAGATGAGGAAACTTTGGCTTCAGGAAGTTAAGTAACTTGCCCAAGATCATAGGAAGTGGCAGCAACAACCAATATCAAAGGCAAGAATAACATGATTTTGTTGTTAGGAATTTTTGCTAAGATGTATACATATGTTTTAAATGCTTCTCTATGACTATAAGTATTGACTAAACATGTCGATTGGGACAGCAGCCTAAGAGCCTCAAGGAACTCTCCCCTTGCCAAACAGCAAAAGCCTGGAAGGGACACAGCAGTTGACACACTGCTGGTCTCACAAGAGGTCAGAGAGTTCTCCAAAGCTCTCAACATAGGTTCAGGCCAGAGCAACAACCAGCTGGACTGGGGATTATGCAGGGAGGCAGGCAGCCAGGAGGGGTGGAGGTTGTCTGTCAGGAATAACTGATAGCAGCAATTCTGTGGGGAAACGGAGTCAGACAAAGGTCAGGCAGGAGAGTCAGGGACTCCCAAACTGAGCCTAGACTCCCAACAGGGGCTGAAATAATCCTCAGTTGGTGATGCACCCTGGCTTCTGGCAAAAGATGAAGTGAATACTCTCTGCAGGCAAGCTTCCAAAACCCCCAGTTTAGGCTCACAATGCCCCATGGATTAAGATCAAGCAATGAGTTCACAATCCAAGATAACAAACACAAGAGAGCAAGGTACTGTGACTGAGAGAGTTAGCAGAAACAACAGACAACAGATTTAGATGGACAAGGACTGTGGACATTGCAATTGTCAGAATATAGACTAGCTATGTGTTACTAATAAGAGAAATTAAAAATTCAACCACAAAGATTATCAATTACCAAGAAATGGTTAGCAACAATGTGTTTTAATAATTAAAATTCTGGAAATGAGGAAAACTACAATAATTGAAATAAAAACTTAACAAATCGGTCAAACAGCAGATTAGACACAGTTGAAGAGAGAATTGTGAACTAGGAGTTATACCCAAGGAAATTACCCAGAAGTTAAGGATATGGAAAATATTAAAGAGATGGTAACAGAGATGGAATATTGAATGAGATCATCTAAGATACATCTAATCAGAATGCTAGAAGGAAAGAATAGACAGAATAAAGAAGAGATAATACATAGAGAGATCATTTTCCAAGACTCATGAAAAATGTGAATCTACAGATCTAGGAAGAACAATGCACCCCAACCAGGAAAGACCTGGTTAGATGGAAAGATGGATAGCCTCCTACTCAACAACAGGAACAACCAGCAACCTCTATCTCCCCCTTGTTCAGGTCCAGTCCACAGCTCAGGGGACCAGGAGTTAGGAAAATGAGGGGGAGCTTGGTATGACTTTTAACTTTCCTTGTTCCACCTCCATCCCTTCCCCACACCTTCTGCCTCCTGCATGTTTAAGATGGGATGGGGAAGGAACACACAAATGAGAGGAAAAAGGGGGCCTTTATGTTCAGCTGGCATTGGTAGTGTTCCCACTTGTCTGGCAAACGCCTTCTGTTTTGAAAGACTTTCAAATCCTTGCTTTCCCTTCTGGGGTACTTTTGTGAGCTGCACTCCTGGGCTACTCTGTTTTGACCACACCTTTAGCTCCTGCAACTACTATACACCTACAGCCTCTTTTGGCTATAATTCCTTGTCCCAGCAGGCAGCCCCGTTGGTAGGGTCCTTCAGAATGACATGGGCCTGATTTCCCTGAATGGAGACCCTCCTGCTTCCCTGCCCTTTCAACTGTCTAAGGGCAGCCTGCTCCCATTGATGCCCTCCTGGCATCCTCTTCTAGAGACATCCAGGAGAAGGACATGTAACCGTCTCCCTCTGCGTGTGTGCCCCTGCATTCCCAGGAACATGTTGTGCTCTCTCAAGAACCTCCTGCTCTGGTAGCAGCATGGGCTAGGCCTAGAAGTTGTTCCCCTAGCTCAGCAAGCATTTGAAAGCAAAATGAGGGGCCTACAGGTAACCTCAGTGTCTGTGAAGCCTTCTCCTGGGGCTCCTCACCTGGCTGCAGGTGGGTGGGAGAAGCACCCTCTCTGCTCTGCTGTGGAGCAGGGCCACCACTGCCCTCTGTGTCCGTGAATTCCTTTCAAAAACTTCTCCTCAAGAAATCTCTAGCTTCTTTGTCAAGACTGAGGTAGTAGTTACTGGACTGACCTGGCTATATTTTAACTGCATGAATGGGTCTAGAAACTTCCTTTTGAATAAGGAGTTCTTGTCATTTTTCTTCATCAGCTTTGTGACCTTAGCCAAGGTTCTGAGACAAGAGATACATTAGTTTGGTTGCTTGAAATGGATGTAAACAGTAAAAGAACTGGTCTTAAAGAAAATTACTCTGTGTGTGAAGCAGATACAGACAGTCTCCTACTTATGATGGTTCTACTTACAATTTTTTGGCTTTGCCATGGTGCTAAAGTGATACGAATTTAGCAGAAACCGTGCTTTGAATTTTGAATTTTGGTCTTTTCCCAGACTAACGATATACAGTACAATCCTCTCTCAGGATGCTGGGCAGTGGCAGCAAGTTGCTGCTCCCAGTCAGCCCCGCAATCACGAGGATAAACAACTGATACACTTACAACCACTCTGTATCCATACAACCATGTTGGTTTTCACTTTCAGTACAGTATTCAATAAATTACACGAGACCTTCAACACTTTTTATCAAATAGGATCTGTGTGAGATGATTTTGTCCCACCTGTAGCATAACGGAAGTGTTCTGAGCACATTTAAGACAGGCTAGGCTAAGCCATGATGTTCGGTAGGTTAGGTGTATTAAATACATTTTTGACTTACAATATTTTCAGCTTATGATGGGTTTATCAGGACGTGACCCCGTGAAGTCAAGGAAGATCTGTGTTGGACAACTCTCTAATTTTACTTAGGATGCTGACTGTGCTCGCAGGCTGAGAATAAATAGCAACAGACACACACACATGCTCTGCTTCTGCACTTTCCTTTTATATATTGGCTGTCATCATTTTTTCGTATCTCACTAAAGGATGGACACAGATCCTCAGGCTTCCCTTCTCCCTCTCACCCTCCAACTCCATACTCCCTACTTTTCTTCTCTGTCCCAACAGGAAATGACTTGCCTGGCTTTGAGTCATCAGCGCGTGGTTCTCACACACACACACACACACACACACACACACACGTGTGGTGCAGCTGCGAGGGCCAAAATTTGTTCCTGCTGGCCTCACACAGAAGAACTCCCAGACTGGCTCTGTTTCTCTTATCATTCGCTTCATCCAACACTTTTGCTCAGAATTCAATGCCATGGGAAAACGGCACACCTCTGAAGCCTTTTCATCCAGAAAACAAGTGCAGAAGTGGATCTAATTCTCACTTAGGTTATTTCATTTCCCAAAGAGAGAACCATACAGATGAAACAGCATGCCAAAAGCAATTAGATTTTCTCCTTTACTCATCATTTTTGGTAGCTATTTTCCTCTGGTATGCTAAACAGATCTACAGCCCCTGATTGAAAACCTTTGAGGCCAAATGTGTTTTAGATTTCAGAAATTGTCAGATTTTAGGAAGGTAGTGTAGTGCAAATAACATATTTTATGTCACAGCCCCGGGGTCTAGGACAGTAACTCATAATTAAACTCATTAACATTTCTGTAGCAAAGGTTATGAACAGTCACCCTACACGTAATGAATTAAGATCATAATTTCCTTCATGTCGTTTCAGGTGAGATTTTGCCACCAAATGAGAAAGACAAAAAAACCTCTCAGGTTTTGGACTTTGGAATTGCAAATAATGAATTATGGCCTATATTCCCAGTTTTTTACTTGCCCCATAAAAACCAACTACTACATCTTTTTCTTCCTTATGTCTTCCCTCCTTTGCTCATAATTCTGGTCTGATATCGGAGCCTTTTCCTTGTCATTCCTCAATCTTATGATTCTTAAATATCTCAGCTATAACTGTCCAACTAGTTTTTCCTTTCAAATCCTGTAGCTGTGACCCCCTTTGCACACAGAGAACATTCGGGCACAGACAGAAGTGGTCTAGACTTGGATTTTAGGCTTCTTGAAACAGATTTTCTGTCTTACACAGCTTTGCAGACTCCACAAACTGAGGGACTTACCAAAAAAATAAGGCCTCTGGTGTTTGATGGGCTAACACTTAAAAGGACATTTCAAGCAAAGCTCACTCCCTCACTCCTCGTTCATTGGTTAAGTCAATGAGGATTACCTAATGGTTCCTAAGCAATCAGGCTCACAAGACTCCACGAAGACTGCTTTCTGGTTGCGGATGACTTTCTGAAGTAGCCTGGAGTTATACGAGACTGCTTACGCCAGGAAACAAAACCCTCAAAACACAGCCCAGCAGAACGTAAGCAGATGCTTCAGACAGGGGGACGGAGTTGTTCTACCCACCGGCAAAGGCTGATTTTATATCTCTTGGGTGGCCTCCGTTGTGGGTCGTGGCTCCGTGTCTTACGCAATTCACTCAAGAATTACTAATTTTATTTGTGCAAACAAATAAGCAGCATTATTCTCAATAGTCAAAAGGTGGAAATAACACGTGTCCACTGAGGTATGAACGGATAAACAGAAAGTGGTATATACATATATGGAATGTTATTCAGACTTTGAAAAGGAAGGAAATTCTGACACATGTTACAACATGGATGAACCTTGAGGACATTATACTAAGTGAAATAAACCAGTGATAAAAAGAAAAATGCCGTATGATTCCACTTATATGAAATATCTAGAGGAGTCAAGTCCAGAGAGAGAGACAGTAGATGGTGGTTGCCAGGGGCTGGGAGGAGGGGACATGCGGTATTGTTATTTAATAGATACAGAGTTTTAATTTTGCAAGGTGAGAAAGTTCTGGAGATTGGTTGGATAACAATGTGCAGATACTTAACATGACTGAGCTGTACACTTAAAAAGAATTCAGATGGTAAATTTTATGCTATGTGTGTAGTCATGTGCCACACAACGCTTCAGTCAATGACAGACCACACATAGAATGGTGGTCCCATAAGATCATAGTAGAGTTGGAAAGTCCCTATCACCTGGTGACAGCGTAGTCGTCCTAACTTTGTAGCGCAGCGCATCACCCACGTGCTAGTGGTGATGCTGGTGTAAACAAACCTACTGCGCTACCAGTCGTATAAAAGTACAGCACACACCATTATGTACAGTACATAATACTTGACAGTGACAAATAAACGACTATGTTACTGGTTTATGCATTTATTATACTAAACTTTTGAAATCATTATTTTAGAGTGTACTTTTTCTACTTATAAAAAAAAGCTTACTGTAAAACAGTACGCCGTGTTATGCTGGCAGCAGACTCCTACATCTTGTGTTTACTGTGTCTCTTGATTGTACACTTTCTCTTGTGCTTGATTTAATCTCATGTTGTTTTGTTCATCGTGGCTCCTAAGCGTACAAAATCCACCACTAATGTTGCCAGTAAGAGGCCACATTGAGTAATTGACCTGGAAACAAAATTAAAAGTGACTAAGGACTATGAAGGTGGAAAATCAGTGATGGTTATTGCTCATCAGTCAGGGGTGTCCCATTCCACCATAGCTACAATCTTGAAGGACAAGAACAAAGTGACAGAACTGTTGAAGGATCTGCTTCATCACAGTCAAGGAGACTAACAAAAATTCGAGAAGGGCCCATATCAGACATGGAGAAACTTCTAATGACCTGGATTGAAGACCAGACGCAGAAGTGCGTCCCTCTCAGCACATGACAATCACAGCCAAAGCAAAAAGTTTGTTTGCAATGTTGAAAGAAAAGGCTGGACCTGACTACGATGCTGAATTTACTGCTAGCTCTGGGTGGTTTAAACAATTCCAGAATCCTTACTCATTACATAATGTGAAAGTGAGTGGTGAGTCTGTGCGCTGATGTGAAGGCAGCTGAAGAAGTTTTAGAAACTCGAGATAAGCTGATTGTGGAGGAAAATTACTTGCAAATATTCAATATGGATAGAAACTTCCCTATTCTGGAAACAGATGCATGAAAGGACTTTCATCCATAAGGAGGCCAAGTCAATGCCAGGTTTCAAGGCTCTTAAGGACAGGATAACAGTCTCAACTGGGGCAATGTTGCAGGCTAAAAATGGAAATCCTTTGTGATCTGGCACAGTAAGAACCCCAGGGCCTTCCAACACATCAGTCAGCACACACTGCAAGTGTACTACAGGAGCAGCAAGAAGTCATGGATGACCCAGCTCCTCTTCCAAGATGCCCTCCTGAATTGCTGTGCCAGCGAAATGGAGAAGTGCTGCTGGAGAATAACATACCTTTCAAGATTTTGCTTATTGTTGATAATGCTCCTCGCCATCCTCCTTTTATTGGTGATCTTCATCCCACTATCAAAGCTATGTTTCTCCCTCCAGACACCACCTCTTTGATCCAACCTAATGGACCAAGAAGTTATAGCAGCTTTTAAGGCCTTCTACCTACAGAGGACCCTGCCCAGGCTATTGCTGCAACTGAGGAGGACACTGAGAAGACACAGATGCAATTCTGGAAGCGTTACAACATCTATGACTGCATCAAGAATCTTGCTTGGGCTTGGGGTGATGTCACCAAGGAGTGTATGAATGACATCTGGAAGAACACAATCAAGGGGTTCGTCCATGACTTCCGAGAGTTTGCCAAGGATGAGGAGGTTGCAGAAATCAACAAGGCTGTGGCTGAGATGGCAAACAGCTTTAACCTGTGTGTGGCTGAGGAGGACACTGAGGAGCTCCTAGAGGTGGTTCCTGAGGAATTGACTAATGAGGAGCTGTTGGAACTGGAACAGGAATGTATAGCTGATGAAGAGGCAAAAGAAAAGGAAACTGCAGGAGAAGAAAAAGAGAATTCACAGTAAGGGGTTTAGCAGAAGCTTTTGCAGCCCTCACCAAGCTCCTTGAAAAGTTTGAAAACACGGACCCTAACACCAAAATGTTTTCATTAATAGAGAGAAATATTCGCGGTACATTATCTGCTTACAAGCAAATCTATGGTGAAGAAACAAACCAAGTAAACTGCCATGGACATATTTCTGAAACGAATGACACCCCCTCAGGAAGAGCCTCAGGAAGGTCCTTCAGGAGGTGTTCCAGAAGAGGCATTGTTATCATAGGGGATGACAGCTCCGTTCGTGTTATTGCCCCTGAAGACTTTCCAGTGGGACAGGATGTGGAGGGGGAAGACAGTGATACTGGTGATCCTGACCCTGTGGAGGCCTAGGCTAATGTGTGTTTGTGTCTTAGTTTTTAACAAAAAGGTTTAAAAGGTAAAAAAATAAAAAATTTTTAAAGTGGAAAAAAGCTTATAGAATAAGGATATAAAGAAAGAAAATATTTTTGTACAGCCGTATAACGTGTTTTAAGCTAAGTGTTTTTTGCGAGTCAAAAGTTTTAAAAAATTAAAAATTTTATAAAGTAAAAAGGTTAATTTACTATTGAAGAAAGAAAAATATTTTTTAATAAATTCAGTGTAGCCTGAGTGTGTGGTGTTTATAGCGTCTAGAGCAGTGTATGGCAATGTCCTAGGCCCTCATATTCACTCACTGCTCGCTCACTGCCTCACCCAGAGCATCTTCCAGTCCTGCAGCTCCATTCATGGTAAGTGCCCTTTACAGGTGCACCATTTTTTATCTTTCATACCATGTTTTTACTGTACCTCTTCTATGTTTAGATATGTTTAGATACAAAAACTCTTAGCACTGTGTTACAGTTGCCTACAGTACTCAGTGCAGGAACGTGCTGTGCAGGTTTGTAGCCTCGGAGCAAGGGGCTGTACTGTGTAGCCTGGGTGTGTAGCAGGCCACGCCATCTAGGTTTGTGTAAGCACACTCTGTGGTGTTCACGCGCCAACAAAATGGTCTCATGAAGCATTTCTCAGAATGGATCCCTGTCATTAAGCGACACATAACTGCATTTTACTACAATTGAAAAAGAAAGAAGAAAAGTCTGACACAAGTTACAACACGGATGAACCTTGAGTACATCTTGCTAAGGGAAATAAGCCAGTCACAAAAGGACTAACACAGCGTGATTCCACTCACATGAGGCACCTAGAGTAGTCACGTCCACAGAGACAGAAAGCAGAAGCGGGTGCTGGGCGTTGGGGGCGGGGACTGGGGAGCTGCTGTTTAGGGTTCGGGGTTTTCGTTTGGGAAGATGAAGGGGTTTGGGGTGGATGGTGGTGATGGTTGCACAACGTGAATGCACAGAATGCCACCAAACTGCATACTTAAACATTTGTTAAAATGGTACATTTTATATTACGGATTTTTACCACAATAAAAAAAGGAACTGCTGACAAAGATAACTCTTGTTTTGCAGAAATGCTTTCTGTTTCAAGTGCTAACATGAACCCCAAATGCTAGAACAAGTCATTGACATATATCTAAAACTAAAAAGCAAGAGAAAAAAATGGAATCAATTACCTTCACTAAGAAAATCTTCAAAATGGTCTTGTACAGTTTGCTTTTGTGTGTGACCATTTTGAATTTATAGCAGTAATGACTATGCAAAAGGGGAACCAAGTAAATCTCAGCTTTAAGAAAACTAGGACAGAGTATCATTTATAGAAACAGGTGCAACTGGTTTTATTTGGAATTTTTTCTCAACTATCTTCATGATAAATAAAAGCAGGCACCATGTCAAATGAACCAGAGAACTTGGCTCACAGCTGTTGGAAAATTGCTAAATTCCAGGAAGATCAAATTTGCCTCAAGTGTCTGCAGCCCTGAGTCTTGGCCCTGTGGCTCCTGCTGCTCCAGCGTCTGCATCCGCTCTGTGGCCATCGTGATGCTCCACGGCCCACATGGTGATTGTCCCGGTGGCTCTCCACAGCCGTCTCGCCTTTTACAGCAGCGGTTGTCAACTTTGGGCACACACAGAATCACCCGGGAGACTTTTTATGTCCCAAGACCCAGCCCTGTACCCCAGTCCAACAAAATCAGACTCTGTGGGACCCACGGTTGAGAAGACTGTTTTAACGTCATTCTATAATCCGTTACGTGATATCTGCAAGAGTAATAAAAACTACCTATGTTTTCTCCTTAAAAAGATATCCTCTGTTTTGTGTCCTCTCTGTGCTTCTTCCCTTAAAAATCCCACGAGTTCACATCCCACTCCCATTCTACCTCACTTCTCGAAATGATTGGTTGAATTTTCATGTAAGAACTGGCTTCCAATGAAGAAATATTTATTCACCACCTACTCTTCTAGACCCTGGGGATATATTGGTGAACAGGACAACTTGCCGGCCCTCCTGGGAACGCGCCTTCTAGAGGAGGCAGGCAGATCCCCTTTGGGGCCCAACACTCATCGTTCTAGCTGGAAGGACGGCTGGCTGCCATGACTCACAGCTGAGCCCTTCTCCAGGCTGCCTCACCCAGGGGCAGCCCACGGCCAGTGACTGGTCCATGAGGAGTGGCGTGCAAAGGCCTGGTCTTCTTGCCTCGATCTGGGGCAATCCAGAGCCATCCCAGAGCTCCCCATGGGACTGGCAGAGGCTTCTGTTTCCACTAACCCTCAGTTCTTCTCCCTCTGCCCAGTCCTGCTTTCCTTGCCCCCACCTGTGAAGGTGGTGATCCCAATAAACTTCCCGCATGCAAATCCCCACCATGGGCAGTTTCCCGGGAAACTTGTCCCAAGACTGTGTGGATAGCAGGGAGGCAGCAGGAGAGAGAGGCGCGATAGAGAGGTTGAAGACGTGTGTTGGAGGTGGAGCCATAAGACAAGCTGATGATCAAACGTGAGCTGTAAGAACAAGCAAGGAATCAAGGATGCCTTCTAGGTTTGGGGCCTGAGCAACAGCGTGGGTGATGCTAGTGCTATTTTGTGAGATCCTGTGGGGAAAACACTGACCACACAAATTTTGGTGTATCCAAAATAAGGGCTTTCAACTATAGTTTGAAAAGTATAAAATATTCCCCTAATAATAGCTACTAGTTTTTTGTGTTCTAAGTATTTTAGATACACTGGATTCCTTAACTCGTTTAATTTTCACAGCAGCTCTGCAGGGCGGGTACTAGTTTCCTGTTCCTGAAACCCCTCAGACTTCTTATATCTCACCATTCTCTTCTTCCACCTCTGGCCAATAGGCTACACTGGTCTTCTCTCCTTTCTTTGCATGCACCAACATCCTGTGACCTCAGGCCCTTTGCATATGATGTCCTCTAGTTGGAGTGCTCTTCCCCTCCTCCTCCACCAACATCACCTCCACTCTTCTGGCTGTCACCTTCTTCAAGTATCACCTCAAAGCGGCTTCTCTTGTCCTCCCACGTTTAATCACATTAGGTTCTTTTGGTCTCACAATACCCTAGAATACTCTTTTATTGATTAACTTTATACTATTCTTTTGCTGAATAATCCTACTATACTTAATATTTCTTTTTTTATTAACCCTATAGCATTTCTTTGACGATTCACTGCAATTATAGTTAAGTGGCTCTTTGTGTGATGAATCTTTTCCCTGGTGTACTTTCAACTCCTTGAGAGCAGACTTTGCCTTGCTCTGCTCTCGCCCTTCGCACAACGCCTGTCACATAGTGGGCTCTCAAGAAATATTTGTAGAATGAATAATGGAAATATTAAGGCTTAATGAGATAAAAACATGAATAAACACATTATAATTTGCTGACTCAGGTTGGGTGGGCTGCTCCATCCAACTGGTCAATAATGTCTGGACTAAGCCAGGAGACCCCAGAGCTGAAGAACACTTCCCCAAAACTGAGTTTAAACATGGGTTCCTGTAACACCCAGTTCTCCACTGGGACCCCTCCCAGAACAGCAGGAAGATGATAATGTTCTCTCCACCCAGGCAATTCCAGAACAGATTCAAGTTGACATGTGAGCTCGACATGATGCTACAGAACAGGGGGTGGAACCGGAGCTGTGGGCAGGAGGCTCTGAGAATGTACAGTCAGCCAGAATCCTGAGACTGAGATGAGGTTGTTCTAGCTGAAGAGGTCTTTTCTAACCGATGAAGTATTCACTAGAAAATCCATTTTATTTCCACCCTCACAGTAAATCTTTCTAAAGTGGATTAGTCCAACTTCCTGCAAGAATAAATACTATTTGCTAAATGAAATCTAATTTTTTAGTGATGATAGAAACTTACAGGGACCCGAGGTGACAGCTCTGACAATCCAGGGCTGTCATGGTGAGATGGAGAAAGCCAGGCATGCAGAAGGGAACGCTCTGGGTCTGTGAGCTGAGGACCAGTCCTGCCTCTTCCTCACGCTCAGCCAGTGAGGGTGCAGGGCCATCAATCCTCGTGGACCTGTGTGTCTTCATCTGCAAAATGATGGCACGGACCCCATCAGTGTTTGTCACGTTATTTTGACTGAATGACACAGCTGAGTGATCGCTGCTCAGAGAGTTCATATATACACGTACATGTGGATGTTCATACACAGAATTGAAACAAAAGCAAACATATTCTTTCTTTGATTTTTTTTCTGCTTTCTTTTCTGAGAAATTCTGCTCGCTGATTTCATGATCCACTAATGGACTGCCAGGACAGTTTGAAAACCACCACCCACACCTCAGGTTTATAATTCTCAACAAAGAACTGGCTGAGGAAAGATAAACCTTAACATGCACTGGGATTAATTTGTTGTTTTGAAAATTGAATGTGGTAGTATCTTTGTCATTTGCCTCATTCTTACAAAAGTTCAGTGAAAAAACCCACTTTCTGATTAAGAGGGATTTCTGGAATGGTGGTAATTCTGGCGGATTGAGATGAATTTAAAACTCCCGCTGCCCCTGCGGTCCCGTAGGATTCACGTCGGGTGAAACGAGAGAGGGGCACTCAGTGCACATAATCAGGGCACAGGCTGGCAGCAAAGAGAATGCGGAGGACAGCGAGGAAGCCAGCCGTTTCCTCAGCTCCCCGTCACCCCATCTGGCACTTTGGGGGTTGAAGTGGTCGTCTCCACAGTTCCTTCCCCTTGTAAACGTCTACGACTGTGGCCCTAGGTCTGCAAATCCCTGAGACCTCACGTGGTTAAAGGGTCTGAAACTTCATGGGTGACAGTGGACGCAGATGACAATGTTCTGCTCTTGCAGTGGGACCCACGACTCCCTTAAGCCTGCCTTGGACAAGGAACCCACCTGGGAGCGCAGGGTGACTGGAGACATTGGTGGCTCAGGGACGAGGCTGGACAACAGAGAGATAACATGGAGACCTTGCCTTTGAGACCTCCAAGCGATTACATGATATAAAAATCTGCTAACTCATTTTCCTTATATGCTGGGGCCCTGAGAAGCTTCAGTGTGCCAGGACTGGAGAGCTGAGGCCCACAGCCCGGTTTAGGCACAGCAGGCAGCACACTCACAGTGATTATCTGTCAGCCACGTGGGTGCTTCTTCCAACCTAGAAAGGTGTGGCTGCCTTTTTGGATCAGAAAGTTACGACTCAAGGAAAAGGACGAGGCCTAGGTTACCCTCAAGTCAGGGACAAAGCTGAGACCTGCATCCCATCTCTCAGCTCTCGGTGCGATCCTTTAAGGCTTATTCTGGGTGCCTGACTGGAAGGAGACTGTCAGGCATGAGAACAACGTCTCGCTGCGAGCACTTCATGAGCACCTGTTTGCGCCCCGTCCTGCACCCAGGACTTCACACGCGTTAATTAATTTAATCTCAAAACATAGGTGCTATGAAACTGGTACCATTTTTATCCTGGTTTCCCAGCTAAGCAGACTAAGGGTGTTTTCACTTCCTCCAGGCCCAGAGGCCTTTGAAAGCCCAAATCAGGCAGCGTGGAGCCGAATGTGTCTTATCGAATGAAACCAAGATGGCCTTTGCCCAGCCTCCTCTGAGTCATGGATAAACACATTAGAGAAGGAAACGAATTCAATTGAGCTAATTCAAATTTCATGCCATTTAATTTTAATAGGAAGAATATTAACTCATAAATAACACTTTTAAATAGTTGAAATATGAATATGTGCAATTCAATGTTGAACTGAAGACATTATTTCAACATCATTTAATCTGATTTGTCCCAGGGGAAACGAAGGAGGCATTTTTAGTGGCCATAAAAGTAGTTGACTGAAATTCTAATAAATCTTGGAACAGATGAATCAAACTTTGTCCTACTACTGACGGTCAGAGCCCAGAACCTTTGAAGGATAGAGAGGCACAGCCTGACAGGCGGGTGACCCCTCCTCTTTCCATTGTTAACATCCTGGAGTCAGGCGCGGGGCACCCGGGAGGCTGGTCCCGTCACAGGGTCACAGGTTGCTCCACTGTAACGCAGCTCACTCCTCTTTCTCCCTCACTACGCTGCGAGCCCCGGGAGGGCAGGAGGCACATCCTTCAGGGTCTTGTACCGGTAGCCTCCAGGCCAATGCCTTTGGATGAATTATAAATGCCGATGGCAGTAGCCAAGCAGACCCTGACCTCTGGTCTCACACAGGCCCCTCCACCTAAGGCTTCAGCAGCCTGCGGGTCCACCCAGACCTCACCCTGCGCACCCAGCAACAATCATGAAATAAGCCAACTACATACGCTCCTAACTTTTACCAACCCGATGGCAGCATTTCCTGTTAAATTCCAGGAAATGTGCAAAAACACTCTAAGGGGGCTGAGAACATGTCCCTGGCTGAGAAAGTTTGTGAAGCTCTGGGTTAAACTCAACGAAGTGTTTCTTCACGGAAGACTTCTCGGAGGCTTTCACATGCTTCTAAGGTCCATGGTTTTCCTCGAAGGACATACATCATCAGCTTTTCTGTCTTAGTTTTGGTTCCCCTAGAAGAGAGCCTGGGAGAAAGATTTAGTATAAGTAATTTATTTTGGATGTGATCCCAGGAAACATTGGTAGGGGGTGGAGAAGTGAGAAAGGAAAGAGAAAGCAGGCAATAAGCAGGTTTTTTGAGGCAAGTTGCCCGTCATGGACTGAATGCTTATATCTCCTCAAAATTCCTATTTTGAAGCCTTAGCCTCCAGTGTGGCTCAATTGGAGACAGGACCTTTACAGAAGTAACTGAGGTTAAATGAGGTCATAAGGATGGGGCCCTGACCTGATCGGGTTAGTGTCCTTATAAGAAGAAACACAGGGACTCGCTCACTCTCTCTGCACGCACACACACACACACAAACACACCAAGGCAAGGCCATGCGAGGACTCGCTGAGAAGGTGGCTGTCAACAAGCCAGAAAGTGGATCCTCAGCAGAAACTGAGTTCTGCTGGAACCTTGGTCTTGAACTTCTAGCCTCCAGAACTGTGAGAATATAAATTCCTGTTGTTTCAGTTGCCCAGTCTGTGGCACTTTGTTATGGCAGCTCGAGCTGACTAATACATTCCCACTATGAGTAACTGGAGCTGAAGCCAGCTAAGAGTCAGAGCAAAACACGCACCAGGGGCTTGGTTAGACCACAAGGAAACACACTGGAGAGCTCGAGTTTGAAATCTCCAAATAATAACAGGATATAAAGCAAGCTTTTTGTGCTGGAGTGGTTGGCATACTCGGAACTGAGGGGGCAGTGCAACCAGAGCAATTTACACGTCATCCAGGCTGTGGTGGCTTCCTCAATCTGAAAAGACTACAGCAACTTGTTAGTCCAGTTAACTGAGACCCAGAGAGGAGAGAGGGAGCTGGGGTATATATACACCAATTCTGACACACACTCATGGGCTGACGGCTGCTCCAAGGGCACAAACTTCCTGGCACCTTCACCCTGCAGAGCAGGTGGCAAAGCAGGCTCTAGACCAGAGAAAGTCCTCAGACAGGAGATGCAGGTGCTGGGTGCTGGAAGTTGGCTGGTGAGCCCTGAGGGGCAAGGGCACATGCCCGAGGCATCAGTGCCACCTGGTACACTTTCCAAACACGGACTAGCATCACATGGAACAGTAATGTTCCTCGACACACATTGGAAAGCTCTGTTCTAGTCCAATGTCAGGTCCTCCAGAAGAGCTTGACCTCCTGCCAGTCTGTCCATCTGCTCATACTCGTCTGTGTTCACCTGCAAGGGCTGCCATAACCAAACGCTACAGGCTGGGTGGCTGAAACAACAGAAATTTCACAATTCTGGAGGCTAGAAGTCAGAGATTAAGTGGCCAACAGGGTTGGTTCCTTCTGGGCCTCTCTCCTCGGTTTGTAGATGGCCGCCTGCTCCCTGTCTTCAAATGGTCTCTCTTTCTGTGTCCTAATCTCCTCCTCTCATGAAGACAGCAGTTAGGGATATTGCCCTACTCTAATGACCCCATTCTAACTTAATCACCTCTTTAAAGGCCCTGTCTCCAAACGCAGTCACATTCTGAGCTACTGGGGTTAGGACTTCAACATAGGAATTTCAAAGGGACACGGTTCAGTCCCTAATACCATCTATCCCTCTGCTGGCATCAAGGCAAGTCATTTGAAAAAAAAAAGGGCTCTGAAATGAGCAAGACTTGCCTCACACCTGGTCCCACCGATGAGCACGTCTGAAGGAATGTGTTGCTCTGACAGGGAGTTCTTCAGTCCTGGTGGGAAACCCTGGCTGAGGCCCACCCAGCATTGCCTGGAGAGCGGCTGTCCGGCCATGAGACTCTTAATGCCCCAGGCTCCCTGGGCTGCCCTGCTCTGCAGTGAGACGCATGCTGCAGGTGACCCTAGTCCAGCCCTGCAACCTGCGAGTCCCCGAACATCCCGTTCCATTTCCGTTTTCATCCATCGGCAATAAGGCCCCCCTATGTACTAGGCAGTGCTCTAGGCACAGGAGATACAGCAACAAACCAGAGCTAGTGTTGTGGGCAGGAGAGAGATGAACAACCAGGTAAGGAAATGAAACACCCAGCATATGAGTGGTGACAAGTGTTCAGGAGAGAAATGAAGCAGCAAGAGGACTAGGGGGGATCAGGGGTGCACAGTGTAGACGGGGTGGCCAAGACCTCATAGAAGATGTGACACTCGAGGACAGACCTGGGGGAGGCAGGGGCCGGTCATGGAGCAGTGGGGGAAGAGCCTGGTGCTAGGAGGAAGGAGAGTGGCCGGAGGGCTGGATGGTTAGGGACAGCATGAGGACTTTGGCTTTACTCTGGGCGAGATGGGACCCCATCGAGGGCTTTGGCTGGGGGGAAACATAACATCACTGAGGTGCACTGAGAACAGGCTGGAGTGGGGTGAGAGAAGAGATGCGGGGGCTCCTGGGAGAGTCCAGGCGAGGGATCGTGGCCATTAGGATCAAGGTGGGAACAATGAAGGAGGTGAGAAGTGGTAGTTTTTTCCTTTTTAACATTTTTATTTGATCAATCTTATAATTCATTGTTTGAATTTATTTTCTACAGTGTTCCTCTATAATGTTTTTAAAAATAGACTTTATCCTTTAGAGCAGTTTTAGATTCATGGCAAAATGGGGCAGAAAGCACAGAGAGTTCCCATATAGCCCCTGCCCCTACACACGCACAGCCTGCCCCACTTCAGCATCCCCACCAGAGCCGCCACGTGTTACAGTTGACAAGCAGCATTGATGTGTCGTTATCACCTAAGTCCATATCTGCATTAGAATTCATTTCTGCTGTTATACATTTTATGGGTTTTGACAAACATATAAGGACATGTGTCCACCATTCCAGCATTATACAGAATAGTTCCACTGCCCTAGAAATCCTCTGTGCTCCACTATTCATCCCTCCCTCGCAACCCCTGGTGACCACTGATCTTTTTACCGTCTCCACAGTTTCGACTTTTCCTGAATGTCACATGGTTGGAACCATACAGCATGTAGCCTCTTTCCACTGGCTTCTTTCACTTAGTGAAATGCATTTAGGTTCCTCCATGTCTCCTCCTGGCTTGATACTTTAGTGCTGAATAATATTCCACCGTCTGGATGCACCACAGTTTATCTATTCACCTACTGTAGGACATCTCAATTGTTTCCAAGTTTTGGCAACTACGGACTCTGGATGTGTTTTGATGGTAGAAGTAAGAGAATTTCCCGACACGTTGAATGGTTTGTGGGCCATGACTCCAAGGAGGATGCCGAGGTATTTGGCCAGCACAAATGAAAGGGCAGGATTCACGTGGATCCCGCTCCCACAAGCAGACGGGGAGATGAGGCACTAACAATGGCCACAACAATAACCATAACTATTATTTATGGACCCATAGCTTTCTGCCAGCCTGGGATAAGTGTACTGTGAGTGTGATCCCAGGTCACGCACACACCAGCCCTGAGACAACATGCTGTTAACATTCTCATTTTACAAGTAGAGAATGGAGGTGAGTTGTTTACTTAGTCAAGGTCACACAGGTCTGCTCATACCTAGCTCCTGAGACAGTAAATATTTATTCTATGATAGTTGGCATTTTGATGGGAACATATCAGCCTAATTAATATAAATCTCTGCAAACCAGGGTATATTCACAGAGAAATTAATGTCACCATGTGAAGATTCACGGAAGGCAGCCGGCTGGCCATTTCCCCAACAACAACATCCAACATGCCAGCAGCAGTTGCATGTTTTCTAATTCCCATAGAGCGAAGGCTCGGGGCAGGTCGGCACACAGGTGTGCTCCAGAGACACACGCGGTCAGCACAGAGAGTGGAGGAACGCTCCCCACTGCCTGAAAGAAAACTATACAGCATCTGAAAATTTGCCTGGACGTTTTCCCTATGGATTTAACAAAAAGTACGAAATCTCTTCCATGGTTCCTTTGAGTGGATGTAAAATCACCACGTCCATCTGTGGTTCTCGAGAGCCATCAGATGACCAACCTGGACTGTGCCGCTTTCCACCCATCTGAAAACGGGTGTTCAGAGAAAAGTCAGAACAATGCAATGCAGTCAGTTTTCTTAAAATCAGAGGTACTTCACTTAAAGCACTTTCTTTTTGTTTGAGATATGTCTTGAGTGTGTGCTAAAAATGTCCTTTTTACTATGAAAGAATAGTGAAAGTAATTAGAGCTTTGCTTGCTTAAATGAACTCATTTAGCAAGATAAAAGTTTGGAAACTCCCTGCCAGTCTCTCTGTTTTGTTGTTGTTGCTGCCGGTGGTGAAATTTACCAATCCAAGAAATCCAAATTTCTGGGTACCACTGATCTTCCATAATTGATGTAAACTCAGTCGACTGTAAAGCAACCAGAAATGTGAGCCTCAGATGTCGGATGACCAAGGATTAGAACGGGTCAATTGTATTAGCAAGCAAGCATGCTCTAACCACCTGCCCACATATTACCCTAGGCTAGGTAGGCATCATCCAGAGACAACCATAGAACTAATCCTTCTTCTGCCAACAAGACCACCGCCAGAGTTCTTCCAGTTGCACATTGTTCCACCCCGTGTACACATCTTGCAGAATCTGGGGTGTACTTAGCAGCCCCAACCTGTCCGGGTCGCTGAAGGAGTAGAGTCGGGCAAAGATACATTACGCCCCACAGAAGCCAAAGGCAGAGCACTGAGCCAGCCTCCCGGGCCCTGGGGGTCCCTTCCTCTCTGCCTCTCCGCCCTTCCTCTCTGCCTCTCCGTCCTCTCATTTCACCCACCAGCATTTCATGACAGCATTTCCAGAGCCACAGGATAGGGGACACGCCGAACAGTCATGTTTTGGTTAAAATTTATTGATTACTATTGGCTGCCTAAGCCTCTTGATACAGTAAAGGAAAATTTGGAAGCAAAGCGGCACATCATCCAAATATACTGTTTTCCTCCTTTTGGCCACTCTTGGACTAGCCTTCTAGTTCCTCTTTTTTTTTTTTTTTTGAGGAAGATTAGCCCTGAGCCAACTGCTGCCAATCCTCCTCTTTTTGCTGAGGAAGACTGGCCCTGAGCGAACATCCATGCCCATCTTCCTCTACTTTATATGTGGGACGCCTACCACAGCATGGCGTGCCAAGTGGTGCCACGTCCACACCTGGGATCCGAACTGGCGAACCCCGGGCTGCCAAGAAGCGGAACGTGTGAACTTAATGGAACCACTGGGCCAGCCCTATTTCCTCTTTGAAAGAAGGCACAGTGGGAGGATGCCATAATTTTAAAATCTCTTTAGAAGAAAAGGCCATATCTTTGCCCACTGTACACATTTCCTCCAAACCTCACAGAGCAGACCATCAGATACACTTGAATGTAGGTCACAGGAAAAGAGAGAGATTGAAAACACATGATTCACAACCCATCGAGTGACACATCCCCTGGGAATGTTCCTTTGCAAAAAAAATCCCCTGTGTTGTCAAGCTGGCCTGGAAGACGTTCCACTCCTCACCTCAGCTACAAAGCCTCTGGGTTGTGTGAGCAGTGCTCACTCCTTAGTGATTCGCAAAATCCACGCCAAGCCTGACCACCCCGCCTCTCTCCTTGAGTCCTTGTGCAAACATAACAAGAGTGTCAAGGCCCAAGAAGATGCCTTTCCAGGATCTCTGACCCATGGAGCAAGGCAACCTTGAGCTGGCAGCACGCTATCATTCATGGCTACAACACCAAAATCAGGGCTGACCGTCCTCATTACCAGGCCAGACAAGAGCAATCTCTCTTCTGTTTACAACCTGAATGAAACTCCAGGTGAACACTTCCTTTTCACATCCAAACAACAGTGGCCCAGGTCTCCACTGACTTGATTGCTAAAAATTAGAGGCCCTTGGGCCAGCCCCGGTGGCCTAGTGGCTCAGTTGAGCACACTCCACTTTGGCGGCTAGGGGTTCGGTTCCTGGGTGCAGACCTATACTGCTCTGTTAGTGGCCACGTGTGTTGCTGGCCCACATACTAAAAAAATAAATAAATAAAGGAAGATTGGCATGGATGTTAGCTTAGGGTAAATCTTTCTCAGCAAAAAAAAAAAAAAAAAAAATGAGATGCCCTTAAAGCATCCTCTAGTGATCTGGGGAGTCCCCAAGAGGTGTCTCAAGCTCAGCCTCCTCATCCTCACACGTCCATTTCATCCTCCTCTGCTCCCACCTACCTCAGGTGGAAATTCTGACCCTGCTCGTCAGGGGGTGACCCTGGCACGGATACTGGTGCCCATCTCTGTCCACTCTGATGCTTCTGATGTTCTGGGTGAGAGGAGGTCTCAGGATTCCAGCAAGCGGCAGGGGCATGGCTTCCCTCCGCCTGGTATCAAACGCCTGTGCCCACGGTACTAAGTGAAGGAAGTCAGCCTGGGAAGGCCACATACTGTATGATTCCAACTCTATGACTTTCCAGAAAAGGCAAACTATCGAGACAGTAAAAGACCAGTGGTGGACAGGGCTTGGGGAGATGGAGGAACATGTGGAGCAAAGGGCATCTTTAGGGCAGTGAAACGATTCTGTATGGTAATGTGAAGGTGAAGACAGGATATTGCGAATTTGCCAAAACTCAAAGAATGTATAACACTAAGAGTGAACCCTAATGCACACTATGGACTTTAGTTAATAATAGTGTATCAATTAAAAAACACACATGAGGCCGGCCTGGTGGCACAGTGGTTAAGTTCACACATTCTGCTTTGGTGGCCCAGCGTTTGCTGGTTCGGATCCCGGGTGTGGAACTACTCACTGCTTGTCTAGCCATGCTGTGACAGGTGTCCCACATATAAAGTAGAGGAAGATGGGCAGGGATGTTAGCTCAGGGCCAGTCTTCCTCAAATAAAAACACGTGAACAAATTTATGCTGAAGGTCAGAAGTAAAAAATGGGTCCCCAGAGCTGTGTTACTTTCAGAGGCTGAGAGAAAATCTGTTTCCTTGCTCTTCCAGCTTCCAGCGGCTGCCCACCTCCTTTGGCTCCAGGTCCCCCTCCTCTGTCTTCAAGGCCAGCACCACAGCATCTTCAAATCTTTCTCCTTCTGCTTCTGTCCTCACATCTCCTATGACTGACTCCAGTCCTCCTGCCGCCCTGCTAAAATGACCTTTGGGATTATATTTGGGGCTCACTTGGACAATCCAGAATAATGCCCCCATCTGGAGATTCTGAACTTAATCACTTCTGCAAAGTCCATTTTGCAACGTAAGGTAATATTCACAGGGTCCGGGGATGAGGACCAGGTAGCTTTAGGGGCCACTATTCAGCTGACCACAAGGACCAAGAGGCAGGAGGAGGAGCTTGAGGAAAGGCTGGTACAGGAGACGGAGGGAGAAGAGCAAGGGGCACATGACATCTCAGGGTGAGCAGAACCGCCCCTGCCCGGCCGCCGGCATCCTAAGGCACTGGGACAGACTAACCAGCAGCTCAGAATCCAAAGAAAACTAAAATAATTGCTCCATGCACCAATGAGAAGAAAATATTTCTAGAAATAATTCCTCAAGTTATTCTGCCAAAAAAAAAAATCCCAAATAAATCCATTAAAAATGCCTATTAAAAAAGTTCACAGTGGCTCTTTCTGGAAGTCAGAATACAGGTAATTTTACTTTTTAATTTTAGTTGCAGGCCCCAAAATTTCTATAATGACTACGTATTACTTTACAATCAGAAAAAGACATTTAATTTTTAAAAATTATACAATTTTTAAAACACAAAAATATATATAGAAATGAGGCAATGCTGATACCGATGACAGAGCTCTCCTTTCACAGAATCTCAGACTGAATGCTGTCTTTACGTGATGTTTCCTTCCTGTCTGTATCTCTTTGATCTTCCCATGAACTCTGCTCCTCCTCTATTAAAATGGGAAGTCTAGAGGGACTTATAAAGGGGGAAAGGAGGAGGTGTTATGATTTTTCATAGGCCCCTCACCATCCTCAAATAGCAGCCAGGTTTTGTTTAAATCGAAGATTAAATATAAAAGTGCACTTTGATCCAGCAATTCTTCCACCCTTAGGAACACACCTAACAAAAATAATTACATATGTGCGTCACGTGACGTGTCTGAGACGGGTCATTGTGGTTTTATTCACAATAGCCAAAACCAGAGAACAACCCAACGCTGATCAACAAGCGAATGGATTAAAAAACTGTGGCATATTTCACAATAAATACTACACAGCAACAAAAAAGGATAAACTACTGCTCCATGCAACAAATAAATAAATCTCACAGAAATAACGGCGAGTGAAAGAAGCCATAGAAAAATGTATACACACTGTCTGATTCCATTCATGTGAAGTTCACAAGCAGGCAAATCTAACCAATGGTGTTCAGGTGTGGAAAAGTGGGGTCCTTCTCCCAGTGGGGCTGATAACTGGGGGGGGGGGGCTTTGGGGTGCTGCTATTACCAGTATTATTACCAGTATTATTCTATTTCTCAAGAGGGTTCATGATGACACAGGCAGATTCTCTTGGTGTCTCATCCTGCTGCACGCTTGTGAATATGCACTTTCTTCATGTAGGTTCTCCTGCAATACAATTTACTGTAAGATAAAGAAAGAAAGAAAAGTTAAACTTTAAATGTTTTATCCTCAGGTGTGATATAGCGCCTTGGCTAGGCAGAATAAAGCACGGTCAGTCTGGTTCAGGTTAGTGCACCAGTGAATCAAATATATAGAAACTGACTAGTAATCCTCACACAAGCAGGAGAGAAGCTGCCTAGGAACATTTCCACACAGACACCGTGCACTCTGCCCAGTACTGGCTTGGTTTACGACCTGCTCCAGCCAGCAATCTGGGACAGCTCCATGACTTACAAATTCAAGTACAAGGAAGGGCTAGTAAATGTGGGTACAGGGTTGAAGTTGGCAAAGACACAATGTATGATTAAGATGGGCGCAGAGCCTTTCTCATACAAAACAGCAATTGTTAGTGTAGGCTGTGAACATGCCAGACCATGCTTGCAGGTTTATAATTTCTTGCCAAAGTTATTAAAAAAAAGGTGACAAAAATGATAAGTGATGAAAGGTAATGAACATCACATGCTGAAGGCGTCTGCTGCAGTGTCCTGTAATGGATGGTGACTAAATTGAGAAGACAGCATGGCAGACAGCTACTTTATGACCTACATTACTAAGGGCCGTGCAAAATCTCTTGACTGCCCGCTGGATTCCAAGCTGCAGAGGACATCAGTTATTCCACTGCCTGGTGTCCCACCTCTCTTTTCCTCCTTGGGAAATGACTGTTCAGCAAAGTTCAGATGGAAATTCCATTGCAGGACTCTATGCACGATCTGGGCCTAGCCAACAGATTCATTCCATCCCATTAGCCGCACGGTTGGTTCAGAGCAGGGCACACACAGGCTGGGCCAGAGTTCTCTGTGGGGATTCCTCTCCCCAGCTGGGAAGATGGTCTCAGCATGCAAGCTAGGGGCTGCCTGGGAATACTTCCATGGCTGCATGGGGGATGCCTGTCTAGGAAAGCACAGTTCGAGGCCGGCACGCACAGAGCAGCAAAGATAAGAAATAAGTCAGGAATAGGGACTGACTGGGGGCCTCAGCACACAGGTAGAATTCTCTTCCTGCAGTTTCTCCTTTGTCTCCATGAGCTACGCCGGGACCTTTCCCAGACATGCCAGACAGCAACATCCATTTTGAATCAAGCTAGCTTGATTTGGATTTCTGCCCCTTGGCAACAGAAGTCCTAACAAATACACCAATAAACAGAGAAATAGGAGTACAGTAAAGCTTAAATTCTTTTTGTTACAAGTAATCATTGAAGGGAGAGGAGTAACTGAGCAGAACTGTGAACACATGCTGATCCTGGCAATCTGGAGGAGCTGGGCACCCACACTGCTGTAGCCCCTGGCTCCTCGGTTCTGCTGTTTAACCGTATCCAACCGTCAGGTGCAAGTTCCCTCAGTTTCTTCCTCTAACTATTCCCACATTTCACTGCAAAAACACGCATATCTCTGCCATCCACCTCATTGCCTTTTTTCTTCCCCAACCCTCGATTTTTTCTTTTTTCCTATTTCCTGAACACATTAAAGAGGGGATAAATTCCACTACTAACAGCTCTGTAGGTCGGCCCATCTCAGTGCTATTGACCAGAACCGTGTCTGGCTCATGCTGTGCATTTACTCTCCCTAAACTGCACTGCTGTTGTGAATAAAATTTTGGCAGGTAATTTGAACTGTGTCATGCTGAAACTGCCATGTGTATGTTTAAATGACTATTTTTCATCGCTTTATTCTCAAAAGCTTCAATTCATCATAGAAATTGAGAGGAAGATGTACATCCCTTTATTACAGCCTTTGTTGCCTAGTATTATGGTTGCTTTTTACGTGCCTGTCGCCACTAGGCTATACATGTCTGTGAGCAGAAAGACCACGTCTTACTGAATTTGTGTGCCAGCCCTTGGCGTGGTTCTTTGGCAGATACAGGTGTCTGATGCCTCTCTACCAGGCACAAGCGATTCTTAAAACTCCATAGAACCTTGCTTCTCAAAGTGTGGTCCGTGCACCAGGAGTATTAAGGTCACTGGGAGAGAGGGTTGCAAATGCAGAATCTGGGCCCCAACTCAGAACTACTGATTTGTAGTTCAGAACTGGAGTGCAGGGAGAGCTGAAGTGGTCTTGCAGAGGCAGGAGCCGACTGATGGAAGGAGCGGAGAAGGGGGAAGAAGTCAAGGGTGGGTGAGCCTACTGGGCTGGAATAAGGAGTGACAGTGAGCACCAGGGGAAGGCAGGACCGCCAGAGTGTGATGCTCCTGTAGGAAGGAGTTCTAGGGTCCTGTGTCCTGCAGACCACCTCTGTTCACACAGGAGCCCCTCTGCGAGTGTGGAGAAAAGCTATTGGGAAAAGCTTCACTGCCGACAGGGAAAGAGCAGCATATGGTGCCTTTTCCTTCTACCATGTTTAAACTGGGAGATCATCTTTAAACTTAACACCTTCTAGGTGCTCTGGCTTTTGTATCCAGGGAAGACATAGGCTCATAAAAGCAGCCAGCTGGCTATCAAGTCCTTCATCTTAGAAACTAGTGATGTGTTAAAATGAAAAAATAAATTGACACTGCCTCCACAGTACCTAAATGAATTGGTTTTTGGGCAGCATCTGCGGGAAGCTTCTGCAGGAACTCAGTAAATGATTTCCATTTGAAAACATAGCTCAAGGAGCACTTAATAAGTGCAATTTGATGATGATAATGATGATTCACATAGCAGCACCATATATCCGGTTAAGCAGATGTTCCCAGGGAACAGTAATAATGATCCAGGTGCAGGACACACCTAAGGAAGGGGGCCCCTTTGGGATCGGAATACAACGTGGTCCACAGCAATTCTAAAATAGCTGGCTGAGCATTTTGCTGCTTTAAAGATCTGCCCCCCGAACTTGCTCCCCCCGCACCCCTGCGGCTGATCCTCAATACCACCCCAGCAATGCTTTTGACCGTGAATGTGGCAGTTTAAAGAAAGACGTGCAGAAGCTGGCCGCTGGAGCCTGGGACTCCCCAGGGAGACCTCAGGAACGAAATAGGTCACTGGGCTCCCAGGCAGCGCTCCCCTGCCCTGCCCTGGCGCAAGCCCCGGACCGCCGGCGGGGTGGGATGCGGGGCGCAGCAGGCGGGGAGGGTGACGGTGCAGTTCTCAGCCTCCAGGTTCTCCCTCCCTCCCGGAGAGCGCTCGGGGTTCTCACCGCGCAGGGCCGCCTCGCCTGCCCTCGCGCCCCGGCGCAGCCCCGACCCGTGGGGCACGCGCTGGCTTCCCGGGGCTCCCGCGGGCGGGGGCGAGCGCGGGGCGGGCGCGGGGCGGGGGTGCGCGCATGCGGGGAGCTTGGGGGCCGGGCGGGCGCGCGGCGGGGAGAGCCGGGCGCACGAGCCCAGCCCGCCGCTCACCTGCCGCCCGCCGCTCACCTGGCGTGGAGCGCGCGCCCCGCGCCCGCCCGCCGACTCCCGGGCGCGGCCGCCGCCCCTCGCCGCCACGGGCCCCGCCGCCGCGCCGACATGCGACACCGATAGCCCGCGCGCTTCGGAAGCACCAGAGGAGCCCCTCGGCCTGGACGCGCCAAGGTGACCCTTTGTTGACCCCCGCCCCCTTGGGCCGCCAGTCCCGGCTCCCTGTCTGTCTCCTTCGCGTCCGCCGCCCGTCCCGGCCGCTAGGGGAGTGGCGGCAGTGCATGGGCATCTGTCTGTCTGTCTGTCTCCACACCTCCATCGCACACACCTGCCTTTTGTGGCCGTGCCCCTACTGCCCCGTGCACCCTGGGGAAATCTGGGACCCCTCTTTGTTCTGGCTGAGGAGTGTGTATGAGCGTGTGCACGCGCGCGAGGGATTTTTTTCGGAGGGTGGGAGTTCGATGGAAACAGGCGATTTAAATATTCCATCGAGGATGGCGGCCCCCGGCTCGCGACTTGTCGCTGCGGCGTGGTCTCCTCGGCAGCAGCTCAGATGTCAAACAGTTGTTCGTTTTCAGCATGCAAGTCGTGATTTTCACATGTGTGTTCCCAGCACTTTAGCAAACAGACCGCCGCGATTCCGTGTGTGCTTGCTTCACTCACGCTCGTGCTTTGAAGTCTGCTCCTGTGTTTTCCCCAGTGCCGAACGGCGTTTTTTGTTGTGGGTTTTAAGTCACGGAGACTTTGGCTTTTGTTTAATTTCGTAACAGTTTATAATTCACGAAGCTCGTGGCGTTTGATAGTAGTATCTGAATAGGGGCTGGCTTTCTGTTTGTGTGTTTTTTGCATGATCTGGGATTGTCACCTGCTGTATCTAAACATTAAAAAGCCTGTCTTTTCGTTGAAGAGGACAGGGGTTAAAATGAATGAAGACCTGAAGGTCAATTTAAGCGGGCTGCCTCGGGATTATTTAGATGCCGGTGCTGCGGAGAACGCGTCGGCGGCCGTCTCCTCCCAGGTTCCTGTCGTAAAGCCAGAGCCAGAGCTGGTTGTCAACCCCTGGGACATTGTGTTGTGTACCTCGGGAACCCTCATCTCCTGTGAGAATGCCGTGGTGGTCCTTATCATCTTCCATAACCCCAGCCTGCGAGCGCCCATGTTCCTGCTGATAGGCAGCCTGGCTCTTGCAGACCTGCTGGCCGGCATTGGCCTCATCATCAATTTTGTTTTTGCCTACCTTCTTCAGTCAGAAGCCACCAAGCTGGTCACAATCGGACTCATTGTCGCCTCTTTCTCTGCCTCTGTCTGCAGCTTGCTGGCTATCACTGTTGACCGCTACCTCTCCCTGTATTACGCTCTGACATACCATTCGGAGAGAACGGTCACGTTTACCTATGTCATGCTCATCATGCTCTGGGGGACCTCCATCTGCCTGGGACTGCTGCCCGTCATGGGCTGGAACTGCCTCAGGGACGAGTCCACCTGCAGCGTGGTCAGACCTCTCACCAAGAACAACGCAGCCATCCTTTCTGTCTGCTTCCTCTTCATGTTTGCGCTCATGCTTCAGCTCTACATCCAGATCTGTAAGATTGTGATGAGGCACGCCCATCAGATAGCCCTGCAGCACCACTTCCTGGCCACCTCGCACTACGTCACCACCCGGAAGGGCGTCTCGACGCTGGCCATCATCCTGGGGACCTTTGCTGCTTGCTGGATGCCTTTCACCCTCTATTCCTTGATCGCTGATTACACCTACCCCTCCATCTACACCTACGCCACGCTCCTGCCCGCCACCTACAACTCCATCATCAACCCTGTCATATATGCTTTCAGAAACCAAGAGATCCAGAAAGCCCTCTGTCTCATCTGCTGCGGCTGTATCCCACCCAGTCTCTCCCAGAGGGCACGGTCACCCAGCGATGTGTAGCAGCGTTCCATGTAGGAGGATCCTGCACACTGAGTTCTGCACTGACCGAGCACTCCTGCTGCCTGGCCAAGAGGCTGAGATGCTCCCCTCCCTTCTTTATGTTGGAGTGTCTCTTAACCACAGAACACTTAGCATTCGTGAAGCATTCCTTTAGATGAGTTAAGTGATTGAAGTGAAAATCATGTTACCCATGTTTTCACCCTTCTAAAAAGATCGTTGAGTGCTTTGCTCAATATTGTTTTCTTTGGGGGTGCGGGGGGGGGGTGGTTTTATATTTCCTTTAGAGGACTGCTGGTGGGTGGGAAAGGAAAAGATATGATGTGGCCACGATATTATAAAAGGTAAACTGTCCCAGAGTTCTTACCTGGTCTTTAAAATAAAGCTGAGTTATTGAGGAAAATGGAGGAGAAGTTACTTTTTCCGGACTTTTTTTTTTTAACATCAGGGTAGATTTTCAGTGCTGCATGTATCTAACAGAATACAGTCTCTTTCAAGCCAATTAAAATAGTTTACATGATTATGTTTGGAAGAGACCTGATTTTATTAACGTGAACTCAGTAATAAGTTACCCACACTGAAACCAGGACCCCATTCTTATTCATTCTTTCTTTACTTTTGGCAATTACTTTTCACAGGAATTGCTTTGGTGTTTCAATGAATGTTGTAACCCTTTCTGCATGGTTGCCTGTGTCAGCTAGACCACTAGTTTCAAATGTTGCCATGTAAATTCAGAATCAAATGAGTCATTTTTCAATATAGGTTTTCAATATATCCTTCTAAAATGAGTTAGGAAGTTTGCTTTAATTTACATATGAAGTAGGATTGGTTAGATTCACCATTATAGTTTCTTAAGCTACAGTCTGATTGTTTTCAGGAAACAAAAGAAAAAAATTAATAACATGTATTGAAAGTAGATTAAATTTATTTTAGTCTATTTTGAAAATAATTCAATGTAAAGCTATCACAAAATATGAAAAACATCACCTTTCCTTTCTCTCTATATCTAAGAATGTATTATTAGTTATTCTTGATTGAGACAAATAGAATTAAATGTTGTAGACCAAGTATTTCTGGTTCCTATTGTCTGTGGTGTGAAATGCATTTGAAACAGGTGGTCTATTTATCGGTTAGGTTTGCTTGTGAGTGCATAACATACATACCTGACTGTGATATCTGTCAGCTATATCGTGTAAATTCACAAGCAGAATGACCATGTGGCTGCTCATGGGAAGATAAGTTTGAACTCTTCTTCCTTCTTTTCACCAAAAAACAACTTAAATGCAATAAAAACTGCATTGCCTGTTTTCAGAGAGCAAGGATTTAGTCAGGAAATGGCACAGAAGAGATAATTTTAAACATATCGTAAAATCCTTGCGTCTGGGCATCACTTCTGTTAGCACAGACAGATATTTTGGGCACAGATACCTTCCCGACATTTGTGATGGATTTATCGCTGTGTCTCTAGAGCCAGTGGAAGAATTTCTGTACAGCACATCGGCTTAGCCCATTCAGATGGTGCAAGGCCAGTATTTCAGAGTCCTTGGGGAATCATTTGTAATAAATTAACCTCATTGGTTTGTCCCAAATGTTATGCCCATGGTGGTCTCAGGACCATTCTGGCAGCCCGCATGCTGATGCCATCTCTCCAAAGCCCCTTCTTATGTAGCACAAGTGTGGATAAATCCTGTACTTGGATCTGTGCCTCCTCCCTCAGGTTGCTTACAGAAGCAGTGGAGGGACTGAAATGTTTCAGAAGGGAGAAAGCATTTTCAATACGTATCACTGTATGATCAATTCCATCAAGTCGATGCCTTTAAAAAATTCTTCAACATATGATGGAGTTGGTAATTGAATTTGATGAGTCTGTTTGTTTTTAACCATTTAAAAGTTAATATCATCTCCATGTGAGAAATGACTAAGGTAAGTTGGTTCTGACATGGGCTGGGAAATAGATCCGTGGTGAGATTTTAAAGCAATAAATGATGCTTTTGTAGAAATGGGTGGTTCCCATTTGCATGTCTCTAATGCTAAGAATTATAATGATAATAATATGCACTGTGTTCACAACATGTTGAGTGCCAGGCCCTGTGCTGGCTGCTTTACCGGCTCTGGGGCCATAATCACCCAAACACACTTTTACAGATAAGAAAACTAAGGCTAGGAGAAGCTAAGAAATTTATCCGAGGCCACAGAGCTTCAAGGGTAGAACTCGGATCAGAACCCAGGTTTTCCAGAGTCCACTCCTGTCTCGACCCTGCCCTGGGCTGCCCTTGATGCCTCACCGGATATGAGGGCTGAGGGAAATGATGTATAACATGTTGCTGTCACTCGGTTTTACGTCTACAAGTAAGACATTAGCTTCCTGTTTAAAATTACATGTGACGTGACTGTCAACGTGGTGGGACATGAAAGAGGTCTGTTTTCAGTGTTCTCTTCCTCACTAAGCATTTTCCTGCCTTTGGAGCCAACCCCCAGAGCTCTGCACGTTGCAATATTTTTGTGCAAAGGGGTGAGGGCACTCTTATTACACAGAGAGCTTTCCTTCATTTATTATTTTAAACTTCATATGATACACTTCCTTCAGGATGTAATGGTCTTATAAGTACCAGTTAAATGGTTGCTATTGACCCCTGTTTTTAAAGCATCTGATTTCAACTAAGATTTTTCAATTCAACTATAACATGTCCTTACTGTTTACTTTAAATTGTGAAGATTTTTGGATGTTTATGTGGTTTCCTACAAGGCTTCTTTGCTTCTATGGGGTTAAGAAGAAGTGTGCACATGTCTTGATATATGTGTATATGTTTATGTATGTGTGTGCTTGTATACATATATATGCATATATGTTCAATAACATTAACTTTGCAACAGGACTAAATACATCATGGAGAACAATCATGTTTCCTACTGTCCTGAGGTAGCATGTCATCTTTTACCCATGTGCTTAACATTTTTAGCTACCAAGGAATTTGTATTATTTCCAGTAGAAAGAGTTATCCATGTAAGGGGGACAATTCAGTGACCTGCCAGGATCCTTGCTGGAGGCTAATTACCCAGGTTGTGGCTGTCCAGGGTTTCGTTGCCTTTTATCCCTGTAACTTTATTTCTTTGCGTCAGCCAGGTTTGTTTCTTGATGGTGAATGGGGCCATCTTCCTTCCTGGTTCCTGGAGGCAGAGTGGGGTGGGGGAGGAGGGGAGCACCTCCTTCCCGGGAGCCTCAATTGAAGGGCTCTGCTCAGGAGGGGAGAATTCCTCAGTTGACTTGGTGTGAAGGAACGGTCTTGGAGTCTCCCAGAATTTAAAGCATGATTTAAAGGAGTTTAAAAGAAAAGATGAGAAATAAAGATATTTAGTGCCAACAAAAGTATCTTGGAGACTTGGTAAACTTTTTTTTAGAGAAATGCTTAATCTATTAATAAAATAATTGACTTTATTTCATGACATTAGGTTGACTTAACCATTTCCGATGTAAAATACATATTAAGTACGTGACTACCGTGGTGTCATAGTGAAGAGTGTTGTGTTTCCACTTTGATTCTATGCCTGTGGTAATAAAGGAACAGATTGATTTCTTGCCCACTTCAAAATTTTAATGATTTTTGCATGGTTTTGATATCTGACTGGAACCTTAAAATTGGGTTAGAACTTCTGGAATCACCAAATGTAGTTTATATACATCAAGGAGGTAAAAACATGGTTTGAATTAGCAGACAGACCTGTCCTCTAGCAAACAATGCAGAAAAAAAAGAGTGGTAATTTTGACTAAGGATCCTCGAATTTTAGGTGTTTAAAGGGCATCTAATTCACCTGAGAATCTTGTTGAAATGCAGATTCTGCTTTAATAGGGCTGAAGTATTGCTGAATTTCTAACAAGCTCCCAGCTGGTGCTGATGCCGATGGTCTGTAGACAACGCTTCGAGTTGCCAGGACAACTGTCATACCCTCAGCATCTTATAAAAAAACACAAAAAACTGTGTGTGTGTGTGTGTATATATATATATATATAATATATTAACTTCTGACAAGAATAAGCAGTTTTAAAATATATACACTTCATATATATGTATTATATTTAATATATTATGATATATAAATCTATGTAATATATATTTTAAAAGTGTTTATTCTTGTCAGAAATTGATAGATAACTAGTCTGTGCTCAGTGGATATGAACTTTGAACTTTTCCTAGAATTTCTCAATATCTAGTAAAGATCTACAAATATATTTTTCCATGTTAATGTTCTCACTTTTTAAAATCCTAATGACCATTATCTTGAGGTAACTCTTTCAGAAACTTTATCTATATATATATGCATTGTGTCTCTGTACGCATGCGTGAGTACACCCCGCAACAAAGGTTTCCACCTTCATTTTTTCAAGAAGGACTGTTTTCTCTATGACATATGTGGTTTGTGTTTGGGGGGCTGTGTGTGCTTGCACGAATTCATCTTGAGATGATTGAGGTAAAAATTTTTGTTCTCTATGTTCTAAAATTCAACTGAAATCATCCTAAAGCAACCTTTTTCTAGCCAGGTACATCAGAGAAATTTAAAAACATCCCACCTTGACGTTGACGTTTATCTGTAATCTTTTATTATTTTTCAGCGTCAAAAATACTATTTATGTTAATAGCTACAATGGTCATTACGTCCACTGTGCTTCCTTTCTGCCCAAGGAGGCGAGGACATTTTTTCTCCAATAGAAATATGAAGTACATAGTTGAAGTGGATTTTAATATATAACTTAAATGTCTCCATAGTATAAAATATTCACAGAAGAAATCTAGGAGTTTTTTAATCATAAAGATTCAAATAGTATCATCAAGCACCAGTGAACAAACTTTCAATTGAAAATAAGTTTGGAGCAGAAATGAAAACATTTCCCAGGGCGCGGATTTCCCTGGTAGTTGGCTATTTGAACAGACAGTTAAAAGTAGAATATTTTAAAAGGAAAAGGAACATCTTTATGGCATTCTCTGAAAGGCTTGGATCTGCATTTCTCACCACACAGTGTACTTTGAATCTGTGGGATTCTCTTGGGTTGGTGACAGTGTCATAACCCTTTCACAAGAGGGTTGATGGCCTGTCCTTCACAGACATCTTGGTTATTGGACTAAAACCTGAGGGAAATGGGTTTGATCCAACTGTATCCTTACTCCTTCCGGGATCCTTTTGAAATATGAGCAGATTTACTCTTGGACACTATAGAATCTGACAGTTGGAAGAAAACTTATGGAGTGGAATTTTCTGTGTGGAATCTAAATCATCGAAGTCAAGATATCTTCGGAA
The DNA here is from genome assembly GCF_041296265.1 of Equus caballus. Lineage (NCBI taxonomy): Eukaryota > Metazoa > Chordata > Mammalia > Perissodactyla > Equidae > Equus > Equus caballus. Next base: position 24,011,434 of record NC_091700.1, on the reverse strand, counting down.
GCTGGAGTCCGGCACGTCCCCTCCACGCTGAGCAGTGCGTTAGCGCTCCTAGCCTCAGCCTCCTCGGTACACGCTGACTCTCTTGATGTCGGCCCAGCGCTGGAGATGCAGAGACATGCTCGTCACAGTCAACATTTGTGTATTGAAAATATCAGTTGAACAATATTGTTCTCTTCTTCAAATAAAATTGTCCCAATTACTTACATCGTTTTTTCTGATTTATTTTATCTTGTATCCTTTTGATCATTTTCTTGATCCTTTGTATCGTCTACCATTTCTCTCAGCCTCTTCAACTCTAGTAATCCAAACTGGGCTACAATAGCCACGACGTGTAGAGCTGCCAAGGGCAGGAGGATCCGTTACCCCGGCTTCTGCTTGCTGTGTAGCAGCGGGCCTCTGAGTGTGGGCCCCCACCAGCAGCATCAGCATTTCCTGGGAGCGTGTTAAAAGTGCAGTGTCCCCCTCACCCCAGACCTGCTGACTCAGGGACTCAGGGTGTGAGACCCTACAACCTTCTCACAAGCCCTGTAGATGGGTTCTGATGCAGTTTGAGTTTGAGGACCATGCCACATGGCTCTGACTGAGTCCTAACATTGGACTAATAGAACTAATGACATTAACATCTCAGCATGACTAGGACCCTCAGCCTTTTCTGCCAGCCATGCCAGGCCATCCTCACGTTGCGCCCTGAGAGACAATTCTGGTTCGCAGTGTGCTTCCTCGCACGGATTGCTGGGCCACTTGTTGCTGTTTCCGAGGTTGTTTTCTAATTCCTCAGGCTCAATTGAACTTCTGCCCCTTCCATTAGGACGGTACCACTGTTATCCACCACAAAGGCCATGGTGGATGACAGTGAGATGACACATGACATGGTGGATGACAGTTTAATTGGTAAAAAGACAACTCAATGAGAGGGAAAAAGTCCAATCAGACCTCTTTCTTGGCATCATAGAGGCCAGTCTGTCCTTTTCCTGTTCATGACCTATCTGTGAACTTTCCAGAATATTCCACAGTCAGATCAGTCATCCAGCTATGCCTTCTGTATCCACACTCACCATCTCCAGTAAGTGATTTGTATGCGCGCATGCATACATGTGTACACAGGCACGCTTACATATGTACCGCCACACTCTTCTCCCTCCTCTGTCACTGTACGTACTTCCACCTCCGTTCTCTGATGCCCAGATGAGGAGTCCTCAGTGAGGTTGATTGAGTGTCTGACCTTCAGGCTAGTTCTGTGGTGTCCCAGAGGCAGGGCTGGGCGAGCCCAAGTCAGGACAAAAACACTTACGTGATTCCTACTGAACATGGTTCCTAGGATGCAGGTTGGTTGACATCACATCCCCCCCTTACACTAACTTCATGGCCCTGTGGCTTACAGTCCAGAAAGATCAGGAAATAAGAGTAGTAGTCGGATTTTCAGCAGGACTTCCGTGAACTCAAAAATGCTTATTATTAAAGACGCTCTGTTTTCTAAGTTCAGGATCCCACGTGAGCAGCAGCAAATCCATCAGTAAGGACACAGAAGGCCCCTTCCCGCTCTGAATAGGCTTTGGGACGGAGGCGGCTGCTCGCTCAGCCCAGTGACCAAATGGTTCTTGGATGTGAGTTCATTTTACTTGAGGATTTGGGATGCTTTCAAGTGAAAATCCGGATATTTCGGAAACATCTGAATCCAGAGGTTATGACCAAGGTAACTAAGAAGACTGGCCTGGCTGCCCCGCGCGCTCACCCAGGAGCCCCGGCTAGACGCACCTGGATGGGCCCGGGGCCTCGCTCCCTCTGAAGGCTCTCATCCCCACGAAGGGCCTCGCAGGGACAGGGCCTCCTCCCCACCCCACCCCCGGGGAACTGGACACAAGCACGCCGTGGGCGGAGCAGAGAGCAGGGCGGGCGGGGCTTGGGGGCAGCGGACGCAGGCTGTTCTGGTTCAGGCCTCCACTCTGTGTAAGGTGGTTGTTTCAGTCCAGGAGCAGCTGACAGGTCCCGAGAGTGTGTTCCACACGGTGTGTTTCGAAGCGCATTTCACTCTACCGAGTCTGACTGTCAGCGGGAAGTTTCTTCCCCTTTTCAGAATTTGTTTCACATCTAGTCACAGCTGGCTCTTACTGACTTATTCCAGGAGGTCCCCCAGGTTGAAAACCTAACATCTTCGGGGCCCTGCCTCTGCCTACAGACCTGGCAGAGTGACGGACGTGGCTTGAACAAGCAATGTTGACACTAGAGGCTGTTTCTATTGCAGTGAAAATAGGTTTATAATTGTAAAAGGAAAAGATGTAAACCAGTAATTATGTAGTCTTCATTAATAAAGTGACTAGGAACAGGGCTCTGGACACAGACCTCTGGGCTCACGTCCCCTCTCTGTCACTTGCTGTTGCTGGGTTTGGGGCACGTTACTTGCCTCTGGATCTGGTTCTATAAGATGAGCATGCTACTAGGACCCACCTTGCAGTACTGGGTGAGAGACGACAGGTGGAGGGTCAATATAGTTTAATGTAGGCACAAACCTACTTGGATGTTACTTTTCATTAGTGTTATTATGACTATAGTCTTGCAGTGCTTAACGACAAGGACACGTTCTGAGAAATGCATTGTTAGATGATTCTGTCGTTGTGCGAACATCACACAGTGCGCTTACACAAACCTAGATGGTGTAGCCTACTACACACCTAGGCCATATGGTACTAATCTTATAGGACCACTATCGTATGTGCAGTCCATTGTTGACGGAAACATTGTTATGCAGTGCATGACTGTAATACTGCTAATATGACTTCCACTATTTGGTGAGCTAGGTACTGGATAAAAGTTTTACATACATTATCTCGAAGAATCTTTTCTTCTATGCTATGAGGCATGTATTGATATTCTCCATTACAAATAAGGAAAATGATGCACAGAGAAGTTAAGTGACTTGCCTAAAATCACACAGCCTTTGTGTGGGTCACTGTGCTAAGCACTGTGAATACTTAGAAACAAGCAGTGCCTGCTAAGAAGTGCTCAGTCAAATTAACAGAGTGGCCTGTGTGTGAAAGGTCAGATGGCTCTGGAGGTAGCCTAGGCTCAGTGTCAGAGGAGTGGCGCAGATACACCGCAGACACTCAGAGGCCTGGATAGTGTGCTGTGGAGTGTAGACAGGCTTCTGAAGGCAGTAGGCTGCTGATGGGTCTCAAAGGGCAGGGTGGGCCTAGGTAAGTATAAAGAAGGCAAAAGCATTCTCTGGGAGCAAGAGCTGTGGTGGAGTCAGGAGTCAAGTGCAAAGGATTTGGGGCTGACTATACAGAATGTTTTTAATTACATTTAATTTAGGCACCAATTCTTTAAAAAAATTTCTGAAAACTCTATTGAAATGAACTTCAGCATAATCACTAAAAGCCCACGCAGGTGCTTCGTAAACTTTGTGAATGTAAGATTTTTAAAAATTTATTCATGTTGCATTTGTATAGACAGGTATTTGCATGAGTAAAAAAACTTTTAGAGATATTTGTGTATTTATTTTTGAGGAAGATTAGCCCTGAGCTAACATCTGCTGCCAATCCTCCTCTTTTTGCTGAGGAAGACTGGCCCTGAGCTCACATCCGTGCCCATCTTCCTCTACTTTATATGTGGGACGCCTCCCACAGCATGGCTTGCCAAGCAGTGCCATGTCTGCACCGGGGATCTGAACTGGCAAACCCTGGGCCGCCAAAGCAGAACGTGCTCACTTAACTACTGTGCCACTGGGCCAGCCTCAGAAACATTTATATTTTTTTAAATCTGTTAATTTATGTGCAGACTTGTCAAACATAAAACATAGCACGGATTTTTACGTTTTACATGGATCCTTTACATGTCTTAGTGGTCACGGAGTCCACATTCTCAGGCTGGAAAGGACTTTGCAAGCCCCTCCATTCCCTGACGAGGAAGCCCAGACTCAGGGGGGCTGTGACCTTGCCAAGGTTGTTGGCTCAGAGGCGACAGACCCAGAATGTGATTCCTTATTCAGAACTTCTTTCTGGGGCAGATTTTTATTGACAAGGAAATCTTGAAATGTGAAAAGCCATGTCTAGTGTTCCCTCCTGAGACTGAATAATTTGCTGTTACTACTGACTAGCCAGCCCTGGTGGTCCAGTGGTTAAGACTTGGTGCTCTCACCGCCATGGCCTGAGTTTGTTTCCTGGTCAGGGAACTACGCTACCTGTCTGTCAATTATCATACCGTGGTGGCTGTGTGTTGCTGTGATGCTGAAAGCTGTGCCACCAGTATTTCAAATACCAGCAGGTCACCCATGATGCCAAGTTTCAGGAGAGCTTCCAGACTAAGACAGATGAGGAAAGAAGGACCTCGCACCCACTTCCAAAGAATTGGCCATGAAAACCCTATAGCCACGAGAATAGCGGCAGAGCACTGTCTGATGTGGCGCAAAAAAGACCGGGCGGAGTTCCGCTCTGTGCTCAGGGTACTAGGAGTCTGAATCAACTTGATGGCACTGCCAACAGACTGACTATTAGAAATTATAATGATAATTTGAATGATAATTATTGCTATAAGGGCCAACACTTTCTGAGCATGCACTGTGTTAGGCACCATTTTAAGGGCTTTATGTGTATGTTCATTCTTCATGTCCTCAAAGGTGGCAGCTGAAAGCATAAATTCCAGCCTTAAAAAGAGGAGTATTTATACATGCTTTTAAAAGCAGACAATTCAATAATTAGTGAATTATTTTTAATGTCAGTGTTTCCTGTTGATGTTACATATTTTGGATTGTATAATTTTAGTTGGTAAATATTTAGTATAGAACCATCCAATCTAAATGGTTACTTATTTTAAAAGCTTTATCAGCTATATATTCTATCTATTTTGATCACCTATGAAAACTCTGAAGCAGGGCTGTCTGATGGAACGTTCTGTGATGATGGAAGCGTTCTATGTGTGTGCTAGCCAGCACGCTAACTGCTGGCCTCATGTAGCTACTGAGTATTTGAAATGTGGCTAGTGAGACAGAGGAACTGAATTTTTAATTTTTTAAATTAAATAAAACCATATGCGACTAGTAGCTACTGTATTGGGCAGCACATGTCTAGGTATATGCTAAATTTCTCATGGAGAAAACTATAAGAAAGACTATTTTAAAAATAACTACAGGGGGCCAGCCCAGTGGTATAGTGGCTAGGTTCTCGTGTTCCACTTCGGAGGCTTGGGGTTCATGGGTTCGGATCCTGGGTGGGGACCTACACACCAATCATTGAGCCATGCTGGGGCAGTGACCCACAAACAAAGTGGAGGAAGATTGACACAGATGTTAGCTCAGGGACAATCTTCCTCAAGCTAAAAAGAGGAAAATTGGCAACAGATGTTAGCCCAGAGCGAATCTTCCTCACCAAAAAACAACAACAACAAGATAAATGAATAAAATGTCAAATACTGAAAATATATTAAATTCTTTCCTCAATGTCCTCAAGGTTTCACCTGTGGGTTAAAATCAGCTTTGTGTGATTCACATGATAATTAATGCACCTTATTTTAATTTTTTAAATGGCACAAGTGATTCTTCATTAAATATCACAGTTGCACCATGCTGTAACTCTGTTGCTGAATTGAAAATGTACAGTTTTCTAGCTCTTGTTGTCATAGCTTAGTTCAAAACAAAACAAAACAATTTAAAAACAAAACAGTTGTCTATGAGATTCTGGTCATTTTATGTGTGGTATGGATGACAAGTAAATTTTACTTCCTAAAAAGCTTGTGCATTTCTTAATGTTGAATAGATACATTGATTGTTTCAGTTTCTCTAAATGTGCCCTTTAGAAACAAGAGATCGCCTATCTCTCTAATAAAGTGTAAAGAACGTAAAATATGTATATAATCATTTATATGTGAGTTTTCCCTCCTGCCCTGCCCACCTGTTAGAAGGCAGAGGTTGTCTCAGAATCTAGGTGTAGGTTTCAGAAAAACAAAACCTCGAAAAGGTGGCAAAATTTCATTTAATTACATCTCTACAGAATCCTGATTAGACTGATTTTTGCATAGACTGAACAACTTAAAATGTACAAAATCTGAGACAAAGACTGCAGGGGCTGAGCCACAGATTAAGTTGCAAACAAATAAAACTTACATGTATCCCCAAAAATGAGTTCTGATCTTGCCTTTGAAGATGTAGCTTGTTTTAGGACTATTTCTAGGCGGATGTGTATTGCAGTCTTTCCTGGGCTGGGGAGAGCCCGGGGCCTGCCTGTGGGCACAGGGAGGGAGGGGCACCAGCCTGCTTGTCTCTGCGCCCCACCGTGGCCCATACTTGGGACATAATTTCAGCAGGCGCACAGCCCTGGGAGGGTACATGTGGAGAAAGACCAAACCCAGGCAACACACCTCTCCTGTGGGTCAGAATTCGCGGCCCCTCTTCCCTCTCCCAGCAACCAGAGTTCGTGCATAGAGTCATTCTGTGCCTGGAGCTCCCGGTGGTGTTCCCTCGCCAGCTCTCCTGCCTGGAGGGCAGGGTACCAAGTCAGAGGAAGAAGGCAGACACTGGGTTCACACGCCGGCTGAGATGGCGCGCTGCCCCCTCACACATCACTGATTTTTTCGTGAGCTGCAAGTGTTCGAGTCCAATTTCAGGGCAGTTAGTCCACAGCTCCTTCCTCTTCCCGACAAGGAGAGACTGCAGAGGATGGGAAGGGAGCCGGAGCGCACCCTCCTCTCCGAGTCTGGCTTCAGCACTCCCTTTCTCTCTGCGCATCTAGATGGGGGGACACACAGGCGTGCCCTGGGAGGAGGCTGTCTCTGCCAGTGGCGACTCGTGTCCCTTTCTGCCGGGGGTGCGGGGCCTTGCCCTTCCTGGCAGGAACTTCTGGGGGGTCCACCTGGGCCCAGCCCCACCGCAGAGAAGGAGGGACTGTCTCCAGCCACGGGGCTGGGGGGAAAAGAAACAGAGAAATCTACTTCTCTCTGGTCTAAAACATTTTGCACAAGTTTGGGGTAGAATTATTAGGGTGTTGTAAAACTGTATGCAAACTGAGGTGGCCGTGGCCTCACGAAGGGTCTCCCTCTGTCTCTGTCAACCAGAGACAGGAGGAAGGCCTCTCCCCACACAGCCCATGTGCCTGACAGCCTGCTCCTCCCCCCGGGGGGCCCGGGTCCTTTGAGCTTTCAGATCGAGGATGAAGCTAGTTAGGTAAGACCTTGGATGCCGGGTCAGATTTAGAGAACGGTCACCCAGAAACTTCCTGGAGCGATGGACATGGGGCCAGTATTACAGAGAATGATTTCCCACGGCCCAGTCCCCTGGGGTTACAGCAGCTCCCAGAGCCACGAAGGAGAGCAAACAGACACAGCACACCATCCCCAGACAACCGAACCGGCCCTCTCCACTTCTAGCCCTCAGGATCTGGTGGCTGTATGTGGGAATGTGTCCTCACCACAGACTGGCAGTGTGGACAGGGCCATCCTCTCAGCTCACATCCTCTGTCCCGCATGTGGACGCTGAGGTCTGGGTCAGATCCATGTCACCAGACATGCAGAGTGCCACACCATCTCACCCCTTCTTACAGTTGGACCACAGCCCAGATCCACCCCCGACCCCGCTGGCACTTTTCTTTTAGACCATCATGGGTAGAAGTCATGTTCTCGAGCTGGTTGCAAGGTACGGCACCTGGACCGACTGTCCTGTGCTAACTAGGGTCGTTGGTCGGTGACTGCAGGTGGAGAGACCTGTCGAATCCTGGAGCTCTCACTTTCTGTCTTTGTCACCCCAGCTGAGTCACTCCATTTCTCTAAGCCTGAATGTCCTCATCTAGAATATGCTAGAAGATGATTAGATCATGGAGACCCAGCCGCGTCTAACCTGGGCTGAAGAAGTGGAGCTGTTTTTATTATTGGGAATGAAAATTCTCCCGAGTGTCAGCATAAGCAAGGATCCTCTAAGCTAAGAAAGTCAGATATTATTCCCTAAACAGGTGACGAAGCCCAGAGAGGCAAAGGGAAGTATCTAAAATCATAGCCCGAGGAAGTGGAGTGGGGCTGGCCCGTCTCCCACTTCTCAGAGCAGAGCTCTTTGTCAAAGACCGGTCTAGGGCCACAGGGCTGGGCAGCTTAGCAGACTTCAGCAAGACTTTTGTAACTGTAAAGTCCTAGATCATTGCCGACACTTCAGAAAATTCAGAAAAGCACCAAGAGGACACATAAATCTATAAGTCCTCTCCCCATTAATAACCGCTTGAAATGGTCATGTATTTCCTCCCATTATTTATGAATGCTTCTCTGAAACCTCTGATCATACTGTTAAAGTGACGACAGGGAATGCTCACAGACCAGGAGAAGTGCCACGTCTTTACCTGCGTTTGGTCTTACAACCCAATTTTTTAACTTGCTGTTTTGTCACTTACTGTACAGTGAACATATTTCTGTAGGTGTGGCCTATGTAGTCTTTATAAAGACTATGTAGTCTTTAACCACATACTTTTTAAAGACTCTATAGAATTAGATCAATGGAAATATTGTTGTTTATTTAGCCATGTCTCTTTTTGTTGACTATCCACATCATTTCCAACTTTATTCTTGGAAACATGCTTTAAGGAATATCCTTGTGCACGTGTTTGCCCACACCAACGATTTTTCTTAAAAAGTCCTAGAAGAATTATTGTATCACAGTTCCAGATAACCATTTACAATCCTGCCAGCAACACATGCGAGTGTTCTCCATAGACGTCGATTCTGTCCTAGATACATTTGAGCACACAAAGGGAGGACAAGACGACTTTGATGACTCTCTTGAGTGAGTGTCTTGCCCTGCAGGTCACACCCTGGTGGTGGCTATTGGTGGCTCTGTCTCAGCCTAGAGCATGGGGTGGGGGGAGACTAGTAAACTCAGAAGTGGGGCTGAGAGCCCCCTTTCCTCTCACCTCTGCCCCCTTTAGTCACATTTCTACGGGTCCATTGTGCCCATTCAGGGACACCATATTGGAAAATGATTGGAGACAAATTGGAGTAAATTCAGTTTTAAAGGTGGTTACAGGGTCAGGAAATAGACCCAACGAGGGAAGATTAAAGGAATTGGGTTATTTGTCCTGTTGAAAAGGAGGCCAGTAAGTGACCTAATTACTGTCTTAAAGTGATAAGGAACTTTAAAGAGAGTGCTTTTTTCCATATTAGTGAAATACTGAATCAGAAGAATAGATTGTCTTAAAGCAGGACTCTTCCAGTTGGATGCAATGAAAATGTTCATTTAATCCTGATGACAACTTTTGATGCAGGTGTCATCTCTGTAGGTGTCATCTCTGGTTTACATCAGGGCACTTAAGGGCATTATTCAACTTGCTAAAGCCCCAGAGCTAGTACCCCTACCCCTGTTGTAAACCCAAACACCTAGCACTGAGTCTGGAAAGGAGTTTGTGCCAGTAAACATTTCCTGTCTGTTGACTAAAGGTGGTAGAACTAGGACTTGAGCCCAGGTCTGCTAGACTCCAGCCCGCGCTCTTACCCACGCAGATACACCGTCCCCAGTGTACAGTCAACGCTTGATGCATTTTAAAGCATCAGTGTAACCTAGACATCAGCTCTTCCCTTGCAAACGTGACATAAACCATGGTCCTGTCATCGGCTCTCATTCCCAGCACTCTGTGACACACTTTGGTCTCCTCAGCACTTGCGGGTTAAGGCAAGGGTCCGTGGTACAGTGTGTCATCTCATCCCTAGTCCTCCTTGGACATGCCTCTTCTCCAGACCTAATCTCCGGCCACCCCATCCCAACAAAGCAGGCTTCCCACACCCCTCCTTCCTGGGGTGGCAGTCAACCCACATCGCCCTCCCTCAGCCTCTTTCAGGAGGAAATCCTTTCTTTGCTCATCCCAGCTCTGCAGCTCGTCTGTTGTGAGCAGCAGTGGGCCCACAGGCCCCAGAGCCCGTCCCCTACCCGAATCCTGAGGAGTCTGTGGGAGCTTTACCTTCCCAAAGTAGGTCTTGTCCAGGGCAGAGGCTCACAGCTGCGGAGAAGAGGGCGTTTACTCCCAGTCCTCTTATGTAATAACATGCATCAAGATAGAGAAACACTTCCTTCAGCATGGGCCACACAGACCTCCTGGCAAAGCTCCTCCCCCTTCGCAAGCTGCCTTGGGACCCCCACTTCCCTGCCCACCCACCTCTAACCAGCATCCCCAGCATTGTTCCAGTAGGTCCCGTGAACCACCTCTGGGTGGGTCGCCTGGGCCCCGGGCTCCAAGATGCTAAAGGTCAGTGGGTTCGTCTAAGAAGAAGAAAAGGCCACTTGCCTGGAGCTGAGCAAGCCATCCAGGCCCAGCTCAGGAGCCACTTCCTGGGTTAGGAGTGGCCAGTGAGGTGTGCACAGTTTCAGGAGGAAATGAAGGTGGACAAGCACGATGTCATACCAAAACTCATCTTTCATCAGAGAGGAGAAGCAGTTTGATTTTCTAAAGCATCCTCTGTGCCTGAGATTCAGTTGAAAATGTGGGCTTAGAACCTGTGTAGGCAGAAGAGAGCATGTGTAATTTTGCATATAGTCTGTCCCTCCTAAATCTCAAAGCTCAGTGGCCGGGACCTGTGCCACTAGCTGAGATTCCACTCGACAGAGCTTGCATTTCAGGCAGCCTTTCTGCCCCGACAGGGTGCGCGGCGTCTCAGATGGTTCTCAGTCCACACTTGCTCCTACGTTTTCTTTCTTGGTTGGTGGAGGAGCAGTATTTTCCAGTTAGAGAACACCGCATGAGAACGTCTTGAGGCCAGAGAGTAACAGAGCGCCAGCTCAGTACCCACGGCGGGGGATCTTCCCGGTGACACACTCCTGAGCCCAGTCACCTCCACAGAGGCTGTAACTCCTCCCGTTGCAATTTCACTCAAGAAAACAGCCTGGGATGCAAGTGACAATGACAGTCACCCTGGAGACGACCTTGAATCTGTTTTAAGTGATTTGGAAGAGTAAACAATTCATGCCCCAGCACCTTCTTGACAGTCACAATTTGCTCAGGACACACGGGCGGGACGTTACACTGTTATGAGAACTTCTGAAACAGAGGATAATATTCTCCACCATCTGGAGGGACAGCATTCTTACCGTTTCCACAGGACAAAACATCGGCAGGCAGAGCGACAAGCTGAGGGCAGAGGGGTCTGCTGCTGCTGACAGAGGGGTGGGCCACGGGATCAGACCCCGGGAGGCAGGAAAAGCTGAACAGAATTTTGGGAGAAGTGTGAACTCATCTTAGTGATGATTTACTCAGATGCTGCCTCAAACTCCACATCCAAGCAGATGGAAATTAACACTTTGGACTAACGCACATCTGTGAAACCCTGTGCACATGTAGGAGACGAGGTTTTCCACAACAATCCTCTTCTAAGGAGAACAGGACTCCACTCACTCACTTCCTCCTCCCCCGACTCCAGCCCAGGACAGCTTCCTCTCCAGGACAGGAATGGAGAACTGCAGAGGCAGGAGGAACCCGAGGAGAGACATGGAACAGCCCTGTGGCCTGGGTGAGGGGTCAGAGCTGGGGAGGGGTCAGGGGCTAGTGATGAGTGTTTTCCTGGAGTCTTGCTGTGGGTTCATGAATTGGGTCTGCTTTGACGTTCCTCAAAAGATGTAAAAAATACTGGACTGTTCCAATTAAGGCAGGGTGGGGGCTATTATACATGCTTCCTGCGATTCAGTGATTTAGTGGATCGAGAAAAATGCATCATGCCCCTCTGACTGCTCCTGCCAAGGTCACTGGTGGTTTTTCTGTTGCTAAATTCAATGGGTACTTCTGAATCTGCATGTTGCTTAGACTTGCTGCTGCTTTTGACATGCCGTCCACAGGCTCCCTCCATCCCACTACGCTTACAACCTCTGCCCGTAGCAGGCCTGTGGCTTCAGTTAACACCTGTGAGCTGATGTCTCCCAGACTCAGTTGCGGTGGCCATGCCTTTCAGAATGTGACCCAAGCGTGTCTCTCGAGCAACTTACTGTTGTAAAGTGGGAATAATAAAGGCACTACCAGGTAGGTTTTACTCGTCAAGCATCACTTGAGCCCCTATTATGTGGCCAGCCCTCTTCTAGGGACCGGGGATGCAGTCACGGGGCCAATTAGGGAAGGGCCGGGAGCAGGAGGCTGCTCTCACACCTCCCAGCGCAGAGCTTGGTGCCAAGTTGAAGCCTTTCTCAAATATTCCTTCCCAAATGATCGCGAGGCCTCCTGGGTGCCAGCCAAGCCCCGTGCTGGGTGCTGGCAGTAGAATGGTGGGACCAAGACAACCTGAGTCCTGCCCTCGCGTGGGGAAGGAAGAGTCTATTCCACGTTAGCCTCGTAGTGTGCTTGGTGTCTCTCCCCTTCTAGCCACTGGCTTTCCTCCATCACAGCCCAGACTATCCTTGGTTGTCCCTGGTTGGTGACAGGTCTGTCTCCCCAGAGAACTGTGTGTCCTGCAAGGACCCAGGGCAGAGTGTCCGGAGTCCCCAGCCTAACCCATGGTGGGTGTGTCCTGCACTGCGCAGATCCCCTCCAGGACCCAGGCTCATTCGCCAGCTGCTGACAGCTCACGGCTGAGTCCCTCCTGGGCTCCCATCCAGGGACTGGCCAGAGGAGCAGGGTCGAGGTAGAGGCCTGGCACCCTTGCCTCAGTTCAGGATTACTGAAAGGCCGTTGCTCCGTGTGCCGGACCTGCTGTCCTCACAGGAGCTGGCGCTCAGAGCTCTCCTCTGCAGCATCCTGCGCCATCTCTGTCTCAAAGTCTGTTTCCCAGGGAACCCGATCTAACCAGCAGGCATTCAGGGAACACTCGGAATAAATGAACAAGGCCCATTCCACCCCTCAGCCGGTCCAGTCTGTTCTCTGGCTAGATTCATACATGTGTGAGATGAAGCGGAACGATAGTTATTGTAGCACTGTCCACAATTCCAAAAGCAATGGCAAAATCAGGCCTAAATACCTTAAGTTCTTCCCATACAACGACTACAATGCCCCATTAAAGCTAAAGAGACAGCTCTTCTGTAAAGATATGGAACGATCACAAGCATGTAGTAGTAAGTGATGAGGAAATAAACGACGACCAACCAACCAGAGCAGGTGAAGGCCATCTGTCCTGAGCCGGCTCAGTCGCCATCACTGCGTGTGGGCCGAGACTGAAGGCAGGCAGGGCTGGGGAAAGCTCCAAACCGAGAGAAGGGAGGCTCCGGGCAGCCCTGATGGCGGCCGAGAGCTTGGGGCAGCTCAGGCGGGCGACTAGAAGCGGGCGTCCTGTATGATTATTAGGGGACATATTTGACTTTCTCCGGTTGGTCCTAAGTTGGAAGCAGGGACAAAAATTAGGGAAAGCTTATTTTTCTCGTCAGCAGAATCTTCTCTAGAGTGAGAGCTGCTTTTGTTTGAGTGAATGATTGCCTGTTCAGAAGCCCGTGGATGCCTAGACTAAAAAGACGGACATGAGCGGCTCTGCAGAATGGGGGGGGGGGGGGGGGGCCGACTCAAAGGCTGAGCGGGAGGAATGGTTGGGAGATCGAGAGAGACCCCAGGACTGGCCGCTGCAGAACGGCTTTAAGAGAGAACAGAAATATCTAAAGGGCATTAATGCTGCTGGTGGTGTGGAGTGTGTGAGGGTGGCCCTCTCGCCGCTCTCCCTGTGGACTCCTGTACAGCCAGCCTTGCTCCGAGGGCGCTCCGGGAGGGGCTCGCCGAGCCCGGCTGTGCGCGCGGTCGGTGGGAGTCGCCCGAGGCCGCCGCGAGAGAACAGACTCGTGAAGCGTGCACAAACCTGGTTCTTCAGGTCACATTATCATAAGGTGAGGCGTGCCTTTTTAGAATTTTATGTCTACTCAGATACCGTATTTTCCAAAGTAGACCTTAGTTGTAGTTTGGCTTTCAGGTAACATTATCATTTCAGTAAAACAGCGGCCACGGAAAAGAGAAATTCTTGAGAGGTAATGTGGGATTCCAAAATAGAGGATTTTAAAATCAGCCTCAGGCCACATTCAGTGCTCCTCTTTTCCAGATAGTTCGTAAGACACCAGACTTTTAAGGTGAGCCAAGGCACAAAATATCCAAAATGATGAGTAATCCAAAAATGTGCCCATCCATCAGAGTTCTCATTAAGGTGGGACTCAGCTTAGCCTTACTGGGACTCGGGGTCAGCCTCTTTGAGAACAAATGGCCTGGGTCTCCTGAGGTCCTCCCCTCCTTTGTTTTAGTACAGAAATTAAAACTACCCAGAATAAAACTACACTTACTCACCTTCCTTGCCCCTAGGGTGGCCAGTGAGAGATATAAGCAGGACTGGTGTCTACACTACCTAGAAATGTACTTGAAAGAAAAACACCCTTTTCCCCTTCTTTCTTCTAGCTGGCTGGAATGTGTATGTGATGGCTGGATCTACAGCAGTTATTGTAGCCATGACATGAAACCCATGTGCTGAGAATCACGCTAGAATGACCTGGGTCCCCAACAATGTGGCATGCCATACCAGTCTGTACTGGTTATACCAAGTAAATTGATTCCTCTCATTATTAACAAATTGCTCTTCAGATGCCAATTTATGGTTCTACCAGCCAGGTGTGCACTGCCCTCAGACAACTTTTATTCTGACTCGTCTTTAAGTAAATAATAGAAGGATTCCCCCTCTATTTGTTTAAATCACTGTTATTTGGGATTATCTATCCCTCACACATCAACTCAATTTTAGTTAACCCTAGCCCCATCCCATGCATGGGAGAATCCCGGGTCCTCCTCAGTGCACTCCCCCTAACTCTGGAGACCCTCAGGGGAATTCCGTTTCTTCGAATCATCTTTTGTTCTGATTTCCTGCCTCTGCTGAACTTGCATTCTCCGTATGTCTGATCTCTGTCCCATTTTCTTTTTGTAAAAACCTAGAAAGTGGCTGGGAGAAACAGATCCAAGAAATCCAGAGTTCCTTGAGCTGGGACACATGCAGCAAGAGCACTTGCCACAGCAGGCAGCCGTGAGAGGTGCTGAGGACGGGCCGAGGGAGCAAGGGAGCCACCACAGGCTGACCCCGCAGGGGCAGGCCGAGCCATCTGGAGGGCAGGAGACACATCAGCCCTACTAGGTCAAGCCAAACCCACCCCAATTTTTATCCCAAATTGTCTGCATCAAGATCACAGCCAAACCTGAGCTTGGACTTGGATCCTCAAACTTAGATGTAGATTTACACTGAGGAACAGCCCAAAACACAGAGGTTAGAATTCAGGGCAAAGAAGTAGCTAGACGCCCCCAGCAGAAGGTGGGTGGGAGAGGGGAGGGAAGGCAGATGTAGTAGACGACATTATTGCCTTTGATTGACCATTCCTGAATGCCTCCCAATACCTGGATGAATTCCCCACCGCTCCTTACAAAGCCAAGGATGCTGGAACGTCACTCTCCCAGTATCCCTTACAACCAGGCCAGGCATGTGCTGTGGGTTCTGCCAGCCAGATGCACTGCCTCTGGCTTGAATTGAAACTGGTGCTGAGAAGCAGACACCCTGCAAAGCCTGGGCTGGGGACAAGCTGTGACAGCCGCAAATGCCTCACTCTGTCCCACAGCAGCAGGTGGACAGGCAGTGCTGGTGTCCCTGGCCAGTGCCTGGTGGCAGTGCCATCATGGGGCTCCTGTCGCATCTTGTGCTCACCAGCAGGCTGGTGTCCTCACAGGACCAGTTCTGCAGAGTGATTGTGGGCATTTTCCTGGTGACAGACTCTGAGGCTGACTCTCCAGCACTTTATCTCCCTGTTCCTATTCCTTAAGTCTCAGAGTTGGGACCTATGATGGTTAATTTCATGTGTCAACTTGACTGGGCCACAGTGTGCCCAGACATTTAGTCAAACACTATTCTGGGTGTGTCTGTGAGGGTGTTTCTTGATGAGATTAACATTTGAATTGGTAGACTGAACAAAGTAGATTGCCCTCTCCAATGTGGGTGGGCCTCATCCAATCACTTGAAGGCCTGAATGGAACAGAAAGGCTGACCCGCCCAAGAGTAAGAGAGAATTTCCTCCTGCTTGACAATCTCGAGCTGGGACATCAGGTTTTTGCTGCCTTTGGACTTGAACTGAAACACTGGCTCTTCCTGGGTCTTGAACCTGCTGACTTTTGGACTAGAACTATGCCATCAGCTCTCCTGTTCTCCAGACTGACTGATCTTGAGATTTGTCAGCCTCCATAATCACATAAGCCAATTCTTTATGATAAATAAAAATGCATTTATGCATATATATATAATAAATATACATCCTTTTGGTTCTGTTTCTCCTGAGAATCCTGACTAATGTAGGACCAATCAGAGTTGGTTTTTGTTGCTTGAAGCTAAGAACCCTGGCTAATAAATTGGCACCGGGAATAGCTGCTGGCATCAGGCGTCTGGGGAAATAGGAAAAATTAGGGACTATAAGCAAAAGACACCTTATTAGAAAAATGGGCAAAAGTCTTCATAAAAGAGGATAGCCAAATGGGCAATAACATATGAAAAGGTGCTCAACTCCACTTGTAATCAGAGAGATGCAAATTAAAACCACAGTGAAGTAGCAGGACACACACACCAAAATGGCATCACTGAGAAAGATGGAAAACACTGGCGAGAATGCGGAGCAACCAGAATGTTCATACGCTGCTGGGAGTGTTACATTCTTGGAAAGAATTACGTTCTTGGAAGATCTCAAGCTGAAATAGGCACGCTCTGTGACCTAGCAATTTTACTCCAGGTGACACAGTGGATATATTCGCCGAGAGACACGCAACAGAATGTTTATAGCAGCTCCACTCGCAATAGCCCCCAGGTGGGACCGACCCAGTTCACATCAAGAGTAAAACAGATAAATAAACTTTATGCACATGACGGAATATTCCAGAGATCAGCAAGCTACAGCCCACGGCCTGTTTTTGCACAGCCTGAGAGCTAGGAATGGTTTTGACATTTTTAAAGGTTAGTAAACTGCACCCCCCCCCCCCCAAAAAGGAGAAGATGATGATGTGACAGAGATGACATATGGCTTGCAAAGCCTAAAATATTTATTATTTGGCCCTCTGCAGAAAAAGTTTACTGACCCTGGCAATACTCTATAGCAATGAAAACAACCAAATGACAGCTCAACAAGCAGAATGCTGAGTGAGAGAAGCTAGACAGGAATACATGTGGTATGCTCAGATTTATAAAAACTACAAAGCCAGGTAGAACTAACCTCAGCTGTTAGCATCTTCCCCGGGAATGGGGGCAGTGACTGGAGAGGAGATGACAGGG
Source organism: Equus caballus (assembly GCF_041296265.1). Lineage (NCBI taxonomy): Eukaryota > Metazoa > Chordata > Mammalia > Perissodactyla > Equidae > Equus > Equus caballus. The sequence continues at coordinate 23,994,247 of NC_091700.1, read as the reverse complement.
GTTCTAGGACAGTGGCACTGTCCTGTTTCTTCATTTGGGTGCTAGTTACATAGGTTTCATTTGTGAAAATTCAGTGGTCTGTTTATTTCTGATTGCTACAATTTTATGCGTGTTTGTTGTGCTAAAAAGTTCAAAACAAAAAAGTACACTCTCACCTTCTCCGACCACGTTCAAAGTCACTAGACAGGTCTGGCCTCCATGGGGGGAGAAGAGAGAGGCTTCCAAACAAACAAACAAGAATAGGATTAAATATCTACTGAGGTGAGACTGTTTTAAAAAACAAAAGTTGGTGAAGACATAGGGAATCTGAACTGCCCTTTCCGTACATGGCAGGAAAGTGGGGTTCAACACAGCTCAGAAAAAACTCGCAAATACAATCAATTGGTCTCTGACAAAGGAGCAAAGGCAATTCAATAGAGAAAGGAGAGGCTCTTCAACAACTGGTGTTGGAAAAACTGTCCATCTACGTGCAAAAAATTAATCTAGACAGAACTCACACTTTTCAGAAAAATTAACTCAGAGCGGATCATAGACCTAAATGTAAAATGCAAAACTATAAAACCTCCACAGGATAACATAGGAGAAAATCTAGGTGATCTTGAGTTTGGTGATGACTTTTTAGATACAACACCAAAAGCACAATCCATGAGAGAAAAACATCGATGTTGAACTTCATTAAAATTAAAAACTTTTACTCTGCAAGAGATATTATTAAGAGAATGAGAAGACAAGCCACATGAATTCAAAATATACAAAGAATTATTAAAACTTAATAACAAAACAAACAACTCAATTTAAAAAATGGGCAAAAGATTTGAATAGACACCTCACCAAAGAAGACATGCAGGTGGCAAATACGCACATGAAAGATGCTCCACATCATGTGTCATCAGGGAAACGCAAATTAAAACGACATTGAGACACCACTACACACCTCTTAGAATGGCCACAACCCAGAACACTGACAACACTAAATATTGGCGAGGATGCGCGGCAGCAGGAGCTCTCGTTCATTGATGGTGGGAAAGCAAATGGTACAGGCTTGTTGGAAGACAGTTTGGCAGTTTTTCACAAAATTGAACATAGTCTTACCACATGACCCAGCAGTGGTGCTCCTAGGTATTTATCCATTTGAGTTGAAAAATTATGTTCACAGAAAAACTTGCACTTGAGTATTCATAGCAGCTCTACTAATAATTACCAAAACTTGAAAGCAATCAAGATGTCCTGTTATAGGTGAATGATAAACAAACTATGGTACATCCATATAATGGAATATTATTTGGTGACAAAAAGAAATGACCTCAAGCCACAAAAAGACAAGGAGGAAGCTTACATGCCTATTACTAAGTGGAAGAAGCCAACCTGAGAAGGCTGCGTACTGTACAGCACTGGGGTTGATAGGGGAAACTGTGTGTGGGCAGAGAGGGGACATGTGGGAACGCTCTGTACTTCCTGTGTAATTTTGCTGCAAACCTAAAAATGCTCTAAAGAAAAAAATCTATTAAAGATTTATCATTGTTTTTTTAAAAATACAAAGTTGATGAAAAGATGTAGAATCTGGCCAAGTTGTCATTTCCCAATACGGCAGGAAGAGGAGGTTCGAATGAGGAAACCGAGAGTATCCTGTGTCCAGAGCCCAACCCAGCATGTTCCTCAGGAGAGCAGTGACTTCCACCCGTTGCAGAGGAGGAGCGCTGAGCCCAGACAGTTTCCTAACTCGCCCAGGGGCCCACAGTTGAGACCAGCAGAGCCAGGATTTGAATCTAGCTCTTCTTACGATGAAGATCTTCCTATCATGCCACAACCACCCCCGCACCGCGCTTCCCTTGATGGTGGAGGTGCTCGTGGGCAGCAAGCTATACGAAATCAGAAACTCTGATATGACTTGCACAAAGTAGGCACTCGATATGTTATTGTTTCAGATGAACTGGGAAAAAATGAAGTTTCCATAGGATGAGCATTTGGGACAGAGTCAATACGCCCGACTCTTATAGAGATGAAAGTAAAAGCACAGTGCCATAAAGGCAGACCAACCACAGTCAAGGTAGTCTAAATACTGTATTTAGGGGAAAATAAAGCATAGTCTAAAATAGTCCCCTCCATCAGCAAGTCGCTGGCACAGGCCACCCACCCACCCTTCCTTGACTGCCAGCTCACAATAGCCCAAGTGTGAGGTCCATTGTTCAGCACTAATCTCTACTATTAGAGCTGTTCCTTGGGCAGACACGGTTAGAAAGCACATCACGACTGTTAGAACATGAGCTGCTGTGTTTCTGAACACATGCAGCACGGAGAGAGAAATCGGAGGCTAACTGTGGGAGCTCAGGCCTGCAGCTGTGCAGAGGGCGCTGCCCCTCCACCGACATGCCCTGGGCCTCCTCCGCAAGGAGGACTCGGTGGGGCCACCCAGGCACAAACATGATGCTCATTGTTGTCACGTTGAGCCTGCAGGGACTGCTCTGAGTGTCGGCATTTTGCAGAACAGCAGAGGTCACTGCCCCCGCATGTCCCACGGTCCAGTTGCACTCAGTTATACACTGCAAGCCGGCTTTGCGTGCGGGCCTGCCCTTAATAGTCAGTTCCAGGAAATGTCTGAAGCCACCACGAGGGGGACTGTGCAGGGAATCTGTGTTGTCCTAACAATCTGGAGGCAAACAGGGCACGTGCCTTTAAATAGTGTGAAGGTGCAGAAAGCCCTTGCCCTGGGAATGAGTGCCTGGTGGACAGGCCTCCAGGATCGGAGCTGGCTCATTCCAGGCAGTCTGCCTGGCTCGGTAACTGATTTTGATATTGATGTGAGGGGGGTATAAGGAGGGATCATGCTCCCTGGGTCCCCTCTCCTGCCAGGGAGTGGTAGATGCTGCTGAGGTCGCCTCGCTGGGCAAAGCAGATGCTCCTTCCACCTCACAGGCTCCTGAGGATTCTGTCAGAGGGGACCACGTCCTTCCCAGGGCAGAATTTTGTGCCAAGATTGTGTCTCTCTAAAGCACATCGGTCTGGCGTTGCCAAGACCAAGTTCCAGAGTATAGGGGAGATGAGCGAAGCTTGTGGGTGATGTGATGCTCGAGGGTGACTGTTATGGTCTCAGTCTTAACATAAATTGCAGGACCCATGCTGTGATCCCAGGACTTTGTCCATTTCACCTGCAGTTTCAAATGTATTGGCAGAATTGCTTCTTATCGTTTTAATGATTGCAGGTCTTTAGCAAAAAATCCCCTTTATAATTCCCGACATTGGGTTTTTTTACTTCCTTTTTGTCTTTAACAGACTTGCCAGGTGGTTGTGAGTTTTATTAGTCTTCTCAAAGAACCAGGCTTTGGCTTTCTTTATCCTCTTTTGCATGTTTATTTTACTGAGTTATTATTTTTGGCTTTTATCCTTATTATATCCTTACTTCTGCTTTCTTTGGCTTTATTTTCCTGTTCTTTTTGAAACTGCTTGAGATAGGCTCTTAGGTCATTGACTTTAAGCATTTATTCTTATCCAATATAAGCATTTAAGGCTATAAATTTTCCTTAAGCATGGCTTTAGCTGTGTCAAAAAGTTTTGATACATAATAGTTCATCATAATTTAATTTAAAATGTTTTCTATTTCCATTATGATTTCTTCTTTGTCCCATTGGTTCTTTAGAAAAGTAGTGCTTAATTTCCAAACAAATAGCAATTACCTTTTTTTTTTTTTGAGGAAGATTACCCCTGAGCTAACATCTGTGCCCATCTTCCTCTATTTTATATGTAGGACGCCTGTCACAGCATGGCTTGCCAAGTGGTGCCATGTCTGCACCCGGGATCCAAACTGGTGAACCCTGAGCCACTGAAGCAGAGCATGCAAACTGAACCACTACACCATTGGGCTGGCCCCACAATTATCTTTTTGTTAGTGATTTTTAGCCTAATTGGGTTGAAGTGAAATAAATATCCTCTGTATGATTTGAATCCTTTGAAAATTTTGAGACTTACTTAACAGCTCAGCATATGGTCGAGGTGTCACTGTATCCTTAAAAAGACTGTGTATTCCACAGCTGTCGAGTGTAGTGTTCTAATAGATTCATTAAGTCGTTTGCTCATTATATTGTTCATGCCTTCCATAGTCTTACTATATTTTAAATCTATTTGCTTTATTAGTGTCCAAGACAAGGACATTAAAATCTCCTACAACAATTGTGAATTTGTCTTTTTAACAATTTTGCTTTATATATTTTAAAGCTATATTATTCTGTGCATGTAAATTAAGAATTATTGCATCTTTCTGGAGTAGTAAACCTTTTATTATTATGAAGTCTTTCTCTGTACGTATGATAGTATTGGTTATTGTTTTCCTTCTAAAGCATAATATGTCTAATATTAACAGAGCAACACCAGCTTTCTTTTGGTTAGTGTTTGCATACTGTATCTTTTTGAACCCTTTTCTTTCAAACTTGCTATATCGTCCCTATATTTTAGATGTGTCTCTTGTAAACAGCACATAGCTGGGTTGTGTTTTTATCCAGTCTGGCAAATTTTGTATTAATTAGAGCATTTATCACATTTACAATTAATGACATTGTATGTCACAGATTCTTTTTTATTATCTCATTTTTATTATCTCATTACACACTTTTTCATATTCTTCTAGTAGTTACCATGGAGATTACAATAACTGTCCAGATGCGTCCATGTCCAATATTAACTGGTTGGTCTGCTTATTTCTGCTGTGGCTGCTTCCTGTTCCTTTTTGTCCTCAGCCCTGGGCTGGGGAACGGGTTTAACCAGGTGTCCTGGCAGGGCCAGAGCTGCGGCTCAAATCGTCCAGCAGGTGGAGTCCTCACTTCCTCAAGAATCTGCTTGCCCCGAAGACTTTCAGTTGGGGGACAACACCATCTTTGTCTCCAGCTGGCTCTCAGATGTCTATCTGCAGGCCCATTTGATACATGTGATGGGGGTGGCAGCTGAAGTCAGATGTCAGTGAGAGATATCAAGGCTCCTGAGAGAAAATTCACCCCAGGGGAGGAGGAGATTCTGCAAGACACACAGAACCTCTCCAGGTCGATGCTCAGAAGGGTGTTGGTACTTAGACTCACCCACTCCAAGACACCCTGGCCACATGTGTGGCCCCAGGTGGGTGTGTGACCTGAGGAGCAGGATTTGCAGACTCTGTGATGTGCTGGGTCACCCCACAGAGGGTACCATCAAGGGTTCTCTTTTCTCTGCAGGTGTCACTGACCAGGAGGAAATTACAGGGACTTGAGATGTGAGCAGAGGAAGATCTGGTGCACCCGGTGGAACACTGGTGACCCTGCCACTCCTCCACAACGGACCCGTGCCACCTGGCACTGATGTTAGTGTTCACATGATTTCTTTTAAACTCACCAGCAGGTAAGCCAGATACTTGGGTGCTTGGTGAAAGCAAAGAACACAATCTAAATGTGAAAATCCGCGTGGGGATATTTTGTCCTACAGATTGTGAGAAAGGGGCTTGACATCACCAGGCAACCTGCTCCTCGACTTGACGGAACAGCACAGGATGCGCTCTACCCAAACCTCCCAGGAATCTAATCAAAATTACATCTAAAGCCGCTTCAGTCATTTTTCAGAAAATCTCTGCCACCTTGAGACAGGATGTTTTTCTCTTATTGCACCCATTTCGCAGCTACCCTGGTGAAGCTCCTTTCTGGAGGAGAAGAAGGCCCCGCGACACCTCCCCCTCGCCCTCTCCCCGACCCAGACCCACGGCTGGTCAGGGAGCCCCGGCGGAGCGCTTGCCTTTGTCGCCTGTGGGAGATGCAAACCACAGGAGGGCGCTGCTTCAAGTTCCCCGCCCTGGCCTCCTACTTAAATGCCACACAAACCCAGGCCAGGCTCCTCTGGCTCTCAGGACATTTTGGGACCTTCTCGGTAAGCCTGCCCTGTCCTCCCCAGGAAGCCTCCTTATGGGCGTGACAGACCTTTCCGTGCCGTCTGGCGTGTGCGCGGTTTCCTCACTATCAAGCCCCGAGCCGGCTCTGGCTGAGCGTCCGTCCTGAGTCTGTGGGGCGCGCTCCACAGGCCGCGGACGAGCAAGGGGCTGGGGCCCAGCGCAGGGCGGCCCACGCCGCCGTCCCCGCCCGCGTGTCGGCAGAGCGCCTGGCACTGTTCGTCTCACGGATGCACGTCGGGGACCAGGGGAGAGTGGGGCCTGGGACTCGGACCAGGCAGCTTCTAGCCCAGCTGTGCGCGTGTTTCCAGTGAGAGCAGGTGACCGGCGTGCTACGTGGTTACAGAGGTAACACTACCTCCAGGGCATCAGATGATGCAGGACAAAGCCCAGCGTAACTAGAACCACCTGTGCTAAATGTTATAACGATGAAACAATGAATACGTGACCACTCCGCACTGGAAAATTCCACAAAGCCGTGTCCTGCCTCCTGTCTACCAGTGCCTCCACTTCCGGCCCGCTCCGCCTGGGCGCTGGATGCCCCAGGCCTTGCCCGCAGCCCCGAGGGCTGAGCGAGGGAGGGCGCAGGCGCACTGGAGCCCCTCCCGGACACGCGGCTGGGGAGCCTGACGCGGCCTGACACTGGGAAGAGCACGTGCGGGAGGCGGGAGGGCCGGCAGCTGCAGGAGCCCGCTCACTGGACGGACACGCGGCTTCAGCAATCCTTTCCCCTCTTTGTCGTAATTTCCTCAGGTCTCACTGGACGTCCAACGAGACAACATGTGCCACAGCACCTGAGGTTTAACACACCCTGAATTTTAGTTTCTTTCCTTCCAGTCTGTACTTTCAAGGGAGTTGTTAAGCTGTTCTGATCGTAGTCCCACCACCTCCGGCTGGTGCTCCAGAACCCCCCGACTCCCTTCCCTGCTGGGGAGCCCCGGAAAGGGCGCCAGGAGGCCACGGGGAGGCACGTGCGTGGGCTCTAAGTTCCCTCAGTGCTTTCAAACTCCCCTTTTTGTCTCAGGCAGAAGTGGTCATTGCATTAATCAGGAGATTTTTGGGTGACACGAGTGGATTTTTTGGAACTGAAAAAAAATGTTAAGGCTCTCAAAATATTGTGAAAAAAAATCTGAATAGTCTCCGTGAGATCTGTGTTCTTGCTAGCATTAAAAAAGGATTCTGAACTATACAATTCAGCCCTGCCTCCTTATGCTGGTTTCAAGGAAAAAAAAAAAAAAATATATATATATATATATATATATATATATATATGTCTTTTGAGGGAAAGATCTTTGGATAAAATTATGCAGGTCAGGGGGCTGGTGTAGAAAATGGAGCACTCGAATCTCCAGCGCCAAACTAGCCCTGGACTACCTACCTTGTCTTGAAAGTCAAGTAAATCTAAAATTTTGGGTTTTCCCCTAACTCACAACTGATCCCAGTGTTACCCGTACAGATCCACAAAACTCTGCGCTCACAGACAGCAGCCACCCAATTTGCAAGACTAAATGTCCCCTCCAGGAATGCCGTCCCAGGCAGCAGGCTAGAAACCAGAGCCCTGGGCTGTGGCTCCATGAACTAAACGAAAGACAGCTGCGGCTGGGAGTGCAGGCGGGGACCCTTCTCACCTCGCACTTGTCACTTGTTCACACGGCTAGGATTGCAAGGAGGTGCACCGTGTGCTCCTCAGAAGACATGTGCGTAATGCCTTTTAGCTAAATTTGCTGGCTGACAAATTCATTCAGATGGGTGAGGCATGCTGCTGCCGGGCCTCTAGGGAAGTCCATCCCGGCCCTCAAAGAAGCTGAGTCTTGTGACAATCTCCTGGTCTGCTAGGGCTGCCAGAACAAGGTAGCACAAACCAGGTGGCTTAAAACGACAAACATCTACTCCCTTGTGAAGCATACATTCTACTGTGAGAATGGACACAAAGTGAACAAGAACATTGGTAATTAAAATTGTATTAAGTGCAATGAGAGAAGGGAGCAGAAGGGAGCTTCTTCGATGATGCTGTCAGTGAGAGCGAATGGCCAGGCAAAAGGAGCCCCACGTAGGAAGGACCTAAGGGAGGAAAGAACTTGACACAGTTAGGGCTGAAACCCAAAGGCCGTGGATCTGAGCACAGTGAGCCTGGAGGATGCGCAGGTGGGTGGCCGCAGGGGCTCCGGGGCTGCCCCGTCCAGGAGGGAAGCCACTGTCACAGGAGGCCGCTGAGCACTGGAAATGGCACTGAGCTACATCATACACGTAAAATACACACAGGATTTCAAAGACTTAGTAGAAAAAAATAATGTCAAATAGCTCAGCAACTTTTTATGTTGATTTCATGTTGAAATGGTATGATTCTGGATATGCTGTATTGGGTTAGATAAAATATATTATTAAAATTAATTTCACTTTTTAAAAACGTTTCAACCTGGCTGCTCGCAATAGCATTTCTAGCTACTAGAAATTGTGTCTGTGGTTTGTGTTATGATTCCACTGGAAGACACAGCTAATTGCAGTGGTTCAATCGGGGATGCTACGCCATCACATAGCCACTCTGTGAAATGTGGATTGCAGTGAGCGGAGGAGAAGGAACAAGACCAGTGGGAAGGAGATGACGTGAGACACCAAGAGCCAGAGAGTCAGGGAGATTAAACTCTGACCCAGATAAAGGATTGGCCCTTGAACATGGAGAGAAGGGGAGAAGGAGATAGAGTCAGACTAGAGTCAGTCTGGAGCATGCGTTTGCATGACCCAGCACTGACCCACATAACCCTGTGCATCTGGGAAGAAGTCTGATCTTGAGCTTTCTTCTTTATTATCGAGTCTTATGTGTGTAGCACATAAAAATTTGCCTATGTCCCTTAGCCTGTTTTGATATATGTGTGTCAACTAGAGCCACCCGCCATTACTTTTAAGATCTGGGCAAATACCTCATCTCAACCTTTACATTAATATTGGGAATATTTCTATTTTGAGCCAGAGGGCAGGGGATCAATATTTTGATCATTCCTTCAGGAGCTTAATTCATTGTGCATCATCAATATTTATTACAACTTCATCAACAGGAAAAGCTCTGCTTCTTAAAAAAAAATCTCTTTGCCCTTTGCAGCCGTGGAGCTGACAGAGCCTGTAGCCAGGAGCCCTGGGAGCCGTGACACTCATCTTTCTCCTGAGGTTACGTGCTTCTCTTTGTAAACCTGCATTTTCTTGGGACAAACACATCTGTGATGTTTTGAAAAATGACAAAAACTCAGCTTTCAGGAGAGAGAGTAAGATCTCAGCATCATCCCTCTTTGTAATGAAGAGAGATAGGAAAGCTGTGGGCCGAGCGAGTGACTCAAGAGAACATTAGGATTTAGGGCAGGAAGGGCCAAGGGCTTCCAAGATAAGAGGGTTGTTGATTTCAGGTCTTACATTCAAGTCTTTAATCCATTTTGAGTTGACTTTTGTGCATGGTGTAAGATAATGGTCTACTTTCATTTTTTTGCATGTGGCTGTCCAGTTTTCCCAACACCATTTACTGAAGAGACTGTCCTTTCTCCATTGTATGCTCTTGGCTCCCTTGTCCAAGATTAGCTGTCTGTAGATGTGTGGTTTTATTTCTGGGCTTTCAATTCTGTTCCATTGATCTGTATGTCTGTTTTTGTGCCAGTACCATGCTGTTTTGATTACTACAGCTTTGTAGTATATTCTGAAGTCAGGAATTGTGGTGCCCCCAGCTTTGTTCTTTTTTCTCAGGATTGCTTTAGTTATTGGGGGTCTTTGGTTGTTCCATGTAAATTTTAGGATTCTTTGTTCTATTTCTGTGAAGAATGTCATTGGGATTCTGATTGTGATTGCATTGAATCTGTAGATTGCTTTAGGTAGTCAGAATGGCTATAATAACTAAGACGAAAAACAATAAATGTTGGAGAGGATGTGGAGAAAAGGGAACCCTCATACACTGCTGGTGGGAATGCAAACTGGTACAGCCACTGTAGAAAACAGTATGGAGATTTCTCAAAAAATTAAAAATAGAAATACCATATGATCCAGCTATCCTGCTACTGGGTATTTATCCAAAGAACTTGAAACCAATGATCCAAAGAGATCTCTGCACCCCTATGTTCACTGCAGCATTATGCACAATAGCTAAGATGTGGAAGCAACCCAAGTGCCGTTCTACGGATGACCGGATAAAGACGTGGTGTATATACAATGGAATACTACTCAGCCATAAAGAAAGACAAAATCATCCCATTTGCAAACATGGATGGACCTTGATGGTATGATGTTAAGCGAAATAAGCCAGAGAAAGACAAATGCTGCATGCTTTCACTCATATGTGGATGATAAACAAACACATGGATAAAGAGAACAGATTAGTGCTTACCAGAGGGGAAGGGTGTTGGGGGCTGGGTGAAGGGGGTAAAGGGGCACAGATGTATGGTGACGGACAAAAATTAGCTTACTGGAGGTGAGCACAATGAAGCGTATTCAGAAATTGAAAAATAATAATTTACACCTGAAACTACACAATGTTATATAGACCATTATGACCTCAGTAAAATTACTGGGGGAAAAAAAGAGGATTGTTGAGTTGAAAGTGCTTGTGTTGGGATTACCTTTCAACACCCCTACCCCCGCACCAAGGGGCATCAGCCCCAGATTGGTCCCTGTGATGGTTAATTTGGTGAAACATTATTCTGGTTGTGTCTGTGAGGGTGTTTCTTGATGAGATTAACATTTGAATCGGTGGACTGAGTATAGCAGATGGTCCTCCCCAGTGTGGGTGGGCTTCATCCAAGCCACTGAAAGGCCTGAATAGAACAAAAAGGCTGAGTAAGAGGGAACTCCTCCCGCCTGATGGCTCCGAGCTGGAACACCCTGTTTTTTCACTGCCATAGGATCCAAAACTGAAACATCAGCTCTTCCTGGGTCTCAAGCCTGCCAGCCTTCAGACTGGAACTACATCACTGGTGCTCCTGGGTCTCAGGCCTTCAGACCAGATGGGAACTATACTACAGGCTCTCCTGGGTTTCCAGTTTGCTGATGTACCCCACAGATCTTGGGACTTGTCAGCCTCCACAATCATGTGAGCCAATCCCTTATAATGAGTCATATATGTCTGTGTGTGTGTGTGTATATATATGTACATCTATTTATTCTATTTCTCTGGGGAATTCTAACTAACACAGATTTTGGTACCAAGAAGCGGGGCGCTGCTGTAACAAGTATCTAAGAATGTGGAAGCGGCTTTGGAACTGGGTAATGGTGGAGACTGGAGGAGTTTTGAGGTACACACTAGAAAAAGCCTCGACTGATATGCAGGGTCTGTTGGTAGAAATATGGACGTTAAAGGACATTCTGGTGAGGTCTCAGACAAATGAGGAACAGGTTATTGGAAACTGGAGGAAAAACCCTGTTACAAAGTGGTAAAGAACTTGGCTGAATTGTGTTCTAGTGTTTTGTGGAAGATAGAAATTATGAGCGATGAAACTGACATACAGCTGAGGAGATGTCTAAGCAAAACGTTGAAGGTGCAGCCTGGGTCGTCCTGACTACTTACAGTAAAATGTGAGAGGAGAAAGGAGAACTGAAGAAAGAATTGTTAAGCAAAAAGGAACCAGAATTTAAAGACTTGGAACATTCTCAGCCTGCCTATGTTGCAAAAAATGGGGAATCTTGTTCTTAAGAGAAGGATTTAGCTGCAATATCACTCAATAAAGAGATTAAGAGATGTTTTTTCAGAGATGATGGAATTGTTTCTTTTTCCTGCTCCCAGTCTCTGAGCCTTTGAGGCCTCCACGATGATGTATTTGGATGTCTTGGGCCTTCCGTTACCAGAGACCACCCCAGTCCCTCTGCTCGGGTGCAGACCCCAAAGGGCACGTCAGTTCCATCGGCAGCAGCTGGCTCCTCCTCAGCTGCTCATGGACCCTTCTAAAGTGGGTCCGGCTGGTGGTGTTTACTAGCCTTCCTGTAGGAAACCCGTGCACAGTGCTGGCAGCCATAGCTTCCCCAGGCGACCGTGAGGGCAGGAGCGAGGGGGGTCCTCTCATCACTCACAAGCTGGTTTATTTGGGATCCAGTGAGGCCCTTCCTCCCATTATTACTTGTCGTCATCTATAGACCAAGCCACCCTTATTCCAGAAGGTGGGGCAGGAATAACACACTGCCCACTGCCAGATGCGCCCGTCTTGCCTGGGCCCTGTGGTGCACTTGGCTTTCAAAGAAGACATGAGACAAAGGGCCGGGAGGATGCTCAACTTGTCCCCAGTGGGCTGGTTAGAAACAGAGGTCCAGGAGCCAGAATACCAGGGTTCAAAGCCTCTTACCATGTGACAGTCATAGGCATGTGAACTCAATCCTCAGAACGACTCCCCCTTCCCATAATACAGATGGGGAAATTGAGGCATGGAGAAGTTAACATGTGGAGAGAATTTAGGAGAGTGATCATAGCAAGTCCAACATAAACGTCAGTTATTCAAAAACTGGCAGGTGGCTAAGGGCTACACACGGGATTAACATGGTTCATCTTTCTAAAACATCAGCTCTTTCCACTCCCTGTCTTTTAGTTAATTGGTAGAAAGCCTCAGACATTGTTCTATAGGCTGTTTTAATAGAACAGTAGACTGGCTGAGAAGCAGGCTAAAAAGTCAGGAGTATGAATGGACAGTGTTAAAGTTGATGGGTGGTGCTACAGAGTGCAAAATTATCACGTTCAAAGAGAAAACCCATCTCGCCTCAAGTTGCCATTGGATCAGTTAATCCCAGCATTGAACTGGGTGAATGGGCATAGACTGCTCAGACTGCAGGCAGTCATGATTCCGAAGCTGCCATTGTTAGCTGTGCAACCTGTGAGGCACAGAGCCCCTAGCTGGCTTGTCTCCGTGTTAGTAAGAGGGAGAAAATAGTTCCATCCTCCGTGTGGTTTTTGTGAGGATTCAAGGGGATTTTATTTACTAAATAACAATTCTATACCATGATGTGCCAGGCTCGGCTCTCAGTGCTTGATAAAACATTTGCTTATTTAATCTTCAGCATAAGCCTATGAGATGGGTAATATTATCCCCATTTAACAGATGAAGAAGCTGAGGCTCAGAAAGCTGAATAAGTTTACAGAGAATAACATTGCCAGGGGCACCCACAAAGTTTGGACACTTAAATTTTATCTCATGTTCATGTCTTCAAATCAGTTCATGGGGCTGGCCTGGTGGCACAGTGGTTAGGTTCACATGCTCCACTTTGGTGGCCTGGGGTTTGCAGGTTTGTATGCCTGGTGTGGACTTACACACTGCTCATCAAGCCATGCTGTGGCAGCATCCCACATACAAAATAGAAGAAGATTAAAACAGATGTTAGCTCAGAGACCATCTTCCTCACCAAGAAAAAAGAAAAAAAAACAGTTCATAACTGCAGTATGCGGGCCACTTTGCCTGTATCCCCTGGGCAGGGCACTCGGGAAGCCAAACAAGCAGGTGGAGAGACGACTCTTTGGACCAAGGCAGGAGAACACAAAAGCACCCGGCCGTGCACTGGAGATGGGAGGTGGAGTGGGATCTCTTGAGTCTCCGCGACAGGAGGTGACCCAGCCTGTCCACTCACTTATTCCACAGAGGCAGGGACCAAGGTCCTGCTGGAGGGGCTGTGGTCCAGCCAGATCCTGCTGTTGGACCTCAGGTATCAACAGGAGCCAGGAGAAAGTGGGGCTTTCCTGGGAGTGCACAGCCAAGGCCAGGCTGTTCCTCAGGGGAGAAACAGGTCTCATGCTGGCTTCTTGTCTCATGGAGGCAGCAGGGAAAGTGGTCCAGCAGACCACAGAGACTCTGCAGGCCCTCCTGGGAGTGGGGTCAGGGGTCTCCCAGAGCTAGATGGAGAATTGCTGGAATTTCCAGTTTGAGTGACAGGAGCTATCAGTTTGAACTGAAGGGGACAGAGACGGGACAAGATGAAGGCAGGCTGTGCTGTGTGTTAGACATTTTGGAGTCTATGGGATGGGCTGATGCAGCTGCTAGGCTGTGGTTGTGTGCTATTCGTCAAGAGAAGGAAAGAATGACCTCAAAGGCACTTCAGAAGTCACCACGGCTGCCTCCTTGCTTTCAAAGGGTGGGGCCACTGCTGGGTTTCAACAGGCCAGGCAGCCTCTACCCAAAGCCTCGAGGATGGGGCCACCCCACAGAGCCATGAGGGCAGGACCCACGCGAGGATGGGACCACCCCACAGAGCCACCTGGAAGATGGGGCGTCGGACCAAAGAACCTTAAGATCCAATGGGGCTGCCTGGCTAGATCTTGGACTTGCTTAGGAGCCGTCACCCACTTCTTCCTTCTGAGTTCTCCCTTTTGGAGTGGGAATGTCTGTCCTATGCCTGTCCCATTACTGCATGCTGGAAGCACATAACTTGTTTGGTTATGTGACCAAACCAGCTGGAGAGAATTCTGCCTCAGGATGAATCGCACCTCAAGCGTCACCCATATCTGATTTAGACGAGACTTTGGACCTTAGACTTTAAGGTTGATGCTAGAATGAGTTAAGACTTTGGGAGCTGTTGGGAGAGAATGAATGTATTTTTCATGCAAGAAAGACATGAATTTGGGGGGCCATGGAGGAAATGTTATGGACTGAATGTATCCTCTCAAAATTCCTACGCTGAAGCCCTAACCCCTAGTGTGACTCTATTTGGAGATGGGGCCTCCAAGGAAGTAATCAACGTTGATGAGGTCATGAGGGTGGGGCCCTGATTGAGGGCATTAGTGTCCTTATAAGACAAGACTCTAGAGAGCTCCTTCTCTCTCTTCTCTCTCTCTCTCTCCTCTCTTTTTCTCTCTGTATGTGAGGACACGAGAAGATGGCTGTCTGCCACCCAAGGAGAGAGCTCTCGCCAGACACCAACCCTACTGGCACTTTAATCTTGGACGTCCAGCCTCTAGAACTGTGAGAAAATAAATTTCTGTTGTTTAAGCCCCCCAGTCTAGGATATTCTGTTATGGCAGCCCTAACAGACTAACACAGTCCTCTCTGGCTCTATCCCTTATTTGACAGATGAAGAGACTGAAGTTCAGAGTGGAGAAGTAGGATGTAACTCCTTAGAGGGACACCTGGTGGCACCTGCATTTTCTGACTCTTTTTCCGGTGCTCTTTCCACTGTAACATCCTACAAGTCTGCATTTCCCAGTAACCCTCCCTTTCATAAAATTCTTCCATGGCTGCTGCTCCCTACAGCAGCAAGGCCTTCACACGATTTCTACTCAACCTATTCTAATCTAGACTCTGCTGACCCTAGACTCCATGTGGCCCTTAATCTGATTGCATAAAGAAGATTCCCAGAGTTTCCTCATGTTGCTAGATATGAATACTTCTGTTGCTAAAAAGAGCAAAGCCATTTTTATTGACATCCTTCTATTTAACAGAACATATAGTCTACATGAACCCCTTTACTGTTTCCAATTTTATCTGATTGTTCTGTTTGCTATTGAAAACTCTTGAAATAAACATTGTTGAACATTTTTTAAAAATGTTAACAGTGGCTGCCTCTGGGTGGTGGATATGAGCTATTTTTATTTTTATTTTGTATTCTCTTCTGTATTGCTGGTAGCATCTTTATAATCAGAAAAAATAATGGAACAATTTCATTGGGATGAAAAGAAACAAAGTTTCTGCTCAGTGCTCAGTGCTGTGTCTGCAGCGTCACAGACAATCAGTGAGCGAGTGTGGCCCGAAGGAATGGGTGACCACCAGTGGACGAGCCTGTCTGCACACTAAGTCACACTCACGCACACAAACTGAGTGGGTGAGGGCTGTGGGTCGGTCTCTGGGAGACAGTGTGTGAGTGGCTACAAAACGACCTCTGGTCTCCGCAAACCAGGCATAGGGGGAGCTTCCCCATCTTGATAAAGAACATCTACCAAAAACCTACCGCTAACATTGAACCCGGTACCTGAGGGCTTCTGTAGGTACTCAGTAAGAACATGATTGCCTTGTGACCTTGTTCCCAACGCAGACATAGATGAATCCCGTCAATTTGCTGTTTTCTTGTTTGACTTGAGGTTGTGACAGGGTCTCGAGGCCTTGCGAGCTTGTTTGCAGGAGAAGGAGAATGCCATGGGGGAGAGTGCCATCACTGGGTGGCCATCCGGCCCTCAGCAGCGGTTGAGGCCTGGAAGTCAGACTGCCCAGGGGCTTAACAGGAGCGACCCCTTTGCTTCTCCGAAGCTCCTCCTGCCGAGCCCCCCAGCTCTATAAACCCCCTGCCTTCTGTTCTTGGGGAGGTGGATTTGAGGGAACCCAGGCTCCCACCTTCTCATTTTGGCCAATTTGAATACATTTTCTCCATCTCCAAGCACCGATGTCTCAGCGTTTGGCTTGCTGCGCATCAGGCCATGCGAGCTTGAGATTAAGACGTTCGGTATCGACATCTCACTCAATGGCGAGAAACTTGAGGCTTTTTGCTAAGATCAGGAACAAGGCAAGGATGTCCCCTCTCACCACTGCTTTTCAACTGGCACCAGAAGTTCGAGCTAACGCAATAAGACCAAAAAGGGGCTAGGGCATACAGACTGGGAAAGAAGAAACAAAACTGTCTTTATTCGCAGATGACGTGATTGAAAGAATTGGCCAAAAAACCTGCTGGGACAGTGGTAAGCAATGATAGCAAGGTTGCAGGTCACAAGATTAATAAGCAAAAGTCAATCACTTTCCTCTACACAGCTAAGAGCAAGTGGAATGTGAAGCTGAAACCATAACACCATTTACACGAGCACCCCCAAAATTAAATAGGTATAAATCTAACCAAATATGTACCAGATCTGTATGAGGAAAACTACAAAAGAAAATTGAAGGAAGGACCAGTGGGTGAATGCTGGGACTTGAGCACGTTCTCAGCCTTGGCTGCACCCTGGAATCACCTGGGGCTCTAAAAAGTCCTAATGCCTGGGTCCAAGCTCTCAGCCTTGCAGTCCTGATGTACCTGGTCTAGGGTACAACCCGGGGATTGGGATTTTTAGTCTCCCCAGGTGATTGTTTGCAGCCAGCATTGGGAAGCATGGCCCAGGTTACCTAAGGCACCCCTTTCCCACTAACCAAATGAACAGAGAAACAACCACAGACGGCTTTAAATGATCACAATATCCAGTTTGCATTATGCTAAGAAAATTCAGCTATCTTGCTATTTTGCTTACCCTAATCATCATAAAATTGTAGTGCATGGCATAATTTGGAATCTTAATGAGAAACGCTTTCTTAGTCTTAATTGGATTCCAAGTTACATTAATCCTTTATAAAATCTCTCAGTATATTATGCTTACTATGCCAAAAATATTTTGTTAGCACTGCATTTTAAACATGCGAGAGAGAAAAAAAGAACAGAGCAGATAGCTCACTTTAAAATACTCTAAAAGGCAAGAGCAGCCCCTCGCACACGCCAGCACTACAGACGTGGATGTAGTCCAAGCTCGCTTTGTAGAAACAAGACTTCTGCTTGCAGGAAACAGAAACACCAGCCCAGGAAGGAGCGAGACTCAGGACGTGACTCTGCTCGTTGGCAGCCCCGCGCCCCTGCCTGGGCCGCCTCTCCTCTTTGAACTTCCATTTCCCGGGTTGGTGAAGAGAAGGCCCCTAACTCTCTCTCACTGCCTAGTACGTGTCAGGCACTGGGCCGGGCGCCTATGTTTGCTGTCCCACGGTCTTCCCAGCAACTCTGTGAGATAAATATTATAAGACTTGCTTTAGTTCAGGGGAAACTGAGGCCCAGGCATATTAAGTAAATCATCCAAAGTCACACAACCAAGACAGGCAGAGACAGGAGTCAAAGCCAGGTATCTCTGAGTCCAAATTCTTTCTGTCTACACCACTCTGGTATAAAAATTCTGACTGAGATCAAAGACCAGTTCAGAAAAACAAAAAAAAACAAAACAGTTCAGCCATCAGACATCAAGCCGAGTGAAACACGCCAGTCACAAAAGGACAAACACTGTCTGTTTCCACTTCATGACGTCCCCAGAGCACTCAAATTCATAGAGACAGAAAGGAGAATGGTGGCCGCCAGGGGCTGGGGGAGGGGGTGTTCAATGGGTGTTTGATGGGCACCAGGTTTCCATTTGGGAAGAGGAAATGTCCTAGAGATGGTGGTGTGATGGCTGCCCAGCAATGCGAATGTACACAATGCTCCTGAACTGTACACTTAAAAATGATTAAGATGGCCAATTTTACGTTATGTATATTTTACCACAATAAAAAAAGATAAAAATATATTTTAAAAATAAAAAAAAAAACAAGTTCAAGGAAATGAGCACATAAAGGGATTGTGACCCACTTTATAGCAGGAAAAGCAGGGGAATTCCTAAGCCTGTGACTGCCAGCCCTTCAGGTGGCTCCTCCCACCCAAGGCTGAGACCACGGGTTCCTCCTCCAAGGAGCTGGAGGAGAGACAACCCAGAGCTCCTGATGTCATGCACCAGGCGGTCGGTGACAACTCCTCGATGACTTTTCCAAACGCCACCAAGAAGCCAACAGCATTAACTGTCATGAGGGGGCAGTAAGACAGAGGCTCTGTTTCAGGCTTACGCCCCTCATCTCGGAGGGAGGGACTCATCTCGTCCCCGATGAGGACAAACACATGACCGAGGGCAGAAATGTTCCACTGCACAGAGCAGCGGGTCATCCAGTGCGGGCCTAACCAGCTGCAGCCCGGCAGCCGGGAATCGTCAGCACGGCCCCAGCCAGACGGCCTGAGTCGGAGATCCAGGGAGTGGCCCCACACTCTGTGTTTCAATGTGTGCTCCAGAGCATTCTGCCGCATGCTAAAGCTTGAGGACTACCTGCATACATCACTCCCCGGAGGGAAAACAGTCAGTCACCTTTGTACCCACAGGGGCTTTTGCCCAAAGCAAAAAAAAAAAAAGGCAGGGTTCTTAACCCTTGGTTGTATATTAGAATCACCAGCAGAGTTTTTAGAAAAGATTGGTGCCCAAATCCCACCCCTGAAATCCTGACTTAATGAGTCTGGGGTGGGAGGTCTAATGAGGACAAGGATGTCTAGACCACTTGACAACTTGCCCCTGCCCTTTAATCCTGTGCCAGCCCCGACCCCAGTCACAACTTTTCTTCTGACCCGATCTGGAAAGGTAGGGGCTAAGTTCCTGAGGAGGGGGAGAAAGAAATGCCTGCTCAGTTTAGTTGAATAACAGTAGGAGAGTAAGCGTCTTGGTACTTCTCCCTCATGGTTATTGCACAATTCTGGGCACAACATAGAAAGCTTGACCTGCCAACATAAGAATCAGGGTTCAGAATGATGTATTTGTGAACCCCCAAGGGGAGGATGAGCAAACCATGAAGATAACTGTGAGATCAATAGAACATAGGGAAAGTTTTGAAGGAAAATTAGGAAGATTGTTGATTTCCAAGTGGAACAATCTCCAAACAGCTCCCTTAGACTTTGGTTTATTTCACAAAGACTTAGACTTTCCCAAGTGGTAAATAAATAGACCCTTCACATTTTGTGGTGAAGAGTTAGAGAAACAGAGAGACGTGAGAGGTATAATGATAAATGCAGACTCGATGGGGATGGTCTTAATGGCCCTGGCAAGTATTGTCAAAGTAGCCAGCACAGTCAGCGTGGTCAGGGGTCAGTGAAAGAGATGTGACTAGTAATGTTGTTGACTGTTTCCGAAACCAAGGAAACCAGAGTCTGTCCTTAGAGAACACGGCAGATCAGGAAGGGAAAAGTATGACCTTGAGAAAGGAGTCAGTGAGCAGCATTAGAAGAGTGCACAGGGGAAATAAAGACCAGTGTGAGATCACATGGCACACAGATCACAGAGGGCGGAGAGACAGGGCAACTGCAGCAAGTTGGGAGCAAAAATAATAGACAGCTCTTCCCAGGAAGCGTAGCAAGCCCAAGTACTATTATTATTAGAGCTTGAACAATAGAGATAGTGAGGAGGTCCTGTAGACAGTCCAGTGTGAACAGCCTGTTCACACTGAACATCACTTCAGTGGGCTGACTCAGGTGTGCTGTTAATTGTCCTACTGTGGTCTTACACTCTACCCCTGTTCTACTGGAGTCTATAAGAAAAGGCAGAACATTTTCACTGTCTTCATACAGAATGTTAAACCTTGAAAGGCAAGACTTATGCTGGTGAGAGTTGGGTGTTTAGGAGTTGCTGGATGTCATTTTCTTGTGAAGAAATACTAAAGCATCTAGAACTGCTCCTCTGTTCATGCCACTGTAGGATAGGGTCACAGAAGGGCTCTGTCACATCAAATGACACCAGGGATTCCAGGAGCTAGGCGGAGAAGCATGTAAAATGAAGATAAATAGATCATATCTTATAATTCAGAAAATCCAGGTTCATATTACCCTATTTCCTTTTTTTTTAAAAGATTTTATTTTTTTCCTTTTTCTCCCCAAAGCCCCCCAGTACATAGTTGTATATTCTTCATTGTGGGTCCTTCTAGTTGTGGCATGTGGGACTCTGCCTCAGCGTGGTTTGATGAGCAGTGCCATGTCCGTGCCCAGGATTTGAACCAACGAAACACTGGGCCACCTGCAGCAGAGCATGCAAACTTAACCACTCAACCACGGGGCCAGCCCCTATTTCCTTTTTTTTTTTTTCAATCTTCCCTAGGTTTAGGTAAAGTCTTCCTTAAAGTCTAGCCCAGTCTTAGCCACACCCTGGGGATATGAAGATAATAGTCATAAGTCTCTTCTTAACTGAATGAGGAGTAGTAACTTCCCAGAAAACCAGCACGGTTTAGCAGTGTAAACAAGCAAGAGAACCCCAAGGGGAATGGAAATATGCAAAGTCTAGCCACCCCTCCCATAGAGACTCTCCCTCCATCATTAATTTTGGCAGATCCGGGTTAGATTTTTATTAGTAAAAGCTAGTTTCCTTAGTGGGACCCCAAGAAGAAGAGAACTAAGGAGCAGGAAAAGAGAAAGTGATCCTCAAGGATCAGAAGCAGGCATGAAACCTTGGCTCTTGATGCCCACAGATCATGGGACATATGAATTTTACTGTGTCTCTGGGTTTAAGCTTATATGTTCTTTTCCAACTAATTCCATATTTTCTATTTTTAAAAATCTGAGTGTTACTCAGAGAAAACATGAAGGAACGTATAAAGTGTTTTGAATTAACAGAGTTTCTGGAGGTCACACAGTGCTGAAAGACATCATAGATTTGACCATCCAAAATGGAGGGATCCCACAAAGCACAAGCATTCAGATAAAATCAGAGAAAGGAGATTAACTCCTTCAGGCCAAGAGTAAGAGCTGGTGTGAAAAGCCCAAACCAAGCCTTGAAAAGATCAAGTCAGTAAATAGATAACCTGCCAGAACAAAACACAACACTCTTTAAAGAAGAAAAAAGTTGAGACTTTCGACAACGTTATGTCCGCAATGCCCAACACAACTTCAAAAATAAATAATCACACAGAGAAGCAGGAAATATGAGACATAATCAGAAGAAAAATCAGTCAATATAAACAGACCCAGAAATGACACAGATGTTGGAATTAGCAGATAAGAACTTTAAGACAGCTATTATCAGTAAAGAAAAAGATGGATATAATGACTGGACAGATAGAGAGGCAGTAGAGAAGTGGAAACAATTTTTATTTTTATTTTTATTTTTATTTTTATTTTTTGAGGAAGATTAGCCCTGAGCTAACATCTGCTGCCAATCCTCTTCTTTTTTGCTGAGGAAGATTGTCCCTGAGCTAATATCTGTGCCCATATTCCTCTACTTTATATGTGGGACACTTGTCTCAGCTTGGCTTAATAAGTGCTGCATAGGTCTGTGCCCAGGATCCAAACCTGAGAACCCTGGGCCACCAAAGCAGAGTACATGAACTTAACTGCTAAAAAACAAATGGAAATTCTAGAATCAAAAAATATAATCTTTGAAATGAAAACTTTACCAAGTGGGCTAACAGCAGACATAACACTGTAGAAGAAAAGATCAGTGAATATAAAGACATGTCAATAGAAGACTATCAGAACTAAAGCACACATACACAAAAAAGTCCTTAAAAAACTCAAACAGATGCTCAGTGAGATAGTTTAAGCAGTCTATCAAATATGTAATTGGAGTGCAAGAAGGAGAAAAAAGAGACATTGGGGTTAAAAAAATACAATCAAGGGGATAATGGCTAATTTTTTCCCCAAATTTGAGGAAAATTATCAACCCACAGACACAAAAAGCTCAGCAAATCCCAAACAAGATAAGCACAAAGAAAACTACACTTAGGCATATCATCATCAAGCTGCTGAAAGTAAAAGAAAAAGAAATTTCCTTTTTTTTCTTTGAGGAAGATTAGCCCTGAGCTAACATCTGCTGCCAATCCTCCACTTTTTGCTGAGGAAGACTGGCCCTGAGCTAACATCCGTGCCCATCTTCCTCTACTTTATATGTGGGACGCCTACCACAGCATGGTGTGCCAAGCGGTGCCATGTCCATACCTGGGATCTGAACCCGCGAACCCCGGGCCACTGAAGCAGAACGTGCGAACTCAACTGCTGCACCACCGGGTCGGCCCCAAGAAAAAGAAATTCTTAACTGCATTTAAACAGAGAAGACGTATTACATACAGTGGAATAACGATAACAATAACTGATTTCCCATGAGAAACAAAGCAAACCTGTACTGAAAGGAAAGAAGAAAAGTCAACCCAGAGTTCTGAACCCAGGCAGAACATGTTCACTGTCTTCATGCAAATGTCAAAACTTGAAAGGCAAGACTTATGCTGGTGAGAGTCGCAAATGAAGGTGAAATAAGTTTAAAAGTGAAGGTGAAATAAATAATTTACTTTCAGAAAAACAAAGGCAAAAAATAGTAGTAAAAATACAATAGAAAGAAAGTTCTGCAATACAAGAAAGGTTAAAAGAAGTTCTTCAGGCCAAAGGGAAACGGTGCCGGGTGAAAACATGGATGTGCACATGGGATTAAAGAGAGCTGCGCATGGCGAACATGTAGATAGACACAAAATACGTTTTTCTCATTTTTTGAAAAGCTAATAGACTGTTTAAAGCCCCCAAAAATGTATTACATGGTTGACAGCATTTATAGAAGTAAAATGCATAACAATAGCACAAAAGTCGGGAGAGGGATGAATGGAAGAGCGCACGGTGGTCAGGTTCCTCTACGTGAAGAGGCACAATAGTAATCCAAGGGACACTGTGAATAGTAAGGAACGCAGGCGCATCCCTAGGTTGCAGGGCCTGGAGCAAAAGTAAACGAACGAAACCATCAGGTCTAGTAGAAAAGCCAATGGAGGATGTAAAATGGAATACCGAAAAATACCTGATCAATTCAAAGGCAGGGAAGGGGGAAAAAGGAATAAAGGATAGATGGAACAAACAAAAATGAAGAGCAAGATGCTGGAATGAAAGCCCACTACAGCAATAATTACATTGAAAGTAAATGGAATAACACTTCAATTAAACATCAAATATAAAAAGACTAGACTCTCCAATTAGCAGACATTATCAGATTGGATGTTTTTTAAAAACCCAAGTATAGGGCTGGCCCTGTGGCCGAGTGGTTAAGTTCGCGCGCTCCGCTGCAGGCGGCCCAGTGTTTCGTTGGTTCGAATCCTGGGCGCGGACATGGCACTGCTCATCAGACCACGCTGAGGCAGCGTCCCACATGCCACAACTAGAAGAACCCACAATGAAGAATACACAACTATGTACGGGGGGCCTTGGGGAGAAAAAGGAAAAAATAAAATCTTTAAAAAAAAAAAAACCCAAGTATATGTTGTCTAGAAGAAATGTTCTTTAAGGGTAAAAACATATACAGGTTAAAAGTAGTAAGATGGGAAAAGATATATGACACAAAGTCTAGTTACGAGAAATCGGAGTCACTATCTTAATATTAGACAAAGTGGACTTTGAAACAAAAAAATCAAGAGAAAGTATTTCAAAATTAGTGTTACTCAAATAAGGAAGCACATTCCATGGTGACGAAAGGGTCACTGCAGCAAGAAGATGTGACAGTCCTGACTGTGTGTCCGTCTGCTAAGGAACTCCAAAATGCATGGAGGAAAAGCTAACAGTGCTTAAGGGAGAAACAGACAAACCCAAAACTGGAGCTGAAGATTTTAACACGCCTTTTAAAGTAACTGATACAACAATATTTCGGTTACCTATTACTGCACAACAGGCTGGTGACTGGGACGGAGGTCTCCTGACACCAAATGCAGAGTTTTTCTCATTATATTCCTCCTCTCTGAAGGAAAAAAAATTTACTAGACTCAGGTTTGGGGAGGCCTTTATAAGTAGACAAAGGTAAAAATAATAAAAGACAATTTTGGCAGATTTTACACTTCAAAAAATTTTCACCCCAGAAAACACCCTCGAGAAGATTGAAAAGTAAGCTACCATTGGGGAAAAATACTTACAAAACTTTAATTCATCAAGAGCTAATCTCCATAATATATAAAGAGTTACTGCAAATCAGTAAGATAAAAAACCTAACGTACCAATAAGAAAATGGGAATGAATATAGACAATTCAAGAAAGAAGGACTGTAGTCAATTCCTGAAAAGAAATGTTAATTACACCAGGTCTCAAGGAATGCAAATTAAAATATTCAACACCATTTTTCACTTATATTAATAAATATTAAGCAGAATCATGATGTACAATATTAATAGCTTTGAGAATGACACTCTTATCCATTGCTGGTGGGAAAGTTAATTGACATGATCCAGCTGAATGATGCTTTGGCAGCATACATCCAAATCCTTGAAAGTGGCTGCAGTCTTTCACCCAGTAATGCACTTCCTAGAACCCATCCTGAGGGAATCAGCGATCTGTAGGGTCTAGACAGAATAGATATACAAAGATGTGCACCAAGCTATTGTTTGTCACAATGAAAAATTAGGAACAACATCAATGTCCTGCCATATAGCCCCATGACACTTTGTAGCAATTTAAAATAATTTTTAGAATAACATGATCATGAGACGAAAAGCACAAAATATTTTAAGGGATAAAAGAAAGGTATGAAATGGCATGTAATGTGTGATTTGGTTATTTTAAAATGCATAATCAGGCCCAGAAAATGTGATGGGAATGACACGTATCAAAATGCTAAGGAATAGAGATAAGTTTCTTTTCTTTTTTTTTGGATTACTGTACTTTACAAATCCTCTACCATAGATAAATATTATTTTTGTGTCCAGGAACAAAAGATTGCTTAACTCTCTCACCCCAAAAGGAGTAAAAGTGGATCTGACAGAATCCGTGTCTGTTTCCCTCGGGAAGAAGTGAAGTGGGGGAGGGGAGGAGGGAGCCATGACACCTCGGTCGCCTCCACTTTTCACTCTGGCTCAGCCTCTGGTCCAATTGTGTCCTGTACCAGAATGCTGTAGCCATCAGACTGCTGTATTGGTCGGTGTTCAATTGCAAACAACCAGAACCCACCCCAGCTAACTGAAGCAGAGGCTTCCTTACCAGTTGTCAGCTGTCGTATATAAGCACTGACAGGGCTGGAGCAGCGGGAGGCTGCGCCCTGAGGACCCTCCCGGAACAGCCTTGCTGAGCTGCTCACTGAAGAAGCTGTTGACTCGCCCCTAACAGGAAGCTGAGGGATCAGTAAAACGTCAACTGCTGGCTCCACGCAGCCTCTGCTGTGGCCCATGCCTCCTCAACGCAGGCAGCTACGGAGGTGGGGACCAGACGCCAGGACCTCTGCTGCCGCATCTGCACGAACTCTACATGCCTCCACCACCTTGCTGGGATGCAGAAACAACAGATGAGGCGGAAGAGCAGCCTCTGTCTCAGAATGTCCATGTTCTCCGAGAAAACCCTGCAGTTCCATACAGCCGAAGCTGAATCCTCAAGCCAAGTCCAACCTCTGCGGGAGGGTGGGGATGCAGCCTTAGGCTCTGCAGCTCTTTCCAGCAGTGAGGCAGCGGCCAGGGAGAGGCAAGGGAGCTGACTGGGCCAGTCTGCTCTGTCTTCCATAATGCATTTGGCTGCAAGGAAAGAGATTACCCACATGAAAGTGGCTTAAATCGTAAGGACATTTGCTGTCATGCATAATAAGTAGCCCAGAGGGAGGCAGCTTCAGGATTAATGAAGTCAGTGGCTCAGTGAATCCAGGGCTCCTGTCAAGAACTGGGGAGGGTCGGATATTTTATCTTACTTGCACACTCGTAGGTTAGCCTGCCACGGTTCCATGGACGTTGACTGCTACGGCCCCTGCCTTCACACACCAATACCTAGCCGAGGTCTCTTCAGGCTACCTTGTGAACAGGGCTGGAGAATTGATGTGGTCTTGAGTGAAGAAAATATAGGAGAATTATTAACACTTCTCAAGCAACTCAGTCCTTTTACCGGAAAGTCAGGCTGCTCCCATAAGCTCCAAGCTGCCCTCTCCCAGGCTCCAAGGCTGAGCCACGGCTCCGAGGCTGCGCTGGTCTGCTTCTCGGGAGAACCCTGACTCACACAGGGGACGTGAAGAGACCAGTGATGATTCTGCATCTGGACAGGCTCATGCCGTGTTACCTCTTTTTCTGCGTGGTGGGAAGAGGGTTGCTCATGTCACATGGCAGCCACCAAAGTCCAAGTAGACACAGAACTCAGGAGACCCGGCCCCAGGGAGCTCTTTCCTTCAGAAAGACCACCGCTCTCACACTACAAATGTTCACCTGGCTGGCTGGAGGATCATGGGACCTCTGCTTCAGCTCTGTCCAGTCGGTCGGTGCTGTTTGGCAGAAGCAAGGAGGAGATCTGGCCACAGCGAAGATCCTTGGAGGCTTGGAGCTCTCGGAATCCCCCACCTCAAGCCCTGCATTCCCCAGGCAGGGAAAGGTCACGTCCCACAAGGGACCGTGACACGGAACAGGCCCCCAGCTGCTCTGCTCCTGCCTTTGTCTGCCGAGCTTTCTTACTGAGCACAGACTGAAGGCAGAATCCTCCTCACAACACCAGACTGCCCCAGAAGCTTCTGCCCTGGGGAGTGCGCCTTTACTGCTCAGGATAAACGAGCCCAGGCTCAGGAAGCAGAGAGCTGCCATGGGCGATCAGGAGTGTGCTCAGCCAGCTGGAAGGCTGGGCCATGTGGAGGGCTCGCGTGGCGAGCAGATGAGGTCATGTTCGAGAGCAAAACTGACATGTCCGCTTCCTAGAACCGACCCTGAGAGATCCGAGGAGCTCGTGGACGCGGGGCGGCTCCCTGTCGATGTGTGTTGACTTTCACAGGTGGATTTTAGCTTCAGAAGAGACTTGAACTTGAAAACGATTAGGCTAACCTCCGTCCACCTTGCCCTTGACAGAGCTGTGCTGTTACTGAACCAGCTCTGTTGAGATTCGCACACTGTCACATATTTAGGATCAAAAGTACTGATTCGGAAAAAAGTCCTCCAAAACCTTAAATAGAAACCCCACCTGCTGCATTAATTTACATAAAAATGGCTTACCTCCAACATCAGATTGGCTGTTAGCATGGATGTGCTTAATTCTATTTCTGGGAGAAAAGAAAAGTACTCCGAAATCTTCTCCAAGACAAAGCAGAAAACTAAAGAATCCTGAAGAAACTGCTGACAGGAAGACGATATCGTGTAAGGAGTGGTTTCTCAGACCCAAACAGGTAGCACAGGAAAGTGGGAAACCAACTCGTTCTTTTACTTGAACCGCCTTAGGCCATTTAACCAGAGGGTAGGAGAGAGCCCAGGAGGCGCCCTGCTCAGCGCCTTCTCTCCTCCATCATAGAACTGGTCCCTCCACTCCTGTCAGCCAGGGATGTGCAGGGGGTGCGAGGGTTGGGGAGGGGAGGGAAAGTGGACAGCGATAGACACTGCTGAAGCCACAGCCAGAATCCTCCATTGCCATCTGTGGAGGGCCTCGGGCGAGAAAATGGAGCCATCCTTGCCTTCCTCTCTCCCTCCCCCTCCCACGTCCCCAAGAGCGACTTTGGGGTCCCAAAGCTCAGATTCAGACAAGTCTATGAGTTTCCACCTTCACTCGACTCCCCATCCCTAAGCCTAGCCCGTGGGCCACGGTGGCCTCGGCTGGGTGTCTGGCTTACTCTTGCCTTGGTTTCTGTCTTGTACGACAGGTCGGCAGCCCCGAATGCCGGACTGACTTACTCTTCTTTTTGTGACTTCTTTCTCTGTGTCAGCAGCTCTTCCTCAGCTTCATGAAACAGAGAGGACGCCCCGGAGAGAAGCTTCCAGGGTAGAGAGGCCACTCCACACACACGGCTGCTTAGTTTGAAGTGACAGCCTCCTCACGTTTAACCCGCGGCTCTCTTCCATACAGTCCTGCGCTCCATCGAGGTCTCCTGAAGCATCACTCACGCCTGCTCAGCCAGCCTTTAGACAGCACGTTGAGGTGACACTCCACGGAGACGCAGCGTCTTGCTCCGGAGGACTCACCTCCAATCCACTTGTAATGATCCTCGCGCTCGTGTGCAGCAGGCACCGATGCAGGCATTTGAGGTGCGTCAACTCCTGTAATTTTCACTACAACCTGTTAAGCACGAGCTGAGTATCACGCCCATTCTGCGGAAACTAAGGCGTGGGGGTGAGTTCCTTGTCCAAGTGCGCCCACCTAGTGAGTGGCAGAGCTGGCATCCAACCCAGGTAGTCCTGGCTGCAGAGCCACCTCACCTTCCCCAAGCCCTGGCACTGGGGGACAGGCCTGTGGACAGAAGGAGGCCCCGCAGTGAGAGAAGGGGAAGCGAGCCTGAGGAGTCTGTAGCCGGAGGCGCTCTGTCCAGGAGGCGGGAGGGAGGCAGAGGGGACAGCGGCGGAAGGTGGTAGAGCGGCAAGAGTCAGAATTTCCTCAGCACTTTACCGGCGCCCGGCCGTGCCAGGTGAGGGACGTGGACGAGCAGGAGGCAGCGTGGCTGCTGTCCCCACGTCGGTCGGTTGGAGACGGGGCAGCGCGGGCCCCGGGCCACTGCGCGCCTGGCTCTGCTGTGATCGGCGCCCGCCGAGGGCATGCAAACGCCTCGGTGGGACCCAACACCGCGGCAATCCGCAAAAGCTACAAATCAGGACTTCTTGTAAATTCTCTATTTTTATTTGAGACCTGCATTGACCAGCACCCTCGGGGGCCAGCTTGCCCAGAGTCACCCGGGAAGCCAGCCGTGGCCGACTCCAGGGCGGGCTCCTCAGGGAGGAAGTCAAGGCGCCCCGGCCATTGGGACGCACCTCTCAATCCAGATCTGAAGACCTTTCGGGTGCAGGGGGACAACTTGTTAAACGCCTGCTCCTCTCAAGTGGGAATGAGGACCCAGGTAGAAAAGGGAAAGGGAGCCGCGAAGCTTCTATGCGCAGCCTGCAGGCTCCCTCCCGCAGCTTCCATCAGGCAGGTGGTCCCCCATGGAAAGGCCTGTTTTCAAGCAGAAGGAGCCTTGGGAAGCAGAAGCTTTAGGGCGGATCCCCTAATTCCGTGCCCTTCACTTAGAAGACTCCACTCACGGACGGGCTGGGAGGGCCGTGGGCTGCAGGTCTCTGGAGGGCAGGCCCAGGGGAGGTGCCCACCTAGGGACTGGGAGGCCAGGTAACCTGAGGACAGGGGCGTGACAGGGTAGCGGGGAGGACCCCAGGCACCACTCCTGGACCCGCAGGGGTGCTGAGGGACCCTGGGGCCTGGGGACGCCTCGTCGTAGTCCTTTCAAACACACTCAGACACAGGGAATCTTCCTGAGGCGCTCTGAGGCGCCACTGACACCCTGTGGAGAGCCTCTGAACTCCTCTAGAATTGCTTCCCACAAAGGCTGGCTGGACCATCTCAGCTCATAAGCACGGGGTGACAACGGCACTCAAACCACGACTAGCACAGGCCCCGCCCTTTCTGTCACTGACTTTGGGTTCATGATGCTCACAGCCACACTGTGGGGTAGGTGTTATTCTCACCACTTTCCAGACAAGACAACGAAGGTTCAGAAACAGTGAGGGACCTGCCCAGGGCCACACAGGAAGTGACAGCAGTGAGTGACTGGAGCCCTGTCCCAGGTCAGGGCCTCCCGTCCATCCTGTGGCCTCCACAGTCCTGGGGTGCACGTGCAGGCCCAGTACTTTGCCCCGCTGCCTGCTCTTTCCCGGGACCACATGTCTTGATGACTGCAGCTTCACAGTCAGTCTGGAAGTTGGCCAGTGTCCCCCTCTGACTTCGTTCTTCTGCTTCAATATCATGCTGGCTCTTCTGCCTCCACCTCTGCAGACCAGCCCTGGCCCACCCACGCCTTCGACCAGCAGTGGGCTCCTTCTAGAGACCAGCCCCCCATTGTCCCCCCACTCTAGCCAGGTCAGGCCGCTGTCAGACGAGCTCCAGCCTGCCCACGTCCTCCAGGGATGGTGGGCTCTCCAAAGACCAGCGCCGGCCCACACCCTCTGGCATGGTTTGGTTTGGTTTGGTTGGTTTGGTGCTCGCCACCAGCAGCCCGCATGCTTCTCTGGCAGCCACCCCCTCCTTGAAGAGGCCTCAGTCTTGTGGGCAGGGCTCCGTCTCCTGGTCCCTGGTTCCTTCCTTGCCCACTCTTGCTCAGCCTAGAAGCAGCAGCTGTTCCTTTGTACCGCCCACCTCTGGACTTCCTGGGGTCCTCTTTAACCCCTGTTAGTGATTAACCACCTTGCCTTATTCTACTTAATAACTGTTTATTTTAAAATATCCCTGTTCAAATAACTGACATAATTTCTGTCTCCTGATTGGACCTTGACTGACACAGCCCCTTACCCCCAGCGTGTCCCCGCAGAGCCAGACAAGGAGCCGCTGGCAATGCAGGCATGTTGCTGGGGGATCCCCAGCTCCAGGGCACCAAGCAGAGTGTGTGGGCGGGGTGGGGTGGGGAGGGGGTGGTTTGAGGATACGAGAAAATTGTTCAACAGCAGGAACAGAGGGTGAAATAAAGATAGTCTCAGAAAACATAATAGTTTTCCATCAGTAGAGCCTCACTAAAGAAAAGTGTGAAATAATGTACTTCAGGAAAAAACAAAATGATCCCAAATGGAAGGTCTAAAAATACAAAGAAATGCTGAGCAAAAGTAATGATAAAGATTGGGATAAATCTAAAAGAACATTGACTACATGAAACAATACTATCTTATGAGGTTTAAAAAAAAGAGAAGAAAAACATGTAAGTCAGACAGGGGTTGCTGTGGGCCAAACTATGCTCCTCCAAAATCCATGTGTTGAAGCGCTGACCCCTAATGTGAGGTGTCTGCAGACGGGGCCTTTGGGAGGTGATTAGGGTTAGATGGGGTTATGAGGGCGGGCCCCCCATGGTGGGATTAGTGCCCTTGCAAGAAGAGGTATCAGAGAGCTCCGTCTCTCACTCTCTCTCCCCCCTTATCATGTGAGGACACACAGAAGGCCCTCGTCTGTGAGGCAGGAAGAGGTGCCTCACCAGACTCCAGCCCCACTGGCACCCTGCTCTGGGACTTCCGGACTTTAGAACGGTAAGAAAATAAACTTCTGTTCTTTAAGCCACTCAGGCTACGGTGTTTTGTTATGCAGGCTGAGCCGACTAAGAAGGGACGCATGGAATGAAGGCCCTTTTCCTGCGCCCGAGGAGTGCATAGACAGGGCCGGTATCCAGGCTCTGGGTGCTTGCACATCAGCCCGAGCGACTGGCCACTGTGGGTTCTGATCGGTCCACACGTGTGTCATAAAACAAATACTTTTATTACCGCAGGGGAAGATTATTGACTAACTCTAGACTTTGATAAATTAAGTTTCCATATTGTAATTCTTAGAGTAATGACTCAAAAAATGGAAACGGTACATGAGTTTCTAACTTGTTGAAAGAAAAAATAGAATGATTTTTAAAAAATCAGTCCAAAAGAAAGCAGGAAAGGAAGGAAAAAGATAGACATAGGAGACAAAAAGAAAGCATAACTTCATTTATTAGCTCTAAACAGCACATATGAGCGGGCATATTAAATTTAAATTTTTCCACTTAAAACATAAACTATCAGAATGAGGAAAAAGTCCAAATATTTGCTAACAAGAGACATATCTAAAACATAAGAATACAGAAAGTTGAAAGTAAAAGGATAGAGAGAGATATACTAAAAAAAATGTTAATCAGGGGCCGGCCCGGTGGCCCAGCGGTTAAGTGCGCACATTCCGCTTCGGTGGCCTGGCGTTTGCCGGTTCAGATCCCGGGTGCGGACATGGCACTGCTTGGCAAGCCATGCTGTGGTAGGCATCCTGCATATAAAGTAGAGGAAGATGGGCATGGATGTTAGCTCAGGGCCAGTCTTCCTCAGTGAAAAGTGGAGGATACGCAGCAGATGTTAGCTCAGGGCTAATCTTCCTCAAAAAAAAAAAAAAAAAAAAAAGTTAATCAGAAGAAAGCTAGTGGAGCATTATTAATATTAGGCACAGTAGATTTAAGGCAAAGACAATTACTAGAAAGAAGCTTGTGCCATAATGATAGAAGCTTGTTCAGGAGAAAGAGGTAAAAGTTTGGTTGAAAGAACAGATTCCAGAGTTGGCCTGTTCCAATCTCAGCTCTGCTCCTTGCTGTATGTGTAAGCTTCAGCAAAGTGGCCAGTCTCTGCAGTTTTCAGTTTCCACATGGAGCTGGGGATTCCAGGAGTGCCCCCTCCCAGGGTGGACGTGAGGACAGCCAAGCTAGGCTATACTTAAGGTAACTGGAGCAGCGTCTGGCATGTACGTACACAGTGGCCATTGCCTACCCTAATAGCATGCATCAAAATGTGTGAAGGAAAGGTAGGCAGAACTTCAAAAATGAATAGATACTAGCCTAAATTCTTAGTGGGCTATTTTAAACACATCCTCTCAATGATTAAAAAAAAAATAAGTAATGATATAAAACAGTTGACAATACAAAACATAAAAAGCATTGCATTCAATTACTTCATATACATTATTTTCCAAAACTTGCTATACACTGCTTTACAAAGTAAATCACATCAAATTTCATGCAAAGCATGCATAAATCAGGCAAAACATATTCTGGAACTACATGCATTAAAGCTAGAAATCGAAACCAAAAAAAGCTAGAAAATTCTCACATGTTTGGAGATTAAGAAACATGCTTCTAAATAATCCACACATGCAAATCAGAAAAATATCTTGAACCAAACATTAATTAAAAGAGTTCATGTCACAATTAATGGAATTCAATTCAGCAGAATTTAGAGGACAACTACAGCCCTGAAACGTGTGTACAGTCAGGCATCGCTTAACAACGGGACACATTCTGAGAAATGCGTCATTAGGTGATTTCGTTGTTACGCAAACATCACAGGGTGCACTTACACAAACCTGGATGATGTAGCCGACTACACACGAGGCCGTACGGTACTAAATTGCATGGGACCACCATTGCATATGCAGTCCATTGTTGACTGAAACGTCCTTATGTGCTGCGTGACCATGTTGGAAAAGAAGAAAGGCTGAAAAATAATGAACTAAGACTCCATCTCAGGCAGCTAGAAAAAGAATGGCAAAATAAACCCAAAGAAGGGAGAACTAAGGAAATATTAAAATTCAGAGCAGAAATAAATGAAATTGAAAACAAACATAATTGAGAGAATCAACAAAGCTAAAGGTTGTTTTTTTTGAAAAGACTAATAAAATTGAGAAAGCTCCCGCAGGCCCGAATAAGAAAAAAGGAGAGAAACCACTCATATTGCAGTAACGAAAAAGGGGCAGCCCCTAGCTGCTGCTGGCATTAAGAAAGATAGGAGGGTCTACGGGGCAACTTTTCCTCCAAATTTACAAGAAACAGTCATATTTCCAGAGCAAGATAATTTATCAGAAATGACTCAAGAAGAAATAAAAAATTTAAATTGCCCTATAAACATTAAAGAAATTGAATCAGCAAAAACCTTCCACAGAGAAAAGCCGGACTCAGCAGGCCTCCCTCCCTCCTGAAATCCACCAAACCTTAAACCAGGGACCCCAAACGCCAGCCTTACACAAGCGCCTCCACAGAACAGGAAAGAACAAAAATACTTCCTTTCTAACTTCGTAAGGCAAACAGAACCGTGATACCCAAACCTGACAGTAGTTTAAGAAAGAAAAATTGTAGATTAATCTCACCCAAGAACATAAACACAAAACCTCTAAGCAAAATATGAACAGAGTAATAGAATCTGTAGTCGACAGATTAAAGGTGAGAAATCACAGGAATGTCTAAATCAATACAGAAAGTCATTTATAAAATTCAACACCTACTTATGATTTCTTTCAAAAATCTTATCAACTAGAAATTGAAAGGAACTTTATTAATGTGATGAAGGGTTTTTTTGTGACATATCTACAGCAAACAGCATATATAATAGTGACCCACTAATATAGTAAGGCAAGAAAAAGACATAAAAGTTATAAAGATTAGAAAAGAAGAAGAAATAATGCTGTAATTATTAAGTGATATGAATGTATACATATATGTGAATATGTACATATGTGCGTGAAACATTTAAAACAAAAGAAAACAGAAAGTTAAAACAAAAAGTTACTGAACATGTCCCTGGCAAATATAACCCAAAAGAAAGCAGAGGCCTGCCTGGTGGTATGGTGGTATAGTGGTTAATTTTGCGTGCTCTGCTTTGGCAGCCTGGGGTTTGTGGGTTCAGATCCTGGGTGCAGACCTACACACTACTCATCAGGCCATGCTGTGGTGGCATCCCACATACAAAAAATAGAGGAAGACTGGCACAGATACTAGCTCAGGGACAATCTTCTTCACCAAAAAAAAAAAAAAAAAAAAAAATTAGAAGCTTTCAGGTGGGAATTCCCTTGTCTCCCCACCACCAAATCAACCAGCCCACCTGCCTTTTCGCCTGCCTTCCTCATCCTCACTCCCATTACAACCGATCAGGTGCTCCTCCTTCTCCCTGAGGCCTGTCCATCCACTGGGCCCTTCCATTCACACATACATATTAACACTTGCTGTGGACCAGCCACTGCTCTGATGGTGGTGATAGAGTAAAAAGAAAAGAAAGAAAGAAAGCTAGTGTAGCAATTTTGGTATCAAAACTGTTTTAAGGCTAAAATTTTAAAAATCAGTTAGAAAAGGAAAGAATATTATAAATGAAAAGATAATCAACAATTGAGTTAGAGATTCTTAAATGTGCCCTTTGAAACTGATAGAACAAGCTGACAAATAATAATGAAAGTATGGAAGATTTGATTAATGTGTCTAATAAGCTTGATCAATTAGATATTACGGAAGGAACACATCGCCTTCAAGTGCATAGGGAACACTCAGAAATGCAGACTGTACGTAAGGCCACAGACAGAGGCTCAACTCAACACATGCCAAAGAATGAGCATCATTCCAACTATCTTCTCTGACTTTATATGAAATAGAATAAACCAACACCGAAAGGATCAATTTATAAAATCAATCCCAAAATGAATGAAAACTAAAAATAAACATAACATGACAAAATAATCTTTGGAATAAAGAAGAAATAAGGGAAATTATTAAATCCTTTAAACTGAATGACGATAAAAACACCACATGTCAAAATGTATAGAACAAAGAAAGCTAAAGTGATATTTAAAGGTAAAATTGGTT
Organism: Equus caballus; assembly: GCF_041296265.1. Taxonomy (NCBI): domain Eukaryota; kingdom Metazoa; phylum Chordata; class Mammalia; order Perissodactyla; family Equidae; genus Equus; species Equus caballus. Next base: position 23,958,872 of record NC_091700.1, on the reverse strand, counting down.
TTAAAAACACTCATCAGAAAACAACAAATGAGTTAAGTTCTGACTCAATAAACTCCAAAAAGAATAAGAGCGAACCCAAGCAAGCAAGCAAGCAAACAAACAAAAACCCCAAAGGGCAGAGTAGAAATAAAAGAATTAGGGAATAATGCAGAAACAGAGATGATGAATAAAATCAAATAACTGGATCTTTGAAAAGAATCCTAATGTAGACAAGCCAGGAGTAAAACTACTCAAGGAAAGAGAGGAGATTCAAGTAAACAAAAATATAAAGTAAAATAAAAGATGAAACGGACACATTTCTATAAAAGTTAAAAATGCTTAAAGTGACACAAGGAGTAGAAAATCCGAATAGATCAACAGCCAGTGGCTCAAAACTCAACAACCCCTTGGGACACGACCTTTTTCTCCCCCACTGAACAGAGGAGGAAACCACAGAATTGGTCATTTGAGTAATTTGCCTGAGTCACAGAGCAAAGCCAGGATTGTCAGCCAGCAGCCTGATTCTAGAAGCTTCACTCTTCACCTCCTGCTTTACTGTTTTGCCTTGATAGGACAGCAAGAAGATAAATTTTATGATGGTGAGCAGCAGCTATGTCTTTCTTCTCTATATCCCCATGTCTAGCATGCCAAAAACATTTTATACATTTAAAAATAATCAGTATGTTCTTTAGATAGGCGAACATTCACTTGGTTACAAAATTCACAAGCACTCAGAGGGTCCACAGCGGAGATTCCCCTCCATTCCAGCCCCCAGGTCCAGCCCCCATGCCCTGTGCCTCCCCCGAGGGCATGCTATCACTTTCTGTTGATCCTTTCAGGAATGTTTATGCACATATAGAGACAAATATTATTTCTCCCTCTTTTATCCAATGAATAGCACATACGCACTTTTTTCCGCTCGTTGTTTCTTAACTTTAACAATGTATCTTGAAGATCACATCAATTCCTTTTAAACATCCTCCTTCTTCGCGTGGTTCCAGAATATTCCATTGTGTCTATACTATAATCAATATTCTATTGACAGAACAGTAGGATGTTTCTAATCTTTTGTTATTTCAAACAACGTTGTGGTGAATATGTCATTTTGGACATGTGCAAAGAAATCTGAAACATATCCCTGTTCCAGTTACTAAAACATATCTCTCAATTACTAAAGCTGTATAACAATTACCCCAAATCTTAGTAACCTAACACGATGATGACACTTATTTTTGCTCAAATCTGCAGTTTCCAGGGCAGAGCTCCGCGAACCGGTCGCCTCTGCTCCGCTGGACATCCGCGGCGGCAGCTCCTGCCCGCTCCCAGGGCCGGCAAGAGATGCTGGCCGTTGCTGCGACCTTAGCCTGGACCAGACCCTTGCCTGCGGCCTCTCCAGGTGGCCTGGGCTTCCTCACAACGTGGTGGCTGAGCTCCAGAAGCGGCATGCTGAGAGAGCCAGGCCTCGCTCCTCTTGCGACCTAGCCTCCAGAGTCAGGCAGGCAGCGGGCGGCCCCCAAACCCCACCCCGCTTCAAAGAGAGAGACATAGAGCTGCCTCTCCATGTGCAGTGGCAAGGTTCTGGAAGGGAATGTGGGCTCAGAAATACTGTGGTCACATTCCTGGAAAATCCAGTGTGCCACGGGTATACTTCTAGATATGGAATTGCCCCATCACAGGTATGTACAGTTTTAATTTTGACCGATGTTTGCTAATGCCCTTCAAAGAGAATGCGTACCAATCCGCTCCCAAACTCAGTGCACGAGAAACACGTGTGTTTTTAATGAAGGAATGAAAAAAGGATTGATGGAAAGAACAAATGAGTGAGTGAGCGAGCGAGGTGAACGCATGAACCTGAAGCTGCTCTTCAGAGAAGCACGTCATCATCCGGCCACTGGAGGGCAGTGTGTTCCCGCAGAAGCGTGGAGGCGCCTCTGAAAGGTTTATCCGGAACACTCCAGGGACATTTGCTTTAGGAGGAAGGGGCCAGAATCTCCCGCCATCCAGCCCCCCCCTTGCACTTGATAGACTGGAGCAGGGAAGACGGGAATCACAGCTTTCCATTTCTTTTGTTCTTTATTACAGGAGACCTCTGATTCTTGTTCAAAGTCCGCCCAGAACCACAGGCCCAGAGCTCAGAACTGACCTATCCTCTTCAGAGGCCTCAGGGGGGTTGAGGCAAGTCCTTCAAAGGCAGGTTTCCAAACGGTTTTAGTTTTAAGCCTGCAAATGCCGGGGATTGCTGGGTCCTGGGAGAACTGGAGATGTTGCCCGGCAGAGGCCCCCCTCCGGCACCTCCCCAGGGTGACTGCAGGCCGGTCGCTCCGTCCCACGCTGTCCTTCATGTGGGACCCTTGGGCGCTTCCAGGGACGGCTCGGAACCACCGAGAGCCACACCTCGCCTGCCTTGTCTCCCCCACCCAGAAAGGGCCGGTGGCCCAGGTGTGGCATCCTGGGGGCATCAAGCAAGGTTTTGCCCCCCAGATCTCCCCAGGCAGCCCCACCCTGCTTCTCTCTGTCCCCATCGTCTGCTTGCTGAACTCCACATCCTGAGATCCTCGGCCCACTCAGGTCACTCATCCGCACAGCGGCCTGTTTCCTGACATCCCCGCCTCCTCCCCTCGGTCCTCGCTGGGCCTGCTCTCGGAGACACCCACCTTCCTGTCTCCCCATCCACCCACTGGCCAGGGTGGAGCCACTGGTGCCCGAGCACAGAGCTGGCTGCGCACGAGCTGCTGGTGTTTCACACGGGGACGGGTCCCCAGCCGCAGACGGGTCAGGCTGAGCAGCCAGCCCTGCTCTCCCAGGCGGGCCCCACAGTCCGGTCAGCTCACTGCCTCCCTAAACACCACTTCTTACACACTGGCCGGGAAGACGCAGGACATTTTGATGATGCAGCTTTGATGTCAGCATGATTCCACTGCGTGAACTTACTAAAAAAGCGAATGAGGCAGTCGGATGTCACCTCAACCACCGAGAGCCAGAGCAAAGCTCAGGGCGGGGGGTGGGAGTCAGCTACAGTCCCCGGAAGCAGCACAGTGTTTCTGAGCGTTCAACAATTTGCTATTAGTCCAAGTCATGGGGTCAGCCAGCCTTTGCAGCCAGCCCTGCAGCCTGCCGTTAAAAGAGGCCACGCTGTCGCTTGCACCAAGCCCATCCACTTCGGGGAGGCCCTTTAGGCCCCAACCCAAGTGACGCAAGTCCAGCCCATTCGCCTTTGATGTCGCAGTCCTGCCTTAGTTTCGAGGCACTGCCGGCTGAGGGCCCACGAGCTGACCACCCAGGTCCTCTGCACGGTCCCTCCCAGCGCCTGGGGGCCGCGCTGGCGCGGGAGGAGCTGAGCCGCATCAAGCAGGCCTGGCTTGAACCTCAGTTCTGCTACCCGGGGCTGCTCACCTGGCCTCGGTTTTCTCACCTGGGAAACGGGCCACGGCCCTGCTCCCAGAACTGCTGTATGGAGTCAGGTGGCAGACACAGAGGTCCCAGTGGGATGCCTGGCACAGAGGGGCAACCTCGTAATGCAGGCGCTGCTCCAGCCTTGTGGGCCACACTCCCGGCAGGGTGGGTCAGCCCGAGATTCAGCAGCACTAATGCTGACGGGGTCACGGGCCTGCCTCCACCAAGCCCGGCCACACTTCTTTTCTTCAGCTGACCTATGGGGCCCTCCGGGAGGCAGCAATTGCTTCCTGCTATCCTCTGTCCTACAGAGGCGCAGTCTGAGTGTCAGGCCCTGAGAGCCATCCCCAATTAGGGCCAATCACCGAGTCACTCCGTGCTGGGTTAAATGGGACCCCGAGCTTCACCCCGCTCCGGTGTTGGTGGCCCCTACCACAGAGGGGCGGGCTTGTCCTCCTTTGCCCCCCGGCTGACGCTCATCTTCCCTGGTTAATGTCCACTGAGGAGCGGACCACAGGAAGCCCACCTCCCACCCTCACGAGTCCCGACGGGAGACATCTGTGCTAACCTACTTTCAAAATCTCTCTCGCAACAGCCTCAGAACAGACTGCGCGGCTCCCTCGCTCAATGGTCGCCAGGAATGACTCCAGCGGGTGAGACGGGAAGGGGTCGCTGGGGCACCGGCGCCACCCCACTCACCCCACCGCTCCCTGTGCGTCCTGGGCCATCAGGTTAAAGGCAGATGTGGGTCTTTTCCATAGCGAGGTTGCCCCCAGGGTGTCAGTCAGTCTCTTCGGCCTTTTGTCTTAGCAGAGGGCAGGTAACCATTATTACTAGGTGTGGGGCCAACCCAAGAAGGTTTTTCTGTTTCCCAGTTAAAGCCAGTTAACTAAATGGGGAAGGACACTCCTGGGGACCTCCCCCAGCAGGGTACCAGTTAGGGACCTGCCTGCTCTGGTCAGCTCCCCAGACGGAGACCCTGAGGGAGAGAACGCTTCCTTCTCCACTTCACTGCCGGTGTGACAGACCACCGCCAGCCCCCAACAAAAGCAGCCTGTAGAATGCGGGATCTAAAGAAAGTCAAAGAAGTGCCCTGCTTCTTGTGTGCCTCCTTTGATGCTGCCTGCACCAGCAGGGGCTGAGGTTAGAGGTCCCGCCACTGCCAGCTCCTGCCTCACACATCTGAGCTGCCTGGCAGAGGAGGATCATGCTGCCAGGAGCTGGCTGGATCTGGAGGGAAACCCACGAAGCAAACCCACCCAGGAAGAAGTCAGGGAGGGAAACGGGGCCATGAGGGGAGACGGGGGCATCCACGAGAGAAGCCTGGAGCTCCTGGGCTGAGCCGCAGCACCTGCCAGCGCCACCCCGAGGAGCCCACGGCGGTAGACCCAGAACAGACACTAGACTAACACCTCCCACTCCAGCCAGGGAAAGAAGGCCTATCCAGGGAGCGACATCAATGGGGACAGCCCAAGGGCAAAGATCAGACCCCAGCATTTCTCCTCCCTGGGTTTTGACGACAAGAGCTGAAAGGAGTTTCTACGTTATCTGCTCCAGACCATAAAGTCTCCCATGTGCTTTGTGCAGCCAAGACCCGTGGACAGAAACAAGTGAGAAATTGGGGGGCGGGTCAGCAGGTAGGGACAGCTGCTCTGAGAGGAAGACGGACTGGGCCACCAGGTGTGAAATTAGGATGGCAATTCTGTGTCCCTATACCCGAGGTCTAAAGATGAAAAGGACCAGGTCATAACTCAGTCACCCCGTGGGCACCAGTGCCCCTCTGCCACCACTCAGGCATTAGTGATGGGCAGCCCCAGACTCTGGTGGGGTCTGGGGTCCGGCGTCGAGCCCATTTGGTGTGATCAGTAGGCTGGACCAATAGCCTGGATCACTGCAGGTGGCATCTTTGGGCTCCCAGCAGCCAGGCAAGGTCAAGTGCTAAGATGGTATTTCTTAAACTTTGGTGTTCCTCTCTCCAGGTTACTGGGTAAACGTGGATTCCAGGATCCCCGTGCTCATCCCCGTTTGAGATGGAGCCCCCAAATCTGCATTTTAATATGCATCCCAGGTAACTCTGATGTGGGTGGTGTGGGAAACACTCTTGAAGAAAACAGACTCAGCGGATAAGACAGTGAAGGGGACGTCGGGCTCCGCTCCTTCTGCACCGGCCAGGACCACCTCAGCTCAGACAATTTCATAACCATTTCTGACAGGGCTTGCTCCTCTGTTAACTTCCTTGGGCTTCCACACCCCCAATGTTGCCTCAAAACTCAGGTGGCAGGGTCTGGTCAGGCAGGAAGTGAAAGCATTGGGGAAGAGGAGAGGAGGAAACCAAAAGCTGGCGGGGGCCGGGGGCGGGGGGAGACATGGAAGGATGGATGGTGATTGAGATGGAGGGTGAGGGCCACGTGGCTGACAGCCACTGTGAGAAAGGAGCCTGGCAAAAGGGAGGGTGGTGTAGGTAGAGGACGTCTTACATTGGAGAGTGACACGGGAGTCACCCAGAAACTGGGAAAGAAGGGGCACAGGGCTGGCTGGATCCCCAACAACGCTGCGGCTGGGTCCAAATGGCCTGAGACAGAGCTCCTGCAGCTGCAGGCGCTCATGGGTGGGGCGGCACGGGCTGTCAGGGTAGAGAATCCAATGGGACCCACTGTGTGCTCTTTCCCAAGACCTCGACCTCGATGCACATCGCATCGGTACAACTCTCTAACTTGCAAATCAAATGAATGCCTAAGTCCTTGAAATGTGAAAGGCATTTCAAAGGAGCTGAAAGTTGACACCCTAACTTAATTATCAAGATCATAAAGTCTTGATTTCAACAGTGTAGAAGGTACATTTCGAGCCACAGTCAGGCACACACACAAAAGGCAACGTCTGATCCTTGTAAATGCTAAGCCACACTCACATTTTCAGGATGTGTAGGTCACATACTCTCAAATTGCTCAACTTCTATTTAAACTAGTTTTTGGCCAGAACAGCTGAAGCACATCCTAGAATATTAAATGCTTTTAAATGTCACTTCATGGTAAGTACCACTTGGTAGGTTTTATATTACTCTCAAAGGGCATATTTTCTTAATTTTTCTTCATGGTAAATCACCTACCAATTCACCACTTCTAACTAATGGTGCTGTATTTGAAGCTAATTACTCAAATCGCAAGCGCACAGGATGAACGCGGTGGGGGGTTCAGAAAGATGACATATGCAAATATTCCCAACAGAGAGCTATTGTGTTTTGGCAAATATACGTCCACGTGTCAGGTCTGTGAAGAAAGCATACTTTGAAAGCAAATCTCTTTATCATCTAAGCCCCTGTCAAGATACCTCTCAATTAACTATGTAAGTCTTCTCAAGCTTTTGACACACCTCTGTATTGTGTGTCTTCAGAGAATTCAAAATCAGACTACAGTGCAACGTGCTGGAACGGTGGGAGCACTTCTTGGTCTGAAGATAAGAAAATCAGATTGAGATGAGTCAAGCAGCGGTTTTCCAACTTTTAGGTAGTGGAACCCTTTTTTCAAATGAACCCCCAATAATAAAAAATAAGTAGTATTTTATTTGTATAGCTTTACTCGTAAATTTAAACTTATAATACTCAAGTGAAAACATTAAGGTTATTCTGGTGAACATAAAAATTTGAGACTGGGGTTAAGGCTGGAAATTTGTTAAAATAGTCTCAGTTTCCACATTATTTATGTACTATGTTTTGCTTGCACAGTTTAGAGAATATTCTGGTTCACAGACATAAGGACATGCAAATGCCAGTGTTTCACAGCACAGCACACAACCCTCGGATACCACTGGGTTAGTTAAAAAAGACGTCACAAGTCTTATTGCAGGGTCCTTGCAAAAACAAGTCTGCCTGGCAGAAAAACCAAAATGCTGGTCATCTCTTATAATCTGGTATTCAACAAGAGTCTGCATTTTAAAAAATTACATTTAACAATATTTTAAAAAATAAATGTTACATCAAATATTTATAAAATGAGGCTCCTGGGAATGGAGGACGAGCCCATTCTAGGCCAGTTCCTTACAGGTAACGATTATAAATGGACAAAACACATCTCACAACTACTGAAGATTCCCGGAATGGAGAGGAATCAGAAACAGAAAGTCATTGGAAGAGAGTTGACACTTGGAAGTCACTCTGGGTGCACTTCCTGCTTTTTTTTAATGGCTCTTTGCCTGAGGACAGGCCTCGTCCTGCCAAGCAGGGCAGCTAAACTTGAATAGAAAACCCAGTCTTGCTTAAAAAATAAGTGGACCAAGTTCAGAGTGAGCAGAGCAGACAGAAAGTGAGGGAGGACACTAGAAAGAAGAGCCAGAGGGGGATCCGAGAATTCTGTGCAAAACTGCCCAAACGTCTGGTTGACCCTACAACCAGGCCTGAGCCAGGCAGACTCCGGGCAGCCTGGCTAAGCCAAAGAACCGAAGAGATTCCTGCGGTGGTCCATTGCAGGGGGCATCGTGCGGGAAGAGCGGGAGCTTAATTCTAGCCATGTTGATTGTTTCTCTTAAAAAAAATCAGTACAGTTACACGTCACTTAGTGTCGGGGATACGTTCTGAGCAGTACGTCATTGGGTGATTTCATTCTTGTGCGAACGTCATAGAGGGTACCTACACTAACACAAATGGTGTAGCCTACTACACACCTGGGCTACATGGTACTAGGATCATAGGACCACTGTCATACATGCAGTCTGTCACGGACCAAAACATCACTGGGCGGCAGGTGACGGTACTTTTCAGAAGAGCCTAACACAATCCAGACTCTCTAAAATGTATTATTCACAAAGTTTAGGATATGATCCAAAACTACTAGGCATGCACTCAGGAGAAAAGGCAATCAATAGGGCTTGATTCCAAAAAGATCCAGATGTTGGAATTAGCAGGCAAGAATTTTTAAAGAGCTCGTGTAACTATGCTCAAAGACGTAAAGGAAAACAAGCTTATAATAAGGGAACAAGTAGGAAATCTCCGCAGAGAAACAAAACAATAAAAAAAGAACCAATACCCAATTTAGAATGAAAAAAATAATGTCTGAATAAAAGATTTACTAGATGGGCTTAAGAGCAAATTGCAGATGACAGAATACAGAATCAGTGAACCTGAAGATAGATAAATAAAAATTATCCAATCAGCACAACAGAGAGAAAAAGAATTTTTAAATCAAAAGACCCTCAAGGAATTGTGGGCCAGCATAAAAGGTCTAATATATGGGTCATAGGAATAGAAGAAGCAGACAGAAATGGACAGAAAACATACTCGAAAAAATAATGTCCAAATATTTCCCAAATTTCATAAAAGACATAAATTTACAGATTCAAGCTCAGTCAACCCCAAGCAAGATAAATTAAAAAAAAAAAAAAAATCACATCGAAGGATGTGGAGTAACATTGCTGGTGAATGTAAAATAGTACAGCCACTTCTCAAAAGTCTGGCAGTTTCTTATAAGACTAAACATATACCTACCTGTAACAGAGCAATGTCACTCCTAAGTATTTATCCAAGATAGATGAACATGTATGTCCAGAAAAGACTTGTATTACTCTTATCCAAGAGAATGGATAAACCCTCTGTGGTATATTCATACAGTGGAACACTACTCAGTGATAAAAATGAGTAAATCACTGATTCATGTAATGACATGAATGAATTTCAAAAACATTATGCTGAGAGCCAGCCCTGATGGCCTAGTGGTTAAAGTTCGGCGTGCTCTGCTTTGGTGGCTCGGGTTTGGCTCCCAGGTATGGAACCACACCTCTCACCTCTCAGTAGCCATGCTGTGGTGGCGGCTCACATAGAACCAGAAGGACTCACAACTATACACAACTATGTACTGGGGCTTTGGAGAGGGAAAAGAAAAGAGAAGAAGATTGGCAACAGATGTTAGCTCAGGGCAAATCTTTTCCACCAAAAACAAACAAAAAAACAAGGAAACAAAGAAATCTTAAAAAAAAAAAAAAAGAATGGTTCTCAAGACTTTCCTAAAAAAGACAAAACATCATGCTGAAAGAAGCCAGATGCACAAGGGTACATACTGTCTTATTCCATATATATGAAGTTCTAGAAAAGGCTACATCAATCTATGGTAAAAAGAAAAACCAGAACAGTAGCTGCTCCAGGAACTGGGCTAGGAGAGAAGTGACTCTGAAAGGGAACGAGGGGAGGTTCTGAGGTCATAGTGATACTGTCTGTCTTGACGGGATTTGTGTTACACGAGTGTATACATTGTCAAAACTCATTGAATGGTACACTTAAGATGTGTGCATTTAACTAAGTATCTTTTACCTTAAAATACTAAATAAAAATATTAAATTCTAATTTATGATATGTATACTGAAGCGTTCAGGGTGAAGTATACTGGAACTTCCTTTGAAATGCATAAAATAAGGTGGATTGATGGATAGATGGATGGATAGATATGGGCATACGGGCATTTAGTGAACAATTTTCCTGTAGGTTTCCATTTTTTCATAATAAAATGTTGGGGTTGGGGATATTTACCTAACTCCTGACGGTCTGCTGTGGAACAGGCAGACCATAGCTTGAAAACTGAAGCTAAGAGATCAAGCTTTGAGACCCAAGCAATGCAAGCAATGGCCAGTCTCCCCATCTTTATGCTAGGGAGCTGGACTAGCTGAGCACTAAGATGCCTTCTAAAGAGAATACAAAAAACCAAATACATAAGTAAAATAGATCTAAGATGCCTTCTAAATGTAATATTAGTACTGTCTAAGGCATGAGGCTGTCAAGACCAATGAATAACCAACAGGCTGCAAATATGGAGGGATTTTCTATACGTCCCTACCTGCTGCTGTGGTGTGTTTGCAAAAAGCTCCCTCAGCTCTGAGTGCTGGGCACGGGAAGGTTCCCACCATCTTTGTATCCCACCTCATGACACTTGCTCTTCCATTTTGCTAATACTTTGGTCCCATTATCACCTCATACTGTCCTTCCCACCTCAGGGAATGCAAATGCTGCTCCCGCTACTTACTGAGAAGCTCCTTTGCCTTCCCCTGGCCCCCGCTAACTTCTGTTCATTCTTAGGCCGCCTCTTCCCTGGGCCCACAGCCAGCCTGGACACTCCCCGCCCCAGCCCCAATGAAAGCAACACAGAACACGATCTAAATTACTCATCTGACAATATTTAACGTCTCTCTTTCTCTTTAGACAAGAAGTTCCATGAGGGCAGAGACTGGCTTGTTCCCTCATCTCCAGCAAGTGACCTGGAGACGACAGTAATGGCTCACACTCACCGAGTGTGCGCAAGTGTCAGGCGCTCTTCTTAGTGTGCTACATGTCTTACCACATATATGCTCGCTTAGGCCTTCAAACACTTGTTGGCAAAGAGCCCCCCGTTCTGCTTTATAAACGACAGTCACTCAATATTTGTCAACACCTGTTCAGCGCCAGGCGCTGGGCTTGATAAAGAGGCTGTAACAGGACACAAGAGGCCCCATGCCTGCTCACCGAGCTTGGTCTCTTGGGGAAAACACCAAACAAAGTGGGCTATGCATCCAGTGACAAGTACTAATAGGGAGGACACACATGGTTCCTGGTAAAATACCTCACATTTTTAAAGTTACACACAATAAACTTTCTTGTAAAAAAACTCTCAGAAATCCATCATTCACCTAATCATTCAACAGGAGCCGCTCACTGTCCAGGAGATGGGACCCTGTACTGAGGCTGTCAGGATATGAATGCAGTTTACACAGAACACAGTCTCGGGGGAGACCACGCAAAGAAGCCGCTTTGACACTGGGTGACACGGGCTCCGGGAGAGGGGGACACCATGTATGCGGGCAGCTCAAAGGTGGCTGTGAGAGAAGCCTCGACGCCAGGCTGCTTTCCCCAGCACGGCCCCACTCACCCACCAATCTCAACACCCACTTGCTCCCCACAGGCAACTCTACCCCGTGACTGAGTTTTCTGTCTACCGGGCCCTTGAGCGAGCAACCTGACTTCACTCTAGCTCCCTCATATACGTAAGAGAGAGGAAGCTCCTTTGACAGGATTATTTTAAGGGTTAAACGAAAGCATCCTATAAGCAATGAATGCTACAGAGTAATTAGTCACTGTTATTATCACGACTAGATGTGGTTAAAACACCTTTATCTTCTGAACATGTTGCTTCCTGCTCCCGAAATGGCTGCTGCTTTCTAACTGCGCTGGGGCTTCTCTGAGTCACTCACGGAATCCCACCTGAACTCTCGGCTACACACAGATTATGCAGAAATTTAAATGGAAATCAGAGTGGTATCTTTTGTAATCTAATAACGAAATTAAATGTCCTTAATTAAAAAGCCCACCCTCCCCAAATTCTAACTTTTCCTCCCCCAAAAGAGTTAAACATATAATACTATTATAAATAAGCAAAACCTTTTAGGGTTAAAAGTGTAACTTTATTTAGATGTTACTTGTACATAATCTATAGTAAGATATACAAACAGATAAAAATTGTTTAACAGGAGTGTTTTTTTAACACCACTTTAAATTCAATTTACAACAGCATTGGTAATACTCCAAGATGACAGATACTCTGATTTATAAAACGAAAATTACTTGCTACTCTGGCTGATACATTCCCACTAGTCTTTAATGGATTAAATGTATCATGTATTTCAGTTGCAAATTATTACAAAACTTTTACAACCTAGCCACTTGGTGCTCAGAAAAGATTCTGATATTCTAAAATTTACTGAACTGAAAATGTTAATTCTCTAATAGTATACTTACTAAAGAGAAACATAAGTGCACCAAATCTTATGGTTTGGGGTGAACAACAGAAAATCATGTGCCTTTGCTCAACCACATCGAGTCTGTGTAGCTAATGTGTGGTACTGAGTGATTTTCTCACCCCCTCTGCCTAAATCTACGACATGAGAAAAAAGCTTACAGGAAATTAAACTCAAATATATATGGAGAAAAAACTGGGGACAATTTAAAATAACCTTACTATATATAACTACTTTAAAATGTAAAATTCATAGATATGAAATATACTTTTAAATGTTTTTTTCCATTTTTTTCGTAAATCCTTTTTGAAAATGAAAACTGAAAATTCAAAATCTTCACTTTCTCCTTTTCATGTAATACCATATTAGACAAAGCCTGGACTTAAATTTTAGAATAAATCAAATTTGCTGAGAAAAATACTGCAAAAATAATCTAAACTGGATTTTAGTCCTTTTCCATTCTTTTAAAGGCTATATAACACATCAGGGCAACAGCTTTTTCACAGTCAGAAAATCAAGCTGAAAATAACTGGTTGATTAAGCTACAGGAAGACAACTAATAATTAATAGGCTTATGAATATTTATGAATAAAGTGCCACTAATATTACTGTAATAGATATAAACAGAAGAAATCCTGACATGGGTGGTAGCTTTATGCATTCTCTCCATCCTGAGAAGAGAAGGAACATAGAAAACAAAGAAGCATTACCGAATACAAGTTCTAGAATTATACAGGGAGCTCCTAATTCAACATAACAATAAAGACAAAACATTGTAATAAACACAAAGTAAGACTATAATGGTAAAAGTCCCAAGAATAATGCCAACACAGTAGGCCTCTACATGGAGGGGGAAAAAGGAGAGAAATGAGAGAGAGAAACTTAAAAGTTCATTAATGACTATTACTTATATTCAATAAAATTATGGTGACAGCCAATTGGTGACTAGCTCCAAGAAACAGAAACTCAAGAGGCTGTGCCCAAGATGCTCGTCTGGCAGAGGAGACTCAGCTGCCCTGGTGGAAACATGGGCTTGGAAAGAGGACGCAGACATTAGGCATTTTAGAGTTTCAAAATCCATGTGACTAAAATCCAGCGGACAGGCTTCATGTGATGACCACCCACAAACCCCCAAGTGTGCACTCAGTGACATGCAGACAAGATTTGGGGGGCAGCCTGATTTCCTCAGGAGAACTCAGTAACAAAAACCCATGAGTCACATCCTGTTTACATTCCTCCATCAATACAAACAACTGTCTTTAGCTAAAGATGCCTTCGCTACGACAGAGTCACTAGTAACTGCAATGCGTTTGAAATGCTGTACACAGGTAAGAATCCCCTAGTTAGTAAAGTGTCTTAGTGTCTTTGTGAAATCATATCTACGGTGAAAGCCTGGGGCATTTATCTACTCTAAACAAGCAGTTATCCTTCATCTGGAATTACAAAATATAAGCTCTCATTCACGGGTTTCCCAATGGTTCGCAGTCGCCAGGAAAGCAAACCCCATGGGACTCTCATATTCCCGTGGGGAAGAGTGACAGGAAGGGCAACGGTGAGAGGAGACGGCCTTGCCACGGCTACAGGTCTACTCCAATCTGAGGTACTTCTGAAAACGTAATGTGCCAACGACAACATTAGTGAGGACAGAGAACGTGTGCTTCTAGGAGAGAGCGAAGGCCCTACTCGGTGATTGATCCCTAATCTGGCCGCAGCACCAGGAAATGCGAATAGCTGTCAATACCTACTTTCATCTAAGTCTAAGCTTTTAAAATTCAGCACAAGTGGAGTGAGGTACCACGTGAAGCGCTCTCTGCAGCACGCTGAGGAGCTAAAACTCCAGCTGGCCGCACCCGGGACAGGGCTCCGGGAAATAACATGGGCAGGTCTCCTGTGCTCCCCGGGCTGACACCCAGCAGCTCTGCCCACCTCGGCCCTTAGCCCCTGACCACTCGTGTCTGTGCTGGCGGGCCCCCAAGCCGAAGCGGTGTCAAATGTTTGAGTGTCATCCCCAGTGGCCTCTGGAGGAAAAAGAACCCTGTTCTTCATTTTCATTCTGATTGAGCTGCTGAAACCTCTTACAAACATCATCAAGAAGCAGGGACTAAGTGAACGCCCACAGGGAATCCTGCCTGAAAATGACCCTTCCAATTTCACACTTCATGAGAGCGTGCAAAGAAAATGAAATTCTTCAACAGAACATCCAAATTCACACAGAGGATACCAAGCAAAACACTGAAAGCAGAAACATTTGATTCTCCTTACTTGTTAAACCTCTCCCTCTAGAACCAACTTCTTCTGAAACACGTTAAAAAAACAAAAGTTGAAACAATATCACTCACTGATTGGAAGACATCACTCTGACACACAGTCGTTAATCTTGCAAAGACCTAACACCAGGCAGCTTCACAAACACAGGGCAAGTCTGCAAGATTATAATGATCAGTGAGAGTAAACCCAAACTGCACTGAACACTTTCATGGCCAAGAAAAAGGAAGCAGAATGCTGTTTCAGGACAACGCAGTAGTTACAGCGCATTTCCTCATGTGCAGCACGAGTTGCTATGTTTAGTGGCACTTAAGTATTACACAGTAAATACTGAAAAAACCCAGAAGTTTTGGATGTGCAAAAGCAATATCACATTATTAATACAAAAGTTGCTAAGCTACAGGATTATAATATCACTATGTGAGTGCTGAGACCACTTAAGATCTTCGATACACTTCCAACACACGGTCTCCTGGTGGGCCACCGGCCTCGTCACCGAGCTGTCCCCTGCGCACAGCCTCAGTCGGACCAGTCGTTCTCATCGAACTCTGAGTCGTCGTCGGAGTCGCTGTACTCCACGGCAATGCGCCGGGACAGGATGGTGGCCACGTCGTTCCCGACCGGCTCCCGCCGGGCCTCCTGCTCTCGCTGCTCCTGCACCTTCTTCAGCTGAATTCCTGAAGACACGGCACACAGTGGAGAGTTAAGACCCTCTGCCTGCTCCAAATTAAAACAAACTAGCAAGTCTGTTTGACTTTTTTTTTTCTACTGACACTAAGGATAAAAAGTTTTGGAAATTTGAGAGGAGGAAAGCTTGGGAAATGGAAGTTTCATGACTAGAAAAAAGACTGTGCACTCAAAGTCCTAAGTTGTTTATAGCAAAGTAACGTGTTGAAATATAAAAAAATTAAGTAGAATTTCTGTGCACGTGTACACCATGTGGAAATGGCAGAGGTGCACTATCCAGTAAGGCAGCCACCAGCCATGGGTGGCTATGTGATGGTAAGTTTATTGTGGCTACTGGCTACCCTCCTGGACCATAGAACACGGAACATTTCTACCATTACAGAACACTTTCCTGGACAGCGCTGTACTCTAAAGGCTTGGGGACCAGTGTTCTACACCAGTAGCTCTTGACTAACCTGGCGAGGTAACAGAGAAACCTCTGTTTCAACATTTATTGTTGAAAATGAATATAAAATACAATTGTCTACTCTCTTGCTTAATAAGTAACAAAATATCTGATGATTTAATGTATTAATTGTTTAACTTTTGAAATAATTTTAGATTTACAGAATAGCTGTAAGACTGGTAGAGGAACATTCCCATATATACCCTACACCCAGATTCCCCACCTGGTAACACCTGATCACATTTGTTTTGGCAGTCGTTCTCTGTCATTCTCATTTATACACACGCACATACTTTTTGCTGGGCCATTTGAGAATAAGTGGCATATAATGTCCCTCTGCCCCTGAAATACTTCATGTATAATTCCTAAAAAAAAATAATGATCAAGACCAGACTACTAGCACAGATACAATCTAATAGCATAGATTCAATAATACCATCTATTCTACAAATTTTATTTCAATTTTGCCAATAGACCTAATATAGCAAGTGAAAAGCATTCCACCAGGTTCGGGATCCAATGCGAGATCACCCATGGCATCAATTGCCACGCCTCATTAATGTCCTTTAATCTGGGCAGCTCTCCAGTCTTAGCATTTTATGACCTTCACGTTATTGAAGAACACAGGCAACTCTTCTGTAGAATGTCCCTTGATCTGGGTTTGTCAGAGGTTTCCTCACAATCAGATCCAGGTTACGTGTCGCTCTTACTGGACAGGGCTTACAGGCGTGAAAAAGCAGAACTACTGTCGTACTATGACCCCAAATTCCTTATCAACCAGGTGTTATAACTCTGGGACTCTTTTCTTGACAAAATCAAAGTGTGTCAAAGATGTTCTAGACACACAGAGAGCCCTGGGACCTGCAGGAAGGCGTGTGTGCCTCACTCAGGCTGCTCGAGCAAAGGCAGCGGCCGTACCGTCCTGTCCTGTGAATGATGCCGCTGCTGCTGCAGCCAGGCTCCCCTGAGTCATCCCCACACAACTGTGACCGAGAGGCATGCAGCACCCCTGCATGAGGAACGCCTGGAGTATTCCCACAACCTCAGGGTGGCCCTTGACCGCCAGAGCCACGCCCTGGGGTGAAGAATAAGTGATGTGGAAGAGACGTCCAATGTGGCTCTGAGGGGCAGGCCCACATGGGTGAGCAGCCGGGCTCCCACCCTGACCTGACCAGAGATGCTCTACTTCTGGATGTTTCATGTTCTGGGGTTCAGTGCAGGACTTTCATCTGACAAAAGAGATTTGCTGCTGAATAAAGGTTGAAAAACTACTGGCTGAGCGCATCGAGCTAAAAATATGAAAAGTCGAGGACATATCCTAGATTTTTTTAAAAAACTAGATCACTGATATGAGCTCATTTTCTTTCACTTATACTTTTACCCTTAGAGTAGAATGCAGAGAAAAGATCCAACTAATTAATGATCACTTTGATTACCTATTGCTAGTCAAGTAAAGCTTCCTTGAATTCTCAATTCTTTATCATTACGTAAAACACACTTACTATTTAAAAAAAAAATCAAACAAGCCTGCTGTAATTTTATTCTAAAAGATGACTGAGTGTAGAGAGTAGATATTTGAAGAAGACTAGGATGTAGCTGGTTGGAGACAGTGAATCTCTCTGAGGACGCGTGTGCATGTGGGTGCTCCACTTACCCATTCGAATAGCAGCAAGCAGATCACTCCGGGCGTCACTTATCGGTGGTTGTGCAGTGTCCTGTCGCTTTGCCTCAGCTACTGGGGGGCCATGCATGGGGGAGGAAGAGAGAGAAGAGCCTGCACCAGGGGGGCCTGGTGGGGGCGGTGGGGGGCCCGGAGGAGGCGGGGCTGTGACCAGGAGCCCCGAGGAGGGAGGGTGGGGAGGAGCCGTGTAGGAGGAGCCAGCCGACGCCGGGAAGGAGGGCTGCATGGGAATCTGGAGAGGACTGACGAACGCAGTCTGTGCTGAGGGAATCACGGGAGGCGGCGGTGGGGGCGGCGGTCCGGAGGGGCTGTAATACTCAATTATCTGCGCCGGGAGCATCCTGAAAAAGAGACGAAACACACAGTCACCAAAGCAGCAACAGAGGTCACATCCCCTGAGCTTCGCATATGCCTCACAGAAAGGCTCCCCCCAAACACAATACATCCTGTCATTTGAATTTAAACCATGGCAGGATGTAAATATCCACACAGGGCCAGTTATTTCCACAGGTCTACATTACTCACTATGATGGAACTCAAGATCATCTACTGAAATGTGCCAAAAAGATAACCACTCAAAAAGTCATCTTCTGCGGAATGCTAGAATAAAATAGTTGAGGGCAGAGGTTAAGAAAAGCAGCAAAAAGGCATCCTTTATACCAGGCATCTCAGAAGTGGGTGACTCACAAACCTGTCTTAAAGGGTTCTGTGGTCAATCAGATTCGGAAATTTCTGTATTTTATATCCCATCCCATGGAAATCCCCAAACCCACAATGCCCATTAGAACATCAAATGCTTTGAAAAGTCCTACACCAAGAAATCTGCTGTATTCTATTTAGCCAAGGGTTTTCCAAACCAACTAGACCAGAGACCCTGTCCGTCTTTGCCTGACACTTAGTCACAGCCTCAGAACACACTTGAGAATCCCGACTTAGAGAGAACCCAGGACTGTGTGGGCAGGGGGAACATGGCTGAAAGTTGAGGGACACAAGTTTAGAAAGTGAAGCATGACACTCTGGATTAAAGAATACACTTGTTAACGGAAACACGTATTCAACCTTCCTGGGCACTGACTTTGAGGAGACTAACTCTTTAAGGATCAGGGTCAAAGCGAAAAATGAGGGCACTAAAGACAGCCTGCTAGAACACAGACAGGTGCTTAAATTAAGAAACATTTGAACATGAGGGTCTTTTTCAGGAGGTGTTTGAATTCTACTCCAATGACAGAAAACAAGAGAGACTGGTGCCAGAATAATGTCAGGGCACCAAGAGACCACGAAAGGAGATTGTCCAGCCAAGCATAAGAAGTGACGCCTGGGGTGCTGTGTTTTAGTTTCCATCTGTCATATTTCTCTGCGGCTCACCTAGGATATGTAAAGAAACTTCAGGATGTAGGACAGGTTCATAAAATTGGCATATCATCCTTTATCAACACCTTGGCTTAGGATCCATTCAAATATACACAAATATGTGTATAAAGGGGATGTGTACGTGAATATAGACACAAACCTGAGATTTATCTGTAACAAAAAAGGGGAGTGTTGACACTATATTTTTTAACATAGAATGTGTCATAACTGATAGTATCTCCATCCAGTCATTCCTGGCTGCATTCTGGCCTCTAAAGTATGACTGTTCGGTTAAAATTCTTACACAGCACACAGCAAGATTCCAAGCAGCGAGCAGAGCACAAGGCATTCTGAATTACCCGTAGTCTGCTGGAGCCATGGGTGCAGAGGCCTGCGACCCCTCTGTGGCCTGTGGCGGGGGTGGCGGTGGCGGCTGCTGAGGTCTGTTCAGGGCCATGTGCCTCGCCGAGGCAGAGGGCGGTCGGTACTCATGCTCGGGGGCCTGGCTTGCGGGCCCGTGCGGTGGCGCCTCGCCGGCAGCGTAAGAAGGCGTCACAGGCTGCGGGTGCAGAGAATGGTTGGGAGTGGCCGGATAAGAGTAATCTGTAATATCCGATGCATGGGACCTGAGGGTCAAGAAAAAGGGGTGGAAGAAATTTAAAGTAAGTTAAAAAGATTTCCCCTAACAGGCATAAGCATATATTTGAACAATAACATTGCCAGTGCACAGAAAGCACACATTTATTTCTTCTACTATCAACTAAGTCCAGCCCCGTGCGAGCTTCCAAGCAACAACGTAATTAGGACTTTAGCAGCAAGCCCAGGGTTACACGGATTCAGAGTCACAGCCTGGAAGTGAGTCAGGCAGAGATCGGCAGGCGGGAAACCGCAGAGCCCCATTTTCAGAATATTTCAGCACACTTTTTTCTCAGAGAGAAGGCTACAAGATAAATTCCATTTAATTTAAAAACAGCATCTAAGACAGAGGATTTCAGTGGCAATGAAACTGACAGTATATAATTAGAAATTATAAAATGGCAGGTGAACTGGATAAACATTAACAGTAAGAACAGAAAAAGAAATCAAGAATGCAACACAGTGAATTGTGTTTTTCCTAAACAGAAGAAACCTGTTTAGCCAAAAAACAAAGAGAGAATGTGGTGCAATATGGAAAGGCCTTCCTGCTTCCTCTGAATGCGCAGTTGAGCGAGGCTTGGAAAGGAACAGAAACCTGGTGTTAGTTCGCAGGGCTGAGCGAGAGGCCGGTGCCCGGACGGCAGCGGGCCCCTGGAGGGAGCGTGGGAACCCGGGAGAGCCGCAGCCGCACAGCGCCATGGGCGTTAGTAACAGGTAGTGCTCCCGGCCCGGGTTACGGCTACAGGACACGCTGTCAGTAGGGGTTGCACGTCCTCCCCTGACGGCCAAAGCAGGACAGAAACCAGGGCTGGGAACCCAAGAAAGCAAAACAACAAACCCTCTGGCCACTCTGTCCTCTTTCGTGCTCCCTGCCTGCTCCAGTTTCTTTGCGTCACTCATAAACTCAATGCCCATTTTCCTTCTCTCCCACTCTTCTCTTCTTGTTCTTACTTTTCTCACATTTATTTGCAGGTTTCTGTTAGGATTCAGCTTGTGTTTCTCTCTCTGAAGGAAAGAGGCAAACACACATTGGGGATGTGGAGGGAGCGAGGAGGACACCCACGAGCTTCCACCTGTGGATTCAGACGCAGCCTCCCTTAAGCGGAGCGTGGCGCAGCCCAGAAAGGCTTTCTAAATGAGAAGAGACTGCTTTCTTCTTTTTTCTTCCCTAATTGCAGCATAAATTCTAGATTACGGTGAGCTTATGACTGTCTTTCGAACTATGAAAACTTCTGGCAAGTGAGTTAAAAATACGTTTAATGGGGGAAGCAGGTGACTGTATTTAGATTTAGCAGAGTTTAAAAATGTAAACACCTAAAGCTCTGAAGTCACTGATGACGTGTGCTTGACTCTGTATGTGTGACTGCTACAGACTGGGCACAACCTTCTAGAGGAAACAAAGTTATCTAGCTAAATACACAGTGCTTCTGATAAGATGAGGGGCCAGAAATTACAAATATTCTGGCATAATTTAGAGTGCTGTCCTTATAAGGCAGCTTTGTGACACCAGGCCAAAAGGAGCGAATGACGGGGGCGCAGAAGGAGGGAGTGAAGGACGGCAGTGTGTGTGAGGTGGACAAGCACTGTGGCAGTGTGCGGGAGGGCAGGACTTCGACGAAGGGCAGGCAGGAGAGGCGACTGGTGCACTGAGGAGTGGACACGGACATAACGGGGACACCAGTGGGCTGGAAGAGACAGGAGGAGGAGGGCAGCTGCGGGGAGAAAAAGACCCCCGACAGGAAGGTAGGAATCAGCCACAGATGACACTGTGCCAATGTGGAGAGGAGTGGGGTGGTCCTGGCGCTTCCTGCTTGTCAGTAATTATCTATTACAGAACACAGAGCTGGCGGGAGTGAAGACGACGTGGAAACGAGAAGTACAGCAGTGGAGACCCGGGGGAGAAGGAAATGAATCTCCCAGGGTCTTGTGGGGAGACATGGGCAGAGCAGGGTGCTGTAACACAGGGCCAGGAAGGATGAGGAAAAACACAGGACGGTCAGCATGGAGGTAGCGCTCCTCCTGAATAACAGTGACAGAGAGCAGCGGGCAAGCATTTCAGCAGTTCCCAGCCTAAGTTCACACTTGGAATCAAACACTCCTGACCATCTATAGAGACCACAAAAATTGATGATTAGTCTATATGGACTGGGTCAAGATCTATTACTTATACGAACAGCTTATACACATGCCATGAAATCTGACATTCAAATTTCCCTCAGTCATCCTGGATACATACATTAAAAACCGTGTTTTTAATAATACTTAAAACATGAATATAAGAAATAAAAAAGTCAAAAGATAGAAAACATAGAGCATGATTTCAATTTTGTAAAAGAGAAACACACTTGTGCACAGAAAGAAGACTAAGGAAAGAAATACAATAAAATGCAAACAGTGGCCTCTTTAATAGGATTATGGACAGCATTTTAATTTTTCCTGTAATTTCCAAATATAAAAAGATAATCTAATTTTATAACAAAAAAGTGATACACTTAAGTAAAATAAAAAATAAAAATGTCTTAATTAATTTAAGGGACGTAATCCAAGCTCAGTGATGAATTCTAATCTATTTACCTGGTGCACGAACATAGTGAGAGGCCATAGGGAACAATAAAAGACAAAAGGAAATTATAAAGAAATAAAACATATAATTCCATTTGCTTTTCAAAAAATGAGAGAAAGATATATCTAAATAACATAAATATGAAGGCAGAATACTAAATAATCTGAATTACCATCAATTTTAAACCCAACATGGATCAATCTAATCTCAGATGCCAGAATGAATATCAATCATTCAACTGAGGATTTTTAAAAATCATTTTCTCTCTGTACCTATTGAAATAAAATGAGTATATATGTAGTATTACAAAATGAAGTGTATGTTTTGCATGAGTAAACAATCACAACTAAAGTAGTTGGGAAAAAAACGAAAAGCAAGTTGACACCCTGGGGGCCATCAAGTTCAAGTACTCCGCCCCCCCCCCCCCCCCAGCAAAGAACTATGGGCAGAATTGTATCATTATCTTATTTTCTATAGAAATAAGCTGACAAAAAGATTCAAACTTGAGGTTGGAGCTCAAAGTCCAATAATTTTCTAATATTTAACAGATAACAGCTTGTACAGAAAAATTACCTAGAACTTGCCTCGTATCCAACCAATGACTACAACCCTTCTACGGCAGGAATATTTACAGGCACTCCAAATGTTAAGCATCTTCTGTATGCAGAGTCTGTGCTAAGCACTGAGGTTATAAAGATAAAAACTTTTTAAAAAGGACAGATACAACACAATGTCCAGGTTGTGGCTGGTTTTGAAAACTTCTCGGATCGTGTACAAACTCTCCTCACATTTTTTAGTGCTGATGGAAGGCTCTGAGAATTCATGCAAATGGAAGATGACCCCTTCACAAAAGCAGAAATAGGAAATTAAACCCTAAGTTAAAATTGACTAGTCAGTTCCTCTCGTTCAACGAATCCCTTTTGCGACAAATGTGACTCAGTGACCACATCATTCACACCTGCAAGAAATATTTTTACTTAATTGCTAACAAATTTTTAAAGTAAACTCCAACAGAATTCTTCTCCTGGAATTAGAATACGTAAGATTAGTGAACCGAGGAAATAAGCGTCTCCTTTGTTCATCACTTTCTGAAAAGGTTATCGAAAATGACAATGAAGTTACTCCTTAATCACATCAATTGCCACCTATCAATCATTTCTAGACACCGAGGGCAGAGGAAATTCAACATTCTAAGCTAAAGAGGAGGAGAAAGAATCAAATGGTTATTAAAATTAAAATGAACTTCATTGGCAGTTCCTAAGCCCAAATTCAGAATTGATGTTATTAAAACACTACATCTAGATTAACTGAACAATAAAGGTAAGTCAGAGATGGAAAATCATACAAAGTAACCCAATGTAAAATAAAAGTTTTAAAGTATTATTTCAAAATTTAAAAATATATATATTTAATTTTTAAGGAAAGTTTTGAGACATACTGTCGGTCATATAAACACCAAAGCTACTGGTGCATTTCCAATTTATAATAAACCAAGTACTACTCAGAGGCTTTGCCACAAGACACACACACACCTAGTGTCTGGGGACAGGGATCCCTCGGAAGACGCTCCGTGGTACACACTCTGAGACAACCTGTTGTCGGGTCTAAGCTCTTTGTCATATGCCATCATATTCCACTCCTGGCGCCTGTTTCTGGCTTTTCTAACCTTTTTCACCTCACGGGTTGTGCCATCTATACGCTTTTGCTCCTGATGTCCAGGAAAAGAAGGCAAGCATGCCGAGACAGAAGGGAAGGAAAAGAGCAGGTTAATGCAGTTGTAACGCACAGGTAACAAGCCTGACGTGCACACAAGAGACATCCCCATTCCATTCACTCCAACGTCAAGAAAACTCTAACACAGACCCAACAAAAATAGCTACACTTAACTGTTCAACCTAAATAAGCGGAACTTACTGTGATGCAACCGCAAGAGACGTTCCCACCCTTTTTGGTAAGGAATCCTCACTCTCCTCGGCTTTCAGCTGTTTGACACGTACTGTACCTGTTAGCTCTGTATTATACGGACGACATCAGGCAACACCACCCAGAGAAATCATTTCCTACCACTACACAACTCTCACTGACTTGTTAACATGCAATCACCTTGCAAAAAATAATTCAAAATGTTCTATTTCCAGTTTCTATGATTATTACAGAATATTTAAGCTAATCTTGCTAACTAGCTTAACATAAAACAAAAACAAGAAACAACTTACCTGCCCACACAAAGAATCATGCTTGCTCTGGTCCTACTTTGCCAGCAAAAATGGATTCAACACATACATAGGTGCTTCTTTAAAGGTGAGGACAGTTCTTTCTATGTGTGTTAACAAGTTTTCCCTGCTCCCCTCATAAGATCTGCTGATCTTTAAGAGAACTATGTGCTTTTAAGTCCTACGCTCCTTCTACGGGACCTCCACGCATGGTTTCACAGAGTACACACTCAGTAAATGTGACTCAGTGCTCGAGCCCCATGAGCTTACGGTGCCTACTATGCCCCCGGCACTGTGCCAAGCACTGATGACGCAAATAGCAAACAAAAAAGGGACAGGTATCTGCCCTCATGGAGCTTGCTGTCCAGTGGGGGAAGCCTACAAAATCATACACATAAATGTCTAATTACCAAATGTGGAAAAAGGTTTAAATGCATTACAAACAGAATGCTGTCTAGTCTGGAAGTCAGGGATGGTATCCTGGAGTGCGTGAGAGACAAGATGTGTAGGGTGAGTAGGCACAAATTCTGCAAAGGAGTATGGATGAGACATGTGCCAAGAGCGGACAGAATGTGCAACAGCTCTGAGAAGGAAGGGGAGAGCATCACATTAGGAGAAGTGAGAGAAGGTAACGGGTGAATTAGGGTGAATGGCTCTCAAGAGCTGAAGGGCAGGCAAGACCTTGAAGGATAGGTTAAAAATGTTGTTCTTTATCCCAAGAGCAGTGGGAAACCACTGAAGAATCAGAAGGGAAGGGATGACATACCAAGGCATTTGTAAAGATGCCTGTGGAGAACAGATAAAGGAGAAAGGTAGGGACACCAGTTAGAAAGCTACCCAGGTGGTAGGTGAAAGGAGGGCAGACGGCTCACGGCTGGTAGCGTGACAGAGAAGTGGACCGCTTTTGAGGTATTCAGGAGGCGTAGGTAATGTACTGGTGAAGGATGTGAACGTGAAATTCCCAGAACATATATAAATGGTTAATAAAGATATTATTAACTAATTTGTGTAACACAAATTAAGTTTTTTTGAGGGGGCGGAGGTCACCAAAATAACAATAATAATATCCAGGACAGGAGTAAGCTTGCTAAGAGTATAAATTGGTTCGTCTTTTAAAGGTCAGGGACAATATGATGGTATCTTTCAAAATTTAAAACCCACATTCGACTTCTAGGAATTTATCCTGAGGACATGAGTACACATGAGTACAGGGGTACACACTGCAGTACTGTAACAGCAACAAGCTAGAACAACCCAGATATTCATTAATACAACAACAGGTAAATAGTTTATGAAGCATCCATACCTTGGAATACTACACAACTGTTAAAAAGAATGAAGTACATCTTTAATGATGTCAATATATGTATAACATATGTATATGTCTGTATGTGTGTGCATAAGTCATGTGTAGTCCAATTCTATGTATATAAAAATACTTTGTGAAATGTATATGCATATATTTATGAACGCTTAAAAGGTTGGAAAATATGCACACCAAACTGTTAACAGTGGTTAGTTATGCTCGGGGAAGGGAGAAACTTATCCCCAAGTTTTCTAAACTGATTTATTTCCCTCAGTCTTATCTGAGCATTTTACAACCAGCAGTATTGTTTGTATACTTTTAAAAACCAAAAGAAAAAAGAGAAGGAGATTTCAATGTGATTCCAATACACGTCCTGATTAAGCAGCTCTGTATTAAATGGATAACTACTGCCCTTACTTTTAAGAGGTGTACACTCACATATTTAGGGATTAAGTGTTAGGATATCTGCAACTTTCTTTACAACGTTCAGCCCCCAAATCTACCCATCAACACACATGCGACACATACACGTGAACCAACTCTGACAAAATGTTAACAGTGATGCATCTATACTCCCAACCACACTGGCCTACATCAAATCCCTAGCATATGCCACACTGTTCCTACTCCAGGACGACCTGAGCTACCTCTGCTCAGACTGCTCCTCGACGCTGAAGCACCCCCCCCCAGCATGCCCTCACCCCCCAGCATGCCCTCAGCCCTCCAGCATGCCCTCACCGCCCAGCATGCCCTCAGCCCTCCAGCATGCCCTCACCCCCCCAGCAGGTCCTCACCCCTCCAGCATGCCCTCACCCCCCAGCATGCCCTCACCCCCCAGCATGCCCTCACCCACACACACGCTCCCACACACCTACTGCTGCAATGCTGTCATCCATCCTGGGATCTCGTGAACGACCCTCGAGAGAGAGGCCTTCCTTGACGCTCCACTTCATTCACATTATTCCCCCACCTTGTCATCTCACCCACAGCACCCCATTTTTTTCCTTCACAACAATCCAGCATTGTAACTACATACTTACAACTACATATTTATTTGAATAATTATATTTTTTAGTGTTTTTAAACAACGAAACTAAGGAAACTTAAAGTTCAAGAACAGTGGATTTCTTATCCCCAAATTTTCCAAACTAATTTTTCCTCCAGATAAATTTGTTAGTTCCAAACTGAAAGTGACTTGGGCTCCTGAAATCCCGGGAGATGAAGGATATCCTGCCTCATCTTCTATTCCTATATAAAGCAGATTTGTACTAGAATTTTCAAATTTCTCTGCCTCTTTATGAGTTCCAGGGGCTGCATGATAATTGTCTCCCACTATACTCTAATCTTCACAAGGCAACAGCTCTCTTTTTCACCACTGTGCATCCAGCATTTAAAGGCATTAGAAACAAAAAGACTCATTCTATAAATGAATGAATAGGAAATTCTTATCAGAACTTTATGTGTTTGAGGAACAGCAGAATGAGACAAAACAGTCAAGTAAATGACAAGTAATTTTAAAGACACAATAATCATATATAGATTAAGACTTTTCCTCTGAAGAACACTGGCGAAAAAATTAAATACTTTTGCCAAAAGTACTTCCCTGAGAAGGGAAACCTGGAAGGATGTGTAAAAGGGGAGGCATGTTCAGGGGCTGGCCCGGTGGCGGAGCAGTTAAGTTCACATTGCTCCAATTGGGTGACACGGGCTTTGACGGTCCGGTCCCTGGGTGTAGACCTAGCACTGCTTGTCAAGCCATGCTGTGACAGGTATCTCACATATAAAGTAGAGGAAGATGGGCACAGATGTTAGCCCAGGGCCAGTCTTCCTCAAAAAAAAAAAAAAAAAAAAAAAAAGGACAGGCATATTTTAAAGGCAGGTACTCTTTTTTTTTTTTCTGCTTTATCTCCCCAAATCCGCCCTGGTACATAGTTGTATATCTTAGTTGCAGGTCCTTCTAGTTGTGGCATGTGGGACACTGCCTCAACGTGGCTTGACGAGCAGTGCCATGTCCATGCCCAGGACCCGCCGAACCAGCGAAACCCTGGGCCGCCACAGCAGAGTGCACGAACTTAACCACTTGGCCATGGGGCCAGCCCCGGCAGGTACTCTTTTAAAACCCTGGAGTGTTTGCCCTGTTGCTATAAAAAGGTGTGGGGATTAAGACCAACATGCATTTAAATATCTGTTTCTTTTCCATTCAAGAGATTAGGATCTTTCTCTTCTTCACTTGAATACTTTGTATCTTCTCCAACTGAACACTCAGCAACTCCTGCAAGACTTCCCAATTCATCTCCCCAACTCGCCAGCACAAAGAGAGCAGGAATGACCAAGCCGCTGGAATTCTTTCCTAGAATTCCGTGGTAACACCTTACACTGCAGTCTGCAAAATGTTTCCCTGTTCCCTTTCTTAAATCCTGCTTTCAAATCCCAAATTCTCTCGCACCCCAAACTGTCACTCCTACTGGGCCAACACACCTAAACGCCTCAAAATCTGAAGGCTGCCAGCCCACAACATGCACACCATCTGTGTTAACTGAAGCACTCTGATGCCTGTCAAACAAAACAGGTGGTCATTTTTTAAAACAAAGCTTACATATAAAAGCATTGGCAAATATTTGCCTATGGAGAATTAAGTCTTCTGAATGGCTTAAGTCTAATTTCTGGGCCCCAAAGGGACAATTTTCAAAACAGAAGTAGCCAAACCTGAGGGGGCTTGTCCTTCCGAGGGGGCTGGCCATGCAGATGCTTCTCACCCTTCAGCCTTGCAAGCATCCCGCCCACTGCACCCACCACAGGAGCCTCGCTTTCAGCACATGCACCCCCTAAACGTGTGGCTCACATGCCTTCTCAGCCCAACGTGAGCATCTCGCCAAGGTGTTAATGCAGCTAGCTGGCAACCAACAATTAAGAATGCTTTAAAAACATGAAAGCAGGTCACTACATCTGACATGGCACGTTGACTGCTTTATGAATTTTGAAAGAGCAGAAGAAGTTACAAGACATGGTTACAAACAAAACTGAAATTTTAGCCACTACTTTTGTTAATGCAAAGCAAATGTTAAAGAACAAATCAGACAGTATTTATTGAAAATGGTATTACTGTGTTAGATTGAATTGTATCTTCATGTAAAAAATTCAACCTCTGAAGAAACTTCAGCACTCAGTCCAACATCTCAACCATTTAAATAAAGAATTTACTGATTTATTTCTAAATAAGAATCCCATTTACACATTTATATGCAAGTTTTCCATATGAGAATTATTTACCTTTTGACGCCTTTTCTCTTTCCTTTTGTCTTCTGTGTCCTGTAGCATTTTTTCTTTCCAGAGGTCAAAGAAATAGGAAGGATCAGTATAGAACTTCAGCCCATCCTTTTTATCATCTCTATAAGTCAATGTATTACAAGTCGGGGAAAAAAAAGGTTGTTAGATTATTTTCATATAGAGTTAATATTAATTCAATTTTAACTCATGAGATTATAATATCGGCATAGGGCATTTTAACTGTCCTATACTTATTAAACTAACCCTGGTGCTTCAGTGGTTAAGATTTGGTGCTCTCGCCACCTTGGCCTGGGGTTCATTTCCTGGTCAGGGAACCACACAACTGCCCATCGCTGGTTATACTGTAGCAGCTGCCTGTTGCTGTGATGCTAAAAAATATGCCACCAGTATTTCAAACACCAGCAGGGTCACCCATGGTGGACAGGTTTCAGCAGAGCTTCTAGACTAAGACAAACTAGGAAGAAGGACCTGGCCACCCACTTCCAAAAAAACTGGCCATGAAAACCGTGTGAAGAGCACTGTCTGATACAGCGCTGGAAGGTGAGAGGATGGCGCAAAAAGACCAGGCAGGGTTCCGCTCTGCTGTCCACAGAGTCGCTAGGAGTCAAGTCTCAAATTTCCTTATTTGAAAAAACATGTAAACATGCAAGAACAGTAACTTTTTCTAGAATAATTAGGTAAAAAATATTCTTGCAAATTTGGACTTCAGTATAAAAACATTCTCCTAAAAGATCACAACATGGCTCATAAACGGCAATATTTAATACCTCAATTATTTGAGGAACTGTCTTGTTTATTCCAGGAGGGGTCTATACACAGACAGGGACAGATTTTTAGGATATCTACATTCACCTCTACTCTGAAGCTTCATTATCAGCATAAAAATTAGTAAGTTCTCTGTCCTTTTTTCTTAATCAGGTTTGCCAAACATCTATAAATTCAATTGAGAAAGAAGCAGACTGCTGATGGTATATAAATGTGACTTGGGAAAAAGTGATGAACTATATATATTTTAAGTGGAAGTACTAACCCACAAAGAAAATTCACTTCTAGCCATTTCATTTTCAAGTACTGCTACAATTACTGTGGTCTCAGGAACAGTCCAAGTCTTATATAAGTTATTCATTTATCATAAAACGAATAATAATATAGCCAATATGAATCCAAAGTTGTAATATAAATCAATAGTAAAGGTCCAAGTAATCATGATATGAAGTAAACACTATTCTACTAATGCTTTAAAAAGTATGTGGTCTGTAGATTACCTTCAAGAGGAAGCAGAATATTTACATTTTAAATTAGTATTTCAAGAAGTCATTTAAGGCACACAGAGAAAGCAAAAATCAGCGAAATGAGTACAGGAAAGAGTTTACGCCCAAATAGTCAAAGAAAGCTGGCTGAACTATTCGGGGGAAAAACCTGTGTGTCCTTGAAGTTCCTGCCATGCCACGTCCTGCTGGGCTTCTCATCCTCACATACCAAGGCCCATGTGGGCGATTCTGGTCACTCTCACTGAAAAATCACTAACCAACCAGCACAACTCACTCCATTCGTTAACCTGGACTTACTTAAAATCCTTCCTTCTTTTCTAAGTTTCCTAAGTGACAAGGGACCTGCATTATGGAGATTTTATAAATAACATCATTGTGAAAAATATAATTTGATTCCCCAAGACACTAGGCTTTCAATACAGGTAAAGATATAGAAAAACCAGGGAGTAACTTGCTGTAAAACTTAAGACATATGTATAAAATGCACACTTTTTAAAAAAATGGAATACTTTAATGAAAGCAGAAACTCACATAAGTAAACAGAAGTTAACCTTGACATAAGAATATAAGCAGAAACGTCTTATGTTTGTAGTAACTAAGTACTCATTTTTCAGTCACACTGCACTTGTCCTATGTTAACACTGTGTTGCGACAGAGTCACACAAGTTCAAATGCAAAAGTTTGTTTATGTGTTTTATATACCCAAAATATTACTGTATTAACAAAAAGTAGATTAGAGTTGGCACTGCTATTCTTAAACACACTATTAAAAAGTCAAAGGCATTTTTATTTTCCATAAAAATGAATACACACAGACAATATAAATGAAAGTCAATTCATTTTTATGCAATTAAAATTTTTAAATCACCACAAATATTTAGTCATGATGTTGATTAATCAGATATAAGTGGTTCATTGAGTGTTCTGGTTTTTTCCCTTTAGAACAGAATATTTAGTGAGGCTTCTTAGGAAAATTTTAATAAGCAACCCCTCAAGGATCCCAGTGCTAAGTAAAACTGAAATTGCCCCAGAAAAATGCCTATTGAACCAAAGCAAGCACATGTTAAACATGAGGCTGACAATACCATGATTCACATCTACATTAATTTTTAAATAAGTGTGTGAAACCCCAGGAAAGTGCACTTGTTTCCTAGAGAAATGCGGCATCTTGGCCCCCTCGCATCACAGAGTCTCTACCACCTGACTGTGAGGGACACTTTCCGTCCATGCTGAAAGGGATGCGGCCTGAAGTGCTGCTGCCCCAGCAGAGCTGCAATAAACGGAAGGGCCAACATTCCTTCTGGACCCTGAGAAGGGACGGGATTCGGAGCAAGAAATGCTTTGGGCCCTCCCTGAGAAGGACCAGCGGGCCCACGGAGGCAGGAATGGAAGCAGAAGCAGAGGACTCACTGATCCTAGGCGTCCGCAGGAGCATCCTCAGCGGAGCTAAGCCTGGGGGCAGAGAGGACCACGCCCCATCACAGGCCAGGCTCCTGAGGCTGAAGGAACGAGCCTGACAGGAGGGTGAACTGATGGGAGAGGAACAATGAGAAACCACATGCAGGGAGGTTGGAAAGAAGGGCAAACTACGGAGAGAAAACACTACTGTGGTAGGACAGCTGTTTTTAAAAAGTGTTTTTAGTTGGTCTCTTAACATGAATTTTTTGCACTATTTATTTTCCATTCTGTTTTTGGGAAGTTTGATCCTGATAATGCGTCCTACCATTTAACAGTAACAGGTTAACCTGTTGACTTAATATTCACTCTTAAAAATCCCTAATGCTGCCGAACAAATTTTTCTGAATTAAATAACAAATGTCTCTGCAGTGCTAAACCGCTGAGATGGGTATTTTGCTGCATTATAAATGAATTATTCAGTTCCTTTAAAATTGACTTTGAATATGAGGAACAACTTAACCACACACAATATTGTTTTGTAATGTACCCACTGATGCTTAAACTATCTACATTTAATAGCTAAAATTAGAGCTCTCTTGGTAAGTTTATTTATATTTTGAAATACTAAAACTTAAACAATTCTGTACAAATAACTAATTTCACTGTGTATAATACCGCAATTATTATTTTCAAAGTTTGAAAAAGTACTTTCACAGCACTGTCCACCGCCCTCAACTTCGCGGTGCTGAGACGGTCTGGGAGCGCGGGCATCCATACCTGTAGGGAGTGAGGATGTTCAGAGGAGGCGGCTTATCACTCTGGTTGTAAATGTCAGCCACGGGATTGGGAATGCTGTTCTTTGAAACCACCTGCTGGTCTTGGACCGTGGAACTTTTGAAAGCCTTTTTCATGTTGATATCCTGTAGTGACACTATTTAGAGAAAAGTCCCCCAAGTTGAGTCACATGGAAATATTTTTAACTGTTTAGAAATAAGTATAATTTGAGCCACAATCATAAACATCTCCTAGAACAACAGTGTTTGTAACTGTTCATTGGAAGCCATCCTTCCTTCTTCTAAATAACTGTTAGAGATCTCTATGAAATGAAGTCAAATCCTGTCTGCTCTTCCTTTGTGGTGATCTAACTATTTCCCTGCACTAATATCAGAGCACCATTCTTTAACAGCATTTCTCAGAGACCACACAGGAACACAGCTGAGTGTAACAGGCATGTAAATACAAAGGTCTGGGTAGCCTAGGGGAAAAAAACATTCAAACAGTTAATACCAGTTTAATTATAATACATGCGGGAAACACTTCTGCAAAAAATACACACATGTCAAAGTTACATTAAGTTTTCCGACACTAACATTAAGGAAAGACGGCAAAGCTTTTCAACATACATATAGTCTTAGAAATTAAGTAGCATGATATAAAACTACACTAAGGAGTGAGACAATCAGGGCTGATTATACCTATTTCTCGTGTTTGCACAACACTTTACATCTCATGGATTAACTCATCTGACTCTGACACACTTCTGAGGCCGGCAAACTGGTCCGTTAACCCACCTGACCAATGAAGAGGAGACTCAGGGATGTTAAGTGACTTTTCCAAGATCACCCAGTAGAAAAGTAGCAGACTCAAAACAGAATACAGATTCCCTAACTTGGTCAACTGTTTTTTCTACTATAACATCTGTACCAAGGAAAGTCACAATGAAAAATCTTGATTGGAAAGGGAATTAAGGATATGAAATATACTGTAAAACTTCATGAAATTTAATCTACAGAGTAACCCTTTCCAGTGTAAGGTTTATCACAAGCATTCCAATGGCAAGAGCCAATAAAAAACTAAAGGAAGATGAACAAATATTTAAAAATCATTTGTGATACCATTTGAAATGAATGAATGATTGAAGATGTTAAAAATTCCTTATCTGAATAGACCAAGTAGCTACTCAAATTTTTATTTTTTCCAAATAATTTTTAAAAATCTGATTAAAGAATATTCATAACAGATATTAAAATTTCAATGCTCTATATTTTTATTAAATTTCTAATTCACTTAATTTAACTTTGACCTTTGAAAAAGACATGAACACAAGTAAACATTTTTTTAAATGATGAGGTATGAATTCCATAAATAACTACATTTTTAAAAAGTAAAGTCTTCATTTTTTACTAACACTACTATTATAAGTCTAGTAGAAAAATCAGATGCTAGGATTGTTTTAATGCAACAAGAGAAACTTTAGCTACTGTTATATAAAGTTAGAAATAATTTTTAATCTGAACATTTTTCTTAAAGTAAATAAGAAATGGCATTTCTTAATACAAAAAGTTGCAGATTTTTTCCCAGTCTAACCTCAGCTTTTCATTTAAAAGATACAGAAGGTGAAATTTTTAAAAAGGGATTGTTGAGTTTTAATTTTGTTGAAACTGCCACCATTTCAGAGTGTATCATCAAAATGATTATCAGTTAACTGAATAGTGCCTGTCAATATTAAGTTTATTCTTAAACCCTGAGGCCTAAAGGCCTTCGGTAAATGCTCTTTCTGAGAAGTTAAATCAGCAGGATCTCCAAGATTATTTACAGGCATCAACCTCAACAAGAGTACTGGGTAGAAGCCCTCACTCTGTCTCTCTACCTATATATAAGCCCTCTTAGCTGGACCACGCCTTTGGAGTGATTTCTTTAAAGAAAGTATCTTTAAAATAACTACCAATAACCTAAATTAGGACTTCTAATACTGAATACATTTGAAGAATCCTTGAAAACAAATACCGTATGCGTAATTTTTTTTACAAGAGAGTACAGCATATGAGGCAAACAAGATATGAATCTTTTAATCACTAATTAACCCAATGTTGTGGGGTTTTCCCCCCCTCAATATTCTTTTAGGAAAAGAGAAGATGAAATATCAGCATACCACCCCAAAGAAAAAGCAGTAATTACCCTGCAATTAATTACTACCGTCTTGTCAACATCACTTCTAGCTCATTGCTTTCATGCAATTACCTACCTTCTTCCACTGTTGAGTCCAGCTGGGTAACTTTGACAGCGAGGCGATCAATCCTGTCTTGAAGAGAATTTGCTCTGATGTAGAAGTTGTTAGCCTCATTAAACAGCTCACCAAATATGTCTTCGGCATGTTTGCCTATGGAAGAAAATGAATGGAGAAAGCCATCTGTTAAGAACTGCTGAAGCGGCCTTCACACATTCTCCCCAGCGCCGATCTCGCCACGTGGGATTCTGTGCAAACGATTACAAAAATAAAGTGTCAGAGTCAAAGGCCTTCAGAATTTTTGAAAATTTATTAGTGACATTCATACATATGTGAAATTAACCCAAAGTCGCAGAATTTTTAAATGCCCCAGATAATAAAAAATGTTCATTTAATTGCCACATGAGCTATCACACAAGTTGTTTCCCATTAAATTAAATTTCTTTGGAAAAAAATTACTCTCATTTTGCATGCTTTATGGATAAATAGAATCTCAGGACATAAACTCTCCTTTTTCTTTCCAAGATAATCATGTTGGTTTCTAAATTTAGGATTTTATCTCATTCACAATCAGAAACATTAGATATACTGTGCCTAACACTTTCCAATAGCATTAATTCCAGTTCATATTTTGAAATCCAGGTATACACTGCTGACTCTGGCACTCTCTAAAAATCAATATTTTGAATTTTGAGTTAAATTTTTCTGTATGGATCACCTCTATACTCCTACTTTTCTTAGAATGTAATTAATAACATTTATGAAAATTTAACAAGCAAGACAGGAATCAGTACCAGCTTACAGTAAATTTCCAAACCCTAACACCACTCCTTTATTTATGCAGCAAACATTTAATAATTCCTTACTCTGAGTGTGCAAAGCATTATCTGCCTTCTATCTTCTCTGACAGAGATACCACTTTTTTTCAAGACTTTATTTTTGAGAACAGTTTTAGGTTCACAGCAAAACTGAGCACAGAGAGTTCTTATATACACACTGCCCCCATTCACGCACAGCCTCCCCCACTATCAACATCCCACATTAGAGTGGTACATTTGTTATAACTGATGAACCCACACTGACACATCATTATCACCCGAAGTCCAGTTTACAACAGGGCTCACTCTTGGTACGTCCTATGGATTTTGACGTATTTATAATGACATGTACCCACCTTTACAGTATCATACAGAATAGTTTCACTGCCCTAAAAATCCTCTGTGCTCCATCTATTCATCCCCTCTCCCCAACTCCTGGCAACCACTATCTTTTTACTGTCTCCATCTTGGTTGCTTCCAGTGTTTGGTGATTATCAATAAACATTTGGGTGCAGATTTTTGTGTGGACATAAATTTTCAACCGATTGCTGGACCATATGGTAAGAGTATATTAGTTTTATAAGAAACAATGAAACTGTCTTCCAAAGTGGCTGGACCATTTTGCATTCCCACCAGCAATGCATGAGGGTTTCTATTGCCCCACATCCCCACCAGTATTTGGTGGTGTCAGTGTTCTGGATTTTAGCCATTCTGGTGGATGTGTAGTGGTATTTTGTTTTAATTTTTATTTCCCTGATCACATATGATGTTGATCATCTTTTCATATGATTATTTGCCATCTGTACATCTTCTTTGATGAAGTATCTGTTCATGTCTTTTCTCCATTTTTTAATCAGGTTGTTAAATTTTCTTATTATTGAATTTTAAGAGCTCTTTGTATATTCTGCATAACAGTCCTTTACCAGATTATGCAAATATTTTTTTTGCAAATATTCTCTCCCAGTCTGTGGTCTGTCTTCTTATTCTTAATAATAGAAAGATCTTGATAGATCTTTCACAGAGCAGAAGTTTATAATTTTAATGAAGTCCATCTTATCAATTATTTCTTTCATTATTGCACCTTTGGTGTCATATCTAAAAAGTCATCACCATAGGTCATCTAGATTTTCTCCTATGTTAACTTTTAGGAGTTTTATAGTTTTATATTTAGGTCTGTGATCCATTTTTGAGTAAATTCTCGTGAAGGGTGTAAGGCCTGTGTGCAGCCCGACCACTTCTTTTTATTTGTACATTCTATCAATTTATCACTCAAATAAGAAGAGAACCTGAACTTTCCAGGAGAAAACTTACTTAAAGCAAGAATAACTAATGTTTTCATAGTGCTTTTCAATTTATACAATGCTTCATATCCACCTGCCGTATGCTTTGCTGTAGTCCACAAGACTGTAAGCTCCAGGAGAGGAAGAACCCTGTCTGCCTGCTCGGCACTGCAGCCCCGGCCCCAGGACAAGGCCTCCTGGGACACACCTGTGCGACGGACAGGTCAGCTCCTGAGTCAACAGGGAGATGACCAGACTGAGCCTCGGAAAGGTGGTCTAAGCCTCAGGGCTAGTAAGTGGGGGAAACAGACGAAACAAAAACCTGGTCTTCTAACTTCAAACTCCCTGCTTCTATCACATACTTCCCTGAACTTTCTTGGTTAAAAATTAGCAACTTCCATGAATTATTTCAGGCCATGAGATATTTGGTAATTTCCTGTTTACTTAATGAAGTGGACTAAAATATTTTGCTGCTTAAATGCTTACTCCCAGACACTGAATAAGCATTTCTTATGAATTTAAAATTGGTACAATTTCATAAATTCTAATGGTGCAACTGTCTTAACAAGAGGAACTTTCTCTTAGAAAATAAGAGTAATAAAGAGACCAACAAAAAACACACCCTCTCCTGCCGCAGACCACTGACTTCAGTGGAGCAGTAAAGAGTTTCCCCTGAAGCCCAGTATCTACAGTATGGTTCTCGGGAGTCACATAAAGTACTGCCCACAGTTCCCACTCCCACGGTATAGAGAATGGTTCCAAGAAGGCAAAGAAATAAAATAGTCTTCACACAAATTGTATGTTTTAAAAGACCACAACTAGATGGTATCTGGAGTGGTACCAGAATTCATGTTCGCTACCTTATAAACTCTTACCTGAGCACTGGACTTGAGCATCTAATTAGCTAATGTACATCTCCACAAGGATGCCCTATGAAGAATCTCAAATCCTGTACAAGTTCAAATAGGAATTCATTTTCACATTAACTCAGACCTTGTTGAAAGGCATCAACCATTCAGAACGCAGCCCAAGTCAGAAAGAGTGATCTGTGACTGCTCCCTCTCCAGCTAACTGAACATCAGATCTCGTCACTTCTGGCCCCACCACCCCCTCAGCTCAGACCCTCCCTGTTTACATCAACAACTTTGTTTCTTCTGCTTTCAGATTCACCTCCCACCCTCAAATCCATTCATCACACTGCCGCCAAATGATCTTTCTACAAGAAAGATCCGACTGTGCCCTTTCAATTTAAATTCTTCATTGCTCTCGTCAACTCAAGATAAAAATCAAAGCCTCTCAGTGGGACAGAAGGCCCCATACAGCTCACGTCTGCCCCTTCCCATGCTCCAGTCGAAAGAAATACGTGCAATCCCTAAACCCAGCCCACTTCCTCATGGACCCCGTCACTCCTCTGCATTTTCTATCTCTTCTATGCCTTGTCATCTCGCTCAGGATAAAAGCCAAAGGTCATGTTATGGCTAATAAGGTCCTATGTGACCTAGCTCCATTTACCTTCCTGGTCTCAGCAACTACTCCCTCTCTCTTGCATATTCCACTCCAACTACGATAGCTCATTGCTGTTTCTCAGACACACCCACCATATTCGCTTCTCCTCAGGCTTTTGCATTTCCTCTTCCTTCTGCCTGGACCATTTCCCCAGAGATTCACTTGGATAGCTCCCTCACTTCATCCAGTCTCTACCCAAATGTCACCTTCTAAGTGAGATTTTCTGTAGCAACCCTGGCTAATCTGCAGTCACCTCACCAAACAGTCACACACACACCATTCTCCCCGCCCTGCTGTGGTTTTCTCCTTAGCACTTGGCACTATGTAATAAATTATACACCTGTACTTATTCACCTTGTTTCTTGCCTGTTTCCTTTCACTAGATTGTACCATCCAAGCGGTCAGGATTCTCCTTCGTTCTGTGCTTTTGCCCAAGGCCGAGGGCATGCCTGGCTTACAGTAGGTGCTTGAAAAGATTTTGTAATAAATGAATAAAAATGCATGAGCTTCAGGATGCAGACTGGGGTATGTAAGACCAGATGCTCCTCTCTGTGTTCTCACATTACCCTAAGCATCCTCAATCACAGGCCTCACCATCTAACTCTGATCTTGTCTTTATTTACGCAAATTCTTTGGGGCTTTTATCTCTGCTTTTTATCTCTGCATTGCCAGTGCTGAACCAATGCTCAGGGAGTCTCTCCTGGATAAAAAACACATGGTCTATAACAGTGTTTTCTTGTTAACAAGTACACAACCAACAAATGCTCCCTGCTCAAGTAAGTTTGGGAAATACTGGGCTAAAAAGATTAAAGATGTTTCTATGCCTTGGGGCATCTCAAAATCTTTAATATGCTAATGTGCATTAGGAATCTGCAAGAGAAGCATCCAGCATACTCTATTTTCAAACTGACTGGGCCTGGAAACAGCTAATAACATCTTCCAGAACTATGGTTTTATGAAGCCCATTCAAGAAAATGGCCGCCCCTTCAGCTGGATGTTCTGTAAGACAAAGCACCATGTTCCTAATGCTGTATATCAAGTCTATCACTTGTTCATTTTCAATGTCAGGCATAGTCAAAATGTAACCAACTGATTTTTGTTTTTCTACTTGACTATTCATAGTTAAAAAAATTCCCATGCAACTCCAAAAAATCCCATGCCTTTCCCTTCAGCTATGCAGAAATCTAATTAATAGAGACAGCACAGATCACCAAGAATATGGGAGTACATATCGTAGTCTCTTGCAAAAGTTACACCAACATTCTCGAAGCACAGCAACTACTGTGGAGAACCACACTCTGCTAGATGCTGTACAAGTTGAAAAGGATAAATAACATGTGCCCTCTGTCTTCAATGCTCAACCCTATTTGAAAAAACATGCAACTGATACTATACTTCCTCTGGAAGTTCTCAATTTATAAAAAGAAGCAGAAATTAAAGACTTGCATACTTAATTTTTGGCCAGCTGCTGAAAGCTGACAAGTGACTAAAGAGAAGAAAATAGAAGAAACTATATTTTCTGATGCACAAGAATAAAGTGTTGCAATTACAGTATTCAGTTTTGCAAACAGCAACTTATTTGAAAAGCTTAATTTTACTCACTCTTTCAACAGCAAGTCCATTAATAGCTAAATTAAAATAATTCTGAATTGAGTTAAAAACCACATTGAGGTAAAGGCAATTTACTCATTCTTTACTGACAAACAATCCACTTATGGATTTATTAGGACCATTATGAAGTTGCGTCCAAATAGGTCAGGTTGAGAAGTATGCGTCCAAACTGCCAAAGCATAAAAATTATGCATGGATTTTCAACTGATTTTAAAAGAAAGATGATTTATTGGAAACAATCAGAGTGTCTGATATGAGTCCTTTCTGCAGAACAAGAAATCAGCCATAACAAGGTCCTTCAGATCTTGGTTTGTCAAGATTTTGGCTTTTCCTTCTCCACTAAAAGAAACCAGGCTCCTTAGAAAAATGACTGATTCTGGGGCTGAGGGTGGAAAAGTACAAGATGAGCTTAGGATAGCCTGCTGTGCTTTTCTAAAAAAAAAAAGTAAAGAAGTACTCAGAGTCGGGGTGGGGAGACATGTCAAAAAGACAGAAAAGCCAACCTCAAACCACTCCCACTGGCCAAACCTGAGAAGATGTGAGCATCAAGATGAATAATGCAGACAATGGATTATAACCCACAGAATAAAATAAGAATCCCTGAGTCTATACCAATATAAATAAATCAATGAATGAATAAGTAAATAATAGGGAAAGAAGTGAAGGCACTTAGAGCAGAACGACAACTAATAAATGTAGAAGAAATTATGGAATTACAAAATCTCCATTCTGCAGCCACCACCACAATAACTGTTTGGGGCAAGAATCATCAAGGGGTCCTAAGACTAGTGCGTAGAAGTGGGATGGGAACAGGATGGGAGTACAGTCTCCGTGTGTTTCCCCATAAGATACTTAATTACACAGAGAAAAAAAACTTCACAGTAGAGAAACCTATGGACAAAGTGTTAACCAGGTGATTAAAGTTAATGTGGGCAGTTATGGGACACACAGATAACAAGCTTCCTGAGAAAATGCACTGAGGATCTGTCATCACTCTGTGACAGTCCTGCCAACATCCTAAATCTGATCATGAGGAAACATCAGAAGATCCAGACCAAGGGAATTCCACAAAATAAATCACCAGTTCCCTTTAAAAATGTCAAGTCATAAAAGTCAAAGAAAGGCTGAGGAACTGCTCCAGATTAAAGGAGAGAGGCAAATATATAAATATATACAATATATAAAACACTAAATATATACACACATATTGGGGGAGAGGGAGGAGGAGAAAGGAGGGCAAGAAGAAAAGAGAGAAGTGTCTACAAAAAGGAAAAATGTGGTAAAATGATGTAGAGGTGAAAGTTTATGAGAATTCTTTGCACTATTTTTGATCTTTTTTATGTCTGAAATCATTTCCAAATAAAAAGTTAAAAAAGAAACTTTATTACAGTGTCTGTAGTTAAAATTTAGTTGCTACTGAATTTCATAAAATAACAAATAATTATTGGGCCCTAAGGGTTTTTTTTCCCTTTTTAAAATTTTATTTTTCTACTATGAAAGCAATTCATGCTCATTATAAGAAATATAGAAAACACAGAAAAGTAAGCAATAGGAAAAATGTCCAAAAGTCCAATCTCAGACATCTACTGTTAGCATTCTGATTTATTTCTTTTGTCTCTGTTGTGATTATAAGTCTGTGTAAAAGTCAAAAACCACAGTATACACCCTGACTCTCTGAAACATCTCTGAGTACAATAGTAATACAGTGCTCATGGTAGAAAATTTAGGAAATTCAGAAAAATAAAAACTAAAAAATGTCACCCATAGTTAACCATAGTTAACTTTTTTGTATACTTCTTTACAATACTCTAAGAATTTTATAAGAACTAAGATAATAGATGTTGATTAATTCAGTTTATTTGGCAGACATTTATCAAGCACCCACTGGGCATCAGGCACTGTCCTAGGCACTTGAAGAAAGAGAGCAGTGAACACAGCCACAAGGCTTATATTCTATACGGACAATACACAAATAATGCATCATCACATGATGTTAAGTGCTATGAA
Source organism: Equus caballus (assembly GCF_041296265.1). NCBI lineage: Eukaryota > Metazoa > Chordata > Mammalia > Perissodactyla > Equidae > Equus > Equus caballus. The sequence goes on along the minus strand of NC_091700.1, from coordinate 23,917,423 downwards.
GAAAACAAGACAGTAAGGAGCTGGAGAGTGGCAGGCAGTGGCTGGTACTCAGGTGGTCAGAAAAGGCCTCTATGATGAGGTGATATTTTAGGCAGACAGCTGAGTGACATGAGGGAGGGGACCACACCGGCATCTCGGAGAGTAACTTCCCAGGCAGAAACACACTTGGAGTGCGAGAGCAGTATCCAGGAGGCCAGTATGGCTGGAGCCCAGTGAGCAGAGGGAAAAGTGCACAAGAGGACCGAGAAACAAATGTCCGTCCCTTTGGAGTGGGGTGACTAGAGCGAGGCAGCAGGGACATCAGACAGGGGGCTACTGGGGGGCAGTGAGAGACTGAGGTGGCTTCGACTAGAAGAGTGGCTGGGGAGGTGTACGGATTTGGTACATATTCTGAAGATGTCTGGAATGAGAGAAAGAAGAGACAAATCAAAAGCAACTGGAAGACTAGAGTTCCCACATGCTAAGATAGAGAAGGAGGGGTTAGGAGAGAGATAAGAAATCATTAATTCAGTTTTAAATATGTTGAGTTTGAGACGCCTATTAGAAATACAAGTGAAGATATCGAGTAGGCAATTGTATATACCAATTTGAAGTCTAGGGGACAGGTCAGAACTGAAGACATAAATTTGGAAATCATCAGGGTAAGGACGGTATTTCAAGCCATGGGACCAGAAGAGACTGCCTAGTGAATGGGAGCAGGCAGAGAAGCTTCAGAGACCAAGCCCTGGAGCACTCCAACAGCAGAGGCAGGGAAGACCCCAGGAGACTATTAAGAAGTGCTTGTGAGGTAGGAGAAACACCCAAGTGTGCTGGGCCGGAAGCCAGGTAAAGAAAGTTTCTCCAGAAGGAGGAAGTCGTTGACTGAGTCAAATGCCGCTAATTGATAGGTAACGAGACTGAGTTTGGAAACAGAGAAGTCACTGGTAACACAGACAAGCAGTTTCAAGAGTCGATGGGACAAAACTTTAATGGGGACAAGAGACAACGGAGAAGTGAAGGCAGTGGAGATATGAATAGTTCTTTCAAGGAAACTTACTGTGAAGGGGAGAAAGGAGATAGGCAGAGGATGATCTGAGATTTATTAAGTTGGGATAGTTCTCAATGTATTTACATTTGGTAGGAACGATGTAGACACAGGAAGAAAAGATGATGCAGGGAAGAGAGAAGGCTAACACAGTCCTGGAGTGAGCATGAGGGAATGGAGTCCAGTGCTTTAGAAACATGAACATCATTCATTCCAAAGGAGGGGGCGCAGCACACACTGGTACAGATCAGATCAGCGGGCTCATGTGACAGAAGGGGAATCTTTAGTTCTCTCCTGTTTTTATTTTCCCAGTGAAATAAGAAGTATCAGCCCAGAGTGGGGAAGTTTAAGGTGGAAAGAGAAGATATGAAATAGGCACCATAAGGGCAGGTAAACTAATGAAGAAAGGAATTACAGCATGGTTGCTGAGCAACAGCGAGGGCTCACCTGAGAAACGTGCTCATGATTTTGAATCTTCTTTTCCAACATAAGCATTTCAAGCTACAAATTTCCCTCCAAGCAGTTCTTTAGATCCCACAAAAACATTGGTACTTTGTGTGTTCATTATCACACAGTCAGAAATAGTCTCTAATTTCCCTTCTGATTTCTTCTTTGACCAATGGATTATTTTAGAAGATACTGATCTTCCAATATTTGAGAATTATTTTAAAAGATTATTATAATTATCTCATTGTCATCATACTCTTTCTGATCTCAATCTTTTCAAGTGTATTACTTTCTGGCCGGGCATTTGTTCCATGTTACTGAACACTGCATGTGAACGTTAAAAGAGCGTATATTCCACAGAGTGGGAGTTAGTGTTCTATAAAAGTCAATCAAGTCAGAGTGCTTGGTAGTATTGCTCAAACCTCCTATATCCTTAAAGATCTTTTTTATTTCTTGTATCAATTACTGAGAGGTTTTTATTAAAATTTCCAACTATGATTCTGGGTTAGTCTATTTCTCCCTTCAGTTCTATTTTACTCCATGTACTCAGAAGCTTTCTTATTAGCTATATATACATTATGTGTTCTTGACAAATTGACTCTTTCATCACTATGAAATATCCTTCTTTATCTCTGTTTTATAATCTATTTTACTTGATAATAATATAGCCACATCAGCTTTCTTATGCTCTGTGTTTGCATAGTGTATTTTTTCAATTATTTTCTTTAAATCTGTCTTCATTCTTAAAAATGCATGTATTTTATTCAGCCAGATAACCTCTGCCTTTTAAGTGGAGTGTTTCAATGCTCTCATTTAATGCAGTTATTGCTACGGCTGGGTTTAATTCTATCACCCGGGTATTGGTTTTCCATTTCTCCTTTCTGGTCCTTGTTCCTTTGTCCTTCCTTTCCTGCCTTCTTTTAGGATAATCAAATAATTATGAGGGCTCCATTTTATCTCCTCTATGTGTTATCTTAGAGGTTACTGAAAATTAAAATACGCATCCTCGACTCACCCTAATGTACTTTCAAATAATATAGTATTTCATAAACAATGTAAAATACAGCAGTATAATTCCACTTACCCCCTGCCACTCTTACAGTTCTTACTGTCATACATTTTAATTTAACATAGGTTATAAACTCTACAATAAATTTTAAATAGTCAAGAATCTTTAAACACAAGATATAAATATGTAATTTTTAATAAACTGTGATTTTGTGATTTATAATAAAAAGCATATATATTTGATCTTCATTTTCATTTCTGGCATAGAGCTCCTAAAACACTTGGAATTCCCTAAGTGATGAGAATCAGAAAGGTGTCTTATGTTAATGAGCTGACTTTTGGGCCACACCTAAGGCTGGTTGCCAGGAAAATCAACCCTGTGATTAGAGGGTTGGAATTTTCAATCCTCCAGGGAGGGGAGAGGGGCTGGAAGTTAAATCAATCGCCAATGGCCAATGACTTAATCAATCATGCCCATGTAATGAAGCCTCCATAAAAACCCAAAAGGAGAGAGCTTCCAGGTTGGTGAACACATGGCGACTGGGGGAGAGGGCTATGCTTAGAGAAGGCACGGAGGTTCTGTGCCCTTTCCCCACCTCTTGCCCTAGGCATCTCCTCCATCTGGGTGTTCTTGAATTATATCCCTTTATAATAAACCGGTAACATAGTAAAGTAAAATGATTCTCTGAGTTCTTTGAGCTGCTCTGGCAAATTAACCTCAAGGAAGGGGTTGTTGGAACCTCCAATCTGCAGCCAGTTGATCAGAGGCACAAGTGACAGACTGGACTTGCAATCGGAACCTGAAGAGTGTGTGCATGGGCGGAGTCTTGTGGGACTGAGCCCTTCACCTGTGGGATCTGACACTACCTCCAGGTAGACAGTGTCAGAAGTGAGATGAATTAGAGGACACCCAGATTATGTCACCGAGAATTTTTGTTGTGGGGAAACCCCCACACACATTGTAATTGGGCACAGAACTGTACAACTTCTTATTTTTACTCATATATTTACTCTTTCTGGTGATCTTTTTTCCTTCTTGCAGATCCAGACTACCATCTGGTACCATTTCCCTTCAGCATAAAGAGTTTTTTTAGCATTTTTTGTAGTGCAGGTCTGCTGAAGACTAATTTGCTCAGATTTTGTCTGAATAAGCTACATCTACTTCACTTTCGAAGGATATTTTAATTAGCTACAGCATGACAATTTTTTTCTTTCGGGACTTTATTCCCTGTTTTCTGGTTTCCATTGTTCCTGATGAGACGTCAGCTGTCATTCTTGACACTGTTTGCTCCCTACACGTAATGTACTTTTTTCCTCCAACTCCTTTTATGAGTCTCTCTTTAACTTTGTTCTTTTAGCAACATTACTATGATGTGACTAGATGTCAAGTTTTCTTTAATTTACATTTCATGAAATCTGCTGAGCTTCAGATCCGTTGGTTGCTATCTATCATCAATATTCAGAAATTCTCAACTGTTATTTCTTCTGCCCTATTCTCGCTCTCTCCTCTTCTTCTGGGACTCCAATTACATATGTGTTAGACCATCTGATATTGTCCCATATTTTGGATGCTCTGGGTTTTTTTCTTATTCCTTTTCTCTTGTCAATCAGTTGGATAATTTCTATTGACTTGTCTCCAACCTCACTGATCACTTCTGCTATTAGGCCCATCAAGTGAATTCTTTATTTCTGATAACAGTCATGTGCTTTACAATGACATTCAGGTCAACAAGGGAATGCGTATATGACGGTGGTCCCATAAGATTAGTGCCATAGAGCCTAGGTGTGTAGTAGGCTATGTACCATCTAGGTTTGTGTAAGTACACTCTACGATGTTCACACAATGATGAAAGCACCTAACGAAACATTTCTCAGAACATATCCCCATCGTTAAATGATGCATGACTGTACTGTATTTTTCAATTCTAGTATTTTTTTCTTAATAGTTTCCATTTCTCTGTTGAAATTAACTATTTCTTCATGCATGTTGTTCACCTCTCCCAGTTTGTTCTTCAATGTATTTTTTTATTCTTAGAATTTCCATATCTCTGCCCACATGACCCATCTGTTCTTGAATGTTGTCTACTTTTCCATTAAAGTCCTAAGCTTTTTAACCATAGTTACTTGAAATTCCTGGTCTGATAATTCCCCACATCCATGCCATATCTGAAATCTGGTTCTGACATTTACTCTGTTCAAACTGTGTGTTTTGTCTTTTAATATGCCTCTTAATTTTTTTGTAGAAAGCCAGAGACATGGCATACTGAGTGAAAAGAACTGGAGCATGGAGGCCTTTGGCAATGTGTCTGTAAGGTGTGGGAGAGGGGAAATGTTCTAGAGTGTTAAAACTTTTTTTCTAGCTTTACTGAGGTATAACTGACAAAATTGTGTACATTGAAAATGTACAATGTGGTCATTTGATATGCATATACTTTGTGAAATAACTACCACAATTAGGTTAATTAACACATCATCACATCACATATATATATATATTTTTTTGGTGAGAATGCTTAAGATCCACTCTCCTAGCAAATTTCAAATATACAATATTTTTAACTATAGTCACCATGCTGTACATGAGATCCCCAGAATTTATTCACCTTATAACTGAAGGCTTATACCCTTGACCAGAATCTCCCCCAGGTCCCCCACCTCTCAGACGCCCCCCACCCCCTGCCACCACCTCCAGTTTAACAACCATTCTACTCTTTGTTTCTATGAGCTTGACTTTCTTTTTTTTAAATTCCACAAATAAACGAGATGACACAGTATTTGTCTTTCTCTGTCCAGCTTATTTCACTTAGCATAAGGTCTTCTAGGTTCATCCATGTTGCAAATGGCAGGATTTCCTTCTTTCTCGTTTCCTGTCTCATAATCCTGCTAAATAACATTCCACTGTACATATATATACACATCTTCTTCATCCACTCGTCTGTCGATGGTATATGACTTGGTCTCAGTCATCCTATGAGCTGGGCCCCTGAGTCTCACCCCCTACCCCTCTGGTGAGACAGGGAGTCAAGAAGGGGCTGGAGCTGGGTCTCTCCCTTCCCCCAGGTCTGTTAGGCTCTGATAAAATCCAACTGCCTCAAGGCTCTGGTGAAAAGGTTTCTTCTGAGGGCAGGTATTTAAGAACAGAATGCTCTGGCTGTATTTCAAAATAGTTACTCTTCCCCTCCCTCTCAAGGAAGCACAACGGGATTTTTCTCTGATCCTCACCAAGAGAACCTGAGAGGGCACCAGACAGGAAAACTTACAAAAGTGTAGGAGCCCCACTCGCACTGGGCCCCCTTGGAGCTTTTGACCCTCAGACTTGTTCTCACTGGACCTCCAGCATTTCTCCAGCTGCAGGGCAGGTCTCCCTACCCAGACACTGGCTCCCGCTAACCTCCCTGTGATTTCTGCCCGGTCTGTTGTGAGCCTCTGAATCCAACTGTCTGCCTCTCCAAATTTCAGTGCAGCAGTTTGTCCTGTGACCTCAGTTCTCTGACAAATCTAAGAAAAGCTGGTTTTTCAGTTTGTTCAGTTTCTTTCTCACTGTATGGGTGGGAGTGACTTCTAAGCTCTTTAAATCACTAGACTAGAAACTGGAAATCCCTTCAATAGACTTTTCATAGCTATTTTAAAGTACTGGTCAGTTAAGTCCAAAATTGGAGTCATTTGTGGATCCTGTCTCTACTAACTTCTTTTTCTCATGATTAGGAGTCACATTTTTCTCCTCTTCTCCTTGTCTCATATTTTCATGTTTTGCTGAACAAGGGGTATAGAAGAATAGTAGAGACTGACGTCAAGAACGTTTACTCCTATAACAGGGCCTGCTTGAAGGAAGGATACTACTTTAGGCTGCTGATAATCAAATGAGGAACCTGATATGACAGTGATGATAGTTAATAAAATTTTAGAAAAAATTAAAAACCTTTGAAATCTTCCCTCAAAGTTTTTATACGATCTGCTCTAATAACAGTGCAAAGCAAAACAATCAGAAAAACAGCTATAAATCACGCAAGACACTTTTCCATAAGCTTATAAACTCACGAAACGGGAAGAATACAGATGATAACACCAGAAAAGTTTAATGACAGGCAGGACTGAATGTCAGATGTGCCTGACTCTCCATCTTGTGTTCTTAAGAATCATTCTACATTTAAATCCTGCTATGTTGAAATCTCTCTAGGGAAAGGAGAAATGAAAAGCCACCTAACTCATAATCACCTCTACAACACCCTTGAGGAAGCACTTCCGATATTCCAGGTCCAACAGTGTGTTGGGAAAGTGCTTCAATTCCCAACAATCCTTGGGGCTTAGGAGCTCTCATTCCATCTGCCTCCAGTTCTAATCCTGACAGAACTTCTACCCTAGAGTTTCCTAACTATACGTTACTTCTTACCTCCCTTCTCTGGTTTTCTTTGTCTCCAAGAAATACAAATACTTACCTCAGTTTGAGGCATTAATTTTTTTTTTTAATTCTTGCTGTTTCTTCTAGTCACCTTCTGTCCAGATATATCAATACATTTTCTCTTAACTTACCCTTTACTCTAGCCTTAACCTGCATGGAAATGTACTTTTGATCTATTTTCTGTATATACTGCATTTGAATCTCCCCTTTTCCTCTCAAAATCCCATTTGGCTAAAAACATTCAAGAAATCTATTCAGTGCACGCCTTCAGAATATTTAAATCTCCATTCTGCGTAGAACTGCTCTGGTATAATCAATTAATACAACTGCGAATTCCAGATCTAACCACAGAAAGCAAAGACTACAGGGCAAGCCCTTAAGGAGGCATTTTTATGTCGACTCAGAATTCGGCTTGATATGAAACATAACATGTACCATAAGGAGCATTAATAAAAATATTAATCACTTATTAAAATCTTTTAGACTAAAACAGACTTCCTTTCTCATTTATGCAATTACTTGAAATGTGGAAATTAATGGAAAATAGATTTTGTAATAATTTTTTTTTAAAGAGAGGTATATTTAAAAGTAATGGAGTCTCAGAATTTTGGACCATTTGTAAAAACTATCTTTGCTCTTTATGAGGACATTTGATGACGTGTAAGACATAAAAAAGCTTAAAAAAAAAAGATGCCAAAAATAACCAGAGATGTACTGATTTTATACAAGAATTTGATAGTGTTCCCCCCATAAAGAAACAATGTATATATCCAACAGTAGGAAAATGGTTAAATAATTTTGGTATATCAATATAATACAGTAATCTCCAGCTTTCAAAAAACCTGTCTTAGGGCCAGCCCCAATGGCCTAGTGGTTAAGTTCAGTGCATCGACTTCAGCAGCCCAGGTTTGGTTCCCAGGCACGGACTTACACCAGTCATCTGCCAGTGGCCATGCTGTGGTGGTGGCTCACATACAAAAACAGGAAGATTGGCAGAGATGTTAGCTTAGGGGAAATCTTTCTCAGCAAAAAAAGAAATGTGTCTTAGAAGAATTAATAAAGATGTTTATGATATATTGAGTACGTAACCATGATAGACCAATTCTTACTGGCCTTATTGTATCAACAACAAAAGATCAAAGTTATCTTATAGGCCCAATGAGCAACAACTGCCAGTCATGTAGCTGAAGCATGTAAGAAGATGGAAACCTTGTCCTCAGATGACCTTGAGCCACCTAGGAACCCAAAGTTCCCTAACCACGGAACTCGACGTGATGAGAAAGTGGCTCTAGTAAGAAGCAGGGGTTCCTTGATTTGTAGTACACAGGACTTATAAGACTCTTACACTCCCACCATCCCATCAGATTCTGCCAAGCTAGTGTTTTGCATAACCACTCCCACTCCCAACTCCTGAAAAGTCTGTCCCTGCTTTGCTCAGGGAAACAGATTTGAGCTTCGCCTCCTGTCTCCTTGCTGGCCAGTCATACAATAAAGCTCTTTCTTTTCTCAAAAGCCAGTGCCACAGTACGGGCTTCTATCTGGCAGCAGGCCTTCGCTCAGTAACAAGTATAAGCTATAAAACCATATGTATAATAAAATACCATCATTAGAAAGATATATACAAAGCATTATCACTGATTTCCTCTGATTAATGAAAATTCTGTAACTTTTTTCCTTTGTGTTTTCCTGTGCTAAGTTCTCTATATTATCTTATTAGTACCATCAAATATAACCAAAAACCTTGGGGTGGGGGGATGCACTAAAGGTCTCATTCATTTTTTTGTGACATCTTGGGAACCTTCGTAAGAGGGAGAATATAAGACAGTTATTATCACAAGAACAAAGAGAAAAGAAGTATAAAACCAAGTCTATTAAAAAGGACTTGTGTCACCCTAGGCACGTATGCCTTATGTTCCCATTTCCTTTTTTAAGCAAATTATATTAAAATTACCTTATATTATCAGTAGGAATTTGATTGCAAGACACTGTAATTTTAATTGAGCAACTAGCTGATAGGAACAAGAGCACTCAGATTATTAATCAAGGAGAATGAGGAAAAGCTCTCCTGATTGAATGTTAATTGCTACACTAAACTTAGTATTTGAGAAAAAAATCAATATTCTACAGCTAGAAAACCAAGTAACACACTACTAACCAAAACTGTCTTTAAAAGTGGCTTTCCTGCCGCCTTATCACTCACATTGGAAGTTAGTAACACTCAACGGAACAAAGATATGAAAATTATTAAATACTAATTTTTTTATTTTATTGGATAAAGATGTGAAAGCTTTTGATCCATTTTCTTTAACTATAAGGGTATTCAAGTTATAAATTTCCTCTCTTTCACTACTATGACTGTTCCTAAACTCAATACCAATATCAATATTTTCTCATTGAAAATATTTCAATTCCCTGAAGAGCCTGGTAAAAATCTAATACTGACAAAATTTCTGGCCCTTTAAAGTCAAGTGTCTAATTTGGATGTAATGGGAGCATGGCAACTGGTAAAAACCTATAGATTTCCCAAATGTTATATAGAGTTGTAGGGGCTTCAGAGGTCTATTTGGTATCTTTTCTTGCTTTATGCAAAGTCATTTATATCCTCACAACCCTGACCTGCCCCCAGAGATGTGATGAGAAACAGAACGATCAGGTGAATCAGGCCTCAATTGCTAATATTCCTTTTTGGGAAAAAACAAAGAAATTCCTTCTAGACTCCAGGTCTGTTCTTCCTTCCCTAGAACCACCAGAGAATTAATCACCCTGAATTATCAGAGTAGGTCTCCCAGGGCAAGTGTACACTGCTTAAGGCAGGTATGACTAGTCTAGGGGCAAGGCAAATCCTTAAAAGTTCCCACCGAGATTCCCCCCCCCCCAAGATGGCATCTGTAGACAGTCTAGTCTCTCTCTGTATCACTTACAGGAAGTTCAGATAAGTGTACATCACCCACCCTCATCTGAGGAGTGGAGAGTTTTTTTGGGGGTGGGGGGTGCTGGTTAACACAGGTATGGGAGGGTGGGCAGAGAAGTAAGGAAAATTAAGATGGTCCATTTTTATCTGGACCTACTGAATAATGGTCAGATACTCAAAGGAATAAAAAAATAGATTCTGTTTTGACTTTATCTTGGGAATTAATACTCAGTAAAACAAAGACTTCTAATATGACAGATTCATTCATTCCTAAAATTCTGCTTTAAAAACCTGATGAATGATTACAAAATTAGAAAATAACATAAAATATTCTTTCAAACTTGCATTCTTCCTAACAATTTTAGATCATAAAAAAAACTGCATATAACTTTCCTCATCTCCCATAATATATTTCTACTTAGTGGAAAACACCACAAAAACTAAAGATTCACCCAAAATGTAGGTGTCATTTATTAAGTGCTAGTGTTGTAGTAAGTCATAATAATTCAGTGTTTCCTATTTTATGACCATATTGATGTCAATTATACATGCTTTTTAACTTCTAAGTACTCACCAAATTGATTTTATTTACTGTATGTTGCACCTAGAGGGGTACTGAGTGAATGAACACCAATGAATAAATTACTGGTAATCATGCTATTCTATCATCAATTAATAATTTAGTATCTTAGCTTCCTAAAATTATATCTTTGGTGTACATATCCCCATACTCTCACTCCTCTTTTTGTAAGGTTCTTTGGGTTGCAAGTGCAGATGCACACGAGGACCCTGAAGTCGGGGAGGGTTTTCTCTCAGGATAGCTGAGCACTGCTCCCCGAACAGGAGCTGGAAAGCCGTCCTGGGCAGGTCTCAGGGCCAGCTGCTCTCTCCACCGTGCTGGGCCCTGTGTCTCTCCCGCGTCCAGCCCCTGTTTCTCTCTGCACATTCCTTTCCCTTTCTTTACCTGCTGGCTCTCTCCCTTCTCCTAACCTCTGCCCCCTCTACAACTTCGGCTTGCAGGTGGCCATCAGGACTTCTTCAGTCCTGGATGACATCTCAGCAGTAGATCCTATAATAAACCAGCAAATTCACTGTGCTTCTTAGTTCAAACTTGCTGCAAGAATATGACTGACGCAGCTCATCTTTTCAGTCCAGACACATGGTGTCTAATGTCGCAGGTCGCATCGCTGGTACACACTCCAATCACAATCTCTCGAGTGACTCCTAGCCTCTTGTTTCAAAGCTCCCCATGAGACTCTACTAGAGGCGGAGCTGAGATCCACTGAGGCAGCCCAGCTAAGGACTGACCGCCCTTGAGGCCAGTACAAGTCCCTGGTCCACTCAGAGGCTACCGTGATTCGTGTGTACAAATGTAACCAAGGCCAGAGTGGTGCGTTAGTTTCCTACAGCTGCTATTCCTACTGGCTCAAACTACCACAAACCTTGAAACAACACAAATTCATCATCTTACAGTTCTGGAGGTCAGAAGTCTGAACTGGACCTCACTGGGCTGACACAAGGTGTTGGCAGAGCTGTGTTCCTCCTGGAGGCTCTCGCGGAGATCCGTGTCCTTGCCGTTGTCCAGTTTCCATGGGCTGCTTGCATTCCACGGCTCTGGGCCTCTCCTTCCATCTTCAAAGCCAGCAATGGCCGAGTCTTCCTCACGTCACATCCTTCTCACAGTGATCTTCTACCTCCTTCTTCCGCACTTAACGGACCCCAGTGACTACAATGGGTGAGGATAATCCAGGACAATCTCCTCCTCTTACGGTTAGCTCATTAACAACCTTAACTCCTCCTTGCTGCGTCACATAACATATCCACAAGTTCCAAAGATTAAGACATGAACGTCCTTGGACGGGCTACCATTATTCTATCCCAAGTGGACTACATGGAACAAAACGTACTCTGTGGGTAGTTTCAACTTACCAGAGACTGTGGCCAAGCAGGCACCATAAACACGGCTAACATAACACTATGCTGAATATTATGCATGCGATATAGCTTGACTATTAAAACTTTAAGTTTGTGTTGGTTTTCATCACTTATACTCTACGCCAATAGACATTTCAGCGATAAAAACAAGAGACTAAGACGTTCTTACAAAAATGTATGAAGGCAAACAGAAACATTTCCACCCCTCAATAATTTACAAGGTATCTTCCTGTAATTATATGAATTTCCAGATTCATCAACAACCACTACCAAAAATCAATTGTAATTAGTTTAGATTCTAGAAGAACTCGAAAACACATTTTAAGTAATTTCCAAGCTACTTTTGCCTTAGTCAATGGTTGCAGATATATTAAAAATCTATCAATAACAATATATAGTGCAACTCTTTTAAAGAAAAATATACTTATCACAATACTTCTTCTCCAAAATAAATAAAAGTACTTGAGGTTTTTAAGAAAGTTCTCCTGTGCTTGAGGCTACTAGCATCTGAAATTTCATGGAGGATTTTCCAGTTGTTAACAGAGTTCCTGAAAAATTTAACTGTGAAAACGTGTCACCCAAAATGCCGTGTAAACCATCTAAACTAAAAAGGAGTGGATGAAGTGAGAGAACAAGATTACAACATAAATGTAAAAGTTACTAAGGAAGAAACACAGCCACGCACCGCATAACGACGTCTCAGCCAACAATGGACCACACATACGACGGTGGTCCCGTAAGACGAGGATCACACAGCCTAGGCGTCCAGCGGGCTGTACCACCGAGGTCTGTGTGAGCCACTCTATGACGTTCACAGGACAACGAAATCACCCAACAAAGCATTTCTCAGAATGTTTTACAACTTCAAAAAGCTTTGAGGAGAAAAGCATTTTCATGCATATTTGGGTCTTAAAACATGGAATATCCTTTGGGTGATTCACATTAACGTTCAATTTAGAATAACAGAAAGTCTATTCTTCCCTATGTTTGCATTTGCTTGTATGTACATAACCTAGGTATATAATACATGGTACTGTATATACCTAATAATCATATTTGACCTCAATTCGGAAGTCAGCACCTGCATTTGAACTTTTAGTAGGCTAAAATCAGCAGATCTCACTAATTTTGGACTTTATTCTTCGATTCATTTGGAATATTATTTAATCAACAAATACTTACAGAGCATCTACTGTGTGCCAGGCATATTACAAGCGTTAACTTGCTTTCAGTTTATTACATTTTTAAAAAACAATTAGTCCCGTCCAAAGTTTAACAAAATAATTCACTAAAAGTTTTTTAAAAACCACCGTTTATCTTATCTTCATTTTAATAAGCTTTTAAAAAGTAACACGACTTTAAATCCACACATTTGGTCTTCTCTAATCATTTGAGAATCGGTCATTCTAACTGGACATCGTCTTCGTCACAGAGCGGTACCGCAAGGCCAGCAGGGCGCAGCCGTCCCTTTCACTGGGAGCTCGGGAGGGAGGGAGCGAGGCAGGCTCTTTCCTTCACAGCTACAGTCTCTTCTTTGGACAATCACATAATTGTTGAACAGAGATCAAATTAAATCAAATTTAATTTAATATTTAAATTCATAAAATGTCACTGGTGGTCAGAACAAAGGGATTCTAGAAATGAGAGACTCACTCAGGCTGCTCAGCTGGCGTATGATGGCAGCAAGGGTGCTGTTGGTGACGCACTCCAGCTCACTGGCGATCCCCTCGGGCAGCGCTCCTCGGCACAGGTGCCGGGGCTCGATGTTCCGCTTCACTAGCGGCATGGCTCACGAGCTGAAAATTAAAAAGACTTTTTTAAAGCTCACATTCACATTTTAACAAATCTAGAGTTTTAATTCTCTTGAAAACTGATTCCTTCCCAGGAAGTTTCATTATCCTATCATTTCTACACGAGAAAATCAGCTAAATATGTAATAGATGCTGAATTACTAAAATGAATTTTATAGATTTCAAAGACAGACGTACAGTACACTCCTATTTTTATAAAAAATAATATATGTCAGATCTCCAGTTAAGCACGAGCAAATGAACACATGCATTTTCACCTCCCCTCCCTCTCCACTAAAATGGCAAGAGACAGAACAGGCACAAGCCCACAAGCACTCAGAGCAGGAGAGGACACCACAGCCCGACACTGTGGGCAGAGCTGACCAGGTTAAGACACAGAAAGGCCAGACTGAGGCTGCCAGGGGGAGGCCGGACATGAGCCCACCTGCACCACAGAACCTCCCCCAGAAGAGCCCGGGAAGAGGAGGCGCCAGTACCTATGAAGTAGGGGAGCAGGGGAAATGGAGGCGTGTGAGAACAGGACTGGCTTTTAAAAATCCACTCGTGGGGGCTGGCCCAGTGGCATAGTGGTTAAGTTTGCACACTCCGCTTAGGCAGCCCAGGGTTTGTGAGTTCGGATCCCAGGTGCAGACCTACACGCCTCTCATCAAGCCATGCTGTAGCAGCATCCCACATACATAATACAGGAAAATTGGCACAGATGTTACCTCAGTGACAATCTTCCTCAAGCAAAAAGAGGAAGATTGGCAACAGATGTTTGCTCAGGGCCAATCTTCCTCACCAAAAACAAAAACTAAAAAACAAAAAACCACTGGTGAATTCCTTCTCCCTTCCTGTGTTGCCCCTCCTCCACCCCATCCACCATGATTTACCCTCTGGAAAGGTGAATTCAAGAATCAGGACTTGAGACACTAGGCACAGCTAAAGGTCGGGGTAGGAAATGCACTGAAACCAGGAGTATTAAGCCAAAGCCCATACTGAATGGTCAGAGCGACCACTCCCCTCCTCCACCCCCAGCTCCCTTCTCCACCTGGCTCCCTGAACACTGGCAGCCTGTGTTTACTCCCCCTACAAAGAGACTGGAACATTTTTCCCTGGAGAATGTGTTAGGAGAAGAGATCTACGAACACTGATGCTGGGGCGGGGCGCTTCCCCTGCTGAAACTGCCAACTAGGACAACCCACAGGACACCTGTCAATCACCTCTCCCGACACGCAGTTTTCCAATCAACTTTCAGTGCCTTAAATAAGAACAGACAGTAAAGGCTCATGAGGCACTTCAGGAAAGCCGCCTTCATTATCCTGCGAATTACTTTCACCTCTCCTCAGAAAGCACAGTATAAATAAAATAAAATCTCAACTTTCTCTTTCAGGAAGTATGCACAGTTTCAAACCTACGACTCATGCAACAAATTTACTGTTCACACAGCAGCAGAAAATCCAGTGGCTGTCGTTTTGACAAGACGATCATATTGCCCAACTTGCAGGAGCAGAAACACAGCAAGCCCTAGGACCTTGGTGACATCTGTTAGCAGTCAAGCCAGCCCTGAAACGCCAATCTGGAATTCTTGTTATGCGAGACAAATAATGTCCTATTTGTTTCAAGCCCTCTAGCTGGGTGTTCGGCACAACAGTGGAATGGCACACGGCACGGTATCCTGCGCCTAAAGAACCGGGGATGCGGTAAGCACGTAATCAATCTCTGTCTGTCTTCCTCCTTTCTTCAAACCCTTTCTTCACGTACCCAATAAATACTTGCTGAGCACCCACCACAGACACAGCAGCATCTGAGGTGACAAGGACCCAGTGGGGAGTGAGAGCAGACAAGGTCCCCAGTGGAACTTTATTCTGGCAAGGAAGGGCGACCCTGATCCAACAGCACAGGTTAAGGCTTGGGGTCATGGAACCATTTGTGGGGACCGAGTGCTGACCTCTCTGAGGAGTCATGGGCAGCCTCTCTGAGCCCACGACTGCTGACCTGCAATCTGAAGGGTGAATAAGGGCTAACTCACAAAGGGTCCCGGGGCAGAGGTCACGTGGGGAAGGAGGCAGAGGAGGGCAAAAATGCGTGGCAGCTGGAAAGGAAAAGTTCAATTATGCCAATGTTTTTATGACTACTGCTGCCTTCTGTCCAGTAAGGTGGCCGCTGAACGTCCTGACCTTATTTTCAGACTCAAATACTACTTCACCCGTGGACACAGGCGCACTGCCTATGGCACATCACCTCTCTGTGCCTCAGTTTCCTCCCCGTAAAATGGAGATAATAACAGCACCTACCTTAGAGAGGGAGGATTTAATGAGTTATTACATTATTAGAAATCACTCACAGCAGTGCCTGGCATATAGTACATTAAAAAATTTCACTGATTATATTAATTTTATTACATCTTATATGTTGTTATCATGTTAATTATTCTTATAGGAATAAAAAAGGAACAGATTACTGTTCGAGGATAATGCTGAACTACAGAAAATAGATAATATTTACACAAAAATTATGAAAAGAAGAGGTACACCCCCAAGGAAAGAGTGCTAAAATAGGAAAATTCTAGATCTACAAGTCTCTAGGTGAAAGTACAAAGATTTACCATGAGTTGTCTTTTCTTTCTGGGAGAATTGATTAGAGCAATAGGATGGTAACTAATCAAAATAAAACAAACTAGAAAACTAGAATTCCTCATAGGGAAAAAAAGCAAAAATCATTAATAAACTTAATGAAAACATAAAGTATGGGAAAGAAAAATACTGACAACTGATCAGCAGGGATTCACTCCAGGAGAACTAGAAGGAAATGAAGCAACAAAAACCATGATTCCACACAGAAGTGCAGAGCACTGCAGGTGGAGTGGGCGATGGGAGGACGGGCGGCACACGCTTCCAAAGGTGGCACAGGTGGGCTAACGACCCGATGGACACAAGGCTCTCAAGTCATCAGCAGACTGCTGGTGTGTGAAACTGGCCCAAGCATGAATTAGTTTTTAAATCATTTCTCAAAAGAGGGTTTTACAAGAATTTGGGATAAACACAAGATTTAGGAGCTGAATGCTGACGATGTATATAACAGTCCCCTCTTCCATATTCATTTCGCATTTATTCAGGATGAAATGTCACTCTTTCCCCATATTTTTTAACTGACATGCCCAGAAACATCCCAGTACAGCATCTCCCCAGCCCACCACGCACACTTCTTTGGACCTGCAATTGTTCAAATACACAGAATCCTAATTATACACACACCACACAGAGGTCCCACCAGCACGGCCAGAACATGGCCAAAGCTAGTTAAAGACCTTCTCCTCCTTCCCTGAACTGAGGAGCTCCCTAATACCAGACGTGCCGTGACTCTGGCATACCTGGGAGCTGGCACAGGCTGTTTCCCACACAGTCAGTCTTGAAAACACACACAAGACTTTCCCAACGTTCTCAGTTAGAAGTGCTCTCATCTGCTCTGATGCCCACTCCATCCCTGCCAAAAGCCTTCAGTTTTATACTTAAGACACCCCCCTCTCGTGTCACAGTGAACTGCTGACTTAAAACGGGAGGCACAGGAAGGTTCCACGTGTATGTGGCAGACTTACTGAAAGTACTGACCTAGAGACTTGCTTATGATGGTATTAGGGCACAAAAGAGAATGGCTTAACTCTATAGGTGTATTAATCGTGTCTTTAATTTTTTTTTTTTTTGAGGAAGATTAACCCTGAGCTAACTACTGCCAGTCCTCCTCTTTTTGCTGAGGAAGCCTGGCCCTGAGCTAACGTCTGTGCCCATCTTCCTCTACTTTATACGTGGGACGCCTACCACAGCATGGCGTGTCAAGCGGTGCAATGTCCACACCCGGGATCTGAACCAGCGAACCCCGGGCCGCCGAGAAGCAGAACATGTGAACTTAACTGCTGCGCCACCGGGCCGGCCCCCCATGTCTTTAATTTTCTGTATTCTGATGCTCCGACACCCGGGACCTTGCTGACCCTGAAGGGACTGCCCTTCCCAGGGTTAGCCAAATCCTGGAGCTAATAAACTCACCCAGGAGCTCATCTTTCAATGCAAACCTACCAACCCAGAGCCCATACCCCCACAACCTCCTCTATCGGGCTCTCATGCTCAGGGCCACTATCACCCCAGGGCCGGGTACCAGACAACTAGGGACAACACTGTGCCCTACCACCTGCTGAAATTGTTCAAACTAGCCAATCCTGAACCTGCTTACCCTGCCTCACCTGTTCCTTCATGCAAAAACCATCATAAAGGCTTTTACACCAGCTCCCCCTCACTCCTGCCTCCTGACCAACCCTGGTGCTTCACCATGTGGCCCCCTGTGGTGTGGCGTGCCCCCTCCTCTTGGGATCTGTAACAATCTTTCCAGTGGTAATCGTCTCTTGATCTGTGTTGGCTTCACTATACCTCACATTTTCTATTAATACATCATATTTTAAAACAGTAGAGAGGTCTGAGAAGGATTCAGAAGAGGCAACATGTCAGCTGTTTGTTCATTTCTCCACTTATTATTCCAAGCAGCCTGCAGGAGTCTATGTGCCTGGTACTGGGCAAGCAATGACGACTGTCTTTTCTCTCAAGGTGGACTATAAACTCCCTGAATTTAGAGACTGAGTCTACAAATTCTGTATTCCCCACAATGCCTTTCACAGTCCACAACACAACTCAAACATTTAAAAATCGTCTGCCGACTATATTCGCATGTAATACACATATTTCTATTTGGCCTTCTCTTTGGGCTCTTCACCTGTTGTTACAGTATTTCAGCTCTAATTAATCCTAGCCTTCAGTTCTCACTACCATTATCCCTTTATCTGGAGCTCCCACACTTGTCTAAATACAAAGGACAACAGAGAGAGGACATGCTACTGTCTTCACAATTTTAGAAATAGGGTTTTGCAGTTTCTTTTTAAAGTTCTAATCACCTAGAAATGACTTTCATGGCTTTCCAATTCAGTGTGAAGTACTCTAATAGATGCATTTTTTCCCAGATAGCCTTTATGTTATCTGACACTAATCCACTTTTGAATAAATTGAAGAGCAAGGAAGAGGTGAAGGAGAAAATGTTGGGTCAGTCATTACTCTTGAAAATGGTTTGCAATTACAAAAACAAACATATAACGCACTAACCCAATTAGTCACCGATGAACTACTTAGTATGCCTCTCAGTTCCCTCATCGGAAGAACTATGACCCATCCAACTCATTCTTCAAAGTCATTCTATACGCTAGGAAAAAAATCAAAGATTGCTGATCAAATATTTAAGGATTATTAGAGGTTACATAAGGTATTACTGGTAAATCTGTAGTTTGTCCAACTTCTCTGGGAAATGTCTCAATTTAGAGAGACACAGCCTGGTTCACATAACTGTGAACTAGATTCAAGACACAGGTGAAACCAGGTCAGAGTCCTTCCCTAGGAATTTGGAAGTGGGACCATGATACCCAGATTAGCTGCCGCTCTCTTGAATGGCAGAGATGGATAACTCTTTCACCACATGAAATGGAGACTGACAAAGTTAGTCAGTAGCAAGAAATACGAGAACAGAGAAACTGGCAAAGACAAGAGACAGACAAGGACTGCCCAACGGCTTTGCCCAATCTCCCTTGGACCACAGACAACTATGAGAGAAACTGCTCCCCTCTCCCCTTCACTAAGGGTCAGACTTGCACCTTCCTGCCTTTTCTAGCTTCCTCTCTATGTCCTTTCACACAGGCATTTACCCTAATCAAATCCTTGCAGGTGTGGATCCCTTCTTGGCATCTGTTTCTCAAAGAACTCAGACCAATACAAGTGGCCCCGAGAGTGATCTGAGCAAAAAGGTTGTTAAGATGGGGATTCAGGACTTGTTCATGTACCACTCTGCAGATGAACAGGATACTGTCCTAACTGATGGTCCCTGCTGCAAGGTCCTGGTCCAACTGCTAAAGATTTCACTGGTAGTGTCCCGGAAAATGTCCTGGTGGAGTAAAATGCCGTGATAGGCATAATAACACAGACACTTGGAAAATACAGAAGGAAAAACACCTACAAAAACAGCAGAGTTGGCTAGTTACTGCTAGGTTGTACTGATACCCTGCATAAGGATAATGAGATACTGCAAGCTGTTAGTAAACAGTTAATAGCTAAGTGTGAGAACATCAGAGCCTTCTTGGCGGGTCCTCATCATGACCTGTAATGGAACTGCAGGCTGAAGACCCAACTGTGAGAGTTATAGAACTCAAAACATTTGAATACTCAGTCAAGGTAGGTCTATCATGCAGGTCCGGGCTATGGTAGAGAAAACCTGGGATCCTAAAAACTGGAATAGGGACTTCTGATGGATGCCCATGATGATGTTGAGTCTAAACACCTCCCCATTGCCCCACTAGGACCCTCTAGAAGTGGTAAGCACACCAATGGGCTGGAAGATGCTGCAGAGGCCTCTCTCCCACAAGTCAGCAGGTGGCTTCTGCAATTAGCTGCAGGCACCTCCTCCTGGATGTCAAGTTGATAACTAGTTCTGGGCCTGATGAGGGAGGAAAGAGATTGACAACATCATGCTGAATGGACAGAACGAGCAAGTGGTGGGTGGTTTGTACACTGGAGACCTTGGTAAGACACATGCACTCCCAAGTATGGAAGATAAACCCTACGAAGACTCAGGGTCTGGCAACTACAGTGAAGATTCTAGGGGCCCAGTGGTCAGGGGCATGCTGGGATATCCCCTCCTAAGTAAAAGACAAATTTAACATCCCGCACCACAAAGAAGGAAGCATGGCGCCTGTTAGGTTGGGTCCTGGGAGCAACGCATCTATGAATACTGCTCTGGTCCCTAGACTGGGTGACATGGCAGCTGCCAGCTTTGAGTGGGGCCTGCAGCAAGACAGGACTTTGCAACAGGACCAGGTCGTGGTGTAAGCGAGCTGTTTAGGCCACATGACCCAGTGGACCCTGGATGGTATGGAGGTGTCAGAGATGGGAAAAGACGCAGTATGGAGCCCATGGCAAGCTCCAGGGAGAGAATCAAACACATGCCCCTAGGATTCTGAAGTATGCCCATGCCATCACAGCAGAGAACTGCTCGCCCTTGGAAAAAAGTTCTTCGTGTATTACCAGGCCCTGGTAGAGAAGATAGAATACCAAGGGACCAGGCGTTCAAGGCTCCCCACGATGAGCTGTTTGTCAGCCAGGTTACTAAGTCAACACACATCACTGCTCACAGTCGGGGTGTGTTCTCTGCACCCTGCTTCACGAGAGTTTCCTCATAGAGAAATTTGGTCTTTGTTTCTACTGAGACTCTGGCACAGAACTGGGCCTCTAATTTCTCATGGAAGAGTTTGGCTTTTTTTCTTACTGCTGGAGCCCCAGACAGATGGCAAGCTATTTCTCAGGGCTGGTGAGCACAGTTTTTCTACTCAACTTTTAAGGGATTTGACAACCCTCTGCAAACCACAGCGTTCATTCCGAGAACTCAGTTCTAGCTCACTGCCTCAGCCTGGCCCAAGACACACTTCTGGATATGAAATGAAAACCTAGCCTCCGGCATCCATTTCAGTGTCCATTCCCCGCTCAACTCCCTTAGCTTCTAACAGCTATAGCAGAGCTGCCAATTCGTTCTTTCCAGCACAGCAATATTTTTTAAAAGATGTATATGCACACGCACACACTTGGTTATATTTCATCCAGCATTTGTACATGCTCATAGCAACCTGAGTAACTAATTTCACTTCATAATGCCATTTGTGAGGAATCTCTTAAGAATCCCTCCCCTCATCTCTGACCCTCATTACTGTAATGCATCACATTTCACTGCCCCATAACCCTCCCCAACGCAGTCCTCGAATGTATTTCGAATGATAAACAGTGACTAGGTATAGTGAAAAATCGAAAAGGAGAGTGGGTGACCAGCAGAAAATGACATAAAGTGGATACTAATTACAGAAAATGGGGTAGAATGTTGAATACAGAGCAACTCTGATTTACATATTACCTCATCAAATTAACCTCGTGAGTCCCTGCGTACACTAATTACATCTTCCCTGTCTGCCTGACACAAAAACGTGCGCTGGGCAAAAAATGTATAGTACTAATGATATTATTACTTTAATTTTAATATTAACATCATATTCATTACTAAAATAAGATACTTAATAGTTTCCCTCTAGTTTTACTTATTGTACAAGTAACCTGAATTTTTCCTATAATTTTACTTACTATGCAACTAATGCTTGAATGGCATCTAACCTCTCCAAGTAGGACTCTTCTAATTAAAGTCAAATGATTAAAGAATTTCAAAACCACATCAATGTGTTTTCTATTTTAAAGCACCTCTCCTATCTTCCAATAACTTATTTAACCTCTTTTTAAAATTCCATATACTGAAATTAAGTTTTCCTATAATGAGATTAATTGCAAAGTTTCTAAAAAAGTTATAGAAGTAATTCAACAAATATCTAAAACAGTATGAAGCTCTCTGAATGTCCCTTTCCATATCCATTCCTGTCCACACTGAACCACCTGGAAGGTGTCTCTGCGATGAGCAGTCACCTTAGTAATCCAATTAGTGGATTTTTCCTGATATCTTATTGTTAGTGATTTTCAGTTTAATTTCATTGTGTTCAGGGGACATGCTTTGTCTGATTTTAATTCTTTTAAATTTGTTGAGATTTGTTTTATGGCCCAGAAAACGGTTTGCCTTGGTAGCCGTTCCACGTGCACCTCAAAGGAATGTGTATACAGCTGCAGTGACTGATGACGATGCTGCGTCCCTCTGCTCCCTTGGCTGGTTCTTAGTATACTTCTTCTACGCGTTATTGAGAGGAGTGTTGAAGCTGCCACAATAATTGTGGATTTGTCAATTTCTCCCCTGAATTCTATCAGTTTTTGTTTATGTATTTTGCAGGTCTGCTGTTGAATATATACAAAAATTTAAGATTATCATGTCTTCTTGGTGAAGTGAATCCATTGTCACGATGTAATGTTCCATTTACCCCTGGTAACAATTGCTGTCCCAAAGTCTATTTTGATATTAATGAAGTCATTCCTTCTTCCTTTGATCAGTGTTTACATAGTAAAACCTTTTCCTTTTAATCTTAACTTTTCCATGTCTTTAAAGTGGGTTTATTTTAGACAGCATATAGTTGGGTCTTGCTTTTTTATGCAATCCGACAACCTTGCACTTTTAATTGGTGTGTTTAGGTCATTTACATTCAATGTAAAGGCTGATATGGTAGAATTTACACCGCCCATCTCTCTAGTGGTTTTCTATTTGTCCCATCTGTTCTTGTGCCTTTGCCTTTTTGTGCCTGTTCTCCTTTTTGCCTCTCTTTATGCCCTCTTTTAATTACTTTTTATGATGTCATTTTATCTCCACAACTGGCTTTTATTCACTTTTGTTTTAACTTTTTTTAGTGGCTGCCCTAGGGCTCACGATATACATGTTTAACTTATCACCTTCAAATAATACTAAAACACATCATGCATAGTAAGAGAACATCATATATTTAGAACCGTATATTTCCAATTTCTCCCTCCCGTGCTCTGTCCTATTTTACTTCTGTTATAAACCCACAATACATTGTTATTGTTTTTACTTTGGACAATTGTTGTTTAAAGTAATTAAAATAATGAAAAATATGACTTTTATATTTACCCTCATTTTCACCATTTCAGGGTTTCTTCATTTCTCTGTGTAGATCCAAACTGCCGTCTGGTACTCCTTCTGCCTAAAGAACTTCCTTTAACATTTCTTATAGTGCAGATCTCCTGGCAGTAAATTCCCTCAGCTTTTGTTTGTTTGAAAAAGTCTTTATTTTGCCTTTATTTTTAAAAGATACTTTTGTTGGGTATAGAATTCTGGATTGACAGGATTTGAGGCTTTTTACAATTTTGGTCTTTCGGTACTTGAAAGATGTTATTCTGGGAACCCTGGTTTACAGCCAGTTGGTCAGAAGCTCAGGTGACAACCTAGGACTTATGATGGGCATATGACGTAAAGGCAGTCTTGTGGGACTGAGCCCTTACCTTGTGGGGTCTACACTAACTCCCACTAGTGTCAGGATCGAATTGAACTGTAGGACAACCAGCTGATGTCACACAGAATCGCTGATGTGGGGAAACACACACCCTGGTGTCAGAGGCACAGCGCTGTGTGTGCAGTGGAGAACTGAGAGCAGACAAGAAACACAGGAGGAGTGTTTTTTTTCCTACACATTCTCCTTTTCTCTTTTCCTCTCTCTTTTTATGTTTCATTTTATGTTTCTTTTTATGTTGTACTGACTTAAGCTTCAGTTAGCTGATTCTTTCCTCAGCTATGTCCAGTTTGCTGACAAATTCAATTTATCATATTTTTTGTTTCTAGTAGTTTCCATTTAACTTTTTTAAAAAATAATTTTAATCTCTCTGTTGATATTCTCTATGAGTCCATGCATGTTGTCCACTTTTTCCACTACATCCTTTAATACAGTAATCATAGTTAAAGTCCCTATCTGACAGTTTCCATACCTGGATTCTCTGAGCCTGCTCCTGTTCACTGCCTTATCTCCTGACAACAGGTCACTCCTCCTCGCCTTTTTAGTGCCATGGTTTTTGCTGAATAATGGACATCATTTGTAGAACAGTAGTAAATGAGGCAAACAGTATTTCCACCTGGAAATGGGCTCGCATGGTCTTCTGGCTTGCCATCACTAGATTAAGTCAACCTACTCAAGGTTGAACAGATATGTTGCTATTGTTGTCTACTACAGCACAGCACCAAAATCCCCTAGCGATGGGCTATTACCTTGTGCCCTGTATGGGGTCTGGAATGCCAGATTTTTCTTAGTGCTCCTGCTCCACCCTGCAGTCCCTTCTCACTTGTGTCACAAAGGTGGTCCCTCTCCACATTCGCCATCCAGCAGAGGGCTGCTGTTGCTTTGTTTCCAGGAGCTGGGTTCACAGTCGCAGCAGGGAAAATTCTTGGCTCCCTTGGCCCAACCTAAATCTTAGGAAGGACCTGTGGACCTGGACCTCAGAGTGGGGCCTCCTCAGCACCTGTGCCTCTCTTTCCCATGGCAGCTAAACTCTGCCTTGTAACTGTCCCCATCTTGGGCATGAGAGTTTCCTGTCCCTTGTGCAGCCAAAGGAGAACTCTGCTTTGTGCCAGTGAAAGATCAGGGGCCTAAGAGGTGGCCCTGCTTTTGCTGCTATGCTTTGCCCCAGAAGCAGAGGATCTTTGCTGGTTACAAAGGGCAGGAAGAAGGGTTTCCTTAGCCTCCCACCAGAAGCAGTAGCTATTTGCTTGGGTCCTGGGGGTTAGGGGATCTGCTGCCCTCTGAGCAACTTTCATGCCACAGGAGAGAAGGGTCTGGGGGAGCAGACGGTACGTTACATCGTGCCTAACCCCCAGCATGATGAGCTCTTGCATGGCTCCACCACCAAGAGGGGTTCTGTCTGGTCTCCAGGCCTCTAATCCTATGAGCACCTGGTGGAAGCCTGTAGAAAAGAGTCTTTGAGCGAATGTGAACTTCCCTTGTACCTGGGCTCCTGGTTATTCTAAACTGATGTGTGTTAACCCACATTCACCCTCTAAGACCTCATTTTACCTGCTTCTGTGGGGTACACCTGATCCTCCCACGCTCTGCTAAATGTTAAACAGCTCAAGTGTCCCGTCTCTCCTCAGGAGGCCTTGACCCTCTTCAGAGTTCAAGAAAAATGATTACTTTGTACATCATCTGGTTTCTCTTTCTTATTGATGGAAGCAATGTTCTCTTGTAACTTTTTACATCCTAACTGGAAGAGAAACTCTCAGCCACCACAGTAAGAACAAGATGAACATATCAGCTTCTTAGTTAAGAAGACTTTGAAGTTTTAACTGTATTCCCAAAGGAGGAAGGAAAGTAAAGGACATTTCTGATGAGTGAACACTTGAGTGTACTCTGAGTATTTGTGTGTGCAGACCCCAAAGTGAGCAGATTATTTTGGAAAGAAAAGAATAATGCTACTATATTTGCACAGAGCACAGCTTTCAGGCATGGAATACACTGCAATGGGCAGTATAAATTACATTGAAACCCGCCACTCTGATCATTCCCCAGTTTATACTGTGACTGTAGAAAGGGCTGATAGGATGCAGAGTAACTATATTAACTGCACTGTCTTCATTCCACACTTTAAAACTATAAACTTACGGCTAGTTAGAGCTGGTTGAGTGTACAAAATTGAATGAACAGATTTTCTGACAGATTTTCTTCTCCACTATGCAGCCATAAAGACTACCCTGTGGTTGTGAGAACTTGCACAGTTTGCAGACCCTGACGGTGTTAATGGTTCTGTCTTTCCTATTCTGATATGCTGGTAACCTTTGCTCTGACTGCTGCGTGCCAGGCAAGCGGAGTGCCACGCCTGGCAGAGCACAGCCACACAGCACAGCCTTACCACATACACCAAACCAAACGTGCGCCTGCTGCAGATGTTGGGCTTTTTAATCACGCGGACTCCTATGTACGAGTTCTGTCCTCAGAATGAAAGTCATCCAGGCAGAAGTGGTCCTGTCCCCAGGCCCACACAGAGCTCAGCATGGTGCTGCCCGAGCCCTTCCCCTGACTTCCCATGGTACTGCCCACTGGGCCCGTTTCATTCTGAGGGGCAGGGCCATGTCTGCTCACTCCAGTTTTACAGCACCCTGCTTGCCGACTGACATTCTCCAGGAGATATGCACCATGAATGTCATATCCCCACAGCCAAAGGAAGAGCGTGGGCTTCCTCAACTCCCACCCTGCTACACTATCTTCTAGAGCTACACGGCCTCATCTCTTCTTTTAATTAAGCTTTAAAGGAAAGTTGTGATGGAGCAGGGGGTGAAGGGGGAAAGACGGCATGAGACGTAATCAACAGTGTTTCACTGGGATCAAAGTTTACGTTTTCTACTCAGAACATGGTCTGTATGTTTCTGCATGATGAGACAGGAGGGCACAGTGACACAACACTGGATTAGGAACTGGGGGACCTGCGTGCCAGTGCCAGCACTGCCTCGAACACTGCATGGCCCTGTGCAAGCTTCTTAATCACAGCGGGCCTCAGTTTCTTCTTGTGGAAAGCAGATGCACCCCCTCAGCTTCCCTCCAGCTCTGATGTGCTCCATTTCCTCTCAGTTAGACCTTCTGCTGCCTTTCAGAAACACCCACACCGGATTCACCTGCTCTCCACACAGCTAGTGCGTTTTTATTATGCTTTAGCCTATGGAATACAAAGAATAAACAGACAAAAATAAAACAAAATCCCTTTCCTCAAGGAATTAATGGTTTCATGAGGGAGACAGACATATAAATAAAGTTACAATCCAGTGTGACCAGCACTATCTTAAAGGTATTTCTCATACCTGGAAATTAAAACAACCAGAAAGACTCCACAGGGTGGGGACACACTGTGCGGCACTCCCGCGGCACCGCGCCTGGCATGGGGAGGCTCCCCCACAAACACCAGCGGGTGGAAGAACGGTGTTCTTATTCAAGTAGCATGCCATTAGTTTTAAAAAGTTTTCTGGTCTTTGCTGAAGAGCCTCAACAAGTAAATAGTAAGTATCCCAAGAAACAAAGCAGATTTATGTCTACATGATGATATATCTGAAACCTCTGCCAAGTACCTATTTTTGGAGGACATATCAGAGGCAAGAAGTGATCATTTGTCTTCTGTGGGCTACAAAATGGCACCTTAAGACACTCCAGGTGGAAACTGACCTCTGGTTTTAATGGAAAAGGTGGAGAGAAGACAGCTAGGTTGTGACTTCCCTCCACCAAGGTTTCCACCATTGGCTCCTGTCTTGTCGTTTCTCTGCTGTGCAAAGAAACCTCAAAGCCAGTAAGGGTGGAGAAAAACAATTGCTCATGAAGGAGAACATGGAAAAGCAACATGGGGAGCCTGTTAAAAAAAAAATCCTTTCTCTTACCCCTGTCCTTCTCTTCTGGGTGTCATGAGTGAGGGTGAGAGAGGCTTGAAAAAACTTGTTGTAGAACCTTCCACCATTTATTTCTACTTATCTATATTGACTTTTATGCTCTGTTATCTCCTTCTTTAGTTTGGATTTTTTTAATTTTAAATAAATTACTGAGTCCCTACTAGATGGAAAATATTTTTTACATATATTCCTATTTTATTTCCGAGTCCCTAGATGGGTCTGCTGAGCATATGACCAGATACTCAGTATATCTGGGACTTCAGAA
Source organism: Equus caballus (assembly GCF_041296265.1). Taxonomy (NCBI): domain Eukaryota; kingdom Metazoa; phylum Chordata; class Mammalia; order Perissodactyla; family Equidae; genus Equus; species Equus caballus. Next base: position 23,889,715 of record NC_091700.1, on the reverse strand, counting down.
TACATTTTATATTTGAGGCTCCATTTGTTTTATATTCCTTTGTCATGCATAAAAATTTATTCTGATGCATGTTACTAATCTAAGAACCTCACAGATGATTTTACTAAGAACTATTTTCCTTCCCTGTTTTGACTAGTCAGACAAAATCAGCTATTTGATAAAGTAATAAACTTTCTTTGGATAAATGGAACCTGGGAGATCTAGACCAACTTCTTCATTTTACAACCAGAGATTGAGACAAACAGAAGCAATATCTCCTGGATCGCGGAGATCTGCCAAGGACGAGAAGACACTAGAATCTCAATTTCTGACTTCTGCTAGTGCTCTGCCTACCACACTCTCATTTGTAAACATTCCTCCTACAAGTCCTATTTGAAAATATACCAAGAAGCCAAGGCTCCTTCACTTGAAAATATACCAAGAAGCCAAGGCTCCTTCACTTCTCTGTCTTATCGGTACATAAAAGCAGCCCAGGTAGCAAAAACTGTCTGCCTCAATATCCAAATAATCCTTGACTTCCATGCTTCTAGTCTCTCTCCTTCTCACCACCCCTCCCACTATGGAACTAAGCACGTAACCACCTGCTGTGAGGTCAACTGACTGTAAAAGGAAGAAGTTGGTCTACATTTCCAAGATTTCGTTTATAGAAGATATTTCATCATTTTATTTTTTATTTTCATTTTTTTATTGCAGTAAGATTGGATTATAACATTATATAGCTTTCAGGTGTATATCGTAATATATTCAAAATTCTGCGTAGATTACATCATGTTCACCACCCAAAGACTAATTACAATCCATCACAACACACATGTGCCTAAGCACCTCTTTCACCCTCCACCCTTCCGCCCTTCCCCTCTGGTAATGACCAATCCAATCTCTCTTGCTATGTGTGTGTTTGTCACTGTTTTTCTCTTCTACTTATGAGTGAGATCATTCGGTATTTGACTTTCTCCCTCTGACTTATTTCACTTAACATAATATCCTCAAGGTCCATCCATATTGTCACAAGTGGCCAGATTTCATGATTTCTTATGGTTAAGTAGTATGCCCTTGTGTATATATACCACATCTTCTTTATCCATTCTTCCCTTGATGGGCACCTAGGTTGCTTCCAAGTCTTGGCTCTTGTGAATAATCCTGCAATGAACATAGGGATGCAAGTATCTTTATGCCTTTGTGTTTTCAAGTTCTTTGGATAAATACCCAGCAGTGGAATAGCTGGATCACATGAGAGGTCTATTCTTAATTTTCTGAGGAATCTCCATACTGTTTTCCATAGGAGCTGCACCAGTTTGCACTCCCACCAGCAGTGTATGGAGTTCCCTTCTCTCCACATCCTCTCCAACACTTTTAGTTTCCTGTCTTATTAATTACAGCTCTTCTGACTGGAGTGAGGTTATACCTCATTGTAGTTTTGATTTCCGTTTCCCTGATAGTTAATGATGTTGAACATTTTTTCATGTGCTTGTTGGCCATCCGTATATCGTCTTTGAAGAAATCTCTGTTCAGATCTTTTGCTCATTTTTTAATTAGATTGTTGGTTTTTTTTGTTGTTGAGATGTATGAGTTCTTTGTATATTTTGGATATTAACCCCTTAACTGATATATGGTTTGCAACTTTCTTCTCCCAATTGTTAGGTTGTCTTTTCGTTTTGTTGATGGTTCCTTTGCTGTGCAGAAGTTTTTAGTTTGAAGTAGTCCCATTTGTTTATTTTTTCTATTGTTTCCCTTGCCTGGTCAGACATGGTACTTGAAAAAATGCTGCTAAGACCGATGTTAAAGAGCATACTATGTTTTCTTCCAGAAGTTTTATGGTTTCAGGTCTTACACTCAACCCTTTAATCCATTTTGAGCTGATTTTTGTGCATGGTATAAGATAACATTCTACTTTCAATCTTTTGCATGTGGCTGTCCGGTTTTCCCAACACCATTTATTGAAAATACTCTCCTTTCTCCGTTGTATGCTCTTGCTTCCCTTGTATAGATGTGTGGGTTTATTTCTGGGTTCTCGATTCTGTTCCATTGATCTGCGTGTGTGTTTTTTGTGCCAGCACCATACTGATTTCATTATTATAGCTTTATTCCAAAATCAGGGAGTGTGATACCTCCAGCTTTGTTCTTTTTCCTCAGGATTCCTTTGGCTATTCGGGGACTTTTCCTGTTCCATATAAATTTTATGATTCTTTGTTCTATTTCTGTGAAAAATGTTGTTGGAACTTTGATAGGGATTACATTGAATCTACACATTGCTTTAGGAAGTATGGACATTTTAACTATGCTAATTCTTCCAATCCAGAAGCACGGAATATCTTTCCATGTCTTTGTGTCTTCTTCAATTTCTTTCAACAGTATTTTATAGTTTTTGGTGTACAGATCTTTCACCTCTTTGGTTAAGTTTATTCCTAGGTATTTTATTCTTTTTGTTGCAATTGTAAATGGGATTGTATTCTTACTTCTACTTCATAGTTAGTGTACAGAAACGCAACTGGTTTTTGCATGCTGATTTTGTATCTTGTAACCTGACTGTATTCATTTATTATTTCTACAAGTTTTTTAGATTCTTTAGGGTTTTCTATATATAAAGTCATGTCATCTGCAAACAGTGACAGTTTCTCTTCTTTTCCAATTTAGATCCCTTTTATTTCTTGTACTTGCCTGGTTGCTCTGGCTAGGACTTCCAACACGATGTTAAATAAGAGTGGTGAAAGTGGGCATCCTTGTCTGGTTTCTGTTCTTAGAGGGATAGCTTTCAGTTTTTCTCCATTGAGAGTGATATTAGCTGTAGGTTTGTCATATGTGGCTTTTATTATGTTGAGGTATTTTCCTTCTGTACCCACTTTATTTAGAGTTTTCATCATAAATGGATGCTGTGTCTTGTTAAATGCTTTCTCTGCATCTATTAAGATGATCATGTGATTTTTCTTCTTCATTTTGTTAATGTGGTGCATCACGTTGATTGATTTGTGGATGTTGAAGCATCCCTGCATCCCTGGAATAAGTCCTACTTGATCATGATGTATGATCTTTTTAATGTATTGTTGTATTTGATTTGCTAGTATTTTGTCGAGGATTTTTGCATCGATGTTCATAAATGATATTGGCCTGTAATTTTCTTTTTTTGTGTTATTCTTGTCTGATTTGGTATCAGGATAACGTTGGCTTCATAGAATGAGTTAGGAAGCTTCCCCTCCTCTTCAATTTTTTGGAAGTGTTTCAGAAGGATAGGGATTAAGCCTTCTTTGAATATTTGGTAGAATTCACGAGGAAGGCCATCTGGTCCTGAACTTTTATTTTTGGGGAGGTTTTTGATTAGTGTTTCGATCTCCTTACCGGTGACTGGTCTATTCAAATTCTCTACTTCATCTTGATTCAGTTTTGGAAGGTTGTATGTTTCTAAGAATTTATCCATTTCTTCTAGATTATCCAATTTGTTGGCGTATAGCTTTTCATAGTATTCTCTTATAATCTTTTGTATTTCTGAGGTGTCTGTTGTAATTTCTCCTCTTTCATTTCTGATTTTATTTATTTGAGCCTTCTCTCTTTCTTTCTTGGTGAGTCTAGCTAAAGGTTTGTCAATTTTGTTTATCTTTTCAAAGAACTAGCTCTTGATTTCACTGATTTTTTGTATTTTTTTTAGTCTCCATTTTATTTATTTCTCCTCTGATTTTTATTATTTCCTTCCTTCTGCTGATTTTGGGCTTTGTTTATTCTTCTTTTTCCAGTTCCTTTAGGTGCACTTAGATTATTTATTTGGAATTTTTCTTGTTTGTTGAGGTAGGCCTGAATTGTTATAAACTTCCCTCTTAGAACCACTTTTGCTGTCTTGCATAGATTTTGGTGTGCTGTACTTTCATTTTCATTTGTCTCCAGGTACTTTTTAATTTTCCCTTTGATTTCTTCATTGATCCAATCGTTGTTCACTAGCATTACATTTAATCTCCACATTTTTGTGGGTTTTCTGGTTTTCTTTCTGTCGTTGATTTCTAGTTTCATACCTTTGTGGTCAGAAAAGATACTTAGTATTATTTCAATCTTCTTAAATTTATTGAGACTTGTTTTGTGGCCTACTATGTGACCTATTCTAGAGGATGTTCCATGTGCATTTGAAAAGAATGTGTATTCTGTGGTTTTGGATAGAATGTTCTATATGTATCTACTAAGTCCATCTGGTCTAATGTGTCATTTAGGGCCAATGTTTCCTTATTGGTCTTCTGTTTGGATGATCTATCCATTGGTTTCAGTGGAGTATTAAAGTCCCCCACTATTATTGTATTACTATTTCTCCTTTTATGTCTGTTAATAATTGCTTTATATATTTAGGTGGTTCTGTACTGTATGCATAGATATTTAAAAGTGTTATATCCTCTTGTTGGATTGCTCTCTTTATCATTATGTAGTGCCCGTCTTTGTCTCTTGTTACAGTTTTCGTTTTAAAGTCTACTTTGTCTGATGTAAGTATTGCTACCACAGCTTTCTTTTCATTGCCATTTGCATGGTCTATCTTTTTCCATCGTTTCACTTTCAGTTTGTGAGTGTCTTTAGGTCTGAAATGTGTCTCTTGTATGCAGCATATATAAGGGTCTTGTTTTTTTATCCAATTGGCCACCATGTGCCTTCTGATTGCAGCATTTAGTCCACTAACATTTAACGTAGCTATTGATAAATATGCATTTATTGCCATTTTGTTACCTTTTTTATGGATGTTTTAGTAGTTCTTCTCTGTTCCTTTGTTCTTCTCTTGCTCTCCACCCTTGTCGTTTGATGGCTTTCTTTAGTGATATGCTTGATTACTTTCCTCTTACTTATTTGTTTATTGATTATAAGTTTCTGGTTTGTGATTACCATGAGGTTCCTATACAATATTCTACTTATACAGCAATCTATATTGAACTGGTAGTCTTTACTTTGACCTCTTCCTAAAAGCTCTGGTCTTTTACTTCCCTCCCCTAACATTTTATGTTTTTGAAATCTTATCTAATCTCTTATTTTGTGTGTGTATCCATCATCTTCCTATCATTGAAATGGGTAACTTTAATACTTTTGTCTTTTAACCTTCATATTATCTTCATAGGTGGTTGATCTATCTTTACTGTATTTTTGTGTTTACAAGTGGGTTTTTTTAAAAAAAATCATTTTCTTATCCCTATTTGTGGTCTTCTCTTTCCAACTTAAATAAGTCCCTTCAGCATTTCTTGCAGAACTGATTTCTTGGTGATAAACTCCTTTAATTTTTGCTTGTCTGGGAAATTATTTCTCTCTTCTTCCATTCTGAATGATAACCTTGTTGAATAGACTATTCTTTGCTGTAGGCTTTTTCCTTTCAGCACTTTAAATAAGTCATGCCACTCTCTTCTAGCTTGTCGGATTTTGGCTAAGAAGTCGGCTGATAGCCTCATAGGCTTTCCTTTGTATGTCACTTGTTGCCTTTCTCCTGCAGTGTTTAGGATTCTCTCTTTAATTCTGGACACTTTAATTATAATTGTCTGGTGTGGGCCTCCTTGGGTTTATCTTGTTTGGTGCTCTCTGTGTTTCCTGTACCTGGATGTCTGTTTCCTTCCTTAGGTCAGAAAAGTTTTCAGCTACTACTTCTTCAAATAGATTCTCTGCCCCTTTGTCTCTCTCTTCTCCTTCTGGGACACCTATAATACAAATGTTAGTGTGTTTGATGTTGTTCCAGATTTCTCTTAGACTGTTCTTATTCTCTTTAATTCTTTTTTCTTTTACCTGTTCAGCTTGGGTGATTTCTTCTAGTCTTTCATCCAGCTAGCTGATTCCTTCTTCTGTATCATCTACCCTGCTATTGAGCCCCTCTAGTGAACTTCTCATTTCCAGTATTGTTTTCTTCATTTCTGACTGGTTCCTTTTTATATTTACCAATTCTTCGTTGATGGTTTCACTGTGTTCATCCAGTCTTCTCCCAATATCAGCGAGCATCCTCATGAGATTTTGCTTGAATTCTCTGTCATGTAGATTTCTTTTTTTTTTTTATTTTAAAGATTTTATTTTTTCCTTTTTCTCCCCAAAGCCCCCGGTACACAGTTGTATATTCTTCGTTGTGGGTCCTTCTAGTTGTGGTATGTGGGACACTGCCTCAGCATGGTTTGATGAGCAGTGCCATGTCCGCGCCCAGGATTCGAACCAATGAAACACTGGGCCGCCTGCAGCGGAGTACGCAAACTTAACCACTCAGCCACGAGGTCAGCCCCCAGGTAGATTTCTTATTTCTGCTTCATTTAGTTGTTTTTCTGGGGTTTTGTCCTGTTCCCTTGCTTGGAACGTATCTCTTTTGCCTCCTCATTATGCCTCTTTCTCTGTGCTTATATCTATGTATTAGATGAGTCAGCTATGTCTCCTGTTCTTGGAGAAGTGGCCTTATGTAAGAGATACCTTTTGAGGCCCAGCAACATGCTTCCCTCTCATCACCAGTCCAAATGTTCCATGGGTGAGCCCTGTGTGGGTTGCTTGTGTCCTTCTTCTGTGGCAGGGTTGCTCTTAATGCAGGTACCCAGGGAGTCTAGTCTTTGCTTCTCTGGCCAGTTGTTTGTAAATAGGGTTCGGGATCCCCAGCACCATTGGCTACAAGGTCTAATAGCACACTCCTGTTGCAGTTTTCCCGTTAAATGAGTAGGTTGCCCAGTGTACCTGGTTGCCAGGCTCAGGGGCTTACAGTTGCTGTAGGCCTTAGGCCTGCAAGGTTGTCATTAGCTCTCTCAGGATTGCAGCTGAGTGGGGCTGGCCCTAGGCACGGGAGCACCCAATTGTTTCAGGCTTTGGGAGGCGGGGCTGATCCCCTTTGTGGCTGTTTGTGAAGCACAGGTCTTCTGCCACTGGTAAACCCCACCTCCCACAGGTCCACACAGTTCGTCAACATAGTCCTGGCCCATGCACACTTTCCAACCCCCTGGAGCATACCCAATCCCCCCATTGCAGAGGCCCCCTCCTCTCCACCAATGCACCCTACAGTTCACCTGGTCCTCACACTGGCCCTGCCCCACAGAGGCAGACATACTCACCTGCCTGTAGGGGATCAAGGCACCCAGTCTCTGCAGGACAACCAGTAGCCTGAGGGCTTGCTGGTGGGTGAGGTCAGTCCCTAGCATGCACTGCCACCCTGGCTGACCTGCATTAAATCTGTGCTCTAGTGGATATGGCAGATCCTGGGGTAGCAGCAGGGGAAGAACTTAAACGGTATCTACCAGTGTCTGTGTGAGCAGGCCTGTACTAGGTCACAACAATGGTCGCCACCAACGTCTCAGACTCTGGAGAGGTCTCACCTCTCACTGAGATGCACTCAGAGCCTACCAGGTGAATCTCTTTTCACCAAAGGACTGTAAAGCCTTCTTTCTGGTGATTTTAGGTTGCTCTCTGAGACAGGTGAATTTGTGCATGAGCCCTTTAAGAGCTGGCTTTATTCTGGTTAAGTCAACAGCTTTTCTGGGGGTATTTCCCACTGTAGTTAGTAGCCAGTGAAGCCAGATAGCAGGACACTTATCTCAGTTGTGCTGAGTCTGAAGGATGCTTATAGCGGTAACATGAGCCCGGCTCAGGTCCCCACTCCTCTAGGGAAGGCTGCATACCTTAGGGTGCCTCCCCGCTGGCCGGCTGTGAAGCTCCACTGCTCATGAAGGTGGGTTTTTTCTCTCCAGAAGGAATTCCTGCCTCTTTTGCCTCAGTCAGGACTGTCCCTTGTGGAGTTCTTTTTATCCAGTTTTCAGTTCTCTCTCCAAGGTAATTTTTCCAAGAATAGTTGTAACCTGCTTTTGATCGTAGGAGAAGGTGAGTTCAGAGTCTGCCTACGCCGCCATATACTTTATGTTAGCATATTTGGTTGGTATTCTCTTTCATTAGGGCTGCTTCTCTTCCAGGGTCTTGCCCCCTCTCCAGGAAGAAATGATCCCTTGTTAGTCAGTTTGTTATTGGCTCAGGATGCTTACTTGCCAAGTCAAAAAAACTTTAACTGCCTCCTTTTTCACTTTAATTGGATAGGAAGAGGAGGAAGCCATTTATCAGCACCAGTCAGCCTGTAATCACATTGTGATGAATATGAAAAGCTCATAAGCTGTTAACTGCAATATTATTACTCTTATTTATAACCCACATTCAATATTTGTTAAATTAATGCCCTTTTAAATAAAACTAAAATTGTTAGCTCCTTATTCAAGGTACAATAAACATACGATCTACAAACATTTTACAAACACAAGATTAAATTAAGCCAATGTTGCATTACTATTATAATATAAAATACATGAACAAACACTCAGGAGCTAAAACCATCAAAAGTAATGTAACACTTGCTGGGAAGATGTGACTTTGAAAAACACTGATCTCAAAGAATCTGAAAAATTCACCAAGAATTTTCAGGTACTCAGAATCTACCTGCCTCAAAGTTTAATTCTTAAAAGCTCTAGTTTTTGTTTCTAATTATCTAGTTAACCATAAATTAAAAGTCTTCTCAAAAATTAGTTACTATCTCCTCTTTTTGTTAAGAAAGATATATCACGTATTTTTTTCTACTCTACTCTGTCGCATCAATTATTTAAGAATGACATTCACCAAACAAGTTAACAAAGAAAATGCAAAATGCATTAAAAATAAATTTAAGTTCCTAGAGGAAACAAACTATAAGCTACAAAATTAGATGATTTGCCAAGTGTATAAAGAAAAGTCACCACACCCTGAAATATCAAGGTGAACCATATGAAATTACCACTTTTATATGTATTATGTCATTTATGTCCCACTACAACTTTCTAGATTTGTATTGCCCCCACTTAACAGATAAAGAAACTAGAGCTTAAAAAGTAATTTATCCAAACTGACAAAATTACTAAGTATAAGAACTTAAATTCAAAACCAGTCCTGTCAGATGCCAAAGTCTTACAATGTTTCTGCAACTAAGATCTGATATTAGCGTCACTTGAGTGCCCACTGTCTGCTGGATGCTCTGAGTATTACTTTTAATGTTTTCAACAGCTCATCAAGATTATTATCCTCCTTTTACAGATGAGGGAAATGAGGATCAAGGATTTAAGTGGATTTTGTTCAAAAGCTTAAGCCTGTATGTTTCTAGCATTTGAATTCAAGATTTTCCATTAACTCCTAAACTCACTCTCCCTCTGCTATACCACTCTGCCATGCACCGAGTTCTCAGCATCAAGTGATATGGCCAATAACATGTAATTAAAGTAGAAATGCACACAATTATTGAATTACATATTTGTTTAACTTTGTAAGCATTCTACTTAGGCTGAAAAACTATTTCACTGCAAGAGACTTAGAAACAATTCCAGTAAAAACATTCAGAGACACTGTCTTGTCACATAACTACCCCAGGCAATTGGAACCAAGACTCAAGATTTCCTCAGTTTTATACTGCCAACTATCATAAAAATAAGCTAGTACTTGGAAATTACTTAGCAGAAATCTACAGGCATAATATGTGTTTATATTATTCTACAAAACGTGTCAATGTATTCTAAGATGGAGACAGCAAACATAAAAAATTTTAACTCTTTCAAAGCTAAATGATAGTTACAACAGATTTAACAAATAATTTTTTTTTTTGCCCTCTTAGAATTCAAGAGGACATCCTAACATTGTTTCAGACAGCCTTTTTCTTTAAATTAAACAACTAGAGCTATTAAATGTAGTTTAAACCAACGCATAACTTTTAAGTGCTACATACAGCTTTCCAGTTATGTTAGCAGAAAGAAGAAAACACTGAAATAAGACTCTCTCAACAGATTATGCTGACTTTGAACTTTTCATGTTAAAGAAAACAGTATCTTAAAACCCCAAGTTTAAATGTTGCCTTGCTTTTATGATTTTCAGATCATAACCACAGAAACCAAAATGAGGTAGATACTGTCTACTGGCATTCAACATCTATGCCTATCTCCTTCTGTCCTCTGCCCTAGATCACAGAGGCTAGAAGGCTAAAATCTACATTTCTCAGGTTCCTGGCTATGGGAATCCTGAATTTGACTTTTCTTCTTTCCCTGTCTAAATGCCTTTTATTTCTTTGTCCTGCTTTACTGCACCAACTAGGGCAATTCTGAATAGGATTGGTGAGTGACCATCCTTGCTTTGTTCCTAACATCAGACAAATGCATTTAGGCTTTCACCAATAATTATAGTTTGTATTAGCTGCAGGTTTTCCATGGATACCTTTTATCAAGTTGAGGAAGCTCCCTTCCATTCCTACGTTTCTGCGAGTTCCCTTCTATTTTCCTGATCTTTTATCATGAATAGATGAATGAATATTGTTAAATGCTTTTTCTATATCTATTGAGATGATCATATGGGTTTTTAAATTTTTGCTATTTTGTTTGTTGATACTGTAAACTATACTGATTGATTTTAAATGTTGAACCAACCCTGCATTTCAGGAATAAATGGCACCTGGGCATGATGCATTATCCTCTTTATATAAACTACACTCAATTCCTTAATATTTTGTTGAGTAATATCTTTGATTTTTGTATCAGACTAATACCAGCCTCATAAAACAGTGTTCCCTTCTTTCTATTTTCTGAAGAGTTGGTATATAATTATTAGTACTATTTCTTTCTTAATAGGTAGGTTGAATTTACCAGTAAGTCCTTTGGGGCTCAGAGTTTTCTTTTGGAGAGGGTTTTTAACTATAAATTCAATTTCCTTAATAAAGAGCTATTCAGGTTATCCATTTCTTCTTCAGTGAGGTTTGGTAGCTTCTGTCTTTGATGGAATTTGTCCATTTACCTAAGTTATCAAATGTATAAGCTGCTCATAATATTCCCTATCTTTCTATTATCTGTAGGATCTGTACTAATGATCTTTCTTTCTTTTCTGATATTAGAAATTTGTCTATTTCTTTTTTTTCCTGATTATTGTGACTACAGGCTTATCAATTTAATTGCTCTCTTAAAGAACTAGCTTTTGGCTTCAGTGATTTTTTTCTATTGTTTTTCTGTTTTATAGTTCATTGATTTCAGCTCTTTATCGTTTCCTTCTTCTGCTTATTCTGGGTTTAATTTGCTCTTTGGCTTCTAATTTCCTAAGGTGAAAATTTAGATTATTGTTTCAAAACTTTTGTTCTCTAATAGAAGCATTTAACACTGTAAATTTCCCCTTGAAGTACTGCCTTAGGCACATGCCATAAATTTTGATATGTTGTCTTTTCATTTTCATTCAATTCAAAATGTTTTCTAATTTCTCTTGTGACTTCTTCTTTGATCCATGGGATTTTTAGAATGTGATATTTAACTTAAAAATATTTGGAGATTTCCCAGATACCTGATATTGATTTCTAGCTTAATTCCATTGTGGTCAAATAATACAGATATATTCATAAAAATTTACCCATAAAGTCTAAGTATGGGAATCAAATCCAATTTTCTGATAGTAAATTAATGTAATGATATGCCCAAGGTCAAGGTGAGATAAACTCAGAGAATAAGTCTTCAGCATCTTTTTCTCTAAAGGATATTAAGAACAATATGTTCTCTCTCAATACCATCTCAAAACCAAAAGACTTTTGTTATTCTCTCCCCCTACTCTTCCAAAAAAAAGGACAATTCCACATAAAGCATCTCATTTTATTTTTACAACTCTATAAAACAGGCAAGACAAATGAATGACAGCCTTTTGCACATGAGGAAAGTGAGGCTCAAAGGAATAACTTGCCTTCTAGTTGGCTATGTCTCATTGCTCTTGAATTAGCCCTCAAAGATAGAGCAATATGGATAATTTACAACCATAAATAATTCAAAACCTCATTTTAGCTACTGTTGGAATCACCACCACCTCAGTTCAGAGCAAGTTAGAGTAAAACCCAACTATGTTTAAGTTTTGTCATCCTGACTTCGCATGCCCATTCATTATTAACAAGATTCAGGTAATAAAGTACTGGATAAACCCCAGGAAATAAAAAGTAAATGGAAAAATTACATAAGGAGGAAAATGAGACCCCAGTTTAATAAGTCATAAACTATACAGCCATATTTGTTTTTCACACTTAAATTAATATGAAATGAATATATCAAATTACATTTTTTTCTTTCAAATTCTTCAACTGTTGATTAGGATCTAAAGCTCTAGAGTATTATCTGCTATAATTAAAATATATTAGCATTCAATATTTTGAAATATTAAAATATTTTATACTATTCTGATTCAAATTAAAATTCTAAACTATCATGTTATAGAAATTAAATGGCTTTAGAGTAAAAGGCACACACTCTTACCGTGGAACTGTTGACTCATGGGTTGCAGAAATTCCCCTCGGGCAGCATCACCACTTTGGCTCAGCATCAGTAGTAACAGCAATCAAAATTAAAACTAAAACAAACAAACAAAGTTAACTATCAGTAAGTAAAATGCTTTCAAGTCTTCAACAAAGTCTTAAATTCAGATTTCACATTTCAACAACTTCATCAAGGCAGCTCTAATCCCTGAACTCGATCTTTTTTAATTAGTTTAAGCAAGGAGCTAATAAGGTATATGAAATTCCTGTGTATTTCCAACTCCCTACCCTGGAATAAGCTCTGAAATTAACTTCAAGGAGTCACAGTAAATAACAACCAAAGGGCAGAAAAAGCCAAGCATATTATAGGTATATTCAACTGAACCACTCAATGCATTTACTCAACAACACATACATTCTAGGTTCTGAGACTGCCCACAGTGAAGCGAATACTGATCACTCACACAAGAACTCTATCAGATAGGAGCATTTGTATTAATTTTTCACACAAAAATATTTAAATTTGATAAATATCTTGATCACTTTATAAATATTTTAACAGCACATATGGGGATAAAACAGTAACAAAGATTTAATACCTGCTGAATTGACCCTATAAAGTGTTTCCAGGATAAGTGATACTGACAGGAAGCCTATAGAACAATCTGATATGGTTTACCAATGTGCTGGAGCTATGAGGTACTAAAATATATGATATAGCTTCCAACTCAAACAGAGTTATGGAAGAATACATACAAGAAAAATTTAGAGAATAAGCATTCATTCATTTAGCAAATCTTTACCAAGATTGTCTAAGTCAGCCCCCTTTAAACACTGCAGACACAAAAATGAGTAAGAAAATGCCTGCTCCTGAAAGAACTCACAGGCTGGTGAGGGTGACTAATACGCGCAGATAATTATAATACAACAAGGCAGATGCAGGAAAGCAAGAGCATGGGGCCCAGAAGAGGGGTGGGTTGTATCGACAGCTTCGGGAGGAAGTCAGGAAGGGTAGGGAGGGAAGAGCGAGGCTGGGCAAGGAGAAGTGTGCAGCTTCTGTTTGGAAGAAAAGCAACTTTACAGAAAACTACCTGGACGTGCATGAATCACATGTAGGCCGGGAGACAAGGACAACCCACAAAGTGAAGACTGTCACGATCCTTTTGAAAGGACGGAAAAAACAGATCATTTAATGATACGCTAATTTATACACTTCCTACCAGTTTGCTTGTTTAAAAGCAGCACACAATTTTCTCCCCCTTCCTTAGAAGCAGCTGTACAGCATGGTCTCAATTACGCAGAGTAAAAGAGAAAAGTGAGTTTTTCCTAAGTAATTTGCATAAATGATCACCTATTTCCAAATACTGAGACTTACTCCTGCATTTTAGACTATCAAGGCCAAATTTTACCTCTACCAGATCATCTTATTTGCATTATTCTGAAAGTAACCAGCACTACAGACACTTTGCTTTAGAGATGGTTATATCTAGCTGTGCATAAGGGCAAGGAAAGGGTCCGATACACAGACCACTAATGTTTAGCAATCGTGTTAATAACTCTTTCTTTGGGAAACACAACTATGAATTTTCCCATTTTGTGAAAGGGTATGGAACTATTATTTTGTTATTAGCTATCACTTTGTGAATGCTTTACTTAGGATTAAGCATAGCGCTAACATGTCATATACATTTAACTTAATCTCCATGAGGCAGGCAAAATCTCCATTAAAAATGAGGAAATTGAGGGGCCTGCCCGGTGGCCGAGTGGTTATGTTCACGTGCTCTGCTTCAGTGGCCCAGGGTTCGCCATGCTATGGCGGGATCCCACACAGAAGAACCAGAATGACTTACAACTAGGATATACAACTATGTACTGGGGCTTTGGGCAGAGAGAAAAAAAAAAAGGAGGAAGATTGGCAACAGATGTTATTAGCTCAGGGCCAATCTTCCTCACCAAAAAGCATACCTTAAAAAAATACCCTCATGTAGAATAAAGAAAAAAAAATGAGCAAACTGAGGACCTGAAGGTGACCTGCCCAGGATGACACAGCTTGGAAGAGGCGGGATCAGGATGGGTCTGTCTGGCTCCAGTCTCTCTTCTTAATTATTGTATTAGACGGCCTCCTTTTTGAGGTGTACACATGCATTTTTCTTTCCTACTACGCTGCTAAAATGTCTAACGTAAGTCAGGAACCAGAACAGTCTTGAAGAATTAACTCGATTTTATGAGTGTTTTGCCTAAGTTTACAGGGGAAAGCATATCTTTAACTCTTTTGAAGTTACAGGTTAAGGTTATTAACTGCGAAACTCAGCACCTCTACTAAGAGGTGTCATATTATCAAGCACAGGGAAACACGTTTATATGTAAGACCAGAATTCAAAGTCAGTTTGTGTCCCACGGTGAAGCTCTGAGTGGTGCTGAAAATGCTCCTCTACGGCTAGAGTCTAGGAGCACAGCTGCCCTGTAATTTCCTGGCACTTGGCTTGAGTCTATGAGGCTCCTCCACCATGAACGCCCTCTTCTCTTCTAGCTTCCAGGCATCCAAGTTGTCCCTCGGCTTCAGAACGCAACACAGTGCAGCCTCCTCCACCACCCACTCATTTCTCTATCTGCTCAAGAAACACTTACTTACTGTGGTAATGTGTCAGGCACTGGGGGTGTCCCTATTCTGGAAAATCAAAGGGCAACCCGGCATCCCTAAGAACCTCTTGGTCCACCAGAAAAGTCCAGTAAACAAGGAATTAGCATTCAGCGTGATAAAGATGCATCCACGGTATTAAGAGAGCGGAAGGATGGAGTGGCCGACACTTGAGGGAGGAAGTGGCAGGAAAGGCTTCACAGCCCTGGTAATACTGGAGCCTTAACTCAGATGACAGATGATGATGTCTTAAAATAAGACGGGAGAATTTTCTAAAGGGAACAAACTTGAGACGTAGGTGTTGACTGAACAAGTGGACAGGATGCTGAGATGTCTCAGAGGGTGGAGACAAGGAACAGTAAGGCAGCACTGTCTAGCTGAACTCCTGCAATGATGGACATGTTTTATAGATGGACGCTGTCCAATACGGCAGCCTCCAGCCACATAGAGCACTCAAATGAGCACTTGAAATGTGGCTAGTATGACTGAGGAACTGATTTTTTATTTTATTTTATTTTTGCTGAGGAAGATTGGCTCCGAGCTAACATCTGTTGCCAATCTTCCTCTTTTTGCTTGAGGAAGATTCGCCCTGAGCTAACATCCATGCCCAATCTTCCCCTATTCTGTATGTGGGTCACCACCACAGCACAGCTGCTGACATGAAAGGTGTTGATGTGAAGGGTCTATGCCTAGGCTGCTGAAGTGGAGCGCACCAAACTTAACCACTGGGCCACGGGACTGGCCCCTCTCAAACTTTAATTTTGTTTCATTTTATTAATGTTAACTGGAATAGCAACATGTGGCTAGTAGCTACTGTACTGAACAAGGCAGCTCTTAGGGTTCAGGCTTGAGGTGAGCTGAGGGGCTACTACAGTATCTGAGAAAAGAAATACCAAGATGAAAAACATACAGAGACACAAATATTTGTCGAATAGATGAATGAACAAATCAACAAACAGAGGAACAAACCGGGTGATCTTTAAGGACTCCTCCCTTTAAAAATCCCATTAGAGAAGTACCTATCCTTGGTCATCCCGGTTTCAAATAATGCCCTCAATATGGTGGCATCAAAATCTATTTATGTTGTCTACAGATCTCAGGCTAATTCTTAAAATACTACTACTAATTAAAACCCCTTATGCCATTCAGTATAAAAAAAAAAGAAAAGAAAACTATGTTATGAAACCATATCAAGCCATAATTTAGGGAGTAATCACAGACCAAAGATAATCAATCAAGCTGGGATAAATAACCATCTAGTAAAACATGACTTTTTCTAAAAAAAGAAAGAAAGGGGGGAGGGAGAGAGGACCAGAAAGTTTTATGATGAGTTCAGGTAGTTTCAAATATATTACAGAGCATTCACCTCCTAAGCAGTTCAGTTTACATTCCTGTGTACTCTGGTGAGAGAAATGACTGAATTTATCTCATGAAATACCTAATTTTGTTCTATAGAGCATTTTAAAAGGTCAATGATAATAAAGTTTCCCCTAGTAATATGCCCTTTAATCTCAGATATCCACAACATCCAAAGTCAATAGGAAATAAATAACTGTGACACGAAAATGTTTAACCTGAGAACAGGTTGTATCTAAACAACTCATTGTTAATCTGCCAACATTATCCTAATCTGATTATAGTAGGATTTGTTTACTATTTTGGTCCTTGCCACCTCTCTTAAGATTCCAAATTCCAGTTTTCCTGAAATGAGAAGTGAGTGTAACACGCACACGTGTTTCAGATGTTTCCCCACTGCATTTCCCAGTGCTACCTTCTTAACCAGAGTCAAACCGTAAGCTCCTCTCTCTCCATGAGATCACAGCATCAATGCTGCTAACCATTCATATATAAAGCTCTACTGACAAGAGCGTTAGACTCTTCAGAACGTGCAGCCTCTACTCTCTCATCAGAAGGCCCAACATGAATATTTTCAGTAAGAAGCGCATGTCTAAGAACAAGAGAAAACAGCAATCTCTGTGCTCGCCTCCTTGGCCTCTTCAGGGTGCTTATCTGAGCTCCAGTTCCCATTGCTGGGAAGGGTAAACAAACACAAAAAAACATACAACAAGCAGCAGAAGGGGGACTGCTGTAAGTAAGATGGAAATGTCAGCCAGCTGGCGTTCTATGAGCACCTACGTGTGTCACATCCTCAGCCAGGTATGCTTTCAGTTAGTAATTAACAAAGCCACATTAATTATCCTGAGAGTGAAGATGAAGAAACACTCCCCCAGTTTTGACTAAGTTGTTCATTTAAAAATTATTTATCACAGACTTAAATATAAATGTCATAAAACAGTATTTTCTTCCCCTTCACTTGATGAACAATAACTGCCTAGTAAAATATGAAGAAAGAAGGGTCAATTCCTGATATAAAATGACTCTGCAGAGATCCACGGCTGGCCCATCCCTCTGGGCTAACAGTCCCTGGCCAGAGAATCGAGTAGCCCAGATAAAGATCTGGGCCACATCAACTACTCATCGATCCATTCAAACATTTACTGTCCTCCTGTTATGTGTGAGAAATATAACCATGAATCAGACAAAGGCGATGCTACATACAGAAAGTCACCACACTGCAAGTTCAAAAATACTAAGTGGCAAGAAAGACACACGCAAAGTGCTGTGAGAGAGGACTAGTTCCAGCTGCAATTAACAAGAAAAGACTTAAACTTTGCATGTGGAACAAAGTGACACCAAGAGACTGATTACTGTCCTTTGAGAGGCACAGAGCATGCAAGGTTAATGTAGAGATAAGTGCTGTCTCACCATCTAAATGTTAGGACGTCAGGAAGTCAGGTGTGTCGGATCCCCTGCCAGGCTCCAGGGAGGCAAGGGGACACTCTCAGGCACTTGCTGGAAGGGCAGCAAAGGTGAGAGGCGCAGGGGCTGGCAGACCCGCCCCTGTGGCCCCTCTACCACATCCCTGCACGCCCTGCCCAGCACTGCTCAGGGCCAGCGAACTCAGGAGTTTGCAACCCCGCTCGTTAAGAAACACTGTTTGAAATAAGGCTTTCTTTATATTCTGTTGAAGCCTACATCTTTATAACTTCACACCAATGCCCTCTGTTCTGCCCACTGAAACCCATCTAGAAGCTCCCCAGTGCCTGAGGGCAGGATTAAATGTTCGTCCCTGCAGCCTCTCCCAGGTGCTCTCTGGGCGTCCTTTAGGAGATGCAGTGCTCAGAACCACATCCATCAGCTGTGGCCTGAGGGAAGCTGCATGCCCTTTCACAAACACTGCCAGTCCTTGTGCTTGAATGGCTTAATCTTCCAGTTCCTGATGCTGCTGCCACACTGGGTGCACTCCTGCTCAGAAAGACCCCTCCCTGCCCCACGATGGGGCAGCGGAGGCCAATTCCTGGGAACAGGATCCCTAGGCTTTCCCTCCTGCAGAGCGGCCTCCCGTCCCTTCTCCTCTTGCTGCAGTCACACCAATGCGACACGACACATGCATTTCTCCACACCTGCCCTGCCCAGCTTGCTACCCCTCCAGGCCCCTTTCTGACCAGGGAGCAGAACTCATTGGTCACTCCTACTGCAGGGCACCGCTCAGCTCCCTGGCAGGTCCACTTCCCCCTTCTCTGCGCCCACTAAAGCAGAGGGCAAAACAAAACGCCACAGTGCAGTGGGCTCTCCAGCCAGACTCAAGCTCAAACTGGCTGCCCCGGTGACACCCTCTCAGGCTCTGAGCAGTCTGTCTAAGTTTCCCTGAACTACACAAACGAGACCTGAGGACTGACTGAGCTGACTCGAGGCAGTGGCCTGGCCTCGGGCACGGTACACAAGCAGCGAAGCGCCCCTGCCAGCTTCTCCCACTGAGCACCGGGCCACCTCCAGGAACCACCTGCACAGCCTGCCCCCATCACACCAGGACACCCCGCCTGTCGGTCCCCAGGGCTTCTCACGGAAGGGAGCTCATGGCAACCCCTTCCTCAGTGTTTGGTCCAGAACAAACCAAACAGTGAACAAACAAATGGGCACAAAAACCTAAAGCCAAGACGACTGAAGATGCTCAGATTTAGTTCTACTCTTAAATTTGCCTATTTTAATCATTACCATGGCAAAAAGTACTGCACTGCTAAGAGATCAAAGAATTTAGAGGTTGAAAATGTTCATAAATTTACAACAATCAATCAGTTTTCAAAGGAAAAATGGATTATCTAGTCATACAATGCTTCTGCTACATGTGACTATTAAGCTTTTTGTCTGTTTCTGGCATTTCTAATGCTCATGGTAGAGGGGTCGGGTCTGGCCCTGGGCAGCCACCTTATACTTTTGACCCTTAACTCCACTCTTCACTGTGAAGTATCTTTTTCACTTTCTTTTTTGTAATTCCTAGTACTTGGTTCAATGTTTGGCACACAAGCAACACTCAAAAAACATTTGTCAAATAAGTGGATTTTCTTGAATGCCTAGGTTTTAAAAAAACAATCCCAATGCATCTTCCTGACCTACTTCAACCATAAATGCTGGACCCGCCTGGCATTGGTGACCTCATGTTGGCTCCGTGGTCACCACTTTAAGCGCTGGGCTCCACCCAGGCAAAGAGCAGGAGAATTTGGGTCAACACAACATTCATTCTTTCAATTCAACCAAACAGTTAATGAGCTTTTGTGCAATGGGAAAGATAAAATAATAATAATAACTTGCTCAAAATAAAATGAGGCTTCCAGCTTGAGGAAAGATTGCTGACTAGGAGCAAGTTTTTAAAAAGCTGTTCAGCAACATTATACAACAATCTACAATCATTAAATACGAATGTGGAGCGGTCCAACTGGCATCATCTCGCAATGTTCTTTCGCAATACTCAGGGGCAGCCTGAGAATGCAGAAAAGAAAGGAGCAGGCAGGACAGACACAGGGAACAGAGGGGCAGAGGTCCTGATAGGGGAGAGAATTGACCAACAGGAAGGACTTGAGGACAGGAAAACAGGGTGAAGCCAAGGGACCCCTGAAAATTTGTTCCAGAATTCTGCAGATAACATAGATACAACAAACTTACTCGTTAAGAAATCCCAGAATTTTTTAAACGTCCCTTCTTAAAAAGTAGGACACTGTGTCCTTGGCTGACGTTCTGGCGCTTTTCCTGTTGCTTTTGACCCCAGAAAGATGACAAACGAATGATTCCAGGAAGGCCCCCAAAGATAACAGTTTAAACCTTGAAACAGATCCAACTCAAGTAAAAAGATTTTCTTGCCTCAACGATGTTATATTTTTCTCTGCTTTAATTACTGAATCCTGTAACTGGAATTCATCACTGATTCAAAGAGATGCTAAAAATAGTCTGTTTTAGAATGGAGAATGAGAAGCATCATGTAATTTTGCTACTAAATGGACTCCTATTTTTTTCACAGCTCAGCAGCTTACTCTTCAAATATATTTCCTCTTTTTATTAACCAAAAATGTAAAACACTTCAGTTACACATGAAACATTAATTTTCAAGACGAATTATTTATTTATAAGTTTATAAGTGAAATCTCAGACATATACTACCCTTACTTAAAAACAGTCTCAACTCTTCCTCTACATCTAATCATGACCTTCATTAAACACCTTTGATTGCAAGAGTGCAATCTCATTTACATATGATGAGTGAATTAAACAAAGCTGTTATCCAACAAGCTCTCCACTGCAAACGGCAAATTATTAGTGACAACTTCCATCAGAATCCAGGGTGCCATTTACAAAGGGCTTTCACATAAATTGTCTCATTTAATCTCCACAACAACCCTGACACCAACACGAAAGGTGGGGATTACTTTAACTTTCTCACAAATCAGGAAACAGGCTCCACAGTGAAACAGCAAGCCAAGGTGGGAGAGGCACTCCCCTGCACTCCTCACCCCACGTCCCACCTCGCATCCCTCACTCAGCTCCTCTGTGACTCACTCTCCCTTCTTCCCCACGTTTTCTGGACTATTCAGCCCAGCCGAACTAGGATGAGTATCACCATGTGATACCCAACACATCCACTTTCCATGTGGTTTATCTTCAGATGCACATGCTCTGTCTTCTCGACTCAACTAGAAGCTCCATGAAGGTAAAAACTGAATCTTACATTTCTTAATGTCTACAACACCATGTACATAACAGGCATACACTAAATTATTGTTTATGATGCCATCTATCAAAGAATCAGCAAGCAGACTAATGTCTCTCTTTTCCTAACTTCAGCATCCCAACTACGGCATTACTCTTTGCTTTGGCCCCACCTTCCGAGCTGCAGTTAGGTTAGAAAATCCTGGAAGTCATTCCCAGGCCATCATAAATAAATATGCAAGAGGTTTTCTTAACAATGGTTAAAGCTACTTTCCATCTTTAAGTGGTCTGAGTCTCTGCCCTTCTCCCATACCCATAAACTGTCCCTGTTTTCTGACTGCATGTTGGTTCCTGAGCACCTGTGAACCTGATCCTCTGGTTGTCTGTGCTCTTAATTCCTTGCTATGACCTGCCTTCATTCGATATCCACCTGGTTTCTGTTCATGCCAGGACCCACACCTGTAACTTCCAGGCCCACCTTGGTTCTCTTGACCCTGACTTTCCAACCCGTCCTCACATCAACCACAGTCCAATTCCCACCACAGATACCATCCAGGCCCCTACACAGGGACCTGCCGAGCCTTCCTCAACTGGCCAAAACACGGAGACTGTTGTCTTTTTTTATTTTCAGCTTAAACCTAGAGTTCTGCATTTCCACAGCTATTTCAAGAGAAAGACCAATGTAACACAGGTACCAGCCGCAGTGACACTCACCTCTCCATGACCCTATATCCTTCCCCCTCAAACTCATACCAAACAACACGACAACCTAGGCTACAATACCATGCAGTCAGCAATCAACATCCTGTTGGATACCAAACAGATCACAACCTAATCAGGATTACTGCTTAGTTTCATTAAATATGTGGAATCTTAAACTTGGACACAGAAAATTATTACTTAAATGCACAAAAATATGTAGGAAATCTGCAGATTACCAGATGAAAACAGCAGATGTAAATGCTGCATTGCAGGTTTTGCAGGGGCTTTTTTTCATTTCCATGATAATTTTTACATATTCCAGAATCAAAATATATTTCAAAGCTAGCCATGTAGTACTAAAGCTGACATAAAGATTTCATGTGCAATTCAACAAGTAACTTCAGTTATTTTTTTCTCCCTGAGGATGAACTCCAGTCACAGCCACTATAACAAATGGGCCCATAAACTCCCACCCTCAGGGGAGACTGTGTTCAAACAAGACAGACAAGCTCGGCAGTAACGTTTTACAACACGACTACATTCCGTTCTCCCGAGCCTCTAGTCAAACCCAATGCACACTATATCTAAAGAAATCAGGGAGCTGATCGGCTCCCCACCACACTACAAGAACACCACAGCTTACAAGAGAAGACAAAAACAAGGAAAAACATTATCACCACCCAGAAATGAACGTAAAATTTCAGTCACCTAGAAAGTTACTTATTACCACTGAAAATATTTCTAACGTTAAATTCCCTCTCCTATTAAGCAGTAATCATTTAATTAGTGGCTTCCAATACGATCTCGTGGGAAACATATGCAAAGGGTAGAGAACGAGGTGTGGGCATCAGAGACCTGAGTTACGCACCTGGATCAGAAACCCAAAGCAGTGGACTCTGGGAAAGTTACTGTCTGGGCTTCCATCCCCCCATCTGTAAAATAAGGCCAACAGTACCTCCCCTTAGAGTATAAAGACGGCTGGGGGGCAGGGGGTGGCACGGCACAGCAAGGTGGCAGAGGCACTTAATAAATGGTAGCTGCTAACCCCCTACTACAAAAAGGTAAACACATACCTGTCATCAGACAAGGAGGGGAAAAGCACCCACCACAATCGGGCGTCACCCAGGCCGCTGTGGCAAAGGGGAAGTGCTGATACCACCGCATTTGTGTACGCAGAGAACACGCCACTTTCTCACCCTCCTCAAGTTATGGCAGCAGCACCATCTGTCTCCAGGTGACAAAGCTGATGCTTGTGGCAAGTAGCCAACGTACTGGACGTGGCTGACCCAGCTCTTCTTTGATTTCTACAAGAAAGGATAATGACGGCCAATCTACCCACTGGAAGGGCACAGAAATGTGGATATTCCAAACAGTAGGTATTTTGATACTTGAAATCTTCTTGTTTATTTTACTTAATGAAAGCTCCTTTTACTTCTGTAGTTTTCTGTTAATAGTCTGAATTCTGCATTAAATCCTAGCTGAAAGTGTCAACCCTGAAGGAATCAAGATATCAAGATCCAGATTCTGCTTCTATTCCCTCCACTGCCCACCATAATCCCTAAGAGTTGACAGCATTCTTCTCTCAACATCGGAAAAAGCCCACCCTCCCAAGGGCAGACCTCAACTCCATGAAACCTTCCAGCACAGGGATCATGACTAAAAGACTAAATGAGGAAATTAAAGTGGCAACAATCTACACATAGGGACAGTCAACAGACTTGAAGTCAAAATGCACTCCAGCAAGTTTCATAGCCAATTATTATCTTCTCCCCTCACAACTAGTGGGATAAATGAAATTCCAGAAAATTTACTAAAATAAATACTGTATAACTTAGATACCAAAGATGTATAGTTGTATTAATTTTCACATAATTACATAGATTAAACACCATTTTTATCAATCTCAATGCTTAAAATTAATGAGCCCTTAAATCTTAACATAAAAGGAGTAAGCAATATTTAAAATCCATTTGAAAACAAGTAAATGAGTTATTGCATCTAAAAATACTGAAGACGTTAAACTGACAAAATCATGCAATTTCAACACATCATTGCCCTCCCTAGTACATAACGTATAAACTCAAGAATTTTCAACCTAAAAGAAGCATATGTTGATAGTCTGTACAGACTGCCACCAGGGTAGCCTCGCACCAAGAAAGCAATCACCACCAGTACACAGCACATTCTTGCAACAATTGAGGAGAGAAAGAAGGATGGAAGGGAGAAGGTGGGCAGAGGATGTGGAGAGGAGAAAGCAACACCAAGATCCCCCAGAGCTGGGGACTGGTACTTCTCAAGGTAGTAAGAGAGGAAGGGTGGGTACGCTCCTCTTCTGCTGATGACTCGAACACAAGGAGATTCAAGTCGTGGAAAGAAGAGCTGAAAACACCTGGCTTCCAACGCTAGCCACCCAACAAAAGAAAGAGCACCCCAGCTCCCATGAACACTGTGAGATTTCTTATTTAAAACCCCTTTTTAGGTGGGATTTTATCATGCATTCTCTGCTGGGCTGAAATTTACCCAGGATCATATCTGTCCTCACACAGGGGCGTTTGGAAAGGGAAAAAATGAGAAGCATGGTAGCTAACACTTACTGAGCCCACAACGCTGAGCCAGGCACTCTGCTTCTGTGCTTTCTGTGCTTATGTCTATCACTTAGTCCTCACACTAACCCCATGAGGTAGGTGCCATTATTATCTCCATTTTACAGAAGAGGAAACTAGGGAACAGAGAAGTTAAGTGATTTGCCCAAGGTCACACAGTACATAATGGAGTTGAGATTCAAACCCAGAAAATCTGCTTCCAGAGACTATGCTTTTAACCTCCATCCCACCTTCTTTCATTTGAAATTAAATAATAATTTAAATTTAAATTGTAAATTGTAAAGACAACTCAGGAAATGGAAAGTTATTGGGTATCCACTCCACTCACCTTACTGTGCACTCCACTATTACAGGTTAATCTCAAAATGTCTCTCTACCGTAATCCTAGGTAAGCCAGTCAAGCCCTGGGATGTCTCCTAGGCACTGCTGCATACAGTACATCATTTAATCCTCAGAGCCTGAAGAGGAGGGTAGGGGTGGGTATGATAACCCCCGGGTAACACGTGAGTCACTTTCAGAGAGTAAATAACTGAATATTACCACAAGCTTCTAAGTGACAAATGCAAGGTTTGAACTCCCCAGTCCATTTATAGTAGATGATGCCTTTGGAAATATTTCATCCACTTCGTCTGAACAAATCGAATCCCATGAGATGACTGTAACCTCCATTCTATAATGTTAGGAAGAGACAGGTGGTCGCAGGACTTATCAGGGGGCATCCTTCCTGAAGGACCTGCTGGGCTCTAGACGGGGGCCTGTCAGGGGCCCGGGAAACGGCTACTCTAAGAGGGTCCGGGAGACCACTCCCTGGACAGAGGCAAAGATGCCTCTGAGAACACGAAAGGAGTTGCTTCCAAAACATATACATGGTCCCAGTTCTCTGGGTCAATCAATGATCTACAGAGTGCAGAGCACTGGGGGATGGAGACACACAGTGACTGATGTGGGGGAGAGAAGAAAATTCTACTGATATTTAATATACGTAAGACATGATATCTTCTTAGGGACCATAGGTCAGCAGTCACGTATCACACAAGGTACAAAATCACCCTGTAAGGAAAGCAGAGTTTCAGCTCCACAGTTTGTCGTTGGTAATGATTTTCTTCAGGGGCCCAGGCAAGCGGAATTACAAACCATTTTAACCAGTTTTAACAAAACTAATCCTCACGAACTGGAAGACAGGTATAAAGATAAGATTCCCAGAACAACAACAACAAAAAGGATTACAAATAATTCTGATAATATACGAATAACAAGAAAACGGCAAAGTTGATACTTCTCCAGGTATGAACTGCTCTTGTCAGCTAGATGAGTTAAAAACAATCATGATCTAAACAGATCTACAAGAAACTCGTTAAGAAAACTTTTTCAAAATCATCAAAACAATGAATTGAAATAGATATTTATATCCACTATCATCAATAATGATATCAAATAAAAATAAAATCTTTTATCAATCTTATAATGTTTAAGGTCTTAAAAATGTGAAAAAAGTAGGCTGGCCTGGTGGCACAGAGGTTAAGTTTGCACGTTCTGCTTTGTCAGCCTGGGGTTCGCCAGTAGAGATCCTGGGTGCAGACACGGCACCACTTGGCAAGCCATGCTGTGGCAGGTGTCCCACAAATAAAATAGAGGAAGATGGGCATGGATGTTAGCTCAGGGCCAGTCTTCCTCAGCAAAAAAAGAGGAGGTTTGGCGGCAGATGTTAGCTCGGGGCTAATCTTCCTCAAAAAGAGTGAAAAAAGTTCAATAAACTAGTACTTATCTAGAATTTATAAGACACACATATATTGGGGGTTTTTATTATTTTATGATGAGATACATAATCAAAAGGTTTTGAAGACCACTGCTTAAGGGAAGAGGTTGCCTAAGGATTGGAAATTAATACAGATACCATCAATACGTCACTAATGAAATGTTAAACACATTTATAGCTAAGAAAAAAAAGCAAATTTCGCTAACAATGAACATAAGCTGGATAAAGCTATAAAACTACAAGCTTAACAAAAGAAAAAAAAACCATAAGAAAGCTTAGAACATAAAGAAACGCAGATGAAGTAAACACCAGTTACTGACATGGCCTTCCCAGGAGAGAAGTGACACACACCTGTTTTCAGGCCTGGCTGCGGGACAGGAAGAAGAATCATCTGTAGGCATAAGAAAATGCCAGCGGAACTGCTAACCAACTTTTAATGTCTACATATGAGCCAAAATGACAGATTAGAATCCCAAGGAGCCCCAAACACAGAGCAAGTCTGCAGCCATCTGCCACTCTTTCTCCCAGGTCTCCAACAAGTAGAATGGGTAGTGCACAAGGAGACAGAACAGAAAAGCTGAGAGACCCCTATCTCAGGCACCCGTGAACTTCCCTGGATGCAGAGCAGCAGGCTATCTAACACAGGGGAAGGCAAGAGAGCTGAGGGAAACTCCTCTAACGAAGAGCAGGGCAAAGAGAGATCTCTCGAGGAGCAGAAAGCCACTGACTGGAGAACAGAGAGAACACATCAGCGTCCAAAAAAAACTAGCAGCCAAGCTATGAAACAAAGATCATTGTTCAGAAAGTTGGCAGCTTGGCTATCAAGCACAGAGAGATCTCCAGGGTCTTGCTGGGCTCATTCTGAAGCTCTGCTCAAAACAAAGTCCTGATCCCACTCTCAAAATGCTTGACATTAGTGATGAACTGAAGCTAACCCTTGCTCCTATGAAGTCCAAACCCAGCTCAGGCCCCACATTAGCAGGATGACAAAAAAAGGACAAGCCCTTTTCTGGGGGTAGATAGTCCCCAGTCTTTACTATTTTTTACATACAGGGTCCAGCATACAACAAAAAATTGAGAAAAGAGGAGAAGAATATGAGTCATAAAAAAGGGGAAAAGTGTCAACACAAATAGACCCATATATGACCTTGATGTTGCAATCAGCAGATATAACTATGATAAATGCACTAAAGAATCTTGTGGGCAAGATTCTACTTCAATGAGCTTGACAGCAAACTGGACATAGCAGTAGAAGATTCTGTGAATCTGAAGAGAAAAAAACAATGAAACTTCCTGAGATTTGTGTGACAGTGTCAACTGGCTTGAATACATGTGTAATTGGAGTCCCAGAAGGTAAGAGAACAGGACAGAAGAAATAATGTCTGAGAACTTTCCAAATGTGATATGAAGGACTTCAACTCAGAGATCCAAGCAGCTCACTCGACTCCAAGGAGGATAAATACAAAGAAAACCACACCTAGGCACAGCATAACCAAACTGCTAAAAACCAAAGAGAGAGAAACATTGAAAGCAGTCAGAGGAAAAAAGCCATAATAGATATAGGGAACAGGAACAAGGACAACATTTAAGAAGGTTACACGTTATCAAAAACAATGAAAGTGAGAATACAACGGACTGACATGTTTAGAATGAAAAGACAAAAAAAAAAAAAAAAAAATCAGCCACACAGAACTTTTTATCCAGCAAAAACAGTTTAAAAAAAAAAGCATCAAAATTTAAAACTCTTGGGGCCAGCCCTGTGGCATAGTGGTTAAGTTCTGTGCGCTCTGTTTTGGCAGCCCAGGTTTGCGGGTTTGGATCCCAGGCACAGACCCACACCACTCACCAGCTACGCTGTGGTGGCAACCCATATGCAAAATAGAGGAAGACTGGCACAGATGTTAGCTCAGGGCTAGTCTTCTTCAAGCACACACACACAATTTTTTAACTCTTCAGCTGTGAAAGACTCTGTCTTAAGAGGATGAAAAGCAAGCTTCAGACTGGGAGAAAACATCTGGAAACCAAATATGCAACCAAGACCTCATATCTAGAACATACACAGAACTCTCAAAACATAGCAGTGAGGAAAAAAGGCAAAAAATCCAATCATAAATGGGCAAAAGACATAAAGAAACACTTCACCAAAGAGGAGATATGGATGACAATCATCATTAACATTAACAGTCAACATCACTGAGCCAACATCAATGGCCATTAGGGAACTGCAAATTAAAACCAAAGTGAGATGTCACCATACACCTATTAGAAGAGTTAAATAAAAAATAGCAATAATACCAAATTCTAGTGACAGAGAAACTGGATCACCAACACTGGTGATGGGAATGTAAAATGGTACAGCTACTCTGGAAAATAGTTTGGCAAGATCCTATAATAAAACAAAATACAAACTTGCCATTCAACCCAGTAATCACACTCATGGGTATTTACCTCAGAGAAATTAAACTTATCTTCATACAAAAACCTATACAAAAACATTCATAGCAGCTTAATTCATAATATGAAAATACTGGAAAACAGCTCAAATGTTGTTTGGGTGGATGGTTAGACAAACTCTGGTACATCCACACTACTCGTGAAAAGGAACAAACGACTGATACATACAAGAACCTGAATGAACTTGCAGGGCATTTTGCTTAATGAAAAAAGGTAAATCTCAAAAGGTTACATACAGTATGATTCCATGTATATAACATTCTCAAAATGACATCACTGTAGAGATGGAGAACAGGGAACAGGGAACAGCGGGTAGGGTAGATGAGATTACAAAGAAATAGCACAAGGGAGATCTTGTACAATGATGGAACAGTACTGTATCTTGTTTGTGGCACTGGTTACACAAATCTACACACCTGATAAACTTGTACAGAACTTGACACACACACACACACACGAATGCAATTTAACACAGTGAAGAATGAATAAGGTCTGTAGCCTAGGTAACGGTAATGTACTAACGTCAATTTCCTGGTTTTGATATTGTGCTACGAGCTATATAAGATATCCCCATTGGGGAAGCTGGGCAAAGGGTACATGAGACTCTAATTTTTTTGCAAGTTCCTGTAAGACCATAGTTATTTAAAAATAAAAGGTTTAATTTTTTTTCAAAAGAAAGCAAAGACATTTTCTGATAAATCGAAGCTGAGCAGATCCATACAACAAAAGACGCTAAAGGTCTTCAGGCTGAATCAAAATGACACCAGACAGCAGCAGGAAGAACACGAAAAGGCATCTACTCAAAGTGTGTTTCTACTGAGATATTCATTAATTCAACTAATATTTGTTAAATATCTTTCCTACAATCATACAGACTAGCATACAAACCTGTAAGTAAATATTACCAATAGATAATACTAAAGATTCTGTCACACAAGTACTTAAACAATGCCAGCAGTTGTACAGAAAAGGAAGCTGTCATTGGAAAAGGGTAGGCAGAGAAAGTCTTCTGGGAGCTGAATTTGCAAGTGAATGTTAAGTGAACAAGCGAGGGACAGTGTTCTAGGCAATGGGTCCAGCCAGAGCACAGCCACAGAAGTATAAACGAGTTAAGACACACAGGGCTCCAAGGGTTCAAGATACCTGGGGAATAAGGGGGAGGAAACTCCCGAGGAAATGATGAGGGGCAGATGGGAGGAGGGCAGGCAGAGCACACACAGTCTGCTGCAGAGTTCAAACATCACTCTGCAAGCAATTGGGAGAATTTGAAGGAATTTAATTTAATTAGGAAAGCAAGAGAAGATGGGTAACAGAAGATGTAGGGAGATAGCTTTGGCAGTGAGGATGATGTATTAGAGAAAAGTGACATAGGAGGTAGGTTAGGGCAATAATATAATAGTCCAGGAAAGCAGTGGGAATAAGCTTAAACCAAGGCAGAAGCAAAGAGCACAGAAATAAAAGGGAATACACAAACTAGTTAAGGATAAAGGGGAAAAAGGAAGAACTGAGAATCACACCCACACTTCCGACTTGGGTGCTGAAAAGATGTGACCTTCATTTACCTTAAAAGGGAACAGAGCAGTAGGAGCAGATTTTGATGGAAAGATGATAATTACACTCTGGGGAAGGGTGAGCTCGAGGTGCAGGGGGAACCGGCAGATGCCTAGTAAACACAGAGTTAGAGCCTAGAGGAAGAGGCCACAAGTCATCAGCACTGGCTGGTGGAGGAATGGAACAGAGCAGCAAGGTGGGGCTGCCAAGGGGAATGCAGACAAACAGGAAGAAAGTAACATCAGAGATCAAATTCAGCAGAAACAGTTCTTGTAAAATGCCAGTGGGAGTAAAAACTGTTCTACGTGGTTGTCAGGATATGTTAAGAGACTTAAATTATTTAAATTATTTCAACTAATAATGCTTTTAGTGATGTATCCTAAAGGAATAAACACAAATGGGGGCAAAGATTTATACATAAAGATGTTCCCTTCAGTGTTATTTATAATAATAAAATACAGAAGAAACTAAATATGTCAAATGAAAGAACTAATTTAAAGCAAATTATGCTAGATGCATAAAATAAATTATTATGCCACCACCTATGCAGCATTTCAGAAGACATTTTAAGTATGTGATAAAATTCTTATGCCATGCCATTAAATGGAAAAGCATACAAATACTGTCTACAGCATTTACTTATGCAAGAATATTTATTCAGTACCTATTACTACTAGTACCTAGATACGAGAGATAAAATGTAGTGAAAGACAGACAATTCCCTTTTTTTGTAGCGCCTGGATTCTACTGGAAAGTGACCTAGAAATGGTAAATAAACAAGTCTGCAAGAGAATCTCATCTGAAATAAATGCCAAGAAGACACACACAACAGGTGATATAATAAAAGAACATTATCAATTACATAAAAACATCTGAAATTGAATTAAAAAAATTAACCACAAGATTAATAGTAAAAAATGTAAAATAAAAATTAAAAACAAAGCAAATTTCAGGTGGCTTAGTAAATGGCCTAGAAAAACAAGGGTGTGATTACAAATGGGAAGTGCTGGCCCTCAGGTTTACCCTTCAGCACTCTCAGGAGGCAGAGCTCAACCTGGAGTCTTTCTCACCCTCAAACCAAAAGCTCAAAAGCACAGGAAAGCAACATGCACCCAGCAGTAACACTAAAGTAGAAAATTTCACAAGGTAAGCGATCCTTCTATACACGAGCTAAGACGATACTTTTTACATTTCCGTTTTCATTACAGTACAACCCTCTCCCTCCTTCCACACACACACACATTCACCTAAGTTCATTCATTCACTGAACCAATACCGTATGGCAGGGACTCCCTTAAAATCACAACGTCCCCTGGAAACAGTACTCAAAATGCTATAGAAACTTAAGGACTAATTTCCATTACGCAAAACATCAGACTGCTTAAGCAATTTGGAGAAGACTACAACTGAGGGAAAGCACTGAAAATACTGACATGAATTGTACAACAGATTGCAAATAATTTATCTATATCTAAAACAGACACACAGCTGAATGACATTTATCCTCAAAAAATTACCCTTCAGTGGATAACGGATGAGAATATCCTCGTATTACAGATAGAGAAATTGAGAAAACATTGTAAAGTAAAAATACTACATAATTTCAGGAAAAAAAAAACTACTAGGATTCAATCCCCAAAAAAACCTCACAAAAATATTCCTAGTATTCTGGAATATTTCCTGAAAAGTAAATAAGATTTAACTTAATATTAATTACTTGCTTTTGAAAGAGTCAACTGTCAGAATGAGATAGTATTAGAGACTGGTTAAATAAAGTACTTTGCAGAGGGTGGTGACATCACAGACGTCATTAAAACCGTAAAGCAGTAAAGCTTACCAGTACAAAGATCAAGCAAAGACCAGAACAATCTAGAATCACTCTGGTGCAGAAGTAAAAGAGAAAAACAACTTCCTCCTTCCTTTCAGGTCCTTTTGAACTACTACCTAATACTTCCTCCAGTCAGACAGCCACTCTGGAGTAACAGCTGAGTACACTGGGATTAAAGCATAATGGAGAGCCAGGTAGAGAAGGAAGCACCGCAAGGAGTAACCAAGAGCTAAAGTCATGTTCCTAAAGCTTCCCCAACCTGACGCACCCACAACTCTGTCCTAGGACCTTTTCTCTCTTCTATCCACGTTCCTTCCTTTCATGATCTTATCCAGTCTCATGGTTTTAATGCCAAATGTACACTGACAACTCTCAAATTTACATCTCCAGCCAAGACCACTCTTCTGAACTTCGAAACGGTATACCGGACAGCTAACTCAACCTCTTCACCTAGATGCCTAAAACACGTTCCAAATTTAACTTACCCAGGATGAACTCCTCATTTCCATCCACGATCTGGCCTTCACAGTCTTCGCCATCTCACTTAATGACTACTCCATACTGGCAGCTGCTCAGATAAAAAACCCTGGGGCTATCTTTAACTTCTCCCTCACTACCTCACATCAGACCCACCAGAAAATCCTATTAGTGGTTCTACCTTCCAAATACATCAAAGTCAGACCACTTCTCCCACCTTGACTGCTGCCATCCTAACCCAGGCCACCATCAGCTCTCACCTGATGACTCTGCTAGCCTCCCACCTAGGCTCCTGCCTCTACCCTTTGCCCCCAACAGCCTGTTCTCCTCTACACAGAAACCACAGCAATTCGGTCAAAGAGAAAACTGGATCCTATCTCTCCTCTATTTGAAACACTCTAACAACCATTCATCTCACTCAGGTAAAAGCCAAAACCCTTACAATGACCCAAAAGAGCTACATGACCTGCCTCCTTCCTTCCCTTTCCCACTCTGTCCTCATCTCTCACTCTCTCTCTCCTTCGTTCTACTTCGGGCCACCTCCCTGTTCTGGCCGCCTCCCTGTTCTTCCACACACCAGGGAGCACCCCGCCCCAAGATCTTTGCACTTGCTTCGACCTCTCCTGGAATGTTCTTCCCCAGACACCCCACACCCTGTGGCTTAGTCCCTCAAACCTCCTTCAAATTTCTGCTCAAATACTATCTTCTTTGACCCCACCCCAAATAAAACTGCAGCTCCTGCCGGTCTTTGTCCTTCTTCAGTGGTTTCTTCTCCACAGCACCCATCATCTTCCCATATGCTCTGTGTGTATTGTGTGTGTAAGTTACTAATTTCTCCTCCTTAATGCTTCTTTCTCTCACTAAAACGTCAGCTCTGTGAGGGTAGGGCAGGGATGTTCTAAATATTTTGTTCACTGGTGGATTCCCCAGGGCCTAGAATAGGGCATGGCACACAGTAGGTGTTCAAGAACTCGTTCCTGAAAGAATGAAATTCATGTGGCATTTCACTCCTTCTTATACAGGAGAAACTAGGGAATTATGAGACTGCCAGAGTTTAGATATATTTATTTGGACCTTGTCCTCAGTGATCTCATCTAGTGATCTCATCCAGATCTGTGTTACACTTAAATCTCATCCAGATTACTTTCTACGAGTAGATTTTTAGAGGCTATTTCTGGCTTAAGATCTACATTTAAAGATGACATCTGTAGGAGGAAGGACATTTAAAGAGAATAATCAACAATTTTCCATCTTATGACTTCCTTTACAGTTTTTTCCTCAAATAAAAAAGGTCAAAATTCAAAAAAATTACTGAAGCAAAAGTAAATAGTGTATTACATCTTTATATAGAGACTAAGCGATAGCAATCTTATCAGTACAGAGGCAATTAAAAAGAGATGTCAGAAGTCTTACCTTTTTTTCTGAGTGTGATTAAATAGGGGGAAAAAACCCTGCTCCACAGAGGGTCACAGATAAGAAACTAACAGGATGGAAATCAAAGCATGCAGGCTTCACACCAAGAACATCCTGACGATGTCTTGCAAACGGAGGACTGACAAAGCATATTAATGAGAAACACACTTAGAATGCTATTCAGATATGGGTCTGCAGTCTCAAAGGAACTAGTTCTAAAGGGGAAGGGGAAAGTTACACAGACAAGAGCAAAGGCCTGCTTATGTTTTCCATTCTCTCCTGGACACTGAGCTGAAGAGTACAGGGGCAGAGACCCAGGGATGGAGAGTAGCCAGGGAAGAACTAATGCAAAGAAATGCGAAAATGCCTTCAACAGCACGACTTTGGCTTTAATTCAACACAAGAAGCACGACAACAGTCTCAAGAATATCAAAATCTACAGAAATGTCTAGCCAAACTGAGTGTATGTATCTGTGTTCAAGACAAGCCAGAGCGTGAGCTCTAACATTCTCTCAGAGGTAGAAGGTACACTACACCCCAACCTACACTAACAAAATTGTTTTCAAGAGAAGTACACACATAAATCTGCCCAGCTATGCTGTGCTTTGGAGAAATAAGAAAAAGAAAGGTTTAAATACTAGATATATGAAAAATCATCCTAAAAGTATTATCATGGTACCAATTTTATTCTTAACATTCAACTAACATTAAACAGCAAAACCCCTCATACAAACGCATCTACTGACAACACCACACCAGGCCGAAATCTCTAAGCCTCCACAGGACTTTCCCATTTGCCTACATAAGTAATTTTCTAAACCATACAGTCTGTGAACCCCGCTGAGCTCAATTTGCAGTAAGGCTTTGCTGTCTACCAATCACAATGGTTCCCACCATGACACCCCATTCCGTGATCACTTCCCTTTAATGCTTTGCGGGCACTTGCCCACTCCACTCCGCCCATGCCTGTCCTGAGATGAACCATTTTTAGTACTAAATCTGGTGCCTGATAGAACAAGTTGAAACTTCTTCCAAAGTAATACTCTCAAGAAACAAAAGACTTCCTGTAGCCCACAAATTTGGCTGAACAAAAACAGAACGGAACCAAGCAATGACCTATCTAGTGATCAACAGAAAAGTAGACATGAAAAACACCCAACAGCACACAGTATTAAAGAAATGCGAATTAAAGCTGCAATGTGTTATACCCTTTTCACTTATTAGACTAGTAACATTAAAACACATGAAAAATCGCAGTGTTGGCCAGGATGGGGGTACAGAGGCACTCTTACACTTTACAGGTATAAGTACAAACTGTAAAACAAGCTTTTTAAGACTCCAAGGGTTCACAAGATCAAACTAGACTCCAAGGAAAAAAATATGTATTTCCCAAAATGTAATCTGTGTTAACAACTGATATAAAAGTCAATTGGGGGATACTATTTGACTTTAGTAGAAACACGAGGGGTTAATGATCCTTGTAAGCCCTGGACTTTGTGGCCCCCACCCCACCTCCTGGCCACAGCCGACTGCACCAAGAGGGACTACCCAAAACGGGCCAGTCAGTTTCCCTGCCAGGGATGTGGGATGGGACTCTGATCCCGGTTTACTCTGGTCACACGCACTCTGGACTGAAGGAAACGTAAACTCCTACCCAGAGCTTCCCTCCAGAAGCCCCGCCGCCTGGCCTCCTGCGTTCCTGTTCAGCACACAGACAGCACTTGAGGACTCGGGACACTGACTTTCATGTTGAATTTTTCAAATTTATACTCCAGGATTATTTTTTTGCTTCTATTCTTGTTTTCCCTAAATTCCCTCCTTTAATCTTTCTAATTTCAACAATGATAATTTATCTCAGTTTATCTGTTTATCATGTTTACTCCTGCTTAAGAACATTATTTATATTCTTAATTAGACTGAGGGCGGTGTAACTACACTTAACAAATCCCAAACTTCACCCTCTACTTCAGAACATTATTCTTGATAGAATTACATGATTTTCAATAAATTTTGTTAGGGGTTTGTTTTCTCTTTAAGTCCTGTAGCAATTTTAAATCAATGAATCCTGAAAGTAATTTTCCAAAGGGGGCCAAAAAAACTGTCAGCTCTTCATTTTAAAAGCTCACTTTAATTTAATGGTGACTGCCTCTCACCAACAGATGAAGGCCAATTTTCTCTCTTCATTTGTTCCATTATTTTCCAATCTGTTATAGAATTACACAAACTATAGATTTGATTTGCCCTTCAAAATGTAAAGTTTGACTTTTGAGAATTATCACAGCCTTGACTGTCTTCTCCCATAAGCCAATCATTCTGTCCAGAGGCTCTAGGCTCTCGTTCAACCTAACAATGAACACTCAGAAAGGGAAGAAGATACACAGTCCATACTTATTTCAATCATAATAGTCAACTATGACAACACAGAGAATTCAAGCTTTCAAAGCACTTAATTCTGCTGAAGAGGCAATCATGTTACATGCTTCGAAATAACATACTCCCCCATCCTGTTTTTAGAGAACTTCGAAAATCTAGACAATATGCTTCCTTTCAAAACACCAAATGCTTACAGAGGAAAAGAAAGAAACAGAAAAATGATCTTGCCAAGAACCATTTCTGCAGTTTCTCTCAGTAGAGTAGCCCTTTCAGTGGCTACAAAGATTTAAATTCAATCCTTGATTGGATTGATGATATACCACCTTTTATTTATTTAGAATTGAATTTTAGAACAAAAAAGAGCTTAGAGGACTCTATTCAGTGGTTTCCAACTTTTGCAAGTATGAGGATCCCTTTGCAATGCTAAAAACTTTTGAGGATTCTTACAATAGTTGTATCTAGTAATTGAGAAAGTAAGGAAAAATCTACCAGTACACAGTAATTCTTTAAAAGCACTTGCAAACATCTCTAAAATAGTAAAAGATGAATCTAATGTTTTATTACAGAGCCAGTTAATGTCCAAACTAGGTCTAAAACCAAGTGTCCAGACTTAGAATACAGATGGGGCTCTAAGAATCCAGAGTGTGATTCAGCACGGAGGAAGGTTTTTTAATTATCTCCAACAATTCTCTCAGGAACTGGACAAGCTGATTTTAAAGTTCTTACAGAAAAACAAGCAAAGATAGACAAGACAACTCTGAAAAGGAAGACTAAAGAGTAGAGAGCATCCCTATCAGAAACTGAAACACTATAAAGCTACAATAATTTAAATAGTGTGGTGCTGACTTCTGAGAAATAAACCTATAATGGAAGATATCAGAAAATGCAGAAAGTGGCTAATACATAACCAGGAACTCGGTACAAAATGGATGCGGCATTTCAAATCACTAGGTAAGGATTATTCATTAAATGCTATTGTAACAACAACTGAGTACCTAATAAAGGGGAAAAAATCAAATTCGGTCCTCATCTTACCCCTTCTACCAAAAGAAGTTCCAAATGAAGCAAAAATGTACAAATGAAACTACTAAAGAACTAGAAGAAACACAAAAGAATTTTTTTTAATAACTTGTAGTGGAGAAAGTCTTTCAAAGCATGACTGAAAAACAACAGGAGCCAAACATTAAACTACTTGAAAAAATCAAATATTACTTCATTATAGAAAATTCTATAAACAAAGGCAAGACTGCATTAAATGAGGTCTTCTCGCAGCATTACAATTCTAACCAGCATACAAACCCAGGGTCTGTGCCACCCAAGTACACACTTTCCATATTCCATACAATCCCAAACCACTCAGAAGGAAGTTTTAACACAACAAAAAATCAGATCTAACAGAATCCACTTCAAACCTTTCTTTCTGGGTTAGGCCTATGAAGTGAGATTTCCACAGCAACATCCTCTACCACTCATTACCTCCACTCACAAACAAGAGGCAATGTCTTTCATTGTGCATTTGGGGCCACAGTTAAGTGTTAGCAAAACATACACATAGTAAAGCAATCAGAGGCCAATAGTTTTTCAGAATAAGCTCGCTTTAGGATATGTGCTCTGACTGTCAACACGCAGGTTCAGCAGTGAATGCTTACCAAATTTACAGTATCGACAGAGACTACTGAG
This sequence comes from Equus caballus, assembly GCF_041296265.1. NCBI lineage: Eukaryota > Metazoa > Chordata > Mammalia > Perissodactyla > Equidae > Equus > Equus caballus. The sequence goes on along the minus strand of NC_091700.1, from coordinate 23,851,972 downwards.
CACCTGCTCTACGGAAGTGTGCCATCTAACTCCTCATTAGGCAAACACACCACGAGGAAAGGGTGTCTGCTCATCAAGAGCAGTACATGTTATGCTTCAGTCTCCAAATCTCCCCACATGACCCGCCAAATAAAGCAAAATGACAGTTATCTAACTTACCACTACAAGCAAATCAGATCTAACCATTTGATTTTTTAAAACAAGTTTATGGGTATACCTACGTGCCTGCCTTCAGCCCACACCTGAAGCACTCCTGTAACAGCATGCCTGCGGAGTGAGGCACTCCATCACAGGGTCACGTGAACAGCTGCTGAAATTCGGATCTCAGTGCAGTATCATCGTGATCCCAAAACCAGGTAATTTTTATTTCCATAGACTTTCCCCCCTTTGTCCATATATGGTATTTCTCCAAGTTCTTATCAATTCATTCTTCCTTTTTGACATGGAAATATTATTTATTATAATTATGTATTGGCTCATTTCAGTAAATTTTTTAAAGGTTTTTGTTCCTTTTTTTGCTTCCTACGCTATTGCCTGGAGAGTTATTTTATGTATCTTATGATGGAAGCTCCAATTCAGAGGGAATCTGCCACCCCATCATCTCTTGTCCTGGAGGATGCGAAGCTAGTCTCCCCCCACTCCCCTGGCCATTTAGCACGAGCTATCAGAACTACCAAAGGAGTAATAACTGTTTTAACTTTTTCATTTACGAAGACTCTGAAACAGCTATGACTTTCTGTAAGGTGCGTCTACAGGGCAATACACACTTTGAAAGAGATTCCAAAACCTTGTCCTGTATGGACCTTGAACACAAACACCAGCAACTAAAATTCTCCACGTTTCTTTGCGGCTCGTGAAAGTTCCCTAGATAACCGAACATAAAACTGAGGAATATTTTTACAAGTTCCTTATTTTAATGTAAGGAAGTCCTCGAACTCAAATCATCCTTTTACCTGATAATTAGGAAGAAACGACTGAAATTATAACAACGCCAATAAGCTGTCCTTAATAAATTTCTATAATAAATAATTCCACTGATTAACAACCAGAACTCTACATGTCCTGCAGATCAGGTTAACAGAGGCCATGGAGTCAACTCCAGAGCCTATGACTACTGTTTCATAAAAACTGTGCTCACTGCACGGTACTAGAAATTAAAATCACACTTTTACTCTAAAACTAAGCTCTCTAGAGAAGTACTCTTAGCAAGTATTTCCCAGGAATTAATAAGAAGACACTTTCATTTGCCACAGCCAGAGATTTTCATAGTACAGATCTTTAAAATCCTGAGATTTTTCATTTGTACTCCAGCAGAAACCATTAGCCCTCAAGAAAAAACAAGAAGAAGCCTCCACCATTTGATTAATTTACTGGTCCCTTGCAACTAAGTGACTAATCCATGATGCGAGGGAAAAAGAGGCACCTGGAAGGAAGTGCCTTTGGTAGACGGCGCTGAATCTCCATAATCCTGCAAAACCAAGTGCGTCCTTTTTGGAGGGGCAGGAGGAAGACGGAGAGCACCAGGGGTACCAATAAAGTTAGGGGTTTCAGTAAACATTAGGCAAAGATGCAGTATTTTACAGGAGGTCACAGATTCAATGCACTGACCCCAAAATGTACTTCACTGAATTGAGTTCTCAGGACCTTTTTGGGTGGATCACTTCTCTGTGAGTCTTTTGGCTTCTGCACTCCAAACCTTTCTGGACCACTCACTCAGGTGGCAACCATCCCCCTGACTCCTATTACTCTCTGCTGTGGCTATCCAAGGAGACTGAATGGTCTTCAGCAGCCTCCCAACCCACAAGCAAACAAAGGACAACAAAGCCAGAGCAGCTTCAAAAGCCTGGCGGGCCTTCAGGAACAGGGACACTCCGAGAATCTATGACAGAGGGTGACTCCAAGAGAGTCCAACCCAGAGCACACTGTGTTCAGGGCCACTTTTCTGAAAAACTGTTCAAAGAAAAAACAAAAACAAGGAATATAATCAATTTGATAATTTAAAAAAGTAACTTTCAATGGAATAAGGAATTTTCAATTAAAATACCACCTAGCAGAAAAGAACGCCAGCTTGGGTTTATGAATCCCTGGGCTTCAGCTCCACCCTCGCCGTGCCCACTCTGACTAACTGTGAACTACTGTGCATCTTCATGTACTCCCATTCGGGCAGAGACAGAATAACATACTCGCTCCAGGGGAAAGAGCCTTACACTAGAATCAGGAATTCTGGGACCTGCTTTATGCACTCACTGGCTGTGACTGACCATGGGAACTTTCCTGTGTCTCACCATTAAGGAAAATACTTTTACTTTTTCCGATCCCTGCTTGTTCCCCACTGCCTTTGGAACTTGCCCCCATGTGAACCAGGAACCAGGATGGTCTGAATAATAAGCTACTTTACAGGGTTGTTGTGACATCAAATGTGATCATGTAATTAAGACACTTAACACCATAAATCATTATATACTGACACATATTATCCATACTTTACCATAGTTGTTATTCTCTTTTCACTAAGACCCCAGGCTTCCAATTTCCCACTTACATTAATTTCTTCCTGCCCCATTTTGACCATCATGGAGGTGCCTGCCAGCATCTTTCTTACTGATTAGTTATGCCCTCCAAGTATCTACCCTATTAGAAGATACATCAATAGCTGATAAGGACATCTAGGCTGTTTCTGCCCCTCTTTCAAGGTGTGGTCTCACACGCACACATAGAGCTGAAGGTTTCTTAGGGATTTTCTTGCTATTGCTGTGGTTCTTTATTCTGCCAGTTCTGGACAATTTTCTATTCTTGGTACACTACTCAACCCTTTATTTATTATTTACATGCTCTGTTTACTTCTTTACAATAGGTCTGTGGGCTAAGCATTGTTCTTCTTTAGACGACGGAATCAAGGCTCATAGGAGTTAAGAAATGCCCCCCAAATCACCCAACCAATTAACGGCAAAGCCAAGATCTGAAGCTGAACCAGTCTTGCCCCAAAGCCCCTGCTCTTGACCGGGCTGTAATTTTGTCTCATTGGGTCCTGGGGGAAGTTAATCATCTAGCCCTGACCTGAAACCTGCACAGGGGCAGGTCTAGTCAGGAACCACCCAAGTACGACTGCAGTTATGTACGTGCCACTGTGTGCTGAAAAGTAAGACAGCATTTCATGGGAAGTAGGTGAAAAAGAAAATAAGAATAGAAGTATTAAAGGAGCTAGAAATGAAGCATGCAAAAGGCACCCCTAAAATCCTATACACATGCTTCAGGTGAACCACAAATTTGGTTCAAGAACTTCAGAAGGGGAAGCTGAGGCATCATAGAACTCAGTGTTTAAAAGCCACAAATCTACCAACCACTCATGGAAAATACCTCTATTCCCACTTCTAAGACCCAAAAGCAATAGCAGCAAACATGTTTAAGTCTGCACCTGTTAACGTCTCAAAGCAAAGACTGAACAATCACCCCACATATTCCTCCTTCTTCAATATTCCAAATGTCCCCTCTGTTCTTCTGATAGCAAAGCCTAGTTTATAGCAAATGATGGTCAAGAAAAGAATCTCTAGTAAATGGTAATTAAACACAAAAAGCCAAGAAGTTCTTATTGTCTTCCATTAATAACAAGATAACTTGGGACCCCCTACCCACAAAAGCAGTGGTTTTGTAACTTTTTTTTAACAGAACTTTTTTTTTTTAATAAAATTTCCATCAGAATGTCAAGCAGCTAGAAGGTAGTGACTCTGGTTGGAACAAAGGTGGAAGGCTTCCACCTGATTTCCCTACACTAACTTATCTGAAACCTGACAGGTCACTCGTGACTATCCCCTGTCCTCCTCTGACATTCACAGCTCACCTATCTCCTAACGATCTTTCTACCACAATATGAATTTGTCAAGTTTATCCTTTATTTTCCTTCCAAAAGAAGCAATTACCAACAAAAGTTGAACTCATGGTAACAAGCCTATTAAACAAATACATACATATATAGACACACATACAGGAAATCTCATTGGAAAGGAAAAACAGCACATTAGGAAAATAAAGTTAATTGAAGCAATTTATATACAGCAGCAAGAAAATATTAGTGACTAAAAAAAGTTACAGAACTATGCTAGATTTAACTTCAATACACTATAACCAGAGAGAAAGCATTAAAATATAACCTTAGGATACAGCACTTATCGTTTCTGTACTGGGGGAGAGGGAAGGGAACAGATCGAAACACTGTGGTCAAGTCAAAACACTCTGGATTTCTATTTACTCGACTTTTTAAAAATGTGGTTTAGGAGGCGGCCCAGCGGTGCAGTGGTTAATTCACGCACTCTGCTTCGGCAGCCAGGGGTTCACTGGTTCAGATCCTGGGTGCAGATCTACACACTGCCCATCAAGCCAAGCTGTGGTGAGGTCCCACACAGAAGAACTACACGGACTTACAACTAGGATATACAGCTATGTACTGGAGCTTTGGGGAGGAAGAAAAAGGAGGAAAACTGGCAACAGACCTTAGCTCAGGGCCAATCTTCCTCATCAAATAGCATACCTTAAAAAAAAAATGTGGTTTAACTATTTAATTGTTCATATTCCCACCACTTCAGAAATTCTGAAAACTTAAATTTAAATGAAATTTGCTAAATTTTATGACTTATTTTAGCACTTTATGAGAATACCAGGAAAAATCAAATTATACTCAATTTAGGAACAGAAATCACATTCCACCCATCCAGACAAGGGTTCCTCATTTCATTAACAGCGAATGCCCGCAAAACAAACAAAATCTTAAAAAAGAGAGAGAGGGAGAAAAAAAATTCCAAAATTACTAGAAATAATTTGAGGCTGACACTAGAATTAGGAAAAAAGAAAGTCAACAAGGACCAAAATATATGAAATCCAACACTTCAGAAATAGTATCTGAATGCTAATTGGAGCTACAAAAGAATACAACTCTAACGCTTGGCCAGTTTTGTACAAAGTCCACTGACACTGTTAACACCATTCACTGAGATTCGTTCAGGTGTTCCTGACAGAAATGGAAAACTGCACATATTTTTAAACTGCATTATGCTACAGCACTTCTGAGGGAAAAAAAGAAAGCCAACTTTCAAACACATTTATAAGAGTCTATCCTAATACTCTTCTAAAAGGGAAAGTTTAAAAGGTTATTTTTAAATGAAATTTTATGTACTGGAAAGCCAAAAATACTCAGTAAGAAATTACTGGAAATGCAGGCATCTCCAATTTTCAACATCTGAGGTTTCAGAAATGCAGTCAATCTAGAAATCATCAGCTTTTCAGCATGATTCGGTTTCATTTTCTCTGAGTTCGTTCATTAGTTTCTGCTGCCCGTTCACTGATCTCTGACGACCAGCATAATCAGTATTCACACTAACCATTATGAATGTCATCTCAAGGCAGAAAAGGGTCATTGCAAGGGTGTATATATCATGTCTATAGATCACTATAGGATGGGGAGAAAGGGGGGTTGCAAAGAGAATCATCTTTTTCTATCTTTTCTTTTTCTTCCAGGAATTCACAGAGACAAAAAACAGTTTAAAAATATAAATAAATATAAATATCTCTTCAATAAAGGAGAACTATTATTTTCAACCTTATTTCCTATCCTTGGCACTAATTTAACATTTGTCTGGAACCAGACTACCCACCTATGTAATGCACAGAACATTAAAATATTTTAATTTTATTTGTCGACCATCCAAAATTCTCAGTGAAAGGTAAGCAAAGAATAATTATTGTAATTAAATACTTTACAATGAATCATCACCATCCTTCCCCTTCTCTAGCTTGTCTATTTTACTTACTTTTGCGTTTTAACCTAGTTTCTCTCTCCTTGATATTTTTACAAGAACTAAATATCAGTTTCACATTCAAAAGATAGTCCCACACAATCACCATTCTAAAATTCTATAGTCTAAAATGCAGTCACAGACATCAGATAATAACCTTTTTTTTTGTTTTTAACAACTTTGAGGCTAAATCCTACCTAGATGGTAGGAGATCAACAAAATTGACAAATGAACAAATGGGATTTATTCCAGGAACGCAAAGTTGGTGTAACCTCGAAAAATCAATTAATATAGCAAATAATAAGGACAAAACCACACGACCATCTCAATAGTTGCAGGAAAAGTATCTCATAAAATCCAACACCCATTTGTGATTAAAAACTCCCAACAGAGCCAGCCCTGACAGCTCTGGTGGTTAAAGCTTGGCACACTTCGCTTCAGCACAAAACCACACCACTCGTCTGTCAGTAGCCGTGCTATGGCAGCAGCTCACAAAGAAGAACTAGACGGACTTACAACCAGAATACAGAACTATGTACTGGAGCTTTGGAGAGGGAAGAAAAAAAGAAAGGAAGACTAGCACCAGATATTACCTCTGGGAAAATCTTTCCCAGCAAAAAGAAAACACAAAGCTTTCAACAAACTAAGAATTGAAAGAAACTTGCTCAACCTAATAAAGGGCATCTACGAGAAGACTACAGCTAACATCATACTTAACAGTATGAAGAATTGAATGCCTGCCCCCTGAAATCAGGAACAAGAATGTTCTCTCTAACCACTTCTATTCAATATTATAATAATGGTTCTATCCAGTGAAACAAGGCAAAAAAGAAAGAAAGAGGGAGACCATCAAGATTGGAAAGGAAGTAACACTGTCGTCTTAGTCCATTTCATGACTAGCACATGTCATGATCCTATATGTAGAAAACCCTAAGGAATCCACAATAAAACTACAAGAACTAAAAAACAAGTTCAACATGTCAAATGATACAAATCAATATAGAAAAATCAACTGTAGTGACTGCAAAGAGGAAGTATGAAAGAGTTCCTTTGTGGGGATGGAACAGTTCTATAACTTGATGTGGTGGTTACATAAATCTATACATGTAAGTTGCACAGAACACACAAATGAGTGCATGTAAAACCTAGTGAAATCTGAATAAGGCCTATAGACTGTATCGATGTCAATTTTTTGGTTTTGATAGTGTATCATAGTTGTGCAAGATGTTATCATTGGGGAAACCAGGGTGAAGAGTACAGCTGACCTCCCTGTACTACTTCTGCAACTTCCCCAGTCTACAATTGTTTCAAAATAAAACATTTAAAAAAATCTATTGTTTTTCTACATAAGAGCAACAATCAAAAATGAAATTAAGATTTCCCAAATGATTCTTTTATGCAAATTTGGGAACCACTGTCTTACACTCTTTTCAAGACAGCAAGTACAAAAGTTAAATAAGCATATGATATACCATCATTCCCAACTATATATCAGTAAAATTCCCAAGTGTATCTACATATTAGAATCACCTAGAGATCAGTTAGAAATTTCAAAGCCCATGCAACAGCCTACCCCAGACCAATTAAATCACAATTTCTGGGACTAAGACACAGGCATCAGTATTTTCAAAACTCCCTACATGGACCTCTGCTGTATGAAGCAACAATTCTCAAACTATCATTCAGGACCTCTTACAATTTAAAACCCCAAAGGGCTATCATTCATTAGTTGTATTCATCAATATTTACCACATTAGAAATTAAGAGAGAATGTTCTAAATACTTATTAAATCACTGAAGAGGACAAAATAAACTCATGTGTTAACATAAACATATTCTAAAGAAAAGTAACAGTATTTCTCAAAACAAAAAATTATTGGCACTATTATATTTTTGCAAGTTTCTTTAAGGTTTGCCTTAAGACAAGACAGCTAGATTTTCATATCTGCTTTCTGAATTCAATCTGTTGTGATATGCTGTTTTGGTTACAGTATAGTCACGCATCACATAATGACATTTCGGTCAACGACACACCACACATACAATGGTGGTCCCATAAGATTAGTACCATAGAGCCTAGGTGTGTAGTAGGCTATGCTATGTAGGTTTGTGTAAATATACTCTATGATGTTTGCATAACTACTAAATTACCCAACACCACATTTCTCAGAATGTATCTCCACCATTAAGTGACACATGACTGTATATGAAGACAATTCAGTCTCACACAGATATCTAGTTGGAGGTGTGTTTAGTAGTCTTTTCAGGTAATTATGGCTCCATCATGTTGCCTCTGAAAACGGCACTGTACACTTTGAGAGAATGCAAGTAAAAAGGACAGATAACGTCTCAGCATAATTATGAAAATAAGTATGACCTCACTGACCCCTAAAAGGGTCCTAGAGACCACCAGGAGTCCCCATACCACTTAGAGAACTGCTGCTATAAAGTACAGAAGGAAGGAATCTAATGAGGTCTGATGCTGTCAAAGCCTTTACAGAGAGGCAGGACTTCCACTGAAAGTCGGGCAAGTAAATGCTGAATTAGATGGAGAGAGAAGGGAAAATCTGCGTTAAAAAAAAAACAAAACAAAAAAAAGTTGATTTTCACTCACTCTCTCAATCAATCAATAAATCCCACATCCACATAAAACTACTGTAAGAAAACAAAAAATGCAAAGCAAAGCATTTCAGCTAATAAAACTTCCCCCCAAAAGAAAAAAAAATCATATTAGAAATGAAGATTAAATAAAAATACGCCTAAAGGAGAATAAATTTAAATGAAAATTTAACAAAAGGCATTGAGAAAAAACAAGAAACCAACAAAAAGAAAAATAAACTAAGTATGCAGAAAAGAAGTGGCTGAAACAGAAAACAGGCAAGAAGGTCAAGCATTCACATAATTGGAGGTACACGTGCTCCATGGTACATATATACCAGACTCTGGAAGAAGATATTCTAAACACTGAAACAGAACATTTAAAACAACTATCCAAGAAAACTTTCTGGTGATACAAAAAAAAAAAACTTGGATCTACACAGTGAAAGAGTCAGCTCCTGGGGGCTGGGGAAAACTGACCAAGAATGAACAACTCTAAAATGTACCCTAATAAACCCTAATTCAAGGATACAGAAAAGATCCTCAGGGCCTCCAGGCTAAAAAAGGAAATAACTTACAAGAAAAAAGAATTAGACTGGCATCAACTTATTAAACCAATATACAAAGCAAGACAAAAGAAAAAAATCATTTTAAGGAATCACTTAAGGAAAAAAGTGAAAACATGGGTTTTATATCTAGCCAAGATGTCCTTCAACCATCAAGGCCACAAAAAAATACGTGGACAAGAGAGAACTCACAAAATACTTAGACATGCATCCTTCCTGAGGATTCTAATCACCTTTCTCAACCCAGGATCATCATCTGGGTCACAGACACAGAAAGTGATTTGAGTGACTATTTCCTCAGTACTCCCAAAGATACACAAGTAATATAATCCTAGATGCACAGAAAAGAAGTTAATCCATTACATTCAATGGATGCATTTGGGCTTGAACTACATCCAACCAAGGGATGACTGAAGAAATTTAAACAAAAGGACTGATGAAGAAGTGAGCAATTTATGTTGCAGAACTAACACTAAAAACAAGACCGGGGTCATGGACAGAAGAACGGTATATAAACAACTGTCCTGACAAAGTAGAAAAATGCAAATAAAATAATGTGACGAGAACGGAGAGAAAAGAGAAAACAGAGTAAGATCGCTGACCACTGTATGGGTAATAGGTCAGAATCAAAGGATGCCATTTAAAGCTGACCTACAAGATAGTAAAAGGAGAGTCTAAAAAGAGAAGGGAACCAAAGGCACTACGAAACTTGTACAACCGAAAGGTAACGACTGGAACAAAACTTTAGTCCTCCCTCGACAGCAAAAGAAGGGTTCTTTTAACTCAAGGAAAACATGTCTAATAATGAATGAACATAGTATAATACAGACAGTAATTACAACAGAGATGACGACAGAACAGGAAACAAATATATCAATTATAACAATTAATGTGAATAAGTTTAACTTGCCTATTTTAAAGATTTTCAAATTTGCTTAGAGCAAAGCCCAGCTCTATGCTGTATATATGAGACAAACTTAAACGCAATGATTCAAAAAGGCTAAAAATAAAGGGATGGACAAAAACTTATCAGGCAAATGGAAGCTATTATTAGGCTGCAATCATAACAGACAAAACAAAATTTAAACAAAAGTACCCAAATGGACAAATCTTAAAAGCTGTATTTCACAATGAAAAAACATGTTAATATCTATGAAACAAGGAACAGAAACTACAGCCAATGCAAGAAGAAACAGAAATTCACTACAGATAAGAGACTCAAACACCACAAAATACAAAACAGGACAAGGGGGAAAAATAAGTAAAAGACATAAAGGATCTAAACAATACAACCAACAAGACAGTTTTTTTGGACATATATTGGACATTACACTCTAATAATAGAGAACATACCTTCCTTGAACAAACCCAAAACATTTATCCTATATTAAGGCACAAAGAAATAATTAATACAGTCACAAAATAAAAACATTACAAACAATATCCTCTAAGTACAATGCAAAAAACCTAGAAATAAAAAACACTGGAAATAATATAAATACCCTCCAAAGGGATAAACGGATAAATGAATTGTGCTACAGTCACACAATGGAATAAAAGACAGCAAAAAGAATGAATGATCTATGAGTGCTTGCAACAACACAGAAGGATTTAACAAAACTGCTAAAAGATCTAAACACAGAACCATATACAATAATCATCTAAATTCAAAACCAGGCAAAACTCATCAAGTTAGAAGTCAGCATGGTGGCTGCCCTTTGAGAGTGGGGTGGTCATGACTTGAATGGGGCACTGTAATGTTCTGGTTTCACAAGTAAATTCATTTTGTGAAAATTCATTAAGCTCCACACTTTTGATATGTAGACTTCTCCGTATCAATAAAACTTACAACATTTTTGAAAAATAAAACTAGAAATCAAATACCAAAAAAAGCCTTTGCACCTAAAAATTTAAACTCTTGGATGAAAGAGAATATATAAACAAAGCACAGAATTTGTGAAAAATGATAATGAAAACAGTACACATCAGAGTCCACGGAAGAATTTAATAATCAGAAGAAAATTCAGAGCCCTAAGCACCTAACGCAATTTTTTAAAAAGTAAATAAATGAATTACATTTCTAACTCAAAAAGCTAGAATGAAAATAAGGTAAATCAAAAGAAAGCACAAAGATGGTAATTATAAAGATAAAAGCTGAAATTAATGTGGTAGAGAGAACAGATCAAATTAATAAAAATTCTGGTTCTTAAAAAAACGAAATCCCCTTATAGGAGGTCCCTAGTATGCTGCAAATTCAGAGAGACAGAAAGCAGAATGGTGGCTGCCAGGGCCTGGGCCAGGAGAGAATGGGGAGTTAACTTTCAACTGGTACAGAATTTTGGTGTAGGAAGCTGAAAAAGTTCTGGAGACGGATGGAGGTGATGGTTGCACAACAATGAATGTACTTAATGCCACTGAACTGCATACCTAAAGATGGGTGAAAAGGTTAATTTTATGTTATATACTTTTTACCACAATAAAAAACTGAAAGGAAGTGCAGTCAAATTTTATCAAAGAAAAAAGGAGCAAATACACAAACATAAAAAATATAAATCATAAAATACTACTTTACTCACTTAAAGGCAAATACATTTAAAAACCTAGATGAAATGGATAACTTCTTTTTTTTTTTTTTAAAGATTTATTTTTTTCCTTTTTCTCCCCAAAGCACCTCGGTACATAGTTGTATATTCTTCATTGTGGGTCCTTCTAGTTGTGGTATGTGGGACGCTGCCTCAGCATGGTTTGATGAGCAGTGCCATGTCCGCACCCAGGATTCGAACTGATGAAACACCGGGCTGCCTGCAGCGGAGCGCACGAACCCAACCACTCGGCCACGGGGCCAGCCCCTGGATAATTTCTTAAGAAAATATAGTGTATCAAAATGGACCCCAGCAGAGACAGAAAGCTTAAACCAACTAACTTCCCTAGAAGAATCAGAAAAAGTTATCAAACTAAGCTACCAAAAAAAAGTAAAAAGAACCAAATCTAAACAATATCACAGAGAATTCTTTCAAATCTTTAGAAACCAGCTAGTCCCATATTACATAAATTCTTCTAAAACATAGTAAAGGAAGAGTAACTTCCAAATTCTTCTTCTTAATCAAGTATAACATTAATACCTAAACCTGATTAAGATAGCACAAAAAAGGGAAAATTACAAACCAATACCACTTATGAACGTTGATGCAAAGATCTGAAATAAAATATTAAAGAATAGACTCCAACACCACATTAAGAGTTTACACCAGGAATGCAAGAATGGTTCAGTATTTGGAAGTCTAGTAATATGATTCACCACACTTATAAGTCTAATGAGAAACGTCCTATAATTACTCCAAGGAAGCTGAAAACCGTTGACAGAATTCAACATTCATCCCTAATAAACAAATCTCTTGAATAAATAGGAATGGATGAATACTTACTTCTTAACATGACTTTAGATAGAAAGACAGACAGACAGATAGAACATGCATGTACGCACACACATGTAAACACGAGCACCAACATCTTAGTGGGTAAGTAAAACTAGCAGCATTCCCACTAAGGACAAGAACAAAGCAAAGAGGCTCACTATCTCTTCTACTGTTAACACTGTCCTGGAGGTATTTGCCAATGCGGTTAGACAAGAGAAAACAAAGGCACGAACAATGGACAGAAGAAATAAAACCCTCCATTGGCTGATGACATGACAGTAAACCTGAAAAACCGAAAGAATAAAACTCAAAAAATAAATCAGCAAAGTAGCAGGATATACAACTAACAAACAAAAAACAACAGCCTTCACAAACACAAATAATAACCAGTTACAAGGTGTAACGGAAGAGAAAATCCCATTTACAATTGCAACAGAAAAGAATAAACTTAAGAAATATTCAAAACCTATATGAAGAAATCTATAGATTTATACACTCATTAAAGGCACACAAAATTGGACTTGAGTATCCATTGTTCTTGGTTAAGACATCACAACATCATCAGATTGTCAGTTCTCCTTAAATTAATTTACACATACAATGCAATACCAATGAAAATTACACAGTAGCTCTTATATGTAACGACACAAGTTGATACTAAAGTTCATGCAGAAAATCACACAGAATAGCTTAGTAAAGATTGAAAAGGAGGAGCTATAAAGGAGAACTAGCCCTACCAAATATTAAAACAAAGCTCTGTGAATAAAAGTGTTGGGGGCTGGCCTGGTGGCGCAGCAGTTAAGTTCACACGCTCCGCTTCAGTGGCCCAGGGTTCGCAGGTTTGGATCCCAGGCATGGACCTAGCACTGCTCATCAAGCCATGCTGTGGCAGGCGTCCCACACAAACACACACACACAGATGTTAGCTCAGTGCTAATCTTCCTCAAAAAAAAAAATTGTGGTAGTAGCACATGAACAGGGAGACCAATCAAGGGAATGTAATAGAAAAGCCAAAAACAGACCTAAGCTGCATACAGAAATCTTATAACAATGGTGGCATCTCAAATAACTCAGCAAAGACGGACTTTACAAATGGTGCTGGGACAACTGAAAAGCCATTTGGAAGAAGATAAATCTATTCCTCACACCACACACCAGAATAAACTCCAGCTGTATCAGAAATCTAAACGTTAAACATGAAAAGTATTCAAGCTCCTGAAGAAAGCATTGGTGAAGCCTTCTATAACATAGGTGTACAGAAAGATTTTCTGACCTTGACTTAAAATTCACACCCAATAAAAGAAATGCTTGATAAATTTGACAATATGAAGATAAAATCTTTGCCTGGCAAAAAACACTATCAGAAAAGTCAAAAGACAATAAACTGGCAGAAAGCAGTTATACTATAGAACACATATAAAAGGCTATTATTCCTAAGACAAAAATGAACTTTTAAAAACTGAAGTGGGGGCCGGCCCCGTGGCTGAGTGGTTGAGTTCGTGCACTCCGATTGGTGGCCCAGGGTTTCGCCGGTTCAGATCCTGGGTGCAGACATGGCACTGCTAATCACACCATGTTGAGGCAGCGTCCCCACACAGCACAACCAGAAGCACTCACAAGTAGAATATACAACTACATACTGGGGGTCTTGGAGAGAAGAAGAAGAAGGGGAAAAAAAGAGTGGCAACAGATGTCAGCTCAGGTGCCAATGTTTAAAAAAAAATAAAAATAAAAACTGAAGGGAAAAAGAGCAGAAATCCTATAGAAAAATGGGCAAAAGACGTGAATAGGCAACTCACAAAAAATATTAAAATTTCCTTTAAACATATGAAAAGAGGTTCAACTTCAGCCATAATAGAGGAGATGCAATTAAACTATACCAAAGCAACCACCTTTCACCTATTATATTGGCAAAAATTCAAAAGCTTGTGTAGAAAAGGAGGCACTCACACACTGCTGGTAGAACTGCAAAATCGTACAATCTCTACAGAGGGGAACTTAGCAATGTCTAACACAATGACATATGCATTTACCCTTCAACCCAGAAATCCAACTTTTAGAACTTTACCCTCCATACAAAACCTTTAGAGCTCCAACACAAAAATACATATCCACAGGGTTATTCATAGCAACATTATTTGTAATTGCAAAATATTGGAAATTAACTAAATGCCCAAATATAGAAGCCAGGGTGGCCATACCACATTATATACACAGATCTATGCACCTGTAAAATAAACAAATTAATAAAATACTGAAGAGCTCTAGGGTTTGATATGGAGTACTTTCCAGGATACATTCCTAAGTGAAAAAAGTAAAGTTCAACAGAACATATATAGTATATGACCTTCTGCATATGAAAGAAAGGCAAATAAGAAAACATACATATATCTTCACAAAAAGAAACCAGAAAATGGTGAAGTCAGTTACCTGCAAGGGGGAAGGCAGGGCAGAGTTAAAGGGACATAGAAAAGAGTGATATTTCTCTGAGCATACTTTTTTGTATAGTTTTGATTTTTGGAAGCATGTTAAATTATGTTGAAAGAAAATCAAATCAACAAGGATGGGAAAGACCTAAAACTGAACACATACTAAAACAAATGAACCCAGGTCTTATTTAAATGAATAACAAAACCACAATGACAGGAGAAATTTCACCATTTAACTGAAAGTTAAAATTTATTAGCACATTTTGTTAAATACCTTTAACGTCTGTAGGATCCTTTGTGATGCTTCCTTTTTCATTCCTGATACTGGTTACTTGTGCCTCTATCTTTCTGAAATTGATTACTCTCACCAAATTATTGACATGATCAGTCTTTCCAAAAGAACAACTAGCACTGAAGATGTTCTCTACTGTATATTTGCTTTCTATTTTATTAATTTCTCCTCTTGTAATGTGTTTAGTTTGTTGTTCTTTTTCTAATTTTGGTCTTTCTTCTTTCCTAATATGTATTTAAGGCTATAAACTTTCCTCTAAGCATGACTTTAGCTGCACCCCACAAATTCTGATATACAGTATTCTTGTATTACTTCTCATCAAAATATTTTCTCAATTTTTCTAATTGCCATTGGAATACATCTTCTAAGACCCATGGGTTATTTAGAAAAGATTTTCTAGTTACATTTTGGTACTGATTTTAGTTTAATTTAGAGAACACTGTTCTGTTCAATTTCAATCCTCTGAAATATTCTGAGCCTTGCTTCTGCCCTGCAGGCTAACAGTTTGGGTGAATGTCCACATGCACAAGTAAAGAAGGTGCATTCTGCAGTTGTTAGGGTCAGCGTCTAGACATGCAAGGCAAGTTTATCAACTGTTGTTTAAATCTTCCATATCCTTACCAAAATTTGTTCTATTAGTTACAAAGACACTATAAAAAAAAAAAACCTCCCTCTCTGATTGTGAATGTATCTATTTTTTTCTCCTTATTTCTTTTAAAAATTGTATTGTAATCAGTAAAATTCTTTTTGGATGATCTAGACACTCTAGTATAGAGAAGAGAAAGGTGAATAACCTCCTCTACACCAATAAAAAAGGCAGCAATTTTTTCAGCTAATTATTATCCAAAATGGCTTAACATCACCTATCTTAAAAATAAATATCATTTTTACGGATAACTTCCAAAGTTTAACTGGGTCCTATCTAATAACACCAGACAGCAGACCAATTTGTTTAATTACTCACAAGTACCTTTTGCAACTAATTCATGCTGCTGGGCTCATGAGAAAAGTTAGCAGGCTCTACAACACATTCCATAGAAAAACACAAGACTTCTCTACAGCCCTGTGGTACTAATCTCTTCAGTCTAAAATCACCTTGGTCCTGCTCTCTGGCAAAGATGGCAAAGATCATCCTCGCCTCTTAGTGCGCATTGCATTGGATCCCATGAGCCTCGACGCTGCCTTAGAATCATCCTCTCACAGGGCTCCACAGATCAACCGTTAGGATCTGAAACCCTCTGCCACCTCTGCTAGAACCCTTGATGATTTGGCTGTCTGTTCACGTGCTCCTTCCAAGAATCTCAGAGCTCAGGTATAGAACAGCCACGAAATCAGTCTTGATTAGTGTCCTCCATTTTCTCAGGTCAAGCGTCATCTCCCAGTTTGGATCAAGCACCCCTCCTATGCGATCCCAGGGCACCTTTTCTTCTCCACCTACAGCACTACACCACAGTGACCTCTTACTTGTTGTTCTCCGCTACACTATCAGCCCCTGGAGACCAGGGACTGTTTGCTTCGCCTGGATATCCTCAGCATCTACAATGCCTAGCACACCAAGACACTCTCCTCCTACTCTTGTCCCCTACGGTTACTCTCTACACAGAAGCGAGCCTTTTAAAATCGAAGTCAAATGATATCATGTCCCCGCTTAAAACCCTGCAATGACTTTCCATCTCACTCAGAATAAAACCCTAAGAGCCACCAACCTGGTCTATCAGGCCTCACAGCATCCGACCCTTTATTGCCTCTGTGACCACACACACCCACACACACCCACACTGCCCTCCTTGCACCTGAAAGGGCTTCGCACTGGCTACTCCTTCCTCCATAAAGCTCTTTCCCAAAATATATGCCTGACCGGCTCACTCCTTCACCTTCAGTCACACCTCTGCTCAAGTGTCACCTCAGAGACACCTGCCCCGCCCACACGATAAAAATGGCAGTCCCTGAAACTCTCTCCCCTTGCTTCTTTATTTATAGCCGTTATTACTACACGTACTTAGGTTGCTTATTTAGTGTCTTTCTTCCCTAGTAGAATGTGATCTCCAGAAGAAAGGGCAGAAATTCACCCTCTGGAATACGGATCAGGAAGCTTGGCTGGGAAGGGTCAGGCAGTAAATATTTTACACTTTGCAGGTCAGACAGTCCCTGTTGGAACTACTTAACTCTACTCAATTCTGCCTTGTAGCCTGAAAGCAGCCACAGGCAATACGTAACAAATGGGCAAGTCTATGTTCCAATAAAATGTTCTTTCCAAATTAGGCAAAAGGCCAGATTTGGCCCACAGGCTACAGTTTACCAACCCCTGTTCTGGAAAAAGCTTATCATGCAGTACATTGACTTTGAACTAACCAACCATCTCTCTGTTCTTGGTCTTTAAAGCTATTTTTAATTAACAACACAAAATACCAGCACTTCAAGCTCATCAAGAAGATAACTTCAGGGGCCTGCCCGGTGGCGCGCCCGTTAAGTTCCCACGTTCTGCTTCAGCGGCCCCGGGGTTCGCTGGTTTGGATCCCAGGTGGAGACCTTCGCACCACTTGTTAAGCCATGCTGTGGCAGGCGTCCCATACAAAACAGAGGAAGATGGGCACAGATGTTAGTTCAGGGCCGGTCTTCCTCAGCAAAAAGAAGAGGATCGACAGCAGATGTTAGCTTAGGGCTAATCTTCAAAAAAAAAAAAAAGATTATTTCAAACTAGTTTCTATACACCGTTTACCAAAAAATCTATTTGAGATTAATTTTATTCCCGAATGGCTGTTTGAAGGATATGCAATGCGTCCTTTCTTACACTAGAAAGCACATAAACCATGTTAGTTTGACCCTCTGAAGAAATGAGTATGGCCAGTGGGATGAGAGGTGCTGTGTGCTGGCCCCTAAGATGTCCCCTACAGGGCTTCTCTTTCAGCCACCAGCTGAACTGAGCAGGTTCCCGCTTCCTACCAGACGCTAAGCCACAAGGTAGAAAAAGTCTGACCACCTGAATGGCCCCATGCAAGACCACCCCACAGGGACCCCAACACTAAGCTTCAACACGGGTGAGAAATAGATATTTCTTGTGCCGAGTCACTGAAATCTTGCAGTTATTAAAGCAGTTAGACCCCCGCGTCTAAAACACTGAACCAGGCGGCCCTCAATCTTGTTGAAACTATAGGTCTTACTGTTCTAATTCCTGATCCTCACATTGTTTTAATTCCCATTATTTATATTCAGCTTTATTGTGAGTATTTCCCATAAACTAACTCAAATCTTTATTTAATGGAGGACAAGTGAGACAAGCCTCCACTGTTTACATTTAATAAAGTCATAAGCATCTCAAACAAGAGAAATTAGGGTAAAGTATATATTCTACTTAAAACTGTATTTGTAACTTTCACTTATATGCAGTTGATCTAAGTTATATCAGTGTCCAAAAAGGGAAAGAATGCTGAGTAAATATTAAAATGCGCAGCAACATATTTTGTCTCAAACGAAATATGACAATCTTTAGAAACCAAATAGCCTGAGAAATGAAACCACAAACTTCTAAACTCTTGTCTAGCAAGAAAGAGTAACCACAAATGCAGCTTAAAAGAAAAACTCTGTTCTAAATCCTTTAATACCTAATCCCTATACAATTCTTTCAAATGACGTCCCTGAGGTTTTGTCATTTCCATAATTTTTTTTTTTAGAGTACTATGAGGGACGGGTGGTCTAGTGGTTAAGATTCAGCATTCTCACCACCGTGGCCTGGGTTCGTTTTCCAGTCAGGGAACGAGACTACCTGTCAGTCAGGTGTCACACTGTGGTGGCTGCATGTTGCTGTGATGCTGAAAGCTATGCCACCAGGATTTTAAATGCCACCAGGGTCACCCATGGTGGACAGGTTTCAGTGGAGCTTCCAGACTAAGACTAGAAAGAAGGACCTGGACACTTACTTCCGAAAAATTGGCCATGAAAACCCTGTGAATAGCAGTGGAGCATTGTCTGATAGAGTGCAGGAGGTGAGAGGATGGAGCAAAAAAGACTGGGCAGAGTTCCACTGTGCTGTACACAGGGTGTCTAAGAATCAGAACTGACTGGATGGCACGAACAACAAAAAGGGAGGAAACTGAACATTTCGGAAATGAAGGGAGCTTTTAATTTGCCTATGTAATACAATGCACAGACAGCACAAAAGCTGTGAAAACTCGAATGATGGCTCAGGTATGAACTTCATTATCATTGATAAGCTTTGTAACTATTCAAAATTACAACGCCAATTTTTAAAAAGGAGTAACATTTTAATAATCTTCCTCCCTGGGATATCTCACAGAACAATTCACATTTTAGTAAAGACCTTGGAAACAATGTTGTTTCCAGCGTGTAATTAAAATCTGAAGAATGGTGATTGGGGAATTTGGGGGTTTATGTGTATTTCTAGCATTTAAATCAAAAACCAGGATAATTAACTCGAAAAGATTCACAAAAATAGGAGACAAACCCTATGGAAAACCAAGAACCAAGCTATGTTTTAAACAGGGTTGGTTATAAAACAAAAAGTGTTTTCCTATTTCTACTGAAAATGGACATGTGTCTTATATTAGAAAATTACAACCTTCCTCCTAAAATTAAGATGTTACTGTCTGTTCCTCCTCATTCTAAGCTGTGCAAGAGCCTCTCTCAGAATGATACAAACATAAGCATAAATTTCTCCCTCTCTGTACTTGCTACCTTTCTAGTTAATGTCATCCCTCAAATTTGACTAGATGCTTTACTCCCTAAGTGTTTAGACACTATTCCTTGCATGCACCACAGGGAGCAACTTAAATCCATAAGCCTCTCCATAAGCATTAATTCTAAACCTAGGAAAGAATACAGCCCAGCAACGATTTACAAAGGGAATCCAGGGCTGAACTCCGCCTCAGTAATTCCCTAACACAGGACTACACAGCAAAACAGGCAAGAAACAAAACAACCTGTCATGTACATATTCTGAGGGGCTGAAAAAACAAGCATGATATGAGTAGGACAAAATGACTCAGCTAAGTTTTTAAAATTACATAGTTGTGATAGTGTTCAGCTTATTACATGGTCGTGAATCAAAACACATGACATATTCAGTCAATGAAAAAATATTTGTTAAGGATCTACTATGTGCAAAGAATACACCACTCCTCCATTTAGCTGACAGAATATGGCCACACGGATTCTAGTTCACAATCACACCCATACTTTTTTTTTTTTTTTTTTAAAGATTTTATTTTTTCCTTTTTCTCCCCAAAGCCCCCCTGTACATAGTTGTGTATTCTTCGTTGTGGGTTCTTCTAGTTGTGGCATGTGGGACGCTGCCTCAGCGTGGTCTGATGAGCAGTGCCATGTCCGCGCCCAGGATTCGAACTAACGAAACACTGGGCCGCCTGTAGCGGAGCGCGCGAACTTAACCACTCGGCCACGGGGCCAGCCCCCACACCCATACTTTTATATTACAATACAATCCACCAAACACAGAAAATGGGTAACAGCACTCAGTGAGAGGATGCTATGAGACGACCTAAAATGGAAGTGCTGCAGCACAGCAATAAAATCTTCAGCATGCACCGGAGCAGACCTTTTAAAAATTCAATATGGTTTTCAATTGCTAGAAAACAGAAGACTCAAAGACCAAAGATCACAAAGCCTGTGGGCATATGGCCGGCTGGAGGGGAGAAGGCACTGACTGTTACCCCTGTAAGCTAAGGTTACGGCCTGACAACAGTCTTGACAGGACCACGACGTTTATGAGGTTATCTGACAAAGCTGGAACACACCCACTAAGCACTGATGTGTGCAAGGCACCATGCTGTCTGGCTCCTGCCCACAAGCACTTTACGGTTACTCAGCCAGACAATTTACCCTCTATTATCTCTCCAGCTTTGTGAGGACAGGAGCTCGGTCATACCAGCACTGCTATTCCCAGTAACCAGAATGATACAAAGGAGGCATTCAACCACTTGTGGATGAACTGAAAGGAAACATAAAGCAAAAACTACAAGAAAGAAAAATTTTAAGTAAGTGAAACACCAAAAAAGTTCAAGAATATATAACACAGCAGAAGATATCTTTGGATTAATTTCAAGGTCATTGCTCCAGGAGGTCGGAGGGCATCCTAAGAACAGGCACAAGGGGAAATTTCACAAGTAAAAGGTGGAAAAATGATCCCAGATGCTGAGCTCAGGGTCAAGGCCCTAGAAGCTCTAGTGGACCCGAAAGAGGAGAAAATTCTCTGGGGTGTTTGAGATGTTTAAAAAAATTTTTTTTTAAAGTCAACGGAAAAAAAGAGCTAACCTCAAAGAAGAGGAAGAAGAAACACAACAGGGTGGCTCCAAAGATTAAGAGCGAAATCTGCGTATGGAAAAACATTCTCATCCGGGGACATCCATTAAGATGGGAGGAGAGGCTCTGACACAAACCAAACGAACAAACTGGCCTGGAGGGAAGCAGGAGAGAACGCACTGCAGGAGAAAGGATGCCTCAGAGAGAACAGGGCAGCTAGAGGGGACAGGCACAGAGAGAATACGACCTCCAGAGGACACCAGGACCTAGAAAGAGGCAAGCATGCCCAGGGAACACACCCTGAGAAGGACCAAACCGTCCTAAGAAAACCATGCCTTGAGAAAGGAAGTAAAAAGATCTTAGTTTTTTTTAATGAGAGAAAATAAAGTCAATGTTAAAAAAAAAAAAAAAACAACACCCTGTACCAGACGTCACTCTCTAGTGACTGCCTCTCTTTCCTCTCTAACATCAAGTTTTAGAAAGAACTGTCTACCCTGCCTGACTAGCTTCCCCGCTTGGCACATTCACTCCTTAATCCACAGCAATAAGGCTCCCCCGAGACTCCTCTTGCCAAAATCAGTAATTACATCCCAGAGCTAAATCCAATGGAAACTCTGAAATCACTATCTGACTGGAGCTCTCTCTAGCACCCTCTCCCTCGTGGTTCTTTAACATGCTCAAATCCCTCCATTTAAAGGAAGAAAAGGTTCCCCTTCACCTACCCTCCTATAGCCACCCTTTACCACCACACTTACTAAGAGTGGTCCACGCACACTGGCTCCACTTCCTGCTCCCACCCACTATTATGTAAGAGGGTTCTCTTACAAACTGGCCATCTCGCTCCTGTCCCCATCACTGTGTCGCCATTGCTGTCACCTATATTACTAATGACCTCTTGGCTGAGGTTCTCTTGGACCATGGCCTCCAAGCCACCGTTCATGCCCCCAGGCCTCATCCTTCTCAGACTCAATGTGGGAGCCTAGTCTCCTGTCCAACTTTTAAACACAAGAGTTCCTCCGATCACTTTCTACACCACTCCTCTTCTCACTCCATACACGCTTCTTGAATAACCTTATCTACTCCAAAAGCCTCCATTAACAAATACAGGCAAAGGCAGAGGTTCTAGAATTTTCTCTGTTCACTGCGCCTAGTGTTTCAGGCCAAAGAAATGCCTAATGATTAATGGAATCGTTAGGTAAGCTTTAATTACTTAACTATTTATGCCCCCAACAACTTAGTACCCATTTAAAAAAAGTACCCTTCAATTGAAAGAAAATGAGTATTTTTATTCCATTCTTAAATAAACCACAAGTATTTACTAATGGTATGTGTGCATGTGTTGAGCACCTCACAACTTTGCAAACCTAGGAGTCAGACTGGATACCACCTCCCTTATTTCCTGTTCCACACTGATCTTCACAAAGGGCAGCAACCACTGAAAACCCAGCTTTACAACGAGGACATCATTGAAAGGAACGCAGTGCAACCTACTGCAGAGACTTAACTACTCTGAGCTAGTAGTTTCCACAGGGTTCGACACGTCACGTATTGCTGTGTTTCCTTCAACGACTTAATTTAATATCCCACAGTCTCCCTGCGAGCTCATCGCAGCACCTCAGCAAACAGCTCAAATGTGTGTCTCTAGGCCAGACCCCTCCCAATTTCTAGATCCCTAAGGTAGCCAACTGAACACTACGGCCCACAGGCACCTTAAATTAACAAGGCCAAGTGTAACCCATCATTTTTTCCCCAAAATGGCTGCTGCTGGCCCTCCCGCTCCCTAAGAATGGCACCATGATCCACCCAACCATCCAGCCAGCACTTGGCACTGCCCTGAACTCCTCACTCTCCCAATTCCCCCATCACAGACACACAAACGCACACACACACATCCAACCAACAACCAAGTCCCAGCAATCCTACCTCCTCCTTCCAGCCTTGCCCCCTCTTATCCATCCATTCTCCAAAGGGTACATCTGATTCTGTCCTTCTTTGGCTCAGAATCCTCCAACCATTTCCTACTGCCCATAAAGTGGTTCAAACTCCTTATAACAGGAATCACAAGACCCTATGTGGCCAGGCCCCTAGTTACTTTTCCTGTCTCATCTCTGGCCACTTCCCTGCCATTGCACTCTACTGCACCACCATACTAAATTTCGTTTTTAGTTGCTCCAATGCACCATCTCCCCAACAAGACTTTGTACACTCTCCTCAACCCAGACTTTGACGGATTCCTTTTCTCCTACTTCTCCTGGAGGCTTCTCTCATCTCTGAATAGTCCCAAAGCTTGGGTTTGTAGGCATCCTACAAGCTCCTGCAGGTAGCCCCTCTCAGGGCACTTATCCTACACTGCACTGTGACCAACAGTTAAAACTCTCTGAGACCTGAGCTCAGCAGTCAGCTCATCTGGGGCTGACAGAGGTATCTGCCTTGTTTATCTTTGCATCGCCAGCACATATTATAAACTCTGAAGTACACTAAATGAATAAAGCCAGTGAATGAATGGATTAGGTCATTCATGGATGCTCCACAGCCCTCACTGCTGACTGACTCTCTCATGGCGCTTATTGCACTGCATAGAAACTGTGTGTCTCAGTAGACTAGGAGCATCTTGAAAGCTCTCATCTCTTATTTCTGCAATCCCAGTATTAAAATAGTGCCTGGTTGGGCCAGCCCCAGTGGCCTGGTGGTTAACTTCAGCACGCTCCGCTTCAGCAGCCAGGGTTCAGTTCCCAGGGGTGGACCTACATCACTGTTAGTGGCCATGCTGTGCTGGCAGCCCACATACTAAAAAACAGAGGAAGACTGGTACAGATGTTAGCTCAGGAGGAATCTTCCTCAGGGGGAAAAAAAACAGTGCCTGGTACTTAGGAGGTGTTCACTAAGTGGATTTTGAATAAAAAAGGTTACTGAAAAAATTCTGGAAGGCTATATACATGCCATAACATTAAGTGTGGTTACCTTTAGGGAAAGAAACAGGACAAGGGCAGCAATAAGAAGAGGAAAAGGGAACCGAGACTTTTTACTCCATATATCTCCATAGTGACAGTAAATTTATTTCACAATATGCATTATTTATGCATTTCTGGTCTACAACATTCCTGTATTTCCAGCATAATATTAAGTCATGGGTACAGAACCACTCCTGAAGAAGAAGACATGGACTCAAGCAACATTTGGTTCCAAATGCCCAAGGGCAGGTCTCAAGAAAACCCGGCCTCAAAGAGGAAAACAGGGTACTAAAGAAAAAAGGACTGAAAAGAGAAGTTGAGAATTTAAGGTCTGTACAACAATGTGGAGGCACTCCCAAGAAAACAGAAGGAAGGATAACAGCACATGGGAGCGGAAAACATAATCTGTAAGTATTCTTCAAAGAAACTTCTTGGAACTCTAAAAGGACACCACTAGCAGCGGCCCACTAGTACAGGCAATTCTTTTAATACTTACCATAGGTCGTTGTTTTAGTAGAAACGTTCCAATAACCAAATGGTTATTCGCCACATGCAGGTTTCTATGGGAAGTGTAAAGTATGTCTACGAAGACACATTGAGAATAGCTAGGAGGCTACAATGTTGGCATGACCACTTAGCAAAGTGTTTCACCTTTATTTTCAGAATTTTTAAAAATAGTGAGCACATCATTGTCTACTACGTCATAAATTTTAAGCAAACAGATAAAACAATTTATAAAGCAACTTCATGTCAGCAATTGGAAGTGCAAGAACAATTTGTATATGTTGAGAGCTCAAGAACAAGCTTCTTTGAATGTTTCAAGAAAACAGTGAATACAGGTCAGACCATAAATATATAAAGTCAATCAAACTTTCTAACCTAATGAGCTTCAAACATTTGAAAAGACACAGCTTTTGTGAATAGAAATTAAGATCTTTAAATATAAAGAAAAATGAGTACTATGTGGATGCTATTAGAAAGGAGACCAGACACACAATAAGAACTGCCTATGGGAAAGGTCAAACCCAGCTTTCTTTTGTTTAACCTCTCAAGTAGATAAAAGAACTAGCTTTAAAGAATCACTGCATTGTTTCACTGCTAGAAAAGGAAAGTTGGGTAAAGCAAATACAAAAACAAGCAACCAATGTTCAACAGAATTTGCCCAAGAGGCAATAGAAAGATAAGTCAATTACAGCACTTTGAACTTGGTTTTGATAGACAAGCAGACATTTTAAGCCTTAGACAAACCTAATTTTTAGGATGCAAAAGATTCAAATGGCTAGCCTCTCCCCTTATAAAATGTGGATTCCGAATCTTATTAAAATTTCATGCCCCATTATGCATTTGATTTGGATAGCTTTAAGGCAAAAACTGGCCTTTTTTATTTTCAGTTTTCAAAAACTCAAAAATTATTGCTGGGAGTAACCGCGAATTTAAAATTAATCCCCAAATGAGAAAGAGCTCCTATTCCGTCCAATAGCAGCTAAGAAAATGAGATGCTCCCATTCCTCCCTAAGCCCATTGCTCAGCTTCTTAATAATTAAGAACTCTGCTCTCCACCCGGGAACGATCCCTCGCAAGGAGATTAAACGAAGAAGAAATCGCCATTGCCCCTAAGTATCACAGACGGAGAGGAAAAGGTTTTCCACTCGCTGAAGCTCTGGCGCGGAGGAGGCGCGAGAGCCAGGCGCCGCGGCCCCCGCCCGCCGCGCAGGGAAAGTCTCCCGGGGACGAGCCATCCGGGCGAAGCGGCTCCGGGCGCGCAGCCCTCTCCCCTCGCCCAGCAGCACGCCTCTCGCGGGCTGCCCGACCCCTTCCCTGCCCTCGGAGAGTCAAGACTCGCTGCTGAGGCCGGGAGCCCCGCAGGCCCGCAGCCCTGGGGCGCAGAGGGCTCGGGGAGGGCGAAGCCGGGGCTGGGGAGGGCCGGAGCCCGGGGCGGGGGGCACGCGGGACTGGGCCAGACGCGGAGGAGGGCGCGCGGAGCCCGGAGGGATGTGGAGGTCCCGGACGCGGGGCAGCCGCGGGCGCCGTGCATGGGGCGTGAGCCAAGGCCCGCACGTCACCTGGGGCCGGGATGGCCGGCGCCTGCTCCGCAGCCCGGGGAGCGCGCACCGGGCAGCGCCGGAGCCCGAGAGCCGGGGGGCGGCGCGGGAGAGAACGGCCGCCGGGCCGCGCCGGCGGGAAGCCCCGGTCGGCGAGGGAGCCGGCGGAGAGGATGCAGCCGGGCTGCAGGGTGAAGCGCGGGGCGGCGCCGCGGCCCGCAGTGGGCCCCGCCGCCCGGCCGAGCGCGCCCGGCGCGATGCAGCAACTTCACTTGGCCGCGGGGCTGCGGGGGCCCGGCCCGCGCCCGCCCCTCCCCCGGGGCAGCCGCCCGGCCCGCAGCCGAGAAGGAAGGGCTCAGGACCGGGGAGCCCGGCCGGCCGGAGCCCGCACTCACCGGTCCGCGGGCCCGCCGCCGGCGCCGGGGCAGCGCTCCGAGCTCCATGGTCCCGCCGCGCCGCGGCCGCCCGGCGCCCCCGCCCCGCACCACACCGCACGCAGCGGCGCCCGCGACGCCGCCTCCGGCCCGGCCACGGCCGCGGCCACGCCCCCTCCCGGCGGGGGGCCCGGCCGGAGCAAGAGGGAGGCTCAGCGCCGGCTCCACCAACCAGGGCCCGCTCGCCCGTCCGCTTCACCAGGATTGGCGAGCGTCTCAGCCAATGGAGAAGCGACAAGAGCGGCGGAGCGTCGGCGCCGAGGGGCGGGGGATTGCGGAGGAGGTGGCTCCCACCCTTGGTCCTCCGCCGCCGGGTCGCGATGAGGCTTTGACCCGGCTCCCTTTCAGAGCGAAGGGGTAGGGATACTTTGAGCCGAGTTTATCGAAGGGGCCTTGTATCACCCCTGCTGACGATGTGCCCACTGCAGTCCCTTTTGAGTTTCCACCTATACCCTAGGCTCACCTGGGTTTTGAGGGCTCCTGGAAACAGAGGTCTACCTGTAGTGTCAGACGTCCTGCAGGGCTGAGGGTTCAGGCAACCCCGAGAGAATTATAGCCATGTCATCGGTTGGTTTTATGCCCTTCTCAAATCCGTTAACATTCTGCCAAAATCTTCTCATCTCCCTCTACAGATTCTTCCCTTTTTCTTCACCCTATCTCCAAACACCGTCTACCCCAGATGTGAGAAAATCTACAGTAACTATTAGATACAGGATATCCCTGAAACTCCCAAGCTAAGCCCAGTGACAATGGAAACATAGCCAGGTGGTACTTGATGACTCCGGCGTAAACTTCAGAAGGGAGGAGGAAAGGAAAGGAAGAGAAGAAAAGAAAGGAAAGCCAAGTCTGTTCTCCTAGGTCCTGAAGGAAAGGAGTTTAAAAACATCAAATAGAAATGTTGTCTTTATTTTATCTGCGTGGTTTTCTTCTTTATTAGTTACAAACAAGATCACTAAATTGAAAAACTTTTAGGAAAAAGGTTCAAATTCCAATAAAGAGTCCAATAAAAACTAATTTAGGTTGTCTTGCTCTTGTCTTTACAGACGTGTGATAGCTATCCACACCTGTTCCAGCTGTAACAGCAACTAAAAGGTAGGAAAAATGGATAGAGGTGATAACAATTTTAGCAAAGTTTGCAGAACCAGAAATGCAGAGGAAAAATCACGCATCCGTCTTCCTGTGTAATCTGTTCATCTACACTGCTTCCAAAGGAAGGATTTTAAAAGCTCTATTTTAAGATGACATATACTTAGTTTCCACATCCTGTCGCCATGAAATATACTGGTAATTAATAGGGTAAACAGGATTTTAGTGAATGATTACAGTGTCCCTGTATTTGAAATATTGTAACCAGAGTGATAAATTTCTGCTGAATTCAAAGCTGAATTGGCATGCAAATTAAAATGACTCTCCTTCATTTTGTCTTCAGTTACCCAGGAAAACAGCTTCCATGTCTATATTTAGGTCACTGATTTAGAGCTCAGAAATGTGAAGGTATAGGCTACCCAGAGTGTGTTTTCAAGGTTGCTAACCACATTTCCTTTGCTTCTTCCCTCTTCAGTAACCCCGCCTTATATGAACTGCTGCTACACTGAGTTTGGCATCCACTATTAGCCCTTAATCATACTGTCCTGAGGTGTTTGGGATTGTATCATGTAGGCCAGTCTTAGCTCTCTAATTAGATGGTAAGTTCCATGAGGTAAGGTCCTTATTTTATTCTCTTGTTTCCGGCCCCCATAATGCCTAGTACATTGCTGAACATGTAGTAATTATAACTCTATCCTTAGTATTGTGTCCATAATATAGAGAAATTCTTTCAAATATAGTGCTTCTGTGAGCCAGTCCTTTAAATAAAAATTGCTCAGAGTAGTCTTGTTAGGGGGCCTCACACTTAATAGTGCTTGAAAAATGTTGCCGAATCAGGGAGTGAATTAGGCGCCTGTGACAGAACCTTGACTAAAGTGCTTACCACATGGGGGTGCTTCTTATCACATAAAAAGTCTGGAGAGAGCCCTGGGGTTTCTTCAACGTCTCCACAACGTCAATCTATCTCAGGCTCCTTCTATCCATTGCCTCTACTGTCCTTGACATGTGACTTTGTCTTCATCCTACAAGATGGCTGCTCCCCTCATGGGCATTGTATCACATTCTGGAAAATGGTAGGGGGATGGGTAACACAACAGGCAAAAGATCAAAGAGGTGCATGCCAGCCAAGTCTTGCCCTTTAATAATCTTTCCAGGAAGCTCCGACCAGCACCTTCTGCTTGTTTCTTATTGGCCAGACCCATGTCACACTGACCACCCCTAACTGCAATTCTGAAATACTAAGTATTTTAAGCTAGGGACCTCATTTACAACATTGTCAGGGTTCTGTTACTAAGGGAGAAGGGAAGTGCATTTTCTGCCATAGCTACCAAACAAATGAATACATTTGAACCCTGACTCTGTTCATGAGATGACCCGCTTAAAAAAAAGCCATTCAAATCTCAATAAGAAAACAACCCAATTTTAGAAAGAGCAGAAGATCTGAACAGACACCTCATCAAAGTAGAGATGGCAACATACAGATGGCAAATAGCGTATGCTCAACATTATATGTCTGAGAATTGCAAATTAAGACAATAATGAAATACCACAACGTACCTTCTAGAATGGCTAAAATCCAAAAATTAATAATACTAAATGCTGGCAAGGATGTGGAGCAACAGAAACGCTCATTCACTGCTGGTGGGAATGCAAAATGGTACAGCCACTTTGGAAGACAGTGTGTCAGTTTCTTACAAAGCTAAGCATAGTCTCATCACACAGTCTAGCAATTGTGCTCTTGGGTGTTTACCCAAAGGAGTTGAAAACTTATGCCCACACAAACGCCTACACCCAAATGTTTATTTATAATCACCAAACACTGGAAGCTACCAAGATATCCTTCAGTAGATTAATGGGTAAACAAACTGTAGTTTATCCAGACAATGGGATTTTATTCAATGATAAAGAGAAATGAGCTGTCAGGCCTTGAAAAAAAGTGGAGGAATCTGAAATACATATTGCTAAATGAGAGAAGCCAGTCTAAAAAGGCTACACACTATATGATTCCAACTCAATGACAAAACTATGGAGACAGTAAAAAAGCTGAGTGGATGCCAGGGGTTAGGGGGAGGGAGGAGTGCATAGGCAGAGCAGAGAGGATTTTTAGGGCAGTGAAAATACTCTGTATGATATTATAATGGTGGACACATGACATTATATATTTGTCAAAATCCATAGAACGTACAAATTCTGTTGCCCTTCAACTACTGCTAAATCTTAAAAAGTTCTTCATCACATATGTTTTTTTAGTTTGGGGGGAGTTTCCTCTAATTTTTTATAGTGAAAATGTTCAAATGTAAAGAAAATTTGGAGGAATGGTCCAATGAAAACCCGTATACCTTTCGTCCAGATTCACCGATAGTCTAGACACAGCGACATTTGCTTCATTTGTCATCACAGTCTCTCCCTCCCTCCCTCTCCCGCTCTCTCTCTCTCTCTATCTCTCTCTCTCTCTCTCTCTCTGTATGTGCTCATGACTTTTTTTCTCAACCTCTTGAAGGTAAGTTGCTGACACCAAGACACATTACTCTAAATACTTCAGTGTGTATCTCCAAGAACAAAACATGTAATTGTTCTAGTATATAAAAGACACACAGAGCCTGTAAAGTGGGGTCATGGAGACTAGCTACTTCTAACTGCCCAAGACTCTGTTACTCCCTTTTTTTTTTTCTGTAAATCTTTGTCCAACCTCATATACAATGCCCTTATCCCCATGAAGTGGTATCATGCTGAGGTAGTAAAATTAAATTTGGGAGCAAGAGAGGTGGTGACATGGCATCATGCAAAAGAGAATTCCAGTGCAGCAAGGCAATCAATCATTCACGTTCCGTGATCTGATGCGTGTGAAGCACGTGGTACACGGGCCTGGACCCGCGAGTGAGCTGAACGCGTGCTGTCCAGCACTATTACAACTCTCATACATATGAACGAGCTCTCCAACGCGGTCCTAATAAGATGTTCACAACTCCATTTTTAAAACTCTTGAAATGTGCCATCTTTGTTCCTCTTTACCCTTGCCTGGTCAAAATGTTGGATAAATTTCCAAAGTTGAAATGCAGGCAGTTTTAGTGTCATCTTTACTTTGAATCCGATGAATGTGATAGAGATGACACAGTGACTTTTTCAAGACGCTTTATAAATTAGATACTTGCTCAGTGATTTGCTTAAGTTCTCTTTTATCATTACTAAGTCTTTAGTGGAAAAACAATTGTCATTCTTTTTACTTAATAGCGTGTCATCTTACATAAAAATTACAAACTGTTTTGCATTAGGAACTGAGTTCAGTCTCACTTTGGAGAAGTAACGAACAAAGACTGGTTGCTAATTAAAAGAATATAATTAGAATATGTAAGAAATCAGATTATAAAAGCATAATAATTGTCATCGTTTTTGACATGTTCATTTGTACTTGTTCTCAGAATGAAGTGAAGTAATGATTACAAATACCTCAGTTCGTAAGAATTAATTTAGCTCCATACATAAATCTTTATAAACACGCTCCACTTGCTCTAGCCTTCTTTTGAAGGATAGTATCTATTTTTATCTTGACACTAGAGTGAAATAAATACCCACATCTACATACCTACATCTCACAAGAAGAAAATCCTCCCCAGAAAAATGAGGAAATTTATCTCAAATTGGAATATTAACCCAATTATCTGATGAGAGCAGGACAGTATATTGTTTTAATCTTATTTTAAAAGGAGGAAAATTATGGGAAAGTGAAAATAAGTCACACGTATTGAGAATTCATTATCTGCGGTACAGTGTACTTGTTATATTTAACATTCGTAACATCTGCTGGTTACATGATGTTAGGCCCATTTTACAGATAAGGCACAGAGAAGTTACGTTATTTGCCCAGGGTTACCCAGTGAAGAGTCAGTGACATTTTCGTGGGAAAGCTGTTTCTCCAATGAACCGGGACAGCCATGGAAGCTGCTAATGAGACAGCAGAGCAACAGGCACGTGCTCTTCTGACACCCAGCCAGGGCTTCCCTCGAGCCTGTCCCCCACTCCTTTCCCACTGCCACTACCCAAATTGAGGTCACTGTCATCACCTTCTGTGCTGTGACAGTATTTCTAACACATTTCCCTTGGCTTCGTTCCCCTTCAGTCTGTCTTCACACTATTTTATGGGTGATTTTTAAAATATAGGTCTAATTGCATCTTTCTGCTTCTCAGAAACCTTCCGAGGCTCCCACCATCTACAGGATAAGGCAAATAAGCTTTAATAATTATCCAGCTCTGACCAGTTTTCCTAACACATCCTGCACACTAGCCTTCTCCCCGTGTGCTGGGCATTTTCTGTCTGAATACCCTTCCTGCCCCTCTTCACCTGGGAAGCTCACCTTGCCCAGCCCAGCTCAGATGTCAGCCTCGCTTGAGTCTTCCTGCAGTCGTCCACGCCCGCTCTGGCTCTCCTCGCACTCCTTCACAGGCCTTTCCTACCACGGTTACTTCATGGTCCCCCCACCAGACAGGGAGTTCCTATAGGGCAGAGACTGTTTCTTATTCATCTTGAATCCTAGCCCCTAACACATGCCAGGCATATAGTTAATATTCGTTGAATGGATTTTCATGATATCATAGGAATAACTAATATCCAAGCAACCCAAATAGCACTCAAAGACAGAGGGCTCCAAGGTATCAGGCTTACAAAGTTCCACGGTAGCTTGTGGAAAACAGGCTTCCATCCCCCACGAAGGCATGAAGCTGAGGGCAATAGCATCAGGAAGGTTGAGGCGTCCCTGGCGGCTGGGTGCCTGGCCGCATGTGTAGCCCCAGACACATTGGCCTGTGTATGCTGCCCAATCCCACACTGCCCCACCAGATGCTTGTCAGCTTTTCTTGACCCTCATCCAACAGACCCAGAGCCCTGACCTTTCTGGGGGGCGAAGGGAGGGAGAATCTGAAGTTACCTGGCTGCTGCATGTGTTACGGCAAGATAAGCACAGGCCATAATTAGATGCCATTTGTTGTCTGCTTACTCTGGGCCCCAGAACCTCGGGAGGCAGGTAGATGGGATGCAAAGAGCATGAGCTCTCGAATTAAACCACTCAGGATTGACAGTCCACATCTACCGTTCACTTAGGAAAATAACTGAATGTCTCCGAGCCCCCATTGCCCTCATATAAAATAAGCATAAAAGTAGTCATACAGGGGATGGACCTGATGGCTGAGTGAGTTTGCATGCTCCGCTTTGGCAGCCCAGGGTTTCCCCGGTTTGGATCCTGGGTGCGGACATGACACTGCTCATCAGGCCATGCTGAGGTGGCATCCCACATAGCAAAGCCAGAAGGACCTACAAGTAGAATATACAACTATGTATTGGGGGGCTTTGGGAAGAAGAAGAAAAAAAAACATCGGTAACAGATGTTAGCTCAGGTGCCAATCTTTAAAAAAAAAAGTAGTCATACAATTGCCAGTGTTCAGGGCATATTAATTATTCCCTCCTTCACCCCTCTCCCTTTCAAGACTGCACTTGGTGATTGATTAGGTCATTCCTTTCACCGCCTCAAGGAAATCTGTTTGAAGTCAGTATTTAACGAACAACACAGAAGCATTACGTGGAAATGACAGAACCAAAACTTATGAAGCATTGTCATTAAAGTTCACTGTACACTTGCTATTAAACAAACACAAATAGGGTATAGGATGGTCCGATGTGTTACAATAAGGAATTTTTTTTTAAACCAAACCCTATAACCTGATGTCACTGACGACGATGACCCTGTGCTGGTCCCATATGGAGCCTCCTCTAATTCTCTAATTTGTTCATCCTCATCTGGGACCTATGCTGTTTTTAGATCCACGTGTACCTTACTTTCATATTATTACAAAAATTGAAGAGCAATTGCTCCAAATTCAGTTATTAAACTACAGAGTCTTCATTTTATTGCTTGGGTTATTACTGTTGCTAATTTGCTCCTGAAAGAAACGTACAACACTCCCTTGCAATGCGTAGTCTGCAAAATTAACTGTTCCAGTTGCCCAGGACGGCTTTTATCTCTGTGCTGTAGTAAGGTAGAGTTATATAAGCCTCCTGGGCTTTGACAGGAAGGAAATAACTCCCAGACTGACGCTACCTGAACAACTTGCCTTTATTATCAGACATTCTCTTTGACCATGAGGGCCTGGGGTTTTTGCTAGTTAACCATTCCAAACCCATTTATATGTGGGCTATTTATCCAATGACTTTTCCTATAAAATTTAAAGATCTGAATGGGTGTCTTAAAAATTTTATTTTTCCTCAGAAAAGCCCTTAAAGATAGAATATTTGACAGATAAGTCATCTAAGACACAAAAAATTCAAATGACTTGCCTGGGTCACAGAGGATTTTTATTTTAACGCATCCTGGAAGATTTCCTGATTGCCTCGGTTCCCAGTGTGAGTCATTCTTGGTGGAAAGGGCTGTGTTTTACTCATCTTTAAGAGTCCCATGTCACATCCACTAGCCCTCACTACCCATAAGTGATAAACAAGTTTTCTTAGTTACTACAAATTGCTAATTATATTCAATAAACATTTCTAAAAGGAGACATTGGGTTGCAAGGTGCTCTGGAGGATGCCACGTCAAGTGTTTCTTCCTGCCATCAAGGAGAATCCCTAGAATGGAAGGGGAAACTCAGGCATATTTTCAAATGCAAAAATTGTAAGTCAAGAAAAAATGTGGTAGGTTCTAGGAGAGAAGTTGATTATGAATTGAATTCCACTGCAACACCATGGAGAGGGAAAATATATCCATCCAAATAGAAGCAGGAAAGAAGTAGCATTTAAAGTTGAACCTTAAAGGGTAGATGTCATTGTGACGAGCAGAGATGGTGGCAGAAGGGCGCTCCACTGAGTACAATGGCATAGGTGGGGAGAAGCTGGGGAGTTGGGAAAATGCTGGAGGGATTTGTGGTGAAGCTGGAAGAAGAGATCAGGACTTAACTATGTAGGGCCATCAATGTCTTGCTAAGAAATTCAGACATTATTGCATAGACTGAGGAGCCACTGAAGGTAGTTTATCTGTTCAAGGAAGTGTATTAAGCCCTTTGGTTGGGCCCAGCTCTGCGGAGGAGAGTGAAAGGAAGAGCTGTGTGCATTGTGAAGACTTCTATCATCCAGGCATAGTAGTTTGGAGAAGAGAGATAGGAGGCAAAGAGAGGAGTTATAAAGTTCACACAGTAAGTGACAGGTAATGAAGGCCCAAATTGAGAACATGGCAAAGAGAATAGAAAGAAAAGACCAGATATGTGTTGTATTGCCGTGGTACAATCTGTGGGATTTGGCCTTTGACTGGAAGCAAGATGAGAAGGAGATTAAAATGTCAGAGGTTATTTCAAGGTTTCAAGCTTCTGAGGAGGAGGAAGAAGATATTATTACAGATGGGGTAGACAGGAGAAGGAGCACGTTTGAAGGAAAACATCTGGAGTTTTATGGTAAATGCTAAAGAAATATGTATTGGCTGCTATATAAATGACAAGATAAAAATGCTTCAAAAATATACTTGTGCAGATGTTTACTTGTTAGAATCTGAAAACTTGAACTCCCTATCTATAAAACTGAGTATAAGGTCAATCCCTATCAAACCAAATAATCTATTATGACAGATATTAATAGGTGAAACCTTACTCTGCAAGGGAAGCCAAGCCATTTTAAATCACGTCATTCGTTGACATTGATTCATGATTAAGTGACTAGATCAAAATCTACAAAGAATATAATTCACCCAAACAAAGGTCCTTGCCTCTAAAATTGCTCTTGTTGGTTTCTATTTTATGTTTCGTCACTCATTTCAATGTGGACACGTGTCCAGAGAGCATTTTACTTGCACTTACCGGAAATGTTTGAAAAATTAAAGTCTCAGCCACCAAGAAACTCGCAGTTTAGTGGAGAAGATCAAGAGAAGCAAGTAAACTGTTATAGTTAGGATACACACTATTCCAGAGGGTTCTCTGAGAGCAGGGAGAAGCATCTTAATCAGAAATGTAGGAAAGAGGGAGACTGATTGAAGGTTTCTCAAGGAGAAGATTCAAACTCCTAAAGAATGAGTAGGAACCAGTAAGGTTAAGCAAAGAGCCAACTCTAGGCAGAAGATATACCAAATGCCAAGGCATGAAGGATATGTGGTGAATTTAGGTATCTCTGCTAATTCTGGATGGCCCCAGGAAACTGATATATGTGGGGAGGGGTGTGTGTGTGTGTTGGTAGGGAATAGGAGAGAAGTATGGAAAGATTTATACAGAGATGAGACTGAGGAGGTAAACTGAGGCAGGTCATATTCATTTAATCAATTGTTTATATATTATATTATTATAAAGAAGATTTAAGATGTCTCATAACATATTCAACAAAACAGGATTAAAAATTAATGAGGAAATCAAAGACCGAACATATGTTGGGTGGATATTTGTGAGATAATGCTGAAACTAGGAATAGTAGTTAAAGGTGGGTCACCTATTTGGTTCTGAGCTTCATGGCTCCAACCCAAGGAAGAAACGTGACTCACAATATCTATTAAATGTAAAGAATATTCAGTTGCTCAGAAGAAACAGTGGCACTTGGAATGTAGGTTCACTGGAAAGAAATTGTGGTGATAGGAGCATTGAAACCTGGCGAGTGAAGATTTGGGGAGAACCATCATTGAAAGGTGTGAAGCCTGATGAAGAGGGGGAGAGAGGGTGGCTGCAGCAAGGAGCAAGGCCCCCAGCTCCTCTGTTCGCAACGTGAGCCTCTTTCCTGACGATATGAAAACAAATCAAGGTCACACAGTGGAGTCTGCCTGCCACATCCCCCCAGCAGATGTGTTCTGCCTGTCTGGCATACTGTTTTGTTATTGTTGTCTTTTACTGTTGTTTTTTCCTTTTTCTCCCATTATTACAAAAGCAATACATTTGTAAGATTTTGAAAATATATACAAGCTAAAAGAAAAAACCAATACTATAATCCTGCTCAGAAATTAGCACTGTTAATATCTGGTTTTTATTAGATATTTGCTTCAGTGGTCTTTTCTTCATCTGCATCTTTTAGGCAGGACATGCCATCTCTAGGTGCCCATGCTGCCTGCTCCCCTATTACCTACATCGGGCTTGAGGAACATGTTTGTGTTTCCTATCTAGTCCTTCTGATCCCCCCAAAAATCCTAAACTATGTATGAGCCCTAAAATGAAATCACAAAGTAGATAAAATGTCAGAGAAAAGAATATAGGGGAAAGTAGTCATTCAAGAGGAGAAGAACTCAAATAAGCTAAGATTAATTAATGGTATTTTAAAACACTTAATAAACATTTTAAGTAGGAGAATTTATTAAATCACATCAAGATTGAAAATCAAAGAATGTTTAAATAAAAAATAGAGATAGGATAAATACAATATAGGCTAAAAGATAAAAGTCTAGAAAAGTAAAAAAATGAAAATACAAAGAATAAAAAATTAAGAACAAGGATATAAAAGATAAAATTATTGCAATCAAAATAAAAAATATAAACCAGAAGGCATTACAGAAACTAACAGATCAAGAGGAAAAACAAAACTGAAAACTAATAGAATTCGAAGTGAAAACAATTTTAAAGAAAATAAATCTAAGCATTCCAAAAATTAGAGGAAGAGAAGGAATATTGAAAATATAAGAAGGGACGATGAAAACCACGTAAATCAAAGCTGTAATGCACCTAAAGTATCTTCAGGGACAAGCTAATGTACTCCAGAAACTCCAACGTTTCTGTTAAAATGAAGAGAACGAAGGAAAATTAGCAGAAAGCGAACAGTAGTAGATATCCTAACAACAGCCTCAATCTTGTCTGGCTTCCCACGCTGTTTTCCCTCTGTGTTCACAGAGATGGAGAGTCTAGGGGGCAAAGGGTAATATGATGCTCCGAGCAAGGCCAGGCCTGCTGCCTCCAGCCCAATATCTCCTGCCCTGACAGTCACTGCTCCTTTCAGCTGGTACCCGAAATTAGGGATGGTTTGCCTTTAATTCAGACATCTTGAGGGTGCCCCGTTCATTCTCAGAAAATGACCTTCAGTTATTTACACTTGTCAGTGGAAGGCATACTTAGTATATACACCACATCCAAGGTTTCATCTTCCATGGTTTCAGGTACACTCCATCAACTGCGGTCGGAAAATATTAAATGGAAAATTCTAGAAATAAACAGTTCATAAGTTTTAAGTTGTGCACCCGTTCTGAGTAGCATGATGAAGTCTCCAGCCATCACGCTATGTCCTACCTGGGGACGTGAATCATCCCTTTGTCCCGCGTATTTATGCTGTATACACTACGTGCCTGTAGCCTGTTAGTTGGGAAAAAACATAGTATATATGGGGTTCAGTACCATCTGTGGTTTCAGGCATCCACTGGGGGTCTTGGAACATACTCCCTGAGGATAAGGGGGGACGACTGGACTGGGTGGAATTTGTGCATAGCCAGGGTTGCCCTTGAGAAATGGAAACAGGCAGAAAAACGGGCAGAGCAAGTGCAGCTTAATTGGATGTCCAGCATGTGGTGGGAACAGGCTGGCCCAGAGTCTGGTCTTCACTTGGACAGGTTTAGGAGACCTCATTCAACAGCTCACTTGACCAAGAGTCCTGTGGTCCCCATGGTCGAATATGCTACCAAATGGACTCCATATACTTGTTTATTCTGAGCAATATAACGCAGATGGACAGTGGAAGATTCTTATGAAAAGAATGACATTATCTCAGACATGTTAAAACTAATTAGATTTTGGCTTAATTCCTATTATTAGTAGTCACATTTTGGTGTTTTCGATGAGAGTTGAGATTCACTTAACATTCTTTTTGATACCAAGAAGTATCCTTGAGGCTCCCATTCTCTTGGACACACAGTCACTGCCCCTTCTTTGTGTGGGCTGGCCTGAGGGAGACATCGTGCTGAGTGAGAAGCACTCTTGCCAGCCCATCAACCACACTTTTAAAGTTTTCCTAATTTTTGGTATAAACTCTATTTGAGGCTTAGATCTTACTATGCATGTTATGTACTTAGATAACGGTTCCCTATGAGACGCCAAGAAGGATGAAGAATGGGTAAGATTGTGATTACTTATGGATCCCATTTCAAAAAGAAAATTGAGAGCTAAAATTCACCTTGTGTTTTTCTATCCATTCTTAATAATACTCAGCCCTTTCTTTCACCCTTCCATCTACTTTTGGCAACTAGATTACCTTCAAAACAGTTCCTAGATGCTCCCGTAAGGATTTCCTTCGTAACCCTGGCTTAGGATCCTTAAAAATTCTTTCTATGACTCTTAAATCATAACGTTGTTACTGGAACAGAGAAGTTATATACCATCATGAACCTAAGCCTCCACCCATCCATTCATCCATCCACTCAGCCATCCATCCATCCATCCATCCAT
Source organism: Equus caballus (assembly GCF_041296265.1). Classification (NCBI taxonomy): domain Eukaryota; kingdom Metazoa; phylum Chordata; class Mammalia; order Perissodactyla; family Equidae; genus Equus; species Equus caballus. Next base: position 23,812,732 of record NC_091700.1, on the reverse strand, counting down.
CCATCCATCCACCTACCAACCCATCCATCCAGCCAGCCAGCCAGCCAGCCAGCCACCTACCAACCCATCCATCCATCCATCCATCCATCCATCCATCCACCTACCTACCAACCCATCCATCAATCCAGCCATCCTGCCAGCCACCTACCAACCCATCCATCCATCCACTTACCAACCCATCCATCCATCCATCCACCCATCCACCCATCCATCCATCCCATCCACCTACCAACCCATCCATCAATCCATCCATCCACCTACCAACCCACCCAGCCATCCATCCACTTATCCATACATCTATCTATCTACCTACAAACACATCCCTCCATCCCTCCATCCCTCCATCCACCCACCCACCCATCCTCGCTCCTTTCCTCTTGCCCTGGCTCTCTCCTTCCCTCCACAGGACTGAAATTTCATCCCTTGGGGAGAAGTGGGGCCAGAGGTCACTGGTTTCTTATTTTGTGATCAATTCTCTGCACCTTTTCTTCTTCCTACTTTGGCCTCCTCCTCCCTGTTTCTTTAATGGACCTTTATTTTATCTCCATAGCTGCTGTACAAAACTACTTGCTTACCTATTCCTTTCTTCCTCCTGTCCTGTTTTTGTAGCACAAACCAACCTGCTACAAAGCCACTCTAGTCAATCTGGCATAGACCTAAACTAGGCTAAAGAGAAACCTAGAGAAGATTCAGGGTGGGAGATGGTTAGGAGTGGGCAAGAATAAATATGACTAATGGAGGACTTCTTTTGTGCCAGGGGCTTTCAAAAGATTGTTTCATTCACAACAATCCCGTAAGGAGATATTTATTATTCCCACTTTTTAAAAATGAAGAAACTGAAACTAAGAAAGATGCTATAGTCACAGTGAAGCACAGGGTGTGGGGGCCTCGTTCTGAATGTTGTAGCTTGTCTGGAGTGGATCTATGAGAGATCGCCAACCATCTCCACGAGCTCACCTGCGCTGGCCATTCTTCACACCTGCCCTCATCTATTCCCCACCCCTCTGTGACCCACACTGTAGACCGGGGGCTGGCCTCGGAGGACTGTGTCATCACACAGTCAGGCAGGGGAGGTGCTGGCAGAGTTGAGAGGGTATGAGAAGAGAGGAGACAGCTTACTTACCCCCTGCCCAGTCCCCGTCACTCTCTGCCCCTGTTTCTCTCTACTCTGAGACGTTCACGCTCTTCTGTAGCGACAGCTCTCCAGGGGCTCCAGCAATACCATTCCCTCCCCTTGTCCTCTGGGTCCAGGTGTGCCAATGGCTTCCCACTGTTGCTAGTCCCTGGGTTTGCCCCATCCCTCCTCAGTCCTCTCGGCCCTGCCCACACGTCTGTAAGTCATCCCTTCGTTAAACTCTCTTCAGTGACACCCTTGGAGCATACCATCTGTTCTAACAAGACTCTGTCTGAAATGCTTCCTAATCTGCTCCCCAGCAAAATAAGTACCATGAAATTATGTCTGCTTAATGCTAAGCTACAAACGTGCCCAGAAGTGATCCAGCCCCTGTACTAGTCTGCTCAGGCTGCCGTAACAAAGTACCTCAGGCTGGGGGCCTAAACAATAGAAATTTATTGTCTCACAGTTCTGGAGGCTGGAAGTCCAAGATCAAGGTGTCAGCAGGGCTGGTTTCTGCTCAGGCCTCTCTCCTTGGCTCTCACCCCACTCTCTTGGGGTGTCCTCGCATGGTCTCCCCTCTGTGCACGCACCCCCTGCCATCTCGTCCTCTTCCTATAAGGACACCAGTCATGTTGGATGAGGGCCTGCACTGACGGCCTAATTTTGACTTAATCACCTCTTTAAAGACTTTATCTCCCAATATAGATACATTTTGAGGTACTGGAATTTGGGGATTCAATGTATGAATTTCGAGGGGGCACAGTTCAGCCCATGACAGCACCACTAAGAAAGTCCACCTGGAAAACATTGGCTTCAACTTCTAGTACATTCATACGGTGGGTTCTGATCCTGAATCTGCGCCAATACATGTGAAAGATACGTCCCAGGCCTGCTTGTTAGACCCTCCCAGTGACACGTGCTCTGAAGAAGAAGGCAATGAGGGAGCACGTCCCTGCCCCAGGCAACAAATCGGAGCTGTGGGATGGGAGGAGAGCAAAGCCCCACCCCAGATCTAAAATCATTGTTTTTTAAGGATTTTTTAGGGAACTGGCCTTTATGTCAATAATAATTGCTGAGATCTTAGAGATTGATTCTTGTAGGTTTAAATATAGCTCAGTAAATGACTTATAGATTACTGCAGTGAAGCCCTGCTAAAAGCAGTGTCCCACTCCACTGCCAGCGGAAACCAGGGAGAGGTCAGGCTCAGCCAGGCTAGGAAACTACGGGGCCCCACAGCCTTTCTGTACTTCTGGCTTTTTGAAATAGAGAACCTTCGGGCAGGTGCTGTGAAATGATGGCTACGGACGTGCGTAGTGAGCGCAAACAGATCTGTCCTCCACACACTGGGCAGGTTTGGGTGTGTAGCTCTGTCCCGTCCTCCCACCATGGTCCACCTCCTCCTCTCTTCCTTTCCCTACAACTGGGCCTTTAGATCTGCAAATTAAGAGAGCATTAATCTACTACTCTCTGCGCATCACCCCACATGCAATAATAATAGTAGTATTTCTCTTCAAATGACTCAAAGTGAAGTCATTTTCTCTTTTAAAATGATCCCTGTTGTACTTTTAAAATTATAAATGAAAGCTAAAAGCCTTTCTGAATCAATAAACAGGACATTTTTATTCCCAATCACTTTACCCATTTTGACCCACATTATTTCCCAGTTTTAAAAGTTTGTTTTCAAACTGAGTCGACATCCTTCCATCCATGCGTCTATGCCTAAAGTCCCTCCCACACACAGGGAGGGAGTCCTGAGAGCCAAGGAGAAAAGCAGGAATGCTTCCGGATAAACATGGACCCCAGGGTCACAGCGGGGCAGACATATTCCCACCAGCTGCGTGTCACCCCGACCTCCTGCTGCTCAGAAATGCCTCAGAGAAGTGGGGCTCAGCCTTTCAACACAGCCCATCCACAGGCCATGGGGTCCCAAAGCCCTGCACGACCCTCCATCACATTTTAATTTTCTTTACCTGTGTTACATTCTCCCCTTCTCCAGCCCAGCTCATAAGTACTTCATCCCATTAAAACTGTGGGCTCCATACGTGCAGACACTGTTTCTGTAGGTTCCATTCATTGCCTTTCAAAAAGTAGCATTAAATCAGTGTCACAAGGCATTCATCGATAAGCATTTCTTGAGCGTCTAGTCTGTGCTCAGGGCAACAACAGCACTCTGGTCAATTCTCAGTGGGCTTTGGGCAGGAGGCGGTGTGCAGTGCTGTTAACCCAGGTAACGCGTCAGGGGTGTGACGCCGAGCTCTCATTTCACATACATCACTTCAGGGTGTGTGGCTAACATGCGCCCTGTGCAGACAGGGGCCAACACCCCCTCCACTTCGCACTGATGGGTTTCCATGCATCACTACAATTAAGATTCTGCAGCTCTCTGGCAAATGTAATACAAAAACATTTGAAAAGGAAGTATGGTCTATATGCAGGATAACAAACGATTTATAGTTTCTTTGCCAAGACATGTAGGAAGTAAATATAAAACAAAACTAGAGCAAGTTTAGCATTTTCCTTCTCCAAATACAACGCTGCTGGCTACAGGCCAACAGCACAGCCTTGACGGTTCCTCCCATTGAAACTGGCCGGGAATGAGACACCATCACCGTTTGACATTTGGATGCCATCACAGACATTTGCTAGTTTGTGGCCAGATAGTGGTTTACTCAAACAACCTGCAATCTTATTTATAACCTAGTTTGCAAATAACAGAGATGTTAACGTGGTACTCTTTGACACATCGAACCTTTACATCTGACCAGGATCATAATTTTAGGACTACCATTAGTCTTTCTTGTATGTGTAAAGTGACAAGCCCGCTTCCATCAGAGCAGTAAATCTCCAGGTGAGAGAAGGCAGTGAGCATTTTTGTAGGGCAAATTGATCGTCTTCAAAATGGGCAATTGAACTCGAATAATGAACGTGCGCTACAGTGTAGAAGGTGCGGCACTGTTTCCCGGGACAGTTCCAAAGAGGAAACAGAACAAGCACCCCACCGACAGAGAAGGCAGGCACATCCTGGCTGGGGCGTGCTGCAGAGGGACGGACGGACGACGCGGAGGAAAGTGAGGCCACTCCTGGTCGGAGGCTCGCAAAAGGAAGGCTTGAATGAAGGATGTGGCATCTGAGACGCACTTTAAAGAGAGGGTGGGATTTCAGGGCTATGAAGAGAGTGTTAGGGGCCCAGGTAAGTTCTTGACCCAGTCCTGCCTGCCTTATTTCCCATAATAGCTAACAATGAGTGCGTACTTACTGTGCACCAGGCACCATTTGAAATATTTGTTACGTAATATGATCCATTCAATTCCCAAATATTCCTGTGAGATTATCCATAAAATAATCTTATCCCATTGTTCATATCAGAAAAACAAGGCACAGAGAGGTTAAGCAACTTGGCCAGGGTTGCACAGCTATCAAGTGGTGAGCTGGAATTCAAACTCAGGCAAGCTGCTAACAGTTGCAATCTTAAGCACCCCCTTACCCTGCCCTTGGGAGCTTGGGCCCAGCACTTTGGGACTTAGCTGCCACCTCTAGTTCTTAATTTGACTCTGCTTTTGGACCAGTGCTCTCAGTTGGACCTCTGCCTTGCTTCTGAGAACAAGGATCCTTGGAGCTACCTTACACAGTTTATTTGTAAAAATGACATGTTTTTATTGTTTTCCTTGTTTAAAAAAAAGCAATACTTATTTACTGCAGAAAAATTAGATGATAGAGACAAACAAAAAGAAGAAAATGAAAAGACTTCCATAATTCCACCCCTCAGAGACAACCACTCCTAGCACATTGCTGAGTGCCCTTGCACGTGTTTCACACCTGGGGGAACACATACAAATACAAACTATCTTGCAATCTGCTTTTCTCACTTAGCACCAACACAAACATCTGTCTGCATCAATAAATATTTACCTATAGTCTGATGTTGAAACGTCCCCTCTGTGTCATCTCGTAAAAAGGGCTAGATGAGGCCAGAGGCAGAGCAGGCGGGTGGGGGAAGGGGTCGTTTGGGGTCTGAACCGAGGAAGAAGGCCCTGGAATTGACCAGACAAAGGATGAAGCCGGAGCAGAGGCGTGGCCTTGGAAAGGACTCACGATTATAAATCTCGTCCCGCTGGGGCGACCCCAAAGGGCAGAGCAGAGTGTATGGGAGGGCCAGACGCAGAGCCGAGCCAGCCAGGGAGTGCAGAAAGCCAGGCAGCGAGGTGCAGGAGAGCAGGGGCCGGGCCAGGCAGGGAAGCAGGAGAGCACGCCCAGGCGGGGGCCTGGGTGGCCTGCCGGGCCTTCAGGGTGCAGCAGCCAAAGACTGTGCCAGCCCTGCTGATGGGGCCGGGGCTGCAGCTATACTCCAGGGGCAGATGCTGCTGCCCTGGGAGAGGGGGAGCGGGTGGCAGATTTCTGGGTGCATCTTATGAAAGACTGGCACGCAGCAGGGCTGGGGCTGCGATTGACGTGCCACCTTGTTCTCATTGCTCAGCTAGGCTTGATAATCAGTCCTTCCGTGGCTTGGAGACCACAAATCCATGGCTGGGAGCCTGCTCTGATCGGTGATCTTCCTTTCAGCTCAAACCTCTGAATATCCCTCCCCGCGCCTCACGGGACTTCTCCAGGCCCTGCGTTGGCCTGTACTCAGACACCGCATTCTGCCAGCCAGGTGGGCTCTCCTTCCCACCCCTGTACCTGGGCCTGCCCCTCCCAGGGCCTCTGCGCTGCAGCAGTTAACCAGGCTACAGCCAACCACGTCCAATGACATTGCGGGAAAACCACAAGTGAGGCAGGGAGAGGAATGCAGCGAGCTACTGGGCTAGGGGTAAGGTGGGCTGGGCCGTGACACGAAGTGTCTCAAGCGACAGGCCGAGGAACCTGGGCAAACTCAGAAGCAAACAGAGAACCACTGAAGGGTTCTAAACATGAGACTTTGAGAGATTTATCTGGAAGTAGAATGGAGGATGGGGGTACAGTGGGAGAGGCTGAAGCAGTGGTTAATTCTGCGGACTTCAAAATCGCCTGGGAAGTGGCTGTGTTTCAGTTAATGCCTAGGTCCCACCTTCAGAGGCTGATTTAACTGGTCTGAGGAAGATATTTTTAAAATACCATGACAGTCTTAACTGAGAAGGGAGAGTCTTAGAGAAAGGAAACACACCCCACACACAGCCGAGCAGTAGACCGATTCTTTCAAAGGCAGTCAGCGAAAAGCTATTTACAGGATTAAATTCCCTTCTCCATTTCCTCCTGGGGTCTCTGGTTCCTGCTCTCTCATTTTCACAACAGTTCCTGAATTCAGGGTCCCCTCTCCTGGCATCCAGCCCTCTCCCCCACAACCCACCACCCCCACTTTCCAGTCCCCCCCGCAGCTCTTGGTCAGTCTCCCCAACTCTCAGTCCCTGACTTGGCTGTGGTTCCACGGTCGGTATTTGCCTTCCAGACTTGAGGTGCTGTGTCCTCACTGTTTTCTGGCGGGCCCGCACCCCAGACGGTGAGAGGAGGATCTGAGGGGCACTGCGAGAAAGAAACACGGAGGTCTTGGAACTGATTGCATGTGATGGGCAATGCCTGTGGCATTACGATTGAAGAAAGAAGAGTGAGATTCCATTGAACAACCAAGAATTCGTGCAGCTTATTAACATTTTCTGAGAATGCAGCGTGTAAAGTCTGTCGGAAGAAAAACATTTCCTAGGTTGCACGTCTTTAGCTGTAGGAGGATTTGTGTTTCAGGCAACAGTGCGATCGTGGTGGGTAACTGTGAGAGGAGAATGAATTGACAGGTGTGGCACAGCAGAGCAGGAGCTGTCACAAGGAAAAGACAGTAGACAAGGAAGCCCACGGTGGGAGGATGAGACCTGCGCAGGAGCCCGGGCTCCGGAGAGGCCCGAGCAAGGAAAGGCTGGGTGAGAGGGAGGGTGCTAGGGTTTGACTCAGGCCGTAATTTGACCAGAATGAGCTTTCTCCAGTATAAGGATTTTCCCTCCCAGTATAAAACTAATTGATTGCAGTTTAAGATGAGTGTATGCTTAATTTTCACATTTCCTCTGTGAGTTTAATGGTTAAAATGGACTTGTTTTAGAATTGGTGCATAAGACAAAGAAGTTCTGGTCTAATGGGAACAGAGTTCTGCTTTCGTTGGTAAGCTCCTTTCCCTTTGGTCTTCTTTTTAAAATCCAGACAGTCTCATTTAGGGATAGCACATTAAGCACGTTTGCACCAAGGTGTTAATGATTTCTCAGATCTCCTTTCCTGGTGACAGAATATTGAGTAAAGGTGAAAGCACCAGAAACTTGGGTTACATTACAGAAAGACGGAGGCAGAGAAGGGTAGTTATTTGTACACTTTTGTTCATAGCAAAATTATTCGTAGTAGCCAAGAGGTCCATTGACACATGAATGGATAAACGAAATGTGGTATATACATAAAATGGAATATTATTCAGCCCTAAAAAGGAATGAAACTTTGGCACATGCTACAGCATGGATTAACCTTGAGGATATCATGCTAAGTGAAATAAGCCAGCCACATTAGGACAAATACTGTATGATTCCACTTGCATGAGGTACCTAGAGTGGTCAAGTTCATAGAGACAGAAAGCAGAACGGTGGGTGCCAGGGGCTTGGGGAGGGAGAGAAGGGGAGTAGTGTTTAACAGATAAGGAGTTTCAATTTTGCAAGACAAAACAAGTCTGGAGTTTGGTTGCACAACAATGTGAATATACTTAACACTACTGAACTATACACCTAAGAATGGTTAAGAAGGTAAATATTATGTTATGTCTATTTTATCACAGTTTTTAAAAAAGTTAAGCGTCGTGAAAGCCAAAAATAAGTTCTGCCTCTTTTGAAATTTTGTACAGAGTACTCTCTGAATGAAAATTTTTTTGTTTTGATTTTGATTTTGTTTTTTTAAGAGACAGAAGGGAGAGATGTGTTGTAGTAACTGCTTTTCTATCCTGGCGTTCTTGTCTCTGAGTCCTTGTGGGTGGGTGTGAGGGTCTCTTTCCGCATCATCAGGAGCAGCAGCCTGTTCAGTTACCTTCTACTGAATGCCTCTGTGTGTCAGGCCCTCCAGGCAGTTCCTCTCGTGGGTCCTCACAGCGGCCCTAATGAGGTAAGTGCTATTATCCCTATTTTGCAGATGAAGGAACTGAGGCCCTGTGACTCCTCTAGGATCAGAGAGCTGGTAGGTGGTGAACTCTTGTTTTGGAAAGTTCTTTTTTTTTTGGCCCTAAGATCAGTATTTATATTCCCTACATCTTTATTCACCTCAGAAGATTACAGAAAACTTGGAAGTAGAAAATAAGTGGCTCCATGTATCCTCTTGCTAGCAAGTGGGAGAATCAGAGCAAGTAGAAGAGTCCAGTGAAATGACAGCCCCTGTGTGTGCAGCTCCAGACCAGCTTCCTGTGCGCTTGATCTTTGCTCTGTGCATTTACCCTAAACGTAGGGCAAGAAAATGCCACTTGTCGTTAAGACGTATATATGCAAACGTAACAAAAGGATGTAGGATCTTGTGACACTGCCAATCGGCTGCAAAGCGAGTATTTCTGATCTTGTCGTCTTCTCTCTTCCAATCCTGTAAGGAGTGTGCAGCAGATAATTGTGTTTCCCTTGTGTTTACCCTTCAGCGGGCCTGGGTGGGGGCTGGCTCCTCCCCTTCTTCTCCTCTCCACTCCGCTATCCAGCTCACTGGGCTGTCGTCCACCCCTCACTTCTACCCCAGTTAACCCTTCCCCTGGGTCTCTCTGGACGTAGGTCAGAGCCCAAACACTGATCTGCGAGGCACTTGCGAGATGACCCTGCCCACTTCCAGCCTCCTCTCCCTTGTGGCCAGTTCCACCGTTATTAAGGTGCTTACAGTGCCCTGAACACACCACTCTTCCCTAGCTTTCACGTAATAACAATCGCCTCTGTTTATTGAGTGTACCAGGCACCATATTAAAGGCTTAACATGTTATCTCCTTTCATTCTTAGAGCAATCCCGCAAGGTGGGAATTATTGATCCCATTTTACAGATGAGGAATCTGAGGCTCAGAAATATTCTGAAATTTGCCCATGGTCACATAACTAGTGAGTGGCAGTCAGATTTTGAAACCGGCCTGCCTGACTCCAAAGGCAGTGCTCTCAAACACAATCTGTCCATGTGGCCAAATTGTACTTCTCAAAATGCTACTCACATTTTATTGCTACAAATCCTCCCTTAAGCCCTCCTTGACCCCACCACCTCTGCCCTCGACATGCAGGCACAGTCTGTGACTGTCCTTCCTGCCTCCATAGCACCCTGTCCACACTCACTACTTGAATTAAGGCAAATGTACTGAGCGCCTGCTGCGGACCAGGCCTGTGATGCACCAACCATCCTCATCTGTTCAGGTACACAGTGTCGCTCCCTTTGGGGCAGGGGCTGGGTTGTATTCCTGTTGGCATCCCTCATTCCGCACAGCTTGTGGAAGAGGTGGACCAGATTCTCAGCCCGGAGGCTGGTGGTTAGGAGAAGCTTCACCCATAGGGGGACCCTCGCCCCAGCTTTGTAGGTTACCCAAGGGGGCATTCTTTTTCTCCCCAAATCCATACACAACAGGGCAATCCAGAATTGAGGCTCAGGGCAGCCGGCCACAGACCCATTCCCCCCAAGGTGTGTGGTCACTGTAATCCTCAACTAATCATTTGTTTTAACAAATCCTTTAAAAATTACATCAGTCCAAAAATAATCTGGCTACCAAATAAATTCTAAGAACTTGGTCATAAACCAAGTTTGCCAGAGCATCAGAGACTGAGAGAGAAAGCAAGGGTGATCTCTTCTCCAGAGGCCCACCGAGTGTTTTCCTGCAGGAAGGAAAGCACAGAGTGGATGATGATTTGATTGTCCAAGCGTCCTGCAAGGTGCTCTTAAGATACTGGCTGTAAAAGCAGGGACTCCATATAACTGGGAATTTATCAGCCACAAGTGTCCGGCTCACTCATCTTTGACTTATCTTCCATATACGTGAAGGAATTACTGTCTCATCTGCCTGGCACTTCAGAGAATGGCCAAGTCATACATTCTGAGCACTGTGTTGATCTGTAAAAAAGAACAAAATGCCCTGGTGCCAACGATTCTGCCCCTGGACAGTCAGCCAGAGGGAGGCAGCATTAACTATTTTAGGCCATGAAAGGACCACTTACCAGATGACTATTTCAGAACAATTAGAGCATATTATAATAAGATAATCACCTGGCTCCATTGAAATATATGAAAAAGGAATTAACCAGCCCATGGAGGCCTTGACTATTTACTCCGTCCCTTAGGAATCCCGTCTGCTTTATGAAATGTTTCAAACCAGGGAATTTTATCTCATTTTATAAAAATCTTCAAATATCAGTCTCCTGATAAACTGTTCATAGGCTGCCTTCTACCTTGTAACCGCCCTAAGCCATCAGTGTGGAACTAAAACAGCTTTTTGGAAAAAGTAGTTAGACATTATCAGCAGAGGCTTGCCTTATGTAGATACAACGTCAGGGATGTGATTTTTCTCTTTTTTTCTTTCACTATAGGAACACTTTGGAATGGCACATCAATTATTCATTTAGGCCCAAACCTTCCACTCCTCCATTTTCCTTCCATTGAGAAGTGTTGTATTTAAGACACTGGGCTCACAGAGGCAAATATTTCCAGCATCTCATCTGAAGCTCTTTTTTTGCCCTGTTTTGTATTGCCTATATTCTTGATGTTTCAGGTGTTTCTTAAAAAAAAGATGTCAGGGCAGTATTAAAACTTGCATGCTCATTGACTTCCAGTCAATAATTTTTCTGATGGAAAAATGTTCCTTAATATGGCAGGAATAAATCATGGTTATTTCTGGAGAAAGGGAGAGAGAATCAGGTTTGGGGGTGATGGCAAATGGGATTTTAGTCTTTCTCCAATTGTTGAGTGTTTTCTAAAGAAGCATACATTCATACATTACTAATGTAATAGAAAATTAAATTTTAAATAAGGATAAACAATAATGTGAGAAAAATATGTTGTAACTAATCTGGAGGTTGAGATTGTTTCCCCCAAACATAGCTAAATTTATGCATTCCCTAGGTCCTTGCTGCCTTCCAAGGAATTTATTCAGTCTGCACAAGCTGCTGGCTGCTCTGCTTGGCCGGGCCTGTGGTCATCCACCCTGAGCGCTGGACACCCTCCATTTCCTGCCAGGTGTTTCTGCCGCAGCTTCCTGAGGTGGTGCTGCACCTGCCCAGGGGGCCGCTTCCAACATTCCCAAGGCTGCAGACTCTCTAGGAGCCCAAAGAGCCTTCTGCTCCCTCCAGACCTCCCAGCGCCAGTCTGTCTATTTGCACATGAATTGGGGGAAATGTTCCCCCTCCCTAAGGTTGATCTCAGCCCCTGGAGCTGGGGTGAGCACCAATACTAGGCTCTCTGCTTCCTTGCCCTGCTTTCACTTAGGAATTCGCCTCGTTCATTGCTTGCTCCTAGAACCTTCAAAATGTTCCCCTTGAAGACACTTTTCCCCTTCTAAATCACTCAGGCGGATAATTTGGAGGGAAAAAAATGAGTCTTCTCTGACCCCACATCTATGCAAATAGCTTAGATCCGGCCATACGTATTTACTTGTACGTGAATATGTGAAAATATATGAATGTATATTTGAAAGTGTAAAACCATAGTTACAAATATAGGCATATGAGTGAACAAACAGTTCAAAAAGGGACTCAAACACTAAGGGCTGTGCCCACTTTATGATTTTACCACTTGTTCCTGTTGGAGTTTTACTTTTACTGTGGTCCACTGCATCCTTATTAATGTAGTTCCAGCTTACAACTAATTCTGAATGGGACACACTATTTTGATATGTTTGGAAAGATCTCCTTATGCCTTTAAATATCGCCACTTTTTTAAACTTTGCCAAGGTCATAATGGAGTAAAAGTATTTCAAAAATACCAGAGCTTTATTATTAATGTTATTTTACAAGTTAAATTATACATTAAGGGTCAAGTTGGAAATGATAAGAAATGATGGTACAAGATTCAGTAACAAGCCATGGTTGACAGAGAAAAGTGTAAGTGGGTGCTCATCTTATATGTTTCACATCCCTCTATCCACTACATCTTTTTTTGAAGTGAAATCGATATTACTGCTTATATAGTAAGTATATATCCCTTGACACAAACATATGTGACATATGAATAAATGGAAGAGGCGATGAAGATATGTTAAAACAAACTTATTTGGTCTTTCAGAGAACTCATTAAATTACTCTCACTTGGTTCTTAGGGTGGCTAAGCTTGAAAAATCAGGCTCAAGAAAATCTGTTGCCCAGGAAAAGAATATGTAATTTAAGGCAAAAGAATAAAAAAATGGAGACAAAATGTACTACAGCTCATTTGTCTGGAACACATGGGCTATTTCAGGTGTGGGGAAAAGGGAGAGGGTGTGCAAGTCTACCTACATCTTTCATTTGCAGTGGCTTGGTTCCTGGCATAATCCATACACTCAGCAGTGAGAGATTGCATGCTTAATTACTTAAGAGACCCAGAGAATAACGGCAAGATCTTTATTAACGGAGGTGTTTCTGGCCTCTTGTGCTTCTTTCTTTGATAAGCTGATTATTGCTTTATTGGTTCCAGTCTTGTCAGGACCATGGACAGCTCCATCACAGCGGGGAGTCTCTTCTCTGCCTCGTTCTTCTACTTGTAGGATTTCAGAGGAAAACAGACCTGAAAGATTAACTGTTTTCACACCGAGACTTTACAGATGAGGAAATGGATGTTCATAAAAGTTAAATGACATGTTCAAGTCACGTGCTTAAATCTGAAAAGCAGTCTCACCCTCAACAGAGCAGAGCGTAGGGAAAGAATCACTTAGAATAAGTGGGTTTAGATCTACATTCTGCCTCTTAACAGCTATGTGGAATTTGGGCTTTAATTTCCTCATTCTGTAAAATGAAAGTGAGGATGTCTTCTATGCATGATAGTGACGATCGGAGATAAAGCATGTGAAATGCCAAGCTCAACTTGACAAAGAGTAAAGACTCCATAAATGACAGTCAGTGATAATAGGACCACTCAACCCATACATCATACTGAGAAACAACTAGGTGAAAAATACCACCCAAGGTGCTGCTGGCACCCCAAAATGAGGGAGACTGTGAATTCCAGAGAGCTTGGCCTTCTACCTGACTTGCCCTAAGCCGTATACTTGCCCTTTAGGGAAAGAAGTTTCAAAGATAACCGTGCTATCCTTTCCCCCCCCCCCCCCTCACATCATAGGTTTAAGTATTAGCAAAACCAAATGCACATAATTGGGTAGTTTGAACCCAGATCTATCAACCTTAGCAAACAGGAACCTTCTGTTCAATCTCAAAACCTTATTCTACAGCCTTCTAGACTGTGTGCTCTCCCTGTCTCTCCCTCCATCTCTTTCTCTCTCTCTTAGATAGTATTGATATTGCTAATATCCATTCTCTCTTTCTCCGCACCTACACCCTCCACTCTGTGTAGGAGGTTGACTGAGCACCTGCCGTGTGCCACATACCATGTGAGAAGGCAGGCATAGTTCCTGGCTTCACGAAGCTACCATCTGGGGGAGAAGACAGACATTAAGTAAGCAATTACCATAAAGCAGGAGTGTTATCACCTATAAGGATCTCCCTGTTTCAGAGAAGTAAAAAGTAGATCTTTCTTATAAAGAGCTTAAGGACTCTCATCCATACTGAAGAAAAGTGACAGAAGAAATCATTATCATTATAATAACCTAGTTGTTACCTCTACAATGGATGCATAATGGCTAAACCCAGCATTTCAAATCTCATAAAATGAAATATATGAATTTTCTTAGTGCTGTCAACTTTTTCCTTCACTGGAAAAAAACTTCAAACTGGGGTCTTTTTAATGTGTCTAACACAAAAAAGGGAAATCTTCTAACAGAGATTAAAAGCCGTACACTGTGCCAATGATCACATTGGAATGCACACAAAGGATTAAAATTCAGATTATTGATAGTTTGTTCTGGAATGAGTGTTTGGGAGTTGTTGATTATGCGACTAATGTGGATGCTGGGCTGTACATTGAACATGCTTTTCCACTTTTGAGCCATGTTACTTGACTTATTGCATAAATTTCACATCTAAGGCTTATCATAGAGACCATATCTAATACTAATAAGGATTTGTGTCCAAATTTTCATCCTCAAAGAACTTTGCAAGCATTAATTAATACATTCAGCCCCTTGTTGAAAGAGTTGTATTTGGTATCTCTATTTTCAGAGATTCAGGACTACATGCGCTTCACCTCAGGGCGCCAAGAGAGCCAGTGATGGAATTGGGGTATCTAAGCATGTAAAATCCTTATCCTCAATTCTGAGTGTGTGTGTGTGTGTGTGTGTGTGTGTGTGTGTGTGTCTGAGGGTCTCTAAGTATGTCCTCCTTCACTCTCTTTAACTTTCATTCTCTGCTCTTTCTCCTATTTTTTTCTCACCGATCTTAGAGATTAGGTGATTTGCAAACAAGTTATGGTAGGAAGAAATCAGCAGGAAAAAAAGAAGTGAAATTGAAAAGAAAAAATATTTAGTTTGTAAATAAATCATACCAACTTATATGACACCTAACTTTCTTTCTCATGATTTATTACTATTTTATTAAAATAATAACAGCTATCCTGTGTTGAGTGACATACATACCAGGCATGGTGCCAGAGACCAAGGATAAAGATTTTTTTAAATGGGAGAGAGAAGGTCCTTGCCTTCAAGGAATTGATGGTATACTGGGGACATGACCTTGAGAAGAGGTAACTCTGCTGTGCTGTGGCCAATGCTACGATTGTTGTGCTCACAGGGTGTAAAGACAGCATATAGAAGTATTTGATCTAGTTGGAATCAGTCATGGGAGAGTTCCTAGAGCACATGAAACCTGGGCAAAGTCCTATGAGGTGAGTAAGAGTTATCAGGGGGAAGCTGGGAGAGAGTCCAGGCCTGGAGAGCAGCTTGAGAACCAGCAAGGACGTCTGACCCAGCATGCTGTGTGTGGGTGGTGGGCAGGAGTGGTTGGGGACAGAGGAAGGTAGAAGAAGCAGCAAAATGCCAATCTTTGTTACAGCATAATGATCAAGGCAAATGTGATGAGTTAAATTTGAAGCAGAGAGAGAAGCCGATCCCATAACTAATGGGAAGCCATAATTTCCCTCTGGTGGCGCTGTATTATCTATGTCGTACACATTTTATGGAATAAAACTGCATTCCTGAATACATATTTCATAATTTTTTTCCTCTCATTTGAGCCTCTAATGGCACCAGCAGCTGCAGTTTCTCAGGATGCCAAATGACATAAGGATTTTTCTGCCTAGTCATTCATTCTACAAATACTGATGTCGAGCACTGCGCTGGGTGACAGGGAGCAAACGCTAATGAGATCAAACTGTCCTCAAGGAGCCCACCATCTTGGGGGAGGAAGCAAGAACACCAGTGATTCTCAAACTCTGGGATACAAACTAATAGAAGTATGCTCAAGGTGTTATGGGAGCACAAAGGAGGGCTACATTAGTCAGCTCAGGACACCATCATGATACACCACAGACTGGGTGGTTTAAACAAAAGAAATTTATTTTCTCACAGTTCTGAAGGCTGGAAGTCCCACACCGAGGTGTCAGCAGGGCTGGTTTCTCCTGAGTCCTCTCTCCTCAGCTTGTGGATGGTCACCTTCTCCCTGTGTCCTCATGTGGCCTTTTCTCTGTGCACTTGTGTATCCGATATCTCTTCCTCTTCTTATAAGGACACCAGTCATATTGATTAGGGCCCACCCTAATGGCCTCATTTTAATTTAATCACCTCTTTAAAGGCCTTATCTCCAAATACAGTCACATTCCAAGATACTGGGGTTAGAGCTTCAACATAAGAATTTTGGAAGAACAAAATTCAACAACAGCTAGGGGTATTTAATAGCTTGGAGGTGGGGTAGGCAAAGATCAGGAAAGGCTTCCAAGAAGAGATGTTTCCTAAGGCAAAGTTGGGAAGATAAGTAGGTATTAGGCAGGCAAAGAAGGACATGAGGGTGTGGAGATCAGAGGACACGTGCTAGGTGCAGTGGGCTTGCTTCTAGGATGTAGGGTGACTTTGTGCAAATCAGAAAAAGGTACCCTTTCAGGGAAGACACAGCTCTGTGGGTATCTGGCTTGGTAAGTGGAGTTTGGGCTGGATATCAGCCATAACATGTCCCCTGGGCCAGGAGCCCTTGTGCAGTGTACAACCTGTACAATCTTGGGTTGCAGCCCTAAAGAAGGACTAGCTTGGGGATTCAGAGGCAAGGGAGAGCATAAAATGTCCAAGGTCAGGTGGTTGGGATGGCAGCATGTGAAGGAGTAGCTGGAGGTAAGGACAGAAAGGAATTCAAGGGCCGCACAAAACGGCCTTGTAAGCAAGATGTCTGAATGTGACATCTCTTGTGTCCCACCTCACATCATGTCAACCTACTTTTTACTCTAACCTTTGCTGCAGCAACTAGCTTTATTCAGGCATAACCTGACAGAACCACATCTCAGCTTCTACTGTACCTTCCCCTTTGCATCCCAGGGCTTCTCTGATGCTGAATAGGTTGCCTGCAGTGACCCATGCGGTCCTCAGGCACATACAGCCTGGAAGTTACACTCCATGGGCCTCACTGGGCCAACATGGGATGAGAGGATAGGAACAGGGGACAAATGCTCCTCTTCCAAACCATGCGAGGACCAGGACCCCATGGAGACAAAGCCCAGTTACACATCGGGGGCATCCCTGGGTTATTGGCATTCCCTCTGTCCCTGTTTCACTCTTCCCCAGTTTCCTATTCCTGTTCGTGGAATCACTTCCCAAACAAAGTATCTGCCCACAAGTCCTTATCTTAGGGTCTGCCCTCTGGGTCTATCCTGGGCTAAGCCTGTGATTGTACAATTTGGGGACACTTTTGAGAGCAAAAGTGTACGTGCTAATAGGGACATATGGTTAGTACTTTTGTTTTCTCATTTTTAAAAATAAAGAACAATTTACATATGGAAAAAGTCATCCTTTTTTGTGTGCAGTTCTGTGAACTTCAACAAATGCAGCCACCATCACAGTCAAGATACAGAACAGTTTCACCACCCAAAAAATTGCCATGCCCCTTTCTAATCAACCCCCTCCCCAGCTCAGCTCTTGGAAATCAGTGACCTGCTTTCTGTCCCTATAGCCATGCCTTTGCAAAAGTGTCATATAAATGGATTCATAAAGTCTGTAGCTTTTTGAATCTGACTTAGCATGATACATGTAAGACTCATGCATGTTGTTGCATGCCTCAAGAGCGTGCTTCTCTTTATCGCTGAGTAGTATTGCATTTTATGGATACTCCACAGTTTGTTTATCCATTGGGTTGTTTTAGGTTCTGACAATCATGAATGAAGCCATTATGAAAGTTTGAGTACGGGTCTTTGTGTCAACGTTGGTTTTTATTTTTCTAGGATAAATATTGAGGAGTGATATTGCCGAGCCATATGGTAAGTATGTATTATAAGCAACTCCCAAATTGTTTTCCAAAGCAGCTGTATCATTTTGCATTCCTACCAGCAACACAGGAGAGTTCCAGTTGCTCCACATCTTCACCAGACCTTGGTATCATCGGTTTGGATGCCCTACTTTTAAACCATGCTGAAGAGTTTGAACTTAATCCTAGCAGCAAATGGGGGCACTGCTGAAGGGGCGAAGGTCAGAGAATGGCAATGATGGGACCTGTGTTTTGGGAATATCCCCTGCTCCTCAGGGAGACTAGTTAGGATGCTGTCATTTAGGAAAGAAATGATGGGGATCAGAACAAAGGCAGTAGCAGGAGAGAGGAGAAGTTTCAAAGATGCTTAGAAAATAGAGTAAACCAGACATGATCTCCTAGACATGTGTGTGTGCATGTGCGCGTGTGTTAAGAGGTGTGAAAAAGTGGAAAAGCCACCTAAAAACAACTATTTTCTTAACCTTCTTGTCAATAGCTTCAGAATAACTAGAATAAGAGGATTACCTGGTAGCTCTGCTAATTTTTTTTTGAGGCTGAACTAGTTGTGTTGATGCACAATACAGCATAAATAAGGGAATAAAGTTTTGTTGGTGTCATGGACTAAATTCTGTTCCCCTAAATCCATATGTGGAAGTCCTAACCTCCAGTACCTCAGAATGTGACTGTATTTGGAGACAGGGCCTTTAAAGAGGTGATTAAGGTTAAATGAGGTCGTTAGGGCAGCCTTGATCCAATCTGAGTGGTGTCCTTGTAAGAAGAGGAAGAGACACCAGACAAGCATGTGCACAGAGGAAAAGCCATGTGAGGAAACAGGGAGAATGTGACTGCCTGCAAGTCCGGGAGAGGGGCCTCAGGAGAAACCGGCCCTGCCGACACCTTGGTCTTGGACTGCCAGCCTCCAGAACTGTGAGAAAATAGATTTCTGTTGTTTAAGCCCCCAGGCTGTGGTATTTTGAATTGGCAGCCCAAGAAGACTAATACAGTGAGTTAACATATTTTCCAGACAACTGAAATCTATTCCTTTAAGTGTGAAAACCTTCAAAATGTCTAATCATTTTGGAAGGACATATTTCTAAGCAGTATCTATAAATGGCAATATAATGAGCATATTTCAACCCCCTCCTACCATCGGGCCCTGTCCTATCTTCATTTTATATCAGATTGCAATGTGGCCCTGCCATGTCCTCAGGGTCTTGAGAATACGGGATTATCCGCCTCTTCCCAGAGTGGTCCCAGCATGCTATGCTTATTGAGGACTTTCGTCTGTTTTTAGGGTTTGTTTTTGTTTTGTCTTGGTTTCCTTCCCCTCTCTCAGGCTGTCATTGCCACCTTCTTCTCACATGCTTGCCTCTAGAAGCCTTTTGCATTCTTCTGAAAGGTGGTTCTTACTGGCAGTGAGCTGGACACCAGATAATCAAGTTTGTTGGAATTTTATCTAAAAAGTCATGGATTTTTGTGCACAAATTTTTTGACATCTCTTTTAACTTCTCAGAGATGCTTTAACTTCCATCCTGGATTTTGGCAGCATCACAGATAGCTGAGATGGCCATGCAAATGGCTGCCAGATAAGTGAGATGCTTTTTTGGCCAAAATGATGGAGAGTCCTCCGTAGGTGTGAAATAGTTTCCCAAGGGTCCAGAATGTGAGGTTTGTTTACATTTTTCACCTGAATTCCGTCTGCCTCGTCAGAGAGCCTGCAGTCGTTCAGCATGTGCTGGCTGCTCCGTGGAGCTGCTGTCAGGAATGCTTCCCTTCTCACCTTCCCAGCCTGACATTCTGCTGAATTTGTAACTCGCAAGGAAGACAGATGCAATTTATCTTCCTATATCTCTATAAAGATCCAGAAAGATACACTAATTTGTTAGAATTCATTCAGAACCATCCCACAAATCAGGACCCATAGACTGGGAAGGCAATTTTTTAAATGTCAAACAAAAATCTTGAGGACCAAAATTGAGGTTGAGCAAATTGGCGCAGGAGACAGAAGCCTCTGGCACTGGTTCTGACTTGGCTCTGGCTCCCATGGGGCTGGGGGCCCTTCTGGTCCCTAAGGGAAGAATGCTCCATCCTGTGTGCTTTATGTTAAGTGAAGTCACTAATGCCTCCTGTTTAGCTCTGAGCAGCGCTGTATTCGGGCTCCTGACTTGCTAACCTCTCACCTGTCCACTGACCAAGCTCTTTTCATAGGTTCCTAAGCACAGTCACAGTGGCCCAGGGAAGGATAAAGTGGACAGGCGCTGCTTTCAGCCCTCTCCACTGCAAGTAGTGGAAGTACCAGAACCATAATCCTTCTACCCTCCATGTCTGTCCCATGGCATTTTAAATCTGCTATCCTTATTCTGTGAGCAGATATAGAGAAAAGACATGTTTCCAGTTATTTTATGGATAGATTATGGCCCAAATAAGCCAATTAACCCAATCAAGGCAGGATTTTTACTCAAAAACACAGGCACCAAGTGACAGAGAAAGCCAACAATCCCTCTCCTACCACATCCCCACCGACCCCTAGCAGTCCTCCTTGGGCCCTGTCACACCTCCCTACTAGAACAGCGATTTATAGGACTGTCATTAGGCTTTGTGACCTTGAGACTATCAGAGAGCTTTCACAGGGTTTCAGTGTTCTCAGAAATAATGTGAGGAGGCTGGACTATTGAGGAGTCTATTTTTAATCAGTATTCATTCCATAGATATTAAGCATCTCCAAGACACTGAGCTGAGGACCATGGGAGAGGTGACCAAGATGTTGGACAGGAGCCCTGCCTCCAAGGAGCTTGCTATTTAGAGTTGAGTAGGAGAACGGAGAATCATACATAAATGCCTAGACCACAAGATAGAAAGTGATGAGGCTGTGGTGGACTCAAGATGGCCGACGACTCTTTACTACTAGAGGCAGGGTTGTGTTCTCCTGCCCTTGAACCCAACTGGCCCTGTGGCTTGTCTGGACTAACGAATGAGCCACAGTAAAGCTGTGACTTCTGAGCTGGCCCTCAAGAGATCTGCACCTTCTGCCTTTGCTGCTTGGAATACTCCCTCTTAAAAGCCATGAAAGTAGTTCAACCTCCCCGAGACCACCATGTTTGAGGAAGCCCAAATTAGCCACATGGAGGGGAGTGCCTGTGGAGGATGCTGATCAGGATGCTGATCCTAGTCTCATTCATAGGAAATACACACTGAAGTATTTAGATGTTAAGGGACCAAATATATGCAACTGACTCTCAAATACTTCAGATAAAATAGTCTGTCACTGATATATTCCATGACATAATGTAATATAAACATAGAAAGTGTGCAAATAATAAAGCAAATAGAGCAAAATATTAACAATAGGTGAGCCTGGAAGATATGGGTGTTTTATGTATTATTCTGATCCTTGCAACTTTTCTGTAAATTTGAAATTAAGTATTTTCAAATTAAAAGTTACTAAAAATAAATCCTGATACAGACATATTTATCCTGTGGATAAGTAGTTAGGATTATCTAGTGCTTACCAATGGCTGACAGTGGCCCAGAGAAGCCATTCAACCTTGCTGGGCTTCTGGGTTTCCACTAGTCAAAAGGAAGCCATTACACTGGCCCAGCCCTCTCAGCAGCCCAGTGTGAGAGCTGACACCCCGCCTCGTCTGGCAACTCGGTTGGGGAGCAGTGCCAAGGGGACACGATGGTGAGCTTCGTGTTCCTGTTTGTTCGTCTTGGCCCCCCTGTTAGATGTTAAACCCCAACAGGGCAGGCACCAAGCCACCGGTAATACGGCATGCATTCATTCAAGCAATCATTCATTCACATATTCATTTAATTTAATCCAATCCAATTTTTATTGGATGACAGCTCTCTGGTCATCAGTCTAGCTTGTCCCTCTCATATTAACTAGAATAATTTCAGTCTTAAAGTGCATACTCAGCATGCTAAGTTTCAGGGCTCTAACTCTGGCCAGCAGTGTGGCCACTGAGGGAAGGGGTGAAAGTATTCCCGACGGCCATCAGACTCTGCCTGGCTCCACATATGGAAAAGCAAAGCCCAGCTCTCGCTCTTCAGCTGGAGGAAACTGGGCCTCCTTTTTCCTGTGTGCCCTCCTGCGGTAGAACCATTTAATAGTGCTGGTTGAAGGGGAGGCCTCCACAGCCTCTGACCCCACCCTCATCCTCGTGGTCCATAATCCTTCCACATCAGGGGTTTACCAGATGGAGCTGTAACGCTCAGAAGCCACCATTTGCCCTGTGCTCTGTCTTAACTCAGGGTTTAGCAAGGGGTGTTATTACTGAATATTTTAATTTTTACTTTATGACTTCTATAGCTCCCATTTCATATAATTTTCACAGGAAGAGGGCTTACACAATCCCCTTGGTCCTGATCTGTGCTATCCTCTACAACCTTCTTAATCTGAGATTTTTCAGCCTTGTTTTCTAAGTAGCAGGGACTTGTCTAGCACAATCAGAGGCGACCTTAATTGGAATCTAGATCTTCTAACATCTCCCTGCTGGTTAGTGCTGCTTTCAGAAAAAGACTGCTGGAAGCGAGGCTGCAGGCTACTGTGTGCGTTTGAAGGGGAGTGAGAAAAGATGATATTCAAGTAATTGACAGAGGCTTGGAGTTAGGATTCCCTTCACTTTCAAGTGCTCCACGTGTCTAAGCACCTGTGATCCAGGCGGGAGAGAAATACATGGCTCACTAACCTCACCGCCTGGTGTTCTCATTTCCTGGCCCTCCCCTCCCGCTCCCACCCCAGTAGCTTTGGTCCAGGGGAGAAAGGAGAGGCTGAGAAACGAAGAAGGAAAAAGCAGACTGGGGACAGGATGAACGTGGAAAAGAGAAAGCTGATTAGCTCTCCCTCCCTACTCCTCCTGCAGCTGAAAAACAGCTGCTGTCCCTTTAACTTAACTCTAACCTCCCCGGGAGGGTGGGAAAGCCGTCCATGCTGCGGCTTTGCATTGGAATCAGAGATGGGGACACAGAGGGGAATTATGTGGGGAAAACACTCTTTTTTATGGGAAAAGTACTCTCCCTCCACTCCTGGAAGAGAGAATTCAGATAAGCAAACAAGAAAATTTTAAAAAAACAGAAAACCTTCAATATACTGCTGATACGTACCCTAAGAAATTCTGTAAAATAGTGCTGATCTGAGAGGGTGAGACAACGAGCCAGAAATGTCCCCAAAAGAAAAACGGACAGAAGGGAATATTGAAAATATTACCTGCCTCTGCACCTCTGCTCACGGAACCCAAATCACCTACAACACGCCATCTGGCGAGCTACAAAGTCAGCTTTAAGCAAGTACATCTACGGTTGTTTACATTTTAATTATTATATTTTATGGGACTGTTAAATTTTATTGAAATACAAACTTGTTTACCCAAATTTCTCTTTGCCATATGGCTCAATAATTGGGCCTGTCTCATAGGCTTCACGGGGTCAGGATGAGAAATAATGATGTTCCATCGTAACAGGTTAGTCCAGAATGACGCCGTCCCAGCCACAGCCCGCAGGGGAGGGCTAGGCCAGCCCTGGGAGCTGTCCTTGAGGACTTAAAATGCCCTTTGAAAATCTCTCTTCAGAAGAAATTGCCCTCCACTGTTGCTCTCAAATCCTGTGTGAGGGATTTTTATGACCATAAAATGGGCAGAAAGTATAGAAGTCACTCATCACATCTGGGGAGGGATGGGCTACCGTTTGTGATGTTTACCCATTCCTGACAAAGGAACGTTTTATTTTGTCATAATAGAAAAACGTTAGCTTTCTCCCGAAATGGCATATTTTGTGGTGAGATAGAACTCCTTCTACCCTGCAAGGAGGAAGAAGCTTTTTAATAAATCCAGTATTCCCTCTTTTTGTTTAGAAATTCTCTCCTGGTCATCCACAGAATCACTCCGAAGACCAGAGGGGTTTGTGGAAGTTAAGAGCCCCAGGGGTTCTCCTCGGCTCTCTTATTTCATCTGTTCCAACCTGGTGCTGCAGGAGAACACGGAGGGCAAAAGAGGCCTCCCCATTTTCACAGGGAGCATAACTGTTCCTTTCCTCTGTGAACAGGGAGAGGAAAGATGCCAAATGCAGGGCTGGGGAGCCATCAGGGCTCAAAACCAAGCTCAGAGCAAACGGCGAAGGCCTCTCTTTGATTTACCCCACGTGGGGCTGGAATCGCCATTCGTATTGCCATCCCAGGTTACGCCAGATGGTCCCAGGGCTGGGAAAGACCACAGCCAGGTGCCAAGGGCCAAAGGGGGTGGTGGGTTGGAGTGAGCCACCATTGGCCAAGGATTAAGAAAGTGGAAGGCAAGAAGGTGCAGCCAAGCTGATTCTAATTCTGGCTACGCAAAGGTGGCTCTGGGTTGCAGAGCTGTGCAAGAGATGGCGGTGCCTCAGGAACTGGCTGCAGCTGCATGTGTGCTGGCCCTAGCAATCACAGCCAGACAGCAGCCACAGGGATGCTTCTGAATGCCTAGCCAGGCAGAAATTCCAAGAGTCCACCTCTCCTCCTCTGCCCTTTCTATGATTCTTCTCGGGATGATGATGATGTGATCATGATGACGACAAAAAAGCATCTTTCTGATTCTATCAACTGTTCAGTCACGTCACACAGCTGCCTCATTGTGAGGTGGGCAGGGTGGGCGAGTATGCCTATTTCAGAGATAAAGAAATCAAAACTCAGGAAGTTTGAGGGGCTGCCCCTCGGCCAAGCGGTGAAGTTCGTGCACTCTGCTTCGGTGGCCCAGGGTTTCGATGCTTCCTGGATACAGACCTAGCACCATTCATCAGGCCGCGCTGAGGTGGCGTCCCACATAGCACACAGCACACAGCACAATCAGAAGGACCTACAACTAGAATACACAACTATGTGCTGGGGGTCGTTGGGGAGAAGAAGAAGAAAAAAAAAGAAGATTGGCAACAGGTGTTAGCTCAGGTGCCAATCTTTAAAAAAATTTTTTAATTAAAAATTAAATTAAATTTAAAAAGCTCAGGAAGTTTGAAGGACTTTTTCCCAATCTCACAGCAATACAGTCAGGATTCAAATTATTCAGAGCATATACTCCAAATCCTATGTTCTTTACTACACCAACTTTTTTTCCTAAAATCACCCAAGAAAAACCTAATATGAGAAAAGAGAGCTGGCCTTTAAGGAATACCTAGTCATAATGCTGAATAGTGTTCTTAGCCTGCCAAGGGCAGGATTTTCAAAGTAAGGTCATATATCTCACAGTCTTCTGTTTAGACTCTTTTATTTGACAAGTTCAAGGTTGCCTGGAAACAACTAGCAAAGAAATGAAAAACCAATATGGCATCTTTTTTTAGTCCAAAAATTTAATTGAATTTATTACTCAGATGGGAATTTGGATTTTAAGTCAATTTTTATATGGCCTTCAGAAATGTAGTTTCCTTCACTTTAACTAGTAAAACTTATTTGAAATGAATTTGTAAATTCACAAGTGCCTCAGAAATCCCATCAATGCCAAGAAAGCTTTCTATTAATCAGACAATGCTAGGTACTATGGGGAAGGGACTAGAAAACGTAATCCCGACCCTCCAGCTGTTCATTATCGAGTTGTGATTGGTGGCATAATCACCAAAGGGAAAGGGGAAAGTGAGGGGAGGAATGGAGTCCAGGCAGGAAAGGGAGAGGTGTGAATAGGGAGGAGCCAGGATGCACAGGTCAGCACTGAGGGCTGGTAGGAAACAAGATAGGTGGGTGGGTGGGTGGGTGGACTGAGGACTTTGCAGGCAAGGGTGCACTGCTGGCAGGGGGTGTTTGAGAAAAGGGAGTTCTGACTGGCCTGGAGGGTTCCTGGAGGAAAGTAGAAGACACGCTGGGACAGTGGGCTGGGACAAATTATGGCATGTCAAACAGAACAACTGGTGTCCGACCTGATACACAATGCAGAGCCTGGGCAGGTTTCGGAGCAGGAACACTAAGTGATCTAACAGGTTATGTTGGAGTGAACCTCGAGGCTATGGGGCCAGAAGTCAGCGAATGAGAGCCTGACTGGGGAAATAGCAGTGAGAGTAGTAAGAGACAGGGAGATTGAAAGAGACACAATGACTTGTTACCGTGTGTTAAAGGCTTCTCTTCAAGGTTCTAGTCAGGGAACCTGTGGGCTTAGCCAAGTTTGGGGACACCTGAGATAGTCCTCAGCCAGGCAAGAAGATGAGGAGCCAAAAAACAACCAGGGCAGAAGGAAATAATGGAGATTTCTCAAACACGGATTCCACCTTTTTAAACACTCTTCAGCCCTTTCCTGCCTCCCTATCTTCAACTTCAAGGCTGCCATCCATCCATCCATCCATCCATCCACTGAGCCCGTCGATGAATAAAAATTGATTGTGTCCAGTATGAGCAGGAGCCCCCTAACCTGTGAGGCTGCCTTATTGACTTGTGTCCTCTGCAGCCCCTCTTTGGACTCTGTTGTTTCACACTCCCCAGGGCTGGCTTCCAAGGCTCCATTCCCAGGACGTTTCTACTCTGCAATGGCGCTGGGTTCCTTGGCATGGCTGTTTGTATGCTTTTCATCATTATCGACTTGAAGGGAATTTCTAGGGCTAATTCCAGACCCACATCATGCTAGGATAAACCACAGCACACCCAGTGTCTCCCAGCTGGGTGGCCTATCCCTCTTTTGTCCGTGTGGCCCCACTTCTCCAGCAGTGACTTCTAGATTATCTTTCTTGACCCCTAGATAGTTCACAATTGCCCCTCACAGTAATTTACAGTTTGTCACTAAAGGCTTCAGACTTTTTCAACAACTCTCCCTCTCTGTATTTTCCTTTGGCACACACTCCCTTCCTGCTTCAATGGGAGCCAACTTACTTATCAGTAATAGCATCCATTTCATGTTTTTCTACAAGGCTTCTGATATCGTGCTAGGCGTTTCACATTATCTCTAGGTGTTGGTACAGCTAAGGAAATGGCAGGGCAAGAATTTTAATCCATCCTTCCAAGGGTGTTGTGTCTTCACTTATCCCTAAGGCATCAGTTAGACTAGTTTCTAGCCTAGAATCCGCTGGAACTCTTGAACCACATTTTCACGACGCTGCTCAAATTTCATTTTTTCCTTGACAACTTCCTATAAACATGCAATGTCAGCTAATGAATCAGAAAATGACCTAGAATCAGAACCTTTTTTGAACTGGAAGGGATCTTCAAGATCATCTCTCTTAACCCCTCTTTTTACAATGAGGGACCTGAAGCCTCCAAAATGAAGATGCTTTCCCGAAGGCCACCAGCTGTTGGGGGATGGAAGTGGCACTAGAAGCCGGTGCTGCTGCTTGTGCCCCCAGCGCAGAGCAGATGCTCACGGGGCACTGACAGCAGCCAGGGGCTGGCGGGCAGCTGTGAGAGTCACAAGTCCTTCCTCCGTCCCTGACCGCATGGCTGACTTCTAAAGAGTGCTAGTTGGTTGTGATAATACTGCCTAAATAAGATTTTCTGCCCAACTGCAATCTGGCTGACCTTTCTGCAGTTTACCTTTGCCAGATCTGGAAAATGTCTGAAGGGAAATTAACAACAAAGTTGATTTTTTTAAAGGTTAAAACCTTGATTTGCGTTTCCAGATCACAACCATTTTATTTCAGCTTTGAAATTTTTCCAGATTTTCCAGATTTTTGTTATTTATGAATATACCATAATAATAAACCATGTGTGGTTTCAAAACCACACATGCTCCCACAACTAGAAGGACCTGCAACTAAGATATATAACTGTGTACGGGGGGGGGTTGGGGAGATAAAGCAGAAAAAAAAAAAGAAAAAGATTGGCAACAGTTGTTAGCCCAGGTGCCAATCCTTAAAAAAAAAAAAAACCACACATGCAACCAGGAGGTGTATGTTAGAATTAACCTGTATAACAACTAGTAAGAATATTATGCTATGCTCGCTCTGAGGTATCTGCAAAGATGAGTATGGCCTATGCCCCAAACAGGGATTTTTTCCCATCTTCTCTGTAATTTAAGG
This sequence comes from Equus caballus, assembly GCF_041296265.1. Classification (NCBI taxonomy): domain Eukaryota; kingdom Metazoa; phylum Chordata; class Mammalia; order Perissodactyla; family Equidae; genus Equus; species Equus caballus. The sequence continues at coordinate 23,785,210 of NC_091700.1, read as the reverse complement.
TTGCATGGTTAAATAGTAAACAGCTCACAGCTGCAAAAAGGAAGTTGAAGACAGACTATAATTTCGCAGCAAACAATTCCAAAGAGGTCTGTAATTTGTGATAACAGTATTGTTACTCTGATTCTTCCCTTATATATTGCATTCCCCTTAACACAAACCTTCATGAAGGATTCCGTGTTCTGAAGTATTAGCACATCCAGTGAAAGAACCAAAGAAAGAAAATTTTTTTTTAAGACTTTCATTTTTTTTTTTTTTTTTTTACTTTTCCTTTTTCTCCCCAAAGCCCCCCGGTACATAGTTGTGTATTTCAGTTGTGCGTCCTTCTAGTTGTGGCATGTGGGACACCGCCTCAGCATGGCCTGATGAGTGGTGCCATGTCCACGCCCCGGATCAGAACTGATGAAACCCTGCGCCTCGGAAGTGGAGCACGCGAACTTAACCACTCGCCCAGGGGGCCGGCCCCTAAACAAAAATTTTAAATTTGCCCATAGGCCCTCCATCTTGCCATTTTAGTCAAGTGCCAACGACAACAGATAGACACTATTACCAGAAGCTTCGGGGACAGTCTTAAATTAAGCCGAGGTGAAAAGGAGATTTTTTGGCGGTCTTTTGTTATCAATAAATCTGGTCATGTAATCGTTTCAATGTTTCATCGGAGTACAATTGAATTGTGTATGCAGAGAAGCGGCCTGGAATTCATCAGGGCACAGAAGAATTTGGCGTTTAAAAAATACCCAAATGAAGCAATTTTATGGCCTTGAGTTTCTAATAGAAGAGACAACAACAGTTAACGAGGTTTCAAAATGTTCCCCTCCTCTTCAAATTCCAGGGCTATGCTCCACTAAAGCTGCCAGAGATGACTTGGAATAAATGACGCGAACTGAGAAGCCAGGGCGATGGGAAGCTAATGATGCGTAACACACTTTAGCAGCACTGGACTGCCGTGAAGGCTAAAGCCCTTATCATGGCAGCGCTGAGCAACTGCATGGAGCCTCAAAGCCGGGGATTTGCCCTGGTCGCTGGGGTGGGTGGGCTGCAAGAGAGCACAGGGTCCCTCTGAGACGGCACTCCCTCTGCTCCACTGGAGGCTAGTGACCGCAGGGCTAAGACAAAGCACGCGGATTTTTCACTTCCAAACTTCCTCAGGATTCTGATATATCTTTAAAGGGGGAAATCCTAAAAATGACGAGAAAAGAATGGAGGAGGCATGGGAGAGAGTGAGCTAAGGGGAAGCAGGGAGAGCTGTCTCTCCAGCCGGCCCTGGGGGCTGGGGGGCGGTGGGAGTCCTGGAGGCTCCTTGAAAACCAGAGGCTGACGGAGCTGCGTTTCAGTATGAGACAATTTCCTCACTCTCTATTTTTAAAAAGGATATCAAATCACCCCCAAGACAGTCCAGAGCCAATTAAGCTGCTTTTCTTCATCTTCAAAGCCAGAGAGAAGACAGACCTGGGTATTTAACTACCTGTCGTTTTTTTCCTCTTCCAAAGGGCTCTAGCCAAATGATAAGGAATTTTCCAGACCGGGGTTGGGGTGGCGGTGTCCAGTTTAATGTTTATGTTTTAAAAACCAATGCCATTTAAACAAAGCAATGCAAAACAAAACAACCAACCAGCCTCTTCTTAGCGAATTCATCATGCAGCATTTCCAGCTGTAGGGTTCTTAGCTTCCCGGGGCTGGCAGAACAGAGCAGCACAAACTGGGTGGCTCAGAACCACAGAAATGTATTGTCTCACAGTCCTGGAGGCCAGAAGTCCGAGGTCAAGGTGTCAGCAGGGCCTCACTGCCTCTGAGCCCCATGGGGCAGGATCTGTTGTGGCCTCTCTCCTAGTTTCGCCAGCCTCAGGCGTTCCTCCAGTGTGGGTGGCCATCTTCTCCCTGTGCCCTTGCATCCTCTTCCCTCTGTGCGTCTGTGTCCAAATGTCCCCCTTTCATGAGGACACAGGGATACTGGATCAGGGCTCAGCTTAACGGCCTCATTTTAACTTGGTTTCCTCTGTATAGACCCATCTCCAAATAAGGTCACATTCTGAGCTACTGGGGATCAGGACTTCAATGTATCTTTTTTGGGGGACACAATTCAGCCCATAACAGAGTTTTTGGTGAGAATGTAGACACTGGATACTGTGGCCTCGCCTGCTTCCCCTGGAAGTTGTGACGACCCCAAGGGTGGCCCCTGCCCATTTCCAGAAGCACTGCCAGCCCACCCCCAGGACTGAAAGCTCCTGGGTCTGTCCACAGGGAAGCCTCTCTCACAGGTTTTGAACTCAACCTAAGGAAGATTTTTCTCTTCATGGAGAATCCATCTGCGGTTAAAAAAAAATTAGTAGAAAAACAGAGTTCACTTACCTTTCACTTAGATGTGGCATATTAAACACCAACTTTCTTTTTCTCCCCAAAGCCCCCCAGTACACAGTTGTATATCTTAGTTGCCGGTCCTTCTAGTTGTGGCATGTGGGGTGCGGCCTCAGCGTGGCCTGACGAGCGGTGCCATGTCCGCGCCCAGGATCTGAACCAGCGAAACCCTGGGCCGCGGCAGCGGAGCACGGGAACTTAACCACTCGGCCATGGCTAGCCCCAAAACATCAGCTTTCTAACCCTTTTTCTCCCAAACTCTGCTAAGATGACAGTAAGGCAATAAAAATTTATTTTAAAGTATTAATTATGATGCCAACTATATGACATTCTAGAAAAGGCAGAACTATGGAGACAGTAGAAGGATCTGTGGTTGCCAGAGGCCCAGGGAGGGAGGGATGAATAGGCCGAGCCCAGGATTTTGGGGGCGGCGAAACCGCTCTGTACACCTTAAAGATGAGCACTGTGATGACAGTTTGTCCAGACTCAGCGAGTGTAGACCACCAAGGATGAACCCTCGCGTAAACTACGACCTTCGGGCGATTAGGATGTGTCAGTGTGGGTACATCGGTTGTAACAAACTTCCGCTCCGGCGGGGTGTTGATCATGGGGAGGCTATGCACGTGGCGGGTGGCGGGTGGCGGGGGGCGGGGCCGGGATATGGGAACTCTCTCACCTGCTCAATCTTGCTGTGAATCTAAAACTGCTCTAAAAGAGAGTTTATTGATTAAAGAATATGAATTAACCTCACAGACAAGGAGCACAGAAAGGAGGGAGATTGCAAACACTATTTGAAAGCTCGAAGCAGCTGGAGGCAAGGCCAAGGAGCGGAGCGGGAGGCGCAGGCAGCGGCGCCCGGACGCGGGTGGGGCGGGCTCGGTCCCCGAGACCGGAGACCGAAGACCGCCCCGGGGGCGCGGCCGCCCCGGCCCCTCGCCCTCTCACTGGGCTGGGACTTTCCGTCCGTCCCTGCAGGTCGTCTCTCCCGCAGAGACATCCTCCGCCACCCCGCAGGGGACGGAGACTGAGCCGGGCTTCCCGGAGTCCTGGGAGCCCGTGGGGAGGGAGACGGGTCTCATCACTCAGGTCCCCTGCCTTGATGTCCCCTCACGCGGAGTGTGGCGCCCCTGAGCCCTCTGGCTCTGCAGAGCGCGAGGGAGGAGGGCAGCGAGGGCCCAGCTCCGCTCCCGGGACCCCGCCCGGCGCCGGCCCAGCCCACCCGCCTCGGGCCGGGAGAGGCGCCGCCCAGCCGGCCTTCCCGGCGCTGCCGCGGGATCGAGCCCTGCTCCCCGCCGCCGCCGCGCCCCCGCTCGCTCTTCCTCACTCGGTAATCAGACCCCACAGGTCTCCCAAGTCCAAACACTGTCAAGCGGTGTACATTTTGAGAAGTCTTGCCCCTGCCTCCTCTCCTTCCCACCCCATTGCCCTGCCCCTACAGAGAACTCTTTTTATCGGGTTTTTTGCTTTTTATTGGCCTGTCCTAGTTCCCTCGCCGCCTTTACAGGGACTGAGGTTTATAGTGAGGTTTCGGAAATTCCCATTCTGCTAAATTAGTTTCACTCATTTCATCCTCCAAATATCTGCTGAATTATCCTGTCATCTCCTCCTCCATTTTTAACCCTTGTGAGTTTATACTTGGCAAAGTTGCCTTACTGCCATCTTAATGCAGTTTCATGAGAGAACGGAGAAGAATTCTCCAGGAGATTGCATTCTTGCTCTCTCATTCTCTCTCTCTCTTAACCCTGTATAAATTGTAAAAAAAAATAAGGTGCTGGGGGCTGGCCCCGTGGCCGAGTGGTTAAGTTCGCGCGCTCCGCTGCAGGCGGCCCAGTGTTTTGTTAGTTCGAATCCTGGGTGCGGACATGGCACTGCTCATCAGACCACGCTGAGGCAGCGTCCCACATGCCACAACTAGAAGAACCCACAACGAAGAATACACAACTATGTAGCGGGGGGCTTTGGGGAGAAAAAGGAAAAAATAAAATCTTTAAAAAAAAAAAAAATAAGGTGCTGAAAAATACACGAAGCTCGTGGATGCGGTTTAACACCGACAGAGCGAGCGCCCAGTGAGCCAGGCCCGGGCCGGACACAGCACAGCTGACCCGCAGCCTGGCGCACGCCCACGGTCACAGCCCCTCCCCAGGACGGCGCATCTTCAGCTATACAATTGTCCCCACGGGGAAGCTGGGTGAAGGGTGCATGGGACTCTGTCCTATTCTTGCAACAACGTGTAAGTTTATGATTATTTCAAAATAAAAAGTTTATAAAATGAATTACACGTGCATCAAAATGTGACTTGTTTTCTATACTTTTTGTAAGAGTCCAAATCACACAGCAGAAAAAATCATTTGGAAAAGCACCTGCTCACCTTTTACTCTCTCTTTGGAAAATACAATCACTATACATTTGTAAGAAAAATAGGCAGACAAGGAGAGGAAGAGAATTCAAAATTTTAAAAAACTGAATGATTAATAAAAACCCCTATGATGAAGTTCTATTACTGTCTTCATTTGATGAGTGATGAGAAAATAAAGGCGCTATGTAACTTGCCCAAGGTCACACAGCTTGTAAGCCTTCGTGCCCAGCCAGGTCGGGTTACGTTGTCACTCAAGTTGTGGTGCTGGCACTTCCTCAGAGATGCCTCCCCTCGGGGTCCACTTCAACCGCCTTCCCTTTCGAGTTCTCTCCTCTCAGCCGTCTTCTTTTCCTCCAGGGTGGTTGTTACCAACTGACCTTATATGATACATTTATTGGTGTTTTTTATGGGCTCTCTCCCCCCTAAAATATAAACTCCATGAGGGGTGTTGTCTGCCTTATTTACCTCTGGCCCCTAGTGACCAGAAAAATGCCTGACGCATAGTAGGCACTCAAGAAATATTAGGTTGATGAAGAAATAAATAAAATTAATTTTAAAAGCAAAGGAATGTATGTAATCTTTAAGAGAGCACCCTACATGGGATAGCTTCTCCCTTAATTTGATACCAGAAGCTAGGAAAAAAATCATCTTTCTCATCAAGGATCTTTTTCCGAAATCTGAGACTGTGTATCAGAAAACCATAAAAATGCTTGCAGGTGACATAAGACGAACAGAGCTCCTAGCATTTCCCATTATATTCATGCCCTTAAGAAGTTAGTAATTGAACTAATAAGTTATCATGAAGATTACACCATCACCAAGAAATCAGTGTTCTGAGGTGATGTCAGAATCCCGTCCTGCCTAGCAGACGGCGGTCCGTGTCCCCCAGTTCCTGCGTAGGCGGGTTCTCAGGTGCTGGTTGCCACTTGTATTTAGCAGTCATCCGGTTGGTTAGGGCATATTTTCCAGCATGTGGTACACACAAACAATACTTTACTTGAAAAGAAATCTTTTACTTTTGTAGATTTAATGTAAGTGATGTCACTTGAGCTGGCCCTAGGAAGTCTGAGGCTGCTCCACTGAGTCTGTGGGATACGGCAACACAGACAGTCACTGAGAGGTAATCAAGTTTTCAAGTGGTACTCAACTTCCAAGGCATTCTTTTCACACCCCAATCCTTCCGACACCTCCCACCTCACCGCAGCAGAGTGAGAGAAGTAATTTCCACACAGCAGACACTTGCCACAACCCTGCAGCTGAGTCAGAGAAGTGTGAGTCTCCGTGAGCTCGCGCCACAGAGAGCAAACCCAGGCCCTGGGTGAGAGTGAGGACCCTTGGTTCTGTCTGTTGGATGACTTGCTCAACGTCTTTTGCCTCCATTTCCTCATCTCTAGAATAGAGATAATCACAGTACTTATCCAATAGGGTTGGGATGAGTATTACATAAGGTAACACACCCAAATACCCAGTAAACCTTAACTCTTCCTGTCTCACTAGAACTTAAGCTTACTGAAGGCAAAGATTTTGTCTGTTTTGTGTAATAAAGTTCCTCAGGGCTGGCATGTGTTGAGTGATCACAAAAATATTTGTGAAGTGAATGAATGACAAATTCTAGCACAGCATGGACGTGCAGTAACAAAGTAGAAAGAGCAGTGACTATGTCCATAGAAATAACGATGAAGAATTCATAGTCCGTGTCTGAATTTAAGCAATCACAGAGGAAGAATTCTGTCTATGATTGGCAAATCAACCTCGATATAAGGAAGTTAGATTGTCTCACCAGCTGGCACTGGGTGTGAAACAGCGCAGGACACGTACAGAATGAGAACCAGGGCCACAAATGAAGAAGAGTGGCCTTTCCCTTGCTCACTCTTGGATAAAGACATCAACTTCCCAGTGGAGAGGGATTAGACGTTAAGAACAAAACAAGGCTCCAGGTTCCCAAATATTTGAAGACAAGCAGCAGGCCATCACTGCATCTCTCTCCCTCCGGCTCCACACGCCCCGTCTCCTTCAGCTGCCCCGTCGTGCAGCTCTCAGATTCCTCCCTGCTCCACCTCCCACCCCTGGGCACTTTCTGCTTGTCTTGGCATGCACTTCTGCATGGGAAACCCCGCACGCTACCTGGCCAGCGCAGAGAACAGCAGGAATTCTAGAAACCACACTTTTATCAATACCACCTAACAAGCAGGAGCTTTTGTAGCAACTGCTTCACAGGGTTCACACTGGGCTGACTCACGCTGTCACTAAATTACCAAACCCTCCACCTGGGGCCTCCTTTCAAGTCAGGTCGCCACCTCCCAGGTCCAGAAGAACCGATGTCTCAGTGGGTCAGTGGGATATTTTTTCTGTGGACAATTACACAGGCATACTGCAGGTTTGGTTCCAGACCACTGCAATGAAGCGAGCAATGCAATAAAATGAGTCACACATCTTTTTTGGTTTCCAGTGCGTATAAAAGTTATGTTTACACTACACTGTAGCCTATTAAATGTGCGATAGCCTTATGTCTAAAAATAGCATTGGGTACATACCTTAGTTAAAAAGCATTTTATTGCTAAAAATGCTAACGGTCATCTGCACCTTCAGCAGGTTGTAATCTTTTTGCTGGTGGAAGGTCTTGTAGAAAATGCGCTATCTGTGTAGCACAATAAAGCGAGGTATGCTTGTATTCATATTTTATGTTATAAAAATATAATTATGTACTGAAAATTTAGAAAAGAAAGAGAAGAAATCATCCATGATCCTGCCACCCTTCGGCAATCACTGTCAGTGTTTTAGCAGATTTTATGGCAGGTTTTCTGTGTCTCTATAGAGGTGCACTATTTAATTTTATATCCTGATTTTTTTCAGTGAACTTAGCATTTTTCATCATTTGTTATGGCTTAGTAATATTCCTTACATGGGATTTAGACAGTTTACTTAACCATTACCCTATCATTAAATATTTAAAGTGTTTACTCTTCTTTCATGCTAATATAATATATAGTAAGATTATTATTATATTATATATAATACATAATAATATAATAATATAATATATTAAATATTAAAATATAATATATTAAAAATATTAAATTATATTAAATAATATATTAAATATAATATATAAATATAATATAAATAAATAGTATAAATTTATAATAAATAAATTATATATAATAAGATGTTTTTCAGAATTCAGGGTTATTTACCTTGGTAAATTCCTTGAGGCAGACTGACTTACACCCTGGAGTAAGGACAAGATTGACCTTTTTACCAGGGACCAACAGGCTTAGCTGTTTTGCAAGACAATCAAGTTACCCATTGCCAAGTAAACTCTAAAATAATTTTTATTATTAAAAAAATTTTTTTAAAACAAATATTCTTGGGGAAGCTAATGATGAGGCAGAACTTAACAAATTTGAGAGCCAAGTTCTTTGGCTCCTTGTTGGAGCAGGGTGCCGTCTTCACGGCCGCCTGGCGGTAGACGGAGCGAGGGAGTGAACGAGCCCTGTTCTCCCTCAATACTGAACTCTATCCTCTGTATTTCACATCCAGTTGCAGAGGAAGGAGAATTGTGGGTCCTATTTAGCCCTCCCCCACTCTATCATTGAAGCCCATTTTAATGATTGCCAGCACACCCGAGGAAGGACAGGATCGCCCTGGACACTGGAGTTTGCCTCAGACAGTTGAAGACCTGGGCATCAGATCACCCTCCCTGCCCGGCACATCCCTCCCACACCTGCCCTGAGGCCAAGGAGCAGGAGGCTCATTAGCCCCCCTGAAGCGTTGGGTGGAAAAGCTCATCCTCCCAATTCCAGCATCAGGGATGGGAGCTCCTTCACTAGCTGGCTGTGGAAGCAAACACGGAGATGGAGGCTGGGGACAAGCTGTCAGGCCACTGGTTCCTCTAAGAGTGGAAACCCACCTGCTCATTCTTCCCGCCCAGTCTGCCTTTCATCTAGGGGTGTCTGACATGCCTACCCCACCCTCCTGACACACACAAAAAAACTCTTGGGTTCCTTGACACTGTCCTCTCCGCGCGTATTTATTTGGCAAGAGAAAACAGCTGAACTTCCTGGCCAGCCTGGTCACACCGTCTGAAACAGGCTGGCGGGATGGGCTGGATGTGGGAACCTGTGGGTGCCAGAAAGCTTCAGGCTGCCTAGTGACTTACAGACCCATCACAGCACAGTCTGTGATCTTGGAAACCTTCCTTCCCTTTGCTTTGCCATCTTTGATTTAGGAGAAAAGAAAGGCAGCAGGAAGCAGGGAGGAGGCAGCGCCAGTGCAGTAAGATGCCTAAACAGCGCCTGTGGAGCACCTGTGCACACCTGGGTCCCTCCTGTCCCTCTGCATAGACTGAATATTGTGTCCTGTGAAATTCGCACGCTGAATCCTAACACAAGGCGATGGTATTAGGAGGTGGTTAGGTCATGAGGGTGGCGCCCTCATGAGTGGGATTAGTGCCCTTAAAGAGAGACCCCAGAGAGACCCCTTGCTCCTTCTACCATATGAGGACACAGGGAGCAGGCGGCCATCTAAGAACCAGGAAGGAGCCCTCCCTAGATGCCAAATGTGCCGGCACCTTCATCTTGGACTTTATTGTGAGAAATAAATGTTTCTTGTTTGAGCCACACAGTCTATGGTGTTTTTGTTATAGCAGCTCAAATGGACTAAGAGAGACGCTTAAACCCAGTGCTTGTTCCTAAGCCGCAGGTGTGCAGGGCTGTGTCCTCAGGGCAGGGCTGAGAGGTGGCATGATATGAGGGTTAGCAGGTTGGACTAGGAAATTTAGTCGCCTCTCTGCTTCTAACTCCCCATGTGACCTGGGAAAATCTCTCAGGCTCTCGGGGTTTCCGGTGCCTTATCCATGAGACGCACATCGTAGAGCTTTGAACTATGTGGCCTCAAAGTTCTTTTGGAGCTGAAACAGCCTGTGATTCTATGAAACCAACTGCTAATTGCATGATGAACTTAATTCTAGAGACCATGCGCAATCCAGCAGCTCAGACCATTTCCCAGGGAAAGAGAGAAAAACATCTCCACTGCTTCTTCCTGCTCCTGACAATGAGTCACATTTAATCTCATTGTAATAACAGAGCAGTCATCTCTACACCTCTTTGTGGACTGTCATGTCCTACTGTCAGGGCTGCTGGAAGATTCTGGTGATGTGGTTCCTCCTGGGAGGGGGGATCCTTCCCCAGGGAACACCAGTCAACAGAAAACACAGCATTTCATTTGGCTGCTATTTACAGCTCGAGGCGCTTTCTCTAAAGCTCCGTGCTTTTGAGATTCTGGTTGCATTCGACAGACATTACATTAAATCCCCACAGAGAGGAAATACAAGGTACCCGCTGCACACATTACAGTGAGACCGTGCTGGGCAAGCAGATGGGCCCTCTCCTCTCCCGGGGACCTGAGGTCCTGTGCCAGGCAGGGGCCCGAGCTGGCTGGCACCACCCCACACCTGCCTTGCTGGGCTCGGGTCTAGAAACGGCATCTGCCTTCCAGTTGGAGAAAGCAAACGTGTTCTAGCATTTCCCCTTGTCACTTCAGGGTACATTTTCGAGTCCTCTGGGAAAATAATATTCCGTCGTGAACCCAGGGCGAATGAACGTCTGCAGCTTTGATTCCGGGAGTGGCTCCTCTGGGGCGATCAATCCTCACTCAGCTCTTGCCAGCAGAGTTCAATGAATTCCGCTGCCTGTTAGGTTACTCACAAATTGCTGGGCTATCAAGGGAGGGCTGGGGTTTAAAGCATCTTTTATTGGCTGCCAGCCACAGTTTCACATACTATTGGAATTCAATATTAGCAATGACTTCTTGGAGACAGGAAGTGTCTGAAATTGCCCTGTCCAGAAAAATGAGAGTCGATGGATTTCTTAATAAATATGTGGAGTGAGGACTTCTGTGAATCCATGCTGACTAACTCTGAATCATAATTAAATCCAATGGGCTCTTGGTTTTTCAAAGCCAACTAAGTCAGAACCACCTATAAACCCGACGTTTTCTCGTGAGAGGTGGAATTGCAGGGCTTGCCGGAGCCGGTCTTTGCTGGGAAGTGACTTGGTGAACCTTTCAGACTCATTCACTTTCTCGTAGGAGCCGCTGGCTTCATACTGGTTCTCTTGGAGACAAAATTAGGGCTGTTTATAGGACTTGGCTTTGATTTCTTTAACCCTGTTAGGGATCGGGGTGTGGCCATGTGTTCATCCAGTGGTAGCAGGTGACTGTCATGCACAGGCCTGCAGATACAATAGGCAAGACAGACCCGGTCGCTACCCTTTTAGGTTTAGTCCAGAGATGATGACACAGTGTGATCATTACCAGCATGCAGATGCCACAAGAACCCTGGAGACCACACTCCGCAGAGGAAGTGAAGTGGCATCTAAGGTAATCCCTGGGGGATGTAGACTGTCCCTGGGCAGCTGAAGGCAAATGTGCTTGTGTTACAGGCAGAAGGAACAGCATATGCAAAGGCCCAAACACACAAGGGAGCACAAAAGGAGTGGGCCACAGAGTACGGAGTGTGAGTCAGGGTGGGTGGGTGATGAAGCAGGAGATGGTTGATAAAAGCAGGGGCAGACGCTGGAGATCTTGAAAGGGGGGTGAAAGAATCTGGATTCTATTCTGGAGTAGGGTTTGTCAGCTTTGGCACTCCCAACATTTGGAGCGGGATAAGTCTTTGTTGTGGGCAGGGCGGGAAGCTGTCCTGTACATTGTGGGATGTTCAGCAGTGTCTCTGGCTTATGCTCACAAGATGCCAGTAGCAACTTCTCAGTCATGACAATAAAAAATGTCTCCAGACATTACCAAATGTCCCCTGCGGAGGAAAATCACCTCCTGCTGAAAACCCTTGTTCCAGGGGCAATAGGGAGCCATCAAAGGGTTCTGAGCAGCATGAGGCCCCCGTAGCAGAAAAGTCTGCAGTCTGAGTAGCTACAGCCATTTCCTCTGCTCTTGCTCCCTGCCTCCCTCCGCCCCTCAGCCTGAGATTCTCGTGAGCATTAAAGGCTGCAGGAGAAAGGGGAGTGGAAGTGCCTTGCCTCTGTGCGATCTTCTCAGACCCTGGAACTAGAAAAACCTTTCTGCCTTTGATGCGTTGGTGTGCTTACTCTTACGACACAAAGAGCCCTTTCCAGTTCCCTCTTTGCCTTGTGGCCACAAAGCTTAGAATTATCTTTCTACTCAGTTGCATCAGCCTCTCTCAGTTGTGTGAGTTAGAGCTGCCTACAGGGGCCAGTGCGGTTAGCGGACATCTGTACCATGGGAGGATGGGGACCTCTGAGACCTGGAGGTTGCTCGGCTGGGCCTTCCTGGCAGGGGGCAGCAGCCCCGGGGGGGGGGGGGGGGGCACTGCCGCAGGATCTTTGGATTGTTCAAGAAAAGCAGGAAATTCAGATTTCTGTGTAAAATCTCTCCGTATTTAAGTTCTGGCAATAAACTCAGATGTGTATGACATGTACCAGGCCAAATCAAATAGTCTTGGGGCTGTTTTCTGCTCAAGGGCCTACTGGTGACCTCTCAATGGGTGTTTTCTGTTTTAATTTTTTAAAAGAATTTTATCACTTCATTTTATTACTTGTTTTTTTTTTTTATTTGCTCTTGTTTTAATGAGTCCAATTTCCTTTTTTTCTTTTTGGAAGTAGAGGGCGGTGCTAGGTGTCTCCTGTTAACCCCACTCAAATCCATTTTCCATCTTTGTCCGCCCCGCTCTGTGTCCTGGGAGCAGCAACAGGCTCTCTTGCTGGGTGACTTCCTTTGGGAGGCAGTGGCTGGGCTCAGGCTTGGGAAGGAAGTGAGGTCAGACTACACAGGCCCCCAGGCCTCCCCTCCCCCTCTGCTGATCCTGCTGCGGGCGTGGGCTTGGGTCAGACAGCCTTGCCTACAGCTGCCCTCCCCAGCTCTGGAATCTGCCCCCTGCTTGTGGTCCTTCTAGGCCAGGGGAGCTCAGGAGCTCAACATCTTTGCCATGACCTTGTTGGCTTCCCCCATCCGGCCTGGACCTTCGTGACTAGCCCCTTCATTAAACCCTGCTCAGTTATCTAGTTTGAGGTTCTGTTTGCTTCCTGCCAGGGCCTGTGACTAACAAAATATACGTAATTCAAAGTAGAACATGTGAAAGTGGCAGGACTGTTTTTGTGAACAGAGTATAAATGATATGTTGGTCCCAGAGGAAGGGTGTTAGGAGTGTGGATGGGAAACCATAACTACAGCATAAACAGGGCAGGTTTCCAGATTCCCATCCACCCAATCAGGTCCGCTTCACCTGACACAAGTTGGAACCTTGGTTTAAAGCCTCTCATGGCCTTTCACGTGGAACAGCGCTTGTCCCGTACGAATCCGTTCCGTCCAGCAGGGAAAGTCCACCCTGGTGGAGAAGGGCGGAGGCGTTTCACAGAACCTCGCCTGCCTGTTCTCCCCACAGCACTGATTTTCCGTCTCCTTTGTTGACTTCTCTTGGGCCTATTGCTCATTGAAACACAGCCTGGCTCTTTCTAGGTAGGATAGAGTAGTGGTCAAGAGCAATTGCTTTTAAATTAGACACATTTGTGCTGGAGTCTCAGGTCCTGTCATTTTACCCGGATAGCTGTGTACAAGCTGTTTCATCTCTCTAAGCTTAGCTTTCCTCATAACCCACACCCCACAGGGTGGCAGAAAGAATTAAACAGGAAAATGTAAGGAAAGCACTCAGCATTGCTCCTGGCACAGAGGGTGCCCAATAAATGGAAGAGATTATTAACAAATCAACCCCTGTTGTCCAGGAAGCTGTTAACTGTGAATAGCTCACGTGCTAGTGTGAACATCTGTCCATTTACAGCACACAGTGCTTCGTCAGCCCAATGATTCTAAGTCGCCCTCTGGATCATCAAAGAAAGATTAAGTTATATTCAGTCTAATGTTCAGTATATTCTTATTGTTTCCGCATTTTGAAAATTCCTGTGACATTCTCTGTCTCCAGTCCCTGGTGCTCCTCCCGTTTTGCGTTTCTCGGAGATTACAGACGTGGTTCCGAGATGACATGTGTAAACCCCGTCAGCAGTCCGCAGCTACAGCTCCTCTGTCTAGAGGCTGGATTCGCTGCAAGCCGAATGCTGCCCTCTTGTATCTTCCCATTGATCAGAGGCTGCAGTTCCCATTTTACGTATCAGTTTCATGGAGAAGCTTGCCCTCCCAGCGTACTCTTAACTGGCCAGGATACCAAATTTCTCCTTAAAGTCAGTATGTCACTGGGGCCGGCAGTGGGTCAGTTTGCACACTCCAGTGGCTCAAGGTTTGTGGATTCAGATGCCGGGCGTGGACCTACACACCACCATCAAGCCACGACGTGGAGGCACCCCACTTACAAAAGAGAGGAAGGTTGCCACAGATCTTAGCTCAGGGCCAATCTTCCTCAACAAAATATATATATATCTCAATATGTCACTTGCTGGGACCATAAGGCAAAACATGCTATGTTGGAAACAAGGAAGATTGGAAGGTAGTGGTGATTCAAACCAGTATGGCTAACACACAGTAAAGGGGAGACATGGAACCTTCCCTTGGTAGCCAACGCTAACTTTGTATTTAATGTGAAACTTGAATCTCTCTTAAAAACTGGATGATGTAACCCCATTTTCCCCCCATCCACCCCCAAAATAACTCTACTGCTTAGTCTCTTATTCAGGGGTGAATTGGCACAAAGAGTCACAAATCTGGATTATAGGCTGCCACTGTCCTCTTACAGGCTCTCAGTTCCTGATCTGTACATTTGACTAATAAAATCGCTGAGGTCCTAGCTGGCATCTGTTGAATATTTACTATGTGCCATCGCTTTACGAGAATGACCACTTTAATCCCCCAAGACAAACTTACAGAATGGAAACTCTTCTTATTGTCACTACTGATGAGAGACTGAGACCGGGAGAGGCTGAGTCTGGCCTGGAGTTGGAGCCCAGGAGCCAGCAGCACAGGGTGAGTGAGGTCACCTCTCAGCCTTGTCCCTTAGAGAGATGGAAGGGCGCACACAGCACCCTGATGGTGTGCGAAGGAGCGAGGATGGGCGCCAGAGAGGTGGCTGGGCAGCAGGGTGGAATTGGCAGGACGCCTCAGCACTACAGGACGGGAGGGAAGGAGCAAGACCAGGAAGAAGAGTGCTCCCAGGAAGTGGGCCGAGTGTGCAAAGGCCCTGAGACAGGAATGCCCTCTGAGGCATGTCTGAGAAACTTCAAGAAGGCCTCTTTGGCTGGGGCTGAGTAGTAGGGTAGGCAACCAGAGGAACTGGCAAGGGCTGCTCTTTGCATCTTGTGGGCTTCAGTAAAGATTTCTATGTTTTTCTGAATGTTACAGAAAGCCATTAGAGTTTTGTGCCTGGGGGTTACTTGGTCAGTTGGCGTTTTAAACAGGGGACCATAGCTGTTGTGTGGAGATCTGTGGGTGGGGGGTGGGAGGGGAAGCAGGGAGATGTTTTGGACAATGCACAGTGGTGGCTTGGACCAGGGTGGTCTTTGTCAGGGATGGGGAGGAGCAGGGTGTGGGAGGAGCGGAGAGGTCTGTTTGGGACATCTGAAGTCTCAGATGGCCGCTAGACATCAGTGTGCAGATGCCAAGCAGGCCAGACCACTTGTCATGGTTCATTTTACGTGTCAACTTGGCTGAGTGCAGTGTCCAGATATTTGGTCAAACACCAGTCTGGATTTTGCTGTAAACGTATTTTTTCAAATAAGATTAGCATTTAAATCAGCAGCTTTTGAGTAGAGCAGATTACTCTCCATAATGTGGTGGGCCTCATCCAATCCGTGAAGGCTTTAAGAGAAAAGAATTTCCCTGGGGAAGAAGGGATCCTGCCAGCAGATGGCCTTCAGGCTCGAGACTGCAACCCGGGTCTCCAGCCAGCCGGGAGACCAGACTCGCCAGCCCCACCAGAGTGTGAGCTAAGTCCTTGAAATGAACCTCTCCCTCTTTCTCTCTGTCTCTCCATATATATACGTATATACACACAGATCCTAATGGTTGCTGTTTCTCTGGAGAACCCTGACTGATAAAGCACTCTAAAACTCAGAGAAAAGAGGCTAGAGAGAGAAATTTGGGCGTCATCAACATACGAGCCATTTAATAGGAATAACGTGCGAGCCACATAGATAATTTTAAAATTTCTAGAAATCACATTAAAAACGTATAAAGAAACAGGTGACACTAATTTTAATGTATTCTGCTTAACCCAATGGAGCCAACATTCTATCATGTCAACATGTAATCAATACAAAAATGTTAATGAGATAGTTTACATTTTTTTCCATACTGAGTCTTCAAAATCCAGTGTGTCTGTACCCTGACAGCACATCTCAATTTGGACTCGCCAGATTTTAAGTGCTCAGTAGCCGCACATGGCTGGCGGCTAGCACACTGCACAGCACAATGCTAGACGGTGTTGAGATCCACGGGGCTGAGCAGGATAACTGGAAATGCGTGTGCAGTTGGAGCAGGGGAGAGGACAGAACCAAAGGCTGAGCTTGGGGCTCTCACGTCTTTAGCGGTTAGGAGAGAAGGAGGACCCAGCAGAGGAGCCCAAGACCAAGCGTCCAGTGAGGCAAACGAGAGCGAGAGTGTGGAAACCTAGACGCCAAAGGGGAAATGCAGCCCACGGTCAGTAAGATGCAGTCTGAGATCTGACCATTGGATTGGGCTGGATGGAGGTCACTGGTGCCCTTGACAGGAGCAGTGCAATGGAATACCAGGGATGAAGAGCCGAGGAAGAGAACAGCGGGGTAGGAAGGGGAGACCGGGAGAATTGGCAACCCCTCGGGAGACTCACGAGGAAGGCGCTGAGCCACGGTCACGGTTGGAGGGGACGTGGGGACTGGGAAATTGTGTTTTAGACAGAAGATCTGATGGCACCGTGTGCTGTGAGTGTGCTGTGAGTGCCACACGTGTGGGAGTGAAGCCCTCAAGCTGGGGATGGGTGGGTCCAGTGCGCGAGCAGAGTGGTCGCTGCAGACGCCAGGATGGAGCACTGGGTACAAACGTGGGTGTGTGGATGCGGCACTGGGAGGACGAGGCTGTGCTGGCTTGGTGGTGAGCATTTGGAAGGGGAATGACAGAGGGAAGAAAGGGTGTGATACAACCTTCCAGAGAGTGGCAGAACGAAGTGACGACATGAAATGGTTCTCAAACCCAGACACGTGTTAGAATCACTACGGGAGTTTTACACTATGCCGATGGCGGGGCCCCACCACAGGCCAACTGTATCAGAATCTCTTGGGTTAAGTCATGGGAATCAGCCTTTAAAAAACTTTCTCCAGGTGATTCAATGGCACCAAGTTTGAAAAACACTGGGCTAGGGAAATGCAGTAGGATGGTGGCCGTGCCATTAAAACCACACCTGATGTTGGCAAGGGGTTTTGTATTTAAGTTAACATAACAATCTGTAGAATACAGAGCTTCGGAAAATAGCCCTCCAGTCTAAATCCTGGGGTGGGGGTGAGGGGCAGTAAGGAGGAGGCCGTGGTCCTTAGCCATCTTAGCACTCAGATTTACAGAGTAAGACTCCTCATTATGGAATATATAGAATAGAGGCAAAAAGGTTATCATTATTGTAGCCAGACATTCACCCTGCTGGGTGTTACATTCATCCTGCTGGGAGGAACCCAAATCAGGAGAGGAAGGAACAGGTTCCATTCAGACATTGCGTTTAGGAAGCTCATAAGACTGTCCCTGGGGGGAGAGGACTGCATATTAGCGGGAACCAGAGACTCGGGGGGAAGGAGTGTAAGCAAGTTGCATGGTAGATGACAAGGTGGGTGGGTTCATTCATCTATCACGTGTTCACTCAACACTCAGCAAGTACTTACCGAGTACTTACCGTGCATCAGGCTGCAGTCCTTGAGAAAAGGTAAGAGTTTATACGGTATAGTTTACAGTGTGTCAGTTGTTCCAGTTTCACCAACACAAGATCGACCCTCCAAAGAAACATTAGAAGATGAAGTGGGGAACACCACACAGATGGAGCTGCATCACTTCACCCCGTTGGAAGGAGAACCAAATAATCCTCTGAGATCTCAATCCACCCACCCCGAGGGAAATGAGCAAGGCTGTGAGGAGCCTGGCCTTGGCTACCCTCTTGCCTCTTCGTCCATTCCTGGTACCATGCCTACTGTGTGCCAGGCATGCACTTGGCATAGAAACATGAGTTGGACATGGCCTGCCCTTCAGGGAGCTCACTGCTTAGTAGGGAAGAAAGCCAGAGGGCAGTTGCATCTCGGGCAGTGGTTAGGTAAATTCTCAAGTCAACATCAAGGAGAAAATCAAGTATAATCAAAATTATCCTTGGAAAAACATCCCTCAGGGAGGTGGTCCATTGGCCTCTGAATTGCCTCCTCTCCAAAAATACAGTGCAGCCAGTTTCTCCGCAGCCTCGGAACGGACAGCTGTTTCTGTGGCTGAGCACCAGAGGAAATGCTTGGCTTGGCTTGCGTTTTGAGGTCATGTTGCATGAAAAGGATGTATCGTACTTTAAACATTGGTGTATGAGATGCTCCCAGCGTGAGAAGATCAGACCTGGCTGCAAATGTTCACAGATTCATACTCCAAGGCATATGCTCATGATGGGGATGGCGGGCAGAATCACACACTTCATCTACATTATTGTTTAAAGTTTTCTTTGAGCCTCTACAGTTGAATTCAATTGAGCTAAATGTGCATGTGATGGGACTCACCAGCAAAAAGACGATTATGATGCCCTGTGGCGAGCGTGATGCTCTTTCAGAGGAGGCAAGACTTGTGTCGGAAGCAGAAACCCCTCTCACAGCTCCCAGCCTTGCGGAGAGGCTGGCAAAGGGCGCTGGTCTTCACTCACCTGAGTGGTGAAGAAAAGCAGAGCTCATGCTGGTGTGGTTCCAGCCCCACTGGCTTCCCCCTGGCCCTCCTCATAAAGGGAAAGAGTGGGAAAGGCCCCACCCCAGGAGGGACCCTCTACTGGTCCTGCAGGGGGAGAGAAGCTGAGCACCAGCCACAGCAGGTGGCTGCAGCAAAGCTCTCAGGTCGTGCCTCTGCATGTACCTCTCTATGCCCTCCTGCCACGAGTCCTCGCAGAAGACTCAGCGCCAGGCTTCCTGCTCAAGTCCAACCAGAGGCACTGTACCTCCATCCCGGGAGGAGCCTCCCCCAGTCAGTGCCATCCGTGCTGGGCCCTGAAAGGGTCGGGTCTGCCCGCACAATTCACTGGGGGTTGCCATCATGGGTATCTATTGGACCATTCCAACCCCTCCTCTGCTTACTTTTCACCTCGTCCTGGGCCTCTCTGACAAGCCCATCCTGCCCAGGCCTGTCACCTGTTGCAGACATACTTCCTGGGCTCGTCTCCCTGCGGTTCCCTTGGGTTTCCCTGCAGGCTCCAGGCGCTGCCAGCTGAGGGCGGTAGACACTCCAGCTTTCCCTCCAGTTTTGCCAGATGCCACTGGCCTCGCCAGCCTTGTCCAACTTTCTTGCCAGCGAAGGGAATACGGCAAGATTGCAGAGACCAGCCAGCTCCTGAGGCTGTGGTAGCCTGTGATGACTTAGATGACATCTTGATTCGTTTGCCCACTAGGGTCCTTCATACAAACCCTCCGTTGGGTTTGAAGCCCCCACCAAGGATCTGAAGGTGGAATTGCGATACCATATCCTTGCCCAGCTCAGACAAGCTGCTGGTGGCCCCACAGGTGGAGATGCTCCAGAATGACTAAGAATGCCCGCTATTCCACAGAGTTTGCTGAATAATTATGACAGTCCTGTAGCTTACTTCTCTACCCTGACTCCCTACAATCAACCTGCCCAAGAAAGGGAGGGGCTTTCTCTGCCTTATCACGGCTCTCAGCCTCGTGCGGTCTTGCATCCCTGCCTGTTCTTGCGGGTCAGCTTTGCCTGACTCAACTCCATCTTTAGAAAGAAAAAACCTGGAGCAGGGGCCTGCCACCTTCTCTGCTAAGTTCCCCAGACATCCCATTCCGCACTCTGTCGCTCTGCCGCCTATGCCTTCGCTTCGCATTAAATTTCCTTCACGATTCTTACTACTCCTGGAAGCTTCTTTGTTGTCTGCCCACCTCCAGCAGACGCTCAGGAGGCAGGCACCTTGTCTAGCTTCTTCACCAGAGCAGCTCCTGTCCTTGAAGAGCCTGTCATTGGATTAGGTAAGTTATTGAAGGTGAGTGACAAGACAGGGTGTTGTTAATTGCCGGTGGATGTAGTGATGCTGAAAGAATTGAGTTCAGGGACAGATCCGGACTCACCTGTGACCTTGGGCACAGGTTTCTGAACCTCGGGCTCCTCACTTATAAGCCAGAAGTCACACTAATATCCACCGCCAAGGGGTTGCAAGTGTCCACTGAGCCCATTTCTGTAAAGCATCCTGGCATGTGGTATCATGTGATGAAGGGCAGCTGAGGTCACGAGTAGGTTAGAAATGATGGTGTGAGCAGTGTGGACTGACTGTGCTGTGCCCACAGAGGAACCGGAATGGATTATGGCTCCGCTTGGTGGCAATGTGACCAATTCCATTTTTCTAGCTCAGGGGTCCTCAACCAGGGGCAATTTGGACCCCTGGGGACATTTGGTGACGTCTCTGACATTTGTGTTGTTGTAACAATTGGGGGAGGAGGGGGATGTGGTGCTGGTATCTAATGGGTGGAGGCCGAGGATGCGGCTCAACACCCTGCAATGCACAGGGCAGCCCTCGCAACTGAGAATTAGGCAGCCCCAAATGGCAGGAGTGCTGCGATCGAGAAACTGCGGCTAGATAAAGTGGTGATTCCTGGTGCACTTGCTTTAGCTGGTGAACTTATTAACAGGTGGGTTTTCCTGGGCAATCGCCCCAGAGATTCTCAATCAGAAGGTTTGGGCTAAGACCCCACCCTGATATACACACCCCAGAGATACAGAAGCAGGTGGCCAGAAACTGCTCTATGAAGTGGAGATTCAACTTGGAAGTGTGTGACAACCGCAGGGGCTTTGCACTCTGAAGTTTTCCAAACTTCTTCAAGTACCTGCCTGCACTGAGTCCTAAGACAGCCCTTCAAGGTCAGTATCATTTCCCCTTTACAAATGAGGAAGTGGAAATGTATGAAGTTTGACTTGTCTGTGGTCCCAATAGCCACCAAGTGGCAGAACTAGGACTTAAATCCAGCACCCAACTCGCTGCTTTGCATACAACAACAAATGTTTGTTGACTGGATGAATAATTGAATAAGGAAACACATAAATTCAAGTAGTCTGCCATGAAAATCCATTTTCTTTCCACTCTTGCCTGATAAGTCTTCCATTATCTCATAAGGTGTTTAGGAGATGAGATAATGAAAACAAAATTATAGGAGTTATAATAAAAGATAATATGAGAAAAAGTCACCTTCTTGAACAACTGGTTTTGAAATACTCAAGATATTCACGCTCAGTAATAGAAAATTATCTTAGTCTATGACCTTGAACTTTCAAAGAAAGGGAAGAATGGCCTGTTGAGCCCTGAACTGAAAGTAGGTGATGTTAATAAACAACACAGTGTTATCTACTTCTAACAATTTTCTATTTAAAAAGAGAAACTATTTAGGCTAGAAAGGGCTAAAAAGCAAGGCTAACATTTTTTAATAAGCCCTTTAAAAGTTTGCCCTCTGGTGGACAGAGGTAAAAATGCGTGTAATGTTAAGAGAGGTGACGCCCTTCTTTCTGACTTTAGGCAGCAGGCTGCCTCCAGTGCTTGCCTGAGCTCATTGTTCACGCGGAAAACAGGAGCGCTGCTGCCGTGAGCTGAACTGAGTTCCCCTCAAGTTCATATGTTGAGTCCTAGCCCCCAGTACCTCAGAATGGGGCTGTGTTTGGTGATGAGGCCTTTAAAGAGGGAGTTAAGGTAAACGAGGCCTTGAGCGTGGGCCCTGATCGAATCTGGCTGGTGTTCTTATAACAAGAGGAAATTTGGACGCACAAAGAGACCCCAGGACCATGGTGCACAGCAGAAAGACCACGTGAGGACACGGTGGGAAGGCAGCCGTGTTCTAGTCGAGGAGGAGACCAGGAGAAGCCAACCCTGCCGACACCTTGATTTTGGACCTCCAGCCTCCAGGACTGTGAGAAATAAATGTCTGTTGTTTAAGGCCCTCAGCCTGTGGTATTTGTTACAGCGGCCCCAGCAGACTAATGCAAGCACCGTTTAGGAACAAGCTTCCCCACTGATGAGGAAGTTAAACATCTGGTGTATCACTGAGCATCTGTTCTTTAAACTTGCGTCCTGTCTTCCAACGGCCTCTTGCAAGGGGTCAGTTGCAGTCCTAATTCAGGTAAGACTCCCCCTGGGCGTCCTGTGAAGACCAGGCCTCCTCACGGACCTACCTGGCAGCATGGGCTCGGGGTCCAATGAGCATTTGCTTCCCCATCTGCCTCCTCCATAGGCCCTAGTAGGACTATGTCTGTATTCATTGAAAATTTAAATTAAAAAAATTAAAACTGTCATTTCTTTCTCTTTTTTTTACTGAGTTATTGATAGGTTACAATCTTGTGAAATTTCAGTTGTACATTAATGTTTGTCAGTCATGTTGTAGGTGCACCACTTCACCCTTTGTGCCCACCCCCCACCTCACCTTTCCCCTGGTATCCACTAAACTTTTCTTAGTCCATAATTTTAAATTCCTCATATGAGTGGAGTCATACACAGATTATCCTTCTCTCGCTGGCTTATTTCACTTAACATAATTCTATCAAGGTCCATCCATGTTATTGCAAATGGAATGATTTTGTTCTGTTTTGCAGCTGAGTAGTATTCCATTGTATATATGTACCACATCTTCTTTATCCATTCGTCTGTTGCTGGACACTTAGGTTGCTTCCACGTCTTGGCTATTGTAAACAGTGCTGCAATAAACATTGGGGTGCATAGGACTTTTGGGATTGCTGACTTCAAGCTCTTTGGATAAATACCCAGTAGTGGGATGGCTGGATCGTATGGTAGTTCTATTTTTAATTTTTTGAGGAATCTCCATACTGTTTTCCATAGCGGCTGCACCAGTTTGCATTCCCACCAGCAGTGTATGAGGGTTCCTTTTTCTCTGCAACCTCTCCAACATTTGTTGCTATTAGTTTTAGATATTTTTGTCATTCTAATGGGTGTAAGGTGATATCTTAGTGTAGTTTTGATTTGCATTTCCCTGATGATCAGCGATGATGAGCATCTTTTCATGTGCCTATTGGCCATCAGTATATCTTCTTTGGAGAAATGTCTGTTCATGTCTCCAGCCCATTTTTTGATTGGGTTGTTTGATGTTTTGTTGTTGAGTTGCGAGAGTTCTTTATATATTATGGATATTAAGCCTTTGTCAGATATATGACTTGCAAATATTTTTTCCCAGTTAGTGGGTTGTTATTTTGTTTCAATCCTGCTTTCATTTGCCTTGAAGAAGCTCTTTAGTCTGATGAAGTCCCATTTGTTTATTCTTTCTATTGTTTCCCTTCTCTGAGAAGACATGGTGTCTGAAAAGGTCCTTTTAATACTGATGTCAAAGAGTGTACTGCCTACATTTTCTTCCAGAAGCCTTATGGTTTCAGGTCTCACCTTTAGGTCTTTGATCCATTTTGAGTTTATTTTGGTGAATGGTGAAAAAGAATGGTCAATTTTCATTCTTTTACATGTGGCTTTCCAGTTTTCCCAGCACCATTTGTTGAAAAGACTTTCTTTTCTCCATTGTATGCCCTCAGCTCCTTTGTCAAAGATAAGCTGTCCATAGATGTGTGGTTTTATTTGTGGGCTTTCAATTCTGTTCCATTGATCTGTGCACCTGTTTTTGTACCAGTACCATGCTGTTTTGATTACTGTAGCTTTGTAGTATGTTTTGAAGTCAGGGATTGTGATGCCTCCCGTTTTGTTCTTTTTCTCAGGATTGCTTTAGAAATTCGGGGTCTTTTCTTGCCCCATATGAATTTTAGGATTCTTTGTTCTAATTCTGTAAAGAATGTCATTGGGATTCTGATTGGGATGGCATTGAATCTGTAGATTGCTTTAGGTAGAACGGACATTTTAACTATGTTTATTCTTCCAATCCATGTACATGGAATGTCTTTCCATCTCCTTATGTCGTCATCCAATTCTCTCAGAAAGGCCTTGTAATTTTCATTATATAGGTCCGTCACTTCCTTAGATAAATTTACCCCAAGGTATTTTATTCTTTTTGTTGCGATTGTGAATGGTATTGTATTCTTGAGTTCTTTTTCTGTTGGTTCATTACTGGAGTATAGAAATGCTACTGATTTATGCAAATTGATTTTATACCCTGCAACTTTGCTGTAGTTGTTGATTACTTCTAACAGTTTTCCAATGGATTCTTTGGGGTTTTCTATATATAAGATCATGTCGTCTGCAAACAGCGAGAGTTTCACTTCTTTCCTCCCTATTTGGATTCCTTTTATTCCTTTTTCTTGCCTGATTGCTCTGGCCAGGACCTCCAGTACTATGTTAAATAAGAGTGGTGATAGAGGGCATCCTTGTCTCGTTCCTGTTTTCAGGGGGATGGCATTCAGTTTTTGCCCATTGAGTACGATGTTGGCTATGGGTTTGTCGTATATGGCCTTTATTATGTTGAGGTAGTTTCCTTCTATACCCATTTTGTTCAGAGTTTTTATCATAAATGGCTGTTGGATCTTGTCAAATGCCTTCTCTGCATCTATTGAGATGATCATGTGGTTTTTATTCCTCAGTTTGTTGATGTGGTGTATCACGTTGATTGATTTGCGGATGTTGAACCATCCCTGTGTCCCTGGTATGAATCCCACCTGATCCTGATATATGATCCTTTTGATGAATTGCTGAATTCTGGTTGCCAAAATTTTGTTTAGAATTTTTGCATCTATGTTCATCAGTGATATTGGCCTGTAGTTCTCTTTTTTCGTGGTGTCCTTGTCAGGTTTTGGTATCAGCATGATGTTGGCCTCATAGAATGTGTTAGGAAGTGTTCCATCTTCCCTAATTTTTTGGAATAGCTTGAAAAGGATAGGGATTAAATCCTCTCTGAAAGTTTGGTAGAATTCCCCAGGAAAGCCATCTGGTCCTGGGGTTTTATTCTTTGGGATGTTTTTGATTGCTGTTTCAATCTCTTTCCTTGTGATTGGTCTGTTCAAATTGTCTGCCTCTTCTTGAGTGAGCTTTGGGAGATTGTAGGAGTCTAAGAATTTATCCATTTCCTCTAGGTTATCCATTCTGTTGGCATATAGTTTTTTGTGGTATTCTCTTATAATCTGTTGTATTTCTGCAGAGTCTGTGGTTATTTCTCCTCGCTCATTTCTGATTTTGTTTATTTGAGCCTTCTCCCTTTTTTTCTTTGTAAGTCTGGCTAGTGGTTTGTCAATTTTATTTATCTTCTCAAAAAACCAGCTCTTTGTCTCATTGATCCTTTCTACTGCCTTTTTTGTTTCAATAGTATTTATTTCTGCTCTGATTTTTATTATTTCTCTCTTTCTGCTGACTTTGGGCTTCATTTGTTCTTTTTTCTCTAGTTCAGTTAGGTGTGCTTTAAGGTTGCTTATTTGGGATTTTTCTTGTTTGGTAAGATGTGCCTGTATCGCGATGAATTTTCCTCTTAATACAGCTTTTGCTGTATCCCATATGAGTTGGTATGGCATGCTATCATTTTCATTTGTTTCTAGGTATTTTTTCATTTCTTCTTTAAGTTCTTCAATGATCCATTGCTTGTTCAGTAGTGAGTTGTTTAGTCTCCACATCTTTGTGCCTTTCTCAGCTTTTTTCTTGTAATTAATTTCTAGCCTTATAGCACTATGATCGGAGAAAATGCTTGTTATTATTTCAGTTTTTTTAAATTTGTAGAGGCTTGCCTTGTTTCCCAACATATGGTCTATCCTAGAGAATGTTCCATGTGCACTTGAGAAGAATGTGTATTCAGCTCTTTCAGGGTGGAGTGATCTATATATGTCTATTAAGTCCAATTGTTTTAGTTTTTCATTCAGCTCCACTATTTCCTTGTTGATTTTCTGTCTGGATGATCTGTCCATTGATGTGATTGGGGTGTTGAGGTCCCCTACTATTATTGTGTTGTTTTTAACATCTTCCTTTAGGTCTGTTAATAGTTGCTTTATGAATCTTGGTGCTCCTGTGTTGGGTGCATAGATATTTATAAGCGTTATTTCTTCTTGATGAAGTGTCCCTTTGATCATTATATATTGTCCCTCTGTGTCTCTCTTTACCTGTCTTATTTTGAAATCCACTTGGTCTGATATGAGAATTGCAACACCTGCCTTTTTTTCCTTGCTATTTGCTTGAAGCATTGTCCTCCAACCCTTCACCCTGAGTCTGTGTTTGTCCTTGGGGCTGAGGTGTGTTTCCTGGAGGCAACAAATTGTTGGATCGTGTTCTTTAATCCATTTTGCCACTCTGTGTCTTTTTATTGGAGAGTTCAATCCGTTCACATTGAGAGTGATTATTGATGCATGTGGACTTAGTGCTGTTAATCTGTCGCTCATTATCTTGTTTTCCTGCGTTTCTTTTCCTGTTTGCTTTAGACTACCCATTTAATACTGCAATTTCTTATGCTGGGTTTCTTAGATTTTTCCTTATTTATCATTTGTGACTCTGTTCTGTACTTTATTTTAGTGTCTACCTTGAAGTTTGTATTTAGAATCTCGTGTATAATATAGTCTATTCTCTGGTGGTCTCTTACTTACTTGACCAATACTGATTAAGACCCTTTGCTCTTCCCCTCCTAAATAATTATTTTCATTTTTTATTCCAACTCATCTTATTAATTGGTAGTTAGAGTGCTAAGATCGTCCTTGTTTTGGTAGTTTCCTTACCTTTACCCTAATGCTATAATTGAATATTTGCTATCCTGTTCTGGTTCTATCCATCGGTCTCCCTAGTCTGTGGATTGTGTCCCCTTTCTCCCTTTTTTCTTTTTTCAGGTATGAGAGCCTTCTTGAGGATTTCTTGTAATGGAGGGCTTTTGGTTACAAATTCCCTTAACTTTTGTTTGTCTGGAAAAGATTTAATTTCTCCCTCATATCTGAAGGAAATTCTTGCTGGATAGAGTATTTTTGGCTGAAAATTTTTATCCTTTAAAGCTTTGAATATGTCACTCCATTCTCTCCTAGCTTGTAGGGTTTCTGTAGAGAAATCCGCTGACAGTCTGATAGGGGCTCCTTTATAGGTTATTCTCTTTTTTTTTTCTTACTTCCCTGAGTATTCTTTCCTTATATTCCCTTTTTGCCAACTTTACTACTATGTGCCTTGCAGTAGGTCTTTTTACATTGACAAATCTAGGAGATCTAAAACCCTCCTCTACACACATTTCTCCGTTGATCCCTAGATTTGGGAAGTTCTCTTCAATAATTTCGTTAAGCACACTTTCTGCTCCATTTTCCTTTTCCATATTCTCGGGAATTCCTATGATCCTTATGTTCTTTCTCCTCATTGAATCCATTATCTCTCGGAGATTTTCCTCATTTTTTTTAATTCTTAGTTCTCTTTCTTCCTCTGTCGGGTGCCATTCAGCCTGTCTATCTTCGATTATGCTAATTTTCTCCTCTATGTTGTCTACACGGGCATTCAGGGAATCCGTATTCTGTTTTATCTGGTCCATTGTGTTTTTCATCTCAAGTAATTCTGTTTGATTCTTCTTTATGATTTCAATCTCTTTTGTGAAGTAACTCCAGAACTTGGCTTGTTTCTCTATCTTTCTCTCTACCTCATTGAGTTTTTTGATTATAGCTGCTCTGAATTCATTATCACTTAGTTTACCTAATTCCAAGTCCTCAGGACTTAATTCTGTGTTTTTATTGTTTTCCTTCTGGTCTGGGGCTTTTATAAATTGCTGGATGGTAGAGGAGCGGTTTTTTTTCATGGTGGTAGAATTCAGTTGCAGTTACAGCCTGTCGCCACTAGATGGGGGTCGAGAACGGCGTGTTAGCTCTCTGCCTTGGGGCAAGATGGCTGCGCCCACTGGCTTTGTTAGGGGGGAGGGGCTGTTACTCACACGCGCCGGTCTGGGTTGAGATCAGTTCTGTTCTCTGGTCTCCCAAGGCCCTTGATTTATAGGGTCCCCGCGGACGGAAGCTTTCCCCCCGTCAGTGGGTCTCCACTGAACCAGGGCAGGAGTCCTGGATGATCCCCCGGTCGCGCGGCCCCTCCCCAACTCCTTCCTGACCCCGTGCCGCAGCCATCGCAGACTCTAGGGGAGGGAGCAATGTTCTCTCCTACCGTTCCAGCGCCTCCGAAGGTGTAAGCAAGGTTATGATCTCCGCCTTCTTGGTATTGTAGGTCTCTAACGAGCTGGCATTATGTTTATTCTCTGAAATTCAGTTCTTCCAATCTTTTGTTGTATTTTGGAGGGGAGAGAATCCCGGGTCAGCTCACCCCGCCATTTTGCTCCGCCCCCTCTTCTCCTCATTTATTTCTTATTGGAAAACTTACATGTGGATTTTGTAGAAAATATAGATAAAGAAAAATAAGGAAATAGAATGATTCTCCTGCACTCAGAGCTGATCCCATTAACACTTGTTATTTCTCATTCACGCTGTTTTTTTCCTTTCTATGACCAGAGATGCTTAGTTTTGGTTCATTTACAAAGATAGGGTCATCCTTTACATGTTGGTTCTAACCAACAATAGGTTATACACAACTTTCCACATCATCAAATATTATTCTACAGCATTATTTGCATAGCTTTTAACACACTATTGTAAGAACACACCTTACTTTAATTAAGTCTCTACAGATGGATATTTGGACCTCCAGCCAAAACCTCTTTTTCTTTCTTTTGCTATTCTAGACAATGTTGTGATGAACAACCTGATAATCTTTTGCATATATTCATGATAATTTTCTTGGAATATTAAATTTTGATTTTTAAAATTTAACTTTAACCACTGGTGAATGGGGAAAACTCCCAACACTCCCAAGCAATAAATGATGAAAAGCAGTAAATGATCAAAATCAGACAGGGAGCAGGAACAAGGCAATCATGGGCTGAGTCTTAAAGTACTCACCTGTCGGACTGGATTGTGAGGAGGAGATTTTGTGGAGGGCTGATGGAATTAACCAGGGGAGAGGGATGAGGGCAAAGGAGGGAGGATGTCCACAGCTTGGATGGCTGGGCTGAAAATGAAACCACCAGAAAACAAGTAAGGAAATAAAAAGATAAGTAAAGAGAGTTAAGGAATGAAGACTATGATTGCTGAAAAGGACTGGAGAGAGAGGGCCACAGTTTTAAGACCTGATATGACTGGTAAGCAAAACGCTGATACTCCCCAGGGGCCCAGCTGGCGTGTCTGCTGTACACTGAGAGCCGTCGGGTGACTCACCGTATCCAGCTGATTTCCTGGCCCTTGCCCACAGCCCCTGCTGCTGATGTGTGCTCAGGAAATATGAAAATGTGTAACACTCAACTTGACAAAACATAAAAAAGATGCAGTTCTGCTGAGAGAATTCATCTAATGCTTTACAAAGTAAAACCTAAACAAATTTCAATATTCTGTTGTCTGCCTCTGGTTACCCACTAATATGGAAAATCTAAAATTCTCTGTAATGGACATATATCGAGGGTGCCTGGCTGGGGCATTTCCTCATCTCCCACTCCGTCAAGGAAGAGGGGTGTGCATGTTTAATGAACTCTATTAGCCCTTGGGAGAGTGATGCTTATTGTGTCAGAAGTGGATCAAGATCCCTATAGGTGAAGACCACACATTGATAATAAAGGTATCCAGAGCACATTCGAAGAGAAATTTTCAATCCAGTGCCTGACTTGCTTATTCCTGGTCCCAACTCCTTTCCATGATTATGCCTCTCAGTGCTTCCTTGACAGCCTCACTGTCTATCTGTGAACTCTTCTTGGCCACTTGTTGTGAGCTCGTGGTCACCAATATTTCACCCTCTCGCCAAACACAAACATGCTGAACCCACCTGCTCGTGGGAGCCCATGTGAGTCCTGCTCACCTGAGGGGGCTGGCTCTGCCCAGGACCCACACCGCCCTGCCTGGTAGACTGGGGAGGCATGTTCATGGTGTGATAAATATAATCTGCAGAATTGAATTTGACCTAATCCAACTTTAAGAGATTGAACTCCATTCTAAAATCCAGTCATGACATTTGGGATTTTGGACATCCGGATGGGGAGAGTAATGAAAGAGCACCAGCTGGTAACAGATATAGATGTTTCCCTGGAAGGAAGGACTCTTGCCTGAGAAGGAGACCCCATGGTCATGTCTGACTCAGGAGCACTTAGGCCAATCAGCCATCTTGTGCTATGGACCAGTGGGCTTTGTGGAGCAGGTCACTACCATTATCATCACAGGGGACATTCAAGGACTGAAGCCCAAGTCCACAGCCCAACAGGGACCCTGCCATGAGCTCTAGGAACCTGAGAGGAGGGAGACTGCCAGCTGGAGAGGGTGTGTTTTTTGCAGGAGCTGTATGAGGCCACATGGAAGAACCTTCGATAGGAGGGTGGGAGGGAGGAGATCAGGGTAGGAGCAGACAAGGTGAGGATGGAGCACAAGTGGGAAAGCTTGAGGACAACCCACGATGAGAAGAAAGTACACACATGGTGGTTGACAGCTCTGGATTCAAAAGGTTGGGTTCATTGCACCCACACTTACATTTCCAAGTGAGCATTGGATGCCTAATTCAAAATAGTCATCTGGAAACTTAGAGGACACAGCATGCTAACCATAAAGAAAAAAGATAGTAAATTGGACTATATTAAAAGTAAGAACTTCTGTTCATCAAAAGACACTGAAGGAAGTGAGAAAGCAGCACAGAGTGGGAGAAGGTATTTGCAGTGCATACATCTGACAAAGGACTCACAGAGCACTCCTGCTGACGAGGAAGAAAAGACAGACACCGACAGAAATACGGGTCAAAGACTTGAACAGATCTTCACAAGAGAAGATATCCAAATGGCCAATACAATAGGAAAAGGTGCTTGGCTTTATTCATTATCAAGGGAAAGCAAATTAAAACCACAGTGAGATTCTAGTACACACTCACCAGAATGTCTGAAAGAAAAAGGATGGACAGCATCAAGTGTTGACAAGGATGTAGAGCGACAGAAACCCTCATAAACTGCTAGGGGAATGCAAATTGATCCAACCACTTTGGAAACCTGTTTGGCAGTATTTATCCAAAACTGATCATATGCACACTCTAAGACGCAGCAAGTCCACTCCTAGGGGTACACCCAACAGAAGCAGGTACATAGTTCACCACAAAACATGCACAGGACTGTTTGGAGAAGCGCTATTTGTCATAGTCCAAAACTGGAAACGCAGCTGCCCGTCAACATTAGAATGGACAAATACCTGATGGGATATTTCCACAGTGGGATACTATGCAGCAGTGGTTCTCAAAGTGTAGTCCCTGGGCCAGCAGAATCAGCATCATGGGGCAACTTGTTAGAGAAGCCAACTTTAAGGCCCCACCCCAGACCTACTGAATCAGAAGCTCTGGAATGGAGCCCAGCAGTCTGTGTTTTAATAAGCCCCCAGGTTACTCTGGTGTCCACCCAAGTTTGAGAACGACCGTTCTACAGCAACAGGAGTGATCAAACTACAGCTCCATACAAAAATATGGATGAATCTCACAAATATAACATTGAGCGAAAGACGTCAGACACACAAGAGTGCATATGGGATGATTTCGTTTCCACAGAGCTCGAAAGCAGGCAGAAGTAACCTGTGCTGCTAGAAGTCAGGATCAAGGTTGGGACCAGGGAGAGGGAAGTTCAGGTGCCTCCAGCAAAACATAAGGAGGCTCACACGCTCTCTCTGAGAGCCAGCATCTCCTTAAATTTTGCACCTGGGGGCCTCACTTGCTACACCTGACCCTGGCCTTAGTCAGCGTAATACCTAGCCCAAGAGGAGCACAGGGGCCAGCCAGGCCACTATTCTGTGTGGCAGTGTGGGCCCTGGTTCAGTTCCTGAAAATCCACCAGCCTGTACACATATGATCTGTAAACTTTTCTGTCTGTAAATTCAGGATAATCTTTCCATAAATAATTTTTCCAGAAGAGATTAAATACATATTTAGTTGGAACGATATGCTTATTTCAGCGATGAAATAATGAACTGAACGAATTGGTAGCCTTTGCATGTAATTACTTCGGATGTAAAGGACATGGGCCTTTTGTTGTTGTTTTCACTTAATGGACTCAGAAAGTAACAAAAAAACATAATTTAGAGTCAAATATAGTAGATAACATGAGATCAAAATGGGTAACACCGTTAGTTTTCTTCTAAAAAATGAGATGGGGTTTCTAATGTGGCTTAAATGGACTCTGACAGCCACTGCCAAGGAGAAGCGAGTCCCAGATGTGCTCCAGTCATGGGAAAAACTTCGGAATAGGGATATCACTTCTGCAGGGGCTCCTTCAAGCGGCCCCTCCCTGGTCTGTGATTTCTGGCACAGGTGCTAACAGATCGGCACTGAGGCTTTCTAGTCACCCGAGATAAAGAGAGTCCCCGGCTGCGGCACCTGCTTTCCAGGAAAGCGGTGGTTTCCGTTTGACTCAGTGCTTCTCTCTTACCTCATGGCTCAGTGAGCTCTAGGTATGGCTTGACTCACTTTTGTTTTGAATGCAAAGGGGCAATGTCCCCAGAGGCTGTGCTTCCTGCAGCTGGCCTGGGGTTAGTGACAATGCACGAGGAGGCCAGACCCCAGGCATCCAAAGCATTCTGTTGAGATTACGAAGAAAATATCAACAAGTAATTCTGGAATCTCTTGACTGGACGCCGGGAAATGTAATGACCCAACCAGGCCTGGCAGAGGGACTGTCCTGATGCGGTGAGGAGCCAGCGGAGAATAACTCTGTGTCTCTTTCAGTATTACCTCACTGTCTACACTCTCGCGGAATTTTATGGAATTCCTAAATATCCCTAAGTATTTCGACAAATGTGTTATCCTGCTCTTCCCCAAAACTACACTGGGAAGTGCTTATTTTCATTTAGTTCAGCACCCAGGTGCTCATGTGAGGAATCATTTTACTCATGTGTCTGTCTGTCTGTCTCTGTCTAGAATGCAGCCCCCACCCCCAGAGCCTCCATCCCTGCCCAGGCCCCTTCCTGTCCCCCGGAGGGTTGCCACAGCCTCCCAGATGTGCCCGTTTCCACCCTCACTGCCCTTCTGCCTCCCCTCCACTGGACACCCGAGTCCGGCACACGCGGCAGCCAGCTCGCACCCCTCCGGCTCCAGCCCTGCAGTGCTCCTAGTTCTCTTTGTATTAACCTCGTATTTCTGATACTTTGACTTCTGGGGGCCTTGCTGCCCATGGAGAGACTATTCTTCCCGGAGCTGGCCAGCTCCTAGGGATAGCAAACAACTGGCCTTTCCTAGGCAAATCAGCCAGTCCAGAGCCCACACTCCCACCACCTCCTCCATGGAGCTCGCACACTCTGAGCCACTATTCCCCTGCCCTCAGCACCCAGAGCCCACTGGGATTATCCAAACTAGACAATCCTAAGCCTGTTGCCCGGACTTTCTCATTCCTTCCCATAGAAACCACAATGAAGGCTCTTGGTCACATTTACCCCTCGCCCTCTGCCTCTTGACTGACCTGGTGCCTCGCCGTGTGACCCCCATGGTATGGCGTGCCCCTTTCTCTTGGGAACTGTGGGTATAACCAACTAACTTTACAATGGCAACCATATCCTGATCCACTGGCCTTGCCAGACTTGAATAATAATAAAGCCTACATTTTAAAACACCCTCAGAGCAAAAGTCAAGGTCTTCATATGATCTAGATTCTGCTGCCCACTGCAACCGTAGCCACTAACTACATGTGGCCATTGCGCACTTGACCTGTGGCTAGTCAACAATCAGATGTGCTGTAAGCACAAAATACACACTGGACTTCAAACACGATACCAAAAAAAGAGTAAAATATCTCATTAACAATTTTTGTAGCAACCACATGTTGAAATAGTAATATTTCAGATATATTGGTTAAATAAAATACATTAAAATTAATTGTACGTGTCTCTTTTTACATTTTTAGAATGGCCACTAGAAAACTGAAAGGTGCACCTGTGGTCTCACATTGCTAGTGGGCAGCGCTGGCCTAGGGCCCTCCATGAGCTAACCCTGCCGCCTTTCTGGCTTCATCTTCCTCCCTCCTCTGCCTCCCTCGCTCTGTCCCCATCACACTGGCCTCCTTGATGCTCCTCAAATGCCCCAGGCAGCTTCTACCTCAGGATCTCTGCGCATGCCCTTCTCTCTGCCTGGAATGAGTCTCTCGCATACCCGCATGGCTGGCTCCCTCACGTCTCTACCCCACTGTCACTTCCTAAGTGGAAAGTGCTCTGGCCTCCCTCTCTAAAATGTCAACATCACCCCTGAAATTCCTCTCTGTCTCCCCTGCTTTATTTGTCATGCTTAATATGGATTTCTAGCCAATATTCTGCTTGTGTATCTTGTTTCTTATCAATGTCCCCACCAGCATGAAAGCTAATAAAGGCAGGGATTTCGTCTCATTTGTTCTCTGCTGTATCCTCCATATCAAGAATGAACAGTGCTTTGCACATAGCAAGGCTCAATAAATATTTGTTGAACGAATGAATGCACAACACAGGCTTTTAGCCTCAGGATCCTCATTCAAAATGAGAGAAGTCAAATATACAGAACAGATGAAAACAGTGCTGGTTGGGGGGAGGGTGAAGCAGGTTGGGGGCCTACAGGGAGTTGAGAACTAGGCCAGCTGAGGAGGCCTGGCCTGGCCGAGAGGCACTCAGACCCACTCAGACCTGCTCTGGCCTGTCAGATGGCAGTGGTGGCTGGAACAAACTGGAAAGAGGACAATGAATAATTTATATTTTTAAAAAGCTTCCTGTAAGATTTGTGGGACTCACTCACTGGTATGAGCCCTTGGTGCTGTGTCTTATTTTTATGAGTGGGATGGGACGCAGTAGGTGAAGCATTGGCCTGGCTTGCAGGACAGCTGTTTCAGAGGCTTGCTGTGGAGTCTTAAGCCTCATCCCAGAAATAATTGACTAAAATCTGCGTTTAACCCTGCCCCTGCTGAATCATGTGCATATTGCCCCTCAAAATGCAGTCAGCTCCATTAACAGATGAATGGATAGACAAAATGTGGTATGTCCATACACTGGACTATTGTTCAGCCTTAAAAAGGAAGGAAATCCTGTCACAGGCTGTGACATGGATGAACCTTGAAGACCTTATGTTAAGTAAAATAAGCCAGACACAAAAGGACTAATAGTGTATGATTCAACTTATATGAGGGACAGAGAAGTGAAATGCATGGACAGAAAGTAGCATGGCGGTTGCCAGGAGCTGGGGGAGGGGGAAACGGGGAGTCAGTGTTTACTTGGTATGGAGTTTCAGTTGGGATGATGAAGTTCTACCATGGGTGGTCGTGATGGTTGCACAGCAATGTGAACAGACTTAACGCCTTTGCACTGTACACTTAAAAATGGTTAAGAGGGTAAATTTTACATCTGCATATTTTACCAAGTCTTACAAGTGATTATAAGTCTCCTGGGCTGGGGCCTGACGATCTGCATTGCTAAAGATGTTTCTGAGCAGAGCCGATGCTGCCCGTCTGAGGACCACAAGTGTAGCTGACACATCAGCGCAGCGCCACCTACATCCCCACCTCGCAGCATCTGGACCCAGTGTCCTGCCAAGGCCAAATGTTGGGTCTGCTGCCCCCCAAGTGCAGTCCTCTTGGTTAGTACTAGTTTCAACAGTAAACACAAGAAGCCCTGGAGCCCCCCCACCCTCCAGTGGGAGTGACCTCTCTCTTTTAAAGGCCCCCTTGAGGGAACCTGAGCTCAACGGCACCTCCGCCAGAGCGTTCACGCGGTAATTTCTCATACGCCCTAAGGAGAATAAACCCTGGGTGGAGGTTTGTGTAAGCGTTTATTATAGAAAGCTCACACAAATCAACAAAGAATGAGAAACACCCTAATGGGAAAATGACTAGGAGTAGTAATGAAGAAGGATTTAATAAAATAAGAAAGACAGAGGGCCGATAAGTAGCAAAAGTGATAAATCTCCTTAGTAATTAAACAAACAGAAGAAAACATAACAAGAATGCATTTTTCATACACTGGGCTGGAAAAAAATTTAAAAGAACAATAACCAGTGTTGGTGTGAGTATGAGAAAAATGACCCACATTCTCTGACTAGAGGGACTGGAAATAGGCACATTTGTGCAGGAATTCGTCAATGTGCATCAGAGCCTTCGACAGATGCATACTCTTTATATTATTCCACTTCCAGGAGTTTGTTCTTAGGAAACGAGTGGATAAACGCAGAAGATAGATGCGCAAGATTACTCACTGCAGTGTTGTTTACAGTAGCAAAAATTATCCAAACTTACTGAATATTTGGTAAAGGATCTGTAAAAGAGAAGTAGATAGCCGTTTTAAATGATGCTGTGAATTATGGTTCTATCTTTACTTATTTAAAAGGATGTCCAGCAAATATAAGTTGGAAAAGCAGTTTAAAGAGCTATACGTAGAATATGAACCAAATTTGTTTTTAAAACGACATATGTTTACACGGGGAAAAGTCTGGAATCAATGTTACAGTGGTGTTCTCTGGGCGGAATGATTAGGATTATTTTAATTATATTTCTGGTTGTTGCTTATCTATATTATCTAATTTTTCTACAATAATTACGTATTACTAGAGTTCCTTATTTTTTAATCTCCCTTATTGGAGCGTGAAAAGGACTACACAAAAGAAACCATAGTTACAAACATTAAAGGTGTTTACCAGGCTGAGCTCTTGCGTAATGTGGATCATTGCAGGCAAACTAAAAAGGCAATAATTAGACTGAATGTCAAGGGATGAGCCATTCAGGGAAGCAGCAATCCCCTCGGAAGAAGCAGAGTCCCGGTGTTTATCAAGCTTCCGGGCACCGACGCCAACGAGGACTCCGCGAATCCGCCAATGGCACGAGGCTGTGGGAGAAGGCCGTTTACGAAGCTCCCTCACCAGCTGCCCCTGGAGGGATGCGCCCGCGCCAGGCTCAGCGCTTGACCGCATGCTCTCATCTCAGCCCAACCACAACCCTGGGAGATGGGTGGGGGGCCTGTTTGACAAGGGGGTGGCTAGTGGGTGCAGGAGCCCGAATCTCAATCCAGCCTTCCGGATCCCGAAGCCCTCCGCCCTCCACGCCCCTTCACTCCCTTTCCTAGCTCCCTGTAAGGGAAAGTCCACTGTGTGAGCAGAGCCTCCTGGAGGGAGGAAGAGGCACCTTCTCCAGCAAGAGGCCCGCGGCTGGACTGTGGCCCTTCCCGAGCCCTTTCCCCGCAGCCCGGGGGGGCCGCGGAAACAGGCCCTTGGCCTTGTACATCTTGTTTATTTTGCAGCGGGTCTGAGGGGTCTGGGTTTTGACAGTAGAGCCCATGCATGTTTCCAGGGCAACCTGGACACGTCCCAGCGATGTTGTGAAAGAGCCACAGTCCGGCGGGGGCAAGGTCACGGTCGCGCGTCGGATGCCGCGGGCGGGAGGCCCGGCGCAGGCCTCCTGCAGGGCCCTCGGACCTTCGTAATCCGTGTTTGGCGCTGCGGCGTTTTCACGGAGCAGCAAGGCTGGCAGCGCCCCGTGCCCAGCAGCCTCTCCCCACTCCTCTGCCAGCCCCACTCCAGCCAGCAACAAGGGCTGCGCCTGGAGCGAACTGAGGCAGGATTGGCGCGCATCTCCTGGTGCCGAGTTCCGGACGTCCCTGGGCCCCCGCACAGGGCTGCGCAGGCCACACCACCCCCGACCCCGAGCTCCTGGGGGCGCTGTTCGCATAGGCTAAGATGCGAATGTCGCCTTCCAGAGTCTTGCGCCACAGCTGTCCTCCTGCAGTAAGACTGGGACAATCTGTTTGGGATCCAAACAACAGCTCATTTACCCAGAACCTACTTTTTCAACTATACCAAACACAAATAAGAACTGGATGGGAGCAGACAAACCTTCTGAAGTAGAAATAAAGATTTCTAAAGCCAGCGTTTCAAAATCACTCATTAGGAAGCGAATCAGGCCCTCAGTCTCTGGTACATCTCCTGTTTGCTGTCACAAAGTATGACAGACTCGGTGGCTTATAAACAACAGGAATTTATGACTCCCAGTTCTGGAGCTGGAGGTCCGAGGGCCGGGGTGCCAGCGTGGTCAGGGTGGGGTGAGAGCCCTCTGCTGGGCCGCAGACTGCCCTCTTCTTGTACCTTCAATGGTGGGGGGTCAGGGAGGCTCTTTGAAGTCCCTTTTATAAGAGCAACGATCTCTGTCACGAGGGCTCCATCCTCATGACCTCCTTATACCACCACATTGGGGGTTGGGATTTCAACATATGGATTGGGGGGAGGGCATAAGCATTCAGTCCATAACATCCCCCAAATCAGTTATCTGCTTATTTGGTTATCTGGTTTCCCAGCCAGCAGAAGACGAGAAGTGCATGAGAGCAGAGTGGATGCCCCTCCCAGGCCACTTTCATTGGGCATATACTCCTGCCTCCCCTTTCCCCCTGGGAATATTAGCTGTTATTGACACACAGGTGTCCCCTTCTTAAGAGAATTGTCTTTGGCAGAACAAGATCCAGCTCACTCAGGGGTTATAAGCATCCTACCGTCCCCACCCAGGCAGCCCACAGCCAACAGCTGACTGATACAGGGGCTGACTGATAAAGGTGGGCTGCTTTACCTCAAGGTGCCACCAAACTGGGTGCAGTTCATGCTCTCGAGCTCCGGTGCAGCAGTCTCCGGCTGGGACCACACCCTTGCTTAGCTTTCTCCCTGCGCCGTCCTGCTCCCTCCACTGCCCTTCTCCTGAGAGACTCCCTCAAGAAACCGTGGGTGTCAGAATCCTCCTCTCAGTCTCTGCTTCTAGGAAAGCTGAGCTGGAACTGAGAGGTTGGAAGAGAGGAAGTGTTGAGGCGCCACCACCCACTGTTTTCAAATCGGACACCTGGGTGTCATCTGTGACTCCCCACTCTCCCCAGACAACAAATGAACCTGAGACCTGCAAACCGGGTGCCTAATCTTGAGTCCATCCCTTTGTCTCTCTGCCCTCTAAGGCCGCTCAAGTTCAGGTACCATCATTTCCCGCAGGTCTTGCTGCTGCCTGTCGTGCTTCTCTCCAATCTGTTCTCTTCACATCACTAGAGACGGCAGATGGGACCATGTCACTCCCTAGTCAAACTGCTCAATGACTTCCGCTCTACTTAGAATCCAGTCCTCCTTGACACCACTCGACATGACCAGGCCTGGCCACTCTTGTCTCTCTGCATCCTTCCCCCCACTCACCCTCGGCACCCTCACATCCTCGTGGACATCCGGAACTATCTGAGAGTGTTTTGAAGGAGTGCAGGGCCCTCTGACACCCTGGGCAGGCTCTGTCTGGAAGGCTCTCCCCCACCTCTTTGCCTGGCCCACTCCTTCCTGCCCAGTGTTCAAGAGGCGGTTTGGACATCATTTCTCACCAGAAGCCACCTGGACCTCTCTGTGTGTCCTCTATCAGCATAATTGCTTGTATTCTTGGCATCCTCTAGTACATAGGGTCAGGGATGGGAATGTTTCATTCATGTCTATATAATGGGCACACGGTGATTATGTATGTAATAAATGAACAAAATGACAGCAGATGACCTAATATCAAGAACTCAGAAAGCATAACCATCTGGGGCCACCTCCTGTGGGACAGATCCCTGGATGCTTACTTCCACGTCCCCTAAAGCGTTGCTGCCTCAGAGTCCGGAGTAGTCTATTCTGACACAGGGAAGGAGAAACTAGCAGGTTCTCTGGGGAATTCCGATTTTAACAGCACCAGTTCCAGTTCCCTGCGCCTGTCAGTCTGGCCTCCTTGAACAAGCACGTAGATTGCGCCTCAGGCCTGTGGTTCCCTCTGCCCAGAACCCCCTTCCCCAGGCACCTGCATGGCCTGCTCCCCCACCACCTCCCCTTTGAGGTGACTCAGATACCCTCAGTGAGGCCTCCCCAGACCACACTATTTAACATCTCAACTCCTCGTCCTTCAGACGCCAGCACCCAATCCCCTACTCGACTTTGTTCGCCTCCACAGCAGTCTTCACCCTCCAACATACCAGTTGTTTTCCTCATGTGTCCTGTTTGTGTCTGAATCCTGGTAGACCATAGGCCCCATAAGGGCAGGATTGATGGTGGCTTGTTCCCTGTTTTGTTCAGTGCTAGACCTCCAGCCGGCCCACTGCCAGGTACACAGCAGGCACTCAATAACTCTTTGTTGAAAGAATATATAAGATGGGAACATACAGCTGAGGATGGACACAAAGGACAGAGTAATGCGAACGTGAGACTAGACTCAGGAAGCATAAAGCCTGGAAGCGTCGAAGCTGTGCTTGGCAGGTGGCCTGATGGCAAAAGAGAGCTTGGTGAAGACAGAAATGCTCAGTCCTAGCTTTCTCCCTGTCTTTTCTATCAGTGGAAATGATCTTAAAACCAGGAGGGAAGACATGCTTATGTAATGGTATAAATGAGCCCTGAGATGCTCATGAAGGAAGACAAGCCACTTTCTTCAATTTTTCTCAATCGCGTCAAACCTCCTCTTACCCCTTCTTCCAGGGCGAGCAGGAAATCCAATCTCCATGATTTTGTGGAGGCCTCTTCCCCGCAGGGTTATTCAAGCGTCCTCGGAGGGAGGGTGCTTAAAAGTGCCCTGCATGTATTCTCCAGTGGCTCCTTGCCCCGAGCCAGGCAAAGCATGAGAGGGCGCAGGCCCCCAGGCAACATTCTCACCCTCTCTTCCAGACCTGAACGCAGAGACCTATGTTGACTCCTGGCTAACAGGGAAGTGTGGTTCAAGAAAGGGCAGGATGGGGCCGGCCTGGTGGCAGAGTGGTTAAGTTAGCATGCTCTGCTTGGGTGGCCTGGAGTCTGCGAGTTTGGAGCCCAGGGTGGACCTACACAAGGCTCATCAGCCATGCTGCGGTAGCGTCCTACATACAAAAAATAGAGCAAGACTGGCATAGGTGTTAGCTCAGGGGCACTTCCTCACCTCACCCCCGCCCCCCCCCCCAAAAAAAAGGAGAGGAAATAGGCAGCTGGCGCTGAAGGCAGTCCAGCAATTCAGAAAGGCAGGTTCC
The DNA here is from genome assembly GCF_041296265.1 of Equus caballus. Lineage (NCBI taxonomy): Eukaryota > Metazoa > Chordata > Mammalia > Perissodactyla > Equidae > Equus > Equus caballus. Next base: position 23,744,463 of record NC_091700.1, on the reverse strand, counting down.
AGCGAGGAACAACTGGGGAGCGTGGGGGAGGCTCATTGGAGGCAGAGACAATTAGGAATCTGAGAAATCATAGGGAATGGTGGGAGGCAAAAGGACTACAGATATTCAACTGGGGCAGGGGGGTGGGGGGCACTGAAGTAGGTGGATACCCAAAACTACACAGACCAATGAATGTGACCTTGAGTATTAGCATATGTCTAGGTTAGATTAACAAACTGATGGCATGTTATTAAGCTGATGTTTCGTATTCATTACGGAGAAGCATGAATGATTCCGGGGAGTTAGCTTGTGTCCGGTTAACCTCATACCTCATTCCATTTCTTGATAGACTGAAATGCGGGATAAAACAAGACCTTCCTTTTGACAAGATGATGAAGGAGTCTTCTTGATACTCATCTCTGTAGACAAGTTGGGGAAACGTCAGCCAGACGAGTCATCCGTACCACAGACGTCACACACTTACGAGGCAGGCTGCGCTAGACATTGAAATCACAAAAATGAATAAAACGTGGTCCTTGCCTCGGAGAAAGTCAGCCTGGTGAGTGAGACAGCTATGTACAGACGTAATTAGGATACACTTTGATAAATCCTGTAATTGAGTCATTTACAAACTGCTGTGTGCGACAGTGCAAGCAGGTGACTTTGTTCTGGTTGAAGAAACATTAATTATTCAACATCAAGGTGAGCAGAGGTCCCTACTACTGTACCGCCAAGATTTATGTCAATTCTGTGTTGTCTAAACTCTTTTTAAAAACTGCATGACGACATCAAAGTCGTGTTGATCAAATTTGCCACTGACATCAACTTGTGGGGGATAGCTAATACACTGGCCATGGATCAGGATTCAGAAAAACCTCCAAAACCCGGAAACGGCATGTCAAAATTAAAAGATAAAGCTAAATAGGGAAAAATGTAAAGTCTCCACTTATATGCAAATCTGATTTTAAGAGAAGTTCTGTGAGAAGATTCTAGGGGGTTTAGATGTCTGAAGGTCAATGCATACCAGTCTTGTTGAAGGAGTGCTAAAAGTCGAAAGAGCAATTTGGGAGCTACAGTAAGAGCAGGGTGATGTCCAGAACAAAGAAGGTATTAGTTCCACTCTATTCCACACTGATTAAGCTGCTTCTGGAATATGGTAACTGAAGGTGCCTAACCAAAGAGTCCATGAAAACTGAGAAGTAGCTGCAGACCCAAGGATTTGGGGCCTGCTCCATCCTGGCAGCACAGTAGAAGCCCCAAATGAGACCCATCCCTCTGTCCGGTCCCCTGTCACTTCTCAGAATGAAAGGGCCCATGCTGATGACAGCTCTTGCCCCATGAGCTAATGGGATCTGTGCTAGAAACAATTCTGATGCTACTCTGACACTCTAAGCCAGCCACTCCTTCTCTTCCCCCAGCTAGGAGGAATGACTGGCTTCCTTTTGCTCAAGACTCTTGGGCATTTGGAGGTTTCCCTGTACCAGTTCCCCTAATTTCAGCTGGTGCCTGATGCCAGCTTCCTGCCCCCTCTCTTCCAGTCCCCCATTTCTGAAGATCGGGCTCTGTTCCTCCTCCGCCAGCCACATCGTTGATGGAGTCTCTGGGTGAGTTGGTCTTTTGTTGGCACTGCTCTGCTTTTGCACACCTGTCCTTTTCATCCTGCCCCAATTTCAGCTTCCTTGGATCTTGATGGCTGCTGGACATGGATTTTCCAAGCCCTCAATTCATGTCTAAATGTTAGATTCCCTCTTCTGCCTCATGCCTGATTCCAACCAGTGCCCCCAGTACGTGCAGGCATGCATTTCTGTGCACACACACATGCACACATGCGTACACATACACTGTCCTATTCACAATGCACCAACTTCTCTGCCCTGGGCCGTTCTCCCAACCCCTCAAATTCAGAGGCTTTGATCTATTGTGCTAAGGGGCAAACGAGGACACATTAGTAAACATTTCTTTATGGCAGATTTCAGCTCAGTAAGAGAAACAATGTGGTTAAGACTCTTTGGCCCAGAAATATTGTGGAAGAGATTTCTATGCTCATGGAGAGTTAGACCAGGCTGGTGTCAAATCTGGCTATACATCAGCTTGTTTAAATGCAGATTCCAGGACCACTCCAGACCCACTACTAGAATTTAGAATGGGAGGTAGGAATCTATTCTCGGCAAGTTTGTCAGATTATTTCATGTAGCTAGTCCTGAAACTAGCAGCTAGATTAGATGATCTTGCCTCTAAAGTGAAGATTGCATTTATGGTTTTTCATAATGATGATTCTGAGAGGTCAAGAAACTGTTCAAAATGTTAAAGAGCTTAGAAGATTAAGTTTCAGAGCTTCTCATTCCTTAACACTGCTAGCAAAGTTGGGACTGAGCTGTTCTTCATATTCAAGGATGCTGCTGCTGCTGGGGATTACTTCCTGCTTGCGTGGCAGCTGAAAGGTCAAGTACATGCGGACCAGGCCTTTCCAAAGGCTGAACTCCCAGGATGTTTCAGGGGGAATTTCCTGGGGCACTGGCGTGGCCTGTCTTGCGAGCACACCCTTGGTCATGGCCTGCCTCTGCAGATGCTGGGGACAGCCCTGGACCTCTGCTTCCCTTCTGAACTGGTGAGCCCCGTAGGTGAATCCATGGTGTCAGGGCCAGGAGCCAGCACATGACAAACAACTGTTCTGGTCAATTATGCAAGAGATTAGATTCCATCTCTGATGGGAGATCAGCCCATTCTCCTCTGTCTCACAGCCTGGCCTCAGTTTTCCTTCTCCCTAAAGAAAAAGGAGGTTTGAACCCCCATCATTTAGTACTTAAGATTAGCATCTCTCTATAACTATAATTATATATATACACGCACACACATATATAATGTGTATATATTTTTATCCAGTTTTCTACCTGTCTGTCTATTTAGAATGCCTGACATTTATCTGGTGAATTTTTAGCCCTTTTATCAGGGGCATACGCTCTCTCTTCTTCAATATATCACTTTGCCACAAATGAAATTTTTCCCGTATCCAAAAAAAGGCGAATAATAACATTATCCATAGTCACAGTAGAACAATTTTACTTCTTAGCGTTACATTTCATACACTGAGATTCAGATAAACACATGCAAATTAGCTAGAACACATTTTATTAATGCTGGATTAAAAGGGACAACCTTTTACTGAACGAGCCCAGAGCCGTTGCAGTAATACATGTTGGGGACAGAGCGAGGACAGGCAGAGGAGGAAGGATCCAAGGGCTTAGATGTCCCTGGAGCTCCTCATGGGAACGAATGTGCGTTCAAAAGTCAGAAATCCCACAACAGCTGCTCAGGGCCAGCGATGCCTGTGAAATCCACCCCTAGGAAGCCAGGGCCTTGGTGGGATTTCTGCATGCATTCGGAGGCAAACAAGGATTTTCTAATATCAAAGCAACACACCGCGGGAGAGACTCCTTGGAGCTCTTGAAAAAACAAAAGCAAATGTGAGTCCTACTTGTCCCACTATCTGCAGGGCAGTGAAAGTGTGGTGCCCTCCCCTCCAGCCCTGCCAAGGAGCTCTGTGTCTCTGTGGGGCCCCGTTGTCTGTCTCACAAGGCACCAAGAAGGTGTGCCACACAGCGCAGGTCAGCATCACCTCCTGTCAGAGGCATGGCTGATACACAGGGAGGCAGGAGAGCAGCAGCTCTGCCCTGCTGTTCTTTGAGGCTCCTCCACCGGTTTGATGACCATTCCCTTAGGCCGGGCAGTACCCAGCCCCATGGGGGCTGTCTGTCACTCTTGCTCTCAAGGGAATCACATTTGTCTTTGTCACCAGTTTCATCAGCCTGGTCTGCGAGTCATATTGCGTATCAGACGGGTCATGGGAGCAGCAATGGGAGCTTGGCTCGTTGTCCATTCCTGGCTGCAAGTCAAGTGTGGAGTGTTGGAGGCGGGAGCAGGGAGATGCTGTGTGGATGGGGCCAGATGTACAAGTAGCTGGTGCAATGGGAGGTTCCTCAGAGAAGTCCCCCTGCCCTAAAATATCTTTCTCAACAGGAGACCGTGATGCCTGAATGCCCACCATTACAGTTACTTTTTTCAATAAAATTATTCCATAAAGCCACTGCTCAACTGGAAAGAGTAAGGAATTAATGCAATAATCCTGGGAAAGTTTGTCTTGAAAATAAACAGTTTTCATAAGAGAAGTGATGTCACAGTGGACTCTACAAACACTTTGATCTGTTAAAATGAGATGGAGGAAATGAGAAGCAAGTAGAATTGTCTAAAAAGCAGCATAATATCATCCTGAAAAACAACTTGTTTTCATCTCCAGAAATCATTTGTTGCTTGTTATGCTCAGGATCTGAACAAAAGAGTACTGCAGATTCAATCTCTGCCTCCTTCAAAGCTCGCCAATCAAAGAGGGACACATAAGTAGGACACAGAGAGCAGGAAAAACATCTAAACGTGAAGGGGCCGCAAGAGATTTATAGCATGTGTAACTCTGGAATGCACAGCTGCAATCGCAGCACAGCTGGGAAACGAGCAATGGGCGGACCAACCAGCCAATCCATCCTTCATTCAGTCCCTCAGCATTCAGAGCGCCGGCCAGTGGCAAGCCCTGTACTGGGAGTCTTGAAGTGTATAAAGATGAAAAAAGTATGGTCCTTACTCTCAAGGACCTTACTGTCCAGAGGAGAGTTAAGGCATACACACGATGGAGTGGTAGGAGCACAGATGTGAAGTCAGGCCATCATAGGAGTTCAAGTCCATGGTGCCACTCTGAGCCACTGTTTCCTCTTCTGTAACAAGTAGTAGTAGTATCCACCTCCCAGGGCTGTGTAAACATTGGAGGAGGTAATAAGAAGTCCTAACGCAGTGACTGTCTAATACATGTTAGTTCCTCCTTCCTTCCACAAATTACTCTAGTGCAAGGCAGAAAGTGACGTGTCACAAGAGAGGTAAAGAAAAGCATTCTAAGAGTGTAGAGAATGGAGGTGCAATTATTCACAGCTGGGGAGCTCAGAAAAGAGTCATGGAAGAGGCGGCATGTGAACTTGACTTTGAAGATGGGCAGACTTAGATATGTAGAAACAGGGGACGAGGAGTTCCAGACGGAGGGAACAACATGGACAAGGTCCAGGGGCAGGTGAATGCTGGAGTGGCAGATAATGTTGGAGATAACCAGGGGCCGTGTCACTGAGGGCCTTGATGCTAGGCTAGGGTTAAACCTCAGGTGTAATCAATGCTTCTGAGCAGGAAGGTGAGACTGGTCAGAGCTATGCTTTATAAATATAAATCTTATAGCTGGGTTTCTTATCAACAGGAGAGGAATTCTTATCAATTCTAGAGGCCAGAAGATACGACAGCAGGTAATAATGGTCTAAACTGTGGAGGTAAAGTGGAGTAAAAGGTAGCTGAGAGATTCGTTAAGTAGGATGTATGGGTGAAGAGTGCGGAGGAAGCCATATCTATGATATTTGTAGCCTTAGTGGCTGGCAGGATGGTGCCTTCTTTAACAGAAACAGGAGAAATACGGATGGCAGAGATGTAGATGTCAAGCTGATGGAGTCTATTCTGGACTATTTAGACTACTGGGAAGAAAGGATCTGCAGGCGCCTGAGATACTGAACTGGAGCTCATAAGAGAGGTCCCATATGGAAAGATCTGTTTGTGAGTCATCAACGTCAAGGTTGATGGAGATGATGAAGAGAAAAGTAGAGGGCTAAGGACAGAGCTCTGGGACATGGACATCGTGAGGGTGGAGAAGGAAGAAGTGAGAGAGGAGAAAGGTACATCAGAGAGACAGGAGGACAGGACAGTTCAGCCTTATGGAAACCAAAGAAGGGAGAGCTTCTGGAGAGAGGGAGGTCACTAGTGACCAGAGGGGCAGAGAAGCTAGAGAAAATGAGAAACAAGAGTGTAGGTTTGCAATTCTAAGTTCCTCGATGGTGTCTCTCTCTCTCTCTTTTTTTTTTTTTTGGTGAGGAAGATTGGCCCTGAGCTAACATCTGTTGCCAATCTTCCTCTATTTGCTTGAGGAAGACTGTCGCTGAGCTAACATCTGTTGCAATCTCCTTCTATTTTGTATGTGGGATGCTGCCACAGCATGGCTAGATGAGCAGTACATAGGTCCACACACAGGATCCAAACCTGCTCACCCCTGGCCGCTGAAGCGGAGTGCACAAACTTAACCACTACGCCACCAGGCCGGCCCCCATGTCTCTTTTATACTCTTTTTCATTTTTGTTGATGGAATTTACTTTTGCTTTTGAACTTTGAATGGATAGCTTTTGTAACAACAACAACAACAAAAATTACTAATGATCTTAAAGAGGAAAAACCCAGATTATAAAAACTCAAGGGGAGAGTATAAAGTCAGGAAGTATAAGCAATAATTATACTTGCTTTTTGAGAAGTTTCACAACCAAGAGAAGGAGAAAGTTCAAGAAAGCGCAGAGCCAAGGGAAGGTGGCAATGATGCACCAGAATCCTCTACCTTTGGGAGAGCTGGTTATTAAATTTTCAGGAATTCTGTGAGCTTCTTGTTAAACTGGCTTGAAATACTCCCATGATGAGAGTGTTTCTACTACAGAAATTGGCAAATGCTGCAAGTCAGCCACCCGCCCTCACCCCCTACCAGTTGTTAAACACTACCACGATCAAGATGGAGAAGGCAAGAATGTTTCCAGGCTGGACAGATGAGTGCCATGGAGGGACAGACTGAAAAGTGCGTTAAGGCAGAGGGGCAGGCCGTTGGGAGAAGGGAAGGGAAGCAGTTCCAAGGTGTAGCGAAGCCCCAGGTGTCACTGTGCCACGCAGGGACACAGAGGTTACAGAGGATGCAGGAGCGTGAGGACAGGATGTTGGAAGCATCATTGCATGAACCCACCTGACTCCGTTGAGCTAATATCAACTGCACATCCCAGCAACTGAAAGAGATTAGGTCAAACCAAGAAAAAAATTATTCTTGGGAAAAAATAATTTCAAGTAAAGCTGGAAAGCCAAACCCTCACATATGTTATGGTATTTCTTTGAGTTGTTGGGCTTAATGCCTTAGAAGTTTCATCACTGCCGATGTTAAGACGTGTGGTGGTGATCCCTGAGTTGTATAAAACTGCTCGATCCCGTTACCCAGGAGAGCACTCAGTCATCCAAACAAGAATTGGACGAGAAGGCACATCACGAGTCAGAGTGGACATGACCCCCAAATACAACACACCCTGTGCTTTCTCACCCAGGAGAAAACCAGCACGCGGCTGGACGCGGCCACATGTCGTCAGAGGCGAGGCCAAGCTCTGAGACCCGGTTCTGTGAAGACTGCAACCCTCAACTCACATCTGAAATCTCTTTTCTCAAATAAGATGTTGGAGATTTGCTCTTTCCTGATACTCCTATGATACATTCCTTGACCTTTCAGAATTTTTATTTAATTTAAAAAGAATTACAGTAAAAGTACACTTTATCCTAAATATATTTAATCTTCATTATAGGTTTATTAAAGTGGTCTATGTAGGTTCACACACACAGGAAAGTAAAAGGAAGGGTGGAAGGGAAAGAAAAAGAAAGACAGAGAGAAGGACCGAAAAGAATCTGCTTGGCCGGCTCTGGGGGCCGGGAGCCAGGTGTGACTTAAGAACGTTCTGTACTGACCCCCGCTCCCACCTCTCAGCTCCCCTCCACTGGCTGTGGAAAACAAAGGAATTTCACCACATTTCAGGGCCGACTGGAGGAGAGAGCTACCAGCTGCCTCCTTAGTTAAGACAGCAGCCCCACGGGCTCCTTCGCAAACGGCAGAAACGTCAGGCCTCCTCTCAGACAAATACTTCAGGAAAGGCGTTCTCAGGGCGGCTGAGGACACTTGGTCCTGTTCCCTTCACATCAGTAGTGTCTTTGACTGATGAACTTGGCCCTCCGCTGCTGAGCTTTCCAGGGAGGAATTCTTTGCAACTCTATATGATACGTCATTTGGCCCATAAATAAAAACCTGCCTTCCTTTCCTTGGAGGATAAACAGGATGCGACGTCAATGGACGGGGACGGACCTCAGTTCTCACAGGGAGACAGAGCCCAAGATAGTATGCTCAAAGGTCAGGGAAGGGGCATCCTCTTTGATTGAAGTTTAACTAAGGAGACCTTCACCAGCATGGCTCCATGTAAATCAAGGCGGAAATGTGACATGTATGCAAAGAAGCTCAAATGACATTGCAAAGAGAGGAATAATAGTCATAACAGAATCTAAAAAAGCGTGAGGTGAGTAATGAGAATAGTCATAACAGAATCTAAAAAAGCGTGAGGTGAGTAATGAGTAATGAGTATGTCCCTGGCGCTGTCCCCAGGGAAGAGGTTGGGAGGGTAACGTGGTGTCTGGTCTGCCCGGCAATCTTATTGTGAATTAATAATTTGATATCCTGGTTTATAAAGTGGTATGAATCTGTTCACCAGGATTTGACTAGATCTAGGTTGTAAGAAAATTTCTAAATTTATTTTTTTTAAAAAACCAGCAATCAAAATGAAGGTTAATATATACTGAGACTTCCCTATGGGCCAGGCCCTGTGCGAAGAGCTTGGCATACGTGGTCTCACTTAGATTTCAGAACAGCGCTATTGCGGCCCCTCCGCCTCGACCTCCTCCTCCTCCACCCCCGCCACCCGCAGCATTTTATAGATAATGAGACTGAGGCTTCAAGAGGCTAAGTAACTTGCCTAAGGACAGCAGCTCCTAAGTGGCAGAGCGGGGCTTTGAGTCCAGCATTTATCTGGCCCCAAAATCCATGCATTTAATCACTGACTGAGACTCTGAGGCTCAAAAGAGCTGGGTGTGAAGACGCATAATAGACACAGAACTTCACAGACCAGAGTTCAAAGCCCCATCCTGCAAATGAGATTCCATGTCACC